>NC_060141.1:639856419-641106419 GCF_021461385.2 Schistocerca piceifrons
TCATCAACCCATCGAAGTATGTCTTCAGAACACCTGAAGTATAGTTCCTAGGCTATGCTTACAACACACAAGACGCATGGACACCACAAAAGAAAGCAGGAGCTACACTTAATTTTTGCAGCCTAGAAAAGTTAAAGAATTACGACAATTTCTTGGCGTAACCAGTTTTTACTGTCGGCTTGTTCCCAACCATGCTCTCCCAGCAGCACCACAGTAAATTCATACATGGTTCACTGAAGCTGAAGGACAAACTTCAGTGGAACAGTGAGGCTGAGTTGGCATTTACTAAGCTGAAGACTACTATCACAAAGGCTACACTGTTAGCCCACCCATTTCCGCAGGCATCTCTTGCCCTCATGGTCGATGCATCTGGCACTGCAATCGGTGCTACACCACAACAGAAAGTAGACAAGCGCTGACAACCCTTAACTTTTTTCAGTAAAAAGTTATTGCCATCTCAAAAGAACTGGTCCACCTATGGTCGCAAACTGTAAGCTGCCAATGCTGCTATTAAGAAATTTCGTCACATGTTGGGGGGACAGCAGTTCGCTCTCATGAAAGATCACAAGCCACTAACATACGCTTTCTGCCAGTGTCCTGAGAAAGCATCTACATCTACATCTACATCTACATCCATACTCCGCAAGCCACCCGACGGCGTGTGGCGGAGCTGCAACATCTCGACTGCATCATACAGTTCACTACCAATATTGTTTACAATGAAGGAGAACTGAATGTGTCAACTGACACTCTCTCTTGGATTGAAGGGATCACTGATGCAATTTATTTTGGAGCTCTCGTCACAGCGCAATAATCAAATAGTGAGCTATGAGAGTTGTTGGTGAGACCATCAAGCCTACAACTCCGCCATATTATACTGCCACTGTCAACTGCGCTGGTGTCTTGTGATGTCACCACTACCAGTCCGTGACCATTTATGACTACGACTTCTGCCAACAGTCAATCGCCTCTTTACTCAACATGTCGTATCCTGGAGTACAAGCCACTACAAACATGGTTATGTGAGCTTTTGTCTGGACACACCAGGACAAATATTGCAAGCAAGATGTGTGAATAAAGTTAGCCAGTATGTTAGGTAACTTCTTGGCACATTTATTCTTCCAAATCATAGATTTGAACATGTCCATCTAGATCTTGTAGGACCTCTTCAACCACCAGAAAGATACACGTTCTGCCTTACGACCATCGATGATTTTACTCTCTGGCCTGAGGTGTTCACGATGGCCGACGTTTACTGTCGAAACTGTCGTGATCGCGTTCTTCTGGGGGTACATCACCTGTTTCGATGTGGCTTTAGGAATTACAACAGACCAGGGAAGATCATTTGAACTATATCTGTTCAAAGCACTTGCTGTCCTACTGGGTATGAAGCAGATTAAAACTTAGAACTACATTACAACTACAGCTTACCACCCAGCAGCAAATGGTTTAGTTGAACACAGGCACTGTCAGCTGAAAGTGTCGCTGCAATATCACAACTCACACAGGTGGACAGAGACGTTACCCATTGTCTCCTGCTTCTCTGTGTGTTGCTAGAAAAAAACCTGAAAGCCACCATTGCAGAACTTGTTTATGGCTGGACAATATGAATACCTGGTCAGTTATTTGCCAACATACCAGACGACTGCATTGACCTTCCAGATTTTGTACAAAAGCTACGTACATAAACCAGGCAACTATGCCCCATCACTCCAAGGGATCAACAGACCCATTGCCCCTCTGCTTTTGATGAACTGCGGGAGTGCCATCATGTCTTTGTATGGCATGACACAGTATATGAGTCACTGCAGCCACTGTGCGATGGACCTTACTGTGGCGATGGTACTCACAACTGTGTGATGGACCTTACTGTGGTTGTGGAACTCACAACTCCAGATAGTACCACAGCACAATCGATAAGCAGTGCTCGAAACATTTGTAGCACGGCAACTATTTGAGTTGGCAGCACAAACTATACCAAGGTCTGCCTGGGCCTGCAGCTGCCAACCCATGGGCATCATGTGTGTGGGTAGCAATTGGTCTATTCCTTATTAGATACCGGAGCACTGAGCTATGGCAGACAATTCTCTTCAGTTCGCAAACTTGTATACAGTCTCCAGTTACCACTGAGTCTAAAAGCCGCAGTGTTCGACTTTTGTCTCTGAGACTTAGCCTCCTTAGGCCCACTCTGAACTCTATGTAGGCATCAATTAGAGGCACTGTGACAGGACTTTAAAATTTTAGAGGACTTGAATTAATTTCAAACCTCTAATTACGCTGAACATTTCACAAGAAGAAGCATCATTAAAGCTGATTAGTGCTTTATATGTAATAAATATCATTTTACTGCTGACTGTTGGGAATCTTTCTGATTAAAGATAACCTACGCCTTCCTCCTGCATTTCCGACACATACCATGTTACCAATAGGGAGGATGAGACATTCAAAGTCGATGTGATGGGTACATCAACCACCATCACTATTGACAGGTTCCAACTAGTTTCATGTGCACCCTACACTGGTGAGGACTCATCTACACACAATTCGGACACAACCAACATTCCAGTTGCTACACTGGCCATCACAGATCAGCTGCAATGGACGTTGAAGGCTACCTCCATTTTACTGTCAGTAGCCTTTACATGATGTGTTGTTATCCAGTCTCGACAACACGTCTGATTCAACAGAAAATATCAATGACACAGGGAGAGGAGTGGTGAAGTGCATTGTTATGTGCATTGTAGTGCTACGTGCAAGTTATTACTATTTTTAATGATTTTCTTTGGTGTAATTGTTGACTTATGTTTTCTCTTTGTTTTATATAAGTTTTCTTCACTGGCCACTGTGGCCGAGCGTCTGTAGGTGCTTCAGTCCAGAACCGTGCTGCTGCTACGGTCACAGGTTAGAATCCTGCCTTGGGCATGGGTGTGTGTGATGTCCTTAGGTTAGTTAAGTTTAAGTAGTTCTAAGTCTAGGGGACTGATGACCTCAGATGTTAAGTCCCATAGTGCTTAGAGCCATTTGAACCATTTATGTTGTCTTCTGTTGTTGGGTGTGCTATTAAAGATAGTTGTATGAGTTAGGTTTAGTTTTTATGTTATAATAAAGATACTTAATCTAGCCCTGTAACAATATCAAATAAACATTTTTCTGTGGGAATGTTTCTCCAGTCTTCTATTTGTTTGCCACCAATGTTGTGTAACATAGTTTTGAAGTATGCAAAACGACATTATTCTGTGTTGATAAAAATGAGGATTTGTGTGGAGGAGTCAGTGTAATGCTCTATACACACTGGCAATTCCAAAACATACTCTACAATTCTGTGAGTTCTACATAGTTTACGACAGAAAATTTATTCATGTTGCTTAAAATTACTTTTTACGTAAGACCTTAACATGCGTTCTGATAAGCTAAATGCCTCACTACCAGAAAACACATACCCTATGGCATTGCTTTTCTCTATGTGCCGTCCAATAAACGACTTCTATCAGGAACTTTTAAATTGTTCTGTGAAAGTCATTTCCAGAAGCTTGTAATTTTAAATATTTATGATTCACTACAACTATCACACACTCCTATGTGCTCCACAATAACCATTAGTATCACTGAACATTCTAGCATAGTCCCATAATTTCGAAAAGTTGTAATGGAACATGAAAAATGTGGTGCTACATGATCCCTTTAAATATGCTTATGATATTTTATGCATTGACATGTCACCCCCACAACTTGTTTTGATATTCAATTTGTTTTTGTTTTACATAATTCATTCTGTAATGGTTTCAAGGTTCACCACATTCGAGGGGGAATAACTTCAAAAAGGAGCAATTATTTCTTTATTACCTTTACCAGAAATCATTGTACTTATTTACTTGTCATTCATCAGCTAATCCGGTATAAGGCGCTGCAGTCATGGACTGTGCGACTGGTCCCGTCGGAGGTTCAAGTCCTCCCTTCGGCATGGGTGTGTGTATTTGTCCTTAGGATAATTTAGGTTAAGTAGTGTGTAAGCTTAGGGACTGATGACCTTAGCAGTTAAGTCCCATAAGATTTCACACACATTTGAACATTTTTCAGCTTATCACCGTTTAGCCAGCTAAAAGGTATTGACATACAGTGCAAACCACAAATTGATGACATAATAATGATACGAGTATAACAAAGAACTTAAGAAGACTGTTGTTGATAGACATGCACAGTACAATATTTTAGGTTTCGGTAATTTAAAATAAACGGTGTGAGAACAATGTAACAACATAAATAGTTAACAATGGTGCAGTGTTCCAATATAAATAAAGACACATTTATACATTTAACGGAGGTGTTGGACATGTTGCGCAAAAATTTTTCATAGTAGTTTGACAGGGGACAGGTTACCTAAAGAAAGTAGAATGACAGCACTCATAGGAAACCCTACTATCAGATATCATAATTCTTGCAAAAAAGATTTTCTGTGCCTCTACCATTTTGACATACAAAGAGGATGTGACTGATGTCACCTTGTTTAGTGTTAGTGCAATCACAAAATGGGATTGGATAATTCTGATGTGTTGGAGGTGCATCAGAAAACTTCCAAAGTTGAACTGCAAATAGCAGACAGTGAATATCAGCGATATGGGTACGCAAATATTGCAAAACCGGGGTCAACTTGGAATGTCGTCCCCTGAAAAACTGAGATTCATTGCAGTCGTTTGACATTGCTGAAAGGCATTCTGTATGGCCAGACCGTACAATTAAAAGGCGAAAGTTTGTGGACAAGGAAAGTTGTGGCTTTCTTAGCAAGAATATCGACTTCTTTATTATGAACAATACTGCAATGAGATTAAACCCTGAGGAATTGTTTTGACTGCCTTTTGATTTCGCACTGTATGTATGCCAAGCATTTTATAAGATAAGGTTTCTGGGTTCTGAATTCAACTTATTATGTCTTAGAGATTGTAAAACAGATACAGAACCAGATAAAATGAGGACCTTAGAAACTTGAAGGGAGCTGACATATTTTAAGGCTTCTAGTGCAGCTACAGCTTTTGCAGAAAAAATCCAAAGTCCCCTTTGACAGTTGAATCATTTTAGAGACTTGTATTCCTGGACAGAGAAAAGCATACCCTACATTTTCTTGCTCTTGACTCATTGGTATGTACATACAAAAAGTCTGGCCAAATCTGGTATACTATGCACATTATATAATGTCATAGTGTTGATTTTTTTGTTACTCTGAGAACCATCGCTAATATTTAATTCAGTGCTCAGCTAAACTATGTGAATTTCTTGTTTTTTGGGTATCCCATTTGAAATTAAAAGTTTTCCATCTTTAGAGAGGTTGTAATGGATTTGGATGCAGCAAATCTAGTTTTCAAAAATATTTTTTTTCTTTAACTAGAGAGTTTGATGTATGTTGTGTACAAATTTTATCTTCATAAGACCATTAGAAATGCATTTAAAGTGATTGATGCAAACAAAACACAAGAAATGAAACATATTCACTTAAGCACACATTACCAGAAACAGTTATGAAAGCAATTAAGCCTATGTTCTAGTTTCTTGCACACCCTGATTTATAGTGCAAGTGTCTTAATGGGAAAACACAGAATGTTAATGAAAGTTTAAATAATTTAATTCAGTTTAAATGCTCAAAAAGTACAATCTGTGTACTTATTGGGCTAAAACAGGTGTGTGTGAGATACAGTTTTATATTTCACTGAGGAAAACACTGGAAGAATTGAAGTGCAGAAGAGAGTTGGTATAAATGCAGGTGTATTTACTGCAAATGGAGGATTTTAAAATACAGATAAGGCGTATTACATGTTGAAATATATGGACTATTTATTTATACTGCCTTTTTAGTTTTATATTTTTTGCATTATTTTTATCAAAAAGTATATCAGCTAATGGCATGAAATTTGTTAAAAACATGGTGTCTCACTGAAACTGAAAATATAATATTCTTCAATAAAATTCTAAATTATTAGATTGCATGTTAGAAAGAATTCTTAATTTTGATTGTGCAAAATTCGTATCTTGGTACATAATAATATTTTAAACATAAATTAATGACTGTAGTTCAGTGATCTTATAATCCTCATAGTACTCTGCAGTAAAATTTTAGAGTTAATTGCTTAGTTAGAATTTCAGTTACACCTTTTTGTAAAAAGGCAATAAAAATTTAATATTTAATAATAGTGGCAAAATGTTAATGCCAGCTCTTTTTCTGTATTTTCCCTTTAAAATACAGATCTTTTTATTTGAAAATGTGGAAGTTCAGCTCACTAAATTACTAACTATGGCTAGAAAGATTTTTGTAATTTTCAGCTACATTTACCCTAATATGGTCTACTTCAAAGTTGCTTTTAAGTAACTGCAGCAGCTGTCAGTTATTCATATTCAGTTAATAGCTCATCTAACCTTAAGAATGTCTAATACTTTTTTGGAAATATATCTAGGTGAACTATTTTAAATCCAGGGATGTCATTTCTCACTTTCATCACTTCTCCAAATTTAAATACTTTTTGTAACATATGCAATCAGTTGATCACAATTTCCTCAATAAATATGTTTGAAAATAAACTTCTTGCATAGAGACAGGAAATATTGATAATGCAGTGACGTATAATTTCTTCAAAATAACTTCAACGGTGTCTAGAGTAAACTGACATGAAACTTCCTATAATGGAGATACAGCAAATGTCTTGTACATGGCACCAAAGAACTGAAGAATACAAGAAATTACACGCAATAGAAGACAACACAGGCAGTTAACTAAGATCAGATGAGCCATTAACACCTGGTCTGTTTACTCAGGCCTTAGAAATCATGCCACAGACATCACCCATTTGGAGTGTAATACTAACTTGATATCAGATTGTGAGCATCTGTCAATAATGCTCCAGTTTATTCTCCTTACACTGAACTTGATGAGCAAACTTTTCAAAAGAGCATGTAAGTTGTGAAGAATTAAGCGATACTCTGCAACTTAACATCCAGAATCTAAAGGTGTACTGGATGGAAGTCATGGTATATTGGCTGAACGTTTAAATTTTGTAACTTGTAACAGATGTCTTGGAGCGTGAGCGTACTATACAAAGCGGAAAAGTGTTCGATACACTGTTTGGAAGAAAAATGAATATACCGGATGCTTTATTTATTTATTTTTCTATTTAATGTTCTGCAGTTGCACCCATACAATAAGTCCAAACATGCGATGTGTAAGAAAGTTAAAAAAATTGAAATTACTCAGTGAATAATACAGAAAACAAAAAAAATAGAACTCTCGTACAGTTAAAACAAAATAATGCGGACAGAAATACATCAGTTCCTTAATATCAGCCAGCCGGGGTGGCCGGGCGGTTATATGCGCTACAGTGTGGAACCGCGTGACCGCTATGGTCGCAGGCTCGAATCCTGCCTCGGACATGGATGTGTGTGATGTCCTTAGGTTAGTTAGGTTTAAGTAGTTCTAAGTTCTAGGGGACTGATGACCTTAGAAGTTAAGTCCCATAGTGCTCAGAGCCATTTGAACCATTTTTGAACCCTAATATCAAGTAAACTGAAAGTGGAAATGGGAGAAAGAAAAGGCAAGGAGCTATTGATGACAGCTGCATTGGGATTTGATGGGAAGTCAGCTGCGACGAGTGAAAATATATGCCAGAGACGGATTTGAACCTGGGATCTATTGCTGACTAGGCAGCTGCGTTAACGACTGCACCAGCCGCACACAGTACTCAGTGCTACTGCGCAGACTATCTCTTCACGCTCACCAGCCGACTCACACTTCGGCCTAGTGCCACCTATCCGCAGCCTCGTCCATGTTCTCCATGCTCGCCACTTCCCCAGTTTGAGATTCCCATAGGAGTTCGAAGTAATTGTGCATCTGCATTGAAGGTTTTGGATTCATTGCCCATCGAGGCGAATCAGTTATTTGAGTGTGTTGTCTGAAAGAACAGACATCGCACATTCATATAATTGATTCGCGTCGATGGGCAATGAATCTAACACCTTCAATGCGGATGCACAGTTACGTTCGACCTCCTGCGGGAATCTCAAAGTAGCGAGTATGGAGGGTGTGGATGGGGACGGCAGATAGGTGATGATTCCAGGTGGGAATGTGAGTCGGCTGGGCAGCGTGGCGAGATGGTCCGCGCAGTTGTGATGAACATTGTATCTTGGTCGTATAGCGGTTAACACAACTGCCTAGTAAGGGGAAGATCCCGGTTTCGAACCCATGTCCGACACATATTTTTACTCGTCGTCACTGACTCCGTATAAAGTCACAGCGCAGCTGTCATCAACAGCTCCTTCCCTTTCCTTTCCTTTTTCCAACTCCACATTCAGTTTACATAATATGAGTCACAGCCGCGGGTTTCACGTAGTGTCTGTTCTTTCGGCTGTGTCCGGAAGAACAGCCTCCACGAATTAATAAAATCAGTTCCTTACGGTAACAATCAGATTTCAAAGGGCACACACACACACACACACACACACACACACACACACACACAGGCGCGCGCGCGCGCGCGCGCGGCGCGCATGGGGCACATTGGGAAAATCTGTCAAATCCCTATAATTCGTGATAATATACTAGAGAAGTTGAGTGTTTTGTGCTGTGAAAGATGGTGAGTGTTATCGCTTCGGTATATGAATTTAACCGAGATTGGAACTGCGTGAATTTTAGGATCGCCGCGATGACGTCAGATGATGCTTAAAGCCATATTCATGATTGTTAATTCGGTCATTTTAATTTTTTTCGTGATTCGGAAATAGACGCTTATTACAGTGAACCTTGGGTTGTCGTGTACCGCTCCTTACCTTGCCAAACGCAAGTACGAGTTTCTATGCATGTCTGAATGCCACTTCACCATGTATCAAGAGTAAAGCAATTGTTTCTGCCATATTGTTTAAAGGGGATTCATTCAAGATCCCTGGAAGAAACGCTTCTTTCATACTACGTTTCCCAGTGGGATGAGGACCAATTAGGTGTGTATTATGTATAACCGATACAGCTTAATGCTCCAAGTCCATTTTGTTAATTTGGAACGAAGGTGTTTCTTATGTTTAATTTTTCCCCAGGTGTCCAGATTCTTGTAAAATAAATGTGCAGTAAATGAATTTCTTTTGCTATCATTTCGGTAGTCAGTAATCTCCGTCACTCTTTGATTAGGGACTAATCAGTGGTATCATCCATGCTTATATGTGAAGGACATGCGTCTTTCACAATTCCTTTAATAATTTTTCTTAAGTCGAAACCACACTTTTATTATTCCAAAAAACACATTACGCGTTTCGACATTCAGTCACTTTCAAAGGCTATAAAATACAACACAATACTGGTATCAGAATATATGAAAATATGTTACACTTCACCATTGATAAGAGACATAGTAGAATGAGTAGAATATGGCTTTCTAGCTTACCAGTGTTATGTCAGTCCTATAAAATCGTTAATTAGATCCATTGCGTCACGTCAACATTTCAATCACAAGACAGGTGCAAACCAAGGGTCAAACTGGAAATCAAAAGGACTAAACCTCTAGGGGGCGCTGGAAACGTGGTACATTTGTTTGTCTGTAACTAAACTTTCATCGTTACTTGGTATAAAACAATTTCATCAGTAAACAATTCAAGGAACTTACTTTGCAATGTTTTGAAAGAAAAAAGGTTTTTCTTTACAAAACCACTTGTAACAAATAATTTGAGTGGCCAAAAATAGTACATTGGAACAACACGCTGAGTGGTGCAAGGGATAAGAGGCCAATTGTCTGTTAACAGTTTTCTTTGACAACTTATAGCACATAGATTAGTAGCATCAGTAAAAGTTGATAAATATAATTTTATAAGAATTCACTAAGTCTAGTAATAACAAGTGAGACATAGCATTCACTTACAGGTGGCGCTCACACACTGTTGTTTCCGCCAGTGGGAGCAAATGGATGAAGCCTATACAGGAAATTCAGACACTTTGAGAATTTCTATGAATTGATTACTGATGAAATTGTTTTATACGATCTAACGATGAAACTGCAGTTCTAAACGAACAAGTGGACCACATATCCAGCATCGCCTAGCGATTTAATCGACTTGGTTTTCAATATGTCCCTTTACATTTGTCTCGTGACTGAGAAAATTGACGTGATAGGTTGTATATAGTGAACAAATTTATATGATTGACATAACGCTGGTGAGTTATAAAGTCATATTTTAGTCATTATATTATGTCTTTTATCAATGGTGAAACGTGACATTTTCATGTGTTCTGATACAAGTTTTGTGTTGCATTTTACAGCCTTTGAAAATGACGGAATGCCGAAAGGTGTAATGCGTTTTTGGAAATAATAAAAGTGTGGTCAAGACATAAGATAAGTTATTAAACTGTATCCAAGTGGCCACTTCGTCTCACAGCATTTTCACGCAAATTGCATTTGACATCTCCGTTATGCAAACCTTTATTACAATGACAGATAGCGTTTCATTTAACATTCCACTGTAAAGAGGGCTCTCTTTTATATAATCCCCCACCATTAATAAGTATGTTTCATTTGATGGACCTGCTAGGATTGATTTTTCTCTATTAAAGGTACGTTTCATTTGGCTGCCTTACCAGGATTGCATATTTGCTATTAACAGGTACATTTCAACATGCCCAGACTTGACAGTTACAGTTTAATTTCAACTTTTAAAGTAAATGCCACTAGTAATTTATAAATGTCTAAATGCTTGGGAAACAAGAGGATTACCACTTGACGAAGAAGTGCTTGATGCAACCTGCGTTGATAGCTATGCGCGTTAAAGTGTTTGGGAGGTGCGTCGGTACCGGATCGAATCCGCCTGGTGGATTAACGACAAAGGTCAGTGTGCCGGCCAGCTTCGATGAGGTTTTTAGGCGGTTTCCCACATTTCACAAAATGAGTACTGGGTGACACCCAAGTCCAACCTCAGTTACACGATTCGCAAACGTTTAGTAAGCTTTCGCTCACTTTCATAGGAATAACACTATACGGAGACGGTTGGGGTACACATGTTCGTCCGAAGGGGAAGGGGAGAGGGGTAAAAGGGTGCCCACAGTAGGGGTATTCGGCCACCTTTAATTAACCATGCAAAAGCCGTTCATAACCATGCCAACCCTGCTCCGATGTGGGACAAGAGCGAAGGAAAAAAAGAAGAAGGAAGTTATTGATACAGGCAGAACAGCTCCCTAATGAACCGGTTTGATTCCTGCCTGTACTGAGACGTAGATGTGATTCTCCCCACTGTCGCAATGTGACAATGGTATAAGGTGTAGTCTATAAAGAAGCTGTTGATGACAGACGTAACTGAATTTCAACCTGGCTATGATCCCCGAAAACAGTCTCTCATCCCCTATGCTAGTTGAGTTGCCTTTGGGAGCCCAGTTTTCAACATAACATTAGGTCTTCGGTATTTGCTGGTCGACTTGTTTAGATCTTCGGTCTCCCACACCTTGTTCTGTTTGTTTTTGGTCGCATCTCTAACTACAGCAATGAGAACATCCGCTGGGATGCGTTGCCCTTATATGCTATTCGTCATTACATCCCTAAAATCTAGACAACTGGTCAGTTTTTCATTCCCACAATCTCAGCGTTGCCCTTGATCCACACTATTGTTGTTCATCTCTGATACAGCAACAACTATTTGTGCTTGCCAATTGATGTTTATGTTAGCATAGGGAGAGCGAATCCGTAAGTATTACGATAAGTGTAGCTGCTGTGGTCATGCCGCATCTTACTGCCTGTTTTATGGCTAGGAGCTCAGCGGCGCATATTGAAGCCTCTTTCGCTAAGGGAAGTAGTTCACGCTTTTTATTTTTAATGTGTACATGGCCACAGGCGACGGAGCCCTTGTAGCGGGTGGTTATATTTAAACTTTCCCTATTTAGTACGTTATAACGTGGAAACTAATTGCCGTAAGAGTACCAAACTTTTATTGATGTCCAGAGTATGGGCTGCATGATTCCATGTGTCACAGCACCACCATCCAGTTCCAACTATGGCCACCAGGTGCCGTAATCAGTCATAGTGTCGTGTCGCACACCTGACCGGTCGCAGTGAATTTGATTATGTGTCAACATGAGCTTGGACAAAAGGAGAAGGGCATTATTGGTGGAGCTCTATTATCAAAACAACAGTAATGCTGCAGCTGCATTTCGAGAAAATCGCCGGCTGAAAGGATTATAGAAGGGTCCTATTTCTCCACCTTCTGTGCTGAGCATGAAGAAGAAGGTCGAATCAACTGGAGAACTGGGCGTCGCTCCGGGAAGAAGCTGATGACCGGCTGCACCACAGGTGGTTGACGAAATCGCTGTTGCCATGGCAGACAACGCTGCGTGCAATTTCCGATCGTGAGGCAGTGCGTGTGCTGTGTCACGACAGTTGAACATCCCGTGGTCCACTGTACGGAAGGTGCTTCGAACCATTCTCAAATGGTATTCGTACGAGATCCCACGCCCTGTGATTTCTGGTTGTGGGGCTACCTGAAGGGCAGGGTTTACCACACATGTGCTGATCTGAAGCGCAGCATATCAAGAGAGATAGCCAGTATACCTTTTCATGCTTAGTTATGCTGTGCAGAATGCAATCCTGTGCTTTCAGATCTTCTGCACACAGATGGGCGCCATATTGAGCAGCTTTTGTAGCAGTAATGGTGCTGGAATGTAATGGTACGATGTACTGCAGCAGCACAGGAAAAGTGTTTCAATTGAACTGATTCTGCATTATTTATCTTCCCTATCTCCTCGACATTAATACTACCAAGTTTGGTACTCGTACGGTAATTAGTTTCCGTGATATAACCTGTTGAATAGGGAAAGTTTAATTATAACCACCCGGTATTTCGACCCGTCGGTATATACACACGCAGCACCAGGCCATTGTTCGAGAAGCCTTTATAAATTGCTGTTCTTGATTACTGAGTTCTCAGAGTAGTCCAGATTAATGCGTACGTCTCGTACATGGTATATATGTTCATACTCTTCCTCAAAGTAGTGTAGCAGTCGTGTCCTTTTAATGAGATTCTGGTACTTGCTTAGAATACAAAATATCACAAGTGCTGGTGTTGACTTGTAGATCCAGTAACCATTGGTGTAGTGTTGCACTGTAAGGTTGCAGATATTGTTTGTCAGCACTTTTCCCTACCGTTGTAGGTGTTTCAGTATAAAATTTCTGTTGAGGTATTGTCTACATACTGTAAGGGTACTTCCATTCTTTCAACTAATAGTGCGTTCATCTAGGTGGAGCCGAGATTTCCTATGGACAATCGCAGTGCCCTGTATTGATATCACTCGAGTGCCTGCAGCAGCTGCCTGGAAGCCGTACCATACAGACTTAATCTAGGTGAGGGTGCACTAGCTTGCCAAACAGATGTAAAGCTATTACAATATCTAAACCCCATGTGTTTCACATTCGTGGCACGAAGTGTGTTCAGAGATCTTTCACATTTACCTTTAATATGGACTAAATGGTGGGACCATCGAAATTTATTGTCTATACGAGAGCGTATATTTATAACACGTCCTTTAAAGGGAATCTGGAACTCAAGCAGTCGTGTGACTTCAATCGTTTTGTATCTGTGTCGTGAGTACATATTGGCTGCCGGCTTATTAGATGAAATGGTTAGTCCAATCTCCTGTAACCAGTGTCGAAAGCGACGTACAGTGTAACGGCCTGCAAGGAAGCATCAGTACCATAAATATGCATATTGATAGCATATTGGAAAATGCTTATTCTGTCACATAAGGTAAGTCGGAGGTCGCTGGTATAAATGTTAAACAACAAGGGGGAGAGAACTGATCATTGTGCCAGCCACGTACTAGTCGCTCTCGGCCTCCCCCCCCCCCCCCCCCTTTCCTGAAACAGGAAATGCAATGAAGCTTTGTGGTATCTGCTAGTTTCTCAGTTTTTGACTAGGGTAGCTAACAATACTTGCGTCTGTATAAAATGCCATTAAATATTTATTCACGGTAGAACACAACTGAACTTCCATTATCAAGTGCGCTAACGTATTTGCTGAGCTCTCACGCCAGAAACCTGGACACTATTTCAAAAAGCTCTACATGGTATTCCAATCGCCTTTTAATCAAACGTTATAAAATTTCATATACACGGGATAAAAACGATACCTGTCTTTAAGAATCAACTCGTGATGCATGTTTCCGTTTCTTTAAAATGGACACGATGCGTATTGCTTTCGTATCTGCAATCTTAATGCGATCCGCCTACACAGTGTTTAAGATGTATTATAATAGATTTTGAATCTGTGTAGGCAAGAACTTGAGGATGGGATAGCAAGTATTATCCGGTTCGGATGCTGTACTTTTGGGTGATCTGGTGGCTATTTCCAACTGAGCCAATGTGATAGGGGGCATAAGATGATGATCATCGTTTTGGACTTAGTTAATTTCAACGACGTTCTCCACTGTTGAAGGGGTAATCTCGGACAATATTTCCTCCATCGCGAGCCGGTTCGTCAGTATGTGGGAGGGGGACACACGCCCATCCATAGCATTACGGAACCGTTGAATTTGTTTGCAGATTGTTGTTGTTGGGATTGATCCTTTAATGTATTACAGTGTTCTGAGCGGTTGCGTCTTTTTACCCATGCCTAACGTGCATTAAGCTGAATACAATTTTTCTCTGTACTAACTTTCTTAAGTGCCTGTATTGCTTCTTTCCTTTCTGAAATCGCAGTTTGGCATCCCTTGTCCTTCGCTTGGCGTGCGTGATACGTGGTATAGATGTCGCCACTGCTCCTTTTGTGTTCAATACTCACCACAGAGCAGCACAGCGTTCGAACCGATGTACGGAAGAAAATCGAGTATACCAAATGTGACTCCGAGTCGAGTGGTCCCAACTCCACTGCAAGCTAGCCTTCCCTCTAGTATCCGAGGTTGCACGGGCAGCCTTCCCGCCAGGCGGACAGAGACCGCTAGCATTTCGAGCGGTCTACAACAAAGGTCGTCAGCATCACAGGCGGTATATTGCACGTCAGCAATCGCGTAGAGCAAGTAGTGAAATGTTTCATGTTACCACGAGTACACAAATAGGGATATAAGCCGCTCCATGCGGTTTAATGGGTAGTTCCAGCCCAGATCACGTAAGAAACAGATTGACCGATCGCTTGGTCTAGCAGGCAACAGTTGTCAGGGAACGGCCACCAGGCGGCAACAGCGTCACACCCTTACTTCTGGAATCAACCACTAGATGGCACTCCGTTCTGTGAAATATGTGGCAACATCGGCCGAACGCGTGCAGCTTTCCACTATTTGGCGTTTGTGAAGTACAGCTGTTTCTGACATACCGGTGGTAGAGGATCGAGTCGTCATAGCGAGGACCTACGACTATATCAACTGTGGAAGGAGTAGACGAACAAATCCTGAGCTAAAAATGTTCAGATTTCCCGTCAAACATAAAGAAAGGTTACGCGAGTGGATTTTAAATTCAGGTAAATCAATAAACTAGTTACGAGTAAGAATTAATAAAGATCCATAAGCATTCGATCCTATTTAAATTTTGTCGGTGTTATATTCGATATAACGTGGCAGCCCTTCCTGTACAAGGATCATATCATATAATTTTTAAATGAAATCTTTGCTGCGATTTGGACTTTTTAAAACTGTTTATTCACTTCACTATCGTAATTTTGGGTGTAGAGGCATTTTTGTGTGCAATGTGAAAACTGAAACCAATATAACATATGGATAACAAAATGCAAAGCATTCCGCGACATGGACAGGTCAGTTAGCATTGTAGCGTCGCCTGTGACATCTGTTGACCGACGGGAAAACTATTTTTACGGTTGCCTGTTCCGCCGTAAGGACGGTCAATCTGTTTCTTACGTGATCTGGGGTTCCAGCCCCAGTGAGCTCGGCAGTTCCATGGCAGCTCACCCGCTGAGGAACATCGATCTGTTCGCCGAGGGAATCACCACTCAAGTCGACGACGAGGCCGATGGCAGATCAGCAGCACAGTGACAGCGCAAGGCATCGATACTGAGCGGAGCCTACGCCAAGAGAAAGATGATCGTATTCACCAATTTCGACTTAGTCTCTAAACGGGACATTGGCGGAGGCTAGGATTATCTACACAGCGAGAAAATGAAATTTGGCCATTTGTGTTACTGAATATATTAGTGTCTGGACACAGATTTGCGTAATTATTTCAGCAGTAGTAATATTTATGTGTATATGCGCCTCACACTGTCCGTTGCGTGTGATACGCCTGTTCGCGCATACCTATCAGCAGCATCCTGTTGTCAAGGTACAGAAATCGCAGTAGCCACATAAATTGGCGGTGAAACGAAATTACAGCACCAGGGATGTTGGAAAAAGTGTCGGCACAGGTAAGTTACGATTACGAGTCATGTGTGAACAGATTAAGAGCAAGAGTGGGAAGCGCACAGAATAGCGAGAGAATTGATAATAACGAATACGAAAACCAGTAACGAACACATGTTAAAAATAGAACCACAAGGAATTTTAGGCAGGTGACAATATATTGCACTTCGATAATTCAGTGACACCTGGCAGATACAGAAAGTTAGATTGGGAGTGGCGAGGACGATTAGAAGTAGTGAGCGACGGTATAATAGGGATTAAGAGAAATAAAGAAATAAAGCTACATGCAAACAGACCAAAACCACACTTTTAATTTAAGGTTTGGCGCCGCAGGATGAATGTTCCTACAATTAGTAGTCAAAGCGCTACATACAAGTTCCAACAGAGCACAGATAATAACGTTTTCTCTGTAAAGAAAATAAAAGAAAATCATCAGAACTGCGTTATGACAATTAGGCAAGTTGAGACTTGCAGTACCACTTGGACAATTGTAATGTATGCACATGTAGATTCTACACCGTTTTCAGAAGGCAGAAAGATACAGCAGATTAACAGAGCGGTAATGTACGGACATACTGAAAGAGCTGAATGTCTGATAAATAGAGTTTCGCCTGTTAGACCAATAAAGGACGCGACATATATAGAACGCTGCAGGATTACAGAAACTGGTACAACAGGTGGCAATGTACGAGACGACAAGAAAACGAGGTGTATTTAAAACTGTCGGACAGATAAGTAACATAATTTTCGCAATACTGGACGAGAAAGACGCCACGCTTATGAGAAACACATAGAGGCTATAGAAGGGAACTCTGAGGTTAACTAAGGACCAACTGGCAGTAGTAAGCTGTTCATTACCAGCAGTAAATAAACCGGTTAAGTGCCACAAAAAACGAAACTAGTTTAAAATAGTGAATGTATAGATTGTAAAGGTTCATTATGTCGTATGTTAAGGTAACAGACACAGGATTTAAATGGGTCGCATCATTTGTCACTATCCCTATCTCTCTAGAAGAATTTGACTACTATTGCGGAGGCACCTTCGCTGTGGAATTTAATTCTATAACAAGTCGACTTCTAATCAAGCTGCGGGCCTATGGGGTATCGTCTCAGTTGTGCGACTGGATTCGTGATTTCCTGTCAGGAAGGTCGCAGTTCGTAGTAATAGACGGCAAACCATCGAGTAAAACTGAAGTGATATCAGGTGTTCCTCAGGGAAGCGTCCTGGGACCTCTGCTGTTCCTGATCTATATAAATGACCTGGGTGACAGTCTGAGCAGTTCTCTTAGGTTGTTCGCAGATGATGCTGTAATTTACCGTCTAGTAAGTTCATCCGAAGACCAGTATCAGTTGCAAAGCGATTTAGAAAAGATTGCTGTATGGTGTGGCAGGTGGCAGTTGACGCTAAATAACGAAAAGTGTGAGGTGATCCACATGAGTTACAAAAGAAATACGTTGGAATTCGATTACTCGATAAATAGTACAATTCTCAAGGCTGTCAATTCAACTAAGTACCTGGGTGTTAAAATTACGAACAACTTCAGTTGGAAAGACCACAAGATAATATTGTGGGGAAGGCGAGCCAAAGGTTGCGTTTCATTGGCAGGACAGTTAGAAGATGCAACAAGTCCACTAAAGAGACAGCTTACACTACACTCTTTCGTCCTCTGTTAGAATATTGCTGCGCGGTGTGGGATCCTTACCAGGTGGAATTGACGGAGGATATCGAAAGGGTGCAAAAAAGGGCAGCTCGTTTTGTATTATCACGTAATAGGGGAGAGAGTGTGGCAGATATGATACGAGAGTTGGGATGGAAGTCATTAAAGCAAAGACGTTTTTCGTCGCGGCGAGATCTATTTACGAAATTTCAGTCACCAACTTTCTCTTCCGAATGCGAAAATATTTTATTGAGCCCAACCTACATAGGTAGGAATGATCATCAAAATAAAATAAGAGAAATCAGAGCTCGAACAGAAAGGTTTAGGTGTTCGTTTTTCCCGCGCACTGTTCGGGAGTGGAATGGTAGGGAGATAGTATGATTGTGGTTCGATGAACCCTCTGCCAAGCACTTAAATGTGACTTGCAGAGTAATCATGTAGATGTAGATGTAGATGTAGAAGTCCATACATATTATAGATATGTATGTATGTACAGGGGATAGGCAAAATTGTGTGAACACCTGTACTTACTTAGGAATGGTTTATTAATAAGGGGTTGGACCACCTTTCCCCGTAATGCAGATGCGATTCTTCTTGGAATACTGGCATATAATGATTGTATTGTCTCCAATGGAATGTTATGCCACTCTTCGTTCAGAACCTCTTCTAACTCCCATAGAGACGAGGGAGACGGAAATCTGCTCCGGAGTCTGTGCCCAAGTACCGCCCACAGGGATTCGATAATGATCATGTCTGGGGACTGTGGTAGCCAGGGAAGACTCTGCAGTTTAGTTGCATGCTCCTCAGACCACGATTGTACTGTCCTGGTTGTGCGAATGGGTGCATTATAGTCCTGAAATATGGCATCATTGTTGACAACAATATTTGAATCATGGGGTGCACCTGATCACCTAAAATGTTCACATAATCGTTGACTGTAACAAGGCCTTTGAGAGTAATGACGGGACCAGCAGAATACCATGATATGGCTGTCCACACCATCACACTTTACCTCCATGCTTAACCGTTGGAATAAAACAATCAGGATTGTAGGTTTCTTTTGGCGTCCTCCAGACGTAAACCAGTCCCTATGTTGGAAATAATGAAACCTTTGACTCGTTAGACCATATAATGTGTTTCCACTGATCAACCGTCCAGGATATATACTCCTGATATCATGTTGTACGCTTCTTTGCATTGGTTGTCACCACTAATGGTTTTGGTATAGCATCTCGTCCATGAAAATTCGCTTTATGGAGTTCTCGGCGGACAGTGTCGTTAGATACGGGGTTTCGAAGGTGGCCATTGAGCTCTGCAGTCACTTTAGCCGCCATAGTTTTGTGTTGTTTTGACACAATTCGTGTTAGCGTACGACGATCTCTGTCATTTAGTTTTATTTTGCGCCCATTATTACACTTACACGATGATGTCTTTCTAAGTTTTGTGTAGGCTATCATGACTGTTGGAACAGCCGATCTTGAAACTTTCAATAAGTTGGATATCTTGGTTACTGATACTCCAGCTAATCTGGGCCCCCACAATATGCTCTCTTTGGAACTCTATTAGGTCTTTCATTGCACGTCTACGTTGGCCTCTGAATGCAAATGCGAAGTGTGCACTACTCGTAAACAATCTGCAACTGATGCCTAGGTCTTACTGAACACGCAGTCCAGCGCGATACGTGCCTTACCTGCGTTGTTAAACACAATTATCTCGTTACTACCGATGTTCACATTATTTTGCCTATCACCTGTATGTATGTATATCAGACGCTCTCTTTCTCTCTCTCTCTCTCTCTCTCTCTCTCTCTGTGTGTGTGTGTGTGTGTGTGTTTGTTTCAAATCTCTTCCTAAACCACTGGACCAATTCCAGCCAAACTTGGTGCATGTATACCGTACTGTCAGACGATAATCACTCTCGGGTTAAGAACCACATACATATCAAAGGAGTAAGAGTTGAACTACTAGAATTTATTCATCGACTATTTCAGAATGAAAGCACTAAGTGCCTTGCAGCAAACTTTACACATAGTTTCAACCCCCCCCCCCCCCCCACAAACAAAAAAATTCTCGCTGACAGCCGTTACAAAATGATGAAAGGCAATGTTTATCGCCACTTTTCCGTTGTTCATGCAGTAAAAGTACAGCACTAGGCACCTTCGTTATTACTCGCTGTATTCGCGACAAATTTTACAGACAGTACGCACATATACCACTGAATGTAAGTAGAAAATTATATCTTTGTACGACACATACACTACTGGCAATTAAAATTGCTACACCAAGAAGAAATGCAGATGATAAAAGAGTATTCATTGGACAAATGTATTGTACTAGGACTGACGTGTGATTACATTTTCACGCATTTTGGGTGCATAGATCCTGAGAAATCATTAACCAGAACAACCACCTCTGACCGTAATAACGGCCTTGATACACCTGGACATTGAGTCAAACAGAGCTTGGATGGCGTGTACAGGTACAGCTGCCCATGCAGCTTCAACACGATACCACAGTTAATCAAGAGTAGTGACTGGCGTATTGTGACGAACCAGTTGCTCGGCCACCATTGACCAGACGTTTTCAATTGGTGAGAGATCTGGAGAATGTGCTGGCCAGGGCAGCAGTCGAACAATTTCTGTATCCAGAAAGGCCAGTCAGTGCAGGACTTGCAACATGCGGTCGTGCATTATCCTGCTGAAATGTAGGGTTTAACAGGGATCGAATGAAGGGTAGAGCTACGGTCGTAACACATCTGAAATGTAACGTCCACTGTTCAAAGCGCCGTCAATGCGAACAAGAGGTGACCGAGACGTGTAACCAATGACACCCCATACCATAACGCCGGGTGATACGCCATTATGGCGATGACGAATGCACACTTCCAATGTGCGTTCACCGCGATGTCGCGAAACACGAATGCGACCATCATGATGCTGTAAACAGAACATGGATTCATCCGAAAAAATGACGTTTTGCCATTCGTGAATCCAGGTTCGTCGTTGAGTACACCATCGCAGGCCCTCCTGTCTGTGATGCAGCGCCAAGGGTAACCGCAGCCATGGTCTCCGAGCTGATAGTCCATGCTGCTGCAAACGTCGTCGAACTGTTTGTGCAGATGGTTGTTGTCTTGCAAACGTCCCCATCTGTTGACTCAGGGATCGAGGCGTTACAGCCATGCGGATAAGATGCCTGTCATCTCGACTGCTAATGATAAGAGGTTGTTGGGATCCAGCACGACGTTCCGTATTACCCTCCTGAACCCACCGATTCCATATTTTGCTAACAGTCATTTTATCTCGACCAACGCGAGCAGCAATGTCGCGATACGATAAACCGCAATCGCGATAGGCTACAATTCGACCTTTATCAAAGTCGGAAACGTGATGGTACGCATTTATCCTCCATACACGAGGCATCACATCAACGTTTCACCAGGTAACGCCGGTCAACTGCAGTTTGTGTATGAGAAATCGCTTGGAAACTTTCCTCGTGTCAGCACGTTGTAGGTGTCGCCACCGGCGCCAACCTTGTGTGAATGCTCTGAAAAGCTAATCATTTGCATATCACAGCATCTTCTTCCTGTCGGTTAAATTTCGCGTCTGTAGCACGTCATCTTCGTGGTGCAGCAATTTTAATGGCCAGTAGTGTAGTTCAGGAGATATGACATTATGCACATCTGTGTCGCTGGAATTTGGAACAAGCGAAGATTGAATAATGCCTTCAACGTCAGTATTATTGCAATTTCAAATGTCTGAACTTCTTAGTTGCAGGCAATACAAGTGATTAGGTACGATGCTGTGACTGAATCTCATCCAAGTGATTGTAGAGATAGCTCTGCCGTATGCTGACTCATTATGAAACCAAGGGTAAACGGGGTGTGCGGAGGTTATTTCCTTTATGTACGTTCGATGTTTCTCATTTCTCACCCAACGGAGGCATCCATTTTGACTAAATGTCAGAAGTTGGTGAACGATCACGAGATGTCAAGGTAAGTTCCGGATTCAGCAGCTTCCTTGTTCTACTTGTCTACTGTTTCGTTAGAGTAAGTGCCTGCGTGAACTTTGACCCAAAGCATATAAATATATTTCTTTCTTCGAGAACTTTCCTTTATTTCGTGAACTATGTCATTAACAAATTTACTGCTAAGTTTCCCCCAGTTCCTGCTCTCTATGGCAAACAGAATGGTTCTTGAAATCAAAAATAATGAACACTCTTTCATCATGCTTAGTTAGTGAGTATCTGAAGACCTTCATGACTGCCACTTATTCCGATGTATAAGAAGAGGCTGTTGACGGAACTGTGCCCTTCTGGGACACAAGAAACCACACCCAGCGTTATCTTCTGGCGCAATTCTTGAGTCATTGGTGTATGCTGTGTGTCCCAGGAGGAATGGTCAATATTCAGGGTTATAAAAGGAACGATCACCTTAAGAGCTATGAGCATTTCTTCAGTAGAAGATATTCTTCAGTAGAAGATATGTTTTACGGTAGCGAAGCCGAACAAGTACTCATAGCTGTTAAGGTATACACTTTAGGTTCCATGTTTTCTGATCGTTTTCTTCTTGTTTTAGTCCATACTACTGCCTCTCAAAATGGGAAGCAAAGAGCTTGCAGTAGAAGAGATTTGTTCGAATCATGCTTTGGATGACCTGAGATCAAATAAGGTAGAATGGATAGGTAACATTCTATCGTACTTTCTAAAATCATTGAGGGAAGTTTCGACTAAAGGACTCTACAGGTCAGTGTGTAGATTCTATGAGACCGGTGATATATCATCACCTACACAGCTCCGAAGATAGCAAGGGCAGATGAAAGCGAGTAGCTTAACAGCTCATGTATCCAATCTGCTGACAAGAATAATGTACGGAAAAATGGAAAAGAAAAATTTTAGTACCTGTTAGATGACGTTCAGTTTGGGATTGGGGAAGGTAAAGGGACCAGAGAGGCTGTCCGGGCGTTGCGGTTGATAATGGAAGCAAGAGAGAAGAAAAATCAATCGTAGGATATGTAGACCTAGAAAAAGCGTTCGACAGTGTGAAGTGATGCAAGATGTTAGGAATTCCGAGAAAAACAGTGATAAGCTATAGGGAAGGAGGGTAATATACAATATGTACAGCAACCTAGAGAGAATAAGGGTGGAAGACCAAGAACGATGTGCTCCTATTAAAAAGGATGTAAGACGAGGATGTAATCTTTCGCCCCTACTGTTCAATCTATACTATCGAAAAAGCAATGACAGAAAAAGAAGAAAGGTTGAAGAGTGGGCTTAAAATTTAAGATGAAAGGATATCAATGATAAAGAGTCGCTGATGGCACTGTTATCCTCAGTGAAAGTGAAGAAGAATTACAGGATCTGCTGAATTGTATGAACAGTCTAATGAGCATAGAATAATGATTGAGAGTAAACCGAAGAAAGACGAAACTAATGAGAAGTAGTAGAAATGAGAACAGCGAGAAACTTAATAACAGAATGGGGGATTACGAAGAATACGAAGTTAACTAATTCTCCTATCAAGGCAGCAAAATAACTCTTAACGGACGAAGCAAGGAGGACATTAAAAGCAGACTTGCACCAGAAAAGAGGACATTCTTGGCCAAGAGAAGTACCAAACATTCAAATATCTGAGAATGTACGTCTGGAGCACATATTTGTACGGTAGTGAAGCGTGGACAGCGGGAAAACCGGAACACTAGAGAATCGGAACATTTGAGATGTGGTGGTACAGAAGAATGTTGCAAATCAGTTGTACTGATAATATAATGAACGAGGAGATTCTCTGCAGAATAGGGGAAGAGAGGAACATATGGGAAACACTGACAAGAGGAAGGGATATGACGATAGGACATGTATTAAGACGTGAGGGAATAACTTCCATAGTACTATAGGGAACAGTACAAGGTAAAAGTTGTAGAGGCAGACAGAGGTTGGAATACATCCAGCAAGTAACCGAGGATGTAGGTTGGAAGTGCTACTCTGAGATGAAGAGGTGTGGAGAGTTTGGCTACATTTTTGCGGAGAAACGCACTGGCTATCAAGAGGAGATTCCTGACATTGTTTGCACTAAATTCCATGTAGAGCACTAGAGCGGAAGATGTTCACAAGAGACAAGGGCATTCACACATAAGAAGTATCCTCGTTGCTTTGATAGCGTGAGATGAGTTTATCACTGTCTCAAAACTACTAAGAAATCTGGAGGTCGATGTAATGTTCTTTTATCCAGAATAGACTGTAGCATTTCACATTTCTTAAATACTGGATGAGCCATAAGCACTATCTTTTCCAGCCTTTATGTGCTGGGACAAGCCATTGGCGCTCAAAATGAAGAGATATTTCTAGTGCCTCTACGGATAGACCATTTGATGGAGTCGACTGTATCACCTCAGGTGCAGAATCAAGTTTCTCGTAAAGTACCTAATTTACAGATAAACTTTACACTAGCACTACCGAACATAATGCCCGATATATGGTAAATAAAACATTGGGGTTGGCATCCCACCAGACTCTGGTTAATGATCAGATGATGTACATGATAGCGAGAAAAGAGTTAATTGTATACTTGATGTGAGTCTGGTAACTAACTACATTTTCGAGATTTCGCTGGCGGTCCAGCATGGAATGGATTATTTCTTATCTGACCTTCATTGTGGGATACACGACGTCTTAAAAAAATGACATGTGACTTTCCAGAAGAGTCTTCATCAAGGTAGTTTGCGTGCAACTAACCGGCTACCTATATTACTGCCCCTGTCAGTTTTACCGGTTGTGAAATCTTCTGTGGGACCAGATGTGCATAAGCGTAATCATCAGCATACTGCAATATCTGAGTACTGGAAAGAATAAATTCTTCGAGATCCCGCGAGTAAAATATGTATAATTATCGGCAAAGAATCGCTCCCTGTGTTAAGCCTGTGGATAGGATCTAAGGTCCCATAAATTATTTTTAATATCTGATTTATATCGTTCTCTTCGTGAGGACAGCACTAATACCATATAATCAGCCTACTGGAAGTCCAGTTTTCCTCAACTTTTCTAAAAGGATGCAGACTCGGACATTATCGTAAACTGATGTCAGCTTTAAGAATAATGATATAGCCGGTCGCGGTGGCCGAGCGATTCTAGGCGCTTCAGTCCCTAATCGCGCTGCTGCTACGACCGCAGGTTCAAATCCTGCCTCGGACATGGATATGTGTGATATCCTTAGGTTAGTTAGGTTTAAGTAGTTCTAAATTCTAGGGGACTGATGACCTCAGATGTTAAGTCCCATAGTGCTCAGAGCCATTTGAACCAATAATGATATTAAGAATTTCTTGTCTTGGAAAGAAGAGAGAATGTCAGCGCACATAACTAGTATGTTGTCCAGCCTTCCTCGACTTATCGAGCCGAGGAAGTAATTTGTTGGTTTCCAGTCATAGCTCAAGGCGTTTTTTAAAAACCCTTTCAAGAGTTTTCCTCCACCAGATGACAAGGCAATTGGTCTATACCAGGAATTAATTTTGGGATCCTTCTCAGGTTCCAATACAGGAATAATAACTTCCGTAGTTCGTTTCTCCCTAAGTTCTCCCCTTCTCCACGTTTCACGCGATATCCAAAGAAGCAGTTCCAGTGCTTCCGACTTTCATAACATTTCTATTTGGGAGATATTTAGGTATTCCATTTGGGCACATAATTTCCCCACTGAAACACTATTGGGCCTCTAGATAAATATGGGAGGGACATATTATTCAAACAGCCAAAGGATAGTAAAGGACGCTCGCTGAAAAATAATAATAAAAAAAAACAAAGGGGGTACTCGGGAAACAAACTCCAGAATGGACGCCAAAGGAATCTGACTCCAATCTTATGCGTTCTGTAGATGTAGAGCGAAGAAAATGCCCCTGCGGAAAACTATGTTTTGTTTAGCGAAACCATGTGTTTTCTGGTGGTACTCTGGTTGTTCCAAAGCTGTGGCTAAAAAAAGATTAACTACTTACTTCACTTTACTTTTCCGTGTCCAGATCAAATTTTATTTTTCCAATAGTTAGCCACCGCTACGGCTTTGTCGTTGGCTTGTAGCAGGTCACTAAAGTTGCAGGGCTCCGGCAGTAGTCGGCACATGAGCAGATGTGCCTCGTCTTGTACCTCTCCGCATCCGCTAAGAACGTCGTCATCGTTAGTCAGCAGTCCCCACTTGCACAGATTAGTTTTTCATCTGGGTACACCAGCCCTCAGCCTATTTAGTGTTCTCCACACTGTATAAGGAAGTTTGTTTCCAGGTGCCATTTGCTCTTTTGGTATTATCTGCAGTGCGGTTTGTTCATTCTCCCATTTACGGACTCTATTATCTTCCTGTGAACCGTCAAGGATCTTGGTTCTTGCAATCAAGCTATTTCTAGACTTAAGCCTCCGAGCCTGAGTGACGTGCCCATTCAGTCGGTGTCGAGAATCTGTTTCTTTCTTTATTCTCTCAGCGTCTGCTGCCACCTGCCTTCTGATCTTGGATGGGGCAATTCCAGCAAGTAGGTACAAATTACCCGTTGGTGTGGGTCTGAGACAGCCTGTAACAATTTGCATTGTCTCATTTACACTTACATCAACCTGTTTAGTATGCGCAGATGCTTCCCATACTGGCGCTGCATAGTCTGCTGCAGAAACACACAGAGCAAGTGCTGATGTTCTCAGTACTGATGGGTGAGCTCCCCATTCATAGTTTGTCAGCCTGCGGATGATGTTATTCCTGGAGCAGACTTTAGCCTTGGTGTTTTGGCAACGCTGCTTGAAGGAAAGCGTTCTGTCAAGTACAACCCCAAGGTATTTAGGTTTTGGACAGTGCTTTAGCTTCTTACCTTGCCATGCAACGTCGAGCTCAACTCCAGCATCTCTACTGCGCACATGGAAAGCACATACTTAGGTTTTGTCAGGGTTTGGTGTGAGGTGATTAGCGTCGTAGTATTGAGCCAGTTCTTCAAGCGCTCTAGAGCGATTTCCAGATGTTTCATCAAAATTGGACCCATGGACCACCACAGCTGTGTCATCAGCATATACGAACAGTCTTGCATCTTGAGGTATAGGTTGGTCATTAGTGTACACATTATAAAGGATGGGATAAAGTACACTTCCTTGTGGTAAGCCATTCTTCTGCAGTCGCCATCTACTGTTCTTACCATTTAGGGAGACATAAAACCTTCGATTCTGCAGAAGACTACCAATAACCATCGTCAACCTACAGTCCCCTGTGAGGTGATATAATTTGCGCAATAGCTTTCTGTGGTTTACCGTGTCGTATGCAGCAGTAAGATCTATGAAAGCTGCTCCAGTTATTAATTTTTTTCAAACCCATCTTCTATGTGTTGTGTCAGATTAAGTATTTGCCCACAACAAGATGTTCCTGGTCTGCAACCGGCTTGTTCCTTTATGAGCTTTCCATCTATAGTTTCTGCCACCCATTTGAGAATCATCCGCTCCGGTATCTTATAGAGCTGGCATAGAAGTGACACTGGTCTGTAACTTTTGGGGTCCTTTATCTCCTTGCCAGGTTTTAGTAAAGCCACCACTCTCGCCTGCCGCCATAGTTCTGGAATATTCAGCTCTTTAATACAGGTGTTCATCATTTGTAGTAACCAGTTTCGAGCTTTGGGTCCAAACTGTTTTATATGCTCCGTTCTAAGGTCATCAGTTCCAGCGGCCTTATTCAGTTTCATACTCTGAATGGCGTCTTCCAGTTCGGTTGCTGTGAATGATGCATTGAGGAGTCCGTAATCTTTTTGTTCTTGGGTTATAACTCTTTCCCTTTCTCTTTTCCCTTTGGTTTTCCCATTCTTCAGAAGTTGGCTAGCAATCTGATTTGCTGTTACCCCGTTGTTGTTCTGCTGGTGGTCAGTTGGGTCCCCACTTAAGTTTTTCAGTAATTTCCATGCACGTCTGCTGTTTTGTTTCATGTCAAGATTCTCGACTAGTTTGAACCACCGTGATCTCTTATCCTCAGCAATAGCCTGCATTAGTTCCTCCCCAGCCTCCATCGTATCTTCGCTCAAGGGGTCCTGAGTGAACAGCTTTTGGTACCTGTCAAGTAAGACCTTGCTGCTGCCGGTCAGACCCTGGATGTACTGGGTACGGCAACCCCTTGGGTTGTTTTTCCTTGAGATCCCTTTCACAAGATCGATAAATCTACCATACTCATACCGGTCGAGGAGGGATTTTCTCAATCTCTTCGTCCAATTGCTCTTTAAATTTCTGCCAGTCTGCCTTTTTGAAATTAAACCGTCTACGGAAAGGCACCTCCTCTGGTTTAACCATGGCATTCACAACTCAAATGACGGGTCTGTGTTGTGTACTTGAAATAGGTTCTTCAACAAGCTTCATGCACTGTGCTGCCAATTTCCTATTCACAAAGATGTTGTCAGGATTATATCCCCTTCTCCATCTTCTGCTGTTGAACGATGCTGGCTGTTTTGGGTCGTGAATGAGTTGTAGGTCATTAGTGTCAGCCCAGGGTTCAATCTGTACGCCATTCTCATCAGTCTCATTATATCCCCATGCTTCACCGTGGCAGTTGAAATCGCCCATGACAAAATTAATATGGTCATATGTAAAATTGTTTGGTTCATGGAAAACGAAGTCCACATCTGGTGGTTTGTACACAGACGTCACAGAGAACTTCTGGGCGCGAATGGTAAGCACTTCAATGTTATTTACTTCTGTCATTGCGGCTGATGTTACGTTGAGCCCGGGTCTGATGAAAATCGCACTCCCATACTTATCGTGAGGTCTTTCAATGGCTAAATCCATTCCTGCTATTTTAGGTCTGTGGCTGGTGACTCCCCGGTGTGTTTCCTGCACCAACAATACGTCGCACTTATGCTTATAGCACATGTCTGCTAATAAAACACTCTTATGACTAGAGAATCCCTCAATATTTATCGAGATCGTCACAAGGGGTGGTCTTGATAAAGGCCGTTGCATCTTGATGTTAATTTGGTTTTGGACTTTAACTTGATCTGGTGTTAGAAGGATTAGCCGGTGAAATCTTTCACCGTTTCCAGGGTACGCCCGATTGTGTCTGTCTACTGTAACAGCTTTATTAAAGCCGCCAATATTTCAGAAATCTGGAGGTCAGTTCGATATCTAAAACGTCTCGAAGAAAGTCGTTCTCCAGTAACGAATCCTGTGTAGTTGGAAGAATTCTTGACATGAGTTGCTGCCCCGACTTGCCCTGGCGGTCTCATGAATTTTCTACGTAAAACAGATTACAACCATCCTCCAGTAGCTCCCTTCACCAGATATGAGTTGAGAGTAGCTAAGAAAACTTCTAAGAATATATCTCCAGGTATGACTGTTGGCTAAGTGTCAAATTTGACACTTACCCAACTGTCATTCAGTCAAGATGGTGTACTCAGTAATGAAACAAAACAGTAGGCCCTGCCAGAAATATCGACTCTTAGACAACGTGTCTAATAGAGTATTTTAATACGACAGTATGCCATCTTAGGCAATTTAAAGCACTCAAAACACTTGATAATGGCACTTTGAAGCCGAAATCATGATTGTGTAAGTGTAAATTTAATACTGCAAATAAACCACAATCTAATGGCGGTACTGACTTTAAAGAAATATGTTATGGCTGTGGCCCCACATTATGAAAAAATTATTATATATCTTTTATATGTCCACGTCACTTGTGCGTGCATCATATTCTGAGAAATAATTACATCCCTTATAGAGGAGCGTAAATATTGAGTAAATGAACGGTCCTTACTGTACTGAGGCATACCATCTTCCTCTGTCTCGCCATACAGGAGTGTTCCTCCAAACATGGTGCAATACGTTTCTCACACATTCAACAAGAATGCGAGTAGTCAGTTCAAAGAAGAAAATACGCAGCCTAGCCAAAAAAGGGAAGCACCTAGAAGGGGAGGAGGAAACTAAATGAAACTTGAATGGTTGATGAGGTATGTGATGTTATTTCAGTGATTACGAAGTCGAATCAAAGGTCAGTATGAGTCCACTTATCTCTATGACGTTATACCCCCTCTGGACTGGAGGCATGCACCGATTCAATAGGAAGGCCATCATAAAGCCGAGGCAAGCTTGACCACAGTTGTTCCAACTGATCCTGGATGCTAGCACAGAGACGAAATTGACCTCCGAGCTGGCCCCACATCCCCACATCTTCTATCGAGGAGAGATCTGGGTATCTCGCTGGCCCTGGGAGTGCCTCACCATCAAGCAGACAGTTCATAGAGACAAGTGCCATGTGTGGACGATATTGGCCATCCCTCAGTCACTACTATCCATGTTCTGAAGTCATACGATGGCTCCCCAAACCTCGACGCCAGAAGAAACATCGCTATTCCTCTTCAGAACGTTGGAAGAATGTGATCTTTCCTCAGGTCGCCAAGAAACTTGCCGACGACTGTCATCGGAACAGTGCAGAATGGCGATTCATCGATGAACACAATAAGACGACATTCCTCAGTCTACTATGTCTCCCAGTTACGGTACCTCTCCAGACAGAGCCGTTTGTGTTGCGGTGTTAATGGCAGCCTACCCGTGGAACGGTAATTCCCTTGTACAGCTGCTGACAGTCTCTGACCAGTAATGTGGGATGGCATAGTTTGTGGCAGGAAGTCCATTACTTGTCCTCAGAGGGCAGGCGCGGATGTGGAAGGGTTACGATATGATTTGTGCAGAATACAGTGACCGTACTTTGTGGTCAGACGTGATTGACTGGAACCTCAACGACGAATGTGCCTCTCTCAAGTTTCTTCCATTACCCTTTCTTCTACACATTCTCCTACAGCGGCATTTCAATTCCTCGTGACTATTAGATATTCATGTTCCTACACATACTGAATTACTCGTTCAGCATCCTCACGTACTTCTTTCTATCTACCTATCTTCTGATTGTGACTTCGTTGTGTCTATCTAAACTACTGATGTCGGTGTTGGTTTGGTGTCGATTTTGATGAGAACGACCTATCAATTAACAGTTCACAGCAACTCATACTCTGCCCTATCTTCCTTTTGCATAACGAATTCTACTCCCGTTATGCCATTTTCTGTTGCTGTTAATAGTACCCTACACTCACCTGACCAGATATCCTTGTTTACTTTCCATTTCATTTCATGGACCCCCACTATATCTAAATTGAGCCTTAGCATTTCCCTTTTCAGATTTTCTGGCTACGCTACCACCTTCAAATTTCCGACATTCCATGCCTCTTACTTGTTAGAACGTTACTCCTTCGTTGGTTATTCAATCTTCTTTCCAAGGTCACCTCCTCCTTGGCAGCCCGCTCCAGAAGATACGAATCGAGACCTAGTCCGCAATCTTTTACCGATGGAGATCTGATGAGGACATTTCTTCAATTACTGGCGATAGGTCCTCTGGATAGACATGTGTCTTTAATGCAGTGATTTCCATTACGTTCTTCATCCTCATGTCTTTGATGATTACTGATTCTTGGGCCTTTAGGGACAATTTCCCACTCCAAGGGCCCTCTTTAATAAAGCAGTTGGCAAAACGATGGCGACTTCTTTTGCCAGAAGTCTTCGGCCGCCACTGTTGATGATTTTTATTCGTAATCGAAGCAGTGGCAAGGTTCGAACCCGTGACCAGGACGTTTTGATTACTAGTCAAAGACCCAAGAAACACCGGCCGTGGACGTCTACTTCATATTAATTAATAAAGAATGTGGACAACTGACTTTTAAAATAACTCAAGACGAATTATGTTGAAAATACGTACTAGAACCAGGTCTTTCTGTAATTATCTTAAGTGAAATTTGTTCCCATGACGGAAATCGAACCGGGGCCTGCTGGGTGAAAGTCAGCTATCCTAGCCACTTGTCTCCTGAGCACTGTTTTGTTTTAGAAATGAAGACATTGCATTTAAAGCAGTTAATTGAACAAACATAATAATCAAAGTCATTTGATTAGACTTTTAAAAAATTGCTCTTTTCCCTGGACCACGGGTGCGGATCCGAGACGGGTCACTAGTACAACTATAATTCGGCATGTATTTCCTGAGATGCGGTGTGGACGTGTTTTGGTTAAGGGCCTTGCGTGACGCATGTGGACTCTTCTGCCGGCTGCTCCGAGATAAGCACTCTCTGCCAAGTGAGCGCGCGCGTCCTAATAGCCGTGTGGACGGCTAAGCCGTTTCGAGACAACACTTTTACGCACTTCCGCCTCGTGTGTCCTCGGATGCCGCTCGCGGGATGATCTAAATGTATAATCACTTCCTCCTTCACTGAGAAACGGGCAAGTGTCTGCGCATAATGCATTCATTTGAATCCGTCTGAATAGTCTCGCATTCACGAAGTTGTTTACCAGCCAGCAGCAAGAGATTCCGTAATCCTACTCATTTACAATAATTTTCTCTTCGAACACTCTTTTATCTGATGCTCACCAATAGAGGGCGCATTGATGGAGAGAAATATGTATACACATTTGAGAAAAATGTAATTATGCACACTTGAGAAAAAAATTTAATCCTGATACAGTATATCTATGTGACTATTATTTGCAATCAAATATTTATTCCTGAGAATAACTACATTTTAGGTGCTCACATTCTGTCAACGAGGTCGCAAAAAGAGAGAGAGAGAGCTTCAACTGGCAATTTTCAGTTCGTCTCGTCGTTTCCCTCATATTTCATTCGCATGCTTCTGCGCTTTTGCACTCGAGCACTACGTTTTTGGTTTAGAGCTTCAACTGGCAATTTTCAGTTCGTCTCATCGTTTCCCTCATATTTCATCCGCATGCTTCTGCGCTTTTGCACTGGATCACTAAGTTTTTGGTTTTTTTAGACTGTTAACTATGTGATGGATGGCTCTCCTCAAGAATGAGATGGATGATATTCTAGCGGCATCCTGCATTGTTCACTGGCCTCACAACAGAGACCTGAGATGTACGATCATTGTTGGCTATGGCGTGGGAATTTGTAGAAATTTATCGACACCAGATTTCTAAAAATTGCCATTCTGCATACAAATGATAGAGTGAGACTGAAAAAAAAACAATGCCCCAAGACGCAGGTTTTGCAGGGGGTACACAGACATTGCATTGGAGGGAGTAATAGATGGTAAGTGATCAGTTTTTTTAAAAGTTCAACAAGTTAGATGCAGTAAAAGAAAGCGTATTTCTTTAGGGTAAACAGTAAATTTTGTAAAATTTCAATATGTCATGGATGATATCTATGTAGAGATAATGAAGTCAAATTACATCCTTATAAGACGAAATCAAGTATATCCAACGATTTAGGAAGTACATCCATAAAATATTAGCGTTCTCGCTTCCCGAGTACGGCGTTCCGGGTTCGTTTCCCGGCGGGGTCAGGGATTTTCACCTGCCTCCTGATGACTGGGTGTTGTGTCGTCTTCATCATCATCATTCATCCCCATTACGGTCGGAGGAAGGCAATGGCAAACCACCTCCACTAGGACCTTGCCTAGTACGGCGGTGCGGGTCTCCCGCATCGTTCCCATACGCTCTTGCAAGGAGTATGGGACTTCATCATCATCTTCTAATAATGTCCGGTAAATACTGATAGCGAAAAATCTGAAATGCACTCAGGGACATTGAAAATAGCGCACCCAGACGGAAGAAATGTACAAACGCTCAACTTTGCACATAAGTACAGTGAGATCCGATATGCAAATGACCCAAGCTTGGTGCCAATGCGCATGCCCTCAGAACCTGCAGTGCCGATGCGATTGGCCAGGGTGTCCTATTTAAATGGCGCATAGTGGAAGGTTCATACACGTGACGATCATATCCCCATTCGAGGAAGACGTTTGTAGGGGCAGAATGCCGGGTATGCGTGTTAGACGACGCTTCTCACAGTTAAGCCACTTAGACAGGGGCCTAATCGTTGGTATGAAGCCGGTCGAAGTAGCCGAGCGGTTGTAGGCGTTTCAGTCTGGAACCGCGCGACTGCTACGGTCGCAGGTTCCAATCCTGCCTCGGGCATGGATGTGTGTGATGTCCTTAGGTTAGTTAGGTTTAAGTAGTTCTAAGTTCTAGGGGACTGATGACCTAAGATCTTAAGTCCCGTAGTGCTCAGAGCCATTTGAACCATTTTTCTTGGTATGAAAACCACAGGCTGGTTGATATGCCATGTGGCTAGCGAGATCGATAGTTTGGAGTGTTCCGTCAAGAAGCGATGTTGGGGGCAGCGGATACGCGCGACGTGTTGGTTCTGGAGTTACCAGGAAGACGACGAGGTGAGAGGATCGAATGATCGTGCGGCAAGTGATCAGGGATCCTACAGTGACTCGCTCCACGATACAAGCAGATAATGTGTGCCGGTTGATCCACAAACCACTTCCGGACTCCTCGTGGATGCGAATTTGCAGTCCAGGCTCCCTTCTGGCGTACAGCCGTTAACACCGAGACATCGGTGACACCGTCTACATCGGTGCCAAGCCAGAACGCCGTGGATTGCTACAGACTAGCAAAACGTGGTGTTTGGCGATGAACCTCGATTCGTTTTGGGGACAGATGATAACTGCATACGGGTGTGCAGGCAGCCTTGTGAACGGTACAGTTCCGTCCACACTTTCGCGTGCCACACCACCCGCATAGCCGGCGTAATGATCTGGAGGGCCACAGCCTCTGACAACCGGTTCCCTCTAATTGTGGGAAATGGAATCTTAACGGGCCAGAGTTATGTTGTTAAACTCTTCGACCCCATGTGCGACCTTTGCTACGTGTCTACCAGGGGCACTTTTCCAGCAATATAATGGACGTCCACATACAGCTCGAGTTGCTGCAGACGTCCTACGTCATGTTCCGACTCTTCCACAGCCGGCTTGCTCCCGGGACTTGTCCTCTACAGAGAATGAGTGGGACCAGCTGAAACGCCAGATACCGTCCTGACACACTGTACGTGATCTGGTTGTGGCTCTTCAAAATTTGTGAAGCTGCCTGCCTCAGGACATCATCATCAGATGTCTAATCAGCTCGATGCCAATGCCGTGATGAGGCATGTACTGCAGGAAAAGGTGGTCCAGCACGATATTCACGTTGCACTATGTATATCTACTTTTGCTCACTGTATTTGTTTACACTTTTTGGTTTTGGGATCAAGTGACTCTCTCGTCCGTATCATTATGTCTAATAAATTACTGCCCTCTTGGTTCGCTGTTTTGAATGTTTCTGTGTGTATAAAAAATCATAACAGTCAGGAATTCCTGTTGGGTATCAACAAACGCAACTAGGAAAAAATAACAGAGGCTAATATTTCCACAATGAAATTTTTCACTCTGCAGTGGAATGTGCGTTGATTTGAAACTTCCTGGAAGATTAAAACTGTATGCCGGACCAAGACTCGAACTCCGCACCTTCCACTTTCGCTGCTCTACCAACTGAGCTACCCAAGCACGACTCAGAACCCCTCCTCATAATTTTACTTCCGCCAGTACCTCATCTCCTACCTTCCAAACTTCACAGAAGCTCTCCTACGAAACTTGCAGGACTGGCACTGCTGGAAGAAAGGATGTTGCGGAGAGATGCCTTAGCCACAGCCTGGGGTATGTTTTTTTTTTTAAAAAAAAATCTTTATTCAATAACATCTATAATAGTTATACAAATTAAGCCACTATCTTAGTGATTAGTGGGTCGTAATGTTAATACGAGGGCAGTTCAATAAGTATTGCAACACATTTTTTTTCTGAAACAGGGGTTGTTTTATTCAGCATTGAAATACACCAGGTTATTCCCCAATCTTTTAGCTACACAACACTATTTTTCAACGTAATCTCCATTCAATGTTACGGCCTTACGCCACCTTGAAATGAGGGCCTGTATGCCTGCACGGTACCATTCCACTGGTCGATGTCGGAGCCAACGTCGTACTGCATCAATAACTTCTTCATCATCCGCGTAGTGCCTCCCACGGATTGCGTCCTTCATTGGGCCAAACATATGGAAATCCGACGGTGCGAGATCGGGGCTGTAGGGTGCATGAGGAAGAACAGTCCACTAAAGTTTTGTGAGCTCCTCTCGGGTGCGAAGACTTGTGTGAGGTCTTGCGTTGTCATGAAGAAGGAGAAGTTCGTTCAGATTTTTGTGCCTACGAACACGCTGAAGTCGTTTCTTCAATTTCTGAAGAGTAGCACAATACACTTCAGAGTTGATCGTTTGACCATGGGGAAGGACATCGAACAGAATAACCCCTTCAGCGTCCCAGAAGACTGTAACCATGACTTTACCGGCTGAGGGTATGTCTTTAAACTTTTTCTTGGTAGGGGAGTGGGTGTGGCGCCACTCCATTGATTGCCGTTTTGTTTCAGGTTCGAAGTGATGAACCCATGTTTCATCGCCTGTAACAATCTTTGACAAGAAATTGTCACCCTCAGCCACATGACGAGCAAGCAATTCCGCACAGATGGTTCTCCTTTGCTCTTTATGGTGTTTGGTTAGACAACGAGGGACCCAGCGGGAACAAACCTTTGAATACCCCAACTGGTGAACAATTGTGACAGCATTACCAACGGAGATGTCAAGTTGAACACTGAGTTGTTTGATGGTGATCCGTCGATCAGCTCGAACGAGTGTGTTCGCACGCTCCGCCATTGCAGGGGTCACAGCTGTGCACGGCCGGCCCGCACGCGGGAGATCAGACAGTCTTGCTTGACCTTGCGGCGATGATGACACACGCTTTGCCCAACGACTCACCGTGCTTTTGTCCACTGCCAGATCACCGTAGACATTCTGCAAGCGCCTATGAATATCTGAGATGCCCTGGTTTCCGCCAAAAGAAACTCGATCACTGCGCATTGTTTGCAACGCACATCCATTACAGACGCCATTTTAACAGCTCCGTACAGCGCTGCCACCTGTCGGAAGTCAATGAAACTATACGAGACGAAGCGGGAATGTTTGAAAATATTCCACAAGAAATTTCCGGTTTTTTCAACCAAAATTGGCCGAGGAAAAAAATGTGTTGCATTACTTATTGAACTGCCCTCGTACAATATTATGTGTTATCAGCAGCTATTATTATTATTACAGTGTTACAATGTTTATTTATGAGCTACAGACAGTATGACACAGTACATGTTAATAGGCAGATTACAATTGTTAATCTACACGCTACAACCTAGTTGTTAATTTTCCTATCTACTTGTTAATTCCTAACTGTCTGCAGCGTTACAGGTGTGTCAGCCTAGATATAAACCCACTTCAAGGCCCTGCTCATCGAGCTAATCCCGATGAGCGTGCCCCTGACACCGGCAGGCCAAAATTGCTTGTCGCTGCAGGTTCCTAATTTACTATCTACTTCCAATGCTACTAACTACTGTACTAACCTACGTCAAATCCGGTGCTATCTTAGTCAAGAATAGCTGTACCCCGGTCTCCCTAGTCTAGCACGTAGCGGATTCCAACCGAAAGTCGACCTGTCCACGCACAGGCGGTACAGGATTAGGGTACTAAGACGCGTTCAGTGATTGTCTCTAGTCGCGAAAGTTCCTCAGGTATGCAGTCAGAACTTTTCGTGATACCTCATTTGCCAAGTTGTTCAGAATTTCAAAAGTCCCTTCGTGTCTTAATAGGTCGTATGTGTTGTTGTTTGGAAGTTGTTGCCTTAATGTCGCTGCTACATCATCGAAATGGGGGCACTCGTAAACCACATGGTCGGGAGTGCCCTCCAAAGCGCCACAGTCACACTCAGGTGTAGCCCTTTTCCCAAACCGACAGAGATATGTCGGGTAGGGCCCATGACCAGTGAGAAAATGTATTAGACCCCGTGTTGCTTCGAAATACCTCATGCCTAACCTTTCTTTAACATTTGGCAGGAATCCGAAGGTTCTTCTGCCAGATTCATCCATTTCCCAAGATTCCTGCCATAAGTCCTAACCCCTTCTTCGTATTTCTCCCTTGTCCCTAGCTCTATTTTCATGTCGTTCACTTTCTTGACCCAATACCAAGCTGCTTGTTCCAGTATTTTGATATCTAGAGGACAGAGCCCCATTATTACTAATAGGGCACTTCCTGGGGATGTTCTGTAAGCCCCCACAGATCTTAACAGCATGTTTCTTTGTACTCTTCTCACTGTCGTGGCAGGCACCACCCTTATGAGCTTGTGCGCCCAGACTCCCGATCCGTAACCCACTATTGAAGTTAGTATACTGTTGTGATACAGCTTTATTAGGTGTGGTGGAAGGTGAAATCTTTTGTGTCCTATGGAGGTAAGGTTATTGAGTACTTGTAGTGCTTTTTGGGTTACGGAGTCAATGTGCCTTCCGAAGTTCCACCTTCCATCGATGATGACACCCAAGCAGCGAGTCTCTTGTCGTCTGAGAACTGGTAAGCCCCCAATTCTAACTGTAGGGTTTCTTACTATCTGTCCTTTCAGCAATAAGTATGTTGATTTAGTTGGTGAAATTGACATCTTAGTATTAGTACACCATAGTTGCAATTTTGACATAGCTCTTTCTATTTTTGGTTCGATGTCTTCGCGGCTCCGGCCGCCGACCAGCAGAAGGAGGTCATCTGCGTAGGCTATCACCTCTAGCACCTCTTCACTGTGTTGCAAACTGTCTAGAAGTGGTTCCATGTGGATATCCCAGAACAGGGGACCTAGGACGGAACCCTGGGGACATCCCTTAGTTATGGTTTTTCCAACTCTGCCGCTAGGGGATGATAGCCGGACCTCCCGCCCTTCACAATAGCTCCTCAGGCAACCCTGGACACTCTTTCTCCCGCAAGCAGGAGAAGAGCGAAGGCCACCACAGGTTGTCAAAGGCGCCACTGATGTCAACCATGATGCCAACAACGTACTTGTATGGGGTAGAGCCGCAGACCTCAGCCGCCAGAGCGATTGCGTCGGTTGCCGATCGCCCCGGCCTGGGGTATGTTTCCAGAATGTATCGGTCCAGCACGCATTTTTAATCTGCCAGGAAGTTTTAATAAGCTATTTCGTAAAAAAAGTTTTTTCAACTTTGGCCACTTTGTTTACTTACAGAGCTCAATGTTTGACATGTTAATGTATTTGTTGCATTGTTTTTGCGCTTCCTATATTTTATCGTCAAGTGTACGATTAAAATTGGAAAGAAAATATGAGTACAAGGAAGATAACAGTGAAGAAATCATGAGCAACAGAAGAAATACTTCAACTGAACCATGTAAGAAGGAAGTAAAGAAATGTTCCGGAAAATTCAGGAATACAGAAATACAAGTCACTTAGGAGTGGAATGAATAGGAAGTGCAAGGGCTGTATGAAAAATGTGAAGAAATCGGAAAAGAAATGACTGTCTGGATGACTGACTCAGCAAAGACTCGGCATAAGAAAGTCAATACAACCTTCGGTGAAATTATAAACAAAGGCGGTGACATTAAGAGTACAATGGGGCATTCCACAGTTAAATTCCGAGGAGAGAGCGGATAGGTAGAGGACGTGGGAGACCTCTATGACGGGCAGGAGTTATCCGGTGACGTAGTAGAATAAGAAAAAGGAGTCGAGAGGGAAGAGACAGGCGATCCAATATTGCAATCAGGACTTGCAAGAGCTTTGGACAACTTAAAATGGTTGGTAGTAGTTTATCTTGTAGTGAAGTTGAAATAGATAGTTCCTGCGAATTACCGTGGGTAGAGATTATACTCAACAGCCGTACCAAAATAATAATTGGCTCCTTCTACCGGCCCACGACTCAGATGATATAATAGCTGAACGGTTCAAAGAAAACTTGAATCTCATTACAAATAAGTAGCCCACTCATACAGTTATAATTGGTGGAGACTTCAATCTATCCTAGATTTGTTGGTGAAAATACATGTTCAAAGCCGATGGTAGACAGAAAACATCTTCCGAAATTGTACTAAATGCTTTCTCTGAGAATTACTTTGAACAATTAGTTCACGCGCCCATACGAATTGTAAATGGTTGCGAAAACACACTTGACCTCTTAGCCACAAATAATCCTGATCTAATAGAGAGCGTCATGACGGATACAGGGATTAGTGAACACAAGGTCATTGTAGCGAGGCTCAAAACCATATCAACCAAAACCACTAAAAATAAACGCATAATATATCTGTTTAAAACAGCAGATAAAAATTCGCTTGATGCCTTCCTAAGAGAGAGAGTCTCCATTCCTTCCAAGCTAATTATGTAAGTGTAGACCACATATGGCTCAAATTCAAAGATACAGTATCGACAGCAATAGATAGATTCATACCGCATAAGACAATTCGAGACGGGCCTGATCCACCATGGTACACAAAACACGTCAGAACACTGTTGCAGAAGCAACGAAAAAAACATGCCAAATTCAGAAGAACGCAAAATCCCCAAGACTGGCTACGTTTCAGGGAAGCTCGAAATTTAGTGCGGACGTCAATGCGAGATGCTTTTAATAGTTTCGACAATGAAACATTGTCTCAAAATATGGTAGAAAACCCAAAGAGATTCCGGTCGTATGTAAAGTAGACCAGTGGCAAAAAATAGTCAATACCGTCACTGAGCGATAGCGATGGAAATGTTACCGATGATGGTGCCACTAAAGCGGAGTTACTAAATACAGTTTTTCGTAATTCCTTCACGAAAGAAGACGAAGTAAATAGTCCAGAATTCGAAACCAAAACGGCTTTTAGCTTGAGTGACATAAAAGCAGACATCTTAAGTGTTGCTCAAAATGGTTGAAATGCCTCTGAGCACTATGAGACTTAACATCTGAGGTCATCAGTCCCCTAGAACATAGAACTACTTAAACCTAACTAAACTAACTAACTCAAATCACTTAAGAAAGGCAAGTCTTCTGGTCCAGATGGTATACCAATAAGGTTCCTTTCAGAGTATGCAGACACAATAGCGCCTTTCTTAGCAATCATATACAACCGTTCACTTGACGAATGGTCTGTTCCTAAAGACTGGAAAGTAGCACACCAATATTCGAGAAAGGAAATAGAAGTAACCCATTGAATCACAGACCCATATCAAATGGTTCAAATGGCTCTGAGCACTATGGGACTTAACATCTGTGGTCATCAGTCCCCTAGAACTTAGAACTACTTAAACCTAACTAACCTAAGGCCATCACACACATCCACGCCCGAGGCAGGATTCGAACCTGCGACCGTAGCGGTCACGCGGTTCCAGACTGAAGCGCCTAGAACCGCACTGCCGCGACGGCCGGCAGACCCATATCAATGACCTCGATTTGCAGTAGGATTTTGGAGCATATACCGTACACGAACGTTATGAATCACCTTGAATAAAATGACTTGATGATACATAACCAACACGGATTCAGAAAATATCGTTCAGTGCAACACAGCTAGCTCTTTATTCAAGGGATCTCAGATCGATTCCATATTCCTAGATTTCCAGAAGACTTTTGATACCGTTCCTCACAAGCGACTATTAATCAAATTGCATGCATATGGAGTATCGTCTCAGTTGTGCCACTGGATTCGTGATTTCCTCTCAGAGAGGTCACAGTTCGTAGTGATAGACGGTAAATCATCGAGTAGAACAGAAGTGATATCTGGCGTTCCGCAAGGTAGGGTCATAGGCTCTCTGCTGTTCCTGATTTACGTAAATGATCTAGGTGATAATTTGAGCAGCCCCCTTAGATTGTTTGCAGATGACGCTGTAATTTACCGTCTAGTAAAATCATCAGACGATCAATTACAATTACAAAATGATCTATAGAGAATTTCTGTATGGCGCGAAAAGTGCCAATTGCCACTACACAGCCGGCCGAAGTGGCCGTGCGGTTAAAGGCGCTGCAGTCTGGAACCGCAAGACCGCTACGGTCGCAGGTTCGAATCCTGCCTCGGGCATGGATGTTTGTGATGTCCTTAGGTTAGTTAGGTTTAACTAGTTCTAAGTTCTAGGGGACTAATGACCTCAGCAGTTGAGTCCCATAGTGCTCAGCGCCATTTGAACCATTTTTGAGCCACTACACAAAGAAAAGTGCGAGGTCATCCACATGGGTAAATTTTGGGTATACGATAAATCGCACAAATATAAGGGCTGTCAATTCGACTAAATATCTAGGAATTACAATTACGAGCAGCGTAATTTGGAAAGACCGCATAGATAATATTGTGAGGAAGGCGAAACAAAGACTGCGCTTTGTTGGCAGAACACTTAGAAGATGCGACAAAACCTCTAAAGAGACAGCCTACATTACACTTGTCCGTCCTCTGTTGGAATACTGCTGCACGATGTGGGATCCTTACCAGGTAGGATTGACGGAGGACATCGAAAAAGTGCAAAGAAAGGCAGCTCGTTTCGTGTTATCGCGCAATAGGGATGATACGCCAGCTGGGGTGGCAGTCACTGAAACAAAGGCAGTTTTATTTGCGGAGAGGTCTATTTACGAAATTTCAATCACCAGCTTTCTCCTCCGAATGCGAAAATATTATGTTGATACCCACCTAGGTAGGGAGAAATGATCATCATAATAAAATAAGAGAAATCAGAGCTCTAACGGAAAGATTTAGGCGTTCCTTTTTCCCACGCGCCATTCGAAAGTGGAATGGTAGAGAAACAGTGTGAAAATGGTGCGATGAAACCTCTTCCAGGCACTTAAGTGTGAATTGCAGAGTAACCATGTAGATGTAGATCTACACTCCTGGAAATGGAAAAAAGAACACATTGACACCGGTGTGTCAGACCCACCATACTTGCTCCAGACACTGCGAGAGGGATGTACAAGCAATGATCACACGCACGGCACAGCGGACACACCAGGAACCGCGGTGTTGGCCGTCGAATGGCGCTAGCTGCGCAGCATTTGTGCACCGCCGCCGTCAGTGTCAGCCAGTTTGCCGTGGCATACGGAGCTCCATCGCAGTCTTTAACACTGGTAGCATGCCGCGACAGCGTGGACGTGAACCGTATGTGCAGTTGACGGACTTTGAGCGAGGGCGTATAGTGGGCATGCGGGAGGCCGGGTGGACGTACCGCCGAATTGCTCAACACGTGGGGCATGAGGTCTCCACAGTACATCGATGTTGTCGCCAGTGGTCGGCGGAAGGTGCACGTGCCCGTCGACCTGGGACCGGACCGCAGCGACGCACGGATGCACGCCAAGACCGTAGGATCCTACGCAGTGCCGTAGGGGACCGCACCGCCACTTCCCAGCAAATTAGGGACACTGTTGCTCCTGGGGTATCGGCGAGGACCATTCGCAACCGTCTCCATGAAGCTGGGCTACGGTCCCGCACACCGTTAGGCCGTCTTCCGCTCACGCCCCAACATCGTGCAGCCAGCCTCCAGTGGTGTCGCGACAGGCGTGAATGGAGGGACGAATGGAGACGTGTCGTCTTCAGCGATGAGAGTCGCTTCTGCCTTGGTGCCAATGATGGTCGTATGCGTGTTTGGCGCCGTGCAGGTGAGCGCCATAATCAGGACTGCATACGACCGAGGCACACAGGGCCAACACCCGGCATCATGGTGTGGGGAGCGATCTCCTACACTGGCCGTACACCACTGGTGATCGTCGAGGGGACACTGAATAGTGCACAGTACATCCAAACCGTCATCGAACCCATCGTTCTACCATTCCTAGACCGGCAAGGGAACTTGCTGTTCCAACAGGACAATGCACGTCCGCATGTATCCCGTGCCACCCAACGTGCTCTAGAAGGTGTAAGTCAACTACCCTGGCCAGCAAGATCTCCGGATCTGTCCCCCATTGAGCATGTTTGGGACTGGATGAAGCGTCGTCTCACGCGGTCTGCACGTCCAGCACGAACGCTGGTCCAGCTGAGGCGCCAGGTGGAAATGGCATGGCAAGCCGTTCCACAGGACTACATCCAGCATCTCTACGATCGTCTCCATGGGAGAATAGCAGCCTGCATTGCTGCGAAAGGTGGATATACACTGTACTAGTGCCGACATTGTGCATGCTCTGTTGCCTGTGTCTATGTGCCTGTGGTTCTGTCAGTGTGATCATGTGATGTATCTGACCCCAGGAATGTGTCAATAAAGTTTCCCCTTCCTGGGACAATGAATTCACGGTGTTCTTATTTCAATTTCCAGGAGTGTAGAAAGTCGTCCACCCCCGGTAGCTGACTGGTCAGCGCGACAGAATGTCAATCCTAAGGGACCGTGTTCGATTCCCGGCTGGTTCGGAGATTTTCTCCGCTCAGGGACTGCGTGTTGTGTTATCCTAATCATCATCATCTCATCCCCATAGACGTGTAAGTCGCCGAAGTGGCGTCAAATCGAAAGACTTGCATCCGGCGAATGGTCTACCCGACGGGAGGCCCTAGTCAAACGACATTTATTTAACTTAAAATCGGAGGCGAGAGAAGGAGTGGATAACAATGCATCCAAATTTCTAAAATCATGCAGTTAATGGCCACAAAAGTCTATTCACGTTGGTGCGCAGAATGAAAGAGACTGGCCATATACCATCAGCCATTCGGCAAAACATCAGCCACGCAAATCAGAATATAGCAAGAGCCGATAAAAGCTCACACAATCTCTAGCGTGCGTGATGCAAGAGCGCTTATAGGATAGGACGTGGAAGGACTGGCCGAGTGGGGGATCGAACATCATTCGTTAAGGATTACAAGACTGAACGGTATTTACTAACAGCAAGAGCGAACTTTAAAGAAAGCGAATAATAGGAAAGACAGTAATTTTCTTTAAGATTACAGGAACAGCTAGTTAAACTTCAGACTATCTAAATACCAAGAAATAAATTTGTTGTTTAAGATTCATCAGTTAAATTTTAAACTGAAGAGGGGCTAGCTTTAAAACAACTGTGAAATGTTAAATGGGAAAATTGCAGCACAGTTAAAATTTCTAATCTCATATCGGCCTTCAAACAGCAATACAAACAGTCAAGTTTCAACAGTGCAGGAAGTACTTTAAATATCCTGACTTAAACAATATATATCGAAACACATTAATAAAGGATAACAGATTTCTCACATTCAGGTACCAAAGTCTCAGACCGTATCTGGTGACAAGGAGCGTAAAGATTGGCTCTGACGTCACCGGAAACAGGTACGCCTGACAATAGTCTGACCGAAACCACTCATATTAGCTGCTTCTAAAACACGCAAAGCACAAATTTTAATACAAAGAACAGATAACACAATCATACTGCAGCAAGACGCCGACCTCAGTGACTCACAAGCTGAATCAAGCAACTTATTTTTCTTCTGAGAGTTCAGAAAGAAAAGCGAATGTGTGTACCAGATACAGTGTCCACACTTCAATCAACTCTCCCTCTCTTGTGCAAGAGTTCAACTTCCACGTGAGCGCTAAGAAGGAAATAGTTAAATTTCAGAGCTTGGTGCTAAGACTTCCAAGAAGAAACATTAAATTTGTAACGCAGCGGAAGGTTAAGATAAATATATACCAGAGGGAAACAGTAAACGAATATTTTATTTATTTTTTTCATTGGTAGTACAGGGTATTCATTGAAGCTGCACAGATACACTCATCATCAATTCAAGGAGAGACATATCTACCTAGCAGCGTGCTACACACATTCCCATCATGATTACAGCGTGGAATGGATACCATGAGACAGTGTTGGGGAACCGTGTTGATCCATTACCATTCATCCGCCGACCTCGGAGCTTTGTCCAAGGCAAATACATCTTACTCGGTGATATCACATGTGTGTCCAATAGTGAGGTTAATTGGGGTAGGTGAGGGTGGGAAGAGTGGGGTGAGGGGGGGACGGCGTCACAAACGAACGTTACGTGTCCTCGAGTCACTTTGCCACAGTTCTGTAGCCTTGGGATGATGTCCTGTCTTATTGAAGATATAGGCTGGCTGGTGGTCCTGCATGCATGGGGTTCGAAGGTAAGTTCCCGTAGCTTTCACCGGTGAAACATTTATGCGTTACATTTGACTCCCCCCCCCCCCCCCCTTCCCACGGCCCACACACACACAAACATGTTTTTCACCGTACATTTCCGCACACTAAATAGCTGTGCAAATTAAAAATCAGAACATATATAAACTTATCTTTCTTATTTACAGAAAATGAATCATTTTTTGGTAAAGTACATGAAATAAATCAATAAAAAAAGCAATTTATTGGGCAACTTTTAGGATGCTGTTAGCGGCGATATGTAGTGAACTTTAAAGAGAAAGTCGCAATACGCCTTCTACTACGTATACGGAAACAGCGACGAGAGAAACTGTGGGGATCACCCACTCATTAGTCAGTTAATCACTATGCACACTATGGTGTAGCGATGGCATGGCAGGGTCGCAAAAATATTCCGTGGAACAGTGCGAATTTGACAGCCATTCTATAGGCCAGCAGTTCACGCCCGCTCTGACGATTTTACCTCAGTTAATGTGTCAACAAAGTTTAGCACCTGCATAAACCTTCAATCGAAAAAAAATTAACATTCATAGTTTTATAGAGACGAAAGATAAATGAGAATAGAATTATCGATGAGTCACGTAAGAGCCAACACAGTAGTGCTCGGCAGTACTGAAGGAAGATTAGACCTTAACATCCCTTCGACAGCGCCGTCCTTAGAGAGGGAGAACGTGGAGTATTGGCTTTGAAACGAGTATATTCCTTCTTAAGCAAATGCTGAAGGTATTTATATTTTTGTAGCACTTCGCAGACAACTAGTTTACAATAGGATGGGTATTTGGAAAGATGTATCTTGAAATATTTTCGCCTATCTTCTCTCTTCAACATCAGTCCTGCGACTCTTCATCTTCTTTTCTTCCAAGCAGCTTCCTTTCTTCAGACTTGAACCTTATCTCTCCTCTCAGTAGGATATAGGAAATTATTGACTACTAGTTGCTTCGAAGTTTTACATTCGTTACTGTTTCAATTGTTGATTAGGAAGTGTAGTTCAGCATTGATTGACTGATTTTCCTTCGGCTCCGCAGTTCGATATAATATCGCCGTCTGATGGCGACAGTGCGATTCTACACGTACTTTTTTGACAAATTGTGCCTCAGCCAAGCCGGGGTTTCTGCGAGGTGTTTTGTTTCTACTCCGAGCCCCAGCTGCTATTTTTTTATTTTATTATTATTATTATTTTTTAGCTCGTCGTTCCCTGCAGTCCTCCCAACTTGATGGAAACGAAAGAAATCGGTCATGCCCTTTTCAAAGGACTCAGGCCGGTGTTTAGCTGGTCGATTTAGGGAAATAACGTGAAACCTAAATGTGGGTGGCTAAACGGGGATATGAACCGTCGTCGTCTAGGATGCGAGTCCAATCTTCCACAGCGCTCTGTCGGTTGTGTTGGTTTCCGGGTGTATCAGTAGTTGTTTAGATTCAAGTGTTCTTCCCGAGTTGGTCTTCGGAGCTAAGAAATGGTGTGCAAGGGATATTAAAGAAAATTCGTTGGGAGATTACTTTCGTCGGCAGAGATTGTAGTAGAGACTAATGAAGAGACCGAGCGAGATGGAACTGTTGTTAGCTCACTGGACTCTCATTCTGGAGGACGACGGTTCAAAGCCGCGACTAGCCATCCGGATTTAAGTTTCCCGTGATTTCCCTAAATCGGGTATGGCAAATGCCGGGATGGTTTCTTTGAAAGGGCACGGCCGCTTTCCTTCTCCATTCTTCCCTAATTCGAGCTTGTGCTCCGTCACTAACGAACTCGATGTCGACGGGTAGTTAAACTCTGATCTCCTGCTCCCCCACTAATGAAGAAATCTCAGCTGACACCGGTCATGTGTTGTCTATGCAAGAAATGCGTGTCAAAACACAAGCCACTCACGATGCAACCTCCTCCAACAGTGCTTATTACATATCAGCATCAGCTGGTTAGCACCGGAACCCTTCGAAGATCATTGCTCTCAGAATTATCAGATGGAGAAGAAACGCCATCTGCCAAGTAGATTAGTACCGTCGCGGTCTCAGAAAAACAAAGTCTAGCGACAAAAGGTAAGACAGAGCTCACAATAATCACAGCAGGTGCCCTCTCCTGATGCGAATGTCACAGAGAGAGCGAAACCAAAAGAAAGACTTAGTAGCGCTCTTAGCGAACGTAGATATTGTAGATACTGCAGATAATGTCTGCACCGTAGAAGCTGTAAACATGGACAGTAACTTATTTGCTAATTCAGTAGATAGAAATAGCAAAGGGCAGCATAATTACCAAACGTCTGGTAGTCATAAGGATTCTGACAATTCAATAACCACTGCCGCAACTCCTTCGCCAACGGCCTTGCCACTGTGGTGACACGGTCCCCGTTAGATCACCGGAGTTAAGCGCTGTCGGGCTTGGCTAGAGCTGGGATAGGTCAGCGTAAGGGTCTGCCGAGTACTGTTGGCAAGTGGAGTGCACTTAGCTCTTGTGTAGCCAATTGAGAAGTGGCCACACCGGTCAAGAAAACGGACAACGGTCGGGAGAGCGGTATGCTGACCAGATGCCCCTCCGTATCCGTATCCGGTGACGCTTCAATGTTGAGGACGAACTAGTTCGGACTGTATTTGTGTTTTTTTTCTTTTCCTCTTTTTGCATCTCCTTCAGGAAGAACAAAACTCCTAGTAGCAGGAAACGTCCTATCAAAAATATCGATTAACGGACGTAGGGCCTAATATATAGTTACAAAATATAGCAATAGATGGCTCTGTAAACATCATAATTTAATAGTTGCCGACTACAAATGGTGCATGAATCATATAACAATGCTTAAGGTGTACGTTTGACGTTAAACAAACTGTACTGCTCAGTGTGCATGGGTGTACAGGTGTGATACTGTTAGTTACGTAAGCCCAACCACCACGGCAAGATCATATCACATCGGATGGGAAAAATCGGTTTTTAATTGTCCTGAGGCCAAAATCAGCATAAAAAGCATCAATAAAAACCAAATCGGACTATTAATTTCCGTGTGACCGTTTTCTGAAACAAGTTGGAATCGAGAAACAGCTTGTTCCACAACTGATCGAAGTGTTTCCGAGATCACGTTCAGAATGTGTTGTGGAGTGCACTTAGCTCTTGTGTAGCCAATTGAGGAGCTACTTGACTGAGAAGTGGCCACACCGGTCAAGAAAACGGGCCTTCAATGCAGCTAAGTTTGCAATCGGAACACTGAACACATCTTTCAGATAGCCCCACAGCCAGAAGTCATAAGGACAAAGATCAGGTAATCGGGACGGCCTGGCTGTAGGGAAATGGCGGCTGATAATTGTAGAATTTCCCAAATGGCGCTTCAGCAGTTGCTTAACTGTATTTGCAATGTGCAGAGGTGCGCAATGTTGCATAAAAATGATCCCATCCACACATCCACGCCGTTGGAGAGCTGGAATGACGTAGCTGCGCAAAAGACACTCATAGCATCATCACCAAACAACCGCATATTACTGCCCATCCTGGGCGCCAAATCATTTGTGTGTATAGAGAACAGCGCTTCTATCACACTTCCCTGGGGCACTCCTGAGCATACCCTTGTTTCTGATGAACATTCGCTATCGAGGACAACATACATATAACTTAAAATGTCTTCGATCGACTCACATGTCTGTGAACCTATTCCATACACTCGTACTCGAACCTTCGTCAACAGCCTGCAATGGGGCACCCTGTCAAATGCTTTCCGGAAATCTAAAAATATGTAATCTGTCTGTTGCCTTTCATCCATAGTTCGCAGTAAATTATGCGAGAAAAGGGAAAACTGGGTTTCGGAGGGGCGATGCTTCTTAAAACCATGCTGATTCACGGATGTAAACTTCTCGGTGTTAAGAAAATTTAGTGTATTAGAACTGAGAATGTTTTCAAGGATTCTGCAGGGATATTGGCGTATAATTTTGCGGGTCTGTTCTTTTACATTTCTTGTATACAGGAGTCACCTGCGCTTTTACCAGTCACTTGGGACTTCGCGCTGGGAGAGAGATTCACGATAAATACAAGCTAGGTAAGGGACCAATGTTGTAGAGTTCTCTTTGTAATACCGTGTTGGGGCTCCATCTGGATCTGGTGACTTAACAGCTTTCAAATCCTTCCGTTGTTTCTCCACGCCATAGAGTCCATACGGGAGTCAATCTGATGGTCAAATGACGGTATATTTGTACAATTCTCCTGTGTAAAAGATTTCTGGAACGAGAACTTTAAAACTTGAGCTTTCGTTTTGCTGTCTTCAGCTGCAACATCAGACTGGTCAACAAGAGACTGAATTGACCCGCCTAGCGATTTTACATAGGACCAGAATTTTCTCGGGTTATCTTCCAGATCTGTTGCTAAGGGACGACGATGGTAGCTGTTGTATGCTTCGCGCATAGATCTTTTCACAGTCGTACGAACCTCTATTAACTAGCTAGGTTTGTTTGAAAGGAGTAACTCTCAAGAGCAGTAATGTCTTTGGTCGAGGTTCCACACCGAGGAAAATTCGAGCTCTATTTGGAGAAGAAAATTCGATCTTTACGTCAAAAGCAAAATAGCATTTTCAACAAACAAAAAAACTGTCTGCATTATTTATCAAAATCTGTAAAGATTTGTCCTGTAAGAGTATAAGCACACCTGACTACCTTACTGGCGTCATTGATGTAACTTACAGTTTAAGATACACTTGACGATGAGTATACGTAGCTAGATACTTGTACCAAAGTAAAATAGCACTTTGAATAATCCAAAAATTGCCTATTATTTCTGTCACAATACAAGACACATGTCACTCAGTTATTGCCATTACTGGCCTAACTTACAGGTTGAGGTACTCTTAGTGAGGACTAACGTTTTAATGAAATAAGATACTGAACAGTAATTGTAACGTCTTAATTCATTAAACGTTTGTATAGGCAAGAAACCAGGGTAGCCAGCTTTCAACAATCACACTTTGAACAACTTTTCAAAGTCAGCCGAACATTATAATGATATACAGAATGGTCACAGAACAGCCCGTGAATTTGCGATAGTAAGATGAAGGCATAACTGACACCAAAGTAATTTATTACACTACTGGCCATTAAAATTGCTACACCACGAAGATGAGGTGCTACAGACGCGAAATTTAACCGACAGGAAGAAGATGCTGTGATATGCAAATGATTAGCTTTTCAGAGCATCTATTAGGCGTACTACGAATGTAGTGGTGTGGACATGTTGGGAATGTGGATCTCACGGGAAGCGTGCAAGGGATAAGTCCCTGCAGTCGCACTATCCTGTGTGCCCACGGTGGCTCAGATGGATAGAGCGTCTGCCATGTAAGCAGGAGATCCCGCGTTCGAGTCCCGGTCGGGGCACACATTTTCAACATGTCCCCAATGAAACACGGTGGCGACACCTACAACGTGCTGGTTTCCAACCGATTTCTCATGTACAAACAGCAGTTGACCGGCGTTGCCTGGTGAAACGTTGTTGTGATGCCTCGTGTAAGGAGGAGAAATGCGTACCATCACGTTTCCGAGTTGGATAAAGGTCGGATTGTAGCCTATCGCGATTGCGGTTTATCGTATCGCGACATTGCTGCTCGCGTAGGTCGAGATCCAATGACTGTTAGCAGAATATGGAATCGGTGGGTTCAGGAGGGTAATACGGAACGCCGTGGTAGATCCCGACGGCCTCGTATCACTAGCAGTCGAGATGACAGGCATCTTATCCGTATGGCTGTAACGGATCGTGCAGCCACGACTCGATCCCTGAGTCAACAGATGGGGACGTTTGCAAGGCCACAACCATCTGCATGAACAGTTCGACGACGTTTGCAGCAGCATGGACCATCAGCTCGGAGATCATGGCTGCGGTTACCCTTGACGCTGCATCACAGACAAGAGCGCCTGCGATGGTGTACTCGACGACGAACCTGAGTGCACGAATGGCAAAACGTCATGTTTTCGGACGAATGCAGATTCTCTTTACAGCATCGTGATGGTCGCATCCGTGTTTGGAGACATCGCGGTGAACGCACATTGGAAGCGTGCATTCGTCATCGCCATGCTGGTGTATCACCCGGCGTGATGGTATGGGGTGCCATTGGTTACACGTCTCGGTCACCTCTTGTTCGCACTGACGGCACTTTGAACAATGGACGTTACATTTCAGATGTGTTACGACCCGTGGCTCCAGCCTTCATTCGATCCCTGCTAAACCCTACATTTCAGCAGGATAATGCACGACTGCATGTTGCAGGTCCTGAACGGGCCTTTCTGGATACAGAAATTGTTCGACTGCTGCCCTGGCCATCACATTCTCAAGATCTCGTACCAATTGAAAACGTCTGGTCAATGGTGGCCGAGCAACTGGCTCGTCACAATACGCCAGTCACTACTCTGGATGAACTGTGGTATCGTGTTGAAGCTGCATGGGCAGCTGTACCTTTACACGCCATCCAAGCTCTGTTTGACTCAATACCCAGGAGTATCAAGGCCGTTATTACGACCAGAGGTGGTTGTTCTGGGTACTGATTTCTCAGGATCTATGCACCCAAATTGCGTGAAAATGTAATCACATGTCAGTTCTAGTATAATATATTTGTCCAATGAATACTCTTTTATCATCTGCATTTCTTCTTGGTGTAGCAATTTTAGTGGCCAGTAGTGTAGAAAGAAGAGAAACAGATGTCCTATATAGTGGGGTGGCAATGCAGAGAACTTCAGATTCTCCAAGATCGATTTGACGCGTGCCAGGGCCATTAATCGAGTGCATGATCTGCCTCTCTGGTATAACTAGCCCAATGTGACTAGGAAAAGCTGATTGGTCATCTGGCAGCGTCAGCACGGGAAGTGCGGCACATGGGCTCTCGCCTTCCTGCTCCAGCCACGGAAGAAGGATCGAAAATATCGTGGCAGTCAGAATATTTAACAATAATTACACACTGTACACTGACGATGTGCTAGGGCTTTATCTTGCAGTATAAACTGTTCATAATCTTCCGTTGGTAACGGTAACTGACACTGTCACACCGTGGAAAATATATGACACTTTGCTAAAATAACAACTGAATTTAATACACAGACTTACAGATAAGAAATGAGAGTTGTTATAATTTCATCTACTCATTTTTCCTTCATGTAAATTGCTTTGGCCAAATACTGTAACGTCATCCAGTTCCAGTTTTCTCTTTTACGTACATTAACTGCATTTAATGGAGTAATTTCTGTAATAGGCAATGGTCTAAGTCTGTTCGATGCATTGTTTCTTCTTCTTCAGATCTGTGAAATAACTTGATTCATGGGAACCAATTCTAATTCGGCAATATCTATAATTGTCAGTATTTTGGAAAAAATGCCTTGGATTGAGAAAAATATGTTTTCCAGCTTCAATGTAGTACTCATATTTTCCTTGTTGGGGATGTATTAACAATTTACACGCAGTTAACAGGTAAATAATTAAGACTATAGGCAGATAGAACGTAATTTATAATCTTTTCTCAGTCTTGTTTGTTTGGAAGGGTTATCTACACAGCAGTCAACCTTAATATATTTCGCTGTTACCCGAGCAAACAAATTGCAGAACACTGTTAAACACAATGTAGCAAATGTTCTGTAAGCTAGCCAATAGTTTATGTCAGACAGAAGCTACTGAAACACTGTACAGTGGAGCCCATTAGGAACACTGTTGGCATTTAACACATTTACATAGTCTTCCACAAGGTCAAACACAGCATCCATTCCGATTATAAACACTGTTTGTTGGAATTTAATACTGTTATATAGCCTTCCACAACGCCAAACAAAGTATTCATTCTGTGGATGTAAATCGTAGCTTCCAGTCTGATAACAGCATGATGTAAAAGTTTCTCATAGACACATATCATGGACTCTTTATAAAACTGATAGGACGGTTACTGATATTGTTCACTTCTGGGCTTATGATTTGACATATGAATTTGTTTATTTAACAAATTTATACATCAAATCACAATCCCAGGAGTATTTGTTACATGCAACAAATTTATATATCAAATCTCAAGCCCAGGAGTGAACAATATCAATCTTTATCCTACATTTAGAAATCAACCACATTAAACTGTCTATTCTATCTGTCTTATTACAGTTCACATTCAAACCGCAGTTTTCTCGCACACAAAAGTCGTGGTATGATGTTATCACACATCGTCATTTTTTTTCTTTTTTTTTTTTGCAAATGAAAGCCAAAAACGCATCTTATATTCAGATCTACATTGAACTGCCGAAGAAACTGGTCTAGGCATGCGTATTCAAATACAGAGATGTGTAAACAGGCAGAATACGGCGCTGGCGTCGGCATTGCCTATATAAGAAAACAAGTGTCTGGTCCATTTGTTAGATCGGCTACTGCTGCCAAAATGGCAAGTTATCAAGATTTAAGTGAGTTTGAACGTGGTGTTATAGCCGGCGCAGGAGCGATGGGACACAACATCTCCGAGTAGCGATCAAGTGGGGATTTTTCCGTACGACCATTTCACGAGTGTAGCGCGAATATCAGGAATCCGATAAAACATCAAATCTCCAACACCGCTGCGGCCGGAAAAAGATCCTGCAAGAACGGGACCAATGACGGCTGAAGAGAATCGTTCAACGTGATAGAAATGCAATCTTTCTGCAAATCGCTGCAGATTTCAATGCTGGGCCATCAACAAGTGTCAGCGCTCGAACGATTCAACGAAACATCTTCGATATGGTCTTTCGGAGCCGAAGGCCCATTCGTGCACCCTTGATAACGGCACGACACACGCTTTACATCTCGCCTGGGCCCGTCCACACTGACATTGGACTGTTGATGACTCGAAACATGTTGCCTGGTTGGACAAGTCTCGTTTCAAATCGTACCTAGAGTGTGGACGTGTACAGGCATGAAGACAATCCATGAACCCTACATTTCAGCAGAGGACTGTTCAAGCTGAGGGAGATTGTGTAATGGTGTGGGGCGTGTGCAGTTTGAGTGATTTGGGACCCCTGATACGTCTAGATACGACTCTGACAGGTGAGACGTACGTAAGCATCCTATGTGGTTACCTGCATTCATTCATGTCCATTGTGCATTCCAACGGACTTGGGCAGTTCCAGAAGGAACAATTCCAAGGACATTCTTCTGAGTTTAAACACTTCCTGCTGCCCACCAAACTCTCCAGACATGAACATTATTGAGAATATCTGGGATGCCTTGCAACATGCTGTTGAGAAGAGATCTCCGTCCGCTTGTACTCTTACAGATTTATGGATAGCCCTGCGGGGTTCATAGTGTCAGTTCCCTCCAGCACTACTTCAGACATTAGTCGAGTCCATCCCACGTCGTGTTGCAGCATTTCTGCGTGCTCACGGGGGCCCTACACGTATTAGGCAGGTGTAGCAATTTCTTTGGCTCTTCAGTGTATAAGGTATTAGTCACCTACATGGAATTGTCGCATTACCCCAGGCAGCTTATCCTGGAGAATTTACTATATAGATCACTGTTAAATGCACCAAACATTTCCTTCTTTAACATTACAGACCATTCCTTCTCTAGTTGTTCTTGGTGTTGCACCAGAATACAGCTGCCCCTCTCTGGCAACAATTTCGTAAATGTTCAGACGTGTGGAAGTTTGAAACTGTCCACAAGCCTCAATTTGTCTGAGACCTTGCCGGTTAAGCATAAGCACACACCTTAATACAATCTCTCTGATGTCACATCAAATGCATGTGGCTGTCCTTTCTAGCACTCTTCGCCACATACGGGAGGAGAGACTGGGTGGGGTGCAAGGGGAGGTCATATATTTGTTATGGGGTACAAATATCGAACTAGAGTTGTATTTGGGTATTCGCTGGGGTACAGAGAAAAAAATACATACATAGGCTACATAATGATTGGATGTTTCATTTTAATGACTAGTAAAATTATGGGATTCGATTGGTTATTTCATTTAATGACTGGTAAAATACTGGGCTGTGATTGTGAGAGGAAAATGCTGTCTTGTGTGTATGTGTGTGTGTCTGTTTTACTGTCTAAGAACTATGGATTTGGCAAATGCTGTTGAAGCTGTGTGGATTCTGCAAAAGCTGACAAGATGGTATCTCTGAGGTGCATACTGACTAGCTGTTTCATTTTATGGCCAGTAAAATATTGGACTGTGATTGGGAGAGCAAAATCTCTCTCTCTCTCTCTCTCTCTCTCTCTCTCTCTCTCTCTGTGTGTGTGTGTGTGTGTGTATGTGTGTGTGAGTCTACGTTGGCTTGGAAGGTCTCTGATAAGCCCGTTTCCGACAAAGGGGTTGTGCCTTAGAAAAGGGAAAGAGACAGAGATGAAGGGGCATTGCTTAGGTGTGAGATTGAGGGTGGTTCGGGAGGAGGGTGACAGGGGGGTGGGGTGGAAAGCGGGAAATGGGTCGTGCCGCCTTAGGAGAGGGGTGGCGCAGGATGAGTCATGCGTTTGCCGCTGCATGCTGGAAGCCAAGAGGTCAAAGGTCATTTTGTGTCCAGAGTCGCGGATTGCTTTCCTACAGACATTATTTGTAGTAACTCATTTGTTGTGCTCATTGTCAGCTTGTTGACTGTGTACTTGATTTTATGTGAGAATAATATGAGTAGAATTGCATAATTGGCTAGCAGGAAATTGTGCAGTTGTAAGAATCCTGCATATTAGGAAAGTCTAGTTCCTAAATTTCTTTCATATAGTAAAAGAATAGATGCTTCATGTTCCGGTGTAACATCAGGCGCCGGTATGTCGGCCCGAAACGTAACAGCAGAGGAGGCTGTGAGACGACGTCAAGCAATAGTACACTGGTTAGGACCGCATCACGACAGAAGTTGCCCCTATCCGAAGAGAATATAAGCGCTGCTCCAGCGAGCCTTGTCGGCACTAGAAGACGCGCACTAGAAGACGAGTCGTCATCCTAACTGTTTAACGTGCCTTGAGCATTATATCAATTGCTTGGATGGAAATTGTATATCGAAGGACAATGATTACTTCCACGTCGCCAGTTGCTTCAATGTTTAGTCAATTCAATTTATTGTAATAAACTCCGTTAATATGATTTGCTTGTATGTTGTCTAGCTGTCCGAGAAAACAGCTTCCTAGGCACCCAATATTGCACGAGTGGGCAGGATCCCACACTTCATATAGTAAAAGTTCAGTACAATGTAGGGTACGTCAATATACATCTTCAGTTTCTGTTGTTATGACAGATCAGACTCATCAAATAACTAAAACAGTTACAATTAATTTTGTTTTCCGCTCGCTACGCAATATGGTAACATTAAATATTTGTCTACAGTTTTCTGTAACAAGTAGGTCTTCCCCTTCAGTCGTGAACTGTAACTGGTGATAAGCTCCAGGTGAAATCATCGCAAACGAGTGTTTGTGATTTTTCAAAGTAGAGCCACGAACGTCGATGCGGCGGAAAGCTGTTTGTTTTGAAACATGAGTGTGTTAAAAACAACTGTCTCGAGTTCATTGCTCATTCAAGACCTGGCACAAAATGAAACATTCATTTTCGAGCTCAGTTTCTTAATCTCAAAACAGTCTACGAACCTGTACGTTCTATATAAATGCTGGAGACCTGAGCGCCTGTGGCTCTTATTTCTTGCTGCATACAGCTTGGCATCAAGTCAGTATATGTCAGCCAAGGACTATTGCTTAACGTCAGTGTGAAATCAATGCAGGTTGTAATTCTGTAACATTTTCTGGCTTCATTTTTGGCAATAGGCAAGCCAATTTCGTCCACAGGGGTTTACTCTTCTGAACATGGCAACCTACCCATATTTTTCTAAAAATGAATAAGCTCGAGGTACCCACCAGTCAGGCAACCACGGTGGTTCTGCGGTAGTATTCAAATTCGTGAAATACAAACATATTTTTCAGAAAAAAATGCCTTTTTGGTAAGAAGATTATTGTGCTTACTTATCGATATTCTCTCGTAGTTCAGGCGATGCTGAGCAAATTGATTTAAGAAATGAGACCTAAAAGTAATGAGACACTAGAAGTAGTAAATATGTTTTTATTCAGGTAAATAAGTAACTGACATGACGATGCAGTGTTAAGATGCAGAATGGCATAGGTGGAAAAACGTATTTGTAAAAGATAAATTAGTTAAGCTTGAAAATAATTTAACTGTTATGCAGTCTTTTCTGAAGGCGTTTGGAGTGTAGGCTTGTACGGAAGTTAGATGTGGACTAGAAACAGTTCAGTTAAGAACACAAGAGAAGCTTTTGAAATGTACTGCTACACGAATATGGTGATTAGGTGGAAGATTTGAAAATTAATGAGAAGGTACTGAATCGAATTGGAAGGGAAAGAAATTTATGGTACTAAAGACTAAAGAAGGCTGATAGGATAGAGCCTGAGGCGTCAGTGAATCGACTATTTTGTAATGGAGGGAAGTGAGGAGGGGAGGGTAAAAATTATTATGGAAGACCAACCACTGACTACAGAAAGTAGGCTCAAATGCATGTAGGTTGCAGTTGCTATGGAGAGCTGGAAATTGTCTGTCATGAAGAGATGTCTTACAATTGAAGAACCATAAAATTCCAGTTTTGTTTTTGCTGACGACATCATCCTTCTGAGTAGCTCCCATTTGGAGATGAAAATACTGGAATGTCTCCTTTCCAGAATATTTAACTCAATGGGATGCCTGTATCATTAAACCATACAGAAGAACTGTGTGTCACTGGGAGGGAGTTGTACTGATGGCTTTAATCTGACAGGATAAACTACAAAGGGAGTAGAATGTTGGAATTTTATCACGTTTGATCTCGCTGACAGAACTGTATTACAACAAAACATTTGCATGTAACACCAGAATTGTATTAGATTAACAGAGTCACTACAAAAACTTCTATTTCATAATGCAACTCTCATTACTACTTAAAATTATAACAGATATTCAGAAATTAATATTTTATGCAGCAAGGTTCTCTGAAAAGTTTTCCGTTCGATTGCATTACCTATCAGCTATTCACGAATAAATTAGAAATGTCATGGGCTGCGGCATTTTATCTCGTTTACTCGCATACGCCAGTAGGAATGTCAGGGACATCTGGCATGTGGCGTGTCCACGCAACTTCGGCTGATGCTGACTAATTACAAATAAACGCAAGGAAAGTTCGTATAAGAAAGGAAGTAGTATGTAAACATCAGCCACCGTCGAGTATAGACAAGCTAACTAAATTGTAGATGGCGGGTTTTCTCACTTCAGCTCAAAATGACTTGACAAACATCTCTTTACCCAGCGGCGGCGTCTGAATCTGTTTTCAAACAGTGTCAAGGCGTTTGCCTCCAGTTGCATGCTAGTACTTTTTTCCGTCACCTACTGCCATTTTTTTGTACCATGAAGTAACGAAAAATGGTTTACGGAGTATTTAAACAATTGTCAAAAATTATACAAAATATATGTAATGACAGTTTTCGCTATGTTCTATACAGTATTCACGTACATTTATTGTTGAAGTAATTGTGAACTTTGAAGTATCAGTTAGGTGCGGGAAGTGCAGAGGACGGGTTAGGACCACTGTTTGAATGTGGCAGCGACCGTCAGTCGCGCCACAAGCTGCGTATTAGACGCCGTTGACGAACTATCGTGCTGTACCGAGCAATCGGTTACTTCTAGTAAGGACTGGGAATAGCAATTAGTAAAGCAGTAATATTAAGAGATACATGAGGTTACGTTGATGTTTGTGTCGAAAGGTGTTATGAAAAAATCGTCATGTTTGTCGATCGGAGAGTGTTAATCTAACTTGAAATACGAGACGTCATTCCAATCACGATCAGTTCTGCTCTAAATGAACCATGCGATTCAACAGTGAGCTACAAGATGGTGCTCGTAGATCATCTTATCACTGTTACCATTTCTTCTCAAGAGACTCTCTCTCTTTCCAAGCATAATTTGCGGGGTCTGCTGGTTAATCAGATGTGTCATGTTAATTTTAAGGTGTGGCTGGATGCTCTCCCTGCCGCCACCCCGTACCCCCTGGGAAGGAATTAGTGTACCCCAACTGTCTGCATCGAGTGTAAGCCATGGAATAGAGCGAATGTGCTCAGATGTCTGCGAGCCGTCTAACTGAGGCGGAACGTGGGGAACAGCCCGGTATTCACCTAGTGGGATGTGGAAAACCACCTATAACCACATCTAGGCTGACTGGTACACCGGCCCTCGCCGGGCGGATTCGATCTGGGACCGGCGTGCCTACCAGAGTCCAGGAAGTAAAGCGTTAACGCTCTCGGCTACCCTTACAGGTCATTTCTTCTCAAGAGACTGGTATGTCGATACTGTGACATCATGTAACGAAGTGTTGCAGGTTAATTACTTGTTTGGATTATCCATTTATCCGAGACTGTTGGAAAGAATCAAGGCACTTACAGCGTGAAAACATGAAACTATAGCATGGATAATTAAATTGAGATAAATGATTGGGCGCGATTTTCCACACCTAGTGTCTAAACTGCGGGATCTTTACCCACGCATGTCCACACTAATAAATGATAAGCAAAATGGCCTGTCCTTTGATTACCGAAAAGACGATTTCCCATTAGCATGTGAGCAGCAGCTTTGCTAACCCAGCTATAGAGCTAATAGACAAAATATATAAATGGTGGAATTTTAACAGATTTTGTAACAATAGTGGACACATCTAAATCTTTGTTTTCCTGCGCTTCCGAGTTGATCGCCAAATACATCACGTAGGCTGGTAGTAAGTGAAGTGTCTATAGAACAAGCAGTGCTCTTTCAAATGAGATAATATTAACTTAGGTGGTGATGAATTAATATTAGTCTTCTTCTAATACACATGTACACGGGCCAGCGAGCAACTCACTTAAAATTAAAGACATAAATAAAGTTTATCACAAATATTTTTAGTCTTGCAGCTTGTCTTCTGTCAGACGTGCCTTACAGTTGATAAAAAACAAATTTTTTTGAGTCATCTTTCTTGTAATTGGTTTGTGCGGGCTACCATAATTGCTATCCTGTGCCATCCTCTTCATCTCAGTGCACCATTTACAACCTACGCCTTCAGTGACTTGTTATATATATTTAAATCTCTGTCTTCCCCTACAGTATGTACCCTTTACAGATCCTTTTAGTACCATCGGTGTTATTCCCAGATGACCTAACACACACAGTATCATCCTGTCCCTTCTTGTCAGTATTTTCCATATGTTCCTTTTCTCTATGATTCTTCGGAAAACCTCCTCATTCCTTATCCTGCCAGTCCACCAAATTTTCAACACTCTTCTGTTTCACCACATCCCAAATTCTTTGATTCTCTGCTGTTCCGGTTTTCACACGGCCCGTGCATAATTCACTACAGTACAAAGCTGTGCTCCAAATGTACATTCTCAGAATTTTTTTGTAAAATTAAGACCTATGTTTGATATTATCAGACTTTTCTTGGGCAGGAATTCCATTTTTTGTCGGTCCTAGTCTGCTTTTTTATGTCGTCCTTTCGTCGTCTGGCAGGTATTATTTTGCTTCCAAGGTAGCAGAATTCATTATCTTCGTCTACTTCGTGATCACCAATTTTTACGTTAAGTTTCTCGCTTTTCACATTTCCGCTGTTTCGCGTTACTTTACGTCATTTTTCGATTTACTCTGTCCAATTTCTGTACTCGTTAGAGCGTTAATTCCATTCAGCAGGTCCTGTACCTCTTCTTCACTTTCACTGAGGAAGGCAAAGTGACTAGCGAATCTTATCGTTGACGTTATTTCACCTTCAATTTTAACCACACTCTTGAATCTTTCTTTTATTTTCGTCATTACTTCTTTGATAGATAGATTGAACAGTGGGGGCGAAAGATTGCAGAGCCACTTTATATACTTTTTAATCCGATCACTTCGTTCTTGGTCTTCCAATGTTATTGTCCCCTCTTGGTTCTTGTACATATTTTATATTATCTGTCTTTCCCTATTGCTTACATCTATTATTTCAGAATAACATCCAGCACCATTTCAGATTGTCGAACGCTTTTTCCAAGTCGACATATCGTATGAACGTGTCCTGATTTTTCTTCAGTCTTAATTCCATTAATTCGATATTACATAGAGTATGCGAAGGAACTTGCTCCCCTTCTTGCAGCGGTGTACCGTAGGTCTCTAGAAGAGCGTAGCGTTCCATAGGATTGGAAAAGGGCACAGGTCACCCCCGTTTTCAAGAAGGGACGTCGAACAGATGTGCAGAATTATAGATCTATATCTCTAACGTCGATAAGTTTTAGAATCTTGGAACACGTTTTATGTTCGAGTATAATGACTTTTCTGGAGACTAGAAATCTACTCTGTAGGAATCAGTATGGGTTTCGAAAAAGGTCATGTGAAACCCAGCTCGCACTATTCGTCCATGAGACTCAGAGGACCATAGACACAGGTTCCTAGGTAGATGCCGTGTTTCTTGACTTCCGCAAGGCGTTTGATACAGTTCCCCATAGTTGTTTAATGATCAAAGTAAGAGCATATGGACTATCAGACCAATTGTGTAATTGGATTGAAGAGTTCCTAGGTAACAGAAAGCAGCATGTCATTCTCAACGGAGAGAAGTCTTCCGAAGTAAGAGTGTTTTCAGGTGTGCCGCAGGGGGGTCTCGTAGGACCGTTTTTTTCACAATATATATAAATGACCTTGTGGATAACATCGGAAGTTCACTGAGACTTTTTGCGGATGATGCTGTAGTATATCGAGAGGTTGTAACAATGGAAAGTTGTACTGAAATGTTGGAGGATCTGCAACGCATTGACGCATGGCGCAGAGAATGGCAATTGAATCTCAATGTAGACAAGTGTAATGTGCTGCGAACATCCTTTATCATTTAGCAACAATATAGCAGGTCAGCAACTGGAAGCAGTTAATTTCATGAATTATCTGGGAGTAGGCATTAGGAGTGATTTAAAATCGGATGAGCATATAAAATTTATCGTCTGTAAAGCAGATGCCAGACTGAGATTCATTGGAAGAATCCTAAGGAAATGCAATCCGAAAACAAAGGAAGTAGATTACAGTACACTTGTTCGCCCACTGCTTGAGTATTGCTCAGCAGTGTGGGATCCGTACCAGATGGGGTTGATAGAAGAGATAGAGAAGATCCAACGGAGAGCAGCGCGCTTCGTTACAGGATGATTAAGTAATCGCGAAAGCGTTACGGAGATGATAGATAAACTCCAGTGGAAGACTCTGCAGGAGAGACGCTCAGTAGCTCGGTACTGGCGTTTGTTGAAGTTTCGAGAACATACCTTCACCGAAGAGTCAAGCAGTATATTGCTCCCTCCTACATATATCTCGCGAAGAGATCATGAGGATAATATCAGAGAGATTAGAGCCCACAAAGAGGCATACCGATAATCTTTCTTTCCACGAACAATACGAGTCTGGAATAGAAGGGAGAACCGATAGAGGTACTCAAAGTACCCTCCGCCACACACCGACAGGTGGCTTGCGGAGTATGGGTCTAGATGTAGATAGATGTAGATGAAGCTAAACGTCGGAACTGCGTCTATGGCGCCTTTCTAGTTCCAAAAGACGAACTGAATGTAATCTTACAGACCCTGAATTTTCTTTTCCATTCTTCTGTTCATTATTCTTGTCAGCAACTTGGATGCATGAGTTATTAAGCTGATTGTGCTATAACTCTCGCACTTGTCGGCTCTAGCAATCTTCGGAATTGTGCGGATGTTGTCTTTCCGAAAGTCTGAGGGTATGTCGCCACTCTTACACATTCTATACACCAACGTGAATAGTCGTTTTCCTGCCAAGTCCCCCAACGATTTTGGAAATTACGTGGAATGTTATCTATTCCTTCTGCCTTATTTGCTGTTAAGTCGCCCAAAGCTATTATAAATTCTAATTCTAATACTGGATCCCCTACATCTTCTCTCTCGACCCCCGTTCCTTCTTTTATCGCGTCATCAGGCATGTCCTTCCACACACAGAGGCTTTCTATGTACTCTTTCCACCTAATCGTTCCATGCTCTGCATTTGACAGAGAAATAACCATTACACTCTTAAAAATAACGCTCTTGCTCGTAATTTCACCAAAGGTTGCTTTGACTTTTCTATATACAGAGTCAGTCCTTCCGAAAATCATGTATTTTTTATATAGCTTCACGTTTTTCATGCACCCATTTCATCTTTACTAACCTGCATTTCCTATTTATTTCATTACTAAGTGACTTGTATTTCTGTATTTCGGAGTTTGCATGAACGTTTCTGTACTTCCTTCTTTCGTCCATCAGTTGAAGTATTTCCTCTGTTACCCATCATTTCTCCCCAATAACTTTCCATGTAAGTATGTTTTTCTTTACATCTTTTGTGATGCCCTTCTTAGAAACGTTCATTCCTCTTCAACTGAACTGGCTACTGAACTATTGATTATCGCAATATCTATTGTCTCTGAGGACTTCGAGCGTACCTCTTCATTCCCTAGTAATTTCGTATCCCACTTCTTTGTGCATTGAGCGTTCCTGACTAGTCTCTTAAACTTCAGCCTGCTCTTCATCATTTCAGAATGGTGATCTGATCTATATGTGCTCATGGGTACGCCCTTCAATCCAGTACCTGATTTCGGAATATCTATCTGACCATTATGTAATGTAACTGGAATCTTCCAGTGCTTCCCGGCCTTTTTCAAATCTACCCGTCCTCTTGTGATTCTTGAACAGAATATTCGTTATTACTAGCTGAAATTTATTGCGGAACTCAGTTAGTCTTTCTCCTCTCTCATTCCTACTACCAAGCAAATATTCTCCTGTAACCCTTTTTTCTGCTCCTTCCCCTATAACTGCGTTCCAATCTGCTATGATTATTACATTTTCATCTCCCATTACGCACTTAAATAGCCGTTCAGTATCCTCACACACTTTCCCAATTTCTTCATTTTCTGCTTGCGACGTCGGCTTGTGTACTTGAAATATTGTTGTCGATGCTGGTTTGCTGTCGATTCTGAAGAAATAACCCTATCACTGAACTGTTCACAGTAATTTACTCTCTGCTCCACCTACCTATTTGTGACGAATCCTACTCCCGCTATACCATTTTCCGCTGCTGTTAATATCACCCCATACCCATCTCAGCACAAGTCCATATCTTCTTTCCATTTCACTTCAGTTACACCCACTATATCTAGATTTAGCTTAGAACTCCCTTCTCAGATTTTCCAGCTTCCCTACAACGTTCAAACTTCGCATGTTCCACTCCCCGACCCGTAAACCGTTGCCCTTTCGTTGGTTGTTTAATCTATTTCTCATCGTCACCTACCCCTTTGGCAGATCCGAGTGGCTGACTTGTCCCGAATCATTTTGCCACTGGAGTGATCGTCATGACACTTTTTCAATTGCAGGCCACATGTTCCGTGGATACACACTGTTTGTCTTCAGTGAAGTGGTTTCCATTGCCTTCTGAATCTTCATGCCGTTCATAATTTCTGTAAACCAGTACCATACACGGACGGAACCTTTGTTTGCATGAATCGTCTGCCAGAGTGCACTGAGGGAACTGATTACTGAGGAGCTAATGCGCTGTTCTTGTATACTCACCATCCTCCTTCCTTAGTGTGCTTGTTGGATTTATTAGTATTCTTTTGAGGAGCTTACGAAGTGCATACTGTGGCGTGGTTCCTCACAACGTACGTTCCGGGACGGTTGTTTCTCTCGCTTAATAGCGAGATTATATTTGGTAAGAGCCTCCCGATATTTCACCCGTTGTCCTCGACTTCTTGCGAAGTTGAACAGTGTTGTTACCTGCTTTCTTTGCAGTTCAAGATAATTATTTTAATAAGCCGCACGTCTTGATTGTTTGGAGACTTTTCTAAGCACGAGGCTATAATGGCAGACGTCACTTAATCTGCCATTTCCTCTAAATCCGTGGGATTCTTTATCAAGGTCTTATCTTCACATTAATGTCACTTTAGGTTTTTGTTATATGATTTCCGGTCTCTTCTCCTAGGATTTCTATAGGCCACGGACTGTTTTAACACCCGTTTCAGTCCGAAACGTCTAGTCGCTAGAGTTGCTACCTCTAGATCACGGGGTCCTGGGTTGAGGATTTTCTCTGCTCAGGGACTGGGTGTCTGTGTTGTCCTCATCATTTCATCTTCATTCGTGAAAGAGTCTAGATTGGACTATGTACAGATTGGGAATTTCTACGGGCGCTGATGACCGCGCAGTTGAGTGTCCCACAAACCAAACATCATCGTCAACGCGGAACGTAATATATTTGTACATGTGTGCTCAGATGAGGATGACTCCATCGCTACAAGACATTGTTTGACGTAATCCCACAAACCAAACATCATCGTCAACGCGGAACGTAATATATTTGTACATGTGTGCTCAGATGAGGATGACTCCATCGCTACAAGACATTGTTTGACGTAATTCCACAAACCAAACATCATCGTCAACACGGAACGTAATATATTTGTACATGTGTGCTCAGATGAGGATGACTCCATCGCTACAAGACATTGTTTGACGTAATCCCACAAACCAAACATCATCGTCAACGCGAAACGTAATATATTTGTACATGTGTGCTCAGATGAGGATGACTCCATCGCTACAAGACATTGTTTGACGTAATCCCACAAACCAAACATCATCGTCAACGCGGAACGTAATATATGTGTGCTCAGATGAGGATTACTCCATCGCTACAAGACATTGTTTGACGTAATCCCACAAACTAAACATCATCGTCAACGCGGAACGTAATATATTTGTACATGTGTGCTCAGATGAGGATGACTCCATCGCTACAAGACATTGTTTGACGTAATCCCACAAACCAAACATCATCGTCAATGCAGAACGTAATATATTTGTACATGTGTGCTCAGATGAGGATGACTCCATCGCTACAAGACATTGTTTGACGTAATCCCACAAACCAAACATCATCGTCAACGCGGAACGTAATATATTTGTACATGTGTGCTCAGATGAGGATGACTCCATCGCTACAAGACATTGTTTGACGTAATTCCACAAACCAAACATCATCGTCAACGCGGAACGTAATATATTTGTACATGTGTGCTCAGATGAGGATGACTCCATCGCTACAAGACATTGTTTGACGTAATCCCACAAACCAAACATCATCGTCAACGCGGAACGTAATATATTTGTACATGTGTGCTCAGATGAGGATGACTCCATCGCTACAAGACATTGTTTGACGTAATTAACTATTAAAAATGGACACAAAAGTTATGTCAATTACTTCTACCCTTCTTCTATTTTGAAGGTAGATTCCGTGCCCCTATTCAAATGTAGTCTCGCCTTCTCTTTGTGTATGCGCAAAGCTGTGACGCCGATTATTTTTGACTCATTATTTACTGGTTTTTAATAGTCACACGTCTTTAGCTAAAAAGGAGTACAGTACAAAGAGGCACAGCCTTCTACAAATATTCTCTCCAAATAAATTTATAAATGGAAGGCAAAGCGCTGTAGTCTGACCTGTCGGAACAGCCTGTTTAAAACGCCTGCTCTGTCTCCATTCAGTCGGTAAGCGTGCTGCTTGGATGTGGTGAAATATTTCACAACGACTGTGTATTTGTGGAAAGTCAAGCAAGCCGAAAGTAGCCAGCTCCAAATCGTATCTGATTCGCCAGTGGTTACAAGAATTTCCTGATTTCTCTGCAGACGGAAGAGTTATTCACTGCAATGGTACTGAAACAGCGGATGACAGACTAAAGGCCTAAATACTAAATGTCTTTTTCCAAAGCTGTTTCACAGAGGAAGACTGCACTGTAGTTCCTTCTCTAGATTGTCGCACAGATGACAAAATGGTAGATATCGAAATAGAAGACAGAGGGATAAGGAAACAATTAAAATCGCTCAAAAGAGGAAAGGCCGCTGGACCTTATGGGATACCAATTCGATTTTACACAGAGTACGCGAAGGAACTTGCCCCCCTTCTTGCAGCGGTGTACCGTAGGTCTCTAGAAGAGCGCAGCGTTCCAAAGCATTGGAAAAGGGCACAGGTCATCCCCGTTTTCAAGAAGGGATGTCGAACAGATGTGCAGAACTATAGACCTATATCTGTAACGTCGATCAGTTGTAGAATTTTGAAACACGTATTATGTTCGAGTATAATGACTTTTCTGGAGACTAGAAATCTACTCTGTAGGAATCAGCATGGGTTTCGAAAAAGACGGTCGTGTGAAACCCAGCTCGCGCTATTCGTCCACGAGACTCAGAGGGCCATAGACACCGGTTCCCAGGTAGATGCCGTGTTTCTTGACTTCCGCAAGGCGTTCGATACAGTTCCCCACAGTCGTTTAATGAACAAAGTAAGAGCATATGGACTATCAGACCAATTGTGTGATTGGATTGAGGAGTTCCTAGATAACAGAACGCAGCATGTCATTCTTAATGGAGAGAAGTCTTCCGAAGTAAGAATGATTTCAGGTGTGCCGCAGGGGAGTGTCATAGGACCGTTGCTATTCGCAATATACATAAATGACTTGGTGGGTGACATCGGAAGTTCACTGAGGCTTTTTGCAGATGATGCTGTGGTGTATCGAGAGGTTGTAACAATGGAAAATTGTACTGAAATGCAGGATGATCCGCAGCGAATTGACGCATGGTGCAGGGAATGGCAATTGAATCTCAATGTAGACAAGTGTAATGTGCTGCGAATACATAGAAAGATAGATCCCTTATCATTTAGCTACAAAATAGCAGATCAGCAACTGGAAGCAGTTAATTCCATAAATTATCTGGGAGTACGCATTAGGAGTGATTTAAAATGGAATGATCATATAAAGTTGATCGTCGATAAAGCAGATGCCAGACTGAGATTCATTGGAAGAATCCTAAGGAAATGCAATCCGAAAACAAAGGAAGTAGGTTACAGTACTCTTGTTCGCCCACTGCTTGAATACTGCTCAGCAGTGTGGGATCCGTACCAGATAGGGTTGATAGAAGAGATAGAGAAGATCCAACGGAGAGCAGCGCGCTTCGTTACAGGATCATTTAGTAATCGCGAAAGCGTTACGGAGATGATAGATAAACTCCAGTGGAAGACTCTGCAGGAGAGACGCTCAGTAGCTCGGTACGGGCTTTTGTTAAAGTTTCGAGAACATACCTTCACCGAAGAGTCAAGCAGTATATTGCTCCCTCCTACGTATATCTCGCGAAGAGACCATAAGGATAAAATCAGAGAGATTAGAGCCCACACAGATGCATACCGACAATCCTTCTTTCCACGAACAATACGAGACTGGAATAGAAGGGAGAACCGATAGAGGTACTCAGGGTACCCTCCGCCACACACCGTCAGGTGGCTTGCGGAGTATGGAAAACAAAAAAAAAAAAAAAAACAAAAGAAAAAAAATGTGTGCAACAAAGATGTAAGTAAAATGTTAACCTTTTATCTGCTTCGCCCATTCAGGGAGCAGTGACGCCACGGTTTTTCCCGAGTTAACTTCGACCAGACACATGTGAATGCAACAATATTGTTTCTAAGCCATTCATGTAGGTTAATTTTGCCAAGCAGATTTCGTACGTAAATTCTTTCACAACGTAATTCTCATTTATTTTTATTTTTAGGTACGTTCTGAACAGAGGTCGAATTGAAGTCAGCATGTTGCAGGGATTAAACACCAGGTAAATGTAAAAAATAAATCAAACTTGAAAGAAACGGTTGTAACTAAACCAAATGCAACAAACAAAAACGAATTTAATCTTGACCTGTGTCGAGCCATTGCTGCAGCAAACATACCATTTAGTGCAGTTGAAAATAGCCAGTTCAAAAGTTTCCTAGAGTCATACTGTCCCTGCAGCATTCCATCACAATCCACACTGAGAAAGAACTATAGATACTTTACATGAAAATACATTGTGCAGGATAAGGGAAGATATAGGTGATTCATACATGTGGAACTCTGTCGAAGAGACAACTGACAGACAAGGTCCATATGTGGCTAATTTGATTGCTGGAAAGTTAGATCCTGACACTCGCTCTGTACCTTATCTGAACTGCAGCAAGGACCTAAGAAAGACTAACCAGGTAACAATTGCTTAATTTGTCTAGATGAAAATAAAGTACTTGTAATCTACTCTGATGCAGCCGCATACATGATTGCTCCTGTTAAATTGTTGAAAGTATTTTACCCACCCTTGGTCCATATCACATGTCTTGCCCATGCCACGAATCGAGCAGCTGAGACGATAGGTCTCGAATTTCCACATGTAAATAAGCTAGTTTCAACCATCAAAAGGTTCTTATTAAATCACCTGCAAGAATTCAGTTACTTCGAGAGGAACTTCCCAACGTAGCACTTCCACCAGAACCTATACTTACTCGCTGGGGAACGGGGCTAGAGGCCGTGTAATATTACAGCGAGCAGTTGGAAGACATTAAGGATATTGTTCTTAAATTGCGGGAGGAGGCAGTGAGCATTACTCCGGCTAAAGATCTTCTACATCTACATCTACATTTATACTCCGCAAGCCACCCAATGGTGTGTGGCGGAGGGCACTTTACGCGCCACTGTCATTACCTCCCTTTCCAATTCCAGTCGCGTATGGTTCGCGGGAAGAACGACTGCCGGAAAGCATCCGTGCGCGCTCGAATCTCTCTAATTTTACATTCGTGATCTCCTCGGGAGGTATAAGTACGGGAAAGCAATATATTCGATACCTCATCCAGGAACGCACCCTCTCGAAACCTGGACAGCAAGCTACACCGCGATGCAGAGCGCCTCTCTTGCAGAGTCTGCCACTTGAGTTTGCTAAACATCTCCGTAACGCTATCACGGTTACCAAATAACCCTGTGACGAAACGCGCCGCTCTTCTTTGGATCTTTTCTATCTCCTCCGTCAACCCGACCTGGTACGGATCCCACACTGATGAGCAATACTCAAGTATAGGTCGAACGAGTGTTTTGTAAGCCACCTCCTTTGTTGATGGACTACATTTTCTAAGCACTCTCCCAATGAATCTCAACCTGGTACCCGCCTTACCAACAATTAATTTTATATGATCATTCCACTTCAAATCGTTCCGTACGCATACTCCCAGATATTTTACAGAAGTAACTGCTACCAGTGTTTGTTCCGCTGTCATATAATCATACAATAAAGGATTCTTCTTTCTATGTATTCGCAATACATTACATTTGTCTATGTTAAGGGACAGTTGCCACTCCCTGCACCAAGTGCCTATCCGCTGCAGATCTTCCTGCATTTCGCTACAATTTTCTAATGCTGCAACTTCTCTGTATACTACAGCACCATCCGCGAAAAGCCGCATGGAACTTCCGACACTATCTGCTAGGTCATTTATATATATTGTGAAAAGTAATGGTCCCATAACACTCCCCTGTGGCACGCCAGAGGTTACTTTAACGTCTGTAGACGTCTCTCCATTGAGAACAACATGCTGTGTTCTGTTTGCTAAAATCTCTTCAATTCAGCCACACAGCTGGTCTGATATTCCGTAGGCTCTTACTTTGTTTATCAGGCGACAGTGCGAAACTGTATCGAACGCCTTCCGGAAGTCAAGAAAAATAGCATCTACCTGGGAGCCTGTATCTTATATTTTCTGGGTCTCATGAACAAATAAAGCGAGTTGGGTCTCACACGATCGCTGTTTCCGGAATCCATGTTGATTCCTACATAGTAGATTCTGGGTTTCCAAAAACGACATGATACTCGAGCACAAAACATGTTCTAAAATTCTACAACAGATCGACGTCAGAGATATAGGTCTATAGTTTTGTGCATCTGCTCGACGACCCTTCTTGAAGACCGGGACTATCTGTGCTCTTTTCCAATCATTTGGAACCCTCCGTTCCTCTAGAGACTTGCGGTACACGGCTGTTAGAAGGGGGGCAAGTTCTTTCGCGTACTCTGTGTAGAATCGAATTGATATCCCGTCAGGTCCAGTGGACTTTCCTCTGTTGAGTGATTCCATTTGCTTTTCTATTCCTTGGACACTTATTTCGATGTCAGCCATTTTTTCGTTTGTGCGAGGACTTAGAGAAGGAACTGCAGTGCGGTCTTCCTCTGTGAAACAGCTTTGGAAAAAGGTGTTTAGTATTTCAGCTTTACGAGTGTCATTCTTTGTTTCAATGCCATCATCATCCCAGAGTGTCAGGATATGCTGTTTCGAGCCACTTACTGATTTAACGTAAGACTAGAACTTCTAAACGACCCAACAATTTCCAACGACATTTGATACATAAAATCTCATTATGCATTTTTAGTCCCTATTATTATAGCTCTAGACTGTTCAGGGAAACCAGTCTAAACGCAACTGCGATTGATAGAACAGGTGACAGAAAATATCAGCTTGGTCCCAGATTCTATTGGTATAGAAGCTAGTGAGAAACTACAGACAGTGCTACAAAAAACCTAGGACTGGCCACCCTCTGCACAGTGGCTGACATCTTATCAGATAAGTCAACAGAAATGAGTGAGCGGTTCCCCCTCTGCACAGTGGCTGACACCTTATCAGATAAGTCAACAGAACATGAGTGTGCGGTCCCATTGCAGCTAATGCCGTCATTTAAATATGCTGTGGTGACATCTGTTGACGTGGATCGCTCATTCTCGGCATGTAAGATGCTATTAACAGACAAGAGCTGAAACTTTTCAACGGAAAATCTGGAGAAAGTGTTAGTTATTTACTGTTACTGTAACTATGGACATGGACATAATATAATGTGGATTTTTGTCAATCTATTTATTTTTCTAGACAATAAAATGTCAGACTTTGCACACATATTTTCAGATTTTTATAACCTATTTTTTATAAGTGATAGAACCTATTTTAGGTACGTAATTTAAGATTTTTAGAACCTAAAATTCCGAGGTTTACTCATGGCACATGCTAATTATTCAGAATTGTAATTTCTATTTTTCCGCCGTAAAAAAACGAGTTGCTTGACAAGATTTCTAAATTTCTCTACAGTAGCTACTCAAGCGGTTACCCTCCTCTTCCGTTGGTGCCGCTGCGTGCCCACACCAGGTTGTGGGCGTTGGTATCACAGCCAACCAGCAGATGTCGTTCAGAAGCAAGCACTGTCTACCAATCTTCTCACTTCCTGGGAAGGAGGAGCACTGTCCTCGTAAGGAAGGTAAGCCGAAGCCAGTACAAATTCCCTTTTGCACCCTAACTCACGCTGTTTCATTCTGATGGTCACTAAGTTCTTGGAACAGAAGCTCGCCATCGGAATGAACGAAATTCCATTTTTAAAATAAATGCATGTTCTGCAGATTTTTAGATTACTGGCGAAAATCAGCTCTCTCCAATTCGCGGAGGTCTGATAAATGGGGTTCTTGGATCACCTCCTGTCTTTCCAGAAGGTGACTCAAGGTGACATTTCCTACTTACAGTGTTGCAGCTACCTTCTGTCTTTACAGAAGGTGGCTCAAGGCGGCATTTCACCCTTGCTCTACTGCACTTTTATCTGCATCTGTCGCCGTCGTCGCTTCTGATATCCTTCAAAAAATGGTTCAAATGGCTCTGAGCACTATGCGACTTAACTTCTTAGGTCATCAGTCGCCTAGAACTTAGAACTACTTAAGCCTAACTAACCTAAGGACATCACACACATCCATGCCCGAGGCAGAATTCGAACCTGCGACCGTAGCGGTCGCTCGGTTCCAGACTGTAGCGCCTAGAACCGCACGGCCACTCCGACCGGCTCTGATATCCTTAATCACTCCGACAGTAACCTGTGTGAATCCTAAGTAAGGCTTTAGATTTTGCTCTAGCATTATCCTGAGCCTGCGTTGCATGCTTTCTCATACGCTGTTGAAATTTTCTAGAGTGCGTCGTGTTTGACCAAATCTATTTTCGGTACGCTCCCTCAAAATATGAACATTGCCTACAGAAGTTGAATAGATCAAGGATTTAAATGGCTTCAACGTGAAACTCCATTGAATTCAAATCTGATGGTCGGGCAGGCGATGCAATGGATCCCTCTCGACCAATCCACAGATTCAGAAACTCGTTATCGAAATATCGGCGAAACTTTAGAGTAAAGTGAGAGGGAGTAGTATCGTTCATAATCTACATTCACTGGGTGACATCTACAGGTACAGTGTCAAGTAAATGAAGCATTTTTTCCTAGGAAACCTGTTCCTTCATGCCGGAATAGTGAAGTAATTCGCTTTTGGACAGCCATATCAATGATTTCAAAGTACTCCTTCCTGTATAGTTCTTCAGGCGATATAATTTCATGTGGATCCATGCTCCGGTCGACCATTTAGGAACTGCTATGTTCCTTGGAAGTTACGTCTGTTCTGAGCCACCCTCTGATACTTTAACATTACATCCTTCGTATAAGGATGAAAACGTTTAATTCGTCCTGAGTCTGTTATGAGCTTCAATTATAAATTCAGTTGATGAGTAAAGTCCTGCGACTGTTCTTTTATCTCCTTGGAAACTATTGTTGAAGATTTGTAGAAGCTCAGTTCCTTGTTTCCCCATTATGAAATCAAAGTATGTTTTACCAGCCCCAAGAAACACTCACCAGGCCACCGGATGCTTCATATCCCTGTTCTATTAGTTCACTCAGTGTCTGGAGAAGATAAGGGTATATTTTCAAAATTTCATTCATCTTTGACCGCCTGTATTGTAATATAGTACGACATAAAGCCTTGATCTTGGCAAAATTTCTGGCATTTCTTCAACTGCATCTTCAGTTACACGCATAAGTTTGATTTTTGCTTTTGTTTTTGAAAACAGTATTCCTAATTGATGAACTGATTCCAGGGAGTTTTTGAAAGTTCTAGAAATTTCGCCGCTCGTTTACATAAGCAAATTACCGCAGTGAGGGTCACAATGTATAAAAGTTGCCAAAGGCTGTTTGTGAATTATAAATGATTGAGTACCCCTATGAATCCCATTCATGGTTCCTGACAAACCGAGGGTACGTTTGTCCACCGAGTCACTGTGGGTAGCAATAGGGGTGAATAAAATGATCATGAATGACTCCACGGCACAAGTTAATGCTGAATTAAACAGAACAGGACAAACTAAAAGCAAATGCCAATGCTACGTGTAAAGAAGATTGTAAGTAAAAATGCACCTCTCACGTCCGTTGCATAATCAAGGATCACCACAGGGAATTCCTTTTGCAACTCGCTATCTACCAGTCCCACATCACTTCATGAGTAGGAGGAGCACTGTTCTCATAAGAAAGGTAATCTAAGTCCAATACAAATTTCTCTTGCACTTTCCTCACGCTGTTTCATTCTGATGATCACTAAGTCCCTGGTATGGAAGATAGCCATAGGCTTGAATGAATTTCCACTTTTAAAATAAATACATGTTATGCTGCTTTTTAAATTAGTTGTGTAAATCACATTACCTCCAGTTCCCGGAGGCCGGATAAATAAACTCTCGAATCATGGCGACGTCCGCCTCCAGTCTTCCCAAAAGGTGACTCAAGGCTGTTGTCGCCCCTTGCTCGGTTACAGGTTTATCTGCAATAATTCCAGCCTCCAGGCTGACGGTATTGTCGTCTGCGATATCCTTGGTCGCTCTGACAGTAACCTGTATGAATCCTAAGTAAAGTTTTTATATCCTGCTCTGGCATTATCCTGAGCCTGAGTTACATGCTTTCCCATACAGTGTTAAAATTTTCTGGAGTGAGTCGTATTTGGCCAAGTCTGTTTTGGATACGTTCCCTCAGAATTTGGACATTATGTACAGGAGTTGAATAGATCAAGGATTTAAATGTCTTCAGAGGTGAAACTCCATTGGATTCAAACCTAGTGATCGGGTAGGCAATGCAGTGGATCCGCCTAGACCAATCCAAAGATTTGGAAACTGGTTTTCGAGACACCGACGAGAGTAAAGTGAAATGGAGCACTATCTTGCGCAATCCACGCCCATTGAATGGCATCTAGAGCTAGTGTCAAGAAAATGAACTACCTCATTTTTCACAAACCGAGGTTATGCTTGTCCAGCAAGTCTCTGAGGGTAACAGTAGGGATCGATAAGATGATCATGAATGATTTCATCGCACACGTTAATGCTGAAATAAAGTGAATCAGACCAGTTGCAAGCAAATGCGAAAATCATCTGTAAAGAAGAATGCAAGTAAGAATCCACCTGTCACGTGCGCTGCATAGTAAGGGATCGCTACAGGGTATTCTTTTCGTAATATGCTAAACAAGGATATTGAATTTTTTTAATGTTTTGGTGTTAGACACGTATCTCACCGTTCATGACACCAAATATAACGATCATTTCTTCTTCTGCAAAAAATTTGGAGATAATTCTGGTCTATCATTTAGACTGTCCTGAACACACAACTGCAATCTGTAAGAAGGTGACAGCGTCACTTGACTCACTACAGAGATATAGAGAAGTATTTCCCTTCCAGCTCAAAAAAGAAGCTCATAGAGAAACTAACATTCTCCATATTTGACTATGGTGATGCCTTTCTCCAAGGACCTCCGTACGAAAGCTCACGCAGAGTGGAGCTGACGATGAATGTTGTTATGATACTTTTGCGGCGTACGCTTTTTCGACCATATCACACCAGCCTACGAACACATATGTTGGCTACGTACCGATAAGCGTAGAGACCATGATACCCTGTGTCTGCTCTGTTGTCTCCTCAGTCATTGCACTCCCTCTTATTTGTCTTCAACAATTACACACTGAACAGCACAGCAGAAAAACTCGTTCTCAATAAAGTAAAATTCTCTCTGTGCCATCACATAGCGCTGCCATGTTTTCTAAATTATGTTCTGTATCAGAAACTCGACTTTGGATCAATCTAACTGAAAACATGGGAGAAATTAAGGTCCTACCAGACTTCAAAAGACAGCCAATGGTTCACGTTCTGTTTCAGTAGCCATCTCTCCTGTATTCTACGCAGCTCATTCTCGTCAGTCCCCCACCCACAGAATTTGTCCCTAAGTGTCGTCGGTATAATTTTTTGTTTATATTCTGTTTTTTCCTAAAAACCACTGTCACTGTCAATTCAATGTTCTCTTCTTATGTTATCCCTTCCGCTTCTGATGGCTTCAGTGCTAAACTAATCTACACTCATGCTCATAAATTAAGGAAAATGCTGCTACATGGTGAAACAACGCTCTGGTGGGCGGTTTGCGGGTTTAAATCACCTCGGGGTATGACCATGCGGTGCATTTAACCTGCAGTCGTCGCACGGTGGCGCTGGCAGCAGTCCACATACGCAGAGGTGTGTTGGTGCATGTCAGAGTACGGTGCAGCGAGTAAGTCTGCAGACGTTTCCAGACTTGCTAATGGTGACTGTGTGTTGAAAATGGCTCAAAGAACACATGTTGATGACGTTATGACGGGTAGAATACTAGGGCTGGTCAAACACAGCATGTCGAAACACGGGCCCTCCGAGTGCCACAAAGTATGATCTCAAGATTATGGCAATGATTTCAGCAGACAGGAAACGTGACCAGGCGCTACAGTACTGGACGTCCACAGTGTACAACACCACAAGAAGACCGATATCTGACCATCAGTGCCCGCAGACGGCCACGGAGTACTGCAGGTAGCCTTACTCGGGACCTTACCGCAGCCACTGGAACAGTTGTCTCCAGACTCACAATCTACAGGCGACTGAACAGACATGGTTTATATGCCCGGAGACTTGCAAGGAGCATTCCACTGACCCCTGGTCACAGGAGACCCCGTAAAGCCTGGTGTCACGAACACAGTACATCGTCATTGGAACAGTGGTCTCAGGTTATGTTCACGGATGAGTCCAGGTATAGTCTGAACAGTGATTCTCGCCGGGTTTTCTCTGGATGTCTTTGATAGAGGAACTGTAAAACGTCAGGTGTACCGGGACATCATTTTGCACCAGTATGTCCATTTTTTCGGGGGTGCAGTGGGTCCAACCTTCCTCCTGATGGATGATAACGCACGGCAGCACCGAGCTGCCATCGCGGGGGAGTACCTTGAAACAGAAGATATTACGTGAATAGAGTGGCCTGCCTGTTCTCCAGATCTAAACCCCATCGAGCACGTCTGGGATGCTCTCGGCCAACGTATCGCTGCCCGTCTTCAAACCCCTTTGACACTTCAGGAGCTCCGACAGGCACTGGCGCAAGAATGGGAGGCTATACCCCAGCAGCTGCTCGACCACCTGATCCAGAGTATGCCAACCAGTTGTGCGGCCTGTGTACGTGTGCATGGTGATCATATCCATATTGATGTCGGGGTACATGCGCAGGAAACAGTGGCGTTTTGTAGCACATGTGTTTCGGGACGGTTTTCTCAGCTTATCACCAATACCGCGGACTTACAGATATGTGTCGTGTGTGTTCCCTATGTGCCTATGCTATTAGCGCCAGTTTTGTGCAGTGCCACGTTGTATGGCACCACATTCTGCAATTATCCTTAATTTATGAGCATGTGTGTATATCATTCTAAATGCTTTTACTATTACTGTACCTATTACTATTATTATTATCATCATTGGCAGCGTTTTGTAATATTTTTGGTATGTGTGTTTACTGATCAGATGAAAGCCCTGTGTACATTTAAACTTTCTTTCGCTGTTGGAGTCGCGGGAACGCAGTAGTTTGATAGGTATAAATATTTATCGATTATATTACACTAAAAGCATTCATTTAATTGCAGTCTGAGGCAAATTTATTCTTAATATCAACTTACCGAAAGTCTACGTTCCTGTGGCTCCGTCAACGACGGAAAGTTTTACTACATGAAATATATTGTGAACCAGGACAGAAAGGAGGTCGGAATCGGTCATAATATCATCCGTCTTTTTTATTGCATTAAATATCTAGATTTCAACTGACGATGCAGCTATCAACAGTGTGTTATAAGCAATCATGATGAACACAATTATAATGCACATATTCCAATCTAACTCATGCATGTATACGCACCAGTCCAACTGCTCGTGGGGCACAATCATTACTATGGAATCGAACATGATACTCGTATTGTGGATAGTAAGATGGTGCTATGACACTCTCTGGGTACGCCTGCTGTTAGTGCTAGGTCGGTAGATATCTCTTGGCTAAAAATGATGTTTATTAAATATTTAATTTCGAGACCAGCATCTTCAGAATACTCTGAACAGACAGGTGCGGTTTCCTATTTATTTTATTATTCCATACAGTCGTCATTAAGCAAACGCCAGCACGATCACCGAGCATTGTGGCATGGGCTGCGGTTATCGGCGATGTTGTCTGCTGTTGATCTCAGGGAACGGTCACAACAATGCATTGTCGCCCGAATTTGCGTGTGCCGTTGCTTAGCATCACTGTCGAGTTCTTTTCGATACGTTCGTGTGCTGATTAATTCTGTGCTGTGAATTAGTGAGGAAAAAGTCTATCAGTTGTATTTGTACTGGTAACCTGTACAGTTCTGACACACCAGAAGAGCAGGTGTTAAAGACACTTACTTAGCTTGGCAGCTTTGTAAAAAGCTAAACCTCATCTTTGTGCGAGGGGGGACTGCCGCATAGCCGCACGAGGTAAGAGCTGCTTGCTGTCAATTCCTTGTTTGTCTCGTAGCGTGAGATAATTATGTAATTACAATCAAAATTACATTACATTAATACTTGTTTCATAGATAATGAATACGACATTTCGTAATGATGGGAACGAGCCAGTTTAATAAAGGTTTTCTTTACGCAATATAACTGATTATTATTATTATCATTTCAGTTAATACTTCATATCTAAAAATTCATCTAGTGAGTAGAAGTAGTTGTCATTTATAAATTCCTTTAATTTGTTTTTAAATGGTAGTTGGCTATCTGTCAGACTTTTAATGCTATTTGGTGAATGACCAAAGATTTTTATGGCAATATAATTCACCCCTTTCTGTGCCAAAGTCAGATTTAACCCAAAGTAGTGAATAGCATCCTTTCTTCTAGTGTTTTAGCTATGCACTTCGCTATTATTTTTGAATTGGGATAGGTTTTTGATAACACATTTCATAAGTGAACATAAGTGTAGCAAAGGTGCTGTGAATATCCTGAGTTCCTTAAATGTTTGCAAGGTGATCTTGGCAGGGCTCCAGCTATTATTCTGATTACAATGATTTTTTTGTGTGCTATGAATGCTTTTTCTCTTAATGATGAATAACCCCACAATATGATGCCATATGAAAGCAGTGAATGAAAATAGGAATAGTAGGCTAATTTACTGATATGTTTATCAGCAAAATTTGCAATAAACCTGACAGCATTAGTTGAAACTAACCATTTCCGCAGTTCATTAATGTGTTTCTTCCAGTTCAGTTTCTCGTCACTGCACACTCCCAGAAATTGTGAATGTTTTGACTCAGCAACAGACTGCTGTTCAAAGTCTATATTTATCAATGATGTTACGCCAGTTGTATATACCGTGTCTTCTAAAATTTAGTGAGAGTCAATTTGCAGAGAACCACTTAATAATTTTCTGAAAGATATCATTTACAATTTCTTCAGCTGATTTTTGTTTTTTGGGTGTGATTAATACACTTGTATCATCAGTAAAAAGAACCAGCTTTGCTTCTTCATAAATATAGAGCGGCAATCTATTAATATGTATTAAGAACAATAAGCGATCCAAGACTGAACCATGTGGAACACCATTCTTGACACCTCCCCAGTTACAGAACTCTACTGTTAATTTCAACCTTCTGCATTCTTCCAGTTAATATGAATTAAACCATTTGTGCACTGTGCCACTCATACCACAACACTTAAGCTTATCTAGGCGAATTTCATGATTCATACAGTCAAAAGCATTTGAGAGATCACAAAATATCCCAATGGGTGATGTTCGGTCATTGAAAGCATTTAATATTTTATCAGTGTAAAGTCTTTCTCAAAACCAAACTGGCATTTTGTTAGTACTCCAGTTTTACTAATACGTGACGCTATTTTTGAATGCATTACTTTTTCAGGAATTTTCGATAAAGCTGTCAGAAGTGAGATTGGGTGGTAGTTGTTAGCATCAGATCTATCTCCTTTTTTATGCAAGAATTTAACAATAGTGTACTCCAGTCTGTCTGGGAAAATGCCCTGTTTCAGTGAGCTATACATATTTGGCTGATAACCCTACTTATTTGTTGGGAACAAGCTTTAGTACTCTGCTGGAAATGCCATCAATTCCATGTGAGCTTTTACTTTTGAGTGAATTTGTTATTTTCCTAATTTCAATAGGAGAGGTGGGTTGAATTTCAATTTTATCAAATTGCATAGGTACTGACTCTTCCATATACTGCCTTGCATTTTCTAATGAATAGGTGGATCCTTTTTTCTCTACAACACCTAAAAAATGATTATTAAAAATTTTTTCTACTTCTGAACTTTGTTAAACTTTCCATTGGGTTTGATAGAAATACAATCTTCCTGTGCTCTCAGTTGCCCTGACTCCATTTTAATAATATTCCAAATTGTTTTAATTTTATTATAAACGTGCTAATCTCAGTCACAGTGCACATACTTCTGGAATTTTTAATAATTTTTCTTAATAAAGTGCATTAGTTTTTATAATTTTTACTGTTTTTGTATCATTACTCTTTCTAGCTATAAGATAAGTTTCCCTTTTCTGTTTACAAGATATTGTTATCCCTTTAGTAAGCCATGGATTTTTAGATGGTGTCTTATGATTACATTTCACTGTTTTCTTAGGGAAACTATTCTGATTATACTCTCAAAACTATCATGAAATAGGTTAAATTTAAATTAGCTTCAGTTATCTTGCACACCTCATCCCACGCGAATTGTTACAAGCTTTGCCTAAAATTTTCAGTTAGTAAATCATTAATTGAACACATTATTTTGGAGGACAGTTTTGCATTACTGTATGGAGCTATGTTGTACACTATAACTAGCTGTGCATCATGATCAGACAGACCATTTTCAAAAGCAAAGGTTTTTATTTGATTAAATTTATTTTGGTCTATAAAAACAGTATCTGTCAGTGTGCTGCCTTCCTGTACCACTGACTTCAAATTGAAAGAACCAAGTAATACTTCAAGGTCAAGCTTTCTGTCAGACTCTTTCACAAAATCTACATTGAAATCCCTAAAAACTATAATTTGCATCCCTCTGTCTGATAGAAAATATAACAAAGAATCCAAGTTTTTCAAAAATAGCTGAAAATTTCCCAATAGGGACCTGTATGCGGCTATGATTATAAAAGTACCAATATTTAGTTTAAGTTCACATGCACATGCTTCTAAATGTTGCGCTAAACTAAATCTTTTAGTTTCTTAATTTTTCACACTAAGACAGATTTTAACATATGTAGATCCTCTCTCATAATGTCTCTACTTACATGTGCTGAAAGCTTATATCCACCTTTATTTACCTTTCCCAAATCTGTGACTATATGATGTTTAGACAGCCCTAGTACATCTACTCCACCAGTTTCTAAATCTTCTAAACAAACAAGAAATTTATCTACTTTGTTTTTTAATCCCCTGATATTCTGATGCAATATACTAACATTATTTGTCACTGTACTTTTATGAGAATCTTGTGATATTTTAACATCTCTAGTACCTGCCTATCTGAGCTTCTCATTAAGCTTAATTTCAGTCAATGTTGACTCGCTGGGCACTGATCTTAGCCTAAAAAAGAGGAACTACTATGAGTTTCAGTGCCCTATTCAAAGATTTTTCTGTCATCCCAGTCAATTTACCCTTCTGTTTCCTATTGATTTACAGGCCATGTCGTGTGAAGCCCCACCTAGTGATACCATCAGCAGGAATCAAACCTAGGCTTGACAAAGTAGCTGATCTAGCTCTGATACAATATACTAACGTTATTTTTCACTGTGCTTTTATGAGAATCTCTTGACATTTTATCTTGTGATATTTTAACATAGCACCAATGTTGTTGACTATTGGAAACCATTTACTCATATGATATATCAGTCGTGCAGTTGAGAACTTCATTGCAATGGATACTAATGAAATATTTAGTCTTATGTACATAAATTTAAAGAGCACGAAAATGCCGCGGTGTGTGGTAAAAGTAAACTTTCTCAACAAGGCCACAGCCTTATTTGTTCATCAAAATAAACGCTCATCGCAGAAAAAAAACCTGGGAGTATTTTGGTGTGGGGGCGAATGCGTAGACTTTAAAAGACAACGAAAGGAAGCACTAAAACGATAGGCAACAGAACATGACTCTCTGTAATACACAAAACTGCTAGCGAATGCTAGACCATAAAAGAAGAAAACTGGAAGAGAAGTAGAAGGACGGAAATATGTGAAGCAAATAGAGTAATTAGAATTAGAAAACTAACGGAGTCACTGGATTCGCCACCTTAACGACAAATATAGAGATGCTTGATAAAATGATGCTACCTTGTGCCACCCAGTGAGGGAAGAAACAGAAGAAGAAGATGCGTTTTTGAAGACATTTGTAAGCAGCTGCTTTAAAAGAACGCCAGTCGTAGTGGCCGTGCGGTTCTAGGCACTACAGTCTGGAACCGAGCGATCCCTACGGTCGCAGGTTCGAATCCTGCCTCGGGCATGGATGTGTGTGATGTCCTTAGTTAGGTTTAATTAGTTCTAAGTTCTAGGCGACTGATGATCTCAGAAGTTAAGTCGCGTAGTGCTCAGAACCATTTTTCTTTAAAAGTACGATGTCTTTAGATGTGAGTCCCGCGTATGGCACACATAATACTTATTACTGAATGTTAAGCCACTATTCAGAGTGGAAAAAAGCACATCACGATGGAATTATACATATTTGTCACAAACTGATATTTGTACAGGTGTCGACGGACAATGCAAAATTGGTCGGCCTGCGGATGAATAGGTGGCGCTGCAACGCAATTTAACAACGCACACGGAAAGGATAGTAAACAGGGGACAAGTAGATACAAGGGCATAATGTCTTCGCGAATTTGATATCGTGTGATCAGTTGGACAGTAACTACGTCTCGCAGGCAGGCGGGTGAAAGACATGTGCAGATGTGGGCATTTGAGAGAGGACGGGTGGTTGGGCTCAGAGAGGCTGGTTGGAGTAATCGGCGGACCGGTAGAAATTTGACTAGGTGCGATGTCACTAGTCGACGGTGTTGTCAGGAATGGATGAACCAAGGCGAAACACATCGTCAAGAGGAAAGCTGTCGACCTAGAGAGGCAATAAAAAGAGAGGATCGCGCAGTCGTCAGAGAAGCACTCGGAGCCTCGGATTCATCATTACCATCGATCCGACGTGCAAGTGGTGCCTCGGTGACCAGAAATGGGGATGAACTCAGGGCGCACCGTACACCGGCTACCATTGACCTCTCTACATCAACAAGCCCACTTGCAGTGGTGTCGGGCACAGTCGGCCTGGACTCTCATTGCCTGAAGTACAATTGCCTTCAGGAATGAGTCCCACTTCGACTTAATCCCCGATGACAAGTACAGACATGTCTGGAGATGCTCCAGACAACTGGGAGGTACCAGTCTTACTGTCGCCCGCCATACGGACCGACAACCAGGAGTGACGAATAACAGTACTGTACCAACAGCAGTTATTTTGATAATGTTTTATTAGGAACCAGTTTCAACGTTCCAATCAGGTCAAGTCTGAGTTGGCGTCACATGTGCGAAGAGCGCACATGCACGTGAAGTTCGGATATCTACAGGAACCAGATGCGATTATTGGTGCCTCGTCTTATAAATAGACGAGTGATACTTGTCATTTACGTGACAGACATGAAGATGACGTGACTGAGATGTTGAAAATAGTTGCGTAACAAACATTCATCAAAGTATTATTATATTTAAACGACCAAGTGCTGACCCACACTTCTGAACGTAAGATGGAGTTACATTTACCAAGAGTGACTGGGTCTGGAATCCTACTTCATTTCATAGTAGGGCCAGTTTGGTTCATCTGCAGCACTCTTACAGCATAGCTGCAGGTCGGTGATATTCTACATCCCGTTTTGCTGTTCTTCACGGCAAGCTATCCTGGACTGAATATTTCAGCGAAATAATGCACGCCTGCACACAGCGATAATTTCTGCTCCTTATCTTCGTGTTTGCCAAACGCCACCTTGGCCAGGAAGGTAGCCGGATGTCTCACCATCTAAAAAAGTTTGGAGCAGTATCGGCAGGGCCCTCCAACCAGTTGTGGATTCTGACGATCTAACTCGCCAATTCGTCAGAATTTAGCGCGATATCCCACAAGACGTCATCCAACAACTCTGTCAATCAGTACCAAGACATAGGGGCCAGAGGTGACTTGTTCTTTTTGTGAAGCACTTTCTTTTGAATAACTCACCCAATTTTTCTGAAATTGTAATAATTTGTTCGGCTGTGCATGTAAATCACGTTAAACCGATTTCCGTCCTGTTCAGATAATTCCCTCGTGGTGCATCGTTTTCTTTTGTCTTAGAGTGAACGGCGGTGAAACCAGATTCTCGCTCTTGTCTCTATAGGCCTGTGCCAATGAAAAGAACGGTAAAACAGAAAACTGGCTCGAAAATAATTCTAAGCTTCCAAGGATTTCGTTCGAGATATGTAGAAGTACAGTCACAGTGAATACACAGCTTAACTGCAAATGTATTTCAATGATTTATTAACGATTTATTCAGCCTCTGTGTGAATGTGGTTACTGTCCTGCATATGATAGTATTAACTTCAGAAATTATGTCACAACACGGGTTATAAATTAATCGCCGGCCGATGTGGCGAGCGGTTCTAGGCGCGTCAGTCTGGACCCGCGCAACCGCTACGGTCGCAGGTTCGAATCCTGCCTCGGGCATGGATGTGTGTGATGTCCTTAGGTTAGTTGGGTTTAAGTAGTTCTAAGTTCTAGGGGACTTATGACCACAGCAGTTGAGTCCCATAGTGCTCAGAGCCATTTGAACCATGTTTAATAACTCTGCTTTAGTGGCACTGTCATCAGTGACTTCACCGTTGTTATCGCGCAGTGAAGGTATTGATTGCGTCTTGCCACGGGTGTGGTTTATGTACGACCAGAATCTCTTTGGGTTTTCTGCCAGATTCCGAGACAGAGTTTCGTTGTGGAAATTATTAAAAGCATCACACATTGATGTACGAGCTATATTTCGAACTTCTGCAAAACTTGGCCAATCTTGAGGATGAAACTTCCTGGCATATTAAAACTGTGTGCAGGACCGAGACTCGAACTCGGGACCTTTGCCTTTCGGGGGCAAGTGCTCTACTGGCCGAAGTAAAGCTTTGAGGACGGGGCGTGAGTCGTCCTGGGTAGCTCAGTTGGTAGAGCACTTGCCCGCGAAAGGCAAAGGTCCCGAGTTCGAGTCTCGGTCCTGCACACAGTTTTAATCTGCCAGGAAGTTTCATATTAGCGTATACTCCGCTGCAGAGTGAAAATCTCATTCTGGAATCTTGGGGATGTTGCGTTCTTTTCAATTTGGCATGCTTTTTTCGTTGCTGCTATAACAGCGATCTGACTCGTTTTGTGTGCCATGGGGGATCAATATCATTACTTATTAATTTATGTGGTATATATCTCTCAACTGCCGTCAATACTATCTCTTTGAAATCATTCCACAACTTTTCTGCGCTTACATGATCAGATCGGAAGGAGTGGAGACTAATAGTAGGGTAGTGGGATTTGTAGCGGAATTCTGATATCAAACTGAAATGCAAACTAATTAAATTGGTCAATTAATCACCCCCGGCTCTACCCACCCCCGCCGATTCTCGCTCTCGATCACGCCAATCCCCGCTCCTGGATGACATCACGTGTTTTCTCAGCCTGCACGTGTGCCCCAGCCCCTCCGCCTCCTCTCCCTCCCACTCCCCCTACCCCATCGGCGGTAATTTCGAATTTAGGCGGTAATTTCGAATTTTCGTGGGAATTTCTTTGTCCCAGGGCTGTGCTGACATCCCATCTCACCTCCCACCCGGGAATTGACGGGAAATTAAAATTGGCCTTACCCTTTCTGCGACTCGATCCCTGGTCCTCCTTGGATGAAAGCCCAAGGGCACTCCCCTAACACATTTAAACCAACAGAGGTGCTTGGAATTGACAAGAAATTAAAAATTATGGTGCCCTTTCTGGGGCTCGAACTATCATTCTCCTGTTCAGAAAGCCCAAATGCACCCCCCTAACACAATTAAACCAAATTATAAATTATGGTGCCCTTTCTGGGGCTCGAACTATCATTCTCCTGTGCAGAAAGCCCAAATGCACTCCCCTAACACAATTAAACCACCAGAGGCACACGGAATAGAGGGAAATTAAAAATGGCTGTTCCCTTTCCGGGACTCGTACCCTGGTGCTCCTGGATGGAAAGCCCAAGTGCACCCCCCTAACACATGGAAACTCTCCAGATGTGGGAATGGAAGGTTAGGTTTGTGTCCTTTATTTATTTTAGTTGGCAACTGAGGCAAAGATCGATCCTAATTACATTATTAATCACAAAGCTCAGTCCTAATTACAAAACTATATACATAGCGCTACACAAGCACGGTATAAAAGCGCAATACAATGTAAAAACTGACAGTACCATAGAACTGGAGTTATCCCGCAACGAAAAAATTTCGCAATACCACTCGAAACTAGCGACAGACACACTCAAACTCTAGCCTATACCTACAAGCTGGCAGGAAAATGGCTGGGCTGGGGTATAAGGTACTACTTTTATTGTTTTTGAAGGGAAATACGTTCGACCGACCAGATGCTGACGTTCAACAGAGAGGAGTTTAAAAAGTGTATTACCTGTAAGCATACAGTATCTATCGTTGTTTGCTGTCAGAGTTCGCTACAAATGCCTGCTCAAAAACCATCCTGCAGTCCAGGTAATCGAAGCCAATACACCCTACTACAACTGATGGAAAAAAATGCGTCACAGTTCTAATTATAGTTCAAAATTTTCGTGAAAAAAACCAGCACTTGTAACGAACGGGTCATAATGCACAACATGTACTGGGGAAAATCGTCATCCTAAAAGACTGCAGAGGAGGCAGTAGTTGAATGTGCGTTCTCCTCCATAGGCGTTCACAAACTGCTGAAAATCGAGGCCCCATTCCTCCCTCCCCCCTCCACCCCTCCCTCCCCCATCCACATTCGGGGAGGACACGTGATCCTTCAAACGACCAGCTGCTTTGCCGACCGCCTCGTGGCGCGGACAAGTTGCTGTCCGCCCTTTGCTGCCACCCTCTGCGGTCACTGGCCGCACTTGGCTTTCCGCCATCTGACCCCAGCTTAAGGTGATGGTTCTAGACCACACAATAAGGAAGTTAAGTAGCATAACCCGCCCATCTGGAGAACGGTCCAGATCAACACTCGGCTTTCCGCCATATGGCCGCCACCTTAAGGCAACGCTCCAATACCAACACATTAGCATGTATAGTCAAGTAAACAATAGAGATAAAAGGACAGCCGCCTCAAGTGCAACTTGTTCATCTGAAATATAGCGGCAGAGCCCCCACACACTGTCCGCCTGGGACACGGACACAGTGTGGCTTTGTCCGGTGACCACCACAGTAGGTATGCCTCCCCCCCCCCCACCCTCCCCACCACCTCGCGTCATCGCCCGCAGCAGCCTGCCGTTCAGTGATGGAGAACAATTGTATTTGATGTCAGTGCATCTATAATCAAGTATCTATTAAAAGAAGCAAAACACATTTGCGATCATAATAAATGTCCTCTTTCCACGAAAACAGGTAAAGTCCATTTTCTTTTAGTTTTAAAAGAAAATTGGCATCGTTTTTACATTTAACTGCATTCGTATCTCATTATTTTCTGACGTTCAGTGAGGTGTACCACAACTAATCACAAATGATCAGCAGTGACATGCGCACCCTGTGTAAATCAGGAAAAAAATCTTCGACTATTTTGATGCGAGAACTACAGATAACCGCAGAATATCCTTGTCATTTCGAAACCGTCATCGGAATGAAGAAAAAGCGAGAATTTAAACTCCAAAGAAAAAAAATCTACATTAAGCAAATTCTTCTAGCGTTTTGAACTAATTACATGACCTGAGAGCGTCTCTTGCGTTCAGTGTCTGTAAATAAACTTTCGTGCACGTGTGTATTAAAAACATTTCAGAGAATCTTTTACGCCATTGGCACACACGTCGGGAAAAAACACATTTATTTTTACGCTTGACAACAAGAAGCTATAATTTAAGAGAATGTATCTGTCTTGTACGCTTTGACAGGGCCCCTTTTACCAGTGCTATGCTATATCACACTAGCGTTTACGAAATAAATCGTGAGAGCCTGTCTCGCCCTGTGTGGGTGGGAGATTCAACTTTCGTTAAAAGATAACGCCAAAACAAAAGAAAAGAAACACTTGTCAAGAATCATTCTGTGGTGCCCTGGCCATCTCTTCCACCTGCCAGGCGGCACTTCATTGATATCAATTTGATAGGCTAATTAATTAAATTGATCATGAGAGTCACTTTCTATGGCGAGTATTTTTTTTCAGCAGTCAGGTTACAGTCGCCAAGTAGGACAACTGGGAATCCTTGGAGGGAAAATGGTTACAGCCACTGGTGAATCATACTGGTGCCACTCCCGTATCTCGAAATCAGGCACCCCTTTTTTTTCGAACCTATCTGCTAAGGAACCCATACACGAAGAACTCAAGCGCTGTTCTTAGACAGTCCCTCTGCGTCTTGTAACAGCTCATAAGTTTTTGCCCCACCCTTTCTGCAGTTTAGTCCATGTGATCCTCCCAATTTAAGTCTGGCCTGTACGGAAGTCGGAGATCGCTATCTAAGACTTTGTGCATCCTGTGGGGAAACAGGACGAGCTGAGTTAAGGCGACAGGAGTGCGTTTTGACCACTCGGTGGAAATGGGAACACGTTATCATAGCTTCGCTAACCGTCTACAGTGTGTAAGGTAAGCGCCAAACGAAGTTTTGCCTTCAACACGACGTAGTAGGAGAGATAGTACGAGCAGTTACGGTGGTGTTTCTTGTTGGGAAAATTAGGAAGACTACACATCATAGATGGCATGGAGTATGGACGAAGATTTTGTGACACACCTCCAAGCTTCCAAGCTTCAGACAGGTAGTCCGAAGGAGATCTGCGTCTCTCAGGGTGCATTCATGTCTATCACCCAAACATTGTAGCGATCCTATTAAATATACAGGTATTGGTTCATTGGGGCAGGTGGTTTATGATCAAAGTCGCTTCCACAGACTGGTGTCATGTTTCATCACCTGTACCATAGGATGTCATATCCAACAGACTATCAGTCACATGACAGGGTTCCTGTATTGCTCCTTCATAAATAGTTTAATATATTGTTTTTTGGTTGTAACTCATCCAATCAGTGTACACCGCCATACACTTTGTTTTTTTCTACCATTACTTAGCGACCCATGTCAGCTGCTGCCAAACCGACATTAACACACTTTCAATTCTCTGGCTCTGAACATCACATGGCATAAACTATACAGCTACCACACCACAGGCTGGTAGATATAAAACACAGATGCAATGTTTCTCATTGACAAAAATGTGGAAGACATTGCAACATATGGAAACTGGATGAGTTTGCAGTATTGTAGAACGCTTACAACAACGATTCAAAGGTGATTACCTTTACAGTTAATCTCATCTTCCCATCGAAAGGATGCTCTGTTTCGAAAAGCATTGTTCCTTCATTTTTCAGTCATGTGCATGATTACTGTTCCAGTGTTGACCATTGCCGGAAGGTGCTATTCAAAACATGGGTGAGGTAGCACAAATAAAAAGAGCAACTGTTGTCTTATTGGAGAGAAAAAAAAGAAGACATGTGTAGGGTATCGCAGCATATGGAAATACGACGAGTCTGTAGCAATGAGGAACACTTCCAAACGACTGTATTAAGGTGATGACCTCTACGTTTAATCCCATGTTCCACGGCAACAAGCAGCAGATATCCAGGGTTCCGCCAAGGTTCCCTCCATCTCAACGGAGTGGTGTCAGTCAATCATTATGCGATAATCAACAGCATACTGAGTGGACGGTCAGGATTGGAAAGACACCATTGATATAGAGCGATGTACTGTAATAACACAGCAGTTGATAGCAAGATCAATTTTAGCAATTTTACCCAGAAGTCGGAGAGCAATACCCACCATATTCTGCAACCTCTGTAGAAACAGAGTGAGGTGAGTTATTGCTATAGGAGCGTGTTTTGACCACTCGGTGGAAGTGGGAACATGTTTCGTAGATCCTCCACCCATGTACGATGTCTAAGGAAGAAGCCTGCTCCTGCAACACGAAGACAGTATAAACAGTTACAGTGGTGTTTCTTGCTGGGAAAATTAGATAGACTCAACACTGAAGCAGATCCGCACCTATCGGGATCCATTCACGTCTATCAACCAGACATTCTATCATTTTTATGCTGTACCATCCAGAGAGAAAAATTACGAACTATAAAAGCTCCATTAATTTCATCTGATCGATTTTTACCGCATCTCTCTCTTCCAATATATAGAAAAAGAATACCGTCTACGTGCCGGCATCGATCATACGCGGCGATCCTATTAAATATAAAGGTATTTATCCATTGGAGCAGGTGGTCAGTGATCGACGTCGCTTGCACAGACCGGTGTTAAGTTTCATCGCCTGTACTGTACGAGAACCATCGCCTGTACTGTATGAGAACCTTCTCCTACATGTTATCAGTCGCAGGAGAGGGAACCTGTTTCGTTGTTTGATACACTTTTTCTACTGTAACACGCTTTGTACGCTGCCATACTTTTTTTTCCGCCACGACTTTGACGTCTGCGTCAGATTCTAAACTGACGTTAACACGTTTGGCCCATTGAGTCCCTCAGGAAACTAGACATCTCACGATGCAAATCGCATTATATGATAATCAGCAGCGTATCTGGAGTGTTGGGATGGAAAAGGCACCGTCTATGTACTGTAATAATAAGTATCGTAGTTGATAGTGCGATCAATTTTAGCAATTTTATCGTAATTTGAACACCGAGCAACGACGCAGCAGCATGCTTACCAGCTTCTGTGTCATCGCTAAACAGCCCCTCCACTACTTTGCGAGTACCATCACGAATGTAACTAGATGACCGTGCAGTATGTTAAAAAAAAAGTTTCAAATGGCTCTGAGCATTAGGGGACCCAACATCTGAGGTCATCAGTCCCCTAGAACTTAGAACTACTTAAACCTAACTAACCTAAGGACATCACACACATCCATGCCCGAGGCAGGATTCGAACCTGCGACCGTAGCGGCCGCGCGGTTCCAGACTGAAGCGCCTAGAACCGCTCGCTCACACCTGCCGGCTGTGCAGTATGTTGATTCATTGTTAATTCTCGAACATATACACCAAAGCGACCTACATATCTCTAGCATTTCGATCATAGTTCGTAACTTACGATCTTTCTCTATGTGGATGGGAGTCACAGGGCATTCTCGCATTCTGAGGATAAAATTAAGAGACCGAAAGATCTCCTCGCATTGTCTTTGACCAACGCTCCCTGCAGCTGTCCAGAAGTAGACTTCTACATTCCATGTTTCATGTAGGAACAATGCGAAGCGAGGCTGTAACTGCTGTCCCGCACCCATCCAAGAGCACAAAATTTCTCCAGATGCGCGAATGTCGAGGAGGTTAGCACCCCTTATCGGTCTACAGTATATATGAAACTGTTGTGATGATATAACAGACGGTTAAGAACAAGAAATGGGTGGATTTTATGCATGATGAAGCTCCACATGGACGGAGTTTGCTGCATTTTACGTAAATCAACTGCTCTAGCAATTCTAAAGTATTGTTCTAGTGTCTGGGGTCATTACCATGAAGGTATTGGTAAGAGAGAACATAAACACATGCAAACCTAAGGCTGCAATGTTCTGCAATTAAAACACGCTACAATGTTAGATCACTGCTGTTTCTGACCTATTAGTCATATGGAATGCAGCGCTGTTACTATCCCAATGTAAGCAACATATTTCCAGCGCATGACACATTCTCCTTGCAGGTTTCTCTACGACAAACTATGATGATAAACTGCAAAATGAAAAAGTACTTCCTTGAAACATCGATTCCTTGTGATACACGTACAATATAGCTTTTTAGAGATGTATAGCCCCGATTATTCACATACGATCATGGTTCAGAAATTATACTACGCTTGCATCAGTCGGCTCAGAAACGGGCGGTTCGGGCAATAAGTGGTGTGAGTTCACGAGCCTCTTGTCGACCTCTGTTCACGAGTCTGGGTATTTTGACATTGGCCTCTCAATATGTATATTCCTTATTGTCGTTTCTTGTTACCAATATTAGTTTATTCCCAAGTATAAACATCTTTCACTCGGTTAATACTCGGCAGAAATCAAACCTGCATTTAGATCGGACTTCCTTAACTCTAGTCCAAAAAGGTGTGAAGTATACTGCTGCATCCATTTTCAATAAGCTGCCACTGGAATTCAAAAATCTTAGCAGTAAGCCACGTGCTTTCAAATCGAAACTGAAGAGTTTCGTCATGGGTCACTCCTATTCTGTCGAGGAGTTCCTTGAGAAATTAAGCTGATTCTTATTTGTATTACTGATAGAATTTACTTAAACTTTTGGACTGAATTTTTTCAGGTTCATGAATTTTTATATTTATCTTTTATTACTTTTATGTTGTAATTTCATGTACTGACACGTTCCATGACCTTGGAGAGTTGCTCTTCAATTAGATCCTACGGAACCTGACGTGTAAATAAATAAATAAACTGGGAATGCCTCTTACAAAGAAAGGGACAGACGCATAGCAGCAGTGTTTGACATGTGAAATTACACGTCATTCCGCCACTAACTACATGAACAAGACGTCTGTCAAGCAGATGTATACACAGAGATTGTGGTCCCTCACAAACACCTGTCGCTAACTTAGAATCATCGTAGTTACGAAACAGAAGACTTGACTTTACGCCCATGATGCTGCAGGGGAATGGAGTACGTCGCATAAATCTTCATTCGTCTAGAGGAATGTGTCGAAACAGGATGGAAGTCCTCTGATGACCGAGAGGTTTGCTGTTAACGATCGCAACTAGACAGTGCTCCATATCACGCACAGAACACGCAGTTGTAAGCGAGTCGAACGCAGGATATGTAACACAACTGATGCATCCCGACAGAGGAAACGAAAAAAATAGTCAAATGACCTGCAGCAACATAACCCTCTCTCTCTAGAATGCATCGTCAGTCTACCACTAAATCCCACCTCGTTACAGCCCCATCTCACCCTGTCACTCCATCCACTCTCTGTCATCCTTTAACGCATATGAAAGTAAGTTTAGAGGCAGATGATTCTCTTTCTTCCAGGAAAACATCGAAGACAGCTGTCAACTTGCGCATGTCACTATTACGAAGAGCGTTCAAAAAGTTTTGCACAGTCGTTTCTAATTTTTTATTTTTTCCAGGAGGAGAATGAAATTTTTTGTTAACGTACTTGGAACATTTAGCTATACTCTCTATACTCTATACTCTATACTCTAGCTAGTATAGCTAGATATACTACTCAATGTAGCCTCCATCAGCTCTGAAGCAACTGACCCAACGTACTTTCCATGATGTAAATGCACTTTGGTAATATTCTGGAGATTGACTTTTACACCATCCCTTGACACAAATGTTTTACCGCGTATGTGGGGTCTTCAGACGACAAAAGAGGTAAAAATCAGATGGAGCCAAGTCCGGACTGTAGGGAAGATGAGTAACAATTTTCCAACCTATTTTCCTGATATTATCCTGCATCATAAGGGCTGTATGGGGTTTGGCATTGTCATGGTGTAGTCTGATGAGCTGGCCCTGAAGCTGTGATCTGTGGGTTTTGATGGCACATCGCAGCTTGTCAAATGACAAACAGTAATGGTGCCGCTTAATTGTGGAACCAGGATCCAAAAAGTCAATGAAAATGACACCACACTGATCGCAGAAGAAGGAGGCCATCACCTATCAGCCTGCTGTTCGTGAAAGTCTTGATTTTTTCTTCCGAGGGGAACCCGGATGGCGCCACTCCATGTATTGGGTTTTGCTCTCAGGTTGGGACAAAAACAACCATGTTCCATCCAGGGTAATGACACCATGAAAACACTGTCTCCACTCTTCAGTAATGGTCTTCATGAGACCCTCGCACACATTCTTCCTCATCGTTTTCATTTCTATTGTTGATAATCTAGGCACCCAACGTGCACAGATTTTTCTGTACCATGGTGACTGGACCAGCGATACCACACTACCCGATGGGAAACGAGTCATTTCAGCTAGCTATCGTGTCGTCACACATCTGTCATTTTGGATGATTTGATGAATGGTCTTCTTATTCACATCACTCACTGTCGTCGATGGTCTACCGCATCGTGGATTGTCCAGTAGAGAGAAATAACCTTCTTTAAACCTCTGCAACTATCACTGGATACTGCGCGATCCACTGTGTCCTTCCCATAAACAGGGAGAAACTTCCTGTGAATCGATGTAGCATAGTCATCGCCGGTCTTGAAGAGGAACTCCATCAGCGACCGTTGTCGCAACCTGACATCTACTTCACAGTCCATTATCGCTCACTTGTAAATAAAATAAAATACTTTTATATACCAACTTATAGCTAAATTTTCCAAGTATGTTCACCAAAATTTTCATTCTCCTCCTGCAAAAAATAAAAAAAAATTAGCGATGACTGTGCAAATCTTTTTGAACGACCTTTGTACCTTAATGGGCACACGGTAAAATGTTGTCTCGACGAAAAATAAAAGATTATATCCCCGGTTCCCGTTGCTTGTATTTCACCGTTATCCCGCATTCATCTTGCTGTCGTGTGCTCGTTCACATGTACAAGAATTATTCTGCACCAATCAGAAGACAAGCAAGTACTCCCTCAATTTCTCCGCATTTCGGCGTATTTCTCGCAATTCTTTCGTATTTTCCGTCATTTTATCGATTTTTTATGCCATTCTATCCATGATATCACGATATCACTTATCGTTTCGTGTACCAAAATTGCTTGTACATGTAGTACAGCAGCCAACACCTAGCACAAACGCACTATTTCGCTGGTCGGGGAGCATAGTATAGCACTGTACTAGAATGCAACCAGTCACATCCAACCGCATATTCTACAGTTGCAGCAAGTTTGATCTGTTTTTTGTATGTCTGGGAACCATCCGCGACACAAGCACATACACAGACGAACAGAAAACAGAGCAAACACACTGCAAATGTGGAAATGTGGGTGGGGGCGAGTGGATACAATCGAGTGCAGTGCCATGCTACGCATCCTATCAGAAAAATAGTGCATTTGCGCTAGGTGTCGGAAGCTGTACTACATTTACAAGCAATTTTAGAACACAGAACGAGAAGTTATGTTATAATCGCATGCATAGAAGTTACATAAAAGAATCAATAGAATTGCGAAAAACACGTATAAATTGGTAGAAAATACGCCAAAATGCGGGGAAATTGAGGGAGTACTTGCATGTCTTCTGATTGGTGCAGAACAATTCTTGCACATGGGAACGAATATATGACAGCAAGTCTGTTGTCGGGTTGTGGGAGCAGGCTTCACTTGACGCTGACCTTACACATCATACATGAGTGGCGGAGCTACGACAACATGTTTCCATTTCCACCGAGTGGTCAAAACGCGCTCCTGTCGCATTAACTCAGCTCTTCCTGCTTCCCCACAGGATGCAGAAGGTCTTAGATATACCGCTCTCTGACTTCCGTACAGGTCAGACTTAAATTGGGAGGATCACATGGACTAAGCTGCAGGGAAGGCAGGGCAGAGACTTAGGAACAGTTACAAGATGCAGAGGGACTGCCTAAAAACACCACTGGGATTCTTGGTGTATGGGGTCCTTAGCAGATGGTTCGAAAAAAATCTCCTATTGTTTAGTTGACTATAGACGCAACTGTGTTGGCATAGGAGGTACAGGAATGGCACCAATATGATTCACCAGTGGCTTTAACCATTGAAAACGTCTCTACAAGATACAACTGGCGTATCTGGTAGATTGGATAGACCTGATTCCAGATCGCAGACAGCATTTCTACCTGGAAGCGTAACACTATCAGCTACTCGTGTGTGTACCTGTAGACTCAAGATTGCTTTTTATGTAGGGTGACGGTAACATAGGCGTTATGACCGTGTTTTAATAGCGCAGTACTTATGCAAAATGTATTTTGTGGGATGTAGAATCACTTGGTGGTCAGCTTCAAATGTCATTTCTCAATAGCGTAATTCGAAAGGAACATCGTGTTCTCTCCACGGATTCCCAGTTGTCCTACTTGGCGTCTGTAATCCGACTGCCGAAAAAAAAATACTCGCCATACAAAGTGCCTCTCATGATCAATTTAATTAATTAGTCTATCAAAATGATATCAATGACGTGCCGCCTGGCGGGTGGAAGAGATGGCTAGAGCAACACAGAATGATTCTTGACAAGTGTTTCTTTTTCTTCCTTTTGGCGATATCTTCTAACGAAATTTCAATCTCCTACCCATACAGGGCGAGACAGGCTCTCACGATTTGTTTCTTAAACGGTAGTATGATATAGCGTCGCAATGGCAAAAGCGACCCTGTCATAGTGTACAAAACAGTTACATTAACTTAAATTATAGATTCATGTTGCCAAACGTAAAAATGAATGTGTCTTTTTCCCGATATGTGCCAATGGCACATGCATGAAAGTTTATTTACAGACACTGAACGCGAGAGATGCTCTCAGGTCGTGTAATTTGTTCAACAAGCTTGAAGAATTTGCTTAATATAAATATTTTTTTCTTTGAAGTTTAAGTTCTCGCTTTTTCTGTACTCCGATGACGGTTTAGAAATAACAAGGACATTCTGTGCCGATCGGTAGTACTTGCAGCAAAACAGTGGAACTTTTTTTTCCTTATTTGACTCATGGTGGGCATGTCTCTGCTGATCATTTGTGATCGGTGGCGGCACACTTTGCTGGACGTCAGAAAATAATGAACATAAAATCTATATCAATTTTTCTCATAAAACTAGAAGAAAATGGACTTTACCTATTTTCGTGGAAAGAGAACATTTATTATGGTCGCAAATGTGTTTTGATTTTTTTTAAATAGATGCTTGATTAGAGATGTATTGACATAAAATACAATTGTTCTCCATCACTGAAAGGCAGGCTGCTGCGCAGGAGGGGGCAGAGGGGCAGGGGGGGGGGGGGGGGCGGGCATGCCTGCTGTGTTGGTCACCGGACACAGCCGCTCTCTGTCCAGAGTGGGCGGTTTGTGGGGGTTCTGCCGGTATATTTTAGAGGAAAAAATTGCACTTGAGGCCGCTGTCCTTTTATCTCCTATTGTTTACTTGACTATACTGTGTTGGCATTGGAGCGTTGCCTTAAGGTGGTGGCCATATGGTGGAAAGCTGACTGGTGATCTGGACTGTTCTCCAGATGGGCAGGGTTGTGCTACTTAATTTCCGTTTTGTGTGGTCTAGGACCACCTCCTTAAGACAGTGGCGAGATGTTGGAAAGCAGAGTGCAGCCAGCGACCGCAAAGGGTGGTAGCAAAGGGCGGAAAGTTGCCTACCCACGCCATAAGGCGGTCGGCAGAGGGTCTGGTCGTTTGAAGGAGCATGTGTTCTCCCTGTAGGTGGATGGAGGGAGGGAGCGGTGAAGGGAGGAAGAAAGCGGGCCTCGATTTTCGGCTGTTTGTGGACGCCTATGGATGAATACGTACATTCAACTACTGCCTCCTCTGCAGTCGTTTAGGACGACGATTTTCCCCAATACATGTTCTGAATTATGACCCATTCATTACGGGAGCTGGTTTTTCATGACAATTTCGAAGTGTCAATAGAACTGTGACACATTTTTTTCCGTCAGTTGTGGTATGGTGTATTGCCTTCGATTATCTCGGCTGCAGGATGGTTTTTGAGCAGGTATCTGTAGCGAACTCTGAATGTAGCGAACTCTGACTTCAAACACCGATAGATACTGTGTGCTTACAAATGGTTCAAATGGCTCTGAGCACTATGGGACTTAACATCTATGGTCATCAGTCCCCTAGAACTTAGAACTACTTAAACCTAACTAACCTAAGGACATCACACAACACCCAGCCATCACGAGGCAGAGAAAATCCCTGACCCCGCCGGGAATCGAACCCAGGAACCCGGGCGTGGGAAGCGAGAACGCTACCGCACGACCACGAGATGCGGGCTGTGTGCTTACAGGTAATACACTTTTTAAACTCCTCTCTGTCCAACACCAGCATCTCGTCAGTTGAACGTATTTCCTAAAAATGAATAAAGGTAGTACCTTATTCCCCAACCTTTTTCCCGCCAGCTTGTAGGTGTAGGATAGAGTTTGAGTGTGTCTGTTGCTAGTTTCGAGTGGTATTGCAAAAGTATTTCGTAGCAGGATAACACCAGTTGATGGTATCGTCAGTTTTTGCGGTGTATTGCGCTTTTATGCCGTCCTTGTGTAGCGCTATGCATATAGTTACGTAATTAGGACTGATCTTTGTGATTAATTACGTAATTACGATTGATCTTTGCGTCAGTTTCCCGACCAAAATAAATGAAGTACGCTAACCTAACTTTCCTCTCCCACATCTGGACGGTTTCCGTGTGATAGGTGGTGCACTTGGTCTTTCCATCCAGGAGCACCAGGGTTCGATCCCCAGAAATGGAACAGCCATTTTTCATTTCCTGTCAATTCCAAGTGCCTCTGGTGGTTTGATTGTGTTAGGGGAGTGCACTTGGGTTTTACGCCCAGGAAAACGAAGGTTCGAGCTCTGGAAAGGGAACTGGCAATTTTAATTTTCAGTTCACGGGTGGGGGGTGGCGTGGGATGTCAGCACAGCCCTGGGACAAGGAAATTCCCATAAAAATTCGAAATTCCAGCCAAAATTCGAAATTCCCGCTGTAATTCGAAATTTCCATCACTAGGGTAGGTTGGTGGAGGGGGGATGGGGTAGGGGGGAGAGTACGAGGAGGCTGGGGCACACGTGCTGGCTGAGAAAACATGTGACGTGTAATCATGGGGGGGGGGGGGGGGTGGCTGGGGGTGGGCAGGGACTGGGATGATTAATTGACCGATTTAATTGATTTGCACATCAATTTGATATCAAACTTGCGCGACAAACCCCACTACCCTACTACTGAGACTGTCTCTTAAAAAGGCGTTAAGGGAATTTTTATCAGCTTTTTTGGATTTACTTTGCGTTTTTCTTTGATGGTTGTGGGTGTTAAGGCATTGAGCCTAGCAGGAACACTCTTGTGGTCACTAATCCCTGAATTCGTCATGGTGATCCCTATTTGTCCTGGATTATTTGTTGCTAAGAGGTCAAGTATGCTTTCGCAACCATTTACGCATTGAGTGGACTCAAAATAATGTTGTGGGAAAGCATATACTACAATTTCGAATGACGTTTTATGCCTGCCGCCGGCTTTAAATGCATAATTTTTATAGCATATCGAGGGTAGATTGAAGTCACCACCGACTATAGTTGTATGAGTGTGGTACCTATTTGAAATGAGTCTCAAGTTTTCTTTGAACTGTTCAGGAACTATATCTTCTGTGTCAGGGGGTAGGTAAAGTCAGGGGGTAGGTAAAACGATCCAATTAATAGTTTAGACTGATTGTCAAGTATAGGCTCTACCAATATTATTTCACAGGAACTATTTACTTCAACTTCACTGCTATGTAAACTACTTCTGACAGCAATAAATACTCCACCACCAACTGTATGTAATCTATCCGTTCTGAACACTGTTAGGTCGTTTGAATAAATTTCGGCTGAACTTATTTCCGGCTTTAGCCAGCTTCCCGTACCTATAAGTATTTGAGCTTCAGTGCTTTCTATTAGGGTTTGGAGCTCTGGTTCTTTCCCAACAAAGCTAAAACAATTTACAACTACAATACCAATTGTTTCTATAATTACTTTACTGCGTTTTACCTGCCCACTTTCAGACCGACGCCCCTTCTGTGGTTCCCTGGTACCCTCTAACCTAAAAAACCGCCCAATCCCTTCCACACAGCTCCCGCTACCCGCGTAGCCGCTTCCTGTGTAGTGGACTCCTGACCTATTTAGCGTAACCCAGAAACCCACCACCCGATGGCGCAAGTCAAGGAATCTGCAGCCTACACGGTCACAGAACCGCCTGAGCCTCTGATTCAGACCCTCCACTCAGCTCTGCACCAAAGGATCACAGTCGGTTCTGTCGACGATGCTGCAGATGGTGAGCTCTGCCTTAATCTTGCAAGCAAGACTGGCAGTCTTTACCATTTCCACTAGTCCCCCGAAAACTACAGAGAGTCTCCTCCAATCTAAAGCGACGCACGTCACTGGTCCGACATGGGCCACCACCTGTAGTTGACTGCATCCAGTACCTTTCATAGCATCCGGAAGCATTTCCACATCCGGAATGGCTCCCCACAGTATGCACACGGGGTGCACACTGGTTTCCTTCCCCTCTTTGGCAGCCATGTTCCTAAGGGGCTCCATTACGCGCCTACAGTTGGAGCTCCCAACTACCAGAAAACCCTCCATCTGTGAATGCCCAGAGCTTGTGGGTCGAGAAGCTTCCTCTGGAACAGGGTGGACGACTGCATCCGGCTCACAGACTTCGTCAGCCACAGAAAACGCACGAAACCTGTTCGTCAAGCGAACCGAGGAGGCCTTATGATCAGCCCCTCAGAAAGTTTTTTGCTGCCTGCTAGACTTTGGAATGATCTCCCATTTGACCGCGGGTGAGGGGTCAACCTCAGTGCAGGCAGTACCCAGGGGGAACGTGGGACGTGCTTGACGTCTCTCGCATCCCCGCGTCCGACCCCCCCCCCCCCTCTCCCCACCCCTTCACAGCGATGTCCCTTGGCAGCAGCCACAAGCTGTGTGACAGAAGCCAACAATGCCTGGCGCTGTGAGGGAAGGGTCACAATTCAGCTCGCATCTGCAATCACAGTTCCTATCCATCACTGAAGTTTCTCCTGTTTGAAACTCGTAAAAATATGCAATAAACGAACGGTGTACTCGCCTTATTAGCAGCAGGAACTCGAGGGGCTCTGTCACCGACTGTCATGTTCACGTCTTTTCCTGTAACGCAACGTGTAGTCAGCTACTGCTTTCAGGAATCTCTTATCTGCACGATCTGTTAATTTGATTTCTTGTTAAATAACTGCCCAACAATCACATCCACAAAACTATGTTGGTAACGGCATTTTTATGTATCTTATACTACTTGTAAGAGTCATTTAATTGCGGCACATAGGCCAGCCAGAGTGGCCGTTCGGTTCTAGGCGCTACAGTCAGGAACCGCGCGACCGCTACGGTCGCAGGTTTGAATCCTGCCTCGGGCATGGATGTACGTGATGTCCTTAGGTTAGTTAGGTTTAAGTACTTCTATGTTCTAGGGACTGATGACCTCAGAAGTTAAGTCCCATAGTGCTCAGAGCCATTTAAACCATTTGTGGCACATAGGTATCGGAATTTTAGTATCTTTTTCCTCATGTAATTAGTTGAAACTTAACTAATCTCACACTGAGATAAACGAATTTGTTAGCTTACTGTATAGTTCTTTACTAATGACTATTTTGACCTGAGCTGAACTACATCCTTTAAATGCTATTACTTTGGTTTCTGATGTGGAGATATTTAAATTAAATTCATTTCATAATTTTACAAGAACGTATAATCATATTGTAAACTGTCTGTCATTCAACAAAAATCGCTTGGATGACTGCGAAGGACCTTGCTGACTTGAGATTAATATTGACTTTGGTTATTATAACGTACCTAAACATTAATTCGACATGCTGTGTAGCAGTAATCTTGGACCAATGAACAAGTCTCATTATTGACCTAAGTAAGCACGAAATGCGCTTGGCAACACCACTTCAGGTCCTTACACGCGGAACGCTGCCCACTGCCGTGACCCAAAACGCGAGGAGAGCAGCTGCTGATGTTTCCAAATTAACTTTTTACCCTGCATCGGACTCTGCGTCAATATGTAACTTTCTGGCAGTTTAAAACTGTGTACCGGCACGAGAATCGGACGCGGGACCTTTGCCTTTAGCAGAGAAGTGCTCTGTCTTCTAAGCTACCCGAGCATGCCTCCCAACTAATCCTCACAACTTTACTTCCATCAAAAACCTCTTCTCCTACCTTACAAAACTTAACATAAGTTTTCCTGCGGAAATTGCAGGGCTAGCTTTCCTGGAAGACAGGATGTTTCGAAGATATGGCTTAGTCACGTGTCTACAGAAAGAATTTTCCACTTTGCAGTGGAGTGTGTGATGACATGAAACTTACTGGCAGACTGAAAGTTACCAGCGAAAAGCAAAGGCCCCTTCTGGAAACATCCCACAGGCTGTGGCTAAGCCATGTCTCCTCGCCGGCCGGAGTGGCCGAGCGGTTCTAGGCGCTACAGTCTGGAACAGCGTGACCGCTACGGTCGCAGGTTCGAATCATGCCTCGGGCATAGATGTGTGTGATGCCCTTAGGTTAGTTAGGTTTAAGTAGTTCTAAGTTCTAGGGGACTGATGACCTCAGCAGTTAAGTCCCATAGTGCTCAGAGCCATTTGAACCACAGCTCGTCAATATTCTTTCTTCCAGGTGTGCTAGTCCTGCTAGTTCCGAAGCAGAATTTCTGTGAAGTTTGTAAGGCGGGAGATGAGTTACTGCCGAAAGTAAAATTGTCAGGGGCGGTCATCAACCGTACTTGGATAGTTCACTAGGTAGAGCACTTGCCCGCGAAAGGCAGAGGTCCCGAGATTGAGTCTAGGTCCGGTGCGTTGTTTTAATCTGCCAGGAAGTTTCAGCTACTGGTGCATTCAACTGGTATTTTTACAAAACAAAGCGTTTTCACAATTTCCATTATCACCAATACCATTGAGAATAAATCGTTAGACAGTTGACAGATCACAGCCGCCCGATGTTACTATTTCGGTTCATCAACTCGTATGTAACTGTCACAGCAATTTACGCTTGATAAAGTGTTACTCGTGAAACTGTCGCCCTCCTGTGAACACTACCTTACGCACCATTTTATGCAAAGTATGCAGTTATCGTCATTTAAGCCTAAAGAGGATTTTGGTAAGTGACGTTCAGTCATCATTGGCTGCTGTCGAACTGCAAATACTTATTCTTCAGTGCAAAAAGACACACTTTTCCTTTCTTGCCATGAAATTCCTTTAAACTTTTTCACATTATTTAGAGGTCGTCTCCTACAATTTTTATGGCAAAAATTATTATTATTATCACCTGCTGTCACTGCTTACTTCGCCGATAAATTCCTTAATCTACGCTTTCTTGTGCAAGCTTAATCTTTTCATAGCTACGGCAAACAAAAAAAAAAGGTTCCAAGAATTATGGGACTTAACATCTGAGGTCATCAGTCTGCTAGACTTAGAACTACTCACACCTAACTAACCTAAGGACATCACACACATCCATGCCTGAAGCAGGATTCGAACCTCCTACCGTAGCAGCAGCGTGGTTCCGGACAGAAGCGCCTAGAACCGCTCGGCCACGGCGGCCGGCTTAGCAAGATGCATCCACTTGGACCTTATTACTTTAGTCAAGCCTTGTCTCACTCTAACCCCCTCCCCCCACCCTCATCGCTACCAACCATAATAAATTGGCAGTTGGCAGTTCCTTCATATCTTAGGATGCTTCTTGTAAACCGATCGCTTACAGTCTTACAGATCGGGAAAAATTATTTCGAGTTTCAGCAGTGTGGCCCCAGCCTACTCCAATATTCAGTCACTATTTTTCGTATCAAAAAAACTTCTGTTTCGCGCAGAATGAAACTGGGTCTCATGCATTGTCGCTAGGTTGTGACTTAGTGAGTGCCACTGAACCTGTCTCGATCCGGGAAATTTTGATGGTAAAAATTGATCGAAGTCCAAGGCGACATTGTAGTCTATGACCAGGTAAGTTAGTAAAACGCAGATTTCCGACATCAGCTTGATTCGATTTCAGTTTTTTTTTTCTAATCTGAGATCGACTGCTTTATAAAATCGGACCATAATACTTGTATGTGACATAATACCTGAAGTTCCAGAAATTTCGTGACCAGAGAAGGAAAACAGACGAACTAGTCTCAGGATGAAGCCTGGACAGCATTAGTAAATTTTAAAGCACCATACTTACGACGTGTGGGATATATCTATTTACACAGATGGTCGTGCCGACACATAACATAATGTTTTCTCTGCAGATGTCCCGGCGTCTATTTAAGTTTTTCTGTTGCGGTGTGGCAGGAGAAGAAAGGGAAGACGAGAGACAGGTTGAGAAGACCATTGAACCTGTCACAGTCCAGCTGGAGGTGAGTCACGTCCTGTTACAGTGCTCATGGGAGGAGAAATAAAATAGTAAGGAATGATGATTACTCATTCGATGTTTCTTTCGGGGCTACTGAATCACACTTGAGACATGAACTACCTGAAGTAATCTAACGAACTGACATGTCGAAAAGTTGTAGAGGGTGTCCCGGAAATGTTGCGATAAATTTCTAGGGGCTGTGGACCACATCGTAAGGACTGAGAATTGCATACAACCCATGCCCCCAAACGTCGTCGCACGTCGCTGGGAGCTGCTGTACATGAGAGTACTGGAGGTGAACGCTGCTTGCCTGAAGAAGTTCCAGGAAATGTGAGACGCAACATGTGAGGCGGCTGCTCATTTTGGACTGGATGTTCGTAGGCATCTGATCAGTTCATTCCAGAATCGATGAATTGGGCATGGTGGTATGGTACCCCGGCCTCCACGCGAGCCTAGATTTTGTTTTGTTTGGGAAGCCATGAAATATCTCATGCGGAGTCTAAAATAGATTTCGTTGCAAGAATCTCCTGCGCAGCTGCTACAATCAACGAACTTCCCAATGTGTTCCAGCCTTTCTGGCTGTCATTACACCTTCGGCGCCAGACATGCGTGGTGTGTGATGGAGCAAACTTCGAACACCGATTGTAGCACTGGAGCTGTATTCATATCATACACCATACGTACTCATTTATGTATAATAAATTTTCAAATGAATCACTATGTTCTTTCCTTTCCAGTCTTCGACCTCTGCTGCTACTTAACCCAGACATTTGTGGCCATGGGTCGCTATGCAGTTCTCAATCCTTATAATGTGCCCCACATCATCTAGAAGTTCGTCGCAACATTTCTGGAACACCCTGTATGAGGCTTTACCTACGTATATCCAGACTGTTATGGCAGTATGCTGAACCTGCAGACTGGAAGTGACCGAGGCAGGCTGCAGTTGGTGGTGTCCTAGAGTGTAGTAAGGACCTGCCAATAGAAGAGGACAACGGCGATTATCAGGTTGTTTTACGGCTTGTCAGTTGCTCCAAGGTTGTATTAGACGTCAAGGGGAGGTGTGGGCTATGAGATGGAGATGCCCTGCATGTTGCCGGGTCCTGAATGCTTACCGCTATTCTTGACTGACATAAACAGTTTACCATACCACTTACCCGTGTTTCTCACATACGATACTAGAATTATTATTAAAGGATACAATGAACCACTCCCCCCCCCCCCCGAGGCTTGCGTGCCTCAGCGATACAGATAGCCGTACGGTAGCTGCAACCACAACGGAGGGGCATCTGTTGAGAGGCCCGAAAAACGTGTGGTTGCTGAAGAGGGGCAGCAGAGTCTTCACTGGTTGCAGGGGCAACAGTTTGAATGATTTATTGATCTGACCATCTAACATCAACCAAAATGGCCTTGCTGTGCTGGTACTGCGAATGGCTGACAGCAAAGGGAAGCTAAAACGGTAATTTTTCCCGAGGGCATGCAGCTCTACTGTATGGTTAAATGATGAAGGGATCGTCTTAGGTAAAATATTCCGGTGGTAAAATAATCCCCCATACGGATCTCCGGGCGGGGACTACTCAGGAGGACGTCGTTATCAGGAGAAACAAAACTGGCGTTCTAAGGATTGGAGCGTGGAATGTAATCCTTTAATCGGGCAGGTTGGTTAGGGAATTTAAAAAGGGAAATGGATAGGATAATTTATATATAGTGGGAACTAGAGCAGTTCGGTGGCAGGAGGAACAAGACTTCTGGTCAGGTGAATACAGGGTTATGAAATAGGAGTAATGCAGAAGTAGGTTTAATAATGAGTACAAAATTAGGAATGCCTATGAGCTACTATGAACAGCATAGTGAACGCATTATTCTAGCCAAGATAGACACGAAGCCCACACCCAACAAAGTAGTACAAGTTTATATGCCAACTAGCTCTGCAGATGAGGAGAAGATGGAGGAAATGTGTGATGAGATTAAAGAAGTTATTCAGATAGTTAAGGGAGACGAAAATTTAGTAGTCATGGGGGACTGGAATCCGATAGTAGAAAAGGAAGGAAAAGTAGTAATTGAATATGGACTGGGGGTGAAAGGAATTAAAGAAGAACCCGACTGGTAGAATTTTGCACAGAGCATAATTTAGTCATAGCTAACACTTGGTTTAAGAATCTTGAGAGACGGTAGTGTACGTGGTAGAGACCTGGAGACACCGAAAAGTTTCAGATAGACTATATAATAGTAAGACAGAGATTTACCAACCAGGTTTTAAATTGTAAAACATTTCCAGTGGCAGATGTGAATTCTGACCGCATTTTATTGGTTATGAACTGCAGATTAAAACTGAAGAAACTGCAATAAGGCAGGAATTTAAGGAGATTGTACCTGGATAGACTGAAAGGACCAGAGGTTGAAGACGGTTTTACAGGGAGCATTAGGGAACGATTGACAAGAACAGAGGAAACGAATACAGTAGAAGAAGAATGGGTAGCTTTGAGAGAAGAAATCGTGAAGGCATCAGAGGATCAAGTAGGTAAAAAGACGAGGGCTGGTAGAAATCCTTGGGTAAGACAACATATACTGAATTCAATCGAAGAAAGAAGAAAATGTAAGAACGCAAGAACAAAAGCAAGCAAAATGGGATACAAACGTCTAAAAAACGAAATCGACAGGAAGTGCAAAATGACTGAGCAGGAACGACTAAAGGATGTAGAAGCATATAACACTAGGGATAAGATAGATACTACCTACATTAAAACTGAACAGACCTTTGGAGAAAAGAGAATCACCTGTATGAATATCAACAGTTCAAATGGAAAACCATCCTAAGCAAAAAAAAGGGAAAGCAGAAAGGTGGAAGGACTATACAGACTGTTACAAAAAGGTACGGCCAAACATTCAGGAAACATTCCTCACACACAACGAAAGAGTTAGAGCTCATTTTATTACTTCTCATTAATCACATTAATCATGGAATGGAAGCACACAGCAACAGAACGTACCAGCGTGACTTCAAACACTTTGTTACAGGAAATGTTCAAAATGTCTTCCGTTAGCGAGGATACATGCATCCACCCTCCGTCGCATGGAATCCCTGATGCGCTGATGCAGCGCTGGAGAATGGCGTATTGTATCACAGCCGTCCACAATACGAGCACGAAGAGTCTCTACATTTGGTACTGGGGTTGCGTAGACAAGAGCTTTCAAATGTTCCCATAAATGAAAGTCAAGAGGGTTGAGGTCAGGAGAGCGTGGAGGCCATGGAATTGGTCCGCCTCTACCAATCCATCGGTCACCGAATCTGTTGTTGAGAAGCGTACGAACACTTCGACTGAAATGTGCAGGAGCTCCATCGTGCATGAACCACATGTTGTGTCGTACTTGTAAAGGCACATGTTCTAGCAGCACAGGTAGAGTATCCCGTATGAAATCATGATAACGTGCTCCATTGAGCGTAGGTGGAAGAAGAACATGGGGCCCAATCAAGACACCACCAACAATGCCTGCCCAAACGTTCACAGAAAATCTGTGTTGATGAAGTGATTGCACAATTGCGTGCGGATTCTCGTCAGCCCACTCATGTTGATTGTGAAAATTTACAATTTGATCACGTTGGAATGAAGCCTCATCCGTAAAGAGAACATCTGCACTGAAATGAGGATTGACAGATTGTAGGATGGACCATTGGCAGAAGTGTACCCGTGGAGGCCAATCAGCTGCTGATAGTGCCTGCACACGCTGTACATGGTACGGAAACAAGTGGTTCTTCCGTAGCACTCTCCATGCAGTGACGTGGTCAATGTTACCTTGTACAGCAGCAACTTTTCTGACGCTGACATTAGGGTTATCGTCAACTGCACGAAGAATTCCCTCGTCCATTGCAGTTGTCCTCGTCGTTCTAGGTCTTCCCCAGTCGCGAGTCATAGGCTGGAATGTTCCGTGCTCCCTAAGACGCCGATCAATTGCTTCGAACGTCTTCCTGTCGGGACACCTTCGTTCTGGAAATCTGTTTCGATACAAACGTACCGTGCCACGGCTGTTGCCCCGTGCTAATCCATACATCAAATGGGCACCTGCCAACTCCGCATTTGTAAACATTGCACTGACTGCTAAACCACGTTCGTGATGGACACTAACCTCTTGATGCTACGTACTGATGTGCTTGATGGTATTACTGTAGAGCAATGAGTCGCATTTCAACACAAGCATCGAAGTCAACATTACCTTCCTTCAATTGGGCCAACTGGCGGTGAATCGAGGAAGTACAGTACATACTGACGAAACTAAAATGAGCTCTAACATGGAAATTAAGTGTTTCCGGATTTAATATTTTTTTTGTGGAATTCAAAAAATTTAAAAACCTCTCTCACACCGGCCTGATTTAGCTTCACTGATCAAGATAGTAAAAACATGCGTATGTTAAGGGAATTTTCATTCACAAAGCAGGCTTATCACATTCACACAGTTCAATACTGTTCTATCCTGATTAAATTGAGCTTAACTTAAATTCGATAAGGCAGTGAAGCAATTTCAAAGTCTCGGTGCGACGAAAATTGTCAGTAGATCTCCTGAAAACATTTGTAATAATTATTAAGTTTCGGTGATCACATGGGGAAGACCGAAAATCTGCTGGTAAGACCGTGTTAGCCTATTTATTTGAAGTAACTGGATATCTTGAGCATACAAAACGACAGGTTCGTCCAGTGTAAATCAGACGTTCCCCACTGATCCCGTGCAACACAGCGTAGTAAGCAGACACTATCAATAATAATCAGTTAAATAATACGCGAACACACTTCTACATCTACATCTACATTGATACTCCGCAAGCCACCCAACGGTGTGTGGCGGAGGGCACTGTCATTACCTCCCTTTCCTGTTCCAGTCGCGTATGGTTCGCGGGAAGAACGACTGTCTGAAAGCCTCCGTGCGCGCTCTAATCTCTCTAATTTTACATTCGTGATCTCCTCGGGAGGTATAAGTAGGGGGAAGCAATAATTCGATACCTCATCCAGAAACGCACCCTCTCGAAACCTGGCGAGCAAGTTACACCGCGATGCAGAGCGCCTCTCTTGCAGAGTCTGCCACTTGAGTTTATTAAACATCTCCGTAACGCTATCACGGTTACCAAATAACCCGGTAACGAAACGCGCCGCTCTTCTTTGGATCTTCTTACTTGAGTTTAGTTCATGTATTAAATTCCTTCTCATACAGAATCTCATCAAGATGGCGACTAGCTCAACAATACATACATATACATCCTCCTTCTTTCACGGCTAATCGGCAAGCCTTGCCTCATTCTTTTCATAAGATAAAACAGATAGCAGAGAAGCTATTCCATGTAGTAAATGGACGCTCCAAGGAATAATTGGGCTTGAAACTACTTTGCATTGATAATCATCGTATATTAAAGTTTAGGAATCGGTAAGATAAGAAGAGATATTTCGAGATATGTACTGAGTTATATAATTTATAAAATTTCTGAAAATATCGCGGAGAGACCGCTGCAAGAGACATTACACGGACACATGTCCACATAACATCTTTTCTTTATTTGTGTGTGAGGAACGTTGCCTGAAAGCTTGGCCGTACCTTTTTGTAACACAATGTATAGAGGATCTATACAAGCGAGATGTACTTGAGGGGAATAGTCTGGAAATGAAAAGAGGACGTAGAGGAAGATGAGAAGGGAGATATGACACTTCGCAAAGAATTTGACAGAGCAGTGAAAGACTTAAGTCGAAATCAGACCGTAGGAGTAGACAACATTCCATTAGAACTACTGATAGCCTTAGGAGTGCCATCCGTGACAAAACGCCTCCATCTGGTGAGCAAGATGCATGATACACGCAAAATACCCCCAGACTTCAAGAAGAATATAATAATCCCAATTCCAAAGAAAGCAGGTGCTAACAGGTGTGAAAATTACCGAAATAAGTCACAGCCGAAAGATACTAATACGAATCCTTTACAGAAGAAAGAAAAAAATTGGTAGAATCGGACCTCGGGGAAGACCAGTTTGAATTCCGGAGAAGTGTAGGTACACGCGAGGCAATACTGAACCTTCGACTTCTCACAGATGACAAATTAAGGAAATGCAAACTTACGTTTATAGCATTTGTAGACATAGAGAAAGCTTTTGACAATGTTGACTGCAATATTCTCTTTCAAATTCCAAAGGTGGCAGGGCTAAAATACACCGAGCGAAAGTCTGTTTACAATTTGTGCAAAAACCAGATGGCAGTTAAGAGTCGTGGGGCACGAAAGGGAAGCAGGGGTTGACAAGGAAGTGAAACAGGTTTGTAGCCTATCCCCGAAGTTGTTCAGTCTGCATATTGAGCAAGCAGTGAAGGATAGTAAAGAAACATTGGGAGTAGGAATTAAAGTCCAGGGAGAAGAAATAAAAACTTTGAGGTTTGCCGAGACAGAGACGGCAAAGGACTTGGAAGAGTAGTTTAATGGAATGGACGGGATCTTGAAAGGACTATATAAGATGAACATCAACAAAAGAAAAACGAGTTTAATGGAATGTAGTCGAATTAAATCAGGTGATACTGAGGGAAGTAAGTTAGGAAATGAGACTCTTAAGGTAGTAAATGAGATTTTCTATTTGGGAAGCAAAATAACTGATGATGGAAGAAGTAGGGAGGATATAAAATGTAGACTGGCTATGGCAAGGAAAGCGTTTCTGAAGAAGAGAAATTTGTTAATATCGAGTGTAGATTTAAGTGTCAGGAAGTCATTTTTGAAAGTATTTGTATGGAATGCAGCTATGTATGGAAGTGAAACATGAACGACAAACAGTTTAGACAAGAAGAGAATAGGAGCTTTTAAAATGTGGTGCTACAGAAGAATGTGGAAAATGGGTAACTGATGAGGAGCTACTCAACAGAATTGGGGAGAAGAGAAATTTGTGTTACAACCTGACTAAAAGGTGGGATCGGTTGGTAGGACACATTCTGAGACATCAAGGGGTCACCAATTCAGGACTGGAGGGAAGCATGTGAGGTAAAAATAGTAGAGGGAGACCAAGAGATGAATACAGTAAGCATATTCAGAGGGATATAGGTTGCAGTAGTTACTCAGACATGAAGAGGCTTTCACGGGATACAGTAGCATGGAGAGCTGCATCAAACCATTCTTTGGACTGAAGACCACAACAACAACAACAGCATAATGACACTACTGGCCATTGAAATCGCTACACCAAGAAGAACTGCAGATGATAAATGGGTATTCATTGGACAAATATATTATGCTAGAACTGACTTGTGATTATATTTACACGCATTTTTGGTGCATAGATCCTGAGAAATCAGTACCCAGAACAACCACCTCTGGCCCTAATAATGGCCTTGAATGGCCTGGGCATTGAGTCAAACAGACCTTGGATGGCGTGTGATGGTACAGCTGCCCATGCAGCTACAACACGATACCACAGTTCATCAAGAGTGGTGACTGGCGTATTGTGACGAGCCAGTTGCTCGGCCACCATTGACCAGACGTCTTCAATTGGTGAGAGATCTGGAGAATGTGCTGGCCAGGGCAGCAGTCGAACATTTTCTGTATCCAGAAAGGCCCGTACAGGACCTGCAACATGCGGTTGTGCATTATCCTGCTGAAATGTAGGGTTTCGCATGGATTGAATGAAGGGCAGAGCCACGGGTCGTAACACATCTGAAATGTAACGTCCACTGTTCAAAGTGCCGTCAATGCGAACGAGAGGTGACCGAGACGTGTAACCAATGGCACCCCATACCATCACGCCGGGCCGGGTGATACACCAGTATGGCGATGACGAATACACGCTTCCAATGTGCGTTCACCGCGATGTCGCCAAACATGGATGCGATCATCTTGATGCTGTAAACAGAACTTGGATTCATCCGAAAAAATGACGTTTTGCCATTCGTGCACCTAGGTTCGTCGTTGAGTACACCGTCGCAGGCGCTCCTGTCTGTGATGCAGCGTCAAGGGTAACCGCAGCCATGGTCTCCGAGCTCATAGTCCATGCTGCTGCAAAAGTCGTCGAAATGTTCGTGCAGATGATTGTTGTCTTGCAAACGTCCTCATCTGTTGACTCAGGGATCGAGACGTGGCTGCACGATCCGTTACAGCCATGCGGATAAGATGCCTGTCATCTCGACTGCTATTGATACGAGGCCGTTGGGATCCAGCACGGCGTTCCGCATTACCCTCCTGAACCCACCGATTCCATATTCTGCTAACAGTCACTGGATCTCGACCAACGCGAGCAGCAATGTCGTGATGCGATAAACCACAATCGCGATAGGCTACAATCCGACCTTTATCAAAGGCGGAAACGCGATGGTACGCATTTCTCCTCCATACACGAGGTATCACAACAACGTTTCACCAGGCAACCCCGGTCAGCTGCTGTTTGTGTATGAGAAATCGTTTGGAAACTTTCCTCGTGTCAGCACGTTGTAGGTGTCGCCACCGGCGCCAACCTTGTGTGAATGCTCTGAAAAGCTAATCATTTGCATATCACAGCATCTTCTTCCTGACGGTCAAATTTCGCGTCTGTAGCACGTCATCTTCGTGGTGTAGCAATGTTAATGTCCTGTAGTGTACTTCTGGAAGTATTGATTAATTTCCACCGAAGATAATATGTTACATCTTCGCTATCAAGAAATTCTCAATCCAGTCGCAAATTTAGCTCGATATGCCGTATAACGGTTGATGTGCTTTCCTTGCTTGGGGAGTGTATTAGACTGCCTCTGACTTTTTCTACCAGATGATTGAACTCATTTCGTTTGGACTGCACTGGATTACTGATAAAGGGAAGAAACAGAGGAAAGTATATTAAAAAATAATTATACAAACTAAATGTCCTCATAATTATTCAACGCCACTCATGAGTTGATACAAATACTGCTCATTTCATATTACAGCCACATGCCGTAAGTAATTGTTCTACTTACTTAATAGTGGAACAGTATACTAGAAAGTAAACGTAATTCAGTTACCGAGAATATTAGATACTTCTTTAGTAGTACAAATAACATTAGAAACTGTTTTGTGATGTACAGTTACTTTGTATGTGTACTGATGGTTCCTTTCTGTTCATTCAGTTGAATGGATTAGCTGATCCACGCAGGTTGCGTTTGCGCGTACGCGAATTCTTACACGGATTGTGGAACACGTGCAGTCTTTCTGCAAGAGAAGAGGGTGCTTCTGGAGCTAAGGTAAGCTACGTCTGTACTTTCTTCATCTTGTTTCTGCTTCCTTCTTGGCTCTTTCCACTTTTTATCGCTCCTTTTTTTACAACATTATCATTTCCTTCTGTCCTCCTACTTGTTCTTAATTGATCTCTTAATTTAATTACCTATCGGTTCAGTACGTAATACTTAAGTGCGTGAGATGACTGCAGTTCAACAACATACATATAATTAGTTATTCCCTGGCTGATACTGGCATTTTCTAATGAAGTTATTATGAAGAAAAAATTGCTTTACTTATACTTTTATGAAATACATCGTCTGTACAAAAAGTTCCGAGACTGATATATGGAAGTGACGTCAACCCAGTTGCTACGGTGGCATCTTTAATCAAGAAACGTAAACAACAGACTTACGTCCGACCAGTCAGTTGCGGGCACGCGATGTTAATTAGTGAATGTGCGGCCATTGCGTGTCAACGTTATTGTGCTAGATATCGCACAGGAGGAATATCTGTAAAGCAAGTCCTCAGGACATTCTCGGAAAAACAACGACACGTGGACGTCTTTCGCGACTTGACTGAAATGCAAAGCCAGGACCGGTCTCTTCCGGAAAAAATCATCAAGGGTGACGAGACCTGGTATTATCAATACGAACCTGCTACAAAATGACAAACTGCAGAGATTAACATCAAATGCTAATGCTTTGTCAACATAATCTACATTGCAATAAGTGGGTCATGCGAGCTGAACCAAGGATTCTCAGACAGTTTGACATGGTTGTACGAATGTTTTGTGCCTTGTAGTAAAGTGGGCGGAGACTATCTAAAGTATCTGAAGCATTGATCAGAAATGTAAAATCAGCGATAACGGAGCAGCATAGAGAATCCGACCAGGTCATGGATCTTTAGTACATATGTGTGCTACCAAGAGAAAGTCATGTATGTAGAAGGAAGCAGACCACTTTAAAGTGTATGGTTGGGGGTACACAGCATTGCACCACATGCTGGGCTCTCTTACTGTTCCATTCGCATATGGAGAGCGAGAAAATGTCTTGATTCAGTGCCTGAGTGGAAACTGTTTTTGGTCTCATGTCGTGTTCGTGGTCTCTGGTAAATAGATACATAGGACGCTGTGGTATATTATCAGACACGTCAGTAAACACTGGTTCTTTAAAATTTGTGAGCAGTTTTCCACCTATTAATCGGTGTTTTCTTTAAGAGTCTGCCAGTCCATGTTTTTCAGCTCTGCATTGAGTCAAACAAATTTGTGATTATCCGTGCAGCACGTCTTTGTGTACGTCTAACATCTGCAACTAGTCGTATACGGTCCAGCCACATTAATGTGACCACCGCCTATTTTCGACGTGAACTTGCAGTAACCAATCAAATGGTTCAAATGGTTCTGAGCACTATGGGACTTAACTTGTGAGGTCATCAGTCCCCTAGAACTTAGAACTACTTAAACCCAACTAACCTAAGGACATCACACACATCCATGCCCGAGGCAGGATTCGAACCTGCGATCGTAGCGGTCGCGCGGTTCCATACTGTAGCGCCCAGAGCCGCTCGGCCACTCCGGACGGCAATAACCACTCACAGACTGCGGGTGACAATACTACCATTCGACGGTAAATAAAGCGTATTGTGGGGAAGCGGAAAACAGTGAAGATGCGGAAACGGAGCTAGTTATCTGACGTCCAAAAGAGCTTGATCATTGGATTTCGAGCTCAGGGTGGAAGCATTTCTGAAATGGCTGAGTTTGTAAACTGTTCGACTTGCCGCCGAAGTTAAAGTATGCCGTCCATGGCAAAATGACGCTATCCAAAACCGGCAACGAGGCGCCTCAGGTACACGACAGGAGTGTACGACGGCTGCGGAGATGTGTACAGGCGAATAGTCGAGCAACTGTTGAGCAACTGACCACTCTTGTGAACCAAGGAGCTACCAACAGTCTCAGCGAATATTAGTGCGTGTGTGGACCTCCACAGCAAGCGCATGGTTCATGCACCCGTGCTGGTTGCTTTTTATTGGCGACTACTGGAATTATCACGCCAGTGGAGCACCTGGACGTCCACTGAGTGGCAACAGGTGGCCATATCAGATGAATCACGTTTCATGCTCCAGTGGACAGATGGCCGTTGGCGTCTACGGCGTGAATTGTCTGAAAGCAGGCACAGTGTGACCAGGAGGAAGCGTTATGGTCTGGGGAGTGCTCTATTGGCACTACATGGGTGATTTAGTCATTCTGGAAGGCACGATGGATCAACACAAGTATGCTCGTATCCTTGGGAAGCATCTGCACCCCTACATGTAGTTTGTTTCTCCTCTGCACAGTGACGTCTTCCAGTAGGACAATGCAAAGTGTCACGGAGTGGTTCGAAGAGGACCAGGATGAGTTTATCGTACGCCACTGGCCACCAAACTGCAAACGAGAATCTGTGGAACCACCTCGATCGGGCTGCTCGCGCCATCGATCCTCAAACGACAGGGCTTGACATCCGTGTCGATACCTTCCAGAACGTCATTGACTCACTTTTTGCAAGTCTTGCTCTGAAAATGAGGTGGTTGAATTTTTTGACAGGTGGTGGCATTAATGTGACTGAACAGTGTACCTGCCACAGGTTCCACACGCTTGAGCGTTATTGTAGGAAGGGCCTCACGAGTTTTTCCTTAGGCTTTAGCTTGTAGATTGTTTGTGTTCTCCAGCATCCTAACAATGATTTATAATCTATCATCTGCTTTACCTTCGACTGAGCCTATGTGATCATGGCATTTTATATGCATTTAAGTGATTTCTGAACCTGTTTTGCCGCGCGGGATTAGCCGAGGGGTCAAAGGCACTGCAGTCATGGACTGTGCGGCTGGTCCCGGCGGAGGTTCGAGTCCTCCTCCCTCGGGCATGGGTGTGTGTGTTTGTCCTTAGGATAATTTAGTTTAAGTAGTGTGTAAGCTTAGGGACTGATGACCTTAGCAGTTAAGTCCCATAAGATATCACACACATTTGAACATTTTTTGAACCTATTTTATAATGTAATAACTATGTACAGTGATGGTTTATTTCTTTTCGTATAGTTACGATCTTAAGGAGAAAGTACTCTTGTGAACAGGTTGTTCTATGTTGACAGGTGGAACTGCATGAGCTCAAGAGGAATATAAAGCTCCACAGAGTTACAGAGGAAGAAACATGTAAACATATGCTACGGTACTTGAAACGGCGTGAAATACTGCAGCAAAAGTGGGAGTCATACTATCTGCCTGTAATAAAAGAGGAATATAGTGATGTTGAATATGGTGTTGAAGTCCCAGAATTTGAATACTGGCGTGCATCATTGTCTGCTGCTTATTTGTGTTAGGTGAGTTACTTTTTATTTTAAGCGTCTTTTTTCTGCTCCCTCCATAAATTCCCCCGTTCCTGCCTGTTCTCTGCTTCTCCCTCGCTCCGTTTTTCCCACCATTCCCTCTTCATTTTGTCCTGATTCTTCGTTTTGTTCTCTTAACTTAGATTTCGGTTGATTCAACGCATAAATACTTCACTTCATTACAGTTCAAGCGTTCAGTATATATACAGACCTTCAACACAGTGCCCCTTCGTGTGCTGTCAACCGAGATGCAATCATAGGGAGTGTCTTCTCAGATATGTTGTCAGGTTGATGAGCTTGATGAGCCGACCACATATCTGAGAAGACACTCCCTACAACTGAGTCTCGGTTGATAGCAGACGAAGAGGAAAAGTACCAAACATTCTTGAGTGTTATTGAATCTGCCGCTTAAATGTCTCTCAGCAGCGAAGCCAAGCTACTTTAGGATATATGAGTTTCTTAACGGAGTCGTAGCAACATTTACGGTCACTAACGAGCATAGAAAGTATCGTAATTTTTCTGCCATTTCTTGTGAACGAATTCACACTACAGCTTTCAGGTGGTGAAATTCAGAACTTTGTGCTTTGTCTCCAGGACGCCGCTGCCGCCTTCCTTTCGGACTTAAGGCCTTCAACCCCGAACTGCGCAGCACCGGCTTTTGCCAGCCGACCCGTCGCCGTGTGTCTGGGAGCCGACGTCTACTTCGCCATCGTCGGCGCCGTGACAAGCGCAGACGGTCTGGCCGTCGGGGCCTGCGACCCAGAACGCAAGGTCACCGTAATCTGTACCGTAATAGCGTTCAAGTGTAATAAAATGGGGTTGGAGTAACTTGTTCTTATTCTTTAGTAGAGTATGATGAACATTTCAGAAAAGTAAATACTAAGTCCGAGAACAGAACTCTCTACATCTACATCTACATTTATACTCCGCAAGCCACCCAACGGTGTGTGGCGGATGGCACTTTACGTGCCACTGTCGTTACCTCCCTTTCCTGTTCCAGTCGCGTATGGTTCGTGGGAAGAATGAGTGCCGGAAAGCCTCCGTGCGCGCTCGAATCTCTCTAATTTTACATTCGTGATCTCCTCGGGAGGTATAAGTAGAGGGAAGCAATACATTCGATACCTCATCCAGAAACACACCCTCTCGAAACCTGGACAGCAAGCTACACCGCGATGCGGAGCGCCTCTCTTGCAGAGTCTGCCACTTGAGTTTGCTAAACATCTCCGTAACGCTATCACGCTTACCAAATAACCCTGTCACGAAACGCGCCGCTCTTCTTGGGATCTTCTCTATCTCCTCTATCAACCCGACCTGGTACAGATCCCACACTGATGAGGAATACTCAAGTATAGGCCGAACGAGTGTTTTGTAAGCCACCTCCTTTGTTGATGGACTACATTTTCTAAGGACTTTCCAAATGAATCTCAACTTGGCACCCGACTTACCAACAACTAATTTTATATGATCATTCCACTTCAAATCGTTCCGTACGCATACTCCCAGATATTTTACAGAAGTAACTGCTACCAGTGTTTGTTCCGCTATCATATAATCATACAATAAAGGATCCTTCTTTCTATGTATTCGCAATACATTACATTTGTCTATGCTAAGGGTCAGTTGCCACTCCCTGCACCAAGTGCCTATCCGCTGCAGATCTTCCTGCATTTCGCTGCAATTTTCTAATGCTGCAACTTCTCTGTATACTACAGCATCATCCGCGAAAAGCTGCATAGAACTTCCCACACTATCTACTAGGCCATTTACGTATATTGTGAAAAGCAATGGTCCCATAACACTCCCCTGTGGCACGCCAGAGGTTACTTTAACGTCTGTAGATATCTCTCCATTGAGAACAACATGCTGTCTTCTGTTTGCTAAAAACTCTTCAATCCAGCTACACAGCCGGTCTGATATTCCGTGGGCTCTTACCTTGTTTATCAGGCGACAGTGCGGTACTGTATCGAACGCCTTCCGGAAGTAAAGGAAAATGGCACCAACCTGGGAGCCTGTATCTAATATTTTCTGGGTCTCATGAACAAATAAAGCGAGTTGGGTCTCACACGATCGCTGTTTGCGGAATCCATGTTGATTCCTGCAGAGTAGATTCTGGGTTTCCAGAAATGACATGGTAAGCGAGCAAAAAACATGTTCTAAAATTCTACAACAGATCGATGTTAGAGAAATAGGCCTATAGTTTTGCGCATCTGCTCGACTCCGGTGTGGGAAAGCACGTAAGAGAGTCACTTTTGTCTTTTTCCAGTAGGTGGTGCTATTGAGATGTGACACTACTCATGTATTACTGGAAAACGCCTCGCCAAAGCAACTGAATCATGTAGTTCAGGCATGAAATCTGCGTGTGTTATTGTAAAAGCTAAAGGCATCCCAACACTGCCCTGTGCAAGTTTTCACAAACTGAAAATTACTCGTGCAATAGAATGGGGTATTTAGTTCTAATATCTTTGGGTAGTTGCATGTGGTTCATCTACTTCATCTCTTTACGACTGATAATTTTTGAACATACGAAGGGGATGGTGGCAACAGCTGTGCTTAATGCAGTGTCGCACAAAGTGTGCATCAGAATTACGTACGAAAAGTAAATAAATGACTTATGAGAACGCAAATGAATGACAATAACTCTGAACTGATAGTTTATATTAACTTCAAAGTAACAAATCCAGAACATAGACTACCTGGGGACCACATTTCACATGAACATCAAACAAATATCTAGAAATCACGGAAGTAAAGGCTTTCTATTCATACCTTCCATTAAGGCATCTGAACTGTCTAAAATGCTATAACGGGGTTGTTTGTGTTGTTGCACTGGATAATAATTAGACGAAATGTTTGTCAGGATTTGTAAGCGGTGGGTCCTTGAGGTACGGCAGTATGCGAACAGAAGAAGTAAGTTAAATAGTTTTACTAACAAAGGCTGATTATAAAACACGCACGCTACGCGCACCCATAATCACTGTGTCTGACATCCAAATTACCGTCGTATCGGAAGGCTCCATGGTGAGCCAAGAAGAGACATATTTGCGTCCGAGGCCACACTAGTTAATACGGCGCGCTGCGGACGGCAGCCAGTGGCTTACTGCTGTGTCGCACTGCGCCCGGACAGACGTGTACTGACCAAGCAAATTGTCAGAACTCCAGACAGGTCGGCTGGCGAGCGCATGTTACGTACCGTACGCCTGCGTGCAACCCATAGACCCTTACAATGCAGTAAAATGCAGCAGAGAATGGAAAACAGTGCATAATGCATCAGATTGAATAATTACAACACAACCCTGTAACCAGCTTCCATAACACGAAAAACAAACTACCTCTGTGTCTCTGCAGTCCCTCGCACCAGATCACATCCACAAGTCACCAACAGTCCAGCATGCACAATGCTACCAAAATAAATGCCCGAATACGAATATCACACGATTTAAATGTATTAAACGTTCCCCACTAACAGCCAGTGCAAATACTGTGTCAGAAACAACATCACCCAATTTCTTCTAGACTAAAGCCACCATCTCCTAACTGCTCTAACTTCATCGCTTTGACGTCCAGAATAAATGTCTCTCACTGGCTGGAAGTAAGCGGAACTCACCAGAGGCGAAACGTATTACTGTTGAAGTGCTTCACTGAGAGATAACTCAAAGAGCTTGCATTACCTATTGATTATCGATTACAGAATATCTTTGCAAAAAGTTTGTGAAGACTGTTTCACGATCTTAGGAAAACAAACTTGCGACTAGATTGAAAGTGTCATGTAGCACAACTTTCATCACCAACTTCTTTTCAGGATAAACGCATTCGTAGTGTGTCCTGCAGGGAACAATTAGAGGACGTTAAAATGGGTGTAAAAAGATTGCACAACGAATTCTGAAGCTAAATGGACGCCACGGTAACACTACGGTAAACCCTACAGGTTGGCCATTATGTAAAGCTGACCCACGAGCACCAGTTATTCTGCTCAGTAAAAATAAAGTTACTTTTACAACACTGAAATAGCAGAAACAGTTTCACAGAGCTTTCCATTCAAAAAAGAATAAATAGCCTCAGGCGTATACTTTTTTTAACTTTTGTAATTGTTGTTCATTGACAGCATAAAGGCCACCTCATTGAAGATTGGGGCTAGAATATTACTGGATCTCTTTAGAATGTAGAACGAAAGAGGCAGATAACAATACTTATTACCTCAAAGGCTCCCTCTTCTTATAATCGTTATTAATTAATATAAAAGATAGCCTCGTTGAAGAAGGTGACCAGTATATTTCTTAACACTTTATAATGCAGTATGAAAGAGGCAGATAATGTTTAATTCTTTTCACCTCAAATGCTCCTTCTTTTGCTTTCACATCAGAACAGAGAGTAAATTAGTGAACGCCCTTGTTAGACGGCGCGTGCCATATCAGCTTACTACAATTTTTACGAAAAATATTACACAAACTATTGTAGACTAATTGATACGAAATATCTCAGAGGCGCTTTAGTTTCATTTAAAGAAAGAAGTAATGAGAGACCTGGGTTAGCGTTCGGTCGTTCACTGTCTAACAATTCATGACCAACCTCTCGTACTTAAAGCCTGAAATAAAATTCTATAAACACATGGATATTTTTCTCATGAAAAAATTCGGTTATGTGACGAAACCGAAATATATGACATGGCAGTTTATCAGACAGCAACAGTAGTTATTCATCTAGTTAAGCTTTCTGAGCTAGCTCCAGGCAACGGAAGAGCGGCTCTACTTCTTCTACCTCATTACGTTGCAACACCTTCCTTTAGAAGGTTCACTCAGATTAAGTACTAACTTGACTTAAAAAATTCGGTTAGGTGATGAAACTGAAATATCTGAAATGGCAGTTTATGAGACAGCAACAGTAGTTACTCATCTAGTTGGCATTCTGAGCGAAACTTAACATGTTCCCTACCAAACATGAGAAAAGAGTGTAAGCTAGCAAGCTCCAGGCAACGGAAGAGCGGTTCTTCTTCTTCTACCTCATTACGTTATAACACCTTCCTTTAGAAGGTTCACAGAGATTAAATACTAACTTGACTTCATAAAGTGTTGCAGATATACATTGAAGCGCCAAAGAAACTGGTATAGGCACGTTTATTCAAATACAGAGATATGTAAATAGGCAGAATACGGCGCTGCGGTTGGCAACTCCTATATAAGACAACGAGTGTCTGGCGCAGTTGTTAGTTCGTTTACTGTTGCTGCAATGGTAGGTTATCAAGATTTAAGTGGTCCTGTACGTGGTGCTATAGTCGGCGCACTAGCGATGGGACACAGCATCTCCGTACAACCATTTCAAGACTGTACCGTGAATATCAGGACCCGGTAAAACATCAAATCTCTGACATCGCTGGGGCCGGAAAAGATCCGGCAAGAGCAGGACCAAAGACAACGGAAGAGAATCGTTCAACGTGACAGAAGTGCAACCATTCCGCAAATTGCTGCAGATTTCAGTGCTGGGTCATCAACAAGTGTCAGCGTGCGAACCATTCAACGAAACATCTACAATGTGGGCTTTCGGTGCGGAAGGCCCATTCTGTACCCTTGATGAACGTTTACGGGTATCGAGACAACCTCAGGAATCCATGGACCCTCCATGTCACCATGGGACTGTTGAAGCTGGTGGAGGCTCTGCAATGGTGTAGGGCGGGTGCAGATTGAGTGATATGGGACCACTGATACGTCTAGATACGACTCTTACATTTGCGACGTACGTAAGTATCCTGTCTGATAACCTGCATACATTCATGTCCATTGTGCAGTCCAACGGACTTGGGCAATTCCAGTAGGACAATGCGACACCCCACACGTCCCGAATTGCTACAGAGTGGCTACATGAGCACTCCTCTGAGTTTAAACACTTCCGCTGGTCACCAGACTCCCCAGACCTGAACATTATTGAGAATAGCTGAGATGCCTTGCAACGTACTGTTCAGAAGAGATCTCCAGCCGTTCGTACTCTTACGGATTTATGGACAGCCCTGCAAGATTCATGGTGTCAGTTCCCTCCAGCACTTCTTCAGACATTAGTGTAGTCCATGCACGTCGTGCTGCGGCACTTCTGCGTGTTCGCGAGGGCTCTACACTATATTTGGCAGGTGTACCAGTTTTTTTCGCTTTTCGGTGTATGTCATCTCCATCACAGTGGAAATTTTAAGAGCCTGCTATTAAAATATGGGTTCCTTCTAAAACGACACAAATTTCAGTTGACTTTAAAGTAATGTTTCAAGCTCCACAGTAGGTTGTCAGAATTTGAGATTAGCTAATGCATATTAATGTTCAAAAGTAACAAAATGATTCATATTAACACCTAATAAGAATACAATAAAGTGTATAACTCCATTAATGGATGAAATGTGATGTGGAATGTACATGTTACAAATCATAGTAAAACTTTAAATGAAAACTAAACATGAGTTAAAACGATAGTTCTTATAATTTTTATACCCTTCTCTACACTAAACATTAGTAGACACATACAGAAACAATTAACACAGAAACCAAAGGTAAATATAGTAAATATAGCAAATATAGTAAATCACATATTCTGACTGAGCTCTTTCACCATCGAAGAGAAAATGTTAACAATGACCAGTGAGGGCGATTTCTCTTAGACAGTGAATAAACATGTCAAATATCTTCATAGTATAAGTTTCCCCTGCAATAGAGTGGTAGAAACAACAAATTATATAATACATGAAATAAACTGTACACATAAAGCTAGATTCTCTTGAAAAAATACGAACTTAAAATCTCTTACATTCAGTTAATTTATTCCTGTATCATAAGTTATGAAAGTTGTCAGCACACGAGATCAGATGCAGACTTTATTCTGGGGTGGGATGGCGCGTGGAAGGGGAGGGGGGGTACGAGGATCAGTAGGATGAACATATCGTTATAACATATGTGAGATTTATTTTAAAATAAACACACACACACACACACACACACACACACACACACACACACACACACACACACATTGGAGTGTTTTTTAACGACTGATGACTGCTGTATTTAGCTTGTGTGGCGATGTTTTGACTGCTTGAGCAACTTCTGTTCTAGACCTGTTACTCCATGCAGCTGCACCTTACACCACCACCTTAACACTCCCTTGTTAGATTGGTGTAGCGATTCAACTTTCGAACACTTGTGATTTATCTTAGGGTGCAGCTATGCTGTGCCCTATTCATCCTTGGCGTTGAACTTCTTTCTTCCATGCTTCTAGTGGCTACGCAACATAACACTGCTTTTCTACTTAAATGAAGTCTAGTTTGGTTCCAGTTAACTCCGTATTTTCAGAAACTTTCATAAATTGTTACATGTTACCTGGGAAGTCACTAGTTCCAGAACCTACTAATATTGCTGTTTCAAGGACATCTCATTAACATGTCTGTGAATAATATAAAACAACAATCGCTTATATACATAATATTCTTCTTCCTTGGTACCAGAGGTCTTCCTTTGTACCAGAGCTCCTTCATCCCTCCTTCCTCCAAGAAGATTACAAATGCTCTCCAGCAGGCAGACTCTGCACCTTTCGGGTAATACGTTCCCACAGCTCTATATTTGACGTACGTGGTTCATGGTAAATGAATAGGATGGATCACTACATTTTTTTTTTTTTGGTCATCAGTCTACTGACTGGTTTGATGCGGCCCGCCACGAATTCCTTTCCTGTGCTAACCTCTTCATCTCAGAGTAGCACTTGCAACCTACGTCCTCAATTATTTGCTTGACGTATTCCAATCTCTGTCTTCCTCTACAGTTTTTGCCCTCTACAGCTCCCTCTAGTACCATGGAAGTCATTCCCTCATGTCACTACATATCCTACCACTAAGAGGAAAGATGTCGTGAACATACACTTAACTGTCAATCAATACAAACATACAGGGGATAGCCAAAATAATGTGAACACCTGTAGTTACTTGGGAAATCTGCTTTGGAGTCCGCACGCCAGCACCATCCAAAAGAGTTCGATAATGTTCATGTACGGAGACTGTGCTGGCCAGGGAAGACTCTGCAGTTCAGCTGCATGCTCCTCATGCCACAATTGTACTATCCTGACTGTGTGAATGGGTGTATTTTTGTCCTAAAATATGGCATCATTATTGGGGAACAATATTTGAATCATGGGGTGCACCTGATCACCTAAAATGTTCACATAAACGTTGACTGTAACACAGCCTTTAAGAGTAATGATGGGACCAGCAGAATACCGTGATACGGCTGCCCACACCTTCACACTTCCAGCTCCTTGTTTAACCGTTGGAATCAAGCAATCAGGATTGTAGGCTTCTTTTGGCATTCTTGAGACGTAAATCCGGCCCGATGTTGGAAATAACGAAAACATTGATTCGGCGGACTATACGACGTGTTTCCACTGATCAGCCGTCCAGGATTTATGCTCCTGACACTATGCTTTACGCTTCTTTGAGTTGGTTGTCGTCACTAATGATTTCGGTATATTCACTTTAGGCAGTTCTCGGTGGACAGTGACGATAGATATGGGATCTCGAAGATGGCTATTGAGCTCTGCAGTCACTTTAACCGCCATAGTTTTGTGTTGTTTTGACACACTTCGTTTTAGTGTACGACGATCTATGTCATTTAGTTTTGATTTGCGCCCACTGTTACGTTTACACGATGATGTCTTTCCATGTTTTATGTAGGCTGTCGTTGTTGAAACAGCTGCTCTTGAAGCGTTCAATAAGTTGGCTGTGTTGGTTGCTGATGCTCCAGCTCATCGGCCCCCCACAATCTGCCCTCTTTGAAAATTTGTTAGGTCTTTGACTGCACGTCGACCGTGGCCTCTGAATGCGAATACGAGATGTGCACTACTCGTAAACAGCCTGCACTGATGCCTAGTCTGTACTGAACACGCACAGTCCAATGAGACACGTGCCTTACCTGGATTTTTGATCGTCAAACACAACCATCCCATTACCATCACTGCTCACATTATTTTGCCTATCCACTGTACATGCCCTCTAATTAGAATTTTCATTAACTCTTGTTTTACACTCCTGGAAATTGAAATAAGAACACCGTGTATTCATTGTCCCAGGAAGGGGAAACTTTATTGACACATTCCTGGGGTCAGATACATCACATGATCACACTGGCAGAACCACAGGCACATAGACACAGGCAACAGAGCATGCACAATGTCGGCACTAGTACAGTGTATATCCACCTTTCGCAGCAATGCAGGCTGCTATTCTCCCATGGAGACGATCGTAGAGATGCTGGATGTAGTCCTGTGGAACGGCTTGCCAGGCCATTTCCACCTGGCGCCTCAGTTGGACCAGCGTTCGTGCTGGACGTGCAGACCGCGTGAGACGACGCTTCATCCAGTCCCAAACATGCTCAATGGGGGACAGATCCGGAGATCTTGCTGGCCAGGGTAGTTGACTTACACCTTCTAGAGCACGTTGGGTGGCATGGGATACATGCGGACGTGCATTGTCCTGTTGGAACAGCAAGTTCCCTTGCCGGTCTAGGAATGGTAGAACGATGGGTTCGATGACGGTTTGGATGTACCGTGCACTATTCAGTGTCCCCTCGACGATCACCAGTGGTGTACGGCCAGTGTAGGAGATCGCTCCCCACACCATGATGCCGGGTGTTGGCCCTGTGTGCCTCGGTCGTATGCAGTCCTGATTGTGGCGCTCACCTGCACGGCGCCAAACACGCATACGACCATCATTGGCACCAAGGCAGAAGCGACTCTCATCGCTGAAGACGACACGTCTCCATTCGTCCCTCCATTCACGCCTGTCTCGACACCACTGGAGGCGGGCTGCACGATGTTGGGGCGTGAGCGGAAGACGGCCTAACGGTGTGCGGGACCGTAGCCCAGCTTCATGGAGACGGTTGCGAATGGTCCTCGCCGATACCCCAGGAGCAACAGTGTCCCTAATTTGCTGGGAAGTGGCGGTGCGGTCCCCTACGGCACTGCGTAGGATCCTACGGTCTTGGCGTGCATCCGTGCGTCGCTGCGGTCCGGTCCCAGGTCGACGGGCACGTGCACCTTCCGCCGACCACTGGCGACAACATCGATGTACTGTGGAGACCTCACGCCCCACGTGTTGAGCAATTCGGCGGTACGTCCACCCGGCCTCCCGCATGCCCACTATACGCCCTCGCTCAAAGTCCGTCAACTGCACATACGGTTCACGTCCACGCTGTCGCGGCATGCCAGTGTTAAAGACTGCGATGGAGCTCCGTATGCCACGGCAAACTGGCTGACACTGACGGCGGCGGTGCACAAATGCTGCGCAGCTAGCGCCATTCGACGGCCAACACCGCGGTTCCTGGTGTGTCCGCTGTGCCGTGCGTGTGATCATTGCTTGTACAGCCCTCTCGCAGTGTCCCGAGGAAGTATGGTGGGTCTGACACATCGGTGTCAATGTGTTCTTTTTTCCATTTCCAGGAGTGTATATTTAATACCTCCTCTACTTTGGCCAACAGAATGATATAGAGTGAACCATAATTACATTGCTTTCTTTCACAGCACTTTCACCTATTTAACCATTAATTCCGTTAAGTTGTTTTCTTGCCTTTGGTGGAAGCAATTGTTGTATAGAATTTTAAGTTCAAACATCAGATTACGCAGAGAGTCAGATACTCGTGGTAAGCTACAGAGTTAGCTAATTTTTTACTTTCCCTATTTATTTTTCAGTTTGGAGGAGGTGTTCCCTTAAGCAGGGTCCTTATTCCTTTTCTTCGCAAATATTACCCTTAAGCAATTCTTTCTCCATGTGGGCAATCTTTTCGGGGCTTCAGTACTCCTCGTCCGCAGCTCGTGGTCGTGCGGTAGCGTTCTCGCTTCCCACGCCCGGGTTCCCGGGTTCGATTCCCGGCGGGGTCTGGGATTTTCTCTGCCTCGTGATGACTGGGTGTTGTGTGATGTCCTTAGGTTAGTTAGGTTTAAGTAGTTCTAAGTTATAGCGGACTGATGACCATAAATGTTAAGTCCCTTAGTGCTCAGAGCCAGTGCTCCTTTCCTCTTATTTCGTAGGCCCCGTTGGTGCGATGTACCTCTCCTTTCCTTTACAGTGATTGGGGTCTTCCCTTCGACGGGTCCATTCTTTGGGGATTACTGACCCATAACGTGATTGGGATCCTCCATTCCTTGGTTCCACCTGAACCTGGCGTTAACTCCCATTCTTCGGTGATTACTTACCCATAACTTCTAATCTGAAGTAGCTCACCCTCCTTTTCTACTACTGTACTGAGTACTTCAGGACTTCTCCCTTTTCACTTCACCTCATCTAAAGGCTGAATCCGTCATGAAACTCCAGCTATCTCCCGCTTTTCCACTACGAGTTATAGTATCTATTTTCCTCTTTCCAAAACTCCTTTTCCTTCTTGGCACTGGCTTGTCATTTCTGTATCAAGCTTATTTGTAGGACATCCTGTCTTATTCCTCCCTCCCCTTGAATCAGTGACAAGCCTACCAAAAGAATATCCCTAAATCATTTTTGTTTGTGCATAATCCGTACATGTGTATAGGCGTGTGGTATGTGTTTTTTGTATGTGCATGTGTGTGTGTGTGTGTGTGTGTGTGTGTGTGTGTGTGTGTGTGTGTGTGTGTGTGTGGTGTGTGACGCGTAGTACACAAAATCCCACACCTCCCCTATACGAGTTAAACTCAAACCCACCCACAACACGTCAAATTACTACAAAAGTTAAAAAAATCATCAGTTACGTCCTCGATAATCATGACATAACACATCTTGTGCCGTGTTCTTCAGATTCATAGCTGAGCGACTTTTGTTTCCGTCAAGTAGTTCATTATTTGTACTTCTTTACCATTTCCACATTCTATAAACCTTTCTCTTTCCCTGTTGTTGGCTCTACCGAAATTAATGTTTTGGGGTGTGGTCCCTCCTCGAGTTGGTAAGGACCAACATACTTGGGAAAAAAGTCTTGTGAATGTTTCAAGTAATACGATGGTCATTAGTTACACTAGATCTCCAGTAGTAAATTCCGGTATTCGCGCCTTTGTATTATACCATTTCACTCCCGAATCCGCAATGTCTTTTACGTTTTCCTGCACCTGTTGATGTACCTCCTGTATTGCTCTAATTTCAGCCTGAGGCCAACTAAACAATGTTAATAAAGGTTCTACTATAAATGGCTTATCCATTATCTTCATATGTGACAATTCTGTTGTTTAATGTGGTAGTTCATTAATTATCCCTTGGAATTTGGGGATCAATTGCGCCCAATCTGTGTGCCTCATTGAACAATAGGTCCTACACAGCCTAGCGATTTCTTTCATTACGCGTTCACAAGGGTTACTTTGCAGGTGGTAATGTATCTATCATTTTCCCATTTTAAAAACTCTTTAAAAGCTTTATTCTCAAACCGTGTACCATTATCTATTTACAAACTATGTGGCTTGCCAGTATCTCACAAATATTCCTGTAAAAATCTAATCACTGTCTCTGTGCTGGGATGCTTAATGGAGCAGAGTTTAACATACTTACACCAACACTCAATTAGTACAAACATGTAAGTCCCATGTAAGTCCCCCCCTCCTACCCCCCCCCCCCCCTACTCGTTGGTAATTGGCCAAAGAAATCGGTAAGTCTAGGTATTATAGGGCACAGCTTACTCATCATCGATTGATTGTTCTCCTTCATTTTTTTGGCAGGTTTCACATGTGGGTAGTATAGACAATACTGTTTTACTTAAGTTCTTAAAGTAGTAACATTTATGTTGAACAAGTTTTTGTACCTCAAAATGTCCATACCCTTGATGAATAAATGTAATTAAATCAAGTTCAACAAATTTCGGTATCCACGGTTTCCACTTGAGTCTAATTTTCTTTACTCTCCAAAACAAAGCATGATTTACTGTACGTAATCCATTCTACCATACCATGATCACTTGTCCCTCATTGGTCTAATGTTTTCCACTTATTCCCAAAATATGCATCGTTAGTGATGTCCTTCTTTATTCTTAAGGCGAGGTTTCTTACTTCATTATTAGTATAACTTAGTGATAAAAAATCAATGTTGTAGGTAACTCCAGGACCTTCCGTTCTTACCAAATGATTCATGTCCAATGGTAAGTGTGATAGCGTGTCAGGAACTTCATTTTGCGAACGCTTTATATACTTAAGTTCAGTTTGATATTCTCGCAAGAACAGTACCCAACATATTAACCAGCCATGTAGTATTCGGCTTTCCATAAGGAATGCTAGTGCTTGGTGATCAGTATACACTGCTATTTTAGGTTCCGAAACTAGAGTTTGAAATATTTCGGTACTCCACAGTACAGCAAGTAATTCTTTCTTTGTTGCTGTGTAGTTCAACTCATGTTTAGTTAGATCTAGGCTTGCAAAAGATAGTGTGTTATGCTATCCCATGCTAATGTCCCGCTCTCCCTTAAACAAAGCGCACTATTCCATACTCAGAAGCGTCAGTACGTAACTTAAAATTTTTGTTCTTCCGAACGGGTGCCTCTACAAGAGCTACTTTAATCTAATTAAAGGCCTTAGACTCTTTGTTACCCAAAATCCATTTAGTTGTTTCTTCAATAAGTTTAAGAGCTTAGGATTATTCACAGGCTGACCTCGAATATATTTCCTATAGAATCCTGCTAGTTCCAGAAATGCTTTCAATTGTTTCATGCTTTTAGGTTCTGAACATTCTTTTATGGCTCTCATCCTGTCTGGGTCTGACTTTTTTCTATTTATGTATATCAAGTGGCCAAAAAACTTGAGTTCTTCTCTTCCAAAAATCGACTTTCAGTGTCTTATAGTGAGTTTTTTTAACGTAAAACTTTTCTAATGCAGTAACCAGTGGATCAAAATGTTCTTCCCACGTCTTGGCCGCTGGGAGTATGTCATCTACATAGATAATTAGTTCTTCCAACTAATCCTTGCGCAAAGCAGTATTCAAGGGTCTTATGAATGCCGACACAGATATTTAATGCAAAGGGTAACACTCTAGATTGGTATGACTTAGACTCATACAAAAAAGGAGTTGATTTCTTTGAAGTTTCAATAGGTCTGATATGCCAGTACCCAGATGTAAGATTCATCGAGCTAAAATTCTTTGCTTGTTCAAACTTCGCCAATATTTCTTATATACTGACTGGTCAATCTCCTTCAGATTCCATGTGCTTGTTTAGAGTAAGTGCTTCCAACACTAAATGTACTTCTCCCGCTGCTTTACGCACTACTAAATAACACGTTATTGCACACACTAGAACTCCTTTCTATTATTCCTACTTCTAACACTTCGTTAATCACCTCTTGTATATCTGGTCGTACATTTAATGGTACCGGATAGGGATTACAGAAAAAAGTTCATTCATCTTTGATCTTAAAATTACATACATAGTTGCCAAGTACTCCAGGTTTATCTGAGAAAACTTTACTATGCTTCAATAATATATGGTATAGATAATTTTTCCGTAATTCTGTTAACAGATTAGGTGTATAAGTTTTCGTCCTAATTAGTTCTTACAGCGTACGTTATGTATCCAAAGTCTTCTCTAAACCCATCGTAGCGCCGGTTGCTACAAGGCAGATGTTTTATGTCTTGGTATCATCAGTGATCTTCCTACTAAATGGTACTACAAATACTTGGTCTTAATATAGCCGCGCGGTCTGTTGCGCCTGGCCATGGTTCGCGCGGCTCCCCCCGTCGGAGGTTCGAGTCCCCCCTCGGGCATGGGTGTGTGGGTTGTCCTTAGGGTAAGTTAGTTTAAATTAGATTAAGTAGTGTGGAAGCCAAGGGACCATTGACATCAGTAGTTTGGTTCTACAGGAACTTACCACCACCACCTCCACTTGGTCTTAGTAAGTACATGTTAATATCTGTGCTGAAAAATCCAGTAGTACTTTAAGTATTATCAGCCTGTCAATACCTTACATTAGGCAATACTAATCACGTTTGTGTAAACGTAAAATTGTTTAATGCTATCGGTAACGCACTAAGTGCTTAATTTGTCTTGTTTTGCTTCCAGTTATTCCTTCTACGTATATCTCAGTAACCGGCAGCATTGGATAAACTCTCTTATGTTTTAAAGCTTCGAACAAAGACTCGGACACGATAGAAATTTCACTTCCCAAATCTATGCACAAACTCACTTCCTGATCGTCAATCGTTCTCGAAACTATTGGCTTCGTAAACTCAATACCTATTTCTTTGTATTCTTCGACGAGAAACCAATTTCGTGTTACCTCACTAAAGGCAATCAACTATTTTCACATGGGCTTACACGTAGTTGGACACGACCTGAACCATGACCCCTTGACCAGGACTTCGATCGTTTCCGGTGGTATTGTTATTTGGTTTGTCGAAAACTGCTGCAGTATTGTAACACCTTCCTTTAGGCCACTATTTGTATCAACGTTTCGTACTCTCCATCTTTTTTGTTTAGATTTACTATTCTGAGATTTATTTACCTGACAATAACTAACCGCTTGTTTTTTCTGGTATTTAGGGTTAAACTTGCCTCTTTCATGGCTCGTATCCGTGACTGGGGTTATTGCGCTTGTTATTCATTGTATCCGGATTTTCAACAAAGGACAGCAATTCATAGACCAGCCTCTATATACAATTTCTTTTCTTTCATATTGCGGTAAACGCCTTACCAGTATATTTGCCAGATGTACTTCGTCTATTGGGTTATCTAAATACTTAGATCTCGTTAGATGACATTCTATACATTGTTTGAAACTACCCATGAACTGTTAATATGGTTCTGGTCTAATAATCCTAGCTTCAAATTCACTTGTATTGTTTTAGACCAATATATACGCTTGAATTTTTCCTGACAATGTTCCATGATGTAATCTTTTCCGAGCGAGCCTTTCCCCACTCACCAGCGTCCTCTAGCAAATAACTCAAAACGAAATTTGTCTTTCTAGAGCCTTCCCACTTCTGTGATCAACACCTGGAAAACACTCGCAGGATTTACCTCCCCATCTGGTTCAAATTTTGTGAAATGCTTATAAAAGTTTATACCGGTCCCCAACTGTAATTAATTTCCATACAGTTTTATAGTTTTTCGAATTTGTTACACAGCGTTTTAAACTCTTTGGTGTTATTAGTGATATCTTCCCCGGAGAGCTGACCATTTCCTAAAGTGCATGAAATCTCCTTAAATTTCTGATCTAACAATGCCAGTATTCTTTCTTCCAAACCTGAAGGTATCTCTTGTGACTATATGGAATGTCCGTTTTTGCATCTCTGTTCTAAAATTTCTATGCGCTTTTGCGCTCCTGACATCTGATCTTTTAATAACTTACATACTGTTTCTGCAAAGTTACGTAAGCTATCTACGTCCGTAAGCAAATCTTAAATATGCTCATATATCTCTTGCCGAACTAAGTCACATTGTTTCAAGGCTTCGGTCTGTATTTCTTCGCTTAACACGTTGAGTCTTTGATCTACCTTATGTCCTAAACGTACCTCAAACGTTTCATGAGTGTGTTTAATCTGATTGGTTTTTCTGCGATATTATGCGTAACTAACTGAGGTACAGTATCCCTGAGATGTATTTTTCAGTTGAACTAACAGGTTGGTTGATTGGTTGATTTGGGGGGAAGGGACCAAAAAGCGAGGTTATCGCTCCCATTGGATTTGGGAAGGATGGGGAAGGAAATCGGCCATGCCCTTTCAAAAGAATCATCCCACTTTTGCCTGAAGGGATTTAGGGAAATCACTGCAAACCTAAATCAGGATGGCCGGACGCGGGTATGAACAGTCGTCGTCCTGGATGTGAGTCGAGTGTGTTAGCCACTGCACCACCTCGCTCACTCTTTGATTTGAGTTTCTAATTCTTTTCGCAGTCTGTTTTGGTTTTCCATTACTTGCTCATGAGTATCTTTAATCTGACTTATCATCAATATTCCCTTCAAATTTATCATTACTATTACTTTGTACGAATCTTTGGATCAATTCTAGTGTCTGATTCCACTCGTCGGCTTTGAGCAATGACTTCATACCTAAGACAGAGACGCTACATAGATGCAATCTTTGAAAGCAACTGAAAGGAATGTAGCATACGATAAAATGACAAACACAGTTCACGTGATTAATTACCTGGCCACAAATTATACAGACAAGAATTAAAGGTAACGAAAAGAAATAAGAAGGGAAAAAGAGAGATATACATGTCTGAAATAAATTCTTATCGTAATTTATGCGAGTAAGAAAAGCACAGAGAACTTTTAAATCCAATACAGTATACCACATCGTGAACTCATTAATATTAAGAATTAGCGTTAACTTTTAATACTAATTGTTAAATCTAACGGGACGAGTACACAAGTAACGAAAATTGACAAAAAGTATGTCTAACAATTACTGGAATCGGTAACTGGAACAGACCTACATAGGTTAAGTCTACTTACCGAGTCCAACTATTCCACGGTTCATTATTTAGATCATTAAACAGCAAGTGTGTGCACTAAAGTGTTACAGAATTTCTACGTATGGTATTATTATCTTCATTACTACGAAAAAGGGAAAAATTTGGAAACTGTATCCACAATATTTATTAGTTTTTCGTAGTAGTTCTGAGATAAATAAGAAATCTAGAAATCCTACAAAAACATAGTCCACAGATATACTGTTATACACGGCAGTAGTTTTAGAGAGCAGTTACAAAAGTGGAAATTGTACCACGTTTCAGTGCATACAACTGGAAAAATTTACATATGGATTATGGAGCCGTTGAAATCTGTAACTGGAATTGACCTACATATGTCAATTCTAGTTATTGATTCCAATGTTCATTATTTTTTGTAAATATTCTTTTATATGCACTCTCTTTTCTTTTAGGGATAAATTCTAGTGTCCGATACCACCCGTCGGCTTTGACCAATGACGTCATAGGTAAGGCAAAGATGCTGCAATGGACAATCTATGAGTCGAACGGATCATACTCTTAAACAAACGAATGCAGCATGCCATAAAATAATACATTTAACGCGACTATTATTTACTTGCGAATTTCATTTAAAAGAGTTGAAGATGACTGAAATAAATAATAACACGAGAGCAATTACAAGTGCATTATTATATTTTCCACACGTACTGCAAAAACGATCTAAATAATGAATAGTTGGAATCAGTAACTACAAACAATCTATGTAGGAGCTCATTTCTAGTTACCGATTCTAATCTTACTGTTTGTTGCGAAAAAATCGACTTTAAAAAAATGAAAATCTTTACACACGTTACTGCACACGTAAAGAAATAAAACGCAAAAATGACCAAATCTTGCACCCGATAACTATACTACACGAAAGTCATACCAGATACAGTAGCTCCAAAGAACGCTCAGTAAAATCGGTACACCAGGAGTCACAGTAAAAATAGGAGAAGTGTAGCAGAAACATCCATAAGGTGAGTTTCGTCACAGGGTTATTTGGTAAGAGTGATAGCGTTATGGAGATGTTTAGCAAACTCAAGTGGCAGACTCTGCAAAAGAGGCGCTCTGCATCGCGGTGTAGCTTGCTGTCCAGGTTTCGAGAGGGTGCGTTTCTGGACGAGGTATCGAGTATATTGTTTCCCCCTACTTATAGCTCCCGAGGAGATCACGAACGTAAAATTAGAGAGATTCGAGCGCGCACAGAGGCTTTCCGGCAGTCGTTTTTCCCGCGAACCATATGCGACTGGAACAGGAAAGGGAGGTAATGACAGTGGCACGTTAAGTGCCCTCTGCCACACACCATTGGGTGGCTTGCGGAGTATAAATGTAGATGTAGATAAAACTTGCTACATAAAAAGAAACTTACCAGATATGAACTTCCAAAGGAGTCAACGATCGAGGCTGACAAGATCGAAATAAGGACGTAACAAGAAATAATAATGTTAGAAGGTCAAACTGTAACGAAAGAAGTAAAATCCAGAATAACTAATGAAAAAAATAATAAGAAACGCAAACTGCCAAGCACGAATGAGTGTACCACCCAAATCAAATGGTTCAAATGGCTCTGAGCACTATGGGACTTAACATCTGAGGTCATCAGTCCCCTAGAACTTAGAACTACTTAAACCTAACTAACCTAAGGACATCACACACATCCATGCCCGAGGCGGGATTCGAACCTGCAACCGTAGTAGTCGCGCGGTTTCAGACCGTAGCGCCTAGAACCGCGTGGCCACCTCGGTCGGCCACCCAAATCAGTTCTTCCCTAACACCCGCCCTCAATCAGACGCAAAATTTTAAAATAGTAAATAAATGAAAACACGAGTCAGTAACATAAATCCTCCGGCAAAGACACAACAATACCCCTCGGCCCACCATTGTAACCAGAAAATATTAAAACTACAGAAAAAACTCCCTGCAGAGAAATCAAAAAAGTAGCACTGGCACAATATAGTAACACAAAAAAACGCAACGTAAAACAAGAAAAAAGTATTAGACCCAATAACACCTAACTAACAAAACGAGGCTTGTACATTTCGCTGACTACTTTCATAAATGCAAGAAATAAACAATAACCTTTAGGAATACTCTTCCGTCAACAGTATTCATCTACATGGCCTTGCAACACAGAAATACTTCTCTTTCCCTGCCCGACAACAGATTTTACAGGCCCCCAATACCCCTCGGTAGTATTAGTACATGGTCCCGTCTTATAATCTTCAAACTGAATGTTGTGATTCACGACCAAATGATGATAACCCCTTTCACCCAACCCCTTGTACGAAGCAAACCCATCCGACATGACTACAGAACCTTCTTCCACATATTCTTCTATTAAAGATGTCAAAACTTCGTTTATCCGATTTGGTACTAACCTAAATACATCAGCACAATCTCCTCCAGAAAGTACTACTCCAAAAACCCAAAGCCCAACAACCTCGTAACCCCTTTCGTATTTTCTCTTTCCAAAATGTGACTCATCTACTTCAACTATAACCCCTGCCACTCCCCCCCCCCCAACCCCCTCCAATACTTTATAAATTCCCCGCAGACCAGTCGACTACAGTGCCACACGAAACCTCTGCTTCGTGCATGACATATTTGCAAGAATATTCATAGCAAAAATAGTAGGTTAGCATGACAATTTCTTCTAAATTCAGCCTCGATCTTTAGAAACACGTCCTCCTGCGTATGGATCTCGATATGCTATTTTTTTGCTCATGAATTCGTCGGAAGTTCGTGATGACGCAACCTTCGTCAGAACCATAAATTTCCACAGACACAACACTTGCAAAATTCAGCAATGACGCCCAATGATTGCAAAAATTTTATAGTTGATTTACGGTCACTCATTTTCCGAAGCAGAATTTTCGCAGTAAAAAAACTGACTCATCCATAAGGAACAGCGTCAGAAATCAAGACCTTATAAATCACGACTACTTATAAATCACCACATTCATTAACAAAAGATGTCGAAAACAAATTACGAGATGAAAACAAAACAATCTACATCGATTTCTTAATACATGCGCGTAACGAGTAAATCCAGAGAAACAATTTAACGTTCAGCGACAGCAATCTGCGGCACAAACAAAATTTACATCACACATTACGTCATTGGTCAAAGTCGACGTGTGGTGTCGTGCACTAGGGAAATACAGAAGCGTCCGATCTTACCCGTCGGCTTTGACCCATGACGTCACAAATACCGCGGAAACGACTATAAACAATTCCAATATGGCGGATATAAAAACATCGCATACGTATTGTAAACACTGAAATACACAAGTTTCACAAAAAGCCTAATGACTGTAACGGGACAAGCGTGGGAAATTAGGGGTTTTTGGGTGCGGAGAAACTAAATATACAGAAATGTAGCCACCGACCGCCATTCAAAACCACGCAAAACAACGAAATAAATCAACATCACAAAACTGACCAAATACCAAAAAACACATTCCTATCCATAATCGGACACTTCCCTTAACCTATATAGCTCAACAGAACCTACCGATCACATCCCCCAATAGAAAACTAAGAAACGAAAGCTTCCCTTACACCTACATACATCGGCACTTATGCAGTTTAGCAGGTACGGAAAAAATTTTTCATTTTTTTTCAAAATTTGATCATCATGTGTCGTTATGCGGTGGGGGGAGTCTGCAGTGCCCCCCCATCCCCCCACAGGCTTCATTAGTGTCAAATCAATATTTTCGAATCATAGGCGGCCGCTGCCGCGGCCGCATTCCAAAAAAAAACTCCCAACCTAACCTCAAGTGGGCTACGCTACAGATCAATATGTTCATCAAATTGCTTCATATTACGTATACATGTTCATTAGTGTCAAATCAATATTTTCGAATCATAGGCGGCCGCTGCCGCGGCCGCATTCCAAAAAAAAAACTCCCAACCTAACCTCAAGTGGGCTACGCTACAGATCAATATGTTCATCAAATTGCTTCATATTACGTATACATGTTCATTAGTGTCAAATCAATATTTTCGAATCATAGGCGGCCGCTGCCGCGGCCGCATTCCAAAAAAAAACTCCCAACCTAACCTCGTATTCAGGGCTACGCTACAGATCAATGTGTAGGTCCCTTACGTCACGGGTCAAAGCCGACGCGTGAGATCGGATGTTTCCAACCTATACCCAATACACAAAACGGGACTAGTGCAGCAGGGGATACAACCCGTCGGCTTTGAACAATGACGTCACAAGTCGCCAGAGAGCATGTATTACAGAGATGAAAGAGCTGAGGAGAATGTTGAGAAACAAAGGAATGCGAGAGAGATAAACATTGATCTTGTCAAAAGCATAAGTGTTTTTTGACTTAAAAAAAAAAAAATCTCACGAGATAGAATAAACTGATCCTACTTTATTAAGCAATATCTTGTCAAAAGCCGAGAAGCGATTGTTCTTAATGTTCTAGCTCCCTTCAGTACGTAATAAGAGTTTTTTGGCTTTAAAAAAAAAAAAATCTCACGAGATAGAATAAACTGATCCTACTTTATTAAGCAATATCTTGTCAAAAGCCGAGAAGCGATTCTTCTTAGTGTTCTAGCTCCCTTCAGTACGTAATAAGAGTTTTTTGGCTTTTAAAAAAAAAAAATCTCACGAGATAGAATAAACTGATCCTACTTCATTAAGCAATCAGTAAAGAAACGAAACTGAAACATAACAGTAAAAGCAAAAGCAAATTGTGGTCAACATATCTTGGCCCATAACTTCCCTTAAATCGTCCATATTCATAGCGGTAGACAAATCCATTCCTATAAACGAAAATAAGACACTACAAATTTTCTATAACAAAAAATTAATAATCCACATTACCTTAATATCATTACGAAAAATATTAAGTACCGGCCGAATAAAAAACAAATAATTAAGTTAATTAAGTCACACGTTTAATGATGCAACCAATATCAAGCGATCGCTTTTAGATTTACATTCAATTATTTTTATTATTTTAATGATAGTGCTTATTAGAACACAGAACTGCTTTATTATCTATGCCTCAAAGTGAAGACATTAAGATCTATGACTAAGGAATGACGTCATTGTTCAAAGCCGACGGGTTGTATCCCCTGCTGCACTAGACCCCACAAAACATACATAAATAACCAAAAAAAAAACGGAACTTACATCAAAAAAGTTCCAGCTCCACAAACTAGATTGGCCACCACAATCACACACAAATGCACACACGCACGCACGCACACACACACACACACACACACACACACATACAAAAACACACACACACACACCAACGAAAAAATACTGATCAGCTCTAAAGCTGTCTCCCCCATCATCGCCCTCAACCGAACACTGTTAAGGCGGTCTTTCATATCCATTCCTGAACAAAAAACCACAACCAAATACACTCAATAACAAACTCACCCGACGTACAGCAATGAGCATTAAATTAACCATTAACTCACTAATAGAAATTCCGCTTCAAATCCAACACCTGAGCAACAGAAAACTGACCCCACCACACGAAACAAACGAAACAAACGAAAACCATGAACACACCACCAGAGAGCACGACAAACAAAAACAAGACATCTACAAACACGCCACAATCGCAAATCAAACTCCGCGCCGTAATGACGTCACACACCACAACACGCTTACGTCACGGGTCAAAGCCGACGGGTAAGATCGGACGCTTCTGTTGACCCTGCACTAGAATTGACCCTCTTTTAGAATTTAGTGTATCGCTTCTCCACATTTTGTGCTACTGTTTCGTATATGTTGTTAATTCATTTAATCTTCCCGTTTTTCTGACAATTTTGGGTTCTCCTCGCCCAAAACTCCCACTTTTCTGTGCTTCTCCCGTTAGATTCAATAAAATTAACACTATTTTGTAACAGTATGACTTCACCATGCGCTTTACTGTAATGCAATTTAAAAGTTCTCTGTGCTTTTCTAGTCGCATAAATTACGAGAATACTTCAGACCAGACATCAACATTTGTTTTTAATTCTTGTTATTAATTATTTCCGTTATCTTCAGTTCGTTTTTATATAATTCATGACTAAGTAAATAACTGTGTGAATGTGACTGTAATTTTATCGCATGCTACATTCATTTGTTTGCGAACATGATCCGTTGCTTTCATAGATTGCCTATACGTAGCGTCTTTGCCTTACTAATGACGTCATGCTGAAAGTGGACGAGTGGAATCGGACACTAGAATTTATCCAAATATGTTATCGATCTTCGAAAATTTTTCATACATTGTTCTGTTACTTGTGAAAACGTTTCATTTCACTGTCTCTGTATGTCTTCCAGTTTTTGTAGTAATATTTCCATATTAACCTCTGTCGACATTTTCCTTGTTATCAGCAGCATACACAATCTCACAAGTATTACCGATCCACCGCACTACACCCACAAAAACAGTTATGAAGTGCAATACTGGTATAGCTCACCGTAGTCGTACTGCGTGCTGGCGATGGTCTGGTCGTCGACGCAGGAGTTTAGGCCGCGTGCTGGGGTTGCGGTAGTGCAGATTGCGTGCTGGCGTCGCGGTGGTGTAGATGGATCGGTCGTCGACAGATGCCTGCTGCCCGGATGCCGCTGGCTGCGTGCTGGCTCTTGGCGGGTCGTCTACGGCTGCGTGTTTCACCGGTTTGAACGAATGCTCTTGGCCTAGGCGCATCGATGTTGTTGTTTACGATCCCTGTTGCCCTTAGCAACACGTATTCTCTTTGCTTATTTGTTATGGAATTTCTTCCTTTCAATCTGTTTTTCATTTGCCACTTCCCACTTATAACCATACGACTGCCACGTGGAATTTTTGGAATTTTTTTTAATGACAGATGACTGCTGTATTTAGCTTGTGTGGCGATGTTTTGACTAAATATATATATATATATTAGGCATAGCTGCGTGGACCATATGTCCAGAATAGACGTTGCTCAAACAGTGAAAACATCACAATGAAATGAATACTCCAAGCCGCACACAGGCCTTGATATAAGTCAACGGGGTCATTTGAAAACGTGTGACTCGAACCTGTGATCTCCTGATTACATGGCAGACGCTCTATCCATCTGAGCCACCGAGGACACAGAGGATAGTGCCACTGCAGGGACTTATCTCTGGCACGCCTCCCGTGAGACCCACATTCCCGACTTATTGACCCGCACTATATTCGTAGTGCCCCTGCCCATTATACTCATTACTCGCGGCTTGTTGCCGATTCCCGTAAGAGTTCGGGCACTGTTTGTGCATCTGCACGGAAGAAGAAGATGGTCAAATGGCCGGTGATATACATGTCCGAAAGAGCAGACACCATCTTCATTTATATATGTCTGAAAGAACAGATACCATCTTCATATATATACAGGGTGTTACAAAAAGGTACCACCAAACTTTCAGGAAACATTCCTCACACACAAAGAAAGAAAATATGTTATGTGGACATGTGTCCGGAAACGCTTACTTTCCCTGTTAGAGCTCATTTTATCACTTCTCTTCAAATCACATTAATCATAGAATGGAAACACACAGCAACAGACCGTACCATCGTGACTTCAAACACTTTATTACAGGAAATGTTCAAAATGTCCTCCGTTAGCGAGGATGCATGCATCCACCCTCCGTCGCATGGAATCCCTGATGCGCTGATGCAGCCCTGGAGAATGGCGTATTGTATCACAGCCGTCCACAATACGAGCACGAAGAGTCTCTACATTTGGTACCGGGGTTGCGTAGACAAGAGCTTTCAAATGCCCACATATATGAAAGTCAAGAGGGTTGAGGTCAGGAGAGCGTGGAGGCCATGGAATTGGTCTGCCTCTACCAATCCATCGGTCACCGAATCTGTTGTTGAGAAGCGTACGAAAACTTCGACTGAAATGTGCAGGAGCTCCATCGTGCATGAACCACATGTTGTGTCGTACTTGTAAAGGCACATGGTCTAGCAGCACAGGTAGAGTATCCCGTATTAACTCATGATAACGTGCTCCATTGAGCGTAGGTGGAAGAACATGGGGCCCAATCAAGAGTTAACAGAAAATCTGTGTTGATGACGTGATTGCACAATTGCGTGCGGATTTTCGTCAGCCCACTCATGTTGATTGTGAAAATTTACAATTTGATCACTTTGGAATGAAGCCTCATCCGCAAAGAGAACATTTGCACTGAAATGAGGATTGACACATTGTTGGAAGAACCATTCGCAGAAGTGTACCCGTGGAGGCCAATCAGCTGCTGATAGTGCCTGCACACGCTGTACATGGTACGGAAGCAACTGGTTCTCCCGTAGCACTCTCCATACAGTGACGTGGTCAACGTTACCTTGTACAGCAGCAACTTCTCTGACGCTGACATTAGGGTTATTGTCAACTGCGCAAAGAATTGCCTCGTCCATTGCAGGTGTCCTCGTCGTTCTAGGTCTTCCCCAGTCGCGAGTCATAGGCTGGAATGTTCCCTGCTCCCTAAGACGCCGATCAATTGCTTCGAACGTCTTCCTGTCGGGATACCTTCGTTCTGGAAATCTGTCTCGATACAAAATACCGCGCCGCGGCTATTGCCCCGTGCTGATCCATACATCAAATGGGCACCTGCCAACTCCGCATTTGTAAACATTGCACTGACTGTAAAACCACGTTCGTGATGAACACTAACCTGTTGATGCTACGTACTGATGTGCTTGATGCTATTACTGTAGAGCAATGAGTCGCATGTCAACACAAGCACCGAAGTCAACATTACCTTCCTTCAATTGGGCCAACTGGCGGTGAATCGAGTACATACTGACGGAACTAAAATGAGCTCTAACATGGAAATTAAGCGTTTCCTGACACATGTCCACATAACACCTTTTTCGTTATTTGTGTGTGAGGAATGTTTCCTGAAAGTTTGGCCGTACCTTTTTTAACACCCTGTATATGTCCGAAATCAACCTTGCAACACTTGTGATTTATGTCACGATCCAGCTACACTTTGCCCAGTTCTTCCTCGGCATTGAACGTATTTCTTCTGTGTAGACTTCTATGACTGAAATGGCTATAGAACAAATCACTACTTCTCTACTTAAATAAACTGTAGATTGGTTCCACTTAACTCGGTATATTGTCACAAACTTTCATTAATCGTTACACGCTACCTGGGACGTCACCTTTCCCAGAACCAACTAATATTGCTGTCTAAAAGACACCTTATTAACATGTCTGTGATTGGTATAAAACAACAATCGCTTGTGTGCATCATATTCGTCTTCGTTGGTGCTAGAGGTCTCCTATGGTACCAGAGCTCCTTCATTTTTCCTTGCTCCATAGAGATTACAAATGACCTCCAGCAGGCAGACTATTCACCTGTCATGTAATACTTTCCGATGTTTAAAACTAATTGTGATCACGTACAACTTTACCCTGAGCTCTATATTTGACGCACGTGGTACATGCCTTTCCATGAATGGCAAATGGGATTCGGATGGGGGTTTTAAGGGTTTCCCTGCTGACGGGACTGGTGAAACGCCAGAGAAGCAGAATATTGGACAGTATTTTTGTGTATTCGTGGAGAAACAATATTCGGGAAAAAAGACTGGTTTGTTAGTTAAGTTCTTTTGTTACTTTTGATAGTTCGGTACTAAAGTAATAACTACGAGATTAACAAATAGTTCTTCATGAAAATCGGAAACGTTTTGCGTGCAAATTTTGGGGGCTCTGACCGAAATAAACTCAACGAGTGACGACGCAGTTTTGACGCCGATTTAGAAACAAGCGATAAAAGTGAAACACCGTTCTCACCACACTCACAAGATTAATGTAAATTTTCTCTGTTATTTCGTTACGTCGAAGGTGCTCTTAAGTCATTTATCGGCGGTGACGGATGTAAAATTAAAGAGTTGATCGTGGACTTTGAGGAAACAGTGTTTTTAATAGTTCGAATGGACTGCACATGCTTGTTTTCGCAAAAAAGTGAGGTGAAAGTTTGGTTAAGATTTTCGTTGAGGGTGAGTAGGGTCCTACATCGTGGGCTGCACTGAAGAAAGCTTTGCAGGAATAATTAGATGCGAAATGAAGGGAGATCCAATTACTTTCTCGACAAAAGAAGAAACGGCAAGAGTCTCTTCAAGAATGTTTTCTCGAAATGAAGTAAGTTACCAGCCGTACTGATTCTGATAACTACTCGCTATTTCGGTATGTGATTGACGGGATGGAAACGACTCACGCACGAAACTTCTACTTTATGACGCTGGAAGTGTGAGAGAGTTTAAGGAAAAATAGAGCTATGAAGTCTCATCTGAATACCGGAGAAGAATAATCAAAAAGCGACTATGAAGGCAAATACTGGTAAGAATAGTATTAAAAATTGTAAATTTGAAATTGTACGAATAAGTATCTTAGAAGCGAAGGCGCTAATTGACTGTAATAGTCAGCTTAATTTTTTACGACAGGATGCTCCAAGTTTGCAAAAAACAGATGTAATCTTGAGAGGATTTGGGAAAAACTTCGTCCCTTCACAAGGGTATTTTACAGGCATCGTTGACATTGATGATATGAATATTTGTGTGGTTTCTAGAGACACAATGAATTTAGAAATGGAAGTTGGAAACGATTTGCGAGATCAAACTGAAGTGTTAACAATTAAGGGCAGAGTTACTATTAGTAAACCAGAACAGACACTTCATCTTATGTCTATCCATGTAGCGGAAAACCAGAATTAGATACTGGAAGCTCTGTTAGCGATGAAACAAAGAAACACATTGAAGATATAGTGAGTATTAACACCCCAACGACGACGAAGTCCACTGATGTCAGAAACATTCAGTCTGGAGAAAAGGAGAATGGAAACTGGATCATCTCTTTGTGTGGGAAATCTACGATATGAAAGTTCTCAGAGGGACATATACTGGATCAGATCATTTTACGGTAGAAATAAAAATTAAATTCATCATACTGACAAATAAAAAATTCCACAGCAAAAAGAACGCACGACCATCATAAATTGATAAATAACGAGAAATACGACGAACGAAGAAGGAACATAAAAATAACATATGATCTAGAGAAAATAGTTCCCCACCTGAAGCAAATAGCTGAACAAGTAGCCCAAGTAAAACCAAGGAAATATGCCTTTGTGGAACAATGAGTGTGATACAACAATGGTAAACAAACACCAAGCCTGGTTAAGATATCGGAGTCATAAAACAGGAGAATCAAATTTGGAACAAAACGAAGAAAGGCAGTAAAAAAAAAATATAAGAAGAGATAAACACTGATGCCAAATGAAGTGGTGTACAGTGACCTGGAGCCCATTACAGATGCTTTACAGAAGAAAAGGATCTCTTTCTTTGCCCATATTATGAGGACACCACAAACCAAATTACCAAGGAAAATTAAAGAGGATATTGGAACATGAAGCAACAATTAGGATGGATAAAGGAAATCAGGGAGGTATGAAAGACGATTTGCAAAACAAAACGGAGGATTTAAAATACGTGAAGGACATACAGATAAGATTTTAACCAAAAACAGACAAACAACATATAAAAAAAATGGTATTTACGGATGAGGAACGACAAAATGGAGCAGGACGAAAAAGGTAAAGGGAAATTCTAAAAGAAAAAAAAACTAAGGATGTAAAATCGTAAAAAGAAGAAGAAGAAACGTGGAAATCGGACAAAGATAAAAAAATTCCTTCTTCAATTTCAAGATACGTAGAACCAAAATATTAAGTTAAATAGACAAATAAAAAAAAAAACTTAGTCGTCCACCGTTCACTGCTTATCTCGAAAAGTAGTTAGTGGTTGAATACTACAAAAAATCACCAGTTTTCTCCTATTAATTCTATTTTTTTGAAACACTGCTCAAACCACAGGGGTTGTAACCGAGGATCATATGACCAGTTGGGTATTACGGATAATGAGTGCTTAAGAACGAAAACTGAGGTAGAAGAACTCTGTTTTTCGTATTAATTTGTCAATTTTCAAGGGCTACAGTCAACTAAAGGAATATTATGAAGATACGGGCGGCAGATACGCTACTTTCTATTTTTATTTTGAACTACGAATTAATATCTCCTCATGCAATGACGCAAGCTCGCTGTGGCTCCTCGCATTCTTAATCCTGAAAAGTAAATGGAGCATTGTACCTCACTGTTACTGCATTTCTGAAAAGAATTCCAGGCTAGGGATAGTGCCAGTCTGTAACGCAACTGATGTCCAACGATGACAGCGAGAAACTACCATATATATCATATGGGACAAGTCTTTTACACTACATGTACACCATCTGATAGGCCACGCAACATGGCAGCAAGTACATCACTGTCTTAGCAATGGTGTACCAGTTCTTATACCATGTGTTTCTTGCTCATTTTGTCGCCATTGTTATTAAAATAACACTTATGACTTTTCCCATTCGCTATAATAATGCAATATTTCAAAGCAATGGAAATTATCCGAATAAACATTACTTTTTTAAAAAAGGTTTATTAGAAACCAAGAATTTTATCACTGATGCAGCGGCTAATTGATATTGCGTTATTTTTTACCCGGTTATTTGTAAAAATATAAAAAACACCGGACATAACCGAGACCAAACAAACACCGAAAATACCGGTTAACAATAACGTTATCGGATTTTCCCTCCACACTCCCTAGACCCAACGGACAGGTTAAGAGGATCAATTCTACTTTGGCCAAAATCATTGCTAAGCTTAATATTGATAGCCCTAATAAATGGTATAAGGTGGTATCAGCAGTTCAACGTGCCTTGAATTCAACATACCACAGAAGTATTTGGAAACAGCATTTGAACTTTTGGCAGAAGTTAAGATACAGACTGATCTTCACATCACAAAGTTATTAGAAGAATAAATTATTAATTCATTTGAAGGGAGACGCAGTAAACTGAAGGAAGATGCTAAGCTACAGATCAGTAAAATGTAGTCGTCCAGTGTGACCGTGCGGTTCTAGGCGCTTCAGTCTGGAACCACGCGACCGCTACGGTTGCAGGCTCGAATCCTGCCTCGGGCATGGATGTCTGTGATGTCCTTAGGTTAGTTAGGTTTAAGTAGTTCTAAGTTCTAGGGGACAAATGACCTCAGATGTTAAGTCCCATAGTGCTCAGAGCCATTTTTTTAGTATAGTGTAAGAAGAAAATCGTGCTAGTATCAACCGACATGGGAAGAGAGCCTCAACGTGCGAAGTTAGTGACCTGGTAGCAATAAAACGAACACAAACTGGGACAACACTAACGTTGAAAGTCAAAAATTTAGGTCCCTACCCAGTTACCAAAGTTAAAACTAATGATACCTACGAAGTATGCCGGGAAGATGATAATCAAGGGGGTACCAGGCCTGGAAATAATATGCGCTGAATTTATGCAACCCTGGCCAAGTGACTATTCGTCATCCGACTTAGATAATTGTCAGGCTGACCGAATATGGGATTACGCTGAATATTGGACAGCAGATTTGTGTGTTCGTGGAGAAACAATATTCACGGAAAAGACGCTTCTTACGCAATGTGCAGTGTATCCTTCTCCCCCTTCAGGCAGTCCAAAAATTATGCACACATTGCACAATCCACCACCGACAATTTTACTGTTACAAGCCACTCATATATCTTTAATCACCATAATTGGAAAGAGCTGCTGTTATTGCCTTCGGCAACCAGTAGGAATTTAAAGTCGGTAGTAAGCTGCCATGCATTTTTCAACCACCGGTACTTTCCTTCATCTATAAGAGCACGTGTCCGATCCAGGTTGAATAGTTAATCTGTAATTTTAATAAGAAAAGGAAAGTTATTATTTACGTTGGCAGTACTTAACAAAACATGATGCACCTACTTTTTAATCGTTGTAGGACGAATTCTTCAGACACAGTACAAAAATAACTAGTGGACACAGACACACAGTTTAAAAAATTAAAATCGAAAATTAATATTAATTTCTTTTATTTGTGAGAAGTGGCTACACTTCTCTCCGTCACTGTCTAAGACAATCATGTTGCTTTCGAAGCACAATTAAATGACATAAAAGGGGGCACATAGGTAGATACAGTGCTCTAAATATTATGGTAAATGTTGGCATAGTATACTGGCTCACTACTGTTTCAGCAAATTTTACGTCGACATTTGTTCTGGTGTGTTATTTGTTGAACTGTATTTTAGCTTTCGTGACAGACCATAATTGGTTTTTTTTTCCTATTTTAAGGTAGTCATCTTAACTGACTAATTATATTATTTTATAACCTGATGAGCTTCTACCTTTCGTACTCTCAGCATGGTCTTAGTCCAAATAAATATAGTAGTCTTGTATTGCTAAAAGCACGCTCAGTTTGCAGAGAGCAGTTTCCTGAAAGTGTAGAGCTTCGTCTAACTTCCCAACAAGTTGGTGTAGTGCTGTTTCACACGACTTGTCTGGTTGATATTCATGTGGACTTTCATGAAGTGAACCTCAGTTTACCTGCTTTCCCTAACGTGCACATTTCTAATGTCTTTAAGACTTGGTATGATCTGTTCTCCCTGTCCTTGGAGTGAAAACAGCCTGCACTGCCCTGCTTGTTGCAGAAGAGGCAGAGAAATTCCATTTGGACCTAGTGAAGACTGAAGAGTTGAAACAAGCCCACCGCCCACTGGGTTTTCTTGAAGCCAATATGTTCTTTGGCAGCTAACAGTTCTCCTGTTAACAATCTCTAAAGACTCTTGGCCTGTGTTATTCATCTACCAGAGTGCACTGAGGCAACTGAGTCCTGATTGGCACATCCAGCGTCTATTGTGCTGTCCTTGTACACTCTTGATCCTCCTTCTTTAGTATGATTTCTGGATTTACAGGTATTCTTGCGAGGATTTTGTGAAGTGCATGCTATAGCGTTACTCTGACAGTTGCACGTTCCACGTCATCACAGAATGTCTTGCGCGATTATTGTTTCGCTTATTCAGCAGCAAGATTATATTTGGCAAAGTCTTTCCTTTCCTTCTTGCAAATTTGTGCAGTCTTTTTACCTACTTTCCTTGCAGTTCAAGATGATTGTTCTACTAAGAGGCACGTCTTGATGAATGGACAGTTTCCCAATCACGAGGCCATGATGGCAAACGCCACTTCACCTGCCATTTCTTCTAAATCTGTGGGATTCCTTGTCAAGATTTTAACTACAGATTACTGTGAGTTTGAATCTTTCCTATACGAGTCCCTATCTGTTTTCCTACGAGTCGTATTGCTCATGGTCTGTTTCACACCAATTTCAATACGAAACATAAAGTACACTTAGTCAGATAAGAACGGTACATCGCTAAATGGCATTATTTGACGAACCTACCCTTCGAGACGAGGGTAATGTCAACTACTTCTTCCCTTTTTTTATCTTCAAAGCAGATTCCTTATCTCTAGTCAATATCTCTAGATTACACTCCAGTAACTACTCAAGCAGTTACTTTCTGCTCCTACTGACGTCACTGCTTCCCCACACTAGGTTGTGAGCATTGGCATCACAGCCAACCAGCAGCTGTTCTTTCAGATACAAGCGCTATCTGCCAGTCCCCTCACTTCATGAGTATGAGGAGCACTGTCCTCGTACGAAAGATATTCCAGGGCCAACACAAATTCTCTCTTGCATCTTTCTCACGCTGTTTCATTTTGATGATCACTAACTTCCTGCAATAGCAGATCGCCATCGGCTTTAATGAGACTCCACTTTTAAAATACATACATGCTCTGAAGATTTTTAAATTACTGACGTAAATCATATTACCTCCAGTTCTGGGAGGCCTGATAAATGGGAGTCTTGGATCAGGGCAACTTCCACCTCCCTTCTTTTTCCGGCAGGTATTTAAGGCGGCTGTCGTCCCCTTACTTCCAGCATCTAGGTTGACTCCATTGTCGCTCGTGATATACTTAACTCTGACAGTAACATGTGTGAGTCCTAACAAGGGAACATCCCCATCGCACCCCCCTCAGATTTAGTTATAAGTTGGCACAGTGGATAGGCCTTGAAAAACTGAACACAGATCAATCGAGAAAACAGGAAGAAGTTCTGTGGAACTATGAAAAAATAAACAAAATATACATACTGAGTAGTTCATGCTTAAGATAGGCAATATTAAGGAGAGCATGAGCTCAGGAGCGTCGTAGTCCCGTGGTTAGCGTGAGCAGCTGCGAAACGAGGTGTCTTTGGTTCAAATCTTCCCTCGACTCAAAATTTTACTTTCTTTATTTTGGCAAAGTTATGATCTGTCCGTTCGTTCATTGACGTCTCTGTTCACTGTAATAAGTTTAGTGTCTGTGTTTTGCGACCGCACCGCGAAACCGTGCGATTAGTAGACGAAAGGACGTGCCTCTCCAATGGGAACCGAAAACATTTGATCGCAAGGTCATAGGTCAACCGATTCCTCCACAGGAAAACACGTCTGATATATTCTATACGACACTGGTGACATCATGTGCGTCACATGACAGGAATATGTTGTCGACCCACCTAACTAGTACACTTTGCGAATTGGTAAAATGATTCTTCTACCTTGCCCGATTTAGGTTTTCTTGTGGGTGTGATAATCACTCCCAAAAAAGTGATGAAAACATAAGAGTTTGTCACATAAACTGAAAACAAAAAGTTAAATTTTTCACTCGTGGTAAGACTTGAACCACGGACCTTTCCTTCCGCAGCTCGTTACGCGAACCACGGGACTACGGCGCTCCTGAGCTCGCACTGTCCTTGATATTAGATATGTTGCACATGGACTACTCAGTTTGTATGTTTTGCTAATTTTTTCATAGTTCCATACAACTTCTTCCTGTTTCCTCGATCGATAAGTGTTCAGTTTTTCAAGGCCTATCCACTGTGCCAACTCATAACTAAATCTGAGGGGGATGCGATGGGGAGATTCCCTTGTAAGTAAAATTTTAGATCCTGCTGTGGCATTATCCTGAGCCTGTGTTACATGCTTTTTCATACTCTGTTGAAATTTTCTGGAGTGAGTAGTATTTTTACAGATATCGACATCAGGTACAGAAGTTGAATAAATGAAGGAATGATGAAACTCCATTGGATTCAAATCTAGTGATCGGTTAGGCGATGCAATTGATCCCGTTACACCAATCCATAGATTTGGAAACTAGTTATCGAGATACCGACGAAACTTTAGAGTAAAGTGAAATGGAGCACTAACGTGCATAATCCAATTCCGTTGGATGACGTCTAGAGGTACAGTATCGAGTTAATGAGGAATCTCATTTTTGAGAAACCGAGGTTATTCTTGTCCGGCAAGTCCCTGTGCGCAGCAACAGGGATCAGTAAGATGATCATGAGTGATACCACAGCACACGTTAAAGTTGAAGTAAAGAGAATCAGACCAACTAGAAACAAATGACAAGACCATCTGTAGATAAGAATGTAAGTAAAAATCCACCTGTCAGGTGCGCTGGAAAACGCGGGATCGCTACAGGTAATTCTTTTCGTAATTTGCTAAACAAGGATTTTGAATTTTTGTAATTCTGGTGTTAGAAACACTTTTCTACGTTTATGACAACAGTTATGACACTTTTCTTCTTCGTCAGAAACCGTGGGAATAATTCTGGACTACCATGTAGACTGGCCTGCACACGAAGCCGTAATCTGTTCGTATGTGTCACCGTCACTTCTCTCACCACAGGAATATGGGAAAGTATTTCATTTCGACCTTAAGAAATAAGGTCGTAGAGAAACTAACGTTCCCCATACTTGACTATGGTGACGTCATTCTCCAGGGCCTTCATACGAAAGGTCATGCCGGCGGGAGCTGATGATGAATCTTTGTCACGATTAATTTGTAACTTAAGCTGTTTCGACCACAAAACATCAGCCTAAGAATAATTATCAATGCTACGTGCCGATAAGCATGGAGACCATCATACTGTTTGCTCTATCGTCTCCTCAGTCGTTGTACTCCCTCTTATTTCTCTTCATCAATTACAAACTGAACAGCACAGCAGAAATACTTGTACACAGTGAAAAATTCTCTATACACGGTGGTCCATTGACAGTGACCGGGCCAAACGTATAAGTACGTGGTATCACGTAACATTGCGCCAGTGCGTCACCATAGTCAAGTATGGGGAATGTTAGTTGCTACCTGGTACCAACTGTTCGTCTAAAATTGTGAGCGATATGTTTGTGACTATTACAGCGCCATCCTATTTAAAAAAACGCAGTTGATATCCGTTTGACTTATGGCAATCCGAAAACAAAGGAAGTAGGTTACAGTACGCTTGTTCGCCCACTGGTTGAATACTGCTCAGCAGTGTGGGATCCGTACCAGATAGGGTTGATAGAAGAGATAGAGAAGATCCAACGGAGAGCAGCGCGCTTCGTTACAGGATCATTTAGTAATCGCGAAAGCGTTACGGAGATGATAGATAAACTCCAGTGGAAGACTCTGCAGGAGAGACGCTCAGTAGCTCGGTAAGGGCTTTTGTTAAAGTTTCGAAAACATACCTTCACCGAAGAGTCAAGCAGTATATTGCTCCCTCCTACGTATATCTCGCGAAGAGACCATGAGGATAAAATCAGAGAGATTAGAGCCCACACAGAAGCATACCGACAATCCTTCTTTCCACGAGCAATACGAGACTGGAATAGAAGGGAGAACCGATAGAGGTACTCAGGGTACCCTCCGCCACACACCGTCAGGTGGCTTGCGGAGTATGGATGTAGATGTAGATGACAGCTCCATCTAGCGAGCCAACCATAGCGCCATCTGGTTTCCCCCTTCAAGACAGACAAGTTTCGTTCTTTGTAGTTTTTTCGTTTGATGCTTATTTCGTGAGATATTTGGCCCGGTCACGATCAATGGACCACTTTGTATTCCATCACATAGCACTGCCATCTTTCCTAAACCATTTTTTGTATCAGAAACCCGACTTTGTAATAATTTTCTCAAAATATCAGAGAAATTAAATTCCTTCTAGACTTCAAAGGACAGCCAGTGGTTCACCTTATATGCGGAATTCTAGGTGGGCGTGACTCACTGGCTGAAGTCTCAGGCAGCAGAATTTTACGACAATGGTCTTTCAAAGCTTGTCCACCGCTATGTAAGTGCCTCAATCTCTTCTACATTCTGTGCAGCTCATTCTCGTCAGTCCTCCTCCCATAGGACTGTTCCCTAACCATTGTCTGCAGAACTCTGTATTTATATTCCGTTCTTTCCTGAAAGCTTCTGTCTCCGTAAATTCAATGCCCTTCTCCTCTGCACTCCATTCCGCTACTGATAATACGAGGGCTATTCAGAAAGTAGGGAACGTTTCCGTCTGACGCCGATAGGAGCGCGCCGATCGCGTATACTTTCTCGGCAGCGGGAACGTCTCTGCGCGTGTAGTTTATTCGATATTCGAATTTGAAATGTGCGCTGCAATCGAAAATCCAGCCAGTTGTGATGTGGTTTGTGATACGGTTTTTGTTGACAAAAAACCTGAAACCTATAGAAATTTATCCTGAACTGTGCGAAGTGTACGGAAACAACGTAATGAGTGGATGTTCCGTCCGGAAATGGTGTACTTGGTTTAAAAATGGCCGAACCAACGTTCATGATGAAATGAAGAGTGAACGCCCGAGCATTGTGACTGACGATCTTGTCGCTGAAGTTGATGATACAATTCGTGAAAACCGTCGCTTCACAATAATGGAGTTTTCGCTTTCTTTTCCACAAGTTTCACGGACTTTGTTGCTTGAAATTGTCACTTAGAAGCTAGGCAACCACAAATTTTGTGCACGATGGGTGCCCAAAATGCTTACAGAGCGCCATAAAGAACAGCGAATGGGGACAACGTTGACATTTCTGGAGGCCTACCACAAACATAGTGATTCATTACTGAATCGAATCGTAACCTGTGACGAGACTTGGGTGAAACACGTCAATTGCGAGACAAAATTACAGTCTATGGAGTAGGGGCACACAAGATCCCCCAAAAACCGAGAAAACGTTTGCAAACCTTGTCAGCAAGGAAGCTGATGGTGACAGTGTTTTCGGATAGGCAAGGTGTGCTTATTGATTTTCTAGAACGTGGAGCAACCATGAATTCTACCCGGTACTGTCAAACTTTGCACAGCCTTAAAAGAGCGGTTCAAAACAAACGCCGAGGAAATCGGACGCCGAATTTTATTTTTTTTATTTTTATTTTATTTTATAATTTTTTTGCACGACAGTGCCCGACGTCACACGGCAAACCGCACTAAAGAACTCCTTAACTCATTCAAATGGGAAATGTTCCCTCATCTGCCCTACAGCCGTGATCTTACACCAAGCCACTTACACTTTTTTCCCTGGCTTGCAACGCAGCACTTTGATGACGATGCGGAACTCCAGGTGGGCGTGACTCACTGGCTGAAGGGTCAGGCGGCAGAATTTTACGACGATGGTCTTTCAAAGCTTGTCCACCGCTATGATAAGTGCCTCAATGTGTTTGGCGACTATGTGGAAAAGTACTATATCAGTCGCTCTTTCAGATGTATATAATAAAATGTATTTCTTGTTCTTAGTTTTTTTTAATGCCAAAACTTTCCCTAATTTCTGAATAGTCCTTGTACTAAAAGTTTCTAAAAATGAGCTAACCTAATCTATATGATTATAAAGACCCTTTTTTTTTACTGTAAAAAGGCCATCTGAAGATCGTGTTCCATTTTCAGTTCTTCATTTCTTATTCTTTTCTTCCAGTATTCTTTCATCAGTTCTTTCTGTCTTCAGACCATTCTGAACCAGTCTTTTTAGCTATTCTGTCTTGGAATCCTTCCATTTTCAACACTTTTTTCCCAAAAGACTTTTTTCCCGAAAAACTTTTCTATTATTTGTATCTTCTGTTTTTATATTGTTTCTTTCTGGAAGAATAAAGTAGTGCAGGATCGTTTCCCCTACATTTAAGAAGTGCAACCCAATGCACCAATAAATTTTATATATAATTGATAACCTTGCCCCAGCTTCGCATATGGAGCACTAAATATCTACAGTCGGATGACTTCTCTGGTGTAGTAGTAATTTTGTTTATGGGCCACTGCGTAAATTTATTAAAATTCATACATCTACTTTTATTTTGAAAGGCTATGAAATTTCTCCCACAAATTTTACGTTACAGACTGTATCTGTAACTGTTTCACGGATTAGGTTTGCCAGTTTATATTTTATGTCAAATTCTCGAATTATTTTATCTATAGTTTCTCTGTCAGCAGAATCAAAAGCCTTTTTGAAATCCACAAGCTTAACTACAATGTCCTTTGAATTAAGTTATCTGTGCCGAATTACTGGCTTGAGATTAAATATTTGTTCTGAGCATGATCTTTTTTTCCTAAAACGATCTTGATATTCACCTAAATGACTGTCTAATGTCTCTATTCTGCTTAGTAAAATCTTGGAAAATACTTTATACGCTGCTGGCTACTGTTTTTTAAGTCTTGTTTCACTGGGGACGCTATATTGCCCACCGAAATATTTATGTCATAAAAAATGCTCGTGTTTTTGACAAATATTTCCTATTTCATGTACACAGTTTTCACACACACGTAGTTTTTTCTTTCACAGTCTACATATGTCACATCGTATGTTTGATTCATTGTACTTAATAATGTTTGTTGCACACAAAGTAATACAGATGAAGTTATTTACATAACAATATAGTACACAATTGGATACGAATATAGTATGTACAAAAGAAAAGGACATAGAATACAATTAGTTTGACAGTTATGTTATGACATGTGATGTGGGATACCAACACAAGTACAAGGATAGCGTACCAATAGGGACAAGAAAGGAGGCATGAAGGGCGCCAAAAACAGAAATAACAATCATCCATTTATTGCACCATTACACACGCACATCATAATTTATGACACATTATAATTGCCATACTCTAATCTATTATGACAAACAATACGTATCACGAAGGGCACACACAATGGAGTTTAAGAAATTACAATGGCACATCAACTCCGCTACGACAAACAGTGTGCATAATGAAGGCCGCACAATTTTAGCAATGTAAGAAATTAAAATAATACTAGCATAAAATTAACTAAAATATCTTGAAGGAAATGTTTATGAGAAGAACACGACGGGGCCGCAAGGGAGGAGGCAACACAATACTTAACTCAGGTGCACCAAAACAAACAATGAACACCAGGCCGCGCCAACAACGGACACGTAAGGCACGCAACTACTCTCTCCGTTGCGATTCCGCGCGTTCCACCCAAGTAATAGCTACCTGAAACATTTTAACACTTGGAACAGTACACCAGTGATCAACAAATTAAAAAAAACAATAACACGACAAAAATACAATAATTTAAGAAAATCACATCATATGACTATGAGCTTAAGGTCTTTCGGTAATTGCCGGCCGCGGTGGTCTCGCGGTTCTAGGCGCGCAGTCCGGAACCGCGCGACTGCTACGGTCGCAGGTTCGAATCCTGCCTCGGGCATGGATGTGTGTGATGTCCTTAGATTAGTTAGGTTTAAGTAGTTCTAAGTTCTAGGGGACTGATGACCACAGCTGTTAAGTCCCATAGTGCTCAGAGCCGTCTTTCGGTAATTAACAGATTGCGAAACAGGTAAAGGGGCATGTGCCACTATTAAATCTTCCGTAATTATACTACTAAATTTCTCAGTACCCAAGTTGCAATTAACGCAACAAGAATTAAATCATTTAAGTGATAATTATACTTTAAAATAATAATAAAATCATTTCATGCAGCAGAGGACCAAGAATGGCCCGATCGGTACTCCCCAGTGAAGCAGTTCACACAAATGGTACTCCACGGCTCCGAGCACACAGCCCCATACAAAATGCAACACAACCACAGCGACCCGGCGTACTACCAGAACCACGAGGCAGTAAACCAAAATTGTACTAAGCCAAAACAAGGGCTGATCTTTAAAATAACGAGACCTAGCCCGGGCCGGACAACGGACCAAATCCCGAGAAATCCATAAGAAAACTCAGCCAACTTAATACCAAAAAAACAATTAGCCGGCCGAGTGGCCGTGCGGTTAGAGGCGCTGCAGTCTGGAACCGCAAGACCGCTACGGTCGCAGGTTCGAATCCTGCCTCGGGCATGGATGTTTGTGATGTCCTTAGGTTAGTTAGGTTTAACTAGTTCTAAGTTCTAGGGGACTAATGACCTCAGCAGTTGAGTCCCATAGTGCTCAGAGCCATTTGAACCAAAACAACAATTTATGAACAATATGCAAAACACAAGACCTCTCAGTCCAAAGGCTTCCGTTTAGTCGCGAAGGTAGCTCCGACCCGCCTGCTGAGGTGCCAAGCGTCGTACGGAGTGCCGAATCAAGCTTAACCTTTGTTGACGGAAAGCGGAAGCACCACAAGACAAAATATACTCCAATCTAACTGCGCAAAGCAAACTAAGGAGTGCCACTCGAAGACTATGCATTTGGAGATCAAACATAACGCACCCAGACTAACGTGACGCTGAACGACGCACTTCCATCACCAGCGTCTAGTAGAGTACGGAGAGCAGCGTACCCCATCGATATACATCCATGGGACGGTAAACGAGGATAGCAATCCCAGCGACGGAGAGACAGGAGGACGAAATGACATCCCGTCGCACATAGAAGGTATTTCAAACTCAGGCTCGACAAACTACAACAGGCGAGATTTTGCTCCCCTTGCGAATCAAGTTAAACGGCACACCACGCCGCTGTCCACACTATTAACCGTAAAATCACGGTCCGGTCATCCCATCGGGCCCCACTCGGCGTCCAGACGCAAACAACCCCAGCCGAGCCGAACTGTCTCCACGCCAAGGCAGCCACCTCTTTCCTCCTCACACGCCTCCAGCTAAGCTCCGGCCAGCGATCACACACAGAAACAACCGCTTAACGCCAAAGCGCCGTCTGAGTGAAAACTCGGCACTAAGATCGATACGGACTTGGAAATAAGCGAGCACCGTAACAACATGTTACATTGGTAAATTCATTTTGGCTGCTTCTTTTTGTGGTTGCAGCTGATGCAGTGTTCAGAGGTATACAATTACGTGTTAGTCTGTAGTTCTTGACCGGCCGGAGTGGCCGAGCGGTTCTAGGCGCTACAGTCTAGAACCGCGCGACCGCTGCGGTCGCAGGTTCGCATCCTGCCTTGGGCATGGATGTGTGTGTTGTCCTTAGGTTAGTTAGGTTTAAGTAGCCCTAAGTTCTAGGGGACTGATGATCTCAGAAGTTAAGTTCCATAGTACTCAGAGCCATTTATTTTGTAATTCTTGAAGTCCCAGGGGTGTCAACTGTTCGCTCCCCATTTGGCGCTGCCATAGGGAAACCCTGGGGAAAACCTTGGCGGAACGACGGTCTAACCGCTTTGGTTACTCTCACTTAATTCTTTTTGGGGTGTCATTGGAGTACAGGATGTGCATACGTTATGAACAACATTTCGTTGCACTATGCAAAGAAATGAGGTCATTATAACAATTAATATATCGTCGTTATTGAATGCGGTGTCGTTGATGATCTACGCCGCGACGTTTAGCTCGCGACGGCGATGGTTGATGTGTTCGGTGCTCGGTATTCGCGGCGGCTGCGGAGAGGTCAACGTCCGCTCGACGCCAGCGTGTCTCTCACCGTCGTGGAACGTCAGAATCAGCTGATCGGCTGCACCGTCGGCGATGCGTTTCTGTCTCGGCCGGGCGTGGCGGAGTGGGATGATATCCGCCCTCGCGCTTGTTGGCAGGAGTCAGCTCTGCTACATATCTCCGACGTAGTACATGAAACATACACGCAAACAACGTAATATTTCCCACCCGCTGCAGATGGTTACGCTAGTGGGAAAGAAGCATTTATTAGTGCGGTAGTTGTTGTTACGTTTTCGCCAGTTTCCGAGTGTCAAGCCAGCATTGTCTTGCAGAATACATGACATGGATCTTCTCTCGTGAATGCAGTTTTGATGCGTCACTGTTTTCATTACACGTCGGTTTCTGTGAGTGTCCCAATACGAGCTTAGCACAAACATTCGCAGTTTCTGCGGTCGCTGTTTTCCAACAGTCCACTCATCGCGTTCCAATCTCGCATTCTGTCTCAAAAATATTGACTGTGGGTTCACTTCACGTTAACAGTTCACATTTATAAGCAAATTCACAGTTTTTCGTGCGTAATACTGGCGTTTGGCATCTTCACCGCTGTTGAACGTTCAGTACTAGCACTTCACTGTCCATATCACAGTTTCACCTTCACAATTTTTCACACTGCTTAAAGTAACTGTTTCGATTAGTTCACAAACACTAATGTATTTAATTCAGTCTGAGCCGGATTTTGGCTTGTGCTGGATTTTACCAGTCTCTCGCTCTAATTACATCGTTCCATTTTCCACTTACAGAGTCGTACTTGCCTTCAGACTTTTGAGTATACAGTTGTATTTCCGCCTCATCTGAGGTAAGTCCCCATGTCATGTCTGCCCACTCACTGCGTACTTGCCCCCCACAGCCAGGCTCGACTTTAAAAAACTTTGCCTCTCGCATTATTTTACACATTTTGTAATCTAAGCCTAGCGTGCAAATACCTAGATTAGTGTTAGATTTGTGACATTTGTTTACAGGATAAATTCGTGCAGATCTCTGCCTTAGCAAATGGCATTATATTTTAAAAGTGCTTCGCGTTAATCGCGTTTACTGATTAGCTTTGTACCTTGTCCACAACACACGAGGTACCTGGGTGATGTACACCTTGCGTTTTATAGTAAATTATGATTGATCATATTTCAGGATGGGCATAGACACAAATACATGGAATAACATACGTGCTATAGCATTGACTTTCATAAGTTTCATTACCACTACAGCTCAAAAGTATTCATGACACACTAATGAAAAATTCTTTCGCTATTACATGCTGTTGAATTTTTTAATAATATTTTTAAAGCATTTTAAAAAAATGAAATTTGTAAAATATTCTTAAACCTGCGTTCATTTTTCTTTCAAAAGGCAATTGCTTTCAAATTACTATTATTCCTTCACATCTACAAAACTGAATCGCACTAATCCTGTGTGCCTCATTGTCTTTACACGTTACACAAAAAAACACACTATAAACTTAACCTACTACTCACATATGTAAAAGATGCTCTACTGAGCGAACTTCTTTAAGTCTTTATATGGATAGAGTCCTTTGATCTCTTCAGATTTTACGTCACCCAACAAATAGCTACATGCACGATTTTCTAGGGCCCGGCATACACCGGTTGCCATTTCTTATTCTCTTTCGCTAACAGAGATGACTTGGGATGAGTCCTGATTAGCACCAAGTCACCTGATTGATACAGTGTTACCTTCTTTATCTTCTTTATCATCTTCTTTATCATCTTCTTATCATGCTTCTCCTTTCGGCGCTCCGCTCACCTCGTTGTATTATTTAAAGTCTCAGCTATAATTTGTTTGTGAGGTACAACTTGTCGTGGTACAGTCGGTAATGGTGACAGCCAGCCGTCGGTTTCACTCTTTCCAAACATTACTTCTAATGGAGTATAACCGGTGGCTGAATGTGGCAACCTATAGTGGAGACCCTCAAAAGTCGAAACGTATTCTACCCACTTGGTGTGGCGATTCGGAATGTAAGTTCTCATGAACCTGTTCAATTCTTTAAAGGTACACTCTACAAGACTGCTCTCAGGGTGAAATCGAGCTACAAAAATGTGCTTAATATCTTATTCTCGTAGAAATGTTTTCCATTTGAGACCAGTAAAATAGGTGGCATTATCGGATACAATGATCTGTGGTTTTCCAACATTAACAAAATAATATGTTCGTAATTTCTGAATGAGGGGTGTGGCCGTTGAAGTTTTTACAGGATACAATTTTAGAAATTTGGAAAACGCATCATATACGGCAAATATATATTTCACACCACCTTTGCCAGTGGGTAGTGCCCTAGAATGTCAACAGAAACTTGTCGCAATGGTTTGTTAGGAACAACAAGGTGCAACTCGCTTACAGTGGGCAGATTTGTATGTTTCGTCTTTTGACAAACTACACATGTTCTAACAACATTCTGAATTACTCTTTTCATATTCCTAACATGACATTGTCTTGCAAGAAGAGCTCTACATTTTTCAATGCCCACGTGTCCCCACGAAAGGTGCACGTGCCAGATTAAATCACTGATACATACTTTCGGTACACAAATACACCACCAGTCCTTGTTAACATATTTCCGGTAATATAATACCCCATTTTGCACAGAATAACGGCTACCTATCTGATTTCCACCAGAAGCTAGGAGTTATTGTTTGACTTTTCTCAAGGCGGGATCTAGGCAGTTGCTTGCACGCTTGCCGGAACTTTTTGTGACAAGTAAGGTCTTTCATGACTAAAATTTTGTACTCTCTTGCCTGTTCTAGTATTGTTGTTAGCTCAGGCAGACCTCGCGGCAACCGTGACAAAGCATCAGGTACTGCATTGTCACAACCTTTTACATGAATTATTTAAAATTGATATTCCTGCAGAGCAAGCACCCACCTAGTCAATCTGTCTTGCATTAACTTGCATGTCAGCAAAAAACTTAATGCCTGATGATCACAGAAAATTTTTACATTTTTTCCGTACACATAATATCTGAACTTCTACATGGCTCATACTACTGCTAGTGTTTCGAGTTCTGTGACTGTAAATGATCGTTCACAACTTGACAACACTCGGCTTGCGAAACCGATTATTCTTACTTTCTTGTTTCCACCTTCCTCATCGATGTGGAATAAACAAGCGCCTAGTCCGACAGTTGAAGCGTCTATAGCAAGGCAAAATTCCTTTGACATGTCAGGATGTGACAGTAGATTAGCATTTAAAAGGGCTTGTCGTATTTGCTCAAATGACTGCTGGCACGGTTCACTCCATATCCAGGATGTATTCTCTCTCAACAAGTTTAACAGTGTATCATCATTTAAAGGCTGGTCAGGTATGAATCGTCTGAAAAATGACACTAGACCCAGAAATGCTTTTAACTGTTTCTTGGTTCTAGGAGGAGGGAAGTTCTCAACTGCTGCCATTTTCTTCGGATCGGGCACAATACCTGTAGGTGATGTTACATGACCAAGAAATTTTATTCTTTCCCTGCCAAATTTGGATTTTGCGAGGTTTGCAGTTACGCCCACTTCAGAAAATCATTTTGGTACGCATCTCAGCTTGTCCATGTGGCTTTCCCAATCAGGAGTAGCTAGTAATAAGTCATCGACATACAACGTACTCGGTCCAACAAATCTGGTCCCAATACGGTATCGAGTGCTGCAATGAAGACACCTGCACTAACATTTAATCCAAATGCTAAAACTTTAAATTGGTAACTTCTGCCAGCAAATACAAAGGTAGTGTACTTTCTAGATGATTAGTTAGCGGGATTTACCAATACGACGAACGCATATTGACAGAGGTCAGACATTTAACCCCATAAAACTTCTGTATCTGTTCGTCCAGGTTTTCTGGTCGCGTTCTGACAGGTACAATTATTTTGTTAATATCGACGTATACTGCCTCCCCATTCGCTACTGCCACGAGCGGACTGCTGTACGGAGATAGAGATGGTTCAATTATCCCCCAATCAAGCATTTTTCTTATTTCCTTCGCAACTGGCTCCTTCTTCGACCACGGGATGGTGTAGTTTGCGTGACAGAAAGTATCGTGAGGTGCCACTTCGATGTTAGAGGTGTAGCCTTCGATAACACCAGGTTTTTCCGAAAACACATTCTCATAATCTGTAAGTAGCTGAGTCAATTTGTTTTGTTGTGCTTCATGGCTATCAGTTTCCTTTTTTCCTCTCTGTCTTCAGTAATGAACTTTTTATAATATACTTGTCTTGTACTTAATTCAGAATATAAATTGATTACCTGTATGCCTTCGAATCTAGACTGAAAGCTCCGGCAATATTTACCGTGCACTTCCCGTGTCCTCAACAATGGCAAAATTACACGTCTACCTTCATTCATATGGCTTACTCCACCGCACAAGAAGTCGAATTTTGCGTCCCTCTGGCGTAAAAATTCCATCCCCAGGATGTAAGCAACACCTAATCCCTTAACTACTAGGAACGAGCTTTTCTTGCTTCATTTCCTAGCCGGCCGCTGTGGCCGAGCGGTTCTAAGCTCTTCAGTCCGGAACCGCGCTGCTACTACGGTCGCAGGTTCGAATCCTGCCTCGGGCATGGATGTGTGTGATGTCCTTAGACTAGTTAGGTTTAAGTAGTTATAAGTCTAGGGGACTGATGACCTCAAAAGTTAAGTCCCACGGTGTTCAGAGACATTTGAACCTTCATTTCCTACCGTAAACTCGACTTGCACCTGATGCTTTATGATATGAGATTGTGCACCTATTGCACCTGTTACACGACAATTCTTCACTGGCAATACTGGTATTCTATTATTTTGACTCAAGTACTTGTAAAGATTTGCACTCATGACATTGGTTGACGCACCGGTATCGACTATTATCTCTGTTGGTGCTCCGTACATGTCTGCTTGCAATATAGCCTGCACAACACTTTTGTCGGTTCGGTTACATTTCTGCGGTATGTCTACAAGTTCCTTTTCTATTTTTATTCCCTCATTGTATCTCAGCATACAAAGTTTATGGCTGTCATCAGTGAACGTGCCCTCGCTACACCAATATGCAGCCAATAACGGAGAGCGTATTGTGGCTGTTTTTAATTTAACAGATGGGCATTAGTGGGTTGACAGTTGTCTCTCACTTCCACTAATCTCACATTGTGTTTCTGGTTGTTATTGTTGCTACTGTTGGGTTGGCCGCCCTGCCTCCCCGATGGTGTATTTTGATACTGTGCATGGCTCTGGTTTTGCGGTGGTCGGTTGAAACTTCCTGACATGTTCTGTGATGGACCTGGATTGGCGATCTGTTGTGGCGCCCTGTTTTGTTGCCACTGTGGAGTCGATTCATTATAACGACGCCACTGGTTTCGGTTGTTCCGCCATTGCGGATTGCCGTTACCATCATATCCACTAGTCATGCGTCCATCATGACGTCTCTTCCGATTTTGACGATTATAACCGTTGCCGTTATAACCATTGTCATTGTTTGTGCCTCGATTCTGTTGCCAGTGCTCTTTCCTATGCCCGTTACCATTTGGTACTGAATTACTACCGTTGCTGTTGCAGCCATTGTAATCTACTTCTTGTTGATTACGGCCTGCATAGTTCCACTTGTTTTCGGTTTTCATGTCTTCGATCAATAAGTCAACAGAATCCACTGTTTGCAGGAATTGTTGCATATCATATTCCGGCATTGATGAAATATTTATTAATTTCACTGGGCAACTTCATTTTTATTAACCTGATTATATCGCGATCGGACATGGGCTGTAGCTGGTTTTGTTTATATACTTTTCAAAATATTCGCGTAACGTTAGGTTAGTGGAGTTTAACGTCCCGTCGACAACGAAGTCATTAGAGACGAAGCGCAAGCTCGGGTTAGGGAAGGATGGGGAAGGAAATCGGCCGTGCCCTTTCAAAGGAACCATCCCGGCATTTGCCTGAAACGATTTAGGGAAACCACGGAAAACCTAAATCAGGATGGCCGGAGACGGGATTGAACCGTCGTCCTCCCGAATGCGAGTCCAGTGTGCTAACCACTGCGCCACCTCGCTCGGTGCGTAACGTTCATACCTTAGGATTGTATATTTCTGGACTGTACGACTCCTTGCGTAGTCTTTCTTGGACGCTATCGGACCAGAAGTTTTACAAGAACGCATCTTCAAACTGTTGCATCGTTAGACATTTTTTGGACACGTCGGTGGCCAACTGTGCCGCGTCACCTCGAATAATGGAGACCTGGAACTGTATCCTTTGTCTTTCCGTCCATGTCATGGGAAACACATTCCTGAAGCTCTTAATGAATACCACAGGGTGGACATTTCGTTTTTCGCTATTGAAGGGTTGGAATGTCCTGTGTTTTATCACATTGTCCTCCTTTTTGCGCGTCTGATTGCTACTTTCTGTGGCATTCACTACTTCGTGATGTGCGCTGCACGGTATCGCATATTGTTCGTGCCCGTAATTCACATTAGGTTGCGGTTGCGCACTCGCGCCCTGCATACCTTCTGCGTTATTATAGTAATCAGCACGCGGAGTGGTATTCATTATCTATCCGCCTCTGCTTACATTGCTTTCCAACACAGACAGTCTCCGCGCGGCCTCCTGTAGCCAATTCTGCAACTCCGCTGTCACACGGGATTTGATCTGTGTTAATTCAGCGTGTAGAGCGGCAGCGATAGCGTCAATGTTTACACTCGCGGCCGCAGTCGCTTGTTCTACAGCGGTTTTTACATCGCTTTCATTCTTTGCAGATATCTCGCGATCCTTTACTTCTAGCCATTCATTAAATTCTTTTTCGAATTTTTGAGCTTGCTTTTCCGTGCATCTATCTCCACATTATCCACGCGGTTGGTTAAAGTCTGCACATTGCTAGCCTGGCCTGCGATATCTACATCTACATCTACATTCATACTCCCCTGTCATTACCTCCCTTTCCTGTTCCAGCCGCGTATGGTTCGCGGGAAGAATGACTGCCGGAAAGCCTCCGTGGGCGCTCGATCTCTCTAATTTTACATTCGTGATCTCCTCGGGAGGTATAAGTAGGGGGAAGCAATGTATTCGATACCTCATCCAGTAACGCACCCTCTCGAAACCTGGACAGCAAGCTACACCGAGATGCAGAGCGCTTCTCTTGCAGAGTCTGCCACTTGAACTTGCTAAACATCTCCGTAACGCTATCACGCTTACCAAATAACCCTGTGACGAAACGCGCCGCTCTTCTTTGGATCTTCTCTATCTCCTCTGTCAACCCGACCTGGTACGGATCCCACACTGATGAGCAATACTCAAGTATAGGTCGAACGAGTGTTTTGTAAGCCACCTCCTTTGTTGATGGACTACATTTTCTAAGGACTCTCCGAATGAATCTCAACCTGGCACCCGACTTACCAACAATTAATTTTATATGATCATTCCACTTCAAATCGTTCCGTACGCATACTCCCAGATATTTTACAGAAGTAACTGCTACCAGTGTTTGTTCCGCTATCATATAATCATACAATAAAGGATCCTTCTTTCTATGTATATTTGTCTATGTTAAGGGTCAGTTGCCACACCCTGCACTAAGTGCCTATCCGCTGCATATCTTCCTGCATTTCGCTGCAATTTTCTAATGCTGCAACTTCTCTGTCTACTACAGCATCATCCGCGAAAAGCCGCATGGAACTTCCGACACTATCTACTAGGTCATTTATTTATATTGTGAAAAGCAATGGTCCCATAACACTCCCCTGTGGCACGGCAGAGGTTACTTTAACGACTGTAGACGTCTCTCCATTGAGAACAACATGCTGTGTTCTGTTTGCTAAAAACTCTTCAATCCAGCCACACTGCTTGTCAGATATTCCGTAGGCTCTTACTTTGTTTATCAGGAGACAGTGCGGGACTGTATCGAACACCTTCCGGAAGTCAAGGGAAATGGCATCTACCCGCCTATATCTAATATTTTCTGGGTCTCATGAACAAATAAAGCGAGTTGGGTCTCACACGATCGCTGTTTCCGGAATCCATATTGATTCCTACAGGGTAGATTCTGGGGTTCCAGAAATGACATGATACGCGAGCAAAAAACATGTTCTAAAATTCTACAACAGATCGATGTCAGAGATATAGGCCTATAGTTTTGCACATCTGATCGACGATTCTTCTTGAAAACTGGAACTACCTGTGCTCTTTTCCAATCATTTGGAACCGGCCGTTCCTCAAGAGACTTGCGGTACACGGCTGTTAGAAGGGTTCAAATGGTTCAAATGGCTCTGAGCACTATGGGACTTAACTTATGAGGTCATCAGCCCCCTATAACTTATAACTACTTAAACCTAACTAACCTAAGGACATCACACACATCCATGCCCGAGGCAGGATTGGAACCTGCGACCGGAGCGGTCGCGCGGTTCCAGACTGTAGCGCCTAGAACCGCGCGGCCACTGCGGCCGGCACGAAAACTGGTATTTAGTATCTCAGCCGGAAAAAAAACAACACGAGTTTCAGCATTTTTGGATATTTATCCCCTACAGGGGTGAAACAGCGGGTGAAAGCTTTTTTGAAAATAAACTTTTATTAAAGAACTAGTAAAATATTTTTCAATTTACATCTATGAAAATTGGCATTTGACTTCTCGGCTACAATTTTAAAAATACGTTTTCTGGTGTTTTTGTAAATTCAGTCCCTATGGAGGTGAAATAGGGGTGAATTGTTTTATGAAAATATTTAGCAATGTTTCTCCAGTCATTAAAGTTGTTTGAGTGATAAAATTAAGCCCTGGTATTTAAGTTTCCTGCTGCCCTTAATGTCTGTGACACATAAACATATAGTAATGTTAAATTGTTGGCATCGCACACCAGAGGCCTTAAGGGGTATACTCGTGTTATTTAAAAGAGAACAGGCTGAATAATATTTATCTGTGTATGAACATTAATCCACTACGTCTGTGTTAAAGGATTTTTAATTTTTGTTGTTGTTGTCGTATCAGTCAATTCAGCGTCGACAGTGAATACCTCCACTTCCATGAAAACATGAAAATAATATTCACAAGTGTGTTGGGTAGGGTCCAGCAACGTATGATCCAGTGAGTGGCGAAGTGTTTGCAAATGCAAGATTATCACTTTGAACATCTTTTCTAAAGTGGAGAACTCTCTTACATGTACGTAGCGGCTGCGTGAAGATAAACCTAGATGTTGACGTACAGAATGGAATTAGTGTGCTCTGCAAAGTGTGCAATCTACTCTAGATTACCTGGTGTGCATACTGTACCGCACTGGATACAAATGATGTTACTAAGTCCACTGTTATTTTCTATTGGCTTTATTTGTGTCATCCACGAAACAGAGTGGTCATTTGCATCTGTAAGAAGTTTATCTTACGTCTTAATGTTTAAATAAAGGTAACAGTATCTTAACTGGCCTGCTAGCTGACATCTATATTAATGATGTAGAAACCAAATTTGTCAAGGCAAATAATACTGAAAACCACAGGATCATTTATTATAAACGTTATCTTGATGACAGCTTGATGCTATACATTGGGACAACCACTGAAATAAAAGGCTTAGCTGAGATATTTAATAATACACATCCCAGTATACAATTTACAGTTGAGCAACAAACACTACAAGGAATTAATTTTCTTGACGTAAACATAACCTGTCATAAGAATAATCATAAATTCAAAATTTCTAGAAAACCTACACATCAGATGTCATTATAAATAACACTTCATGACACGACAATCAACCAAATTAGCCCTTTTCTGATCAGCACTCAACCGTGGAAACGAAGTTCATGCTGAACATCATATAAAAACCAAAGAATTAAACATCTTAAAAACAATAGCCCACAACAATGCCTAAAACCCATTCAGAGTTGACAACAGCAACCTAACAGCATCAATAACGCAGTCCTCAATAACAGAAGAAACTAAAATATCTCCTCGCCAACACCTCATACCAACTTGCAAAACTGTTTAAACAACATTTCAAAATAAGTTACCTCACAACCAACAAATCACAAGAGAAAATACTTCATGACACTAAAACACGCAGGCCATTTTTTCACAAATCTGGTATGTATAACGGTTTTAGGCGCGCAGTCCGGAAACGTGCGACTGCTACGGTCGCAGGTTCGAATCCTGCCTCGGGCATGGATGTGTGTGATGTCCTTAGGTTAGTTAGGTTTAAGTGGTTCTAAGTTCTAGGGGACTGATGACCACAGCAGTTGAGTCCCATAGTGCTCAGAGCCATTTGGTATGTATAAATTAACCTGCGATAGCTGCTCCTGCTACTACATACGGCAAACGGGACTAAACTTTGAAATTCGAAACAAAGAACACACAGGTGCACTACGTATAAATATTTAAGGACATCTAGTTTTGAAGCACACAAAGCACAAAAGTAATTCAGTTACAAACGTCAAGACAAAAACCCATATCCCACACAGTGCAGACAAAAGAATAAAAATGGACCACCTGGAAGAATTACATTTCCGCCCATGACAATATATCATCTCACACCAACAGAAATGAACAAACGGACTTAGCAAATAACCCATTTTCCTTAATTTTAAAGAATCATTGAACTTAAAAAAACTAAATAACTCACAAAAAGAAAAAAATAACCTCTCTCTATAACTGCCCACGTCGTGTTGTGCCGACTCCACTATAGCTTGAATGGATTTTTAAGTTTGTTTTATATGCCCGACTTCTAATTTCACCACACAAGTCTCCAGGATTGAGCAGTTGTTGCCCGATGACGACACGCAATACAATTTGTTAAAGCGGAGTTCGCCGTTATTAATTATGTTTTTAGATTTAATTTTATTACTCGTACAGAGACTCAACGTTCCTTTGTTTAAAAGCGCGTCGTCAAAATAAGTATGAAATGCTAATGTCTTTGCAATACATAATGTCGACTATTGAGTTAAAGTTCGTACCTATTTTGCCATTTTAGAGAAGAGAAACCTTAAGCGCTTCTGCTTCTATAGTCTCAGTATCAAATATTCACTAATTTCAATTTACTTCCTATCTCAGTTCAGTATTTAACACAAATTATATATCAATGTCATTTCAGAGATATTACACTAACGGAATAACACGCAATTGTCATTTAACATCACTTTTATTAATAATCTTTTTTCTTATGACGTAAATGTTAATGAATTATCACGATCTAAGAGGAAAGAGGGATTGATCCTAATCATGAGATAATAGCTTTTAATGAGCCCGCAATCGTTAATTAAATAAAAAGTCACGTTCAAGGATAATATGCGAACAACTTTCGTTACGTCCGTTTTCACGTATCTGTCAGAACGGAACACAAACGACTTGTTTTAACAACCGAACAAAGCAATGACGTTACATTACGACAATGTCCGCCCAATTAATATCTCTTTGACTTTATCTTTTCTACTCTGCTTGATTAAATATTTCATAATTACAATTTACTCAGTTATTTAGCGAAAACATGTAACAAAAAATAAAATAAATTTATTCCAACGTAAAAGATCCGTTATATCTCTCTCTCGCTTCCACATTGGCACACCTATTCAACACTCTTACCTTCTAGTGCACCTCCCCCTCCCCCCCCTTCCCCCCCCACACACACACAAACCTCACCTACCACATAGCTCCCTGCCTAACATTTCATATTTTTTTAAAAAATAAATGTTTATTTTTTAAGTGTTCATCTATGTTAGTTAAACAAAAGGTAAATGAAATGCCAAACGAAATTTTAGTGCTAAAATTGTAGGTGTGATACCTTCCAAACTCAATGATTAATAGTTTTATAAATTGCAGATGTCAACAACACCTAGAACTGAACATCGATACATCCAACCCAAGCAATAGTCCACAAGTAATGGCGGTGGATCCACCTTTGGATGACTTCTGAACTCTGTCCTGACCTATTCCGAACAGTGGACCCCCCCCCCCCCCCCCCTCATACAAGAAACAGACACTCAACGTAAATGAGCTACAGGTAATTTTATAATAACTTCTACTACAATCCATGTATGTGCGTGTTTGTGTTTTATCACCAGCTTTGGCAGTTGGAGGAAAAATTCATATAAAGCTGTGTCCGATTTTCGATAATTAAGGAGCTGGAGCGGGTTGAAGAACACTCACATCCATGAATAATTATGGAGACAACTGTAGATATTACTTACAGAAATGCTGTCTAGGCGCTGTGGTGGGGAGAATGATGATGGGACGGATGACTGATCCATCTTACAAGAGGTGTTCAAGAAGTCTCCCATCCATCTCACTACACACGTGAATGCGCTGGAGATTGTGTTGTGTTGCGTATCGAATATCATCATGGTGGGCTTTAGTGCAGGCAACAACATCGATGATGTGAGCGACAAGTTCTTCTGTTTATCCATGTGACAGGTCAGGTGATCTGGTAGGCTAGTTAATGGGTCCACTATTGCCAATCAAGCATTGGTATGTGTTATTCAAATACTGGGACACTTGTGTGGTACCGTGAGTTGGTGATCTCTCGTGTTGAACATACATTTACCATCGTTGCTCTAATGCCACTTCTTCCAAAAATGCAGGTAGGTCCTCTATTAAAAAATATGTATATGCTCCAGTTGTCAAGCAGTTTGGCAGAAACACTGGTCCTATCATCAGGTCATCAATCGTACTACACCAGACGTTCATTGAGAACCTAACTTGGAATCTTGTTATGTAATGTCATGTGGGTTCTCCATCATCCATATACGCTAACTGATGGTGTTCATCATACCGCTGCACGTAAATGTAGCCTTATCTATAAATAAAATGTATTGCATGATCTCTCTGTGTGTAGCAAACCATTCACAAAATTGATGTCTGCTTACTGTGTCCCTGGATGCAGGTGTTGCAATGGCTGCAGACAGAATGGCTACAAGCCCTGAGAATGTAACTTACAATACTCTTGCATTTGTGAATTATCGAGCTGACAGATAATACACTGGGCAGTAATGTTTACCCTTTCTCAAGTGATTGAACAGACTCATGTTCCAATGTTATGTGTACATTGGTTAGTAGTCCAGATACACAAAATGTTTGAAAAGCCCTAGAAAATGTACTGGCACGGGGTGTTTGATGATCTGGGTAAAGTCTCTGGTATGCAGTCTCACAGGCACTGCCATTGTAGTACCCATGCACAAACAAACTGTCTGCGTATTATGCATGGGTATGGGTGTATGCGGAATTTTGGTATTCACAGTCACAATGGACTTGCTCAGTTAAACAACACTCAAGCATGACACGCACATGGCCTCATGACTGCTCCTTGATCCAACCCACGATTACACACTATATGCTTGCAGCTGCTGCCTCTGCGCAAAGTCACAATGCTGCCATGTGTCGTTATACAGACGGAGTGTCGCAATTTCTGGCATAAGCAGTAACTAGGCGTTCCTGAAGATATCTTCGACACTTTCCTAGGAAGCTATAAGTATTTGAATAAAGGAAAAGAAGAATCGGAATCACAGCACCATGTGCTCCTAAAATGATTGAGAGACTGCGCCATAGGTTGCTTGACTTGCAGGACCTGAAATTTATTCGAGTTCTCTCATATTTCCATTATAATGCAACGCCTTAATTGCTTACATTACCACATGTGGGTTCCTATTTTTACCACTAGCCTGTGGTAAGAGTCGAAGCACATCCAGTGTATCTACAAACTATAGAGACACTTATATATACACTCCTGGAAATTGAAATAAGAACACCGTGAATTCATTGTCCCAGGAAGGGGAAACTTTATTGACACATTCCTGGGGTCAGATACATCACATGATCACACTGACAGAACCACAGGCACATAGACACAGGCAACGGAGCATGCACAATGTCGGCACTAGTACAGTGTATATCCACCTTTCGCAGCAATGCAGGCTGCTATTCTCCCATGGAGACGATCGTAGAGATGCTGGATGTAGTCCTGTGGAACGGCTTGCCATGCCATTTCCACCTGGCGCCTCAGTTGGACCAGCGTTCGTGCTGGACGTGCAGACCGCGTAAGACGACGCTTCATCCAGTCCCAAACATGCTCAATGGGGGACAGATCCGGAGATCTTGCTGGCCAGGGTAGTTGACTTACACCTTCTAGAGCACGTTGGGTGGCACGGGATACATGCGGACGTGCATTGTCCTGTTGGAACAGCAAGTTCTCTTGCCGGTCTAGGAATGGTAGAACGATGGGTTCGATGACGGTTTGGATGTACCGTGCACTATTCAGTGTCCCCTCGACGATCACCAGTGGTGTACGGCCAGTGTAGGAGATCGCTCCCCACACCATGATGCCGGGTGTTGGCCCTGTGTGCCTCGGTCGTATGCAGTCCTGATTGTGGCGCTCACCTGCACGGCGCCAAACACGCATACGACCATCATTGGCACCAAGGCAGAAGCGACTCTCATCGCTGAAGACGACACGTCTCCATTCGTCCCTCCATTCACGCCTGTCGCGACACCACTGGAGGCTGGCTGCACGATGTTGGGGCGTGAGCGGAAGACGGCCTAACGGTGTGCGGGACCATAGCCCAGCTTCATGGAGACGGTTGCGAATGGTCCTCGCCGATACCCCAGGAGCAACAGTGTCCCTAATTTGCTGGGAAGTGGCGGTGCGGTCCCCTACGGCACTGCGTAGGATCCTACGGTCTTGGCGTGCATCCGTGCGTCGCTGCGGTCCGGTCCCAGGTCGACGGGCACGTGCACCTTCCGCCGACCACTGGCGACAACATCGATGTACTGTGGAGACCTCACGCCCCACGTGTTGAGCAATTCGGCGGTACGTCCACCCGGCCTCCCGCATGCCCACTATACGGCCTCGCTCAAAGTCCGTCAACTGCACATACGGTTCACGTCCACGCTGTCGCGGCATGCTACCAGTGTTAAAGACTGCGATGGAGCTCCGTATGCCACGGCAAACTGGCTGACACTGACGGCGGCGGTGCACAAATGCTGCGCAGCAAGGGCCATTCGACGGCCAACACCGCGGTTCCTGGTGTGTCCGCTGTGCCGTACGTGTGATCATTGCTTGTACAGCCCTCTCGCAGTGTCCGGAGCAAGTATGGTGGGTCTGACACACCGGTGTCAATGTGTTCTTTTTTCCATTTCCAGGAGTGTAGATTGTAGTGGAGTTGGACTATTGACATTATCCTGTTTCAAACAGAGACAAAGCTCAGTTATGCTATTTTGTGTGTTCGTTTCTCGCAGGGGTGCACCATTTCCTATACCTCCCAGGTCTATTCTATGTGGATCCAACTTTGGACGCTACCCTGCACTTAGCAACCACCATTGGGTCCGTATTTGGACACTACTTCGGACCTTTGGTGAGATCGTTTCAAATATTGTCAGTGGCTGTCAATATGTAGCGTTTAATATATTTCAGTCCTTTGATATTCGTATTCGTACATTTATTTTGCAGGCTGAACTGCTGGTGACTCGTGAATGTGGTCTGGTATTTAGGTGCGAGGCATTGCAGAGGCACAGAAGTAGTTTATTTTTCGTGTCTTGGAAGCTGGTTGTGGGAGCGTGCCGTAGTTAATCAGTCCCATCCATTATGCGCTGATTTGTTATTCTCTCTTGCACTTTAGGTTATTCAAATCGCTTATTGTCAGGAATGTATAGAAAGCTTGCTCTTTAGTGAGTTGTGGGTATTCGATTCACGTTCATGTGAACTGTGGTTTGCACGTAGTATATGTTCTCGATTTGTTACTTTGACGTTAATAAAAACTATCAAATCAGAGTTATTGCCATTCATGTATGTTCACCAAGTCATTTATTTACTTTTCGTGTGTAATTTTAAAGCGCATTTTGTGTGACGCTGCTTTAAGCACACCTGTTGCTGTCATATCCTTCGTATTTTCAAAGATTACTGTCGTACAGAGAGTAAAATATATGAACCATATGCAACTGCCAGTCGACATTGCTGAATATCCCAATCTATCCCGGTCTGTTGCATGAGCAATTTTCAGTTTGTGGAATGTAAGTTCAAATGCTGTTCCAGAAGGGATGTTGCTGTAGCAGATTTTTACAGTGTGTGTATTTGTGTAACTACGGTATAACTTGCACAGGACAGGGCAGTGTGCCAATAGCTTACGGGCAGATTTAAAGCTTGAGCATACGTCATTCAGTTTCTTGGTGAGACATTTTTAGTAATACACGAGTACTATCACATCTCAATAGTACCATCTACTGTGAGAAATGAAAAGTGACTCACTTATGTGCCTTCCTACATCACAGCCCCGTCCTGGGCTGTAGTGTTTACTTTTCTCAGATCTTCATGATAATGTACTAAAGAATAACAACACCTTATCGAAAAAACAAACTTTATTACGCTTGAACGCTACGGTACAGATTACAGCGACGTCGCGTTCTGGGTCGTGCGTCCCGTCGGCCAAACCGCCTACGCTTGTCGCGGCGCCGACGATGCCGAAGCAGACGCCGGCTGTCAGACACAGGGCGACGGGTCGGCTGGCAAACGCCGGCGCTGAGCAGCTCAGGGTGGGCAGCCTCAGAGTCCGACAGGGAGGCGGCGTCGGCATCCTGAAGACAGATTAAGAAGTTCTGAATTGCATCACCTGACAGCTGTACTGGGAAGTGATTCAAAGAAACGTCACTAAATGTTCGATACTTTATTTGCTCGTTAGTGGACGTAAATGCTGAAACGACTCCTTCAAGAATATCAGATAACCTCAAACAGCTCGGCTTCGCTGCAGACAAACATTTATGCACCAATTTCATAACATTCAAGGATATTCGATAGTCTGCCACATGGTCTGCTATCAACCGAGATACAATCTTAGGGAGTGTCTCCTCAAGTATGTGGTCAGCTCTATGAATATTTGACTCTAGATCAAACCACAAGTCTGAGAAGACACTCCCTATGATTGCATCATGGTTGACAGCAGACGAAGTCGCACAGTGTCGAAGATCTGTGAATGTGCTGGACAGCCAATGCTCTACGAGGAATGCCTTTAAGTGTCTATACCTGGTAGAGTAACATTGTGGCAAATGTATCATTGTAATATTTCTAAATGCACACTGATAACTGCAGCAGATATAAAGTCATAATATGATATTGTTATTGCATAAAAGCAGAAGTAAATCAATTACTTCGATAAAGGAATTATGACAAACATGTTTCTTGTTGAACTTCAATCTAATCTTGTACCTCTTTCTGTACTGTTGTAGTGAACACACAGAAATCAAAATTAAGAGACCGAAAATGAAAAAAAAGAAGAAGTACAAGAAGAAGAGTTAATGGTGGAGAAATGGAAAAGAGGAAGAAGTAGAAAAGAGCTAGAAGGAATGAATTAAAGGAGGCAGCAGAAACAAGATGCAAAAAAATGCAGATGTAACTCACCTCTGCTACAGAAGCGCCTTCTTCTCTTACAGGAAGACTGCTCATATTCCACAATCCTGGAATGTTTTCGCGTACACTCAAACGCAGATCTGCCATTGACTGCCACTGTAAAAGCAGAAGTAAATCATCACTATACGTACAAACTAAACGCACAGCATGAAACAATTTCCGTATTTATTTACACTAGACAAGAAGTATCTTATATTCTGAACACCAGAAGTATATTCAATTGATAACTATACTGTTAAAGTTTTGGATGAGAAGAATAATTATTTAGAGCATTTCACTTTAACATGAAATATCATCTAAAGTAGAAATCTGTCAAATGCGGTATTGTAATATCGAAGGTAAATTTCCCATTCTTTTACAACTGCTTTGCTGATCGACTCATTACATTCTATTGTTAAGTAAAAGCAGACTTCTTCCCACGTATTTCATCAGTAAATACATGCATCAATCGAGGAACAACTACATACTCGTTTGTTGCTGATTTGCAAGGAAATCAACTACTTAAGTATCGACCCAACAGAAATACAAGTTAATAGAAAAGAATTGAAGAATAAGGACAAAAGGAAGGGGTAATGGGGAAAAAGGGAGCAGGGAACAAGCAGAAGATAGGCAAGAAAGAAGAAATTAATGCAGGAGCCAGAAACAAGGTGCATAAAATATAGATGTAACTCACCTTTGACACATATGCAGTTGACAGTGATGAGCGTCGGAATTCAAACTGTGGGGTTTCATCATCAGGCTCAAAATCACTATATTCCTCTTGTATTACAGGCAGATAGTAATCCTGCCACTGTCCCTGTAATACTTCACGCCCTTCCAAGTAACGTGTCTCATGGTAACGTATTTCTTCCTCTGTGACGCTGTAGAGCCATATGTTCCTCTTCAGCTCATCCAGTTCCACCTGTCAACATATTACGAGCTGTACACAAGAGTACCTTCTCCTTAAGATCATAACTGTATGAACAGAAATAAACCAGATCACTGTACATATAAAGCTAATACACTATACAAAAGGTTTAATAATCACTTATATGGTTATAAAGTGGAATGGTCATATAGATTCAGTCAAAGTTAAAGCAGTTGGGGACTAAAGATCATTGGTAGGATAATACAGGGTGCAAACTGTTTACAAAGTAGATTGCTAGGAGATAGTGATTAGGCTCTTCTTACAGTAGTGCTTACGTGTGTGGAACTGGTGCCAAATACACTGTCCAGTGACAATAATGCGCCCTTCTGTCAAAAGCCTGGATAAACAACTCTTGCAGGGCGAGACATGCAGGAAGAGCGTCAGTAAGTCTCTGGAAGATACCGACGGGGACCTGGAGCCATGCCGACTGCAGTGACGTGGCCATTGTGATTGGTTTCTCGGTTGAGGATTGACGGCGCGAACAGCGCGATCGAAGTGGTCCCACAGATGCTCGACTGGGCCTCAATCGGGAAGTCTGGTGGCCAGAGTAGTATGGTAAACTCGTCCTGGTCGTCTATGAACCACACACATACACTATGAGCTGTGTGACACCTTGCGTTATATTTCTGGTACATGTCATCGTGCCGACGAAATACAAACTGCAAGTAGGTGTTAACATGGTCCCCAAGGGTAGATGCATACGTGTGTTGATCCATTGGACCTTCCGCGATGACGAGATCACCCAGGGAATGCCACAAAAACATTCCCCAGATCACAATTCTCCCTCATGGTAGCAGGGTGTTTTCTTTGAGAAGTTTTACGCCGATGACCATCTAAGATAGGGAATAAAATGGCCGGCCGAAGTGGCCGTGCGGTTCTAGGCGCTGCAGTCTGGAACTGTGAAACCGCTACGGTCGCAGGTTCGAATCCTGCCTCGGGCATGGAAGTGTGTGATGTCCTTAGGTTAGTTATGTTTAACTAGTTCTAGGTTCTAGGGGACTAATGACCTCATAAGTTGAGTCCCATAGTGCTCAGAGCCATTTGAACCATTTGACTAATATGTGACTGATCTGAAAAGGCCACCTGTTGCAACTCATTGGACGTATAGTTCCGGAATTGGCGTGGAAATTGCAATCTTTGTCGTCGATCAACAGTTAGCATGGGTGCATTAACAAGGCGACTTATGTGGAGGCTCATACGCAGCAATGTTCACCGAATGATCGTTGAGGAACCACTATTGGTAGACCCTTGGTTCATCTGAGCAGTTGGTTGATTAACATTTGCATGTCTATTCGCTTGTATACTTCTCCACATCCATCGTTCATCCCAGTCATCTATGGCTCATGGCACACCACAGTTGCCTTGGCGCCAGTTTTTGACAGTTCATTTTGCCTTGCACTGTGTTCTTCAACCACGGCAACACAAGAATAGTTTAGAGACTTAGCCATTTCGGAAACGCTGCCACTTTCGGCCCAAATTGCCAATGTTCACGCTCTTTCGGACATCAGATCAATCGCTCCGTTCCCACATTTGGAGAAGGATTGCAGTGTTTTGCGTGTCCCCCCGACACGCTTTATGTACCCTTCACTGCTAGTGCTGTCACCAGCTGGCCGAGGTGGCGGAGCGCTTTAACGCGCTACAGTTGGAACCGCTCGACCACTACGGTCGCAGGTTCGAATTCTGCCTCGGGCATGGATGTGTGTGAAGTCCTTAGGTTAGTTAGGTTTAAGTAGTTCTAAGTTCTAGGGGACTGATGACCTCGGAAATTAAGTCCCATAGCGCTCAGAGCCATTTGAACCATTTTTTTTGCTGTCACCTGCCGTCTGTGAGTAGTTATTACACGTTGGCGTCGAACATAGGTGGTGGTCACGTTGCTGTGACTGTTTGTGTACGACTAACAGAATATATCACAGGTATACAAAGACGGCAGGACGAATCATCATAGGTCTGTTTGACTCAGGGGAGAGCTTTACTGGCGCACTTTTGAAGACGGACGCCGGTCACCCCGCGAAAATCTACCTACAAATTTTAATGAGCGAGTATTCAGTGATGAGTCTAGGAATATACGACAGCCTCCTGTGTAACTCTTTAACAGTGGCCACGAAGACAACATGAGGCTAAAAACCGATTGAACTCAGGCACTGAATGGTTCTTTTCTCTCGCAAAGCATACGCAAAGAAAATTGTCTTCGTTTTGCGTTTCATTCAAGTTGTCACAGGCGTCCGCGCATCGTTGTCTTCGGAGAATGGTTTCAACGCTTGGTTCACTATGCCTTCGTCTTGAACATTTTGTTTGGAGATGTTGTTCCTCTACTATGCTGACATAACTGACACACTATGCTCGGTACACTCACTAATTAACACTGCGTTCTCATAACTGACTCGTCGAACGGACATTTGTTGTTTACAGCTGTTAGCTCAAACTGCCACCGTAGTTCCTGAGCTGACGTCACTTATATGTCAGAAATTAAATCAGTCTTGGACCTTTTTGGGTAGATGGTGTATTTCATAAAAGTAGAAGTGAGGCAATTTCTTTTTGATACTAACTGCATTATAATACACCAGCATAAGTCGGGGAATAATTAATTACACAATTGTGGTTGAATTGCAGTCAGACCTTGCAATTACGTACTTAAAGCACAGGAATCAAAATTAAGAGACCAGTAGAGAAAAAGAAGGACAAAACGAAGTGTTAATGTTGAAAGAGAGGGAGAGAGTACAAATTAGGAGAAGAGGGGCAATAAAGGGAGAAAAAAGGAACCAGAAACAATATTTAAAAAATACAAATGTAACTCACCTTAGCTCCAGTGGGGTGTTCTTCTCTTGCAGGAAGACTGCGCATGTTCCACAATCCGTGTAAGAATTCGCGCAGACGCAAACGCAAACTGCGTAAATCAGATAATCCACCCCGCTGCATGAACAGAAAGAAACCATCAGTATACGCCAAAGTAAATACACATCACAGAACAGCTTACATACTTACTTATAGTATTCGAGAAATATTTAATGTTCTGGTCAGTCTTATTGCTGTAGCATTAAACGTATAGAACGATTACTTATGGAACTTGATTATAATATGAAATCATCAGCGTTTGTGACAATTCATGAGTGTCGTTAAATAATTCTAGAGACAGTTACATGCATTAATAATTCATTTTAATCTAATTTTTACTAATTCTTCTTTGTGTTAATAACGTAATGGAGTGTAAACGACATGATTTCATATATCTGGCAAGAAAAAATCACTAGACATATCAAAATTATTCGTCAAGCAAGGAAAACAGATCAAACGTTATACGGCGTGCAAAGTTAATTTTGGGATTATAAGGAGGATTTCTAGATAGCGATGATGCAGCATATTATCTTGGATGGAGATACTGCGATAGTTGTAGAAGCAGCTACGGGTATGCCCCTTTGAATGTGTTCGGTCAGTTACAGTTCGTGTTGTATACTGACAATCTGGTAGTTGACAGTAATAGCACCTCAGACAGATTCTAGATGGTCAGTTATCTATAATGAAGTAAAGCCTGGAAAAAGTTGCACAAATAGCTAGTCTGACGTTGACAAGATTTCAGAGTCTGAAAAAGACCCGCAAGTTTCTTTAAATGTACAGAAAAATATACCTGTACAAGTCACAAATCACTGAAAAGTTGTGTCCCATGACAGCAATCCCGTCAGGTATATCTTGAATCAGTCAACTCATACAATTATCTTGGTGCAATAGTTTGTGAGCATATGGTATGATAACCAACTAGGTTCAGTCGTATGAAATACCAGGTGACACATTTGGATTTATTGGTAGGATAGTGGGAAAATGTTGTCAGTGAACAAAGAATATTGTTATCACCAAAAAAAGAAAAAAATTCTTGCGATGAGAACCACCTAATACGTCGTAAGAAATCCCTATTTTACTTTAGTCATTTGTGTGATGATGTGGCTAACTGTTACTTCCAAAGAATTGCTTTTCGCCTTTCCGTCACACATCACCACACTGTTTCCACTACGATGTAATACCCACACAGAATTGTGATTCCCGTCTTACCCATCGATCAAACGCCTCCTATGGCTCTAACCTTTTTTCTATCTCTGTCGCAAGCAATTGTTAATTCTGGTGTAGCGATATAAGTCGCTAGACAGTCGAGTGGATACATTTATTGAGCTATAACATTATTTTCAACATTAACTTCGCTGAATTATTTGTATATGAAATCAGTTTTTCTCAACGTCTTTAAAAGCCGTTGGTGCCGAATCAGAATAGCAGTTGACACCACAGTGACACAAAGAGCTGTCAACAATCGTTCACTTCAAGGACAGTTCCGAGGCAAACTCCCTGTGGCGTGCTTTGCATTGACCGCAAACCCACCGGCAGTTGTGAGTTCAGTGCTATCAAGCTAGAGCGCGTTGAGGGCAGGGTGGATGTCTGTTGTATTTCTCGATAACAGTTGGTTCTACCTCGTTGTCAGTGGCTTATATCACGCTTACATTGACCTGTGATCTAGCAACTTTAATCACTTAAATATGTTACATAGACAAATATATTTCACAAATTTCATTACTCTGTATTAATTAATTTTTGGTGTTGCGCTTTGTCTTCGTCAGCGTGTATATATAACACTTGGAGAATCAAAATGTTAGGATCTCTAAAACTCCCCATGCGTGATAACCTTACAGTTATAAAAAATTAAAATCGAGTAAAACAGATCGGAATAGATGTTTGTTTTGGTTGGCATCCGGTTTTGCTCTCTACGTTAGACCATTTTCTGGTCGTAGGCACCATGATGGCGGTCAGTTGACGTTCGTCTTCTAATGCATCTTACTCCGTCCACCACCGGCCGCCATCATCATGACTATCGCCTTATGATCTAAACTATAGACTGAACCTGTTGCCAAACCGAAATAAACATCTGTTGTGATCAAGAGTGATTTAGGAAATTTTAATATTTTACACCGATCGCTATTCAGTCTTTATTAAAGAATGCTTTCGAAAACTTTAAATCCTGGAATTGTCCTTATTTCATCTTCTTCATAGTAAATGATTTTTTTCGTATATCCTGCGTTTATCCAGAAAAATACTATACAGAAAAAAACCCACAAACCGTAACAGACTCTGCACTTCTGCTCAGCAGATGCATTGAACTATTTCAGTGGTACAGACATTCGTAAGAGTTTTAAAGATGTAACTTTTATAACTCAGTCACGTCTTCAGTAAGTCAACATGATTTTCTCCATATTAAATCACCATCTATCCAAAGTGCTAGAAATTTTGTGCACGATGTTTCTTCGATGGTACGCCCCCTAATTTTACGATAATATTCCTTCCGTCTTTTGTTTTCATTTCTCTAATAGCTGGTCCGCATACTTTATTCTCATTTGCTACCATGTAGGTTATGGCTGTAAAATGATGCGACAATTGATGGAAAACACTCTATTTCAAAAATATACTTATTTAGTTGTTGCCACCCTCAATATACCCCCTCCTCTGTCCCTACAACTTCCATGCGAATTTGGCATCGATGGAAACGGTGATGGTTCTCCTTGATGATGCAAGCCGCTTTTTCTTCCACTGCTTCATTGGACTGAAATCTTGTTCCTTTTAATGCAGATTTCACCTTGGGGAATAAAGAAAAGTCGCATGGTGCTAGGTAAGGCGAATAAGATGGGTTATCTAACACTGGGATTCTGTTCTTCGTTAGAAGCCTCTATGTCGTCGTGATGCAGAACCCGTGTCGTGTTCTTCAACAATTCGGGTCGCTTTGTTATGTTCCAAAGGAGTTGTGCAAGAACCTCAATGCAGTAATGTTAATTAATAGTAAGACCTTTAGGAACCCTGTGAAGATATACAATTGCATGAATATCGAAAATAAGAACCATCTTTGCTTTGAATCTTGATTTTCTTATTTGAACTTTTTTCGCTCTCGGTGAAGTTGGATCCTTCCAGTGTATTGTGTAACGCTTGGTTTCTACAGCGTAAGTGAAAAACTAAGATTCACCACATGTTATCACTCTTTCCAATAAATTAGGATCATTTCAGTGGTACTCAAAGCGTCGGGACAAACATTTTTGCGAGCTTTTTTTGATCGATTGTATTTTCGGCACCAATTTCGCACACACTTCTCTCATGTTAAAGTGGTTACGTAAATTTGTCTTACTCATTTCTTCTCAATTCCTACAGTTTCAACAGTTGATTGAATCAGATTACTTACTTTCTCGATATTTTCATCCGTTTTTGATGTTGTAGGGCGCCCCGGGCGTGAGTTGTTTCGGTCATACTGAACCACTCAAAAATTCACGTGATAAACAGTCTTCGCCATACACTTATTTCAGTATAACATGGGTTTCAGTACCAGTTCCTCCAAGTTTCATGTGGAACTTACTACAATTAGTAGTTATTACACTTATCAGTTTTCCGGCAAAATAAAAATCAACTGTTACAGAAACGTATGCCACAGCCAAACTGATTTGTCTCCACACAGCAGAGATGTCTCATTTGACTGAGAAGGCTTCACGCTTTACAGATATTGGCCTTTCACCTTTGTCGCATGCGTATCAACTCTTTGAGAACATCAGCCCTGTTGTTTTACAGCCATATCTCGTACAGGTGCCACCAAACCATATTTTCCCATCTTTTCTGACCTTCTGTTATATATCTGTTTCACTGTGTCCTTCAATAAAAATTTTAATATCATGTGTTAAAATCACTGGTAATTGGTATGATAAATTATTTATAAGGATCAAGAATAGCAGGAAGTCTATAAAATACGATGACATGCGATGCATCCTCGTCACTTATCATACACTTCCCCAAGTCGTGTAGTACAGTCTTGGAATAGCTGACAAACCGCAAAACAATGTGACAATCGACACTGCTCTCTACCATCGGCAGACCAGGAACAAAGTTTCGCTACACATTGCCCGTCTTGCAGTACTGCCACTGGCTTCCTAACTCGATCATTTCCTGTCTCGAAGCCCAGCGTTTCGAAGTCTGGATATTCATAGGTGAAGCCTTACTTTACTTTTCGACATTTAAGTTCGTTAAGTGACTTCAGATGCCATACCATAGGCATTACTCAAGAGACTCGAAACATCGAACTGCTATTTATCGTTCATCACTATTTTATTTCTCCTCACATGAGCAGTGTAACAGGACGTGACTCACCTCCACCTGGACTGCGTCTTTAGGTTCTTCTCCCCCAACACCGCAGCAGAAAACCTTCACAAGACGCCGGAACATCTGCAGAAAAAAATATCGCTTTACTTGTCAGCAATTTCGACGTAAATAAACGTCACGGCAATATCCCGCACGTCTTATATGTGTAACTTTAACATTCACTAGTATTGTCCAAACCTCTGCAAGTAGTTCAAGCGTTTTCCTTCTTTGCTGAAACAAACTCCACAGCGTTACGAAATACGTGAAACTTAAGGTATTATGCCACATGTAAGCATTGTGGCCGGATTTTATAAAGCAGTCAATCTTTGATTAGCACAAACAATGAACTCGGATCAATCTGATGTCGGATATCTGCGATTTACTCACGTTGATCGTACAAGATGTCGCCTTGAACTGGGATCAACTTCCACCAACAAAATTTCACAGGCCGAGTCAGGCTCAGTTGCAGTCACTAATTTACAACCTAGCGACAATGCAGCAGACCGAGTTCCGTTTTGTGCAAAACAAAGATCGCTTTTGACACGAAAACTGGTGACTAAATAAGGGAACAGGCTGTTCCTACACTGCTGAAGATCGAAATAATTTTTTTTTTTGATCTGTGAGACTGAAAGCGATCGTTTGAAGGAAACATCTTGAGATGTGAAGGAATTGTCGGTTTGGTATGGAGGCAAGTGAGGAGAGATTGGGGGGGGGGGGGGGGGTTGAAATTGTAGAGGGAGACAAGGCTTGACTAGAGTAAGCAGGTCCGAAGTGATATATTAAAGGCAATCATAAAGTTCCAGTTCTAAGGCTGTACAGTGAAGAATCGGTATGCCAATGACGCAAAATCGCCGTAAGCATTGAGTCAATCATCCCACCAAGGCACCAGGTTGAAGACAGCCGTTTGGTAAGAGACCGTGTCCTGCTGCGCGGAGAAGCCCGTAACTGCCTGTTGCACATCGTCTTTCAACAGGAATCTTCGACCCTTCAACGCCCATTTTAAAAGACCGAAACCGTCATAATTATATGGTGAGAGACCAGGACAATGTGTCGGGTGCCTGGGTGTCTCTCAGTTGTTGCTGTCCGTAACGGATAACGCTGAAATCCCAGATCGACCGGCGAATTGTGTCGAATCGTGATTAGCACAGAACTTGGCGCACCATTCCACAACGTTGGTTTTCGGCGATACACATTCTTCGTTCTCCGTTTGATGTCTACAAGTGTTTCTCCTTCGATAGCCAAGAAGAGAATAGCTGCATGTTGGTCCTGTTGTGGCACATTCGGGAATAAGTTCGCCATAGTTCACGATTCCGCATTTACCGAAAGCTCGTCAGAAAGACACAAATGCCACACTGATCCCTTGTCTGTATGTTGGTGCTTATATAATCGCATCATAGTCGCGCTACGTTGCATGTACGCTGCTGTAACGCCCTCAAACGGAAGTTTATACATCACCCCTTACAGTTTGCAGTAGTTATGCTGAGAAGAAGCTTGCACGTGATAGAATAGTGAAGAGAAGAGCATCAAACTAGATCACAACAACATGAAAGCCCAGGTTAAGATATTTATCGGCGTTGTAAGTAATTGAGTGTAGATAATAACTGCTCCTGAAAAAAACATTAGTAGGTGACTTGTAATTAATGTGAAAAAGTTTACATGTATTTCATGGACACTTAACGGTAGAGTAAGAAGGGAAAATTCTGTCTACTTCCAGAGAATAATAAGCATTTGGGGTTTGACAGCAGGGAATAAAAAACTTGCCTAAATGCTCTCTAGACTTGAATGACAGTAACTGCACACTTTGTATTAAGTAGTGCGTAAGACAGTGTTCAGAGGAAGCCGCTAGTATGGCAACTGAATAATTTTATCGTGCGTAAGTTGCTGCGACAATTACATGCGAATTTATGAACCGGCATAGTAACGTCAAGTGGTTGTAATCTACGAGGGTGGTTTGATAAGTCTGCTGAATTTCCATGAAGAAATGGCACATTTTTGTTGCAACTTCAGGGTTGGTAAGCTTGATTACTCCATGATAATATAAGGAATTTTATTAATGTACAGCGTACAGTTCATTGTTGACCGCTGTCTGAACTAGTCAATGTGTCGAGAGCGATTGAAAATGGAGGAAACCGAATTTCGTGCTCTTACTAAATATTTTCATTTTGAATGGTTGGACTGCCCCACAAATCGAAAGAGAACTGGATGAATTTCAGGCCGATTCTGATCCATCAGTGAGGACTATTTAGTTTTGGAGTAATGAATTTAAACGTAATTCAACAAACGCCGAATACGAACTGAAGTGTCACCACAAAGGAAACTACTGGCCTAATTCATGATATGGTAATGTAAGTCCGCCAAATAAACGTTATTGAACCAGCTGAGACTGTAGCCACCTCAAATGGACGAGTGCAGAATTTATCGCGTGGAGAAATGGGTCTATCAAAAGCGGATCTAGCACAACATTTCATTCAAAGTATGGCTATATTTAATCTCAGTCTGGAAGACTTTTGCACCCATTTGTGACTGTTCTCGAAACATGGATCCATGATTACACACCAGAGTCAAACTGGCAGTCAAAAACAATGGTCAAAGGCTGGTGAAAGTGCACCGAAGAAGGCAAGGGCCATTTTATCAGCTGGTAAAATGATGGTCAAGGTTTTTTGAAATTCCCAAGAAAAAATTCTCATACTTACTTTGAAATAGGCAGAACCACAACTGGACTCTGTTGTGCTTCATTGTTGGATCGTCTGGAAGTTGCGTTGGCTGAAAAAAGACCACGGCTGTCACGCAAAAAAGTGCTCTTTCACCAGGGAATGCAACATCCCACACATCAGCGATAACAATGGCGACAGCGTAAAAACTTTGCTTAGAATTGGTTCCGTATCCACAGTTTGACAGAATCTAGTTTTCCGATGGGATGTAAGAGCTGGAGTATCGCTGAACCAAGGGTTTATCCCTCATTGAAGACAATGTCGAAGTTAAGGGGAGGCGTTAAGGAAAGAAACACTTTTTTTTACGAGATTGATCAAACCACCCTCGTATCAGATGTCTAACGATTTATTCTCCATGGTATTAGTGATAATGAAAATTATGACCCCAACTGAGTTTTTTGTAAACATTCCACCTGAATGATCCATTTGCTGTCCTCCTAGCGTACTTGATCACTGTAGTGGGCAGCATTCTGTACGCAAGATCCCTATAAGCAATGTTGCCAAGCATCTTTAGTGCTCATTTAGTTCAACAGTGAAACTTGATCATTTGATCCAAGTTCATTGTTACACAGCATAATGAATTAGTGAAATATTTACGTTTGGAAACCAAGTTCATTATTGCTCTCCAATCAGCGAGGTCCTTTTAGTCGTCCAAGTAATTTTAGCTGAACGGAAGACCAGTTTACGATATGAAAATAGGAAATTTGTGGTGAGGTCTTATGGGACTAAGCTACTTAGGTCATCGGCCCCTAAGCCTACACACTACTTAATCTAACTTAAACTAACTTACTCTATGTATACCACACACACCAACGCCCGAGGGAAGACTCAAACCTCCGACGGGAGGAGCCGCACGGACCGTGACAAGGCGCCCAAGACCGCGCGGCTACCCCGTGAGGCCTTACAATGTGATCTGCTCATGTTTATCGAAGTATCAAATGAATTTAATTTGAATATCTCCACATCAGAAACCAAAGTAGTGGCATTTAGAGTATGTGATTGATTTCGATTAAAAATAACCATTAGTATGGAAACACAGAGCAATTTAACAAATTACTTTACCTCACATACGAAAGTCATAATATGACAACCAATGACTTGAGCAGAAAACTATGGAAATTACAATATCTATGCGGCACAATTAAATGACATTCTACAAGGTGTGTTAGAAACACAGTGCATAAGCTGTTTAAGATGTTTTAGGAGGAACAATTAAGATTCAGCAGTATGACAGGAACGATCATTTGAAGCAAAGAAGTCTAATAAACATAGGCCCTAAATGCATATCATAAGAGGTATGACTCTACTTCATCTTTCATGTTGCGAAACAAATCTATTCTGCTGCAAGCTCTTTCCTTTCTCTATTTTGAGAGATGATTGTATGGACCAAAACAATGAAAAAAGTCGAGTTAACATGGGTTTTAAAGTGCCTACCTAAAGGCTATGAACAATTGATCATCTTCGCTAACGTGAAACCCATCTCTTCTACTGAAGAAGTGCTCGTAATCCTTAAGGTATACATTTTAGAGCCCATGTTTACTGGACTTTTTCTTTTTGAATGATCGTTCCTGTCATACCGCTAAATGCTGACCATTCCTGTTGGAACAGCCAATACAAAAATGGCAGTACCACCGTACTTTTGTGGCTATTAACATTGGTTACTTATTAAACAGTAAATCAAATATTCAGATACTGCAGATAAGAGATTTCTATAAGAAGTAACTGATTACACGCCACTTGACGTGAAGAGAGATGAAGATGCGTAATCTCAGTTAGGTCGTAGTGAAGTTGTAGGAAGGTGGGGCTCAGAGCGCAGTTTTGATATCAAATTGTTATGCATATTACCCCCACCTGCCACCAGTTCCCACCCGCCCACATCCGGACCATCTAATCTGTTTTCCTCAGCTGGCAGGTGGGACCCCGTCCCCTCACCCTCCTCAACCTTCCCTCTCCTTCTCCTCCTCTCTAACCTACAGTGTTGGCGGGAATTTCGAATTTTGGTGTGAATTTCTAATTTTGGTGGGAATTTTTATATCTCAGGGCTATGATGACGCCCCACCCCATCGCCCACCCGGTAACCGGCGGGAAATAAGATATGACGGTGCCCATTCTCGGACTCGAGCCTCAGTAATTTTGGACGGAAAGACCAAAGGCACTCCTCAACACACGGAAACACGTCCAGATACGGAGAGAAAGGTTAGATTTTATTTATTTTGGTTGGGAAACTGAAGTATAAATTGGTCCTAATTACATAATTAATATTAAAGATTGCTCATAATTACACAATTGTATGCATAGCGCTACACAAGGAGTGCCTAAACTCACAAAACAGCTCAAAAATTGACGATTCCATACAACTACTGTTATCCAGCTGGGAAAAAAATCACAATACCACTCGAAACTAGTGACAGACGTACTCAAACTCAACCCTTCACCTACAAGCTGACGGGAAAGAAGGCTGGAATGGAAACTACTCCCTTCATTTCTATTGGCAGGAATGTTGTTCAACTGACGAGATGCTGGTGTCGGACAGAGAGGAATTTAATAAGAGTGTTACCTGCAGCCATACAGCTGAGGACTGTATCTATCGCTGTTGTCGGTCTCATACACTCTAAAAGCCAACGTGTATAGTCGTTTCGTTGCCACTTAGCCCAATGATTTTAGAAACTTTGATGTAATGTTATCTATCCCTACTGCCTTGTTTGAGCTTATGTCCTTGAAAGTGCTCTTAAATTCTGATTCTAATATGGATCTCATAGCTCTTCTAAATCGACTCATGTTGAAACGTCCCCGTTGAAAAATTTTATAAATGACAGTGCTGGAAAACCCCATACGTTATTTGATTTTCAAACGCTGAGCAGAACTGAACGTACTCAGACACTTCGCTCTTTACTTATTCTGGTCAACACTAAACTGACACACAATATTTTTAGCGCAACGCAATCTGACTTTCAATAATCCCTACAAAAGAATGGCCCTGACCAACAGTAACCTATACCTTTCATGAATCACTTACCTCACAAAAATCTTCGTTACTCGAACTACTGCAATACAGCGAGCGCCAATACTGCCAGCTAAATAAAAGATTCTAACTACTGAAGGCACTAACTACTGATAGGCATACTTAGCAAATGAAAGATTTTGATAGAGAACAGCCGGCCGCGGTGGTCTAGCGGTTCTAGGCGCTCAGTCCAGAACCGCGGGACTGCTACGGTCGCAGGTTCGAATCCTGCCTCGGGCATGGATGTGTGTGATGTCCTTAGGTTAGTTAGGTTTAATTAGTTCTAAGTTCTAGGCGACTGATGACCTCAGAAGTTAAGTCGCATAGTGCTCAGAGCCATTTGATAGAGAACAAACAATGTATTTACCTTAATAATGTTCATATATATAATCAGTTCATGACATTCAGTCTTACATTTACTGTCTCTGATGGACACACGTCCAGATCATCCGCTCTCAAAACTCCGCCATCTCTCTCCCCACATCCACCACTGCCGACGGCTCACCTCCAACTGCGCAACGCTACGCGCTGTTCACATCCAACTGCCCAACACTACAATATCGAATATTTCAACAATGCCAACCAGCAACAGACTGCACATAGCACAGTCAGTGATTTTCATACAGAGCGCTACGTGGCGTTACCAACATAAAAACCTAAACAGCCTACTTACAATGTTTATTCTTCTATCACATCAGACAAATTTTGACACTCATCGAGGCCTTCAATATACTCCTTTCACCTATCTGCTCTCTCGTCTACTTTTAACAGCGGAATTTCAATTGCACTCTTAATGTTACCACGATCGGTTTTAATTTTTCTGAAGTTTATTTTGACTTTCCTATATGCTGAGTAAGTCCTTCCATGAATGATTTCTTTTTGGATTTCTTCACATTTTTCGTGCAGCATTTCGTCTTAGCTTCCCTGCATTTCCTATTTATTTCATTCCTGAGCGACGTGTATTTCTGTATTCCCTAATTTCCCTGAGCATTTGTGAACTTGTGAACTTTCTTCTCACATCAATCAACTGAATCACTTCTTCTGTTACCCATGGTTTCTTCGCAGTTACCTTCTTTGTACCTATGTTTTTCTTTCTTACTTCTGTGATTGTCCTTTCTAGAGATGTCCATTCCTCTTCAACTGCATTGGCTACTGAGATACTCCTTATTGATGTATCTATGGCTTTAGAGAACGTTAAGTGTATCTAATCAGTGCTTAGTTACTCCGTATTCCATTTCTTTGCATATTGATTCTTTCTAATTAATCTCTTAAAATTCAGTCTACTCCTCATCACTACTACATTGTGACATTAGTCTATATCAGCTCATGGGATGCCTTACAATTCAGTATCTGATTTCTGAATCTCTGTCTGACCAAGACGTAATCTGTCTAAAATCTTCCCATACCACCCAGCCTTTCCCAAGTTTACCTCCTCCTCATGTGATTCTTCAATGGGGTATTCGATAGCTGTATTATATTACAAAACTCTATAAGTCTTTCTCTCCTCTCATTCTTTGTCTCAAGCCCACAGTCTCCTGTAACTTTTTCTTCTATTCTCCATGCAACTGCATTCCTCTCCCCTAAGAATCTCAGGTTTTCATATCCTTGTAAGCACTGTATTAACCTTCCAAAATCCTCATATACTTTCTCTGTCTTTTGATCTTCAGTTATATGCGTATGTGTAATATGCTAGATGTCAACACGCAGACGGTATTTGTTTTTCGACATATCAGAAGAGAGAGACGTGGTAAAATCTTATATGAGGTTCTATTACAAGAAGTGGTTTAACTGGTTAAAGTTTGGATGCAGATAATTCTGTGAAAACTGCACTGATTTTGCTCATAAAACTAATAGAAATCTGCTGTATCTGATCACGTGCAACCATGCCAGTTTTTATTATTTTCGTCATGACTTCATGTTTAAAAATAAGTATTACCGCAAGTCCTGTATTTTTCTTCAGTATACTTGATAACGTCTCATTACAAAATAGACACTACATGAATTATAGCCCATTGTGGAATCTAGAGATGATACTGTTTTCCGAACATGTGAGTAGATTGCGTGGAACAGGTTGTGATGATCAAACTGCTTACAAAACTAGGACGCAAGTATGTGCTGCATGGTAGAAACTATACAGACAGGTCTGTAGAGGGGAGTATGGAGCAAAAATGTCAAATGTAAGCACACAGTCGGTATTTGCTTTCCGATGTATTGAAGGAGAGAGATGCAGTAAAATGTTGTAGGAGGTTCTATTACAAGACAGGCTCTCACGGTTTGTTTCGTAAGCGCCAGCCGTTCGTAGCATCACACTGGTAAAACGGGACTTTCCATAGTGTACAAAACTGCAACGTCCTCTTCACTTGTATGCAGCTTGTTGTTGTCGAATGTAAAATGAATGTGTTTTCTCGGCATGTGACCAAACTGCGTGAGAGGATGTATTCTTTAATGTTATTTCACGTGCCTGAAATGTTTCTAATACACACTTGCATGACAGTTCATTTGCAGGCACTGATCTGAACGCTAGAGACCCTTTTAGGTTGTGTAATTTGTCCATCAAGCTGAAAGAAATTGGTTAACATAGATGTTTTTTCTTTGGTGATTAAATTCTCGCTTTTTCTTTACTCCGATGACGGTTTCGAAATAACAGGGACATTCTGGGGTGATTGGTAGTTTTCGCAGCAAAATAGTGGAAGCCTTTTCCCAATTTTACACACGGTGGACATTTTTAGGACTCTGCAGTCTGGTCACCTTTAATAGACGGCGGTGCTGTAGTTCTTTTTTCACTTCGTTGGGTGTCACAAAATTATGGATACGAGATGTATCCTGCAGTCGAATGTAAAACGTATACCGATTTTGCTCATCAAAAGCAAAGAAAATGGACTGCTTCTATCTTCATGGAAAGAGGGCGTGTATTATCATCGCGATTTTCCTTTTTGAAAGACGCTCGATTGTAAGAGGTGCATCGACGTTAAATACAATTGTTACAGTGAAGTTTTTTCACATTCAGAACGGCGAGCAGTTGTGGGTGCGGTGTGTGGATGGTCAGGTGCGCCGCAACCAGGGCGGCGTGTGTGGTGGAGTGGTGCCACTACGCTTTGGACGAACAAACAAGGTGTGCTTGGTGTGGCCGTCATTTATCTTGTATTGTTCGGTTTTCTTAACATTTTTTGTGTTGACGAGAGGCTGACAGTCACCTCAAGGCCGACCGGGTGCGGGCAGTGACCATGCATGGATGGTGTTGGGCCGCAGAAAAGCCGCACGGGAGCAGTTGACCGTTTGAAAAAGCTGTGTCCCCACCGTAGGTGGAGGGAGGGAGGGAGGGATAGAGGGGGAAGGATGAGGAGGGGTAGGAGTGCGAGTAATTTCGCTAGTGCCCGGCCATACATGGTAGAGGACGCACATTCAACAGCTGCCCATCAGCAATCTTTGGGCATGATGATTTTATTCAGTAAATGTGTGCATTATGACCCATTGATTATGAGACCTGTTTTCTTCACGACAATGTCGATGTCGAATTAGAACAGTGAAGCATTTTTGTGATAGCTTGTATAGGCTTCGGTTAGCTATGGAGGGATTGTCGAACAATGCATGGGGAAGTGTCTGTAGCGAACTGTTACGTCAAACAGCGACAGGTACAGTCCTCAGCTACATGATTGCAGGTAATACACTTACAAAACTCTTCTCTGTCCAGCACCAGCATTTCATCAGTTGAACACAATTCCTGCCAGAAAACCTTCCACTCCAGCCTCTTTTCCCGCCAGCTTGTAGGTGAAGGTGATAGTTTGAATACATCTGCCATTAGCTTTGAGTTTAGTATGTAATTTCAACAGTGAAGCATTTTCCATCAATTGTGATAGTGTGTATTGGTTTGATTACCTGCGCTGGGTCTGTCGAGCAATGCATTGGGACTCGTCTACAGTGAACTCTTACATCAAAAAGCGATAGATACGGTCCTCAGTAGTATGCGTGCAGGTAATACATTTATTAAATTCCTTTCGGTCCAGCACCAGCATCTCGTTAGTTGAACACATGAACACAATTCCCACTTCCCGCCAGAAAAAATAAAGGCAGTGCCTTCTTCTCCAGCCTTTCTTACCGACAGCTTGTAGTTGAAAGGAAAAGTTAGAGTACGTCTACCACTAATTTTTTGCAGCAGGATAACACCAGTTGTATGGCACTGTCAATTTTTGAACTGTTTTGCAATTTTAGGTCCTCCTTGTGTAGCACTATGCAAATAGTTGTGTAATTGTGACCAATATTTCTGATTAAACACGTAATTAGGACCGATATTCACTTGAGTTTCCCAATCAAAATAAATGAAAGTACACTAACCTAACCTTCCTCCTCCGCATCTGGACAGTTTCCATGTGTTGGCTGGTGCCCTTGGGCTCTCCATCCAGAAGGTATGGGGTTTATGTCACAGAAAGGGCACCGCCATTTTATTTTGCCACCAATACTGGGGTTGGTGGTAGGGTTGGACGTTATCACAACCCTAGGACAAAGAAATTCCCACCAAAGTTCGAAATTCCCGCCAATAGCGTAGGTGAGGAATGGGGTGGAGTTGGGGGATGGGGTGGGGACCCATGTGCCGACTGAGGAAAAAGGTTATGTCACTCAGGGAGGAGGGGAATGGTTGGTCGGATTTCCTAGGGATAATTAATTGATCAATTTCATTAATTTGCATGTAAATTTGATATCAAAACTGTGCTCCGTGCTCTATATCCCTACTACTCACATTCATACAGAAGGAGTATGTAACAAGGATACAAGATGGCAGAATACTAGAGTAAATGCAGAGCGGGAAAAACAAGAAGAGGGAACATCGGGTCGTCAGGAAAAATTTGAGAGACTAAGTACCTGAGGGCAGAGATGGTTCATTCCTCGATGTTGTTAACGATGGTGTTTTTTCTGGGTCAGTCGTCCCATCACTGCTTTGCAGTGATGAGTTGGTAACCCAATCTGTTGCATCTTTTCTACATGCACAGTTAACATTATCATATGCAGGACAACATTCACATTCACAGAGATGGTGAGTAAATCTTTAGTGAACTAAATCTTTAGTAAACCATTTAAATATGTCTGTAGTCAAGCTGCACATTCACTGTGGCTATACCCTTCCATAAATAAATCGAACTGTGTCCTAGGAAACTTAGAATTGTGTTCCAGCCAAGTCTCTGACCGATGTTTTCATTGGCTTAGAACTAAAGGGACAAGAGCGAGGGATATTGAACAGTATGATTTCGCAATCATATGAATCTTATTCGGTTTCCATACTTCCACAGTGCATTCGATTTTCAGAAGAGGAATGTTAAAGACACTTTCCTCATCCCAGTAGATAAAGGACTCCGTCTATCATAATTATGTCCTAATATTAAGTAATGAGTAATGAATATTATCTGGGTCACAGGTGGGACTCACACCTAAAGACATCGATGTATCAAACCAGACGCGTATGAATGTCTTCAAAAATGCTTCTTCTTCTTCTTTTGGTTCCTCCTGGATGGCACACGTTAGCATCATTTCTATTAGTATCTCCGCATTTGTCCTCAAGGTGGCGAATGCAGTGGCTCCGAAACTTTAATAATTCCAATTACTCGGTTTGCTTCACATATTTACGTACTTATATTTTTTCCAGTTTTTTTGTTTTATGGTCTAGTACTCCTAGTAGCTTTATACAGTGTAGAAAGTCTATTTCTGTTTCCTACCGATCAGCGCTTAAATTCGTTTTTTTAAGGTCTACACCGACACTGGCACACCTAAACACTTTCGCAGATTTTTAGTTTTCCTGAGATTAACGGTTTATTTTGATGAATAGATTAGTGGCCTTGTTAATAAAGTTTACTTTTACCATATACCATTGATATCTTCGCTTTCTTTAAATTTGTGTACATCGACCTTAACTTTTCTTAATGAAAAACATGGCTTCCAATAGACATCAGTATTGGCTCGTGGTCAGATCACACACCCTCTTCCAGGGCACTCCAAGTGATGACCACAACCACATCAGGTGTTAATGAAAGAATATCGATAGCAGAATATGTTTGGTTTGGAGCAGCTGTTCTTATAGACGTTTTGTCACATGACACAAAATAACTTCCTCCACTGAGATTTCTATGAGAAAATGACCAAATTTATATTGTTTCATCCACATAGTGTATAACGCAAATTCAAATCGCCAATGATGACGACGCTTTTCTGAATTACGTAGTTGAATTCCTTCTACAACGGCTGCATTTTTAGCTTTCACGAGGGTTGGAACTTAAATAGTGGCAACTATTTATTCACAACCGATACAAAAGAGTTACATGTTTGAACCTGTTACTGTCCTTCAAAGTAGTCACTAGCGTTGTGTAGAACCCGTTGCCAGCGATGTGTAAGGTGTAGTACACCGTTAGCAGAGCCTGTTCTGTTGATGGTGCGAATGGAGCGGTCTGAAGTTACGGTGATTCTCGTGTAGGACTGTGATGGTGTTATCCTAACGCATTACGTTCCTCCACGGCAGACCGTCAATGCACAGTATTACTATTAGTTTTTGGAGCATCACCTGCGACCAGCTTTGTGAAAGAAGCGGGGACACTTTCTTCGCAACCCACCCATCATTTTGCACGACAATGCGCGGGCGCATACAGCCCAAGCTGTGGCTGCTCTGTTCGGTCGACGGGACTGGAAAGCACTGTACCATCCACCTTACTCCTCGGACTTAAGTCCTTGTGACTTTGATTTGATTCCGAACATGAAGGAACCACTTCGTGGCATTCGCTTCAGAACTGTTCCAGAGGTTCGACAGGCAGGAGACCGCTCCATTCGCACCGTCAACAGAACGGTGTCTGCTAACGGTATACTACGCCTTCCACATTGCTGGCAACGGGTTCTACACAACGCTGGCACTACTTTGAAGGACAGTAACAGGTGCAGACATGTAACTCTTTCGCATCGGTTGTGCATAAATACTTGCCACTATATAAGTTCCAACCCTCGTATAAAAACGATAAAGGAGAAATTTTTAGATGTAGATTTTTTCACCATTTCTCAAAATACCAGCCTTTAAAATGCATACACATTTAAATGCGTTTTAATCAGCTGCAGAAACGTTTTTTTTCTGATATTGTAACCTGAAAAGCTTGCTTTTGGGAGGATGTATCAGATTCTTGGGGTGTTGAAAATAGCTGTCGATGCATGATTTCCTTGTTATAAGTGGACAAAAAGAAGTCCTTTGGCTGTAAATCAACTGAATACAGGCAGTGGAGCATGAATTCGATGATATGAAACTCATGGCTTTCTCAAAGAAACCAAGTTTCCTGATATTATCAATTACTTGTGGCAAACAAACCGATTTGTACCATTCAGGATTATCTGTTTTACGGTTCTATATAGCCGTTCTCACAACATTTTCAATGTAGGCAAATAAACATGTCCTCATTCTCTTTGTTCTTTGAAGTCCTTCGCGAACAATTCACTCGTGTTGGTTTCCGTTCGTCCTGGCAATTCCAGACAGTTGATTGTAGCTTAGTTTACTGTTCGTGCGAGTAAATCTAAGTTCTGTCTCTTGTTAGCATGTTGAATGTGGATTCTGCATGTCATCGGCCCAGTTTTCGAGCAAATCTTTACACCAGTTGAGACTGTTGATGAGCTTTGATCAAATTGTGTGCAGAAGCATATCTTTTCTATAGCTAGAAGTTGAGACAAAAATGAATGTCCTGTGCACTTATGTATGTCTCTATGTCAAGATAAGTCACATCCTAATACTCTTCAGTCTTTTTGTGTTGAACATAGATTTGTCTCTGGAACACAATCCGATTTTTGTCAACCTTCACGCCACTCACCGCTGACGGAAGCACAACCACGACGAAATTCTGCGAAATTTGGGAACAATAACCTGTAGAGGAGGTTAATTACTTGATTAAAAAAAGTTGAAACAAAAGGTTCGAAGCACTGTTGCTGAAATAGATATTCACAAAAATCGCAAAAACATCATTAAATAAAGTAGTTCGCGAAAACTTCTATGCTTGTTCAGCAATCTGCTTCTATATTCGTTTGCTATAAATAGACCACTAAAGAAGACTGCAAGGTGAGAATGTTTTAACAATTAAATACCGTCAAATTTTAAAAGAATGTTTATGTCACTTGCATCAAGGAATTACTTTAGCACGTATTTTTCGGTTAATTCGCGTTTTATTTACCAAGACTGTATTATAGTGTCATTTAAGCTTAAGGAAACAACAGGAACGTGCATGTAGAAATGCACGTTCCATTACGTGGTTTTCGTTACCACTAATGATATACTGATATTTGTATTCAGTAACAGTTTGGTTCACACTCTGCAAGAGCGCTGGTATTTATGACGTTGAGCGCTCTGAAACTAACATAATCATCCATCTAGCGGCCGATTCTGAAGGTTTGAAATGAAGCCCTTCCGTTTCCTTTTTTTACATGTTCTTTTCTGGCTCTCTGAGCGTATATGAATGTAACAGTTATCCTAATAACACAGTCGTCTAATTACCCTACCGTACGTAATAAAGATGAAAGAACCTATCTGCACAATTAATGACCAATGTCATTAACTTCAGTTCGCTGCATAATTATTGAACACATTCTGAGTTTGAACATAGTAAATTTATTTGTCACAGTAAAGATTCTGTCACAGATCAGCACGGACTTAGAAAGTATGGTTCACATGAAACTGAGCTTGCCCTGTTCTCACATGATATCGTACATCCTACAACCCATGGTTAGGGGACAACAGCCAGATTCCATATTTCGTATATTTCCAAAAATCGTTTGACACGATACCCCACTGCAGACTGTTGCCGGAGGCTCGAGAGTAAGGATTTGGTTCGCAGATATGAGTGATTTCTTAACTCGTTTAGTAATACGGTGAAGAGCCAAAAAAACTGGTACATATGCCTAATGACGTGTAGGTCCCCCGCGAGCACGCAGAAGTGCCGCAACACGACGTGGCACGGACTCGACAAATGTCTGAAGTAGTGCTAGAGGGAAATGACACCGTGAATCCTACAAGGCTCTCCATAAATCCGTAAGAGTGAAGATCTTTTCTGAACAGCACATTGCAAGGCAACCCATATATGCTCTATAATGTACATGTCTGGGGAGTCTGAAGACCAGCGGAATGTTTAAACTCAGAAGAGTGCTCCTGGAGCCACTTTGTAGCATTCTCGACGTTTGGGGTGTTGCATTGTTCTGCTGGAATTGCCCAAGTCCGTCGGAATGCGCAATGGGCATGACTGGATGCAGGTGATTAGACTGGATGCTTACGCACGTGTCACCTGTCAGAGGCGCATCTAGATGTCTCAGGGGTCCCATATCACTCTAGCTGCGCACGCCCCACATCATTACAGAGCCTGCAACAGCTTGAACAGTCCCCTGCTGACATGCTTGGTCCATGGATTCATGAGGTTGTCTCCATACCCGTTCACGTCCATCCGCTCGATATAATTTGAAACGAGACTCGTTCGACCAGGCAATATGTTTTCAGTCATCAACAGTCTAATATCAGTTCTGACGGGCTCAGGCGAGGCGTAAAACTTTGTGTAGCGGAGTCATCAAGTGTACACGAGTGGGCCTTCGGGTCCTAAAGCTCATATCGATGATGTTTCGTTGAATGTCTCACATGCTTACATTGTTGTCGGCGCAGCATTGAAGTCTGCAGCAGTTTGCGGAAGGGTTACCCTTGTGTCACGTTGAATGTTTCTCTTTAATCGTTGTTGGTCCCGTTCCTGCAGGGTCTTTTTTCGGTCGCCACAATATCGGAGATTTGATGTTTTCCTGATTTTCGCGGTATAGTCGTCAAATGGTCGTACGGGAAAATCCCCACTTCATGCTACCTCAGAGGCACTGTGTCCCATCCCTCGAGCATCGACTATAAGTCCATTTTCAAACTCACTTAAATCTTGATAACATGCCATTGTGGCAGCAGTAACCGATCTAACAAATGCGCCAGACACTTGTTGTCTTATATCGGCGTTGCCGACCGCGGCGCCGTATTCTTCCTCTAATTGAATACGCATGGCTATAACAGTTTCTTTGGCGCTTCACTGTAGAATACAAGTCGTCGTCCTCGACGGCGTGTGTTCCTGTGAGTCGAGGGTATCTTCAGGAGTGCCATAGGGAAGTGTGATAGGACCTATCTTCACCTCTATATACCTAAATGATCTGACGCAAGCTGAACAGCAATTTACTACTGTTTTCTGATGACGCTGTGGCGCACAGAAGGGTGTCGTCGTTCAGTGAATGTAAGAGGATACAAGATGAGTTTGACGGAAATTCTAGATGGTATGATCAATGGCAGCTTGCTATAAATGTAGAAAAGTGTAATTTAACGAGGAAGAGTAGGAGAAACAGTCCTGTAACGTTCCAATACAGCGTTAGTAGTGAGCTATTTGACACAGTCACATCGATTAGTTAGCTATGCTTAACGTTGCAAAACCGTATGAAATGGAATGAGCATGTCAAGTTGGTGTTGGGGAAGGCGAATGCTCGATTTCGTTTTATTGAGAGAATTCTGGGGAAGGGGGGGGGGGGGGGGGGGGGAGTGTAGCTCAACTATAAAAGAAACGGTATATAGAATATATACCACTCTTGAGTATTGCTCGAGTGTGTGGGATCCTCACCAGTTCGGCTTAAAGGGAGACATAAAGGCAATTGAGGGGCGTGCTGCTAGATTTGTTACTAGTAGGTCTGATCAGCGCCCAAGTATTACGAAGATGCTTCAGTCACTCAAAAGGGAATCTCTGGACGAAGGAGACGCTCTTTTCGCGAGACACCATAGCGGAAATTTAGAGAACCGTCATTTGAGGCCGAATGCAGATCGGTTCTAAAGTTGAGAAAAATTAAGAATCTTAAGGAGGATTAGAGGCAGCTATTTTTCCTTGGCTATGTTTTCGAGTGGAACAGGAAACGAAATGTAGTGGTACGTGGTATACTCCGCTAAGCACCGTACGGTGGGTTGCGGCGTATGTGTGTAGATGCAGATGCAGATGTGTTTGTCTGCGTGTTTGAGTATGTGTCTCCACTCTCGGGACATTTGTATTATTGCAACAACTGAACAGTGCCGGTGACAACGTGCTGGCAGTAGTGTGAAATTGCTGATCAGTTAACTGTACAGTAATTTTGAGGGAGAAGTCACGAATGCCTCCGCAGTACATGCGATACCGTCGATGGATTCAGTATGCCAGGCCTCACCCTTTCCCTCCTTACCTTCTGAATCATGTAGGAAATAAATTCGATCGTACTTCTAGATGCACTGACAACATCAACTGCGTGAAAGTCTTGCACGAGCGACATAATAATTACTTTCAGCGATGTGAAGATTACATGTAATGCGAAAATGAATGAAAGGTGCTGAACTTGCCGTTTAGCAACAAATGGCTATCCTAGTTAACGATACTGTACAACTACGCTTTGGTTTTCGAGATGAGCAGTAAACCCTTTTCATATTTACCCTACACCGACATGAGCAGCTGGCAACAGTTTTCAATGTTAGACAGCTGAAAATGACAGCACCACGACGAAGTAATGGTCACAGAACTCATCCATAAGCAATCGAAGAGGGAAACAAGTGTTGGCCATTTTGGCAACGTGAAACGCGTCAAGAGGAATATGCAGTACTAGCAGTCGGTTTTGATTCGTGCCGTAGTGGTAAAGGCTGCTGTGACGTCACTTTTTTATGCGTATTTTTAGTTGTAATGCTTGTAGCGTTTTTCATTTTTGCACTGTCACTGTTGTCTAAAGTAATTCGTTCTAATCTTTACAGTGTATCAGATAAATAGCATCTTCTCAGTTTCATAAGTGATTCTAAGATTGTGTTATCAGCCTGTGTTATTGCGGTGAATGGAGGATCTTACACGTCTGATTGCTGCACCTGATCCTTTGAAGTTAGCGGGAGTGCCAATAATGTAGTTACGGAAGTGCGTTTCACTTGTCAGCTACTGGTTAAGGAGATAAGAAATCTGAAGACTCCAGTTAGCCTTTTGTAGAAGTTTAACGTCAGGTTGCCATTAACATTCGTATTCGTAACTGTGTATCGTTGTTCGACTAGCGCCTTAGGGTAAAATTCATTTTGCATTACTCCCTTCGATTTATACACTATAACTGCGAAACTTTTTCTTTGATACTCCATTAATTCTCTCTCCCATCTGTGATAATTTATTTGTAGCTTTTTTTCCGACGTACAAAATCTGTAATGAAAACTGTTGTATCATTTTCGCATCAGAATAAGTCCGGAGATATGACGTTATAATCTCCATCTTGATTACGTGGACTGACGCACAGTCGTCTCAGTCATTGCGTAATTTGTCAAACTAGAAACATCGTATCACAACCTTTATTTAGGTAGTATGGCGCTAAACTACTACGTCATCAGCGCCCTACAATCAAATAGAGACTAGTTTGGCTATAGTATAATTCTAAAATCAAGCTGTAGCGACAAACACTGCTCTATACTTAACAATCTGAAATACTACAAACTTTGGCAAACGGAGGATCATAAAAGACAGTCAATGGAATGCAATTTAAAACAGAGCAGATTAACTGTAGATAAAATTCATACATATTACAAAAATGGATGTAACTATAGCCATAAGTATGTACGTACGTGTGTCCACGGTACACATCTCAGTTCTGTCTGGAGCGAGTCACTCTCACGGTAAGAACCACCTACTATCAAAGGTGTGGGGATGAAGTAGACGTGTAGCCCACTACGCGCGAGTATCCATACTTCAGTCATCCACTACTAGAGAATGAGGCCACTACTCATTAGCAGCAAATTTTACACGTAGTTTCAAACCTTTACCAAACGTTTCCTCGCTTACAAGTCCCACAAAGAGATGAAAGGTAAAAAGTTTATAGCTTACTACGTTTTCGTTGTTCATACAGTAAAACGGCTACACGAAGCATAACGTTTTAATATATTACTTCTTTACTATTAACTATATTGGCGACTCATTTTGGAAACAGTATTTACAAATAGTACTGACTTTATCAGCAAAATTGTAATATTGTGCAATATATAGTTCAGGGGAAAAACGCTGAGATGTTTGAAAAACAGACACATCGTGCTTGACATTGAAATTAATTGCTTATTTACTACTAACTTTATTCGCAATACATTTTGCAGACAGAAGCCGCGAATAACACTGGATTCACCTGGACAATTAAACCATTGTACAACACGTAGTACTAGATGTATGATGTAGAAAAACGTGTGAATTGTGATATACAAGAGTATATGTTAAATACATTTCACACGAGTACTCACATTTAAAGACAAGGGTAAATAGCCTATCCTAAGTCCCTGGAACGATTTCAGCCATGTTTGGTACACACAGTAGTTACTATCTAGAAAGAAATACTGCAGTGTAAGAACCACCAGCATCTTATTGGGGTGGGTCTGATAATGTGGAGAGAGAATAGGCGAGAAGGAGATGGACAGGGAGAGAGAATGAGGGAAAGAGAAAGAGAAGTGGAGGAGGTGGAGGGACAGTTGGATAGAGAAACAAAAAGAGTAGAAAGAAGAACAGATAGACAGATAGAGAAGGGAGGAAGAGATAAACAGCGAGAGGGGAAGGAGGAGATGGAACTGAATGGGGAGAGCATTAGATGAACAGGGTGGAAAGAGCGGTTGGACAGTAGGGTGAGGAACAGATGGACAGAGGGGAAAAACAAATAAACAGAGTGTGGGGTAGGAGCAAATGGACACAGAAAGAACAGGAGGGGATGGAAAGAGAGTGGGGTCTGGAGGAGATATACTGAGAGAGGGGGAAGAGGAGATGGACAAAGAGAGGTGGAAGAGGAGGTAGAACTGGATGGGGGAAGGGGACAGAGTTGGAAGGAACAAATGGACAGAGGGGGAGAAGCAGATAGACAGAGAGAGGGGTAGGAGAAATATGGACAGAGGCAGGGGCAGGAGGAGATGCAAAGAGATTGGGGTGTGAAGGTGGTTTACTGAGAGAGGAGGGGGGGAGGAGAGGAGGAGCCAGCTAATGTAAGACGGGAATAGATGTACTCGCTAAGCGATTATGAAATACCAGGACGATATCTTTGAAAGGGGTCAGATCAAATCTCCATTTTAATTCGTGAAACTATCTATCTAATTTAAGGCTACACATAATCAACACATACACATCTTCACATAGCCAATAAACAACTGAGTTTTCAAATAACGTGCAAATTAATAGTAAGTCCAGTACCGTAAATACAAGCTACGCGTTTGTCTATCAGAGGTAATCCTGTTACTAACCACGTATCCCGACCTCACATCACATTCTGCAACGTAGCATCACTCTAACAGTAATTCTCCTTTACGTCTAAAGGCAAATAATAGCACCTGTATTATGCAGATTGTAATTACATAATTATCTCACGTTACGAGTTCAAATAAGGCCCATACCTCGTGCAGCTATACGGTAGTCTTCGCCTCGCACGAAGATGCGGCTTAGCTTTTTACAAAGCTGCCAAGCTAGGTAAGAGTCTTTAGCACCTGATCTTCTGGTGTGTCGAAACTGTACAGATAACCAGTACAAATACGATTGATGGACTTCTTCCTCACTAAATCACAGCACAGAATTATTCAGCACACGAAAGTATCGATACGAAATCGACAGTAATGCTAAGCAACGGCACACGCAACTTCAGGCGACAATGCATTGTTGTGACCGTTCCCTGGGATCAACAGAAGACGGCATCACCGTTACCTGCAGGTCACGCCATAATGTTTAGTGATCGTACTGGCGTTTGTATAAAGATGTCTGTTTGGAAAAATAAAATGAATAGGGAACCGCTCATCGTCATGCACGATATTCTTAAGATGTTAGTTTCGAACTTAGATGCTTATTAAACATCATTTTAACCAAGAAATATCTTCAGACGTAAGAGTGTCGTCGGACTATCGGACTATTCACAATGTATCTAAATGAAATATATCAAAACTTTCCATCACTGACGGAATTGCAGGAACGCAGACTTTTGCTAACTTGAGAATAAGATCAAATTCAGACTGGAATTAAATGATCGTCAGTTTTTTATTATAATTCGTTGACGTCTCTTTTTATTATAATATGATCGATTACTATTTATACTTATCGAACAACTTGATTTTCCACATTTTCGTGAAGGACGTCAAGTTTAGACACAGAAGGTGTTCATAAATGTATTTGCCTTTGTTTATTTAGCTGATCAGGTTATGGACGTAAGGCCCTCTTTTACATCTGAACAGGAGCAACACATCCAAAGATATTACAATACCTTTCGAATAATAACAACAATACTAATAAAAACTAATTATAATAAATGACACTGATAAAAATGATAATAATAACAGCAAAGAGTATTGAGAATGATATAGATTAGTCTAGCACATTTGAAGCGAGAAGAGGAAAAGATTGAATTTACAGTTACAGTGGCTGTTAGGAAATAACAGAATACAAACAAAGTACTCTGCCGACAAGGGGGAGCGAAAAGTTCTGTGGCAGGGGGACTGGTGAGAATGTGTTGCACAGAACGTAGCAGAGATGGCTGTTGTGGTAGAACCTAACCATTAGCTGCCTTTTTGAATTTTAGAAGGACTTTAATTTCTTTGATATATTGAGGAAGATTGTACCAAGTAGTGTTCCTGATACAGGAAATGATTTCGAAAACATGGCAACGCTATGTGCTGGTACAGAGAGATCTTTGCTTCGTTGTGAACGTGTATTTCTGTTGTAATGTTGAGACAGTAGAGCAAGAGATGAAGACAAATAAGAGGGACTGCAATGATGGAGAAGACGGTAGAGTGGACTTAGAGCATGAAAGTCTCTGTGCTTAATGGCACGTGGCTATGATAATCGTTCTTAGGGTGGCGTGATACGGCCGAAAAAGCGTCCATCACAAATGTATAGTGCACAAGCATTCATCGGCAGTTCCAGCCTGCGTGAACGTTGATACGACATTCCTGGGAGAATGGCATCCCCGTAGTCGAGTATGGAGAACGTTACTACGTTTACGTGCTTCCTTTTCATCTGCAAAGGAATACCTTTGTTACATTTATGCAGTGAATGAAGTAAGAACGACACCCTCTTGCAAACTGCAGTTGTGTGTTTAGTTCAGTGTAAATGACAGCCCAGAAGTGTCGCCATGTTCTTTGCAGAAAAAGAAAAGACTGCCTTAATTGGAGTCATAAACGTGAATATATTTTTCTAACACCGAAGCATTACAAATATTCAATACCCCTGTTTTATGAGCTACGAAAAGAATTCCCAGTAGCGATCGTAGGCTATGCTAAGCAACTTACATGTGTATTTTAACTACATTCTTATTTACAGATGGTCTTCGCATTTGTTTTTTACCTTGTTTGATTCTCTTTAGTTCAGCATTAACTTGTGCGGCGGAATCATTCAAGATCATCTCATTGATCCCTACTACTACCCACAGCAGCTTGATGGGCGAACGTACACACAGGGTGTCAAAAATGAGGTGTTTCATTACTTGACACTGTACCTCTAAACGTCATGCAACGGGTGTGGATTAGGCACGATGTTGCTCCATCTCACTTTACTCTAAATTTTCGACTTATCTCTATAACCAGTTTCAAAGTCTATGGATGGTACGCGGGGGATATAATGCATCCCCTGCGCAATCGCCAGATATGAATCCTACGGATTTTTACTTGTTGTTGTTGTGGTCTTCAGTCCAGAGACTGGTTTGATGCAGCCCTCCATGCTACTCTATCCTGTGCAAGATTCTTCATCTCCCAGTACCTACTGCAACCTGCATCCTTCTGAATCTGTTTAGTGTATTCACCTCTTGGTCTCCATCTACGATTTTTACCCTCCGCGCTGCCCTCCAATACTAAATTTGTGATCCTTTGTGCCTCAAAATATGTCATACCAACCGATCCCTTCTTCTAGTCAAGTTGTGCCACAAAATTCTAGTCAATACCTCCTCATTAGTTATGTGATCTACCCATCTAATCTTCAGCATTCTTCTGTAGCACCACATTTCGAAAGTTTCTATTCTCTTCATGTCTAAACTATTTATCGTCCACGTTTCATTTCCACACATGGCTACACTCCATACAAATACTTTCAGGAAAGACTTCGTGACCCTTAAATCTACACTCGATGTTAACAAATTTCTCTTCTTCAGAAACGCTTTCCTTGCCATTGTCAGTTTACATTTTATATCCTCTCTGCTTCGACCACATCAGTCTATTTGCTCCCCAAATAGCAAAACTCATTTACTACTTCAAGTGTCTCATTTCCTAATCTAATACCCTTAGCATCACCCGATTTAATTCGACGACATTCCATTATCCTCGTTATGCTTTTGTTGATGTTCATTTTATATCCTCCTTTCAAGACACTGTCTATTCCATTCAGCTGCTCTTCCAGGTCCTTTGCTGTCTCTGATAGAATTACAATGTCATCGGCATACCTCAAAGTTTTTATTTCTTCTCCATGGATTTTAATTCCTACTACGCCGGCCGGAGTAGCCGTGCGGTTCTGGGCGCTACAGTCTGGAGCCGAGCGACCGCTACGGTCGCAGGTTCGAATACTGCCTCGGGCATGGATGTGTGTGATGTCCTTAGGTTAGTTAGGTTTAATTAGTTCTAAGTTCTAGGCGACTGATGACTTCAGAAGTTAAGTCGCATAGTGCTCAGAGCCATTTGAACCATTTTTGAATCCCTTCTCCGAAGTTTTCTTTTCTTTCCTTTACTGCTTGCTCAATATACAGACTGAATAACATTGGGGATAGGCTACAACCCTGCCTCACTCCCTTCCCAACCACTGCTTCCCTCTCATGCCCCTCGACTCTTGTAACTGCCATCTCGTTTCTCTACAAATTATAAATAGCCTTTCTATCCCTGTATTTTACCCCTGCCACCTTCAGAATTTGAGAGTATTCCAGTCAACATTGTCAAAATCTTTCTCTAAGTTTACAAATAATAGAAAGGTAGGTTTGCCTTTCCTTAATCTATTTTCTAAGATAAGACGTGGGGTCAGTATTGCCTCACGTGTTCCAATACTTCTACGGAATCCAGTCAGATCTTCCCTGAGGTCAGCTTCTACCAGTTTTTCCATTCGTCTGTAAAGAATTCGTGTTAGGATTTTGCAGCCGTGGCTTATTAAACTAATTTCTTTGGGATTGGAATTACTGTATTCTTCTTGAAGTCTGAGTGTATTTCGTCTGTCTCATACATCTTGCTCACCAGATGGTAGAGTTTTGTCAGGGCTGACTCTCCCAAGGCTATGAGTAGTTGTAATGGAATGTTGTCCACTCCCGGGGCCTTGTTTCGACTTAGGTCTTTCAGTGCTCTGTCAAACTCTTCGCGCAGTATCAAATCGCTCATTTCATCTTCATCTTCGTCTACATTCTCTTCCATTTTTATAATATTGTCCTCAAGAACATCGCCCTTGTATAGACCCTCTATATACCCCATCCACCTTTCTGCTTTCCCGTCTTTGCTTAGGACTGGGTCTCCATCTGAGCTCTTGACATTCATGCAAGTGGTTGTCTTTTCTCCGAAGGTCTCTTTAATTTTCCTGTAGGCAGTATCTATCTTACCCCTAGTATTATACGCCTGTACAGCCTTACATTTGTTCTCTAGCCATCCCTGCTTAGCCACTTTGCACTTGCTGTCGATCTCATTTTTGAGACGTTTGCATTCGTTTTTGCATGCTTCATTTACTGTATTTTTGTATTTTCTCGTTTCATGAATTAAATTCAGTATCTCTTCTGTTACCCAAGGATTTCTATTAGCCCTCGTCTTTTTACCTATTTGATCCTCTGCTGCCTTCACTATTTCATCTCTCAAAACTACCCATTCTTCGATTTTTACTTATGAAGACTGAAATTCTTGGTGTATTCAACTCCTGTACCTAATGTCCATATTCTGAGGGCGCATAACACAAACAGATTTGGCCAAATTCTTCGCACTCCAGGAATTTTCAGCTGACTATGGCAATGCATGTATAACAGGCTCTGGGTAATGCCAGAGGAGGAGCTAAAATTTTACGTAGGATTCATGCAGATTCCTAGCAGAGTGATCAAGGATATCACCTACCTACTGGAGGTGTCGCAGATAAAACTGCAGCACAGTTAGGGGGCAATTGCTGCTTCTGGAGAGACAGGAAGTGGACTTCGTCTTAATGCAGGAACTCTATTTAACAGACCATCCAGGAACTGGAGATAATCTGGTGTGTAACCTAAAACATGTGTTTATGTTGATAATGGAATTCCACCCATGCCGATGGCGACCTTCTCTTCCAGGGACGTAGTGACCATCAGAATGAAACCGTATGAGGAAGGTGCAAAAGAGAATTATTAGCCTCAGCTTACCTTTCTTACGAGGATACTACTCATCCTTCCCAGGAAAGTGGAAACAGGCAGATGGCTGAGCGAACAACCGCTGATTGGCTGTGATACCAATGCCCTCAACGTGGAATGGGAAAGCAGCGAAACCAATAAAAGAGGAGAGTAACTACTTGAACAGCTATCGGAGAGCAATCTAGAGACCTTGAAGTGGGGTAAGGAATCTACCTTCAAAACAGAAGAAGGTGAGAAGTAACTGACATAACTTTTGGATCCATTTTAATTGGTACTTATGGCCAATACTGGCATAAAATGAACTCATCCTTATCTAACTACATCTTTATTGTGTTTCGGGTTGAACTGGGTGCTAAACAGACTATAGGCTGTAGCATCCTTGCGCGAACAGGCTGGGACTCGTACAGGAATGACCTAAAACCACACTTGTCTTAAGTTAAGCCTTGATAAGAAATCCACTAGACTGAAAGGAAATAGTAAATGGAACGCCATCTACCATCACAGCCTCATGCTTATAAAACTGAGCAAGCACGTGAGTCTTGGTGGAACAATAATCTTGAACTGCAAAGAAACCAGGTATGAAGACTGTTCAACTTTGCAAGAAGAAACGGACAAAGGGTGAAATATCTAGAGGCTCTTGCTAAATGGAGTCTTGCTGCTGAGGAAGCAAAACTATCATCGCGGAAGATATACTGTGAGGAGGTAAAACCTACAGCTTTCAGAACCACACTATGATATGAACTTCACAAATTCCTCTCAAAAATATCAACATATTCAGCGAGCACACCGAGCTTCCTCGGTGAGTAGACAAGCACAGCACATTAGACACTGGATGTGGTCCTCGAGACACAATTTCCTCGGTGCAATCAGGCACATGAATGATACAGACCAAGATTCTGTCCCCGGGAGGTACCTGTTTACAGGCATCTAAAGGGAGAACTGGTAATCCGCCAATCCGGTCATACTATCAGGCCGCAATGAGAAAGAAAATAATTGATGAGTTAGATGACGACGAGTTTATAAAGGTACCAGAGAAGCAGTTCTGTCATTGCACTTGGTAATGGAAGCAAGACAAGCACACTCAAGATAGACCTGAAAATAGCGTTAGACAATGTAAAATTGTGCAACATATTCGAAATTCTGAAGAAAACGGGCAGTAAGCTATGAGGGGAGACAGGTAATATACAATATGCACTGAAACCAAGGGAGAACAATAAGAATAAGGGACTAAGAAAGAAATGCTCGGATTAAAAACGGTGTAAGCTAGAGACGCAGTCTTTCGTCCCTAATTTTCAATATATACATCGAAGAAGTAATGAGGGTAATAAAAGAAACGTTCGAAGGTGGGATTAAAACAGAGGATGGACGGATATCAGTGATAAGATTCGCTGACGGTGTTGCTGTCCTCAGTGAAGGTGAATGAGAGTTACAGAATCTACTGAATGGAATGAACAGTCTAATGAAAACAGAATATGAACTGAGTGTAAACTGAAGAAATCCGAAAGTAGTCAGAAGAAGCAGAAACGAAAATAGCGAGAAGCTTAACATCAAAATTAGTGATCACAAAGCAGATGAAGATAAGGAATTCTGCTACCTTAAAAGCAAAACAACCCATGACGGACGAAGCAAGAAGGACATGAAAAGCAGACCAGCACAGGCAAAAAAAGTGGCAGTCCTGATTAAGAGTAATCTGCTAGTATCAAATATAGGACTTAACTGAAAGAAATTTCTGAGAAAATACATTTGGAGCACGTCATTGTATGTTAGTGAATCATGACTATGTAAAAACCGCCAGAGATGAGAAGAGAAGAGAATTGAAGCGTTTGAGACGTGATGCTGCAGACGAACGTTGAAAATTGGCTGGTGGTTCTCCGCATTATCGGCGAGGTAAGAAATATTGGGAAAATACTGACACGAAGAAGGGAAAAGTATGATATGTCGCCTGTTAAGTCAGCAGGGAATAACTTCCATGGTACTATAGGGAGTTGTGGAGGGCAAAAACTGTAGTGGAAGTCAGAGATTGGAGTACATTGAGCAAAAAATTGTGGACACAGGTTGTAATTGGTACTGCGAGATGAAAGGGATGGCATAGGAAAGGCATTCGTTGCGGGCCGCATCAAACCTGTCAAATGGTCGATGACATAGAAAAAATGAAAAAAGTGTTTGGTGTTTCTGTCAGCTGGCAGACAGATCTGACGAAGACAGCGAGTAAATGCAGGAGCAAATTGCAACACTAACAATATTTATGAGAAATTTTAATTATGTCTTTAATGTTACGTGAATTCCTCGGTTGAATGTGTATATACTGCCACCTACATTAGCATACCTCCTTTGAAGAAGCACTTCATGGTCTATAGGAACTTCACATAGTACCAGCCTACTTGGTATATTTGGCAAGCAATTGGAAATCACAGCAAACACTAACTTGGATGTGTCCAATGATGCTGCAGAATATGTTGAAGTTCAACCATTTATATAATTTTTCTATGAGTTCGGATACGTTACTTTTCGGAGCTTCTTTTCACTTACTAAGGCAGTCATCTTTTCTGTAAAAAAAGAGCAGGCCTTTTTGCTTATCATTTCTCAATATGGCGGTGCAAGAGTGAAGATTCCATAATTTAGATCCCAGATAAGGTAAATCTGGCTCAATTAGTTTAATTACCCATGCTCTAGTTTCACGGTTTCACGCCATAAGTGCCTCAATTCCTTCCAACAGTTTCGGATAAATGGATATTTCAAACGTGTAGCTAACCTACAACATTTCATCAGATGACACAACAGTATCGACATGCCTATATGTTGAGAACGAATGAAAAATAAGTGATACTCCGGTTTTTGAGCACCACCTTGAAGCTCTTCTTGATTTGGGATGGATCATTTACAGCAAAATTAATCGTGATTTAGAATGTGGTCGCACATTTCAGCTTCGATTATCACCCACCGGTTCGTTATACACGATGATTCTTTTCATCACGACTTTCGACACAAACATAAACGTTACCGCATGTATTTCTTAACCATTACTCCTTTACTGACTGTTATTTGCAGTCCTTACTAGAAATAATCGATTGCTCGGCATAGCACGATACCTCGTTAACGGCGTCTATAATACAGCTTGTGACTCGATAGACAGCCGCTGCCACATTACAACAGTGGTCCTAATCAGCCCTGTGCAATGTCCGCGCCATACTGGTAATTCAAAGTACACATTAGCATATTACGTTAGTAACTGCGCTTTAACTCTCTGTATGCAACATAGCGAAAGCTGCCAGTACAATTTTTTTGCATAATTTTTCACAATTGCTGAATACTTCTTAAACCATATTCGATTACTTCAAGGTGCAAAAATGGCAGCAGTTGACAGAGAAAAATACTATCATGTATTTGCAGGCGAGCGCCTTGACACTGTTTGACAGCAAATTCAGACGCCGTCGTTGGATAAAGAGATGTTTTCCAAGTGAGAAAATCCATCACCTACAATTTAATTAGCATGTTTATACTACGAGGTGAGTGGTATTTACATACCAATTGCTTTCATATGTGAACATTCCTTGAGTTTATTTGAAATTAGTCAGCATCAGACGAAGTCACGTGAACACGCCAGCTGGCAGATGGCCCTGCGTTTCCTACTGGTGTTTGCGAGAAAACGGGATAGAAAGGTGCCACCCATGACATTTATTTCTGAACACTGACAGGTAATACAATCGAACGGGAAACTTTTTAGCATGAAATATTAATTTCCGGATGTCTGTCAGAATTTCAAGTAGTAATGCGAGCTCAGTTGCGAGGTAAGAGTTCATACAATGACTGTGGTAATCTAATAGTGTTCTGGTATTGCACGCAAGTATTAAGTTGTAACGCAACACTGCCAGTGAGTGCAAACGTGATAAAGTTGCACCATTCGACTCCCTTTACAGTTCATCCTGTCAGATTAAAGCCATCAGTTGGGCAACTCTCTCCTTGTGACATTCAGCCCTACTCTGTGATTTACTGATAGTGGCATCCTGTTGAGTTAAAATTATGGACGTAATGTAGTCTAATATTCTGATTTCCAGATAGGAAATATTTTGGGAGATGATATCATTATGGAAAACAAAACTGGCATTATATAGTACTTCAGCTGAAAGACCGCTTTTCTTGACTATCAGTCGGTCTCTGTGGCCGAGCGGTTCTAGGCGCTTCAGTCCGGAACCGCGCTGCTGCTACGGTCGCATGGATGTGTGTGCTGACCTTAGGTTGGTTAGGTTTAAGTAGTTGTAAGTCTAGGGGACTGATGACCTCAGATGTTAAGTCGCATACTGCTTGGAGCCATTTAAACCATTTGTACCATGTCTATCAATCGTGGGCGGTTATCTTCAGCTCTTCGCAACTACTACAGCCTACATCCATTTGAGCTTCCTTTTTGTAGACAGGACATGGTCTTTCTCTAAAATTTTTACCCTCCCTCCTCACTTCTCTTTATTACTACGTAGTCAATCCATTTAGTAGCATAAATTTCTTTCCTTTTCAATTCGATTGGGTACCTCCTCGTAACTTATAACACCTACCAATCTAACCTTCATTATACTCTGGAGCAATACATTTCGCCAGCTTCTATTCTCTTCTTGAATGAACTATTTATCGCTCACTCCATCAAAGTCTACTTAGCAATTAAATTTATATTCGAGGCTAAGAAATTTCTCTTTTACAAAACATTTTTACTGCTATTGACAGCCTGCATTTTACGCCCACGGTACGCTGAGGCGACAAACGTGAAGGGATGCTTTCTAATATCGTGTCGGACCTCCATTTTGTCGGTGTAGTGCTACAACCCGACGTGACATGGACTCAGTGATGGAAGTCCACTGCAGAAATGCTGAGCTATGCTACCTTTATAGTCGTCCATTGATTACGAAAGTGTTGCATTTCGATGAGATCCCACAAATGTTCAATGGGTATCATGACGGGCGTACTGGATAGCCAGACCATTAGCTCGAATTGTCAAGAATTTTCTTCAAACCAATCACGAACAACCGAGGCCCGGTGACAATATTCCATCGTTACGTCGGAACATGAAGTCCATGAATGGCTCCAAATTGTCTCCAAGTAGCCGAACATAAACATTTATAGTCTATGATCGGCTGAACTGGACCAGAAGACCAAGTCAATTCCACCCAAAAACAATCTGAACCATTATGAAGCCATCACCAGCTTTCACAATGCCTTGTTGACAACTTGGGCTCATGTCTTCGTGGGATGCTGCGGCCAGCTGCGCTAGGTTTCTCGGTTGATGTTCCATGGCGCGAACAGCCCGATCAAGATGATGCTACACAATCTTGACTGGGTTTAAATCGGGGGAGTTCGGTGGCCAGGGTAGACGGTAAACTTTTCGTGGTGCTCTTCGAACCACGCCTGTGCACTGCGAGTTGTGTGTCACCTTGTATTGTCCTCCTGCTGGTAGTTGCTATGGTGCCAAGGAAAACCAAACAGCATGTAGGGACTAAACACACTAGTTGAGATGAATTTTTACATATAGATGTTACGTTTCTTAATTTTAATTGTTTCTATCAGCATCAATGATATCACGTTTTTCGTTATTTCTTTTAGTATTAAGTGATTAGTGGTAACATCTCACTGTCTATGAAAAAGATGCTACTGATTTATTCCTACATAGTGCACATACATGCATTCGCACTTATTTAAGGATGATAGAGTTTAATATTTGTGAGATCTGTCTATTGCTAATCTATACAGTTTCGTGAGCTGTCTGTTCGATTCCTTTTGGCGTATTTTTTTGCTCTATTGTCTCTTTCGTGTTAGGAAACCCATCCCCACGTGATGAGTCATTAGAAATGGATATGAAAGTATACGTGCTAAGGTACAACTGAATCTCATGCAATTATCTACACAATGAACACAACAAAAGGCGACTGGTTGAAATAATTTCAAGAAACCTATGAAAGCCAATAATAACGAAAAGGAATGCGCTAGATACCGCTTACAGGAGGTGTAAATTTTACACAGTTTGTTGCTTTAAGTGAAAAGGAACAAACATGCAGTTCCTCATCTCATGGGATGGCTCTGGCACAACCCTGAGTTATGTCAGTATATATCTACAGCACTGATAGAGCCACATCTTTTGAACTACATTCCTATTCAACCTACTGCTGGGGCTAGGTTTTCCTATGTACAATTTTGTGGTGCAATCAGATGAGGAATCACAAGCAGATCGCCGAGTGTGGCATTTTCTTCTTTACCCTGTATATACTCTAACTGTGATACAGAGTCCCATCCGAAACACATTATCTACAAATTATACTTCTTCCAAATTTCAACCCACATAATACTAGCTGCTAAAGCCAGTGCTAAAAGTGAAGTTTTGACTTCATCCTATTACAAACATACATGGTGGATCTGTTCCAGACACTTCCCAGGGGACTTAACACACATTCAGGTACCAACTGAGATCTAACGTCGGGTGGATCCACATTCTGATACTAACCACAGACTTAGTACGCCTGGATGAACCTGCAGACTCTATCCCACAAAAGACACTGGTGGATCCACGCCAAACAATATACCAGGTCTAAAGCTAGTGTATTAACCTAACAACACCAAGGACTGAACATCGATAGATACAACACTAACAATATTCCAGACGTAATGGTCGTGGATAAACATTTGGATGACTTCTGAACTTTGTCCTGAGTTACTCCTAATAGTCGATCCCCCACATCCCGTAGAGGAAAGACACATACAAAATAATGTAAATGAGCTACAGGTATTTTAGTACCAACCTCTTCTGCAATCGATACATGTGTATTTGTGTTTCATCACTGGCTTTGGCAGTTGGATGAAGTATATAGACGTAGATACTATGGGGAATTGGGTCTCTGAATCACAGTTGGATGGTAAAAATAGCAATCTTCACCTGGTAATACAATCAATAAGAGCATGTATTGGGTAATTCGGGAATAATGTCACATTATTTGTGAGGTGATGCTATAAGTGGAAAAAAACAAACGAAAAAGTCGTGTAAGCGAGTGTCCGATCTTCGATCGTTAAGAAACTGGAGTGGGGTGAAGAATACTCACATCCATGAATAAGTATGAAGACAAGTGTAGATATTACTTACTGAAATGCCACCTAGCGCTGTGGTGGTCTCGCGTCCGTCGGCCGTCGTAATTTAATATATTATTACTATTTTGATTGTTGCCGACTTACGTGGTGGGCCTTAATAAAAATGATATTTCATTCAATTTTGATTTACGATTAAATGCTTTTGTGAAGTTCTCCTTTTTAACAATATTAATCTTAAATTATTTGTTACGATAATGAATGTTAGACTCGCTGAATCTTAAAACATGAGCATATAAGTTGAACAATGGAATAAACTTTTCATATTAATTTCCTCGGCTAGTCAGTTCATTTTAAAGCAAAAAATCTTTAGTTATTAGTTACAATTGCGGCCCACACGCGCGCGAGAGTATTTTTTCTTACCTCCGTTAACCATTGTATTGTAGTCAGAGTTGTGGCTCTGGCTCTCGGCAATGACACTGAAAATAAGAGTCTTAAAGCTACGTATTTCTGCAACTTCGTGCGGCTGTGGAGAAAACTGAATATTATGTTAATAGCGGGCGACTTTTTCGCTTCCGCCAATTTTTTATAAGTTAATATCGCCACGTAATGGCGTCGTTGGCTGCATCGGCCGCTGCGATTGTTGAACTGTAAATTACTTGAATGCAGGTTAATTCAAGGAAGGCGGACATGAAACCGAAATCACCTCTTACAAATTAAAAGTGAACAATAATATTAAATCAATGTATTATCTGCTTCATTAGTACAAATATTCTTACATTTGCCAGCACTCGCAAGATGTCCGTCTACACGCAACCAAGACAAGAGAAGAAGTGAAGACGACTAAAAAATTAACAAAAAGCGTATCTTGTCGTCTCTTTAGATCAATTTGTTATATTTTTTTGCCCTCGAAAGTTGCATAGAGAAATTATTATAATACGGAGAAAAATTTATGTTCGCCTGAGCGGCTAGTGTCCATTTATTATTCAAATTCTAAATGTCTCTTCTTTATAAATACCGTTTTTTAAGTCTTTTCGTAATATAGCACTGGGGACGCTATAGTGGACAGAATAATCATCGGACAGATGTCTGCTCTATATTACAAGATACTTTCAGGAAGTCTCCCAACCATCTCGGCATATATGTGAATGCACCGGAGGTTGTGTTGATTTACATATCGAACATGATCTCGGCGCGCTTTAATGTGAGCAACACTGTCGATGATGGCAGCGACAAGTTCTTCACGTTTATCCACCTTAATAGCTTACCCGTCCCCCTTTAATCCCACCAACCCCCAATTAACAGAAGTCTAATGAGGTAGGGTTGGGTGATCTGGCAGGCTAATTAATGGGTCCACTATGGCCAATCCACCATTGAGGAGATTCGTTATTCAGGTACTGGGGTACTCGTGTGGGACTGAGAATCGGTGATCTCTCATGTTGGAGGTACATTTGCCATCGTTGCGGGTAAGTCATCTATTACGAAATGTGCATATGCTGCGGCTATCATGAAATTTGGCAGGAACACAGGCTATGTCACCAGGTCATCAATCATACCATACCAGACGTTCACTGTGAACATAACATGGAATCTTGTTTGTGCAATGTTATGTGGGTTCTCCTTCGTCCATATATGAGAACTGCTGGTGTTCATCACACTGCTGCGTGTAAATGTAGCCTTATATATAAGTAAAATGTATTACATGATCTCTCTGCGTACAGCCAACCATTCACAATATTGATGTCTGCTTGCTGTGCCTCCGGATACAGATGTAGCACTGGCTGCATACGGAATAAGTACAAGCCTTCAGACTTGCATTTGTGGAAGATCGAGCTGATGGCTAACGCACTGGGTAGTGGTGGTGATACACTGTTGTACCATTGCTGTAATGTCTTGCCTTCCTCATGTGACTGAACAGACTCTTGTTCTGATGTTATGTGTACACTGAGTAGTATTCTGGATTCACAAAATGTTTCAAAATCCTTGGGAAATATACTGATATGGGGTGTTTGCTGACCAGGAAAATGTCTCTGGTAAGCTGTCTCAAAGGCACTACTATTATAGTACCCATACACAAACAACATTTCTGGGTATTTTGCATGGGCATGAGTGTTTGCGGAATTTTGGAATTCACAGTCACAATGGAGTTACTCGTTAAGCAACACTCAAACCTGATACGCACATGGCCCCCTGATTGCACACTCTATGCTTGCAGCTGCTGCCTTGATGTAAAGTCACAGTGCTGCCATGTGTTGGAGATCCACCACAAGTCTTGTAAGATGGATCAGTCATCTGTACCACCATTAGTCTGCCCACCGCAACGCTTACACAGCATTTCGGTAAGTAATATTGAACTTGTCTTCACATTCACTCATGATTGTGTGTAGTCTTCAACCCACTCTAGTTCCATTACTATTATAAATCGGGAACAAAAATGGTTCAAATGGCTCTGAGGTCATCAGTCCCCTAGAACTAAGAACTACTTAAACCTAACTAACCGAAGGACATCACAGCCGCTGCAGGATTCGAGCCTGCGACCGTAGCGGTCGCGCAGTTCCAGACTGAAGCGCCTAGAACCGCACGGCCACCGTGGTGAGCCATATCGGGGATATGTTCATTGTACTTTTTAATCAAATCCCAAATTCTGTGATACTCCTCCTGAACCATCCTGTATGTACATTTATACATTTACATACGGAGTAAGGAAAATGTGGAAAAGTTGGAAAGAATGTAGAAAATACGAAAAAACATGGAAAAACGAAAGAAGTGGAAAAATATGGCTAAAACGAAAAATTGTGTAATGTCTAGTAGTAAACTACAGATACGAAGTGGTGGCACTGGCTGTATGTACTCGGACAGACGGAGTTGTCGAAATTTGTGACATAAGCACTAGGTATACGTTCATGAAGATGTATTCTACACTTTCCTAGAAGGCTACAAGTTTTTTATGAAGGAAATCAAGGATCAGAATTACAGCACCATGTGCTCCTAAAATGACTGAGAGACTGCGCCAAAGATAGAGTGAGCTTTCAGAACACTTGAAATTAATTCACGTTTTTTCATATTTCCCTTATAATACTTTGCTTTAATTGCTTAGATTACAAGGTGTGGGTGGCTATTTTTACCATCCAAAGGGGATAACAGTCCCAACCCAGCCAAAGTATCTACAAATTTCACTTCTTCTAAACGTCATCCCACGTAACACTAACTGCCAGATCCAACACAAAAAGAGACATTATGCGAGGATTGCAGTGCAGTTGGACTATTGACTTTATCCTTTAACATAGACAAAGCTCAGTTATCCTATTTTGTGTGTTTGTTTCTCGCAGGAGTATCCACCACTCCCTGTACGTCCAGGGTCCACTCTGGGTGGCTCCAACTTCGGACGCTACCCTAGACTAAGCAGCAGTGGATCCGTACTTGGACACGACTTAAATCCTATGATGAAACCGTTTCAAATATTCTCAGTGGCTGTCAGTAGGCAGCGTTTAATATACTTCAGTCCTTTGATATTCGTTTTCGTAAACTTATTATGCAAGCTGAACTGCTGGTGACTCGTGAACGTGGTACTTAGGTACGAGGCATTGCAGAGGCACAGAAGTAGTTTATTTTTCGTGACTTTGAAGTTAGTTACAGGAGTGTACGATAGCTATTCAATCTTATCCATTATGCGCTGTTTATTCATTCTCTCCTGCGTTTTAGTTCATTCAAATGGCTTAGTGTAAGGCATGTATAGAAAGCTTGCTGTTTCGTGGGTTCTGGGTATTCGATTCATGGTCATGTGAATTGTGGTTTGCACGTAGTGTATATACTCGATTTGTTACTTCGACGTTAATGTAAACTATCAATTCAGAGTTACTGCCATTCATGTATGTTCACCAAATCATTTATTTACTTTTCGTGTGTAATTTTGAAGCGTATTTTGTGTGACACTGCTTTAAGCACACCTGTTGCTGTCATATCCTTCGTATTTTCAAAGATTACTATCGTACAGAGAGTAAAATATATGAACCATATGCAGCTACCAGTCGACATTACTAAATATCCCGCTCTATCCCGCTATATTGCATGAGCAATTTTAATTTTGTGGAATGTAATTCAAATGCTGGTCCAGAAGGGATATTGCTGAAGTAGATTTTTTCAGTGTGTGTATTTGTGTAACGACGGTATAACTTGTACAGGCCAGGGCAGTGTGCCATTAGCTTACAGGCAGAATTAATGCTTGAGCATATGTCATTCAGTTTCTTGGTGAGACATTCTCAGTAATACAAGAGTACTATCACATCTCAATAGTACCATCTACTGCAAAAAATGAAAAGTGACTCACTTATGTGCCTTCCTACATCACAGCCCCGTTTTGGGATGTAGTATTGACTTTATCAAATCTTCATCATACTGTACTAAAGAATAACAACACCTTATCGAAAAAACAAACTTTATTACGCTTGAACGCTACGGTACAGATTACAGTGACGTCGCGTTCTGGGTCGTGCGTCCCGACGGCCAAACCGTCTACGCTTGTCGCGGCGCCGACGATGGCGAAGCAGACGCCGGCTGTCAGACACACGGCGACGGGTCGGCTGGCAAACGCCGGCGCTGAGCAGCTCAGGGTGGGCAGCCTCAGAGTCCGACAGGAAGGCGACGTCGGCATCCTGAAGACAGATTAAGAAGTTCTGAATTGCATCACCTGACAGGTGGACTGTGAAGTGATTCGCAAGAAACGTCAGTAAATGTTCGTTACTTTATTTGCTCGTTAGTGGACGCAAATACTGAAACGACTCCTTCAAGAATATCAGATAACCTCAAACAGCTCGGCTTCGCTGCTGAGAGATATTTATGCAACAATTTCATTAACATTCAAGGATCTTCGATATTGTGCCACTTGGTCTGCTATCAACCGAGATACAATCTTAGGGAGTGTGTCCTCAAGTATGTGGTCAGCTATGTGAATATATGACTCTAGAGCAAACCACAAGTCTGAGAAGACACTACCTATGATTGCATCATGGTTGACAGCAGACGAAGTGGCACAGTGTCGAAGATCTGTGAATGTGCTGGACAGCCAATGCCTTACAAGGATGCATTTCAGTGTTTATACCTCGTAGAGTAAGATTTTGACAAATGTAGCGTTGTAACTTCCAAAAATGCACACTTATAACTGCAGAAGATATAAATTCATAATGTGCTATTGTTATTGCATAAAAGCAGGAGTAAAACATTTACTTCAATAAAGCAATTATGACAAACATGTTTCTTGTTGAACTACATTCAAATCATGTACCTACATCTGTACTGTCGTACTGAACACAAAGAAATCAAAATTAAGAGAGCGAAAATGAAAAAAGAAGAAGTACAAAAAGAAGAGCTAATGGTGGAGAAATGTAAGTGAGAAAGAAGCAGAAAAGGAGTGAATTAAAGGAGGCAGCAGAAACAAGATCCAAAAAATGCAGACGTAACTCACCTCTGCTCCAGAAGCGCCTTCTTCTCTTACAGAAAGACTGCTCATAGTCCACAATCCTTGAATGTTCTCGCGTACACTCAAACGCAGGTCTGCCATTGACTGCCACTGTAAAAGTAGAAGTAAATCATCACTATATGTTCAAACTAACTGCACAGCATGAATTAGTTTCTGTATTTATTTACACTAGACAAGAAATATATTGTAAACAAAAGAAGTAAATTTAATTGATAACTATACTGTTACAGTTTTGGATGAGAAGAATGATTATTTAGAGCATTTCACTTTCACATATCAACTAAAGTAGGAATCTGTCAAATGTGGCACTGTAATATCGAAAGTAAATTTCCCATTTTTTTATAACTGCTTTGCTAGTCGACTCATTACATTCTATTATTGAATAAAAACAGTCTCAATGCAATTTTTTATTCTTCCAACCTATTTAATCAGTAAATACATGCATCAGTCGAGGAATAACTACATACTGGTTTGTTGCTGATTTTCAATAAAATCAGTTACTCAAGTATCGACCCAACAGAAATACAAGCTAATAGAAAAGAGTTGAATAATTAGGACAAAAGGAAGGGGTAATGGGGAAAAAGGGAGCAAGGAACAAGCAGAACATAGGGAAGAAAGAAGAAATTAATGCAGGAGCCAGAAACAAGGCGCATAAAATATAGATGTAACTCACCTTTGACACATATGCAGTTGACAGTGATGAGCGTTGGAATTCAAACTGTGGGGTTTCATCATCAGACTCAAAATCACTATATTCCTCTTGTATTACAGGCAGATAGTAATCCTGCCACTGTCCCTGTAATACTTCACGCCCTTCCAAGTAACATGTCTCATGGTAACGTATTTCTTCCTCTGTGACACTGTAGAGCCATATGTTCCTCTTCAGCTCGTCCAGTTCCACCTGTCAACATATTACGAGCTGTAGACAAGAGTACCTTCTCCTCGAGACCATAACAGTACGAACAGAAATAAACCACATCACTGTACATATAAAGTTTATACATTATACAAAAGGTTTAATAATTACTTATATGGGTATAAAGTGGAATGGTCATATAGATTCAGTCGAAGTTAAAGCAGTTGAGGACTACAGATCATTGGTAGGATAATACAGGACGCAAACTTTTTACTAACTAGAGTGCTAGGAGATACTAATGAGGTTCTTCTTACAGTAGTGACTAAGCGTGTGGAACTGGTGGCAAAAATACTGTCCAGTGACAATAACGCGACCTTCTGTTAAACAACTTTTGCAGGACGAGACATGCAGGAAGAGCGTCAGTGAGGCTGTGGAAGGCACCGACATGGACGCGGAGCCATGCCGACTCTATTGCCCTGGCCATTGTGATAGGTTTGTCGGTTGAGGATTCATGGCACGAACAGCGCGATTGATGTGGTCCCACAGATGCTCGACTGGGCTTAAATCGAGAAGTTTGGTGGCCAGAGTAGTACGGTAAACTCATCCTTGGTTTTCTCAGAACCACGCACGTATACTATGACCTGTGTGACACCTTGCATTATATTGCTGGTACATGTCATCGTGCCGATGAAATACAAACTGCAAGTAGGAGTTAACATGGTTCCCAAGGGTGGATGCATACGTGTGTTGATCCATTGGATGTTCTGCAATGACGAGATCACCCAGGGAATGCCACAATAACATGGTAGCAGGGTGTTTGCTTTCAGAAGTTTTACTCGATGGCCATCTAACGTAGGGAATAAAACGTGAGTGATCTGAAAAGGCCACCTGTCACCACTCAGTGGACATATAGTTGCGGAAGTGGCGTGGAAATTCCAACCTGCGTCGTTTATGAACGGCAGTCATCATGGGTGCATTAACAAGGCGACTTAAGTGGAGGCTCATACGCAGCAATGTTCACTGAATGATCGTCGAGGAGCCACTACTGGTAGCTCCTTGGTTCATCTGAGCAGTTAGTTGATAAAAATTTGCACATCTATTCGCTTGTACACATCTCCACACCCATCGTTCATCTCTGTCACCTATGACTCATGGCACACCACAGTTGCCTTGGCGCCAGTTCTTGACAGTTCCTTTTGCCTTGCACTGTATACTTCAACCACGGCAACACAAGAGTAATTTACAAACTTAGCCATTTCGGAAATGCTGCCACTTTCGGCCCAAAAGCCAATGATAATGCTCTTTTGGACATCAGATCAATCGCTGTGTTTCCACATTTGAAGAACGACTGCACTGTTTTGCCTGTTCCCTTGACACGCTTTATATACCCTCCACTGATAGTGCTGTTACCTGCTATCTGTGAGCGGTTATTGCACGTTGACGTCACGTCGAACACAGGCGGTGGTCACATTATTGTGATTGTGTGTGTACATCTAACAAGACATACTACACGTACGCAAAGACGGCAGGACGAATCATCATACGTCTGTTTGACTCAGGGGAGAGCTGGACTGGCGCACTTTTGAAGACGGACGCCGATCACCGCGCGAAAATCTACCTACAAATTTTAATGAACGAGTATCCAGTGATGAGTCTAGGAATATACGACAGCCTCCTGTGTAACTCTTTAACAGTGGCCACGAAGACAACATGAGACGAAAAACAGATTGAACTCAGGCACTGATTGGTTCTTTTTTCTCGCGCTGCATACGCGAATTGTCTGGGGCGAAACTCTTTAACATATGGCGCAATACTATGTATCTCTAACCACACAATTCAGAGCTGTATGCATCCTTCCCTATATATTATCTTCTAGTGCCTATGTCGTAAAAAGCCGTGACCAAGTCAAATTCTTCTTCGCGCTCCGCTGCCGCTTTCTTTATATTCTTGGCCCATGCTTACAGTCCTCCATATAGTTTCCTTCTAGTTAAGTACAACGCACTGAACCTTTGTACAACCATGTGAAACTGTCAGGAGGGTTCTCGTTTGTTCGACTCGGATGTCATGATAACCTGAATCGACAAAGCGTTGACATTACATGTGAATATCTCAATTTATCTTTCTGTGGTAGGTTCGCATTGATAACGCCAAATCTCGTCATCCCTAAAGATATTTTCTAGGAAAAATGGTCTTCGCTTTGCATTTCATTTAAGTCGTCACAGGCGTCCGCGCTTAGTTGTCTTCGGAGAATGTCTTGAACGCTTGATTCACCATGCCTTCGACTTAAACATTTTGTTTAGAGATGTTGCTCCACTGTGATGCCTGACATAACTGTGCTGACACACCATGGCGGTACAGTCACTAATTAACACTGCGTGCTCATAATAGACTGGCCGAACGGACATTTGTTGTTTACAGCCGTTAGCTCAAGTTGTCACCGTACTTCCTGCGCTGACGTCACTTGTATGTCATAAAATAAATCAGTCTTGGACCTTTTTCGATAGATGGTGTATTTCATAAGATCAGAAGTGAAGCAGTTTCTTTTTTATACTAACTGCATTATAATACACCAGGCTAAGACGGGGAATAATTAATTATACAATTGTTGTTGAATTACAGTCAGACCTCGCAATTACGTACTTAAAGCACAGAAATCAAAATTAAGAGACCAGTAGAGAAAAAGAAGGACAAAACGAAGTGTTAATGTTGAAAGAGAGGGAGAGAGTACAAATTAGGAGAAGAGGGGCAATAAAGCGAGAAAAAGGAGACCTGAAACAATATTAAAAAAATACAAATGTAACTCACCTTAGCTCCAGTACGGTGTTCTTCTCTTGTAGGAAGACTGCGCATGTTCCACAATCCGTGTAAGAATTCGCGCAGACGCAAACGCAAACTGCGTAAATCAGCTAATCCACGCCGCTGCATGAACAGAAAGAAACCATCAGTATACGCCAAAGTAAATACACATCACAGAACAGCTTACATAGTTACTTATAGTATTCGAGAAATATTTAATGTTCTGGTCAGTCTTATTGCTGTAGCATTAAACGTATAGAACGATTACTTATGCAACTTGATTATAATATGAAATCATCAGCGTTTGTGACAATTCATGAGTGTCGTTAAATAATTCTAGAGACAGTTACATGCATTAATAATTCTTTTTAATCTAATTTTTACTAATTCTTCTTTGTGTTAATAACCTAATGGAGTGTAAACGACATGATTTCATATATCTGGCAAGAAAAAATCGCTAGACATATCAAAATTATTCGTCAAGCAAGGAAAACAGATCAAACGTTATACGGCGTGCAAAGTTAAATTTGCGATTATAAGGAGGATTTCTAGATAGCGATGATGCAGCATATTATCTTGGATGGAGATACAGCGATAGTTGTAGAAGCAGCTATGGGTATGCCCCTTTGAATGTGTTCGGACAGTTACAGTTCGTGTTGTATACTGACAATCTGGTAGTTGACAGTAATAGCACCTCAGACAGATTCTAGATGGTCAGTTATCTATAATGAAGTAAAGCCTGGAAAAAGTTGCACAAATAGCTAGTCTGACGTTGACAAGATTTCAGAGTCTGAAAAAGACTGGCAAGTTTCTTTAAATGTACAGAAAAATATACCTGTACAAGTCACAAATCACTGAAAAGTTGTGTCCCATGACAGCAATCCCGTAAGGTATATCTTGAATCAGTCAACTCATACAATTATCTTGGTGCAATAGTTTGTGAGCATATGGTATGATAACCAACTAGGTTCAGTCGTATGAAATACCAGGTGACACATTTGGATTTATTGGTAGGATAGTGGGAAAATGTTGTCAGTGAACGAAGAATATTGTTATCACTAAAAAAAGAAAAAAATTCTTGCGATGAGAACCACCTCATACAACGTCGTAAGAAATCCCTATTTAACTTTAGTCATTTGTGTGATGATGTGGCTAATTGTCACTTCCATAGAATTGCTTTTCGCCTTTCCGTCACACATCACCACACTGTTTCCACTACGATGTAATACCCACACAGAATTGTGATTCCCGTCTTACCCATCGATCAAACGCCTCCTATGGTTCTAACCTTTTTTTTATCTGTGTCGCAAGCAACTGTTAATTCTGGTGTAGCGATATAAGTCGCTAGACAGTCGAGTGGATAAATTTATTGAGCTATAAAACTAGTTTCAACATTAACTTCGCTGAATTATTTGTATATGAAATCAGTTTTTCTCAACGTCTTTAAAAGCCGTTGGTGCCCAATCAGAATAGCAGTTGACACCACAGTGACACAAAGAGCTGTCAACAATCGTTCTCTTCAAGGACAGTTCCGAGCCAAACTCCCTGTGGCGTGCTTTGCATTGACCACAAACCCACCGGCATTTGTGACTTCAGTGCTAACAAGCTAGAGCGCGTTGAGGGCAGGGTGGATGTCTGTTGTATTTCTCGATAACAGTTGGTTCTACCTCGTTGTCAGTGATGGCGGTGTGCTGAGTAGAAGAATGCCAGTTGAGGGCGTGCAACCAACATGTCTGCGTGCTAGACACCGCCGTTTCACATTTGCAGTGGCTTATATCACGCTTACATTGACCTGTGATCTAGCAACTTTAATCACTTAAATATGTTACATAGACAAATATATTTCACAAATTTCATTACTCTGCATTAATTAATTTTTGGTGTTGCGCTTTGTCTTCGTCAGCGTGTATATACAACACTTGGAGAATCAAAATTTTAGGATCTCTAAAACTCCCCCTGCGTGATAACCTTAGAGTAAAACAGATCGGAATAGATGTTTGTTTTGGTTGGCATCCGGTTTTGCTCTCTACGTTAGACCATTTTCTGGTCGTAGGCACCATGATGGCGGTCAGTTGACGTTCGTCTTCTGATGCATCTTACTCCGTCCACCACCGGCCGCCATCATCGTGACTACCCCCTTATGATCTAACCTATAGACTGAACCTGTTGCCAACCGAAATAAACATCTGTTGTGATCAAGACTGATTTAGGAAATTTTAATATTTTACACCGATCGCTGTTCAGTCTTTATTAAAGAATGCTTTCGAAAACTTTAAATCATGCAATTATCCTTAATTCTTCTTCTTCATAGTAAATGATTTTTTTCGTATATCCTGCGTTTATCCAGAAAAATACGATACAGAAAAAACCCACAAACCGTAACAGACTATGCACTTCTGCTCAGCAGATGCATTGAACTATTTCAGTGGTACAGACATTCGTAACTGTTTTAAAGATGTAACTTTTGTAACTCAGTCACGTCTTCAGTAGTTCAACATGATTTTCTCCATATTAAATCACCATCTATCCAAAGTGCTAGAAATTTTGTGCACGATGTTTCTTCGATGGTACGCCCCCTAATTTTACGATAATATTCCTTCCGTCTTAAGTTTTCATTTCTCTAATAGCTGGTCCGCATACTTTATTCTCATTTGCTACCATGTAGGTTATGGCTGTAAAATGATGCGACAATTGATGGAAAACACTTTATTTCAAAAATATACTTATTTAGTTGTTGCCACCCTCAATATACCCCCTCCTCTGTCCCTACAACTTCCATGCGAATTTGGCATCGATGGAAACGGTGATGGTTCTCCTTGATGATGCAAGCCGCTTTTTCTTCCGCTGCTTCATTGGACTGAAATCTTGTTCCTTTTAATGCAGATTTCACCTTGGGGAATAAAGAAAAGTCGCATGGTGCTAGGTAAGGTGAATAAGATGAGTTGTCTAACACTGTGACTCTGTTCTTCGTTAGAAACCTCTTATAAGAAAATGTGGTATGAGCCTCTATTTCGTCGTGATGCAGAACCCGTGTCTAGTTCTGCAAAACTTTGGGTCGCTTTGATATTTTCCCATGGAGTTTTGCAAGCACCTCAAGGCAGTAATGATAATTAATAGTAAGACCTTTAGGAACCCTGTGAAGCTACACAACTGCGTGAATATGGAAAATAAGAACCTTCTTTGTTTTGAATCTTGATTTTCTCATTTGAAATTTTTTCGCTCTCGGTAAAGTCGGATCCTTCCAGTGCATGGCTTGGCGCTTGAGTTCTTCAGCGTAAGCGAAAAACTAAGTTTCACTAGATGTTATCAGTCTTTTCAAGAAGCTAGGATCATTTCCAGCGGTATTCAAAGCGTTGGTACAAACATTTACACGAGCCTTTTTTTGATCGATCGTATTTTCGGCACCAATATCGCATACACTTTTCTCATGTTAAAGTGACTGTGTAAATCTGCCTTACTCATTTCCTTTCAGTTCCTAGAGTTTCAACAATCGATTGAATACTCAACGCCGTGCGGTTCTAGGCGCTACAGTCTGGAGCCGAGCGACCGCTATGGTCGCAGGTTCGAATCATGCCTCGGGCATGGATGTGTGTGATGTCCTTAGGTTAGTAGGTTTAATTAGTTCTAAGTTCTAGGCGACTGATGACCTCAGAAGTTAAGTCGCATAGTGCTCAGAGCCATTTGAGCCATTTGAATACTCAACGACTGTCAGATCGTATCATATTACTTACTTTTGCGTGTTTTCTTCTGTTTTTTATTGTTGTGGTTTTTAGGGCGTCCTGGAAGTGAGTCATATTCAGAGCCTTTTTGACCATCTTGGAAACGCTTGAACGACTCAAAAACTCGCATACATCATAAACAGTTATCACTCTACAATTCTTGTAGTAAAATGTGAGTTTCAGAAGCAGTTCCTTCAAGTTTCATGTGAAACTTTAGACAGTTATTATACTTACCAGTTTTCCAGGAAACATAATATCAACTCCTGTACATACGAATGTCACTGCCACACTGATTTGACTACATACACCAGAAATCCCTCATTCGACTGAGAATGCTTCAGGCTTCACAGCTGTTGGTCGTTGACCTTTGGCGCTCGTGTACTTACTCTGTGAGAACACCAATCCCGTTATTTTACTGACATAGCTTGTACAGTCGCCACTAAAACATATTTTCGCATCTTTTGTTGTCACTGAGACCTCCTGTTATGTATCTGTTTCATTGTATCCTTTGGTAAAAAGTCTACCATCTTCTGCGATAGATAATGGTAGGTGGTATGGTAAATTATGTACAAGAATCAAGAATAGCAGGAGGTCTTCTAAACACGGTGACACGCGATGCATCCTCGTCAAATATCATACACTTCCCCAGGTCGTCTAGTATAACCTTGGAGTAGCTGACATGCCGAAAATCAACCTGACTATCGACGCTGTCCTCTATCATCTGCAGATCTGGAACAAAGTTTCGTTAGTGATGTTGTCCCACTTATCAGACTCTGAAACACTAACGCTCGCTGCCTAAGTCGCTCATTTCCTGTCTCCATCATCAGCGTTTCGTCATAACTGTTTGGATATTTATAGGTAAAACCTTACTTTACTTTTCGACAACTTCAGTTCGTTACGTGACTTTAAATGTCGTACCTGAGGCATTACTCAAGAGACTCTAAAGAAACATCGAATTGATATTTATCATTCCTTACTATTTTATTTCTCCTCATATGAGCAGTGTAACAGGACGTGACTCACCTCCACCTGGACTGCGTCTTTAGGTTCTTCTCCTCCAACACCGCAACAGAAAACCTTCACAAGACGCCGGAACATCTGCAGAAAAAAACATCGCTTTATTTGTCAGTAACTTCGACGTAATTAAACGTCACGGCAATATCCTTCATGTAATATATGTGGAACTTTAACGTTCACTAGTTTTGTCCGAACTTCTGAAAGTAGCTCGTGCCTATTCCTTCTTTGCTGAAACACACTCTACTGCGTTACGAAATATATGAAACTTGACGTGTTATGTCGCATGTAAGCATTATGGCCGGATTTTATAAAGCAGTCGATCTTTGATTATCACAAATAATGAGCTCGGGTCAATCTGATGTCGGATATCTGCGTTTTACTAACATTGACCGTACAATATGTCGCCTTGAACTTCGATCAACCTTTACCAACGAAATTTCGCAGGTCGAGCCAGGATCAGTTGCAGTCACTAATTTACAACCTAGCGACACTGCAGAAGACCGAGTTTTGTTTCGTGCAAAACAGAAATCCATGTTGACACGAAAATGATGCGTAAATATGGGAACAGGTTATTCCTACACTGCTCAAAGCCGAAATATTTCTTTTCGATCTGTAAGGAAGCACCTTAATATATGAAAGAATTTTCGATCTGGTTTGGTGGAAAGTGAGGATGGGTGCACGGGGGTGTTTAAAATTGTAGATAGAGACAAGGCTTGACTACGTTAAGAAGATTCAAAATGATGTATTAAGGGTGATCAAAAAGTTTTTGCTCGAAGGCTTTACAGTCCAGAATCGGTATGACAAAGACGCAAAATCGCCGTGAGCATCGTCTCAATCATCCCACTAACCCACCAGGTTTAAGACAGACATTTAAAAAAAAAAACACCGTGTCCTGCTGCGTGATGAAGTCAGTAACTGCCTGCTGCATATCCGCGTCCGGCATTAATCTTCGACTATTCAAGGCCTTTTTTAAATGACCGAAAGCGTGATAATTATATGTTTATAGATCAGCATTATAAGTCGGGTGCACGAGTGTCTCCCACTTCTTACTGTCCATAAAGGATGACACTGACCTCCCAGATCCTCTGGCATCTTTTGTCGAATAGCGACTAACACGGAACTTGGCGCACCATTCCACAACGTTGGTTTTCGTTCTCTGATTGATGTCTGCCGGTGTTTGTCATTCGCCAACCAATAAAAGAATAACAGCATGTTGATTCTGTTGTGACACATTTGGCAATAACGTCACCATAAGTCACTTTTCCTTACCGAAAGCTCGTCAGAAGGACACAAATGTCACACCAATGCCATATATAAATGTCGGTGTTATATAACGGCATCGAAGTCGTGCTACTTTGCATCCGCGCTGCTGTAACGCCTTCAAACGTATGTTTAAAGATCACCCCTTACAGTATGCAACAGTTATGCAGAGAAGAAACTTGCACATGACAGAATAGCGCAGAGAAGAGCATCAAACCAGATCACAACAATAGCAAAGCCTAGGTTAAGGTATTTATCGGTGATGTAAGTAATGAGTGTAGATAGTAACTGTTCCCAACAACAACAAAAATTAAAAAAAATAGAAGGCGACTTGTAATTAATGTGAAAAAATTAAATGTATTTTATAGACAGTTAACGGTAGAGTAAGAAAGGAAATAGAAAGGAAATTCTGTCTATTTCCAGAGAATAATAACCATTTGAGGTTTGACTGCAGCGAATAAAAACCGAACGACTCTTACCTAAATGCTCTCTAGACTTGAATGACAGTAACTGCATACTTCGTATTAAGTAGCGCCTAAGACAGTGTTCAGACGAAACCATCAGTTTGGCAACTGAAAGCCTTTATCTTGTGTAAATTGCGGTGACAATTACATGTGAGTTGATGAACGGAAATAGTAACGTCAAGTGGCTGTAATCTACAAGGATTATTTGATAAGTCTGTTAAATTTCCATGAAGAAATGGCACATTTTCTTTGCTACTTCATGCTTGGCAAGCTTGATTACTCCATGATGATATAAGGAATTGTATTAATGTACAGCGTACAGTTCATTGTTGACAGCCTTCTGAATTGGTCAATGTGACGACATCGATTGAAAATGGAGGAAATCGAGTTTCGTGCTGTTACTAAATATTTTCATTTTGAAGTGTTGTAGTGCCACACAAATTGAAACAGAACTGGATGAAGTTCAGGCGGACTCTGCTCCATCAGTGAGGACTATTTAGTTTTGGATTAATGAATTTAAACGTGATCGAAGAAACGCCGAATACGAAGCACGCTCCTGCCGTCCAACTGAAGTGTTACCACAAAGGAAACTACTGGCCTAATCCATAATATGGTAATGTAAGGCTGCCGGATAAAGGTTCGCGAGCCTGCTGGGACTGTAGGTATCTCAAATGGACGAGTGCAGAATTTCTTGTATGGAGAAATGGGTCGACCAAAAGCGCATCCAACACAATATTTCATTCAATGTCTGGCGATGTTTAATCTCAGTCTAAAAGGTTTTTGCACCGATTTGTGACTGTTCATGAAACATGGATCCATGATTACACACCACACTCAAAGCAATGGACAAAGGCTGGTGAAAATGAACCGAAGAAGGCAAAGGCCATTTTGTCAGCTGGTGAGATGAAGGTCACGGTTTCTTGGGATTCTCAACGAAGGATTCTCATAATTACTAGGAAATAGGCAGAACCACAACTGGACTCTATTGTGCTTCATTTTTGGGTCGTCTGAAACTTACGTTAGCTGAAAAACGACCAAGGCTGGCACGCAAAAAAGTGCTCTCTCAACAGGGAATTGCACCATCCCACACATCAGCGATAACAATGGCAAAAGCGCATGAACTGGGCATGGAATTGGTTCCATATTCACAATTTGACTGAATCGCTGAACCAAGGGTTTATCACTCATAGAAATCAATGTCGAAGATAAGGTGAGATGTTTACGAAACAAACACTTTTTTTACAAGACTTATCAAACCATACTCGTATTACTTTCCTAAAGATTTATTCTCCACGGTATTGGTGATAATAATAATTACGACAACACTACGTTTTATGAACATTCCGTCTCAATGCACCATTTGCTGTCCTCCTGGCCTATCGGCCTCTGTAGTGGGCAGCATTCTGTGTAGAACGTCCCTATAAGCTGTGTTGCCAAGCGTGTTTAGTGTTCATTTAGTTCAACAGTGAAACTTGTTTGTTTGATCGAAGTTTAACGCTACACAGCATTGACAATTAGTGAAATGGGTACACTTTCAGAACGGAGTTCAATATTGATTCTCAGTCAGCGAGGTCCATTTCAGTCGTCCAAGTAATTTTAGCTGAAGGGAAGACCATTTTACAAAGTCAGCTGCATATCCTTATGAAAGGATTACATGGATTTGTTTTGAATATCTCCACATGAGAGACCAAAGTAGTGCCATTTAGAGGATCTGATTGATTTAAAAATAATAACTGCTAAGGAAACATACAGGAAGTTAACAAATTCCGTCATCTCACGTGTGAGACCATTTATATGAAAACTGATGTCGTGAGTAGAAATCTGTAAGAATTCCAGTATCTATGTGGCACAATCAAATGACATTTTACAAGTTGTGTTGGAGACATAGTGCATAAGCTGTATATGAAGCCTCAGAGCGAACGGTAAATATTCAGTGATATGACAAGAATGATCATTCGAAGCAAAAAAGTGTAATAAACATGGACAATAAAATGTACAACTTAAGAGCTGTTAGCACTTCTTGATCTTCGATACTGTGGAGCAAATCTCTTCTACTGCAAGCTCTTTGCTTTCTCTATTTTGAAGCATGGTAGTATGGACTAAAGCAAGGAAAGAAAAGTGCCTACCTTAAGGGCTATGAACACTTGTTCATTTTCGCTAATGTGAAACTTATCTCTTCTACCGAACAGGTGCTCGTAAGTCTTAAGGTATAGACCTTAGAGCCCATGTTTACTAGCCTTTTTTGCTTTGAATGATCGTTTCTGCTATATTGCTGAATACTCATCATCCCTCCTCGAGCAGCCTGAATAAAAAACGGCAGTACCAACTTACTTTTGTGGATGTGAATGTTACTTATTACGCAGCAAATCAGATGTTCAGATACTGCAGATAAGAGTTTCTAAAAGCAGTAGCTGATTACACATTACTTGATAGGAAGAGAGATGAAGATCTTGATCTCAGTTAAGTTGTAGTTAAGTGCAGGTACACGCGGAAGGAGTACGTAACAGGAATACAAGATGACAGAATACCATAGTAACTGCAAAGCAGGCAAAACAAGGAAGAGGGAACATCGGATGCTCGGGAAAAATTGGAAAGACAAATATACTTGAGAGCAGAACAAACTAGAGATGGTTCAATCCTTGATGATGTTAACGACGGTGCTTTCCTTGGTCAGTCGTCCCATCACTACTGTGCAGTGACGGGTTGGTAACCCGTGCTGTTGCATCTTTTCTATGTGCATACAAAGTTCGACGCGCAAGTCGCCGATGTGGCGTCAAATCGAAATACTTGCACCCAGCGAACGGTCTACCCGACGGGAGGCCGTAATCACACAACATTTACATTTCTTCTACGTATGAAGTTAACTTTATCATATGAAGAACAATATCAAAATTCACAGAGATGGTGACTATATCGTTAGTGAACTAAATCTTTAGTAGACCATTTAAATATATCTTTAGTTACGGTGCGCATTCACTGTGACTATACTCCTCTATAAATCGAACTGCGTCCTAGGAAGCTTAGAATTTCAAGCCAAGTCTCTGTCTGACCGTTCTTTCTATTGGCTTAGGCCTATCGCGACAAGAGCGAGAGATATTGGACGGTGTGATTTCGCAAACGTACTAACCTTATTGGGTTTCCTTACTCCACAACACGTTCGATTTCCAGATGAGAGATGTTAACGACACTTTGGTCATCACTCTAGATAGAAAATGTCTTCCTCAATCAAACATGCAGTAACGAATATTATATGGGTCACTGGTGGGACTCACACCTAAAGGCATCGGTGTATTAAACTAAGACACATATCAATATCTTCAAAAATGCATGGTTTTCTTCTCCTTCCACTTTTTCCTGGATGGGACAAGTTAGTATCTCCACATTTGTCCCGAAGGTGTCGAAACCATTGACTCTGTTGCTTTCATAATTCTAATTACTCTGTTTACTTCACTTATTTAACGTAGTTCCATATTTCGTTCAGTTTTCTTGTTTTATGGTCTAGCATTCGCTAGCAGTTTTATGTAGTGCAGAAAGCTTACCGTTTAGCGTTTACAGTCTTGTTGTTTTAAGGTCTACGCATTAACTGCCGCACCAAGACACTTTCGGTTTTTTTTACTTTTCCTGAGATAAACGGCATATTTCGATAAATAGTTTAGGCTGTGGCCTTGTTCTTCTACTGAGATTTCTATGAGAAAATGACCAAATTTGTATTGTTGCATCCACACAGCGCGAAGATGACGCAGTTTTATCCGAGCTGCGTAGTTCAGTTCCGCATACAAGGCCTGCATTTCAAGTTTTTATAGAAACAATTAAGGGAAAACTTTTTAGAAACAAATGGTTTCACAGTTTATCAGCTTACACACCTATAAAATTTATACACATTTAAATGTGTTCGAACCAGCTGCGGAAACATTTTTCCTCTCTCTTATTGTAATCTCAAAAAATTGCTTTTGGGACGGTGTATCATATTCTACGGGTGATGAAAACAGCTGTCTATGCATGATTTGGTTTTATTAGTGGACAAAAAGAAGTCGTTTGGGTGTAAATCAGGTGAATACGGGCAATCTCAATTCGTTGATATGCAACTCATGGAGTTCTCAAAGAAACCAAGTTTCCTTATATCGATCACTTTTGACAAACAAACTGATGCATACCATTCAGCATTAGCTGTTTCCTATATAGCAGTGCTCACTAAATTTCTAGTGTAGGCGAGGAAACATGTCCTTTTTTTTCTTTTTCTTTTTTTTTTTTTTGTTCTTCGAAGTGCTTCGCAAACAATCCACTTACGTCGATTTCAGTTCGTCTTGACACTTCCAAACAGTTGATTGCTCCGTAGTTTCCTGTTCGTACTTGTATATCTAACTTCCGTCTATTGTTACGACATTGCATGTGAATTCTGCAAGTCATCGATCAAATTTTTCGAGCAGATTTTTATACCACTTGAGCCTGCTGTTGAGCTTTGATCAAATTGTGTTGTATCCATCGGGAGCAGATCTTTCCCATACTTAAATGTTCAGGCAAAAATGGATCTCCTACAGTCTTATGCATCTCTCTGCGCTATGATAAGCCAATGGCTAGTACTCTTCAATATTTTTGTGTACACCATAGACGTGTTTTTGGAACAACATCCGATTTTTGTCAACCTTCACGCTACTTATCGCTGACGGAAGCACGACCATGAGGAAATTTTGTAAACCAGTTGGGAACAGTCATCTGTAGAGGAGGTTAACTACTTGATTAACAGAAAATGAAAAATCGGTTCGCAGCACTCTTGCTGAAATAGATCTTCACAAACATCTCAAAAAAATCATTCAACAAAGTTAAATTTATGCTTATTCAGCCATGAGTTTCTTTATACGTTCACTATAAACAAACTACCAAAGCAGTTTCCAAGGTCAGACACTTTTAACAAATAAAAAACGTCACATGTTGCAAAATAGTAATGTCACTTACACCATGGCATTACTTTGGCCTGTATTTTTCTGCTAATTCAAGTTTCATTTTGTAAGTCTGTACTACAGTGCAATTTAAGCGCAAGGAAACGTTAAGAACGTGCATGTAGCCATACACCTCCAATTGCGTGGTTTTCACTTTCAATTTTAATAGACTGATATTTGTATTAACTAAAAATTCAGTTCATACTCTACAAGATCGCTGATATTTATGACGTTGAGCAATCTGAAATTAATATAATCATCCATCAATCCATCAGTTCTGAAGTTCTGAAATGAAGCCATTCCGTTTCTTTTTGTTGCAGCTTCTTCTCTGGCTCTATAAATATATATGAATGTAACAATTATCTCAACAAAACAGTAGTGTAAATCCCATGCTAAATACGAGAAAGGTAAAAGAACGGATCCGCGTAGTCATAGAGTGACCAATATCCTTAACTTCAGTTCGCTGCAGAACTATTGACCACATTCTGAGTTTGAATATAGTAAATTTCTTTGACACAGGAAAGATTCTGCCCAGAAAGCAGCACGTATTTAGAAAGCATGGCTCGTGTGATACTGAGCTTACTCTTTTCTCACATGATATCCTACAAGCCATGGATAGAGGGCAACAGCCAGATTCCATATTCCTAGATTTGCGGAAAGCGTTTGACACGGTGCTCCACTGCAGACCGTTGCCGAAGGTCCGAGGATATGATGTATTCGGTTCCTAGCTGTGAATGGCTCCATAACTCTTTAAGTAACATAATCCAGTACACTGTCCTCGGCGGTGAGCGTTCATGTGAGTCGAGGGTATCGTCAGGACTGCCAGAGGGAAGTGTGACAGGACCGTTCTTATTCTATGTTTACGTAAATGACGAGTTTGGTTATAGAGTAATTCTAAAGTTAAGCTGCAGCGACAAACGCTGCCCAATACTTAACACTTTTGAAATACTACTTTGATATATGGAGTATCACAAAAGACAGTCCATGATTAACAATTAAAAACAGAGCGGAATAAAATCTGTAGATATTATAGAAATGACTGCACTTATACAAGAGATGGAGGGACGAAGATGAAAAATGAGTGTACTCCATGACGCCCAAATATCCATACTTTAGTCATCCAGTACTTGAAAATGAGACCACTTGGGTCTTGCAACACATTGTTACAAACCTTTAAGAAACTTTTTCTCACTGACAGCTCCAATAAAATGATGAAAAGAAAAAACTGTCGCTGTTCACACAATGAAACTGCAACATTCAGCAAGACGTTTTAATTTATTACACCTTTAATACTAACTGAATTGGCGACAGTATTCACATATAACACTGAATTTACCATTACATCATTGTACGACACACAGTTCCGGAGATATGGCGACATAAACACTGATATGCTGAAAAACTGCCACATAATGCTTGACTTTTAAATTTATTACTTTGCTACTAACTCTATTTACAACGCATTTCGCAGACAGAAGACACGTCTACCATTGGCTACACCCGTACAATTATATCATTGTATGGCACACAGCACAGTACATATGACAACTGCGTGAAAATGGAAGTGCAGGGCGAAATTTCCTAGAGATAGGTGTGAAATAAGTGTAAGAATACGTGTGAATTATGTTTAGTACAAATAGGTGTTAAACATATTTGATATGAGCATTCGCAGGTACTGCCATGGTAAGAAGCTCATCCTAAACCTTTGGAATCGTTTGAGTCGTGTTTGGTACACGTATTAATTCTGATCTGGGAAGAAATACTGTAGCTATAACAACCATCAGTCATGTTTGGTACACGTATTAGTTCTGATCTGGGAAGAAATACTGTGGGTATATCAGCTTCCTACTGGAGTGGGATAGATAATGTGTAGACAGAATAGATGGGAAGGACATGGACAGAGAAAGGTGTACAGGGAAATGGAGAGAGAAAGGGAAGAGGAGGAGATTTACAGAGAAAGGAGAGAGTAGAAGACTATCAGAGAAAAGAAAGAAGCGGAGATGGGCCAAGGTGCCAGCAGAAGATGGAGAGGGGGAGTAGATGATGGAAAGAGAAAGGAAAGAGCAGGAAATGGATAGAGAGAAGAGGGAGGAGAAGATGAACAGCGAGAGGAGGAGATGGACAGTGTGTTAGGAAGATGTAGGTCGACAGAGTGAGGGGTAGGAAGGTATTGGCCTAGAGAGGGGAGGAGGAGATAGAGTGATCCGCGCGGCGTAGCCGCGCAGTCTAAGCTGCCTTGTCACGGTCTGCGCGGCTCCCCCCCCCCCCCCCCCCCCCCCCCGACGGAGGTTCGAGTACTCCCTTGGGAATGGGTGTGTGTTGTCTATAGTGTACGTTAGTTTAAGTTAAATTAAGTAGTGTGTAGGCTTAGGGACCTATCACCTACATAGTTCGATCCCATAAGACCTTATCACTAATTTCACACAAATTCAAGCAACTGAGTTTCTGAACAACGTGACAAATTGGCAGTAAGTGCTGGACTGTAAATGCAAGTTACACGTTTATCTCTCATAGGTAATCTTGTTACCAACCACGCACGCGAACTCCCATCACATTCTGCATTGTAGCTTCAGTCTAACAGCATTTCTCCTTTACATCTAACTTCAAATAATAGCATCTGCATTATGCAGACTGTAATTACATAATTATCCCACGATAAGAGACAAATAAGGAACTGACAGAAAGCAGGTGGCCCATACCTTGTGCGGCTATAGAGTAGTCTCCGCCTAGCACAAAGATGCGGCTTACCTTTTTACAAAGCTGCCAATCTAAGTAAGAGTCTTTAACACCTGATCTTCTGGTGTGTCGAAACTGTACAGATAACCAGTACAAATACAATTGATAGACTTTTTCCTCACTAACTCACAGCACAAAATTATTCAGCACACGAAAGTATCGATACGAACTCGACAGTAATGCTAAGCAACGGTTCACGCAGGTTCAGACGACAATGCATTGTTGTGAGCGTTCCCTGGTATCAACAGCAGACAGCATCGCCGTTAACTGCATTCTACGCCACAATGTTCGATGATCATGCTGGTGTATGTATGAAGATGACTGCTTGGAATAATAAAACAAATAGGGAACCCAACATCGTCTTCCACGATATTCTTAAGATGCTAGTCTCGAACTTAGATACTTAAGAAACATTATCTATAACCAAGAAATATCCTCAGACGTAAGCTAAAATGGTTCAAATGGCTCTGAGCACTATGGGACTTAACTGCTGTGGTCATCAGTCCCCTAGAACTTAGAACTACTTAAACCTAACTAATCTAAGGGCATCACGCACATCCATGCCCGAGGCAGGGTTCGAACCTGCGACCGTAGCGGTCACGCGGCTCCAGACTGTAGCGCCTAGAACCGCACGGCCACTCCGGCGGCAGACGTAAGCTAACTGTACGCCAATAACATGAGAGTATCATTAGACCACCGGACTATAAGCAGTGTATCTAAATGAAATATATCGAAAGTTTCATTCACTGACGGAATTTCAGAAACGCAGACATTTGTTAACTTGAGAATAAGAACAAATTGAGACTGGCATTAAACGATCTTCAGTTTTTTATTATAATTCGTTGACATCTCTTTTTATTACAATGTGATCGACTACTATTTGTACTTATCAAAGAACTGCGTTACCGCAGTTCCATGAAAGATGGCACGTTTAGACATATTCAGGGTGTTCATAAATTTATTTATTTATTTTGCATATTTAGCTGACGAGGTTACGGAATTATGGTTCTCTATTATATATGACTGTAAGAAAGACATACCAAAGATATGAAAAAAGCTTTGGAATCATAATAATTATAATAATTAAAATTAATAACTGACACTAATAACAATAATGATAATAATAATAATAATAACAGTAAATGGTATTTAGAATTTTATAGTTTAACTTAGCAGATTTGAAGTCATGTTTAGTATTACCAGAAGGGGAATGGATAACAGGAGAGGAAAAGATTGAATTGACAATGACAGTGGCTCTTAGAAAAGAACAGAATACAAAGACAGAAATACGTCGTCAAGGGGCAAGGAAAAATTATGTGGGAGGAGGGGTTGACAAGAATGAGCTACACAGAATGTAAGAGAGTTGACTTTTGTGATAGATGTGACCCATTAGCTGTCTTCTAAAGTTCGGATGATTTTTTGAGGAAGATTATACCAAAGTCGGGTTCCTGATACAGGAAATGATTTCGAAAACATGGCAGTGCTATGTGATGGTACAAAGAGATCTTAGCTTCGTTGTGAACGTGTATTTCTGTTGTACTGTTGAGACAGTAGTGCAAGAGATGAAGTCAAATAAGAGGGAGTGCAATGATGGAGAAGACGATAGAGTGTAAATAGAGTACGACAGTCTCTATGTTTATCGGCGTGTAGCTCTGACAATTGTTCTTAGGCTGGTGTGTTAACGTTGGAAAAAGCGTCCATTACAAATGTATCATGCAGAAGCTTTCATCGTCAGTTCCAGCCTGCGTGAGCTCTCGTACGAAATTCCTCGGAGAATGGCACCACCACAGTTAAGTATTGGGAATGTTAGTGTGTCTACGAGCTTCTTTTTAATTTGAATGGAAAACCTTTGTTATATTTATGCAGTGAATGAAGTAACATTGACACGTTCTTACAGACTGAATTGTGTGTTCAGTCCAGTATAAATGACAGTCGACAAATATCGCCAAGTCCTTTACAGAAAAAGAAAAGAAAGCTATAATTAGTGTGATAAACGTGAAGGTGTGTTTCTAACACCAAACCCTTACAAAATTTAGTATCCTTGTTTTTCGAGCTACGAAAGGAATTCCCAGTAGCGGTCACTGACTGAATAACGCAACTCACATGTGCATTTTTAACTATATTCTTATTTACAGATTGTTTTGGCATATGTTTTTTACATTGTCTGACTCTGTTTAGTTCAGCATTAATTTGCGCGGTGGAATCATTCATGATCATCTTACTAATCCCTGTTGCTACCCACAGCAAGTTGATGGACAAACGTACCCCCGGCTTGTAAAAAAATGAGGTGCTTCATTTACTTGACATTGTAGCTCTAGACGTCATGCAACGAATGTGAATTAGGCGCGATAGTGCTCTACCTCAGTTTGCTGGAAACTTTCACCATTATCTCGATAACCAGTTTCCTAATCTATGGATTGGTCGCGTGGGATATATTGCACCGCCTGCGTGATCACCAGATTTGAATCCTATGGATTTTTACTTCTGAAGACAATTAAATCCTTGATGCATTCAACTCGTGTACCTAATGTCTGTTTTATGAGGGAGCATATCGAAAACAAGTTTTGTCAAATTCGGCGCACTCCAGGAATCGTCAATTGACCAAGACAAAGCATTTAACGCAGGTTCAGAGAAACGCCAGAGCAGGACCTCAAAGTTTACAGAGGATTCACGCAGGTTACAGTCAGAGTGATCAAGGACATCAGGAGCAACAATTCCGACAATCTGCTGCTGGAAGTTGCAATCTGTAGCACAGTTAGGTGGCAACTGCTGCTTTGAGTCACGTTGTGGAAAGCCAGGAAGTGGACGTTGTCCTGACCCAAGAACCCTATTTATCAGGCCTCTGAGGAACTTGAGGTAAACTCCTTTGCTCTAGTAATCTAAAAACCCACAGAGCATACATTTATGTTGAAATGGAATTGCATCCATGCCGATGGCTATATTTTTTTCCAGGGACCTAGTGACCATCAGAATGTGACAGCGTGAGGGTGGTGCAAGAGAGAATTTGTAGCCTCGGCTTACCTTCCTTAACGAGGATAGCGCTCCTCCTTCCCAGGAAGTGAGGAGACTGGTAGACAGCTGCTTGCAGCTGTGTGAACAAGTGCTGGTTGGCTGTGATGCCATTGCCCTGAAAGAAGTGTGGGATAACAGCGACACCAAGAGAAGAGGAAAGTAACTGCTTGAATAGCCCCCATTGGAGAGCCATCTAGAGAGCTTGAATTGGGGTAAGGAATCTACCTAGAAAACAGAAGAAGGTGAGAAGTAACTGACTTCAATTCTGGATCTGTTTTAATTGGTACTTACGTCCAACGGTTGCATGTAGTGGTGCACTCATCCTTATCTGACTACATATTTATTGCCTTTCGGGTTGAATTCTGTATTAAGCAGGCCATGGGTTGAGCGAATCCTCATACAGAAAAATCATAAACTCACATTTGTCTTAACTTAAAACCTTGATAAGAAATCCAGTAGGCTGAGAGGAAATGTCAAATGTAGTGACTTCTGCGATCATAGCCTCATTCTTAGGAAACTGTCCAAGCATCAAGACATATATCTTGGTGCAACAATGATCTTAAATTGCAAAGAAACTAGGTAAGAAGATTGTTCAACTTTGCAAGAAGGAAAAGTCAATGGGTGAAATGTCTGGAGGCTCTTGCCAAATGAAGTCTTTATGTTGAAGAATTAAAACCATCATCCTGGAATTTATTCTGTGAGGAGGTGGAACGTACGGCTGCCAGAACCAGATTACAGTACGAACTTCACAAATTCCTCCCAAGAATTTCAATAAATTCAAGAAGCACACTGTGGATATACAAGAACAGCACATTACTTACTGGATGTGGCTCTCGAGACTCAATTTCCTCAGTGCAATCAGGCAGATTAGTAATACAGACGAATTTTCTATTCTTGAGATAGTTTTCGAGAGGTTACGAAAGGGATTAGGTGGATCATAAAGTTTCCTATCCCTACAGTTTGAAGCAGGTAGCAAGATTTATAGACAAGGCGAGTTTTCTTAGGAAGTTTATTCTTAGGTTTGCCCAGAAGGCGACCCTCTTAAATGCTTAGAGGAAAAAGAGCGTTAAATTTCAGTGACGTGAATCCCAAAGAAGCTGCCTTTCTCTCTCTTAAAGAAACTTTGATGGCAGCGTCGGACTTCTCGTTACGGGATTTTTATGACACTGTATGGTCACAGACAGGTGAAGGGGCCGTCTTCCTGCAAGAATACGAGAAAGGGCTTCGTCCAGTTGCCTTAGATTCGAATTTCCTTAATCACTTGGAGCTGCGGTATTTTGTATAAGAGCTTGAAGCCTTGACCGTCTTATTTCCCCTGGAAAAGTTTAAGACGTGTTTGGTGCACCATGATTTTTGAACTCGAGACTGGCAATGAAGCCCTTAGTTTGGATGCTGGGGCGTTCGAGAAGAACTGTGCGTATAGCTCGATGGTCGAAGCGAATATCGGCTTTTCCGTTCAGGATAAGGCATATCAAGGATTTGGACCAGTACCAGCATGAACAATGTCTGGAGGAAAATGATCAGTTTCCCTGTGACATGAATGGTCTGTTGGCCGAGTATCCCGCATTGTATCACGGAATTGAGAATTATGATAGTAAGAATGCTGAGTTAAATGTGATTATGGATAAGGTAAACAACGGTGAGGAGAGCTACGCCTACTTATTGAAGAAAGGGGTTTTGTGTTGACAGAATCGGGTGAAACTCGGACACGAGTTGTGGTCCCAGCTGCTGTGGTAGCTTCTCTTTTACTTTCAAGTATCCCGATGGGAGCACCTTGGATGGTTTAACACTAGGGAGAAGGTTAAGGAACATTTTGTTTGACCGGCGATGAACAAGGACAAGAGAGTTTGTCACGGAATGTCAGGAGTGTGCTTTTAGCAAACTCGAACAGAATATCTTGACGGTAAATATGGCGACACAACCAGGCAATGAATCTATGGAAAGATTAGTCGTAGATATTGGAGGTCCTTTGCCCCATTCTATGGAAGAAAAAGTTTATATACACTCCTGGAAATGGAAAAAAGAACGCATTGACACCGGTGTGTCAGACCCACCATACTTGCTCCGGACACTGCGAGAGGGCTGTACAAGCAATGATCACACGCACAGCACAGCGGACACACCAGGAACCGCGGTGTTGGCCGTCGAATGGCGCTAGCTGCGCAGCATTTGTGCACCGCCGCCGTCAGTGTCAGCCAGTTTGCCGTGGCATACGGAGCTCCATCGCAGTCTTTAACACTGGTAGCATGCCGCGACAGCGTGGACGTGAACCGTATGTGCAGTTGACGGACTTTGAGCGAGGGCGTATATTGGGCATGCGGGAGGCCGGGTGGACGTACCGCCGAAGTGCTCAACACGTGGGGCGTGAGGTCTCCACAGTACATCGATGTTGTCGCCAGTGGTCGGCGGAAGGTGCACGTGCCCGTCGACCTGGGACCGGACCGCAGCGACGCACGGATGCACGCCAAGACCGTAGGATCCTACGCAGTGCCGTAGGGGACCGCACCGCCACTTCCCAGCAAATTAGGGACACTGTTGCTCCTGGGGTATCGGCGAGGACCATTCGCAACCGTCTCCATGAAGCTGGACTACGGTCCCGCACACCGTTAGGCCGTCTTCCGCTCACGCCCCAACATCGTGCAGCCCGCCTCCAGTGGTGTCGCGACAGGCGTGAATGGAGGGACGAATGGAGACGTGTCGTCTTCAGCGATGAGAGTCGCTTCTGCCTTGGTGCCAATGATGGTCGTATGCGTGTTTGGCGCCTTGCAGGTGAGCGCCACAATCAGGACTGCATACGACCGAGGCGCACAGGGCCAACACCCGGCATCATGGTGTGGGGAGCGATCTCCTACACTGGCCGTACACCACTGGTGATCGTCGAGGGGACACTGAATAGTGCACGGTACATCCAAACCGTCATCGAACCCATCGTTCTACCATTCCTAGACCGGCAAGGGAACTTGCTGTTCCAACAGGACAATGCACGTCTGCATGCATCCCGTGCCACCCAACGTGCTCTAGAAGGTGTAAGTCAACTACCCTGGCCAGCAAGATCTCCGGATCTGTCCCCCATTGAGCATGTTTGGGACTGGATGAAGCGTCGTCTCGCGCGGTCGGCACGTCCAGCACGAACGCTGGTCCAACTGAGAAGCCAGGTGGAAATGGCATGGCAAGCCGCTCCACAGGACTACATCCAGCATCTCTACGATCGTCTCCATGGGAGAATAGCAGCCAGCATTGCTGCGAAAGGTGGATATACACTGTACTAGTGCCGACATTGTGCATGCTCTGTTGCCTGTGTCTATGTGCCTGTGGTTCTGTCAGTGTGATCATGTGATGTATCTGACCCCAGGAATGTGTCAATAAAGTTTCCCCTTCCTGGGACAATGAATTCACGGTGTTCTTATTTCAATTTCCAGGAGTGTATTTTTAGTTCTGGATTCCTTCTCCAGGTTTACATGTCCAATATTCAGTCGAACGGCTACTACTGGGGCGGCTGTAGAGGCTTTGAAAAATATATTTTGATAGTTTTGTCACTAATCGAGTGACGGTATCTGACAACACCACCTGCTTCACCTCCAAGGAGTTTGCTTTGATATGGGAGTGAAACATCGCAGGACTAAGCCATAATATCCCAGTCCTCCCTTGTTTAAAGCGTCAACAGAAACCTCCAGGCAGCGATTACTGCTTACAGTTAGAAGAATCTGTTAAAGTGGGATGGAACGTTGAGTTGGTTATGTTATTTCTTTAATACGGCAAGACATGGGAGCCATTTCAATAAACCGGCCCGAATAATGTTCGCTTATGTTCTTAATTTGCCATTGAGCAACTTGTGGAGAACTGAGGACTTATTACTTGTAAGGTTTTCACACACCGACATCAGAGAACGGTGACGTATGACTAAGACCTGGAGAAATATTCGAAGGCACGCCATAAACGAGAGGCCCATTACAGTGAGAATAGACAAACTTTAAACTACAGAGAGAACGGTACAGTTTTCTTGAAGTATTTTGCAGCCATGAGTGATGCCAGCGAAAAAATTTCGAAGAAATTGCTACCTCCGTTTTAGGGTCCCTTCATCATCCGGTGGTGTGTTATTCCGGTCACGGTAAAGTTGCAGGTTACTGAGAGCGTTAAGGTCCTTTGTGCACATGTCTCACAGCTCAAACCGATTGGTTCGTAGGCGTTGTCCGTGAGATACAGCTAAACCCCTCTGGTAGCCTTCAGGTTGGTCTCCTCCCCCTCCCCGCCCTATGTGTAGTTCCTCTATATACCACGGAGTGTTTTATATTCTGTGCGAGCGTTGCAGTATGGCGGCGCTAGCGCGTCAGCCGTGGCCGCGAGGTGCGGTACACGACTAGGCCGGCTCTCAGTTCCTGACAGCCAGCACAGCGTTGTATAGGGGCACTTCTGCAACTGGTGTTGTTCACGATGGTGGGTTTCGATAGCTCGGCTGTAGTCTGGTGATAAGTTCTGCAGTCTGTTGTTACTAGGCACACCGTTTTATGCTGAGTCCTAACTTTGTTGTTCGTCGTTTCTGGTTATTGCATTGGCCAAAGTCAGAGTCCATGCTTGCGCAATTTGTAACCAAGAGCTGTGGTGACTCGGTGGTTGGTCGCTCTTTTTTATGTAGATTCACCATTGCCAGTGATGAGGTTAACGACGCCTAAAATCGGTGAAAGACGACTCGAAATGGTTTACTTCAAGTTATAAGAAGGAAACGCCAATACAGCACGCCGCCATCAAAACGTTATGTGATGCTGCCATTGTCGGTTACTTTAAGGACTGGCAGCGACATTGGGTTGTTTAAGTGTATTATTTGAGAAGGAGTGTTATAACGTGTACCTGCCGTCGTAAAGTGACAGAAACGTCTGTTATTGAGTAGTCACCTATCAGGAGTGTGATACTCGTCGATTTCCTCTGTCTTGATGCTGTTATCGGGTTAATACAAAAGGGAAGAACTGTTGGGCTGCCGCCGGCCGCGGTGGTCTAGTGGTTCTAGGCGCGCAGTCCGGAACCGCGGGACTGCTACGGTCGCAGGTTCGAATCCTGCCTCGGGCATGGATGTGTGTGATGTCCTTAGGTTAGTTAGGTTTAAGTAGTTCTAAGTTCTAGGGGACTGATGACCACAGAAGTTAAGTCCCATAGTGCTCAGAGCCATTTGAACCATTTTTGTTGGGCTGCCGCCTTGGTATGGTTTCCAAAATGGCGAAATTTGGAGTGTGGAACTTTGATGCTTTCCTGTGGTATGCTGTCGCATGGTCAGACTGTTCACGACAGTCCAGAGCGTTGTGAAATCAGTTGTCTTGTTTGTAATCGGAAGTGGTTTTGTTGAGTTCATTTTAAAGGTTTTTATAGCGTCGATTTTTGGCTTTTTGTGGCGATTGTTTTTGCAAAGCACGTTTAAGTGAAGTAGAGAGCTTCGCTAGTGTAGGATGGAGAAGTGGTGCCTCACAGCAGTTAATTATTTTAATTAAGTGTTCTTGAGTAGAAGTTCTGATCTGGGTACGGTCGCATTGACTTACTTGACATGTTCTACACAGCGCCCTATGGTTGTTGTACAAAAGCCTGTCCCGTGTTTGCACTTGACAAACCCAGTTATGGTTAAGTTTATGGACGTCTGTAACTGATTTTGTGGTTCTGTGAGCGTACAGGGCAGCCACACAGGACAAACCGGACTTAACTTTGAAATTCGATTCATAGATCACACAGATGCTCTACGTTTAAAAATTTGAATAAATCTAGCTTTGCGGCCCAACTAGCACAAAACAGTCATTCACTTACATATTCACTTCCATATTCTACACATTGCAGACAAAGGAATAAAAATGGACCTACTGGAGCAATTAGATTTCCGTCCACGATAATAACAAACGGACTTAGAAAATAACCTATTTTTCCAAAATTTTAAAGAATCATTATACTTTAAGTAAGTCCCTCCACTCCTCCCTCTCTTCCTCTCTCTCTCTCTCTCTCTCTCTCTCTCTCTCTACCACACTGGCACACCTAGTCAACACTCTCTCCTTCTACTGCACACACACACACACACACACACACACACACACACACACACACAAAATCTTCTCCTCCCACATAACACCATGCTTAACATTTCATTATTTTTTAAGAACATGTTTATTTCATAAGTGCTGATCAATGTTACTTAAACAAAAGATAAATGAAATGTCAAACGAAAGTTCTATGTTAAAATTATACATGTAATATCTTCCAAGCTCCTCGACTATTAAATATCACATATCAGTTTTGTGTTATAACTATATGTTATTTTTTTCAACAGTGAAATAGATATATACTTAGTGTCGCCATGGTGTATTACAAGAGCTGAACAAAGAGAATCTCTGCCCTAACACAAACTTCTTGATATAAATTTAGTTATACTCCTTGGTTTATTTACGTTTTGTAAAGCATGTGGACCGTGTTACCTGTGGTTAAGTGTATGAAGTGAAGTCAAATTAACGTCACTGGAAAGCATTTATTATGTCTTCCAGAATACTGTGTGCACCAACAACCAATCAACGTATACTAATAACTGTAACTAATGCAAAAAAGTAGATCTCATAATGTGATAACTCTCGTCACACCCAGTGCCTATATATTCCGTTTGTACGTGTTGCCACAGTTACACAGCTCCCACACTGCTGCAGACAGTCAATAAATATGTACCATCTGATGATGAATCGCAGGGCGGTTCGAAACGAGTAATGGAATAAAAACTTGAAGAACGGAACTGTGGTGTCACCGCCAGACACCACACTTGCTAGGTGGTAGCTTAAATCGGCCGCGGTCCATTTAGTACATGTCGGACTCGCGTGTCGCCACTGGGTGATCGCAGACCGAGCGCCACCACAAGGCAGGTCTCGAGATACGGACTAGCACTCGCCCCAGTTGTACGGACGACATTGCTAGCGACTACACTGATGAAGTCTTTCTCTCATTTGCCGAGAGACAGACAGAATAGCCTTCAGCTAAGTCCATGGCTACGACCTAGCAAGGCGCCATTAGCCTTACATAGTTGATAGTTATCGTATGAAATGTCTCATCAAGAACGATGTATACAACAAGGACGATTAAAAGTTAAGTATTAAAACAGCTACGTACTTTTCTTGTCACCACTTATTACGTATCCTGTTTCAGACCTCTATCTAGCCTCAGTGAGATTACGCGTGCCTATCGGCCCCCTCAAAATAACACTGTGTCGGCACTTCTGTCGACACATCACATGACGACGAGGATTAAAAGAGGATTTCGCGTTCGTATTGCTCTAATTTACTTGTGTCATGGCTTCGCCAGATGTACTGTCCGAATTTTATCGCTTGCAGAATCAGCAGACGCAGGCGTTATTGGATGCCCTTGGACAGCTCGTCCAGGGTCAACGTGCACTGCACAACGATGCGGCAGCCGCCGCTTCACCGCTACCGCAGCCACAACTCGCAGTTGCACCGCCTTTTAGGCCCTATGACCCAGACGTGGAATCCTGGATGGAGTGGTCACGCCAGTTTGGATTTCATCTCGCCGCCTACAGAATTCAAGGTAACGAGCGGCAGCCTCATTTATTGGCGTGTGTAGGGGTGCAAACGTACCGTGTGATAGTGAAATTGTTTCCCCGACGCGACATAGCATCTCTGTCCTACGAAGAAATTTTGTCGGCATTGGATGCCTATTTCAAGGAAACAGTTAATGTAGTTGCAAAAAGGTATACGTTCTTTCGTACACAACGTACGGCCAGTCAAACTAATAGGGAGTGGGTTGCAACATTGCAAGGCCTTACAAGGGATTGTGCTTTTGAGTGTGAATGTGGACTCCTTTATTCAGATACAATGGTACGTGATGCAATTGCACAGAACGTTTCTGATGTTCGCATACGGGAGCAAATTTTGAAACTTGTCAATCCCTCCCTTCCACAAGTGATAGAGATATTGGATAGGCAAGACACACTTGACTGTGCTCAGGAATCTTTTGAAACTCCGCCAGCAGTGTATAACATTAACCGGCCCGCCGAGCGCGCTGCGCGGCCCGGTAAACTGCCCTCGCACACGTCCGCGCAGCTGCCACCACGCTCTAAACCAGGTGGGCCGTGCCAGCACACAAATGCAGTGAAATCATGCCCGCGGTGTGCTACTAGACATTCGCGTGACAATTTCCCGTCATGCCAAGCTATTTGCTTTTTCTGTAATAAGAAAGGACATGTTCAAAGTGTTTGCCAGAAAAATCTCAGATCAGACAATAACAATCATTCCAGGCCCTTTGCTTCGCGCCGGACTCGAACCAAGAATACTCAGGCTCGTGAACCATCACCCATGGACATTCATGTAGTTAATTCCACTCCACCCTGTGCCACTGTCTCTAACAGTGGCTGTGTTCGTCCCACACAAAGTGTGCGTCGACGTCGCCGGAAATCACGTCAATTAGCAAGTGATGCTGTGCCTGTATCAGTTCAAATTGCACGAGACAGGCGCTCTTGTCGTCAGCAGGACAATAAACTTTTTGTAGATTTGGACTTTAATGGCAAGGTCATAGCATTCCAGCTCGATACCGGAGCTGCAGTTTCATTGCTCAATCATGACACGTACAAACAACTGGGCAAACCTCCGTTGCGTTCCGCAAATGTTAAGCTAACTACATATTCAGGACAGAAAATTCCTGTGTTAGGACAGTGCAGCCTTCTTGCAACATACAAGGGACAAACAAAACTTGTGTCATTTTACGTTCTTCGTTCTTCTACTGCAGTGAACTTGTTTGGTTTACATTTATTTCAATTGTTTAACATGTCTATAGTAAATCAGGTCCTATCAGTGAATCAGACTGTGCCTTCAGACAGTGTTTCTCGTCTGTGTGAAGAATTTGCAGACATATTTGCACCGGGCCTTGGTTGCGCTAAGAATTATGAAGCACATTTGGAACTGAAAGTAAACGCGCAACCGAAATTTTTCAGAGCGCGCAATGTTCCTCACGCATTGCGTGATGAGGTCGCAAGAACATTACCCGATTTAGAATCCCAAGGTGTGAGTGAATGTGCGCAATGCCTTTTCCATTTCAGCTCCGCTTCATAGCTTACGCCGTAAGGGTGTTCCGTTCGTCTGGACGACGGAATGCGAACGCGCCTTTCGCCAGTTGAAATCGGCGTTGCTTTCCAATACTTGCCTTACGCCATTCGATCCCCAGAAACCCCTTTTGTTGATGGTAGATGCATCGGATTTCGGGATCGGTGCTGTACTTGCGCACAAAGATGGGTCGCATGATAGCCCTATTGCCTTTGCGTCCAAATTGCTCTCATCTGCGCAAAGAAATTACTCGCAGATAGAGAAAGAAGCGTTGGCTCTCGTGTTTGGTGTTACTAAGTTCCATGATTTCTTGTATGGTCGTCACTTTACCATCATCACAGACCACAAACCTTTGACATCGCTTTTTCATCCGAACAAGCCTGTACCTCCGCGTACAGCGCAGAAATTCATTCGCTGGTCTATTTTCCTCTCGCAGTACCGCTACGATATCTTGTATCGGTCCACTGCTAAGCACGGAAACGCCGATGCGTTGTCCCGTTTGCCTGTTGCTGAGGATAAAGCATTCGATTCTTCCGAACTTGCTCGCATGTTCATTGATTTGGAAACCGATGAAGTGGTCGAATCGTTTCCGATCGATTTTCGTCGCGTAGCTACAGCCACAGCTGCTGACCCGGTCCTTGCTACCGTTTTGCGTTTTGTTGCTACGCAATGGCCTTTGTCAAAGTCTCGGGTCGAGGACCCGTTAGTTCGCCGATTTTTTGCTCATAAGGAGAGACTTTTAGTTCGACGTGGTGTTTTGTTGTTGCGTTCTGATAATGATCAGTCCAGAGTCGTGGTCCCACGTTCGTTACATTCCTCTGTTTTACGGCTTCTTCACTAAGGACATTGGGGTATAGTGCGAACGAAACAACTTGCTCGTCAGCACTGTACTTGGTTCGGAATTGATGCTGCGATTACGAATATGTGCTCTTCTTGCATGGCGTGTGCCGAACAACAATCCGCACCGCCGCGGAAAGTCTTTGCATGGCCAAAAGCCACTTCCCCTTGGCAACGCTTGCTCATAGATTTTGCTGGTCCATTCTGGAATGCTCGATGGTTGGTTCTGGTAGATGCCTTCAGTAATTTTCCTTTTATTGTCTGGATGTCTTCCACGACGTCCTCTGCCACCATCCAAGCGTTGTCTGCTATCTTTTGCATTGAAGGTCTTCCGCAGACTGTTGTTTCCGACAATGGCCCACAATTCATGTCCGCAGAATTTCAGTCATTCTGCCAGGCCAATGGTATTCAACATCTGACATCCGCGCCGTTTTCGCCTCAGTCAAACGGTGCCGCTGAACGATTGGTCCGGACTTTCAAGTCACAGATGTTGAAGTTGAAAGAGTCGCATTCTCGGGAGGACGCGTTGTTGCTCTTTTTGTCTTCGTATCGCTCTCAGCCCCGAGATGGTCGCTCGCCGGCTGAGTTGCTCCATTGTCGTCCTCATCGAACCTTGATGTCTTTGCTGCATCCGCCGCATCAGGTTCCTGTGCAGTGGCAGACTCCTGCTTTTGCTCCAGGCGACGTTGTATTCTATCGCAATTATCGAGGTTCACGGCGTTGGCTCGCAGGGCGCATTCTTCGCTGCCTCGGCCGCGCGATGTATTTGGTTTTGGGGGCCTTTGTCGTCGCACGGGTTCTGCCGCTCCCCGTCTGCTTTCAGCGACGGTGCCGTCCGGTCAGCGCCCTGGGGACCCATCTACTGGCTCGCCTCATCCCCAGGTGTTACCGACGATGCCTTCCATTTTGCCCCATGGCGACGCGCCGCCGCAGCCGCCGCCTGTTCTCCCGCCGGCGCCGCCCGCAGTGGACGCGTCGCTGCAGCCGCCAAGCGCCTCCCTGGGTCACGCGCCGCCGATCGCTTCCCGTGCCCAGCTGTCCTCCGCCATGGAACTCTTGCCCGCTCCGGACCACATGGCGTCTTCGCGCGTCGGATACCCCGACGCAATGGAGGTCGACCCTTCGGCCCCTCCTGTCTCTTTACGGGCGCATACACCGCATGTTGACGTGCACCCTGGACTAGGTTTTCAGGCGTTTCCTAGCTCCCCTCGGATCGAATGGCCGGGTGCGGGTGGCACAGCCTCGCCTGTTGTTAGGCTCCCCACCTCATCGCATACGTCAACATGGGGTCCTCCCCACGGCGGGCGGAAGCCTTCTAACACGACCGTTCGCCGATTTGCGGGGGAGGAATGTGGTGTCACCGCCAGACACCACACTTGCTAGATGGTAGCTTAAATCGGCCGCGGTCCATTTAGTACATGTCGGACCCGCGTGTCGCCACTGGGTGATCGCAGACCGAGCGCCACCACAAGGCAGGTCTCGAGATACGGACTAGCACTCGCCCCAGTTGTACGGACGACATTGCTAGCGACTACACTGACGAAGCCTTTCTCTCATTTGCCGAGAGACAGACAGAATAGCCTTCAGCTAAGTCCATGGCTACGACCTAGCAAGGCGCCATTAGCCTTACATAGTTGATAGTTATCGTATGAAATGTCTCATCAAGAACGATGTATACAACAAGGACGATTAAAAGTTAAGTATTAAAACAGCTACGTACTTTTCTTGTTATCACTTATTACGTATTCTGTTTCAGACCTCTATCTAGCCTCAGTGAGATTACGCGTGCCTGTCGGCCCCCTCAAAATAACACTGTGTCGGCACTTCTGTCGACACATCAGGAACAAATCGCGACTGTTTGTAATAATTTCAAGAAACCTTTAAAGTTAACAATAACAAAAAGGAATACACAAGATACCGAACTCTGGAGGTGTAAATTTTATACAGTTTGATGCTTAAAGTGAAAAGGAACAAACACGTTTGCCCTGAACGCAACTCGAACATCGGCGAATCTGCATATCTGCTCCACACAGCATTGCCTCCTCTCATGGGATGCCTCCAGCACAGCCCTGAGTTATGTCTGTACACAGTTACAGCACTACTATAGCATCGTCTTTTAAACTGCATTTCTATTAAACCTACTGCTGGGACGAGGTTTTCCTAGACACACTTCTGTGTTGAATTCTGATGAGGAATTGGAAGCAGATCGCCAAGTGTGGCTTTTTTTCTTTACCTTGTATGTACTCTTCTTCTTTACACTATCAGGAGTGGGTTCCTATTTTTGCCATCCAATTGTGATACAGAGTCCCAACCGAACCACCGTATCTACAAACTATACTTCTTCCAAATTTCAACCCTCATAACACTAACTGATAAAGCCAATGCTAAAAGTAGAGTGATGACTTCATCCTGTTACAAACATACACGTATTTTGTTTGTTGGTTTCTCACATGGGGAGGGAGGCGGACACCATCACTCTATCCAGCACCCTCCTGGGCCTGATGCAGGTCGATCGACGCTACTCGAGATCATACATGGTGCTCCACTTCTGGATTCTTCCGAGGGGACTTTGAACACATTCAGAGACCTGCTCAGACCTAATGCAGGGTGGATCCACATTCAGATACTAACCACAGACTTAATGTGGCTGTACCCATCTGCAGACTCTATCCCAGAAATGACACTGGCGGATCCAAGCCTAACAATATACCAGGTCTAATGGTAATGTATCAGCTTTCCAACAACACCGAGGACTGAACATCGATAGAGTCAACCCAAGCAATATTCCTGAAGTAATAGTGGTGGATCTACCTTTGGATGACTTCTGAACACTGAGCTGACTTGCTCCAAACGGTGGATCGTCACCGCCCCATAAAAGAAAGAGACACTCAAAACAACGTAAAAGAGCTACAGGTAATTTTATAACAACTTCTACTGAAATCAATGTATGTGTGTGTTTGCGTTTTATCAAGGGTTTGGCAGTTGTAGGAAGTATATATAATCTGAGGATACTATGGGGGATTGGGACTCTGTATGACAGATGGATGGAAAAAATAGGAATCTTCAACTGGTAATGTTCGATAATCAATAAGAGCATATACAGGGCGATTCAGGAGGAATGTCACATAATTTGTGGAGTGATTCTACAAGTGGAGAAAACAAACCAAAAGGTCCTATAAGCCTCTGTCCGATTTTGGATCGTTAAGGAGCTCGAGCGGGTTGAAGAACACTCACAACCATGAATAATTATGAAGACAAGTGTAGATAATACTTACAGTAATGCCGTCTAGGTGCTGTAGTGGACAAAATGATGAGGGGTTTTCAAGAAGTCACCCACCCACCTCACTAAACATGTGAATGCACTGGAGATTGTGTAGCGTTGCATATCGAACATCATCTTGGTGTACTTTAGTGTGGGCCAGAGCAACGATTATGCGAGCAACACGCTCTTAACGATTATACACTTTAAGAGCATAAAAATCCCCCTTTAACCAGGCCATAAACAGAAGTCTAATGAGGTCAGGTGAGTTGATCTGGCAGGCTAGTTAATGGGTCCACTATGGCCAATCTAGCATTGAGGAGAAGTGTTAGATACTGGGAGACTTGTGTGGTACAGTGAACTGCCGATCTCTCATGTTGAACATACATTTGCCATAGTTGCTCTAAAGTCACGTCTTCCAAAAATGCAGCTAGGTCCTCTATTAAGAAATATGTATGTGCTGCAGTTGTCAAGCAGTTTGGCAGAAACACCGGTCCTATCATCAGGTCATCAATCGTACTACACCAGACGTTCACTTAGAACCTAACTTGGAATCTTGTTTCTGAAATGTCATGTGGGTTCTCCATCATCCATATACGCTAACTGAGGGTGTTCATCATACCGCTGCACGTAAATGTAGCCTTACCTATAAATAAAATGTATTTCCTGATCTCTCTGTGTGTAACCAACCATTCACAAAATTGATATCTGCTTACTGTGCCCCTGGATGCAGATGTTGCAATGGCTGCAGACAGAATGGGTACAAGCCCTCAGAATGTAACTTACAATACTCTTGCTTTTGTGGAATATCGAGCTGACAGTTCATACACTGGGTAGCAGTGGTTGTTGGCTGTTCTACCATTGCAGTAATATCTTCCCTTCCTCATGTGACTGAACAGATGCTTGTTCCGATGATATGTGTACACTGGGTAGCATTCCTGATTCACAACATGTTTGAAAATCCCTGGGAAATATACTTCGATGGGGTGTTTGTTGATCAGGGAAATGTCTCTGGGATTCCGCCTCAGAAGCTCTACCATTATAGTACCCACACAGAAACAACATGTCTGGGTATTTTTCATGGACATAAGTGTAAGCCGAATTATGGTATCCACTGGCACAATGGACTTACTCGTTAAGCAACACTCAAGCGTGATATGCAGACGGCCTCCTGACTGCGCACTGATCCAACCCACAATTGCACACTGTATGCTTGCAGCTGCTGCCTTGATGTGAAGTCGCAGTGCTGCCGTCTGTTGGAGATCCACCACACCTCTTGTAAGACGGATCAGTCATCTGCCCCACCATTAGTCTGTCCACCACAACGCCTATACAGCATTTCGGTAAGTAATATTCAACTTGACTTCACATTTACTCATGGATGTGTGTAGTCTTCGACCCTCTCTAATTCCATTACGATCATAAATCGGGAAGATGTTCATTGAACTTTTTCGGGTTACTTTGACATGTAGAATCAATTCCCAAAGTATGTGATATTCCTCCTGAATCATCCTGTATGTACATTTATACATTTACATACGGAGTAAGGAAAATGTGGAAAAGTTGGAAAGAATGTGGAAAATACGAAAAAAACATGGAAAAACGAAAAAATGGAAAAATATGGCTAAAATGGAAAATTTTGTAATACCTAGTAAAATCCAGATACAAAATGGTGACAATGGCTATATGTACTCGGACAGACGGAGTTGTCGAAATTTGTGGCATAAGCACTAGGTATACTTTCATGAAGATGTATTCGACACTTTCCTAGAAAGCCACAAGTTTTTTTATGAAGGAAAGGAAGGATCAGAATCACAGCACCATCTGCTCGTGAAATGACTGAGAGACTGCGCCAAAGACTGAGTGAACTCGCAGAACACTTGAAATGTTTTCAAGTTTTTTCATATTTCCCTTATAATACAATTACTTTAATTGCTTGTTTCACCAGGTGTGGGTTGCTGTTTTTACCACACAACTGTGTACCTACAAACCATACTGCTTCTAAATGCCATGCCACATAATACTAACTGCCAAAGTCAACGCAAAAAGAGATAGACGTTTATGGATTGCAGTGGAGTTGGTGTACTTACTTTATCCGCTTACAAATATAGACAAAGCTCAGTTATGCTATTCTGTGTGTTCGTTTCTCACAGGAGTGTCCATCACTCCCTATAAGTCCAGGGTCCACTCTGGGTGGATCCAACGTCGGACGCTACCCTGGGCTTAGCAGCAGTGGATGCGTATTTGGACACTACTTCGGACATTTGGTGAGATCGTTTCAGGTATTTTCAGTGGCTGTTAGTAGGCAACGTTTAAGATACTTCAGTCCTTTGATATTCGTATTCGTAAACTTATTTTTCAAGCTAAATTGCTGGTAACTCGTGAACGTGGTCTGGTATTTAGGTGCGAGGCATTGGAGAGGCAAAGGAGTAGTTTATTATTCGTGACTTGGAAGCTGGTTACAGGAGTGTACCTCAGCTACTCAATCTGATCCATTATGCGCTGTTTTATTATTCTCTCCTGCGTTTTAGATTACTCAAATGTCTTACTGTAAGGTATGTACAGAAAAACCTCGTGATTTCTGGGTGTTAAATTCATATACATGTGAACTGCGGTTTCCATGCAGTGTATGTTCCCAATTAGTTGCTTTAAAGTCAATGTAAACTATCAGTACCTATTTATTGCCATTCATATATGTTGTCCCAAGTCATTTATTTATTTTTCGTATATAGTTTTGATGCGCAGTTAGTGTGGCACTGCATTAAGCACACCTGTTTCTATCATCTCCTTCGTATTTTCAAAGATTGTCTGTCGTAGAGAGAGTAAAATGTATGAACCATATGCAGCTACCCGTCGACATTAATAATAAATTAATAATAAATATCCTGGTCTATTGCATGAGCAATTTTCAGTTTGTGGAATGTAAGTTCAATTGCTGTTCTAGAAGGCAAATTGCAGTAGTAAATTTTTCCAATGTGTATATTTGTGTAACCACAGTATATCTTCAACAGGACAGGGCAGTGTGCCTTTACCTTTTAAAATATTACATGCAAATTTCATGATTGAACTACATCATTCAGTTTCTTGGTGAGACATTTTCAGTAATACACGAGTACTATCACATCTCAATAGTACCATCTACTGTAAAAGATGAAAAGTGACTCACTTATGCGCTTTTCTACATCAGAGCCCCGTTCTTTTCTCAAATCTTCATCATACTGTACTAAAGAATAACAAAAAATTATCGGAAAAACAAATTTTATTACACTTGAACGCTACGGTACAGATTACAGCGACGTGGCGTTCTGGGTCGTGCGTCCCGTCGGCCAAACCGTCTACGCTTGTCGCGGCGCCGACGATGGCGAAACAGACGCCGGCTGTCAGACACACGGCGACGGGTCGGCTGGCAAACGCCGGCGCTGAGCAGCTCAGGGTGGGCAGCCTCGACGTCCGACAGGGAGGCGGCATCGGCATCCTGAAGACAGAATAAGAAGTTCTGAATTGCACCATCTAACAGCTGTACTGTGAAGTGATTCGCAAGAAACGTCACTAAATGTCCGTTACTTTCTATGACCGTTAGTGATCGTAGATGCTGAAACTACTTCTTTAAGAATCTCAGAGAGCCTCAGACAGCTCGACTTCGCTGCTGAGAGACATTTATGCAACAATTTCATTAACATTCAAGGATATTCGATACTCTGCCACTTGGTCTGCTATCAACCGAGATACAATCTTAGGGAGTGTCTTCTCAAGTATGTGGTCAGCTCTGTGAATAGTTGACTCTATACCAGACCACATGTCTGATAAGACACTCCCTATGATTGCATCTCAGTTGATAGCAGACGAAGTGGCACAGTGTCCAAGATCTTTGAATATACTGGACAGCCAATGCCTTACAAGGATGCATTTCAGTGTTTATAGCTCGTAGAGTAAGACTTTGACAAATGTAGCGTTGTAACTTTCAAAAATGCACACTTATAACTGCACCAGATATAAAGTCATAATATGCTATTGTTATTGCATAAAAGTATAAGTAAAGCATTTACTTCAATAAAGCAATAACAACAAACATGTTTCTTGTTGAACTTCAGTCTAATCATGTACCTCTTTCTGTACTGTTGTACTGAACACAAAGAAATCAAAATTAAGAGACCGAAAATGAAAAAAGAAGAAGTACAAAAAGAAGAGTTAATGGTGGAGAAATGGAAGTGAGGAAGAAGTAGAAAGAGCAAGAAGGAATGAATTAAAGAAGGCAGCAGAAACAAGATGCAAAAAACGCAGATGTAACTCACCTCTGCTCCAGAAGCGCCTTCTTCTCTTACAGGAAGACTGCTCATAGTCCACAATCCTTGAATGTTTTCGCGTACACTCAAACGCAGATCTGCCATTGACTGCCACTGTAAAAGTAGAATAAATCGTCACTATACGTACAAACTAACTTCGCAGCATGAAACAGTTTCGGTATTTATTTACACTAGACAAGAAATATATTATATTCTTAACAAAAGAAGTATATTTAATTGATAACTATACTGTTACAGTTTTGGATGAGAAAATATTTAGAGCATTTCACTTTCACATAAAATATCATCTAAAGTAGGAAGCTGTCAAATGTGGCATTGTAATATCGAAAGTTAATTTCACGTTCTTTTATAACTGCTTTGCTAATCGACTCATTACATTCTATTGTTGAATAAAAGCATACTCAAAGCAATTTCTTCTTTCCACGTATTTCATCAGTAAATACATGCATCAATCGAGGAATAACTACATACTCGTTTGTTGCTGATTTGCAATAAAATCACGTACGTAAATATTGACCGAATAAAAATACAAGACAATAGAAAAGATTTGAGGAATAATAACAAAAGGAAGGGTTAATGGGAAAACAAGTGAGCAAGGAACAAGCAGAGGATAGGCAAGAACGAGGAAATTATTGCAGGAGCCAGAAACAAGGTGCATAAAATATAGATGTAACTCACCTTTGACACATATGCAGTTGACAGTGATGAGCGTCGGAATTCAAACTGTGGGGTTTCATCATCAGACTCAAAATCACTATATTCCTCTTGTATTACAGGCAGATAGTAATCCTGCCACTGTCCCTGTAATACTTCACGTCCTTCCAAGTAACATGTCTCATGGTAACGTATTTCTTCCTCTGTGACGCTGTAGAGCCATATGTTCCTCTTCAGCTCGTCCAGTTCCACCTGTCAACATATTACGAGCTGTAGACAAGAGTACCTTCTCCTTACGATCGTAATTGTATGAATAGAAATAAACCAGATCACTGTATATATGAAGTTAGTACATTATACAAAAGGTTTAATAATCACTTGTATGGGTATAAAGTTGAATGGTCATATAGATTCAGCCGAAGGGAAAGCAGGTTGAGGACTACAGGTCATTGGTAGGATGCTCGAAGGTCCCAACTGTTTACAAAGTAGATTGCTAGGAGACACTCGTGAGGTTCTTCTTACAATTCTGACTAAGTGGGTGTAGCATGTACCAAATAAACTGTCCAGTGACAATAATGCGCCCTCCTGTCAAAAGCCTGGATAAACAACTCTTGCAGGGCGAGATATGCAGGAAGAGCGTCAGTGAGGCTGTGGAAGGCACCGACATGGACGCGGAGCCATGCCGACTCCAGTTATCTGGCCATTGTGATAGGTTTCTCGGTTGAGGATTCACAGCGCGAACAGTGCAATCGGTGTGGTCCTACAGATGCTCGATTGGGCTTAAATCGGGATGTTTGGTGGCCAAGGTAGTATGGTAAACTCATCCTGATGTTTTATGAACCCGCACATACCTACGTGCTGTGTGACACCTTCCATTATATCGCTGGTACATGTCATCGTGCCGACGAAAAGCAAAGTGCACGTAGGAGTTAATATTGTCTCCAAGGGTAGATGCATACTTGTGTTGATCCATTGGTCGTTCTGCAATGACGAGACCACCCAGGGAATGCCACAAAAACATTCCCCAGATCATAATTCTTCCTCATGGTACCTGGGTCTTTGCTTAAAGAATTTTTACGCCGATGGCCTACTAACATAGAGAATAAACGTGAGTGATCTGAAAAGGCCACCTGTTGTCACTCAGCGGACGTATAGTTGCGGAATTGGCGTGGAAATTCCAGCCTTCGTCGTCTATGAACAGCAGTCAGCATGGGTGCATTAACAAGGCGACTTAGGTGGAGGCTCATACGCAGCAATGTTCACTGAATGATCGTTGAGGAACCACTATTGGTGGCTCCTTGGTTCGTCTGAGCATTTAGCTGACCAACATTTGTACGTCTGTTTGCTTCTATACATCTCCACAGCCATCGTTCATCCCTATCATCTATGGCTCATGGCACACCACAGTTGCCTTGGGACCAGTTTTTGACAGTTCGCTTTGCTTTGCACTATATACTTCAACCACAGCAACACAAGAATAGTTTAGAGACATAGCCATTTCGGAAATGCTGCCACCTTCGGCCCAAAAGCCAAAGATTGTGCTTTTTTTGACATCAGATCAACCGCACCGTTTCCACATTTGGAGAAGGACTGCACTGTTTTGCGTGTCCCTCCGACACGCTTTATGTACCCTCCACTGCTAGTGCTCTCACTAGCCGTCTGTGAGTGGTTATTGCACGTTGACGTCACGTCGAACATAGGTGGTGGTCACATTACTGTGACTGTCTGTGTACGACTAACAGGATATATCACAGGTATACAAAGACGGGAGAACGAATCATCATAGGTCTGTTTGACTCAAGGGAGAGCTGGTCTGGCACACTTATGAAGACGAACACCGATCACCCTGCGAAAATCTACCTACAAATTTTAATGAACGAGCAGCGCGCTTCGTTACAGGATCATTTAGTAATTGCGAAAGTGTTACGCAGATGATAAATAAACTCCAGTGGAAGACTCTGCAAGAGAGACGCTCAGTAGCTCGCTACAGGCTTTTGTTGAAGTTTCGAGAACATACCTTCACCGAGGAGTCAAGCAGTATAGTGCTCCCTCCTACGTATATCTCGCGAAGAGCTCATAGGGATAAAAACAGAGCGATTAGAGCCCACACAGAGGCATACCGACAATCTTTCTTTCCACGAACATTACGAGTCTGGAACAGAAGGGAGAACCGATGGAGGTACTCTATCCTCCGCCACACACCGTCAGGTGGCTTGTGCAGCATGGATGTAGATGTAGATATTCAGTGATGAGTCTAGGAATGTACGACAGCCTCCTATGTATCTCTTTAACAGTTGCCACGAAGACAACATGAGGATAAAAACCGATTGAACTCAGGCACTGAATGGTTCTTTTTTCTCGCACTGCATACGCGAATTGTCTGGGGCGAAACTCTAACATATGGCGCAGTACTATGTATCTCTAACCACACAATTCAGAGCTATATGTATCCTTATCTATATATTATCTTCTCCTGCCTATGTTGTAAAAAGCCGTGACCAGGTCAAATTATTCTTCGCGCTCCGCTGCCGCTTATTTTTATATTCTTGACCCATGCTTACAGTCCTCCATATAGTTTCCTTGTAGTTAAGGAAAACGCACAGAACCTTCGTACAACCATGTGAAACTGTCAGGAGGGTTCTTGTTTGTTCGATTCGGATGTCATGATAACTTGAGTCGACAAAACGTTGACATTACATATGAATTTCTCAGTTTATCTTTTTGTGGCAGCTTCGTATTGATAACACCAAGTCTCGTCAGCCTTGACGATATTTTATAGAAAGAATTGTCTTCGTTTTGTATTTCATTCAAGTCGTCACAGGCGCCCGCGCTTCATTGTCTTCGGAGAACGTCTGGAACGCTTGGCTCATTATGCCTTCGTCTTGAACATTTTGTTTGGAGATGTTGTTCCACTACTATGACTGACAAAACTGACACACTACGGCGGTACACTCACTAATTAACACTGCGATCTCATAACTGACTGGTCGAACGAACATTTGTTGTTTACAGCTGTTAGCTCAAGCTGCCACCGTAGTTCCTGCGCTGACGTCACTTATATGTCAGAAATGAAATCAGTCTTGGACCTTTCTGGATAGATGGTGTATTCAGTAAAAGTAGAAGTGAAGCAATTTTGTTTTGATACTAACTGCATTACAATACACCAGCATAAGTCGGGGAATAATTAACTACACAATTGTTGTTGAGTTGCAGTCAGACCTTGCAATTACATACTGAACCAACAGGAATCAAAATTAAGAGAGCAGTACTGAAAAGAAGAACAAAACGAAGTGGTAATGTTGGAAGAGAGGGAGAGAGTACAAATTAGGAGAGGAGGGGCAATAAAGGAAGAAAAAAAGGAACCAGAAACAATATTAAAAAAATACAAATGTAACTCACCTTAGCTCCAGTGGGGTGTTCTTCTCTTGCAGGAAGACTGCGCATGTTCCACAATCCGTGTAAGAATTCGCGCAGACGCAAACGCAAACTGCGTAAATCAGCTAATCCATCCCGCTGCATGAACAGAAAGAAACCATCAGTATGCGCCAAAGTAACTATACATCAAAGAACAGCTTACATGGTTACTTATAGTATTCGAGAAATATTTAATGTGTTGGGCAATCTTACTGCTGTAGCATTACATGTATAGGACGATTACTTACGGCACTTGATTATAATATGAAATCATCAGCGTTTGTGATAATTCATGAGTGTCGTTAAATAATTCTAGAGACAGTTATATGCATTTTTAATTGTTTTTAATCTAATTTTTACTAATTCTTCTCTCTATTAATAACCCAATGGAGTGTAAACGACATGACTTCATATATCTGGCAAGAAAAAATCACTAGACATATCAAAATTATTCATCGAGCAAGCAAAACAGATCAAACGTTATACGGCGTACAAAGTTAAAATTGAGATTATAAGGAGGATTTCTAGATAGCGCTGATGCAGCATATTATCTTGGATGGAGATTCAGCGATAGTTGTAGAAGTAGCAATGGGTATGCCCCGTGGAGGATCTTTTACGTTGGGATAAATTTGTTTTATTTTTTGTTAGATGTTTTCGTTAAATAGCTGACTAAATTGTGGTTAGGAATAATTGAATTAAGCAGAGTAGAGAAGATAAAGTCAAAGAGATGTTCATTGGGCGGACAAATTCGTAATGTAAAGTCATTGAGTGGTTCGGTTGTTAAAACAAGTCGTTTGTGTTCCGTTCTGCTGTTCGGTCGTGCGCGTATCTGAAAGGAATTAATTCGGGGACTATAATAAATTTTGACATAATAGTTACGATTAGATGTTCCGACAAAAGGGTTTAACGTCAGACTATAATAAATTTTGACATACTAGTTACGATTCGATGCTCCGACAAAAGGGGCTAACGTCAGTGTTAATTTGAATTGTTGGCGACAGGATTAGTTTTGACAGATACGTGAAAACGGGCGTAACGAAAGTTGTTCGCATATCATCCTTGAACGTGACTTTTTATTTAATTAACGATTGCGGGCTCATTAAAAGCTATTAACTCATGATTAGGATCAATCTCTCTTTTCTCCTAGATAGTCGTCATTCATTAACATTTACGTCATAAGAAAAAGGATTATTAATAAAAGTGATGTTAAATGACAATTACATGTTATTCCGTTTGTGTGGAACCGACGAAATATCTCTGAAATGATATTGATATATAATTTGTGTTAAATACTGAACTGAGATAGGAACTAAATTGAAATTAGTGAACATTTGATACTGAGACTATAGAAGCAGAAGCGCTTAAGGTTTCTCTTCTCTAAAATGGCAAAATAGGTACGAACTTTAACTCAATAGTCGACATTATGTATTGCAAAGACATTAGCATTTCATACTTATTTTGACGACGCGCTGTTAAACAAAGGAACGTTGAGTCTCTGTACGAGTAATAAAATTAAATCTAAAAACATAATTAATAACGGCGAACTCCGCTTTAACAAACTGTATTGCTTGTCGTCATCGGGCAATAACTGCTCTACCCTGGAGACTAGTGTGGTCAAATTAGAAGTCGGGCATATAAAACAAACTTAAAAAGTCCATTGAAGCTACAGTGGAGTCGGCACAACACGACGTGGGCAGTTATAAAGTGTGTTCGGACAGTTACAGTTCGTGTTGTATACTGACAATCTGGTAGTTGACAGTAATAGCACCTCACACAGATTCTAGATGGTGCAGTTGCGTACAATGAAGTAAAGTCTGGAAAAAGTTGCACAAATAGCTAGTCAGACGTTGATAAGGTTTCAGTGTCTGGAAAAGACTGGCAAGTTACTTTAAATGTACAGAAAAATATAACTGTACACATCATGAATCACTGATAAGTTGTATCCTATGACAGCAATCCCGTAAGGCATTTCTTGAATGAGTCAACTCATGCAACTATCTTGGTGCAGTAGTTTGTGAGCATATGGTATGATAACCACCTAGGTTCAGTCGTATGAAATACCAGATGACACAATTGGATTTATTGGTAGGATAGTGGGAAAATGTAGTCAATCTACAATGAAGATTGTCATCACTATATAAAAGAAAAAAATTCTTGCGATGAGAAACCACCACAAACAACGTCGTAAGACATCCCTGTTTAGTGTTAGTCATCTCTGTGATGATGTGGCTAACTGTCACTTCCAAAGAACTGCATATCGCCTTTCCGTCACACATCACCACACTGTTTCCACTACGATGAAATATCCACACAGAAGTGCGATTCCCGTCTTACGGATCTATCAGACCCCTCCTATGGTTCTAACCTTTTTCCTGTCTCTGTCGCAAGTAACCGTTATATAAGTGGCTAGACACCCGAGTGCATAACGTTATTGAACTATAACATAAGTTTCAACATTAACTTCGCTGAATTATTTACATATGAAATCAGTTTTTCTCAACATCTTTAAAAGCTGTCAAGGGCAGTTTTATCAGTTGATGTCCAAAATAGTTACATCTGCAAGCAATGCGTTGAATATGAGTTTAGGTTTAAATACTACATTTTCCGCATTGGGTATGTACTATAGTCACCAACATACACCCTTGCGCGTGCTCTCTCTCTCTCTCTCTCTCTCTCTCTCTCACACACACTTACACACACACACAGACACGCAGAGAGTGAGAGAAAGAGAGATTTATATAGACTGATGGAAAAAAAATCACTACGTCTAGAAGGAATTGTGGTAGGCGTGTTTGTACATTTGAAAGACGAAGGCTATTCAAATTTCACGCCAGTCGCTTAAGAGTGGCGCTAGTGGCGTTGCTATGAGGATGCAAATCAGTTTTGCCTTAAATAAACGCTGTTGTAACGGTCATGAGATTGGACGTGGTGAATTGAAGTTAATCAAGGTTGCATTTAAGGCGACAAAGACGCCGTCATCAACAGCTCGCTGAGTTTGAACGATGTCGTTTGTTAATAACGTTGGACGCAGACTTGGAAGAAATGTAGCCACTGTACATAATTTCCGGCAGCGGTTCTGGCGAGAATGTTTCAGTCGTAGGCACCATGATGGCGGTCAGTTGACGTCCGTCCTTTTATGCATCTTGCTCCGTCCACCACCACCAGCCGCCATCACCGCGACTACGGCCTTATGATCTAAATTGTAGGCTGAACTGGTTGCCAACCAAAACAAACGTTGTGGAATAAATAAAAATCACATGGTGCTATGTAAGGCGAATAACATGGGTAGTCTAACACTGGGATTCTTTTCTTCGCTAGAAACTTCTTAAAAGAAACTGCGGTATGAGCCTCTGTGTCGTCGTGATGCAGAACGCGTGCCTTGTTCTTCAACAATTCAGGTTGCTTTAATATTTTCCCAAGGAAATATTGCATGAATATCGAAAATAAGAACCTTTTCTGCCTGAATCTTGATTTGCTCATTCGAACTTTTTTCGATCTCGGTGAAGTTGGGCCCTTCCAGTGCATAATTTGTCGCTTTTTTTCTGGAGCGTAAGTGAAAAACTAAGATTCATCACATGGTATTTCTCTTTCCAAGAAATCAGGATCATTTCCAGTTTATTTTCAAAGCGTCGGTACAAACAGTTCCGCGAACTTTTTTTGATCGATCGTGAGTATTTTCGGCACCAGTTTCGCACGCACTTTTCTCATGTTAAAGTAGTTATCTGAAGTTGCCTTACTCATTCCTTTTCAATATCTACCGTTTCAACAATCGATTGAATACTCAAATGACTCTCAGATCGAATCAGATTACATACTTTTTCCATATTTTCATCAGTTTTTGATGTTGTAGGGAACCCCTGGCGTGAGTCTTTCCGGCCGTGTTGAACCACTCAAAAATTCGCCTACGTGATAAACAGTCTTCGTCATACACTTATTTTAGTAAAATATTCGTTTCAGTACCAGTTCCTCCAAGTTTCATGTGAAACTTACCACAATTATTAGTTATTACACTTATCAGTTTTCGGGCAAAACATAAAATCAACTGTTACAGAAACGAATGCTGCAGCCAAACTGATTTGTCTACACATACCATAGATGTTTCATTCGACTGAGAAGGCTTCACGCTTTGGAGATGTTGACCTTACACTTTTGGCGCATGCGTATAAACTCTGTGAGAATATCATTCCCGTTATTTTACAGCCATATCTCCCACATTTGCCACCAAACCATATTTTCGCATCTTTACTTGTCACTGTGACCTGCTGTTATATATCTGTTTCACTGTGTCCTTTAATAAAAATTTTAATATCGTCTGCTAAAAACATTGGTAAGTGGTATGGTAAATTATTTATAAGGTTCAAGAATAGCAGGAAGTCTTCAAAATACGATGACATGCGATGCATCCTCGTCGCTTATCATACACTTCCCCAGGTCTTGTAGTACTTTCTTGGAGTAGCTGACAAGCCGCAAAACAATGTGACAATCGACACTGCTCCCTTCCATCGGCAGGCAAGGAACAAAGATTCGCTACTGACATTGCCTGTCTTACAAACTGCCACTGGTGCGTAACTCCATCACTTCCTGTCTCCAAGCCCAGCGTTTCGTCCTCTGGATATTCATAGGTAAAGCCTTACTTTACTTTTCGACACTTCCGTTCGTTAAGTGACTTCAGATGCCATACGTTAGGCATTACGCAAGAGACTCGAAACATCGAATTGATATCTATCGTTCATTATTATTTTACTTCTCCTCACATGAGCAGTGTTACAGGATGTGACTCACCTCCACCTGTCTCTCCTCTTCAGGTTCTTCTCCTCCAACACCGCAACAGAAAACCTTCACAAGACGCCGGAACATCTGCAGAAAAAAAAGTCGCTTTAATCGCCGTCAGTAACTCCGACATAAATAAACGCCACGGCAGTATCCCGTACGTCATATGTGTGGAACGTTTAACATTCACTAGTATTGTCCTAACTTCTGCAAGTAGTTCGTGCATTTTCCTTCTTTGCTGAAACACACTCAACAGCGTTACGAAATATATGAAACTTGAAGTATTATGTCACACGTAAGCATTATGACTGAATTTTATAAAACAGTCGATCTTGATATCTGCGTTTTACTAACGTTCATCGTACAATATGTCGCCTTGAACTGGGATCAACTTTTACGAACAAAATTTCACAGGTCGAGTCAGCCTCAGTTGCAGTCACTAATTTACAGCCTAACGACACTGCAGAAGACTGAGTTTCGTTTTGTACAAAACAAATATCCTTGTTGACACGAAAAATAGTGACTAAATGTGGGAACAGGCTGTCCCTACGCTGCTTAAAATGGAAATAATTTATTTCTATCTGTGATCGATCGTTTAGAGAACAACACCTTGAGAGATGAAGGAACAGTCGGTTTGGTATATTGTGAAGTGAGGAGGGGAGCGGGGGGGGGGGGGGGTTAAAATTGTAGAGGGAGACTAGGGTAAGCAGGTTCGAAGTGATGATTGATGTATTAAAGGCAATCATAAAATTCCCGCTGGAAGACTGTACAGTCCAGAATCGGTATGGCAATGACGCAAAATCGCCGTAAGCATTGAGTCAATCATCCCACCAAGGCACCAGGTTGAAGACAGCCATTTGGTAAGACACCGTGCCCTGCTGCGTGGAAAAGCCCGTAACTGCCTGCTACATATCGTCGTCCAACAGGAATATTCGACCCTTCAGCGCCTTTTTGAAACAACCGAAATCGTCGTAGTTAAGAGGTGAGAGATCAGGACAATGTGTCGGGTGCCTGAGTGTTTCCTAGTTGTTGCTGTCCGTAACGGATGACGCTGACCTCCCAGATCTTGACTAGCACAGAATTTGGCGCACCATTCCATGACGGTGGTTTTCAGCGATACAAATTCTTCGTTCCCCGATTGATGTCTACCGCATCGGAGTTTCGGTACGTTGCATGTACGCTGCTGTAATGCCCTCAAACGGAAGTTTATAGATCACCCCTTTCAGTTTGCAGTAGTTATGCAGAGAAGAAACTTGCACATGACGGAATAGTGCAGAGAAGAGCACTAAACAACATCACAACAACAACAAAGCCTAGATTAAGGTATTTATCGACGATGTAAGTAGTAAGTGTAGATAATAACTGCTCCCGAAGAAAAAATTAGACGACGAATTGTAATTTCAAAGACACTTAACTCAGCGAATAAAGATCAAACGTCTATTACCTAACTGCTCTCTAGACTTGAATGACAGTAATTACATGCTTCGTATTAAGTAGCGAGTAAGACAATGTTCAGAGAAAGCCGTCAGTTTGGCAACTGAACACATTTATCGTCCGTAAATTGCTGTGACAATTACATGCGAGTTGATAAACCGAAATAGTAACTTCAATTAGCTATAATCCACGATGGTGGTTGGTAAGTCTGGTAAATTCCACTAAGAAGTTGCAGACTTTCGCTGCAACTTCATGGTTGGTAAACTTGATTACTCCACGATAGTATAAGACATTTTATTAATGTGCAGCGTACAGTTCATCGTTGACAGCCTTCTGAATTGCTCAATGTGTCTGCAGCCATTGAAAATGGAGGACACCGAGTTTCGTGCTGTTATTAAATATTCTCATTTTGAAGGGTTGGATTGAAGCATCAAAACAGAACTGGATGAAGTTCAGGCGGCCTTTGCTCGGTCAGTTTGGACTATTTACTTTTGGATTAATGAATTTGAACGTGGTCCAGCATACACCGAATACGAAGCATTGTCCAGCCGTCCGACTGAAGTGTCACCACAAAGGAAACTACTGGCCTAATCCATGATACGGTAATGGAAGGCCGCCAAATAAAAGTTCCTGAGCCTGTTGACACTGCAGCCACCTCAAATGGACGAGTGCAGAATTTCTCGCATGGAGAAATGGATCGACGAAAAGCGTATCCAGCACAACATTTCATTCAATATCTGATGTTGTTTAATCTCAGCTCGGAAGACTTTTGCACCGATTTGTGACTCTTCATGAAACATGGATCCATAATTACACAGCAGACTCAAACCGGCAGATAAAAGCAACGGACAAAGGCTGGTGAAAGTGCATCGAAGAAGGCAAAGGCCATTTTGTCAGCTGGTAAGATGATGGTAACGGTTTCTTGGAATTCCAAAGAAATAATTCTCATAATTACTTGGAAATAGGCAGAATCACAACTGGACTCTATTGTGCTTCATTGTTGGATCGTCTGAAACTTGCGTTGGCTGTAAAAAGACCAAGGTTGGCACGCAAAAAAGTGCTCTTTCAGCTGGGAAATGCACCACGCCACACATCAGCGATAATAGTGGCGAAACAGCAAAAACTGGGCTTAGAATTGGTTCCATACCCAAAGTGTGACAGAATCTATTTTTCCGATGGGGTATAAAAGTTGGAGTATCGCTGAACCAAGGATTTATCCCTGATTGAAGACAATATCGAAGATGTTTACGAAACAAACACTTTTTTTAAGAGACTGATCAAACCACCCTCTTATTAGCTGTCTAACGATTTATTCCCCCCATGAACCATAGATTGCCGTTGGTGGGGAGGCTTGCGTGCCTCAGCGATACAGATGGCCGTACCGTAGGTGCAACCACAACGGAGGGGTATCTGTTGAGAGGCCAGACAAACATGTGGTTCCTGAAGAGGGGCAGCAGCCTTTTCAGTAGTTGCAGGGGCAACAGTCTGAATGATTGACTGATCTGGCCTAGTAACATTTCAAAACGGCCTTGCTGTGCTAGTACTGCGAACGGCTGAAAGCAAGGGGAAACTACAGCCGTAATTTTTTCCGAGGACATGCAGCTTTACTGTATGATTAAATGATGATGGCGTCCTCTTGGGTAAAATATTCCGGAGGTAAAATAGTCCCCCATTCGGATCTCCGGGCGGGGACTACTCAAGAGGACGTCGTTATCAGGAGAAAGAAAACTGGCGTTCTACGGATCGGAGCGTGGAATGTCAGATCCCTTAATCGGGCAGGTAGGTTAGAAAATTTTAAAAGGGAAATGGATAGGTTAAAGTTAGATATAGTGGGAATTAGTGAAGTTCGGTGGTAGGAGGAACAAGACTTTTGGTCAGGTGAGTACAGGGTTATAAATACAAAATCAAATAGGGGTAATGCAGGCGTAGGTTTAATAATGAATAAAAAAATAGGAGTGCGGGTTAGCTACTACAAACAGCATAGTGAACGCATTATTGTGGCCAAGATAGACACAAAGACCATGCCTACTACAGTAGTACAAATTTATATGCCAACTAGCTCTGCAGATGATGATGAAACAGATGAAATGTATGACGAGATAAAAGAAATTATTCAGGTAGTGAAGGGAGACGAAAATTTAATAGTCATGGGTGACTGGAATTCGTCAGTAGGAAAAGGGAGAGAAGGAAACATAGTAGGTGAATATGGATTGGGGGGAAGAAATGAAAGAGGAAGCCGCCTTGTAGAATTTTGCACAGAGCATAACTTAATCATAGCTAACACTTGGTTCAAGAATCATGAAAGAAGGTTGTATACCTGGAAGAATCCTGGAGATACTAAAGGGTATCAGATAGATTATATAATGGTAAGACAGAGATTTAGGAACCAGGTTTTAAATTGTAAGACATTTCCAGGGGCAGATGTGGATTCTGACCACAATCTATTGGTTATGAACTGCAGATTGAAACTGAAGAAACTGCAAAAAAGTGGGAATCTAAGGAGATGGGACCTGGATAAAATGAAAGAACCAGGGGTTGTAGAGAGTTTTAGGGAGAGCATAAGGGAACAATTGACAGGAATGGGGGAAAGAAATACAGTAGAAGAAGGATGGGTAGCTCTGAGAGATGAAGTAGTGAAGGCAGCAGACGATCAAGTAGGTAAAAAGGCGAGGGCTAATAGAAATCCTTGGGTAACAGAAGAAATATTGAATTTAATTGATGAAAGGAGAAAATATAATAATGCAGTAAATGAAGCAGGCAAAAAGGAATACAAATGTCTCAAAAATGAGATCGACAGGAAGTGCAAAATGGCTAAGCAGACATGGCTAGAGGACAAATGTAAGGATGTAGAGGCTTGTCTCACTAGGGGTAAGATAGATACTGCCTACAGGAAAATTAAAAAGACCTTTGGAGAGAAGAGAACCACTTGTATGAATATCAAGAGCTCAGATGGCAACCCAGTTCTAAGCAAAGAAGGGAAGGCAGAAAGGTGGAAGGAGTATATAGAGGGTTTATACAAGGGCGATGTACTTGAGGACAATATTATGGAAACGGAAGAGGATGTAGATGAAGACGAAATGGAAGATAAGATACTGCGTGAAGAGTTTGACAGAACACTGAAAGACCTGAGTCGAAACAAGGCCCCGGGAGTAGACAACATTCCATTAGAACTACTGACGGCCTTGGGAGAGCCAGTCATGACAAAACTCTACCATCTGGTGAGCAAGGTGTATGAGACAGGCGAAATACCCTCAGACTTCAAGAAGAATATAATAATTCCAATCCCAAAGAAATCAGGTGTTGACAGATGTGAAAATTACCGAACTATCAGTTTAATAAGTCACAGCTGCAACATATTAACGCGAATTCTTTACAGACGAATGGAAAAACTGGTAGAAGCGGACCTCGGGGAAGATCAGTTTGGATTCCGTAGAAATGTTGGAACACGTGAGGCAATACTAACCTTACGCCTTATCTTAGAAGAAAGATTAAGATAAGGCAAACCTACGTTTCTAGCATATGTAGACTTAGAGAAAGCTTTTGACAATGGTAACTGGAATACTCTCTTTCAAATTCTGAAGGTGGCAGGTATAAAATACAGGGAGCGAAAGGCTATTTACAATTTGTACAGAAATCAGATGGCAGTTATAAGAGTCGAGGGGCATGAAAGGGAAGCAGTGGTTGGGAAAGGAGTGAGACAGGGTTGTAGCCTCTCCCCGATGTTATTCAATCTCTATATTGAGCAAGCAGTAAAGGAAACAAAAGAAAAATTCGGAGTAGGTATTAAAATTCATGGAGAAGAAGTAAAAACTTTGAGGTTCGCCGATGACATTGTAATTCTGTCAGAGACAGCAAAGGACTTGGAAGAGCAGTTGAACGGAATGGACAGTGTCTTGAAAGGAGGATATAAGATGACCTCAACAAAAGCAAAATGAGGATAATGGAATGTAGTCAAATTAAATCGGGTGATGCTGAGGGAATTAGATTAGGAAATGGGACACTTAAAGTAGTAAAGGAGTTTTGCTATTTAGGGAGTAAAATAACTGATGATGGTCGAAGTAGAGAGGATATAAAATGTAGACTGGCAATGGCAAGGAAATCGTTTCTGAAGAAGAGAAATTTGTTAACATCGAGTATAGATTTAAGTATCAGGAAGTCGTTTCTGAAAGTATTTGTATGGAGTGTAGCCATGTATGGAAGTGAAACATGGACGATAACTAGTTTGGACAAGAAGAGAATAGGAGCTTTCGAAATGTGGCGCTACAGAAGAATGCTGAAGATAAGGTGGGTAGATCACGCAACTAATGAGGAGGTATTGAATAGGATTGGGGAGAAGAGAAGTTTGTGGCACAACTTGACTAGAAGGAGGGATCGGTTGGTAGGACATGCTTTGAGGCATCAAGGGATCACAAATTTAGCATTGGAGGGCAGCATGGAGGGTAAAAATCGTAGAGGGAGACCAAGAGATGAATACACTAAGCAGATTCAGAAGGATGTAGGTTGCAGTAGGTACCGGGAGATGAAGAAGCTTGCACAGGATAGAGTAGCATGGAGAGCTGCATCAAACCAGTCTCAGGACTGAAGACCACAACAACAACAACAACGATTTATTCTTCATGTTTTTGGTGATAATGAAAATTATGGCACAACCGCGTTTTTTGTAAACATTCCGCCTGAATGATCCATTTGCTGTTCTCCTAGCGTACCTGGTCACTGTAGTGGGCAGTATTCTGTATGCAAGATCCATATAAGCAGTTTTGCCAAGCATGTTTAGTGTTCATTTAGTTCAACAGTGAAATTTGGTCATTTGATCCAAGTTAAGTGTTACACAACATAAGTTCATTGCTCTTCAATCAGCGAGGTCCTTTCAGGCATCCAAGTAATTTTAGCTGAACGGAAAACCAGTTTACAATGTGAAAACTGGAAATTTGTGGTAAGGACTTATGGGACCAAACTTCTTAGGTCATTAGTCACTAAGCCTACACACTACTTAATGTAACTTAAAGTAACCTACGCTATGGACAACACACACACCCATGACCGAGGGAGGACTCGAACCTCCGACGGGGGGAGCCGCATTGACAGTGACAAGACGCCTCAGAACGCGCGGCTACCACGCGCGGCCTTACACTGTGATCTGCACATGCTTATCGAAGTATCAATTGAGTTTCATGTAAATATCTCCACATCAGAAACCAAAGTAGTGGCATTTAGAGTGTGTGATTGATTTAGATTCAAAATAATCATTGGTACGGAAACGTATAGCAATTTAAAAAATTCGTTTATCTCGTATATGAGAGTAATTGTATGAAAACCAATCACATGAGCAGAAAGCTTGAAAATTCCAGTAACTATGCGGCACAATTAACTGACGTTCTACAAAATGTGTTAGAGGCACAGCACATAAGCTGTTAATGATGTTTCAGGAGGAACAATTAATATTCAGCGCTATGACAGGAACGATCATTCGAAACAAACATAGGCTGTAAAATGCATATCTTAAGAGGTATGATTCTACTTTATCTTCGATATTGTGGGACAAATTTGTTCTAATGCAAGCTCTTTCCTTTCCTTATTTTGAGAGATGATTGTATGGACCAAAATAAGAAAAAAAAGTAGAGTAAACATGGGTTTTAAAGTGCCTACCTTAAAGGCTATGACCACTTGATCATCTTCGCTAACGTGAAACCCATTTCCTCTACTGAACAAGTGCTCGTACCCATAAGGTATACATTTAGAGGCCATGTTTACTGGACTTGTTTGTTTTGAATGATCGTTCCTGTTATACCGCTAAATACTGACCATTGTTCCTGGAACAGCCAGTATAAAAATGGCAGTACCAACATACTTTTGCGGACATGAGATTTCTATAAGAAGTAACTGATTACACGTCACTTGACGGGAAGAGAGATGAAGATGCTTAATCTCAGTTAGGATGTAGTCAAGTATTAGGAAGATGGGGCTCTGAGCGCAGTTTTGATATCAAATTGATATGCGTTCTAGCCTCACCCCCACCAGTCGCCACCCGACTACCCCCGGACGGTTTAACCTGTTTCCCTCAGCTGGCATGTGGGACCCCACCCCCTCGCCCACCCCAATCTCCCCCTCCCTCTCGTCCTCTCTCGCCTACAGTGTTGGCGGAAATTTCGAATCTTGGTGGAAATTTTTATCTCCCAGGGCTATGATGACGTCTCACTCCACGGCCGTCCCGGGAATTGGCGGAAAATAAAAAATGACAGTGCCCATTCACGGACTCTAGCTCCAGTCTTTTCGGACAGAAAGATCAAAGCACCCCCAACACATGGAGACATGTCCAGATGCGGGCGAGAAAGGTTAAATTTAATTTATTTTAGTTGGGAAACTGAAGTATAAGTTGGTCCTAATTACATAATTAACCATAAAGATTTGTTATAATTACACAACTATATGCATAGCGCTACACAAGAGTGCCTCAAATCGCAATACAGCTCAAAAATTTACAATTATATGCGACTGATGTTATCCTGCTGGGAAAAAATTTCACAATACCACTGGGAACTAGTGGCAGATGTACTCAAACACTACCCTTCACCTACAAGCTGGCAGGAAAGATGGCTGTAGTGGAATGTACTACCTTCATTTCTTTTGGGAGTAATGGTGTTCAACCGACGAGATGCTGGTGTTGGACAGAGAGGAGTTTGATGAGTGTATAAAATGATTTTGTTTTCTCCGACAAGGCTACATTCTGTAATGCTATTTCACGTATCTGAAATGTTCGTAATACACACTTGCATGACAGCGTATTTGCAGACACTGAGACGGCCGGAGTGGCCGAACGGTTCTAGGCGCTACAGTATGGAACTGCGTGACCGGTACGGTCGCAGGTTCGAATCCTGCCTCGGGCATGGATCTGTGTGATGTCCTTAGGTTAGTTAGGTTTAAGTATTTCTAAGTTCTAGGGAACTGATGACCTCAGATGTTAAGTCCCATAGCGCTCAGAGCGATTTTGCAGACACTGATCTGAAAGCTAGAGACTCTTGTGTAATTTGTCGATCAACCTGAAAGAAATTGGTTAGCATAGATCTTTTTTCTTTGGAGATTAATTTATCGCTTTTTCTTTACTCCGCTGACGGTTTCTAAATAACAGGGACATCCTGCGGTTTTCGGTAGTTTTCGCAGAAAAATAGTGGAAGTTTTTCCCCAGTTTTACACACGGTGGATTCTGCAGTCTGGTCACCTTTAATCATCGGCGGCGGTGCTGTAGTTTTTTTTTAACTTCGTTGGATGTCACAAAATAATGGAAACGAGATGTATCCTGCAGTGGAATGTAAAACGTATATCGATTTTGCTCATCAGAGTCAAAGAAAATGGACTGCACCTATTTTCGTGGAAAAAGGGCATCTATTACAATCGGCGATTTTCGTATATAAAAGATGCTCGATTGTAAGATATCCGTCGGCGTTAAATACAACTGTTACAGTGAAGTGTTTTCACATCCAGAATGGCGCGCACTTGCGGACGCGGTGTGTGGATGGTAAAGTGTGTCTGAAGTCGCCGACGCAGTTCCGCCCCGACCGGGGGGCGGTGTGGGTGGTGGTGTGGTGCTACGACATTTTAGACGAACAAACAAGGTGCGCTTGGTGTGGCCCTCGTGTATCTTGTATTGTTTAATTTGGCTTTACATCCTTTTGTGGTGGCGAAGGGTTGATGCCTGGACAGTCGCCTCAAGGCAGACCGGGTACGGCCAGTGACCGCGCGCAGTTGGTGGTAGGCTGCAGAAAACTTGCAGGGTAGAAGTTGACTATTTGAAAAGGCCGTGTTCCCACCATAGGTGGAGGGAGGGAGGGAGGGAGAGAGGGGGGCGATAAGGCGGGGTAGGAGTGCCTATAATTTCGCTAGTGCCCTGCCATACGTCGAGGAAGACGCACGTTCGACAGCTGCCTACCAGCAATATTTTGGGGTGACGATCTGCGCCAGTACATGTGTGCATTACGACCTGTTGATTATGAGAACTGATTTTTTAACGATAATGTCGGTGTGTAATGAGAACAGTGAAGCATTTTTGTGATAGCTTATGTAGGCTTCAGTTACCTGGGGTGGGATTGTCGAGCAGTGCATCGTGAGGCATCTGTAGTGAACTATTACGTCAAAAAACGATAGATATAGTCCTCAGCTGTATGCTTACAGGTTGTTGTTGTTGTCGTCTTCAGTCCTGAGACTGGTTTGATGCAGCTTTCCATGCTACCATATCCTGTGCAAGCCTCTTCATCTCCCAGTACTTACTGCAACCTACATCCTTCTGAATCTGCTAAGTGTATTCATATCTTGGTCTCCCTCTACGATTTTTGCCCTCCATGCTGCCCTCCAATGCTAAATTTGTGATCCCTTGATGTCTCAGAACATGTTCTACTAACCGGTCCCCTCTTTTAGTCAAGTTGTGCCACAAACTCCTCTTCTCCCCAATTCTATTCATTACTTCATCATTAGTTATGTGATCCACCCATCTAATCTTCAGCATTCTTCAGCATTCTTCTGTAGCACCACATTTCGAAAGCTATTCTCTTCTTGTCCAAACTATTTATCGTCCATGTTTCACTTCCATACATGGCTACACTCCATACAAATACTTTTAGAAACGACTTCCTGACACTTAAATCTATACTCAATGTTAACAAATTTCTCTTCTTCAGAAACGCTTTTCTTGCCATTGCCAGCCTACATTTTATATCCTCTCTACTTCGACCATCATCAGTTATTTTGCTCCCCAAATAGCAAAACTCCTTTAGTACTTTAAGTGTGTCATTTCCTAATCTAATTCCCTCAGCATCACCCGACTGAATTGGACTACATTCCATTATCCTCGTTTTGCTTTTGTTGATGTTCATCTTATATCCTCCTTTCAAGACACTGACCATTCCGTTCAACTGCTGTTCCAAGTCCTTTGCTGTCTCTGACAGAATTTCAATGTTATCGGCGAACCTCAAAGATTTTATTTCTTCTCCATGGATTTTAATACCTACTCCGAAGTTTTCTTTTGTTTCCTTTACTGATTACAGGTAACACGTTTATTATACTCCTTTCTGTCCAACATCAGCATCTCCTCAGTTGAACACAATACGCGCCAAGAAACCTTCCACTCCAGCCTCTTTTCCCTGCAACTTACAGAGTGAACGGCAGAGTCTGAATACGTCTTTCATTAGCTTTGAGTTTAGTGTGTAATATGAACAGTGAAGCATTTTCCATCAATTGTGATAGTGTGTATTGGCTTCGATTACCTGCAGTGGGAATGTCGAACAGTGCATTGGTAGGTGTCTGTAGTGATATCTTATGTCAGAAAGCGATAGATACAGACCTCAGCTGTACGCTTGCATTTAATACACTTATTAAACTTCTTTCTCTGCAAGACCAGCATCTCGTCTGTTGAACACAACACCTGCTTCCCGCCAGAAAAAATAAAGACAGTGCCTTCCACTCCAGCTTTGTCCCAGCAGCTTGCAGATGAAAGGCAAAGTTTGAGTATGTCTGCCATAGTATTTGCCAGTTGTATGGGATTGTCAATTTTTGAAATGTATTGCGATTTTCAGGCATTCCTTGTGTAGCGCTATGCGTATAGTTGTGTAATTATGACGAATGATTATGAATAAATTTGTAACTAGGACCGATCTTTACTTCAGTTCCCCAATCAAAATAAATAAGAGTGCACTAACCTAATCTTCCTCCCCCGGATCTGGAGGGTTTCCATGTGTTGGCTGGTGCCCTTGGGCTCTCCCTCCAGAAGGTGTGGGGTTTATGTCCCAGAAAGGGCGCCGCCACTATTTTTGCCACCAGTACCGGGGTTGGTGGTGGGGCTGGACGCTATCACAAGGCTGGGACGAAGAAATTCCGAAAAAATTTCGAAATTCCCGCCCACAGCGTAGGTGTGGAATGGAAAGAGATTTGGGGGGGGGGAAGACCTCTGTGCCGACTGAGGAAAAAGATTATGTCAACCGGTGAAAGAGGTTTGGTGGGATTTGGTCACACCTAATAGATCAATTAAAGTAATTTGCATATAAATTAGATGTCAAAATTCCGCTCGTTGCTCCATCTCCCTACTACACACATTCATACAGAAGGAGTATGTAGCAAGAATACAAGATGGCAGAATAACAAAGTAACTGGAGAGCAGGCTAAACAAGACGAGGGAACATCGGGTGGTCCGGAAAAAATTGAGAGACTAATGTACCTGAGTGCAGATCAAATCAGTGATGGTTCAATCCTCGATGTTGTTGACGATGGTGTTTCTCTTGGTCAGTCGTCCCATCACTACTTTGCAGTGATTAATTGGTAACCCGTAGTGCTGCATCTTTTCTACATGCACAGTTAACATTATCATGTGGAGGACAATATCCACATTCGTAGAGATGCTGACTAAATATTTAGTGAACTAAATCATCAGCAAACAATTTAAATATATCTGTAGTTAAGCTGCTTATTCACACTGGCTATACTCCTCCGAAAATAAATCGAACTGTGTCTTAGGAAGCTTAGAATTATTTTCGAGTCAAGTCACTGACCTTTGTTTCCATTGGCTAACTATAGCCTCAAGAGCGAGAGATATTGAAAAGCGTGATTTCACAATCATATAAATCTTATTCGGTTTCCTTACGGCCGCAGTGCATTCGATTTTCAGATGAGGAACGTTAACGATACTTTGCTAATCACACTAAGTAGAAAAGCCTTCCTCCATCAGAATTATCTCCTAAAATTCAATAACGAATATTATCTGGGTCACAGGTAGGACTCACACCTAAAGACATCGATTTATTAAACCAGATGCGTATGAATGTCTTCAAAAATGCATCTTCTTCTTCTTCTTCTTTTGGTTCTTCCTGGATGGCACAAGTTAGCAACATTTCACTAAGTATCTCCGCATTTGTCCTCAAGGTGGCGAATCCAGTGGCTCCATTGCTTTCATAATTCCAGTTATTCGGTTTGCTTCGCATACATACGTACTTCTACTTTTCTTCCAGTTTTCTTATATTGTAGTATAACATTCCTAGCAGCTTTATATGGTATAGAATGTCTTGTTCTATTTCCTACTGTTTGGCGTTTAAATTCGTTTTTTTAGTGTCAACGCAGTAGTTGCCGCACCAAAACACTTTCGCTTTTTTTATTTTTCCTGAGATTAACGATTTATTTTGATGAATAGATTAGGCTGTGGCTTGGTAACGAAGTTTAGTTTTACCGTATACCGCGGCATCTTCGCTTTCTTTAAATTTATGTGGATCGACCTTAACTTTTCTTTAGTATATGCATTGCAATCAGTTTTCATTAGTCCCTCGATATATGAAACGAAAAATAAATGGCTTCGAATAGACATCAGTACTGGCGTGTGGCGGTGGCCATGCAGTTCTAGGCGCTTCAGTACGGAACTGCGCTGCTGCTACGGTCGCAGTTTCGAATCCTGCCTCGTGCATGGATGTGTATGATGTCCTTAGGTTAGTTAGGTTTAAGTGGTTCTAAGTTCTAGGGGACTGATGACCTCAGATGTTAAGTTCCATAGTGCTCAGAGCCATTTGAACCATTTTTGAACTGGCGCGTGGTCAGATAACACACCCGCCTCCAAGGCACTCCAAGGAATGTTCGCTGCCATATCAGGTGTTTGTAAGAGAATGTCGATAGTAGTATCTGTTTGGTTTGGAGTAGCTGTTCTTATAGACCTTTTGTCGTATAACACAAAATAAGTTCCTCCACTGAGATTTCAATGAGCAAATGAGCACATAGCGTAAAATGCTCAATCAAGACGCCAAAGATGACGAACGCTTTTCCGAATTACGTAGAAGAATTCCTTCTACAAGGGCTGAATTTCAAGTTTTTATAAAAACAATAAAGGGAAAAAAGTTAGGTGCAGATCTTTTGACTATTTCTCAAAATACCTGCCTTTAAAACGCATACACATTCAAGTGCTTTCCAACCAGCTGCCGAAACATTTTTTCCGCTCTGATATTGTAACATCAAAAGCTTGCTTTTGGGACGATGTATCAGATTCTTGAGGTGTTGAAAACAGATGCCGATCCATGATTTGTTTGTTGTAAGTGGACAAAAAGAAGTCGTTTGGCTCTAAATCAACTGAATACGAGCAGTGGCATATAAATTCGATGATATGGACCTCATGGCTTTCTCCAAGAAACCAAGTTTCCTGATATTATCGATTACTTGTGGCAAACAAATTGATGTGCACCATTCAGCATTATATGTTTTTCGGCCCTATGTAGCCGTGCTTCCAATGTAGGCAAATAAACGTGTCCTCATTTTCTTTGTTCTTCGAAGTCCTTCACGAACAAACCACTTGTGTTGGTTTCAGTTCATCTTGGCACTCCCAAATAGTTGATTTTGCTTAGTTTCCTGTTCGTACGAGTATATCCAAGTTCTGCCTCTTGTTAGCGTCTTGAACGTGAGTTCTGCATGTCATCGGTTTTGATTTTTCCAGAAGATCTTTACACCAGTTGAGACTGTTGGTGACCTTCGATCAGATTGTATGCTATTCATCAGGAGCAGATCTTTTCTATAGATAAATATTGACACAAAAACGAATGTCCTGTGCTCTTGTGTAGGTCTCTATGACATTATAAATCACTCTTCAGTCTTTTTATGTTGAAAATAGATGTGTTTCTGGAACGCTATCCGATTTTTGTCAACCTTCACGCCACTTATCGCTGACGGAAGCGCGACCACGGCGAAATTCTGCAAACCGGTTGGGAAGAGTCACCTATGGAGGAGGTTGATTACTTGAATAACAGAAGTTGAAACAAATGTGTCGGAGCACTATTGCTGAATTAGGTCTTCATTAAAATCGCAAAAAAATCATTCAATAACGTCATTCGAGAAAACCTTTATGCTTGTTCAGCCGTCCGTTTCTGTATACGTTTACTATAAATAGACTACTAAAGCAGTTTCCAATGTGAGACTGTTTTAACAATAAAACACCATCAAATTTTAAAAGAATAGTTATGTCACTTGCACTAGGGAATTACTTTAGCAAGTATTTTTCCGTTATTTCACGTTTTATTTGCCAAGACTGTATTGTAGTGTCATCTAAGTTTAAGGAAACGTCAGTAACGTGCTTGTAGATATACACGTTCCATTGCGTGGTTTTTCGTTATCACTTCTAATATACTGATATTTCTATACACTATCAGTTTGGTTGATTCTCTGCAACAGCGCTGATATTTAAGACGATGAGCGTTCTGAAACTGACACAATCATCCATCTAGAGGCCGATTCCGAAGTTCTGAGATGAAACCCTTCCGATTCTTTTCGTTACATGTCCTTTTCTGTCTCTTTCCGTTTCTTTTCGTTACATGTTCTTTTCTGTCTCTCTAAGCGCATATGAGTGTATCAGTTATCCTAATTACAGAGCCGTCTAAGTCCCCTGGTGTACATTAGAGGGTGAAAGAACCGATCCGCACAATTACAGACCAATGTCATTAACTTCAATTCGCAGCCTAATTATTGATCACATTCGGAGCTTGAATATAGTACATTTTTTTGTCACAGAAAAGAATCTGTCACAGGTCAGCACTGATTTAAGAAGTAATGCTAGCGTGAAACTCAGCCTGCCATTTTCCCTCATGAAATCCTACAGCCTATGACCCAAGGATAGAGGGCAACAGCCAGATTCCGTATTTCATAGATTTCCGAAAAGCGTTTGACTGGGTACCCCACTGCAGACTGTTACCGAAGGACCGAGCATAACGATTAGGTTCGGAGATATGATTGACTCCTTAACTCGTTTAGTGATACACTGAGGAGCCTAAGAAACTGGTACACCCGCCTAATATCGTGTAGGGCCCCAACGAGCACGCGGAAGTGCCGCAACGCTACGTGGCGTGGACTCGACGAATGTCTGAAGTAGTGCTGGAGGAAACTGACACCACGAATCCTACAGGCCTGTCTATAAATACGTAAGAGTACGATGGGATGGAGATCTCTTCTGAACAGTGTATTGCAAGGCAACTCACATATTCACAATAATGTTCATGTCTGGGGAGTTTGATGACCAGCGGAATGTTTAAACTCAGAAGAGTGCTCCTGGAACCACTTTGTAGTATTCTCGACGTTTGGGGTGTCGCATTGTCCTGCTGGAATTGTCCAAGTCTGTCGGAATGCACAATGGGCATGAATGGATGCAGGCAATCAGACAGGATACTTACGTACATGTCAACTGTCAGAGTCGCATCTAGACGTATCAGGGGTCCCATAAAATTTCAGCTGCACACACCCCACACCATTACAGAGCCTGCAACAGCTTGAACAGTCCCCTGCTGACATACTTGATCCATGGATTCATGAGGTTGTCTCCATACCCGGACGTCCATCCGCTCGATACAATTTTAAATGAGACTCGTCCGACCAGGCAACATGTTCCCAGTCATCAACAGTTCATCGTCGGTACTTACGGGCCCAAGCGAGGCGTATAGCTTTGTGTCGTGCAGTCATCAAGGGTAGGCTCCGAAAGCTCATAGCGTTTAAGTTTCGTTGAATAGCTCGCACGCTTACACTTGTTGACGGCCCAGCATTGAAATCTGCATCAATTTCCGGTAGGGTAACGCTCTTGTCATCTTGATTTATTCTCTTCAGTCGTCTTTTGTCCAGTTCGTGCAAGGTCGTTCTCAAGCCACAACAATATTCGAGTTTTAATGGGATTCCTGATTTTCACGGTACACTCGTGAAATGGTCTTACGGGAAAGTCCCCACTTCATCGCAACCTCGGAGGTACTGTGTCCCATTCCTTGTGCGCCGACTATAAGACCACGTTCAAACTCTCTTAAATCTTTATAACCTGCCATTGTAGCAGCAGTAACCGATCTAACAAATGCGCCAGACACTTGTTGTGTTACATAGGCGTTGCCGAGCGCAGCGCCGTATTCTGCCTGTATATGAATACGCATGCCCATACCAGTTCCTTTGGCGCTTCAGGATAGAATCCAGTACATTGTCCTCGACGGCGAGTGTTCATCTGAGTCAAGGGCATCGTCAGGAATGCCAGAGGGAAGTGTGAGACGACCAGTCTTATTCTCTGTATAGTCGCACTTCACCTTGCCGTCAGATAATTTAGATCTGACGGCAAGGTGAACAGCCATTTACGACTGTTTTCTGATGACGCTGTGGAGCAAAGAATCGCGTGTCGTCGTTGAGTGAATGTAAGAGGATACAAGATGACTTTGACGGAAATTCTAGTTGGTATGATGAATGGCAGTTTGCCATAAATGTAGAAAAGTGTAATTTAATGAGGAAGAGTAGGAAAAACAATCCTGTAACGTTCGACTACACCGTTAGTAGTGTGCTATTTGATACAGCCACATCGATTAATTATCTATGTTTAATGTTGCAAAGCCATATGAAATGGAATAAGCACATCTAGTTGGTGTCGGGGAAGACAAATGTTCGAATTCGTTTTATTGGGAGAATTCTGGGAAAGTGTAGCTCACGTGTAAAGGGAACGGTATAGAGAACATATAACACTCAGCCGGTCATTGTGGCCGAGCGGTTCTAGGCGCTTCAGTCTGGAACCGTGCGACCGCTACGGTCGCAGGTTCGAATCCTGCCTCGGGCGGCGATGTGTGTGATGTCCTTAGGTTAGTTAGGTTTAAGTAGTTCGAAGTTAGGGGACTGATGACATCCGCAGCTAGGTCTCATAGTGCTCAGAGCCATTTGAGCCATTTGAACTTGTCAGCTACTGGTTAAGAAGGTAAGAAACCAGACGACTCCAGTTAGTTTATTGTAGACGTTTAACGTCATGTTGCTATTAACATTCGTATTCGTAACTGTGTATCGTTGCTCGACTTGTGTTACTCCCTTCGATTTTTTTTTGTTCGTATTCTGCATAGAATGTTCCACTATAGCTGTGAAACTTTTTCTTTGATACTCCATTAATTATCTCTCCTATCTGTGATAATTTGGCTGTAGCTGTTTTTTTTCGACTTCCAAAATCTGTAATGAAAACTAATGTATCATTTGCGCTTCAGAGATATGAGTTATACTCTCCATCTTGATTAAGCGGACTGACGCATAGTCGCATCAGTCATTGCGTCATCGGTCAAACTAGACAGATCGTATCACAACCATTATTTAGGTAGTATGGCGCTTAAGTACTATGTCATCAGCGCCGAGTTTGGCTATAGTGGCTATAGTGTAATTCTAAAATCTAGATGTACCGAAAAACACTGCTCAATACTTAACAATCTGAAATACTACAAATTTTGACAAACGGAGGATCATAGAAGACAGTCAATAAAATGCAATTTAAAACAGAGCAGGTTAACTGTAGATAAAATTCATACATATTACAAAAATGGATGTAACTATAGCCATATGTATGTATGTACGTTCGTTCTACATCTCCTCCTACACAATTGGACTGGTTTCAACCAAACTCGGTACACATCTCAGTTGCTGTCTGGAGAGAATCACTCTAGCGGTAAGAACCACCTAGTATTAAAGGGGTGGGGGTGAAGTAGAAGTGTAGTCCACGACACGCGAGTACCCATACTTCAGTCATCCACTACTAGAGAATGAGGGCACTACTCACTTGCAGGAAATCTTACACATAGTTTTAAACGTTTACGAAAACTTATCTCGCTGAGAAGTCCCACAAAGAGATGAAAGGAAAGAAAGTTTATCCCTTACTACGTTTTCGTTGTTCATGCAGTAAAGCTGCTGCATGAAGTATAACGTTTTAATTTATTACTAATTTACTATTAACTATATTGGCGACACACTTTGGAGGCAGTATTTACATATAACACTGACTTTATCAGCAAAATTGTAACATTGTGCAATATATAGTTCAGGAGAAAAACGCTGAGATGTGTGAAAAATTGACGCATCATGCAGGATACTGAAGTTAATTACTTATTTACTACTAACTTTATTCGCAATACATTTCGCAGGGAGAAGTCACGAATAACACTGAATGCACATGGACAATTAAACCATTGTACAACTCATAGTACTAGATATATGACGCTATAGACATTCAGCTTCCTGAAAAAGAAAGTGCATTACGAAATTTCCTAGAGTTAAAGCTCAAATATGTGTACAAGTGTGAATTGTGATTTACAAGGGTATATGTTAAAAACATTTTACAAGAGTACTCACGTTTAAAGACACGGGTAAAAAGCCTATCCTAAGCGCCTGGAACTATTTCAGCCATATTTGGTACACACATTAGTTACGATCTGGAAAGAAGTACTTGGGTGTAAGAACCACCAGCATCTTATTGGGGTGGGGCTGATAGTGTGGAGAGAGAATGGGTGAGAAGGAGATGGACAGGGAAAGAGGATGAGAGAAAGAGAAAGGGAAGTAAAGGAGGGGGACAGAGAGTTGGACAGAGAAACGAAAGAGGAGAAAGAAGAATAGACAGACAGAGAGAGGAGAGAGGAAGAGATGGACAGCGAGAGGGAGGAGAAGATGGACAGAGAGAGGGGTAGGAGGAGATGGAATTGAATGGGGAGAGCAGGGGATGAACAGAGTGGAAAGAACAGATGGACAGAAGGGTGAGGAGCAGATGGACGTAGGGGAAAAAGAAATAGAGTTGGGGTCGGAGCAAATGGATACAGAAAAGGCAGGAGGGGATGGAAAGAGAATCCGGTGTGGAGGAGATATACAGAGAGAGGGGGAAGAGGAGATGAGCAATGAGAGGTGGGGAAGGAGATGGAACTGGATGGGGGAAGGAGAAAATGGACAGAGGGGGAGAAGCAGATAGAGAGAGGGGTAGGAGAAAGATGGACAGAGGCAGGGGCAGGCAGAGATGCAAAGAGATTGGGGTGTGGAGGAGGTTTATTGAGAGAGGAGAGAAGGAGGAGCCAACTAATGTAAGACGGGAATAAATACGTACCTAGGCAACGCCATGTACTCGCTAAGCGATCATGAAATACCAGGACGATATCTTTGAAAGGGGCTAGATCAAATCTCCATTTTATATCATGAAACTACCTATCTAATTTAAGGCTACACGAAACCAACACATAGACATCTTCACATAACCAATAAGCAACTGAGTTTTTTAATAACTTGGAAATTAGCAGTAAGTCCGGCACTGTAAATGCAAGCTACGCGTTTGTCTGTCAGAGGTAAACCTGTTACTTACCACGTATCCCGACCTCACGTCTCATTCTGCAATGTAGCTTCAATCTAACAGTAATTCTCCTTTACGTCTAAAGTCAAATAATAGCATCTGCATTACGCAGACTGTAATTACATAATTATGTCACGTTACGAGATCAAATAAGGCCCATACCTCGTGGAGCTATACGGTAGTCCTCGCCTCGCACAAAGATGCGGCTTAGCTTTTTACAAAGCTGCCAAGCTAGGTAAGAGTCTTTAACACCTGATCTTCTGGTGTGTCGAAACTGTACAGATAACCAGTACAAATACGATTGATAGACTTTTTCCTCACTAAATCACAGCACAGAACTATTCAGCACACGAAAGTATCGATACGAACTCGACAGTAATGCTAAGCAACGGCAAACGTAACTTCAGGCGACAATGCATTGTTGTGACCGTTCCATGGGATCAATAGAAGATGGCATCGCTGCTATCTGCAGGTCACGCCACAAAGTTTAGTGATCGTACTGGCGTTTGTGTAAAGATGTCTGTTTGGAAAAATAAAAGAAGTAGGGGACCGCACATCATAATGCACGATATTCTTAACATGCTGGTTTCGAACTTATATGTTTAAATGGTACAAATGGCTCTGAGCACTATGGGGCTCAACTTCTATGGTCATCAGTCCCCTCGAACTTAGAACTACGTAAACCAAATTAACCTAAGGACATCGCACACATCCATGCCCGAGGCAGGTTTCGTACCCGCGAACGTAGCGGCCGCGCGGTTTCAGACTGTAGCGCCTAGAATCGCTCGGCCACTCTGGCCGGCAACTTAGATGTTTATTAAACATCATTTTAACCAGGAAATATATTCAGACGTAAGATAATTGTAGGCGTACCCCATGAGAGTGTCATCGGACTATTCACAATGTATCTAAATGAAATATATCAAAACTTTCCATCACTGACAGAATCGCAGGAACGCAGACTTTTACTAACTTGAGAATAATATCAAATTCAGACTGTAATTAAACGATCGTCAGTTTTTTTATAATTCGTTGACATCTCTCTTTATTATATGACGATCGATTACTATTTATACTTATCAAACAACTTGATTTTCATATTTCCGTGAAAGATGGCAAGTTTAGACACAGAAGGTGTTCATAAATTTGTTATCTTTGCTTATTTAGCTGACCAGGTTATGAACTTAAGGCCCTCTCTTACGTTTGAGGAGGAGCAACACATACCAATGATATTACAAAGCTTTCGAATAATAACAACAATAATGATAATAACTAATAATAATAAATGATACTAATAAAAATGATAATAATAACAGCAAAGAATATTGAGAATGATATAGGTTAGTCTAGCACATTTAAAGCCACGTTTAGTGTTATCAGAAGCGGGATGGATAACAGAAGAGGAGAAGACTGAACTTCCAGTGACGGTAGCTGTCAGGAAATAACAGAAAACAAACAAAGAACTCTGCCGACGAGAGATAGCGAAAAGTTCTGTGGTAGGGGGACTGACGAGAATGAGCTGCACAGAACGTAGCAGAGATGGCTGTTGTCATAGAGCGTAACCATTAGCTGCCTTTTTTAAGTTTAGAAGGAATGCAGTTCTTTTGAGGAAGATTGTATCAAGTAGGGTTCCTGATACAGGAAGTAAATTTCGAAAACATGGCAGTGCTATGTGCTGGTACAGAGAGATCGTTGCTTCGTTGTGGACGTGTATTTCTGTCGTACTGTTGAGACAGTACTACAAGAGATGAAGACAAATAACAGGGAGTGCAATGATGGAGAAGACGATAGAGTGGACGTAGAGTACGGCAGTCTCTGTGCTTAACGGCACGTGGCTATGATAATCGCTTTTAGGCTGGTGTGATACGGCCGAAAAAGCGTCCATCACAAATGTATCGTGCACAGGCATTCATCGCCAGTTCCAGCCTGCATGAGTGTTGATACGATATTCCATGGTGAATGGCATCCCCGTAGTCGAGTATGGAATGTTAGTATGTCTACGAACTTCCTTTTCAGCTCGAAAGGAAAACCTTTGTTACATTTATGCAGTGAGTGAAGTAAGGCCGACACTCTCTTGCAAACTGCAGTTGTGTGTTTAGACCAGTGTACATGACAGTCCATAAATATCACCATGTTCTTTGCAGGAAATGAAAAGACTTCCTTAATTGGAGTAATAAACGCGAAGCATTACAAAAATTCAATACCCTTGCTTTGTGAGCTACGAAAAGAATTCCCAGTAGCGATCGTAGGCTATGCTACGAAACTTAAATGTGCATTTATAACTACATTCTTATTTACACATGGTCTTGGCGGTTGTTTTTTCCTGTGTCCGATTCTCTTTAGTTCAGCATTAACTTGTGCGGCGGAATCATTCATGATCATCTCATTGATCCCTACTACTACCCACAGCAGCTTGATGGACGAACGTACAGTCAGGGTGTCAAAAATGAGGTGTTTCATTACTTGACACTGTACCTCTACACGTCAAGCAACGGACGTGGATTAGGCACGATTGTGTTCCATTTCACTTTGCTCTAAACGTTAGACATTATCTCGATCACCAGTTCCCAAGTCTATGGATTGTTCACGGGGGATATATTACATCGCCTGCGCGATTGCCAGATTTGAATCCTAAGGATTTTTACTTATGAAGACAGTGGAATTCTTGATGTATTCAAGTCATGTACATAATGTCGACATTCTGAGGAAGCATATCAAAAACAGATTTGACCATATTCGTGGCACCTCAGGAATTTTCAGCTGAGTATGGCAAAGCATGTAACACACGCTCAGGGTAATGCCAGACCAGGAATTAAAATTTTACGTGGGATTCATGCAGATTCCTGGCAGAGTGATCAAGGATATCAGAAGCGACAACTGCGACAATCTACCTGCTGGAGATGTCGCAGATGAACCTGTAGCACAGTTAGGGGGCAACTGCTGCTTCTGGAAAGACAGGAAGTGGAATTCGTCTTAGTGCAAGAACTCTATTTATCAGGCCTCCGAGGAACTGGAGATAATCTGGTTTGTAATCTAACACATGCATTTATGTTGAGAATGGAATTCCATCCATGCCTATGGCGATCTTCCTTTCCAGGGACTTAGTGACCCTCAGAATGAAACCGCATGAGGAAGGTGCAAAAGAGAATTTGTAGCCTCAGCTTACCTTCCTTACGAGGATGCTACTCCTCCTTACCAGGAAAGGGGAAACGGGTAGGTAGCTGAGCGAACAACCGCTGGTTGGCTGTGATACCAATTCCCTCAACGTGGCATGGGAAAGCGGCGACACCAGCGGGAGAGTAACTACTTGAATAGCTATCGGAGAGCAATGTAGAGAGTTTGAAGTGGGGTAAGGAATCTACCTCGAAAACAGAAGAAGGTGAGAAGTAACTGACTTACCTTTTGGATCTATTTTAATTGATACTTATGGCCAATACTGAGATAAAATGGTAGACTCATCATTCTCTGACTACATCTTTATTGTGTTTCGGGTTGAACTGGGTGTTAAACAGACCATGGGCTGCATTAGTCCTTGCGCAAACAGGCTGTGACTCGTACAGGAAAGACCTAAAATCACACTTGTCTTATGTTAAGACTTGATAAGAAATCCACTAGGTTGAGAGGAAATAGTAAATGGAATGCCATATAGCCTCATGCTTATAAAACTGCGCAAGCACCAAGACTAGAGTCTTGGTGGAACAATAATCTTGAACTGCAAAGAAACCAGGTAAGAAGACTGTTCAACTTTGCAAAAAGAAAAGGACAAAGAGTGAAATATCTAGAGGATCTTGCTGTAGAGGAAGCAAAACTGTCATCCCGGAAGGTGTTCTGTGAGGAGATGGAACTTACAGCTTTCAGAGCCAGACTATGGAGTGAACTTCACAAATTCCTAACAAAAATATCAATATATTCAGCGAGCACACCGAGGAAGAAGGGTTGTGAGTAGAGAAGCACAGCACATTAGACACTGGATGTGGTCACTGAGACACAATTCCCTCAGTGCAATCAGGCACATGAGTGATACAGACCAAGATTCTGTCCCCATAAGGTACCGGTTTACAGGTACCTAAAGGGAGAACTGATAATCCACCAATCCGGTCATACCATCAGGCCCCAGTGAGAAAGAAAGTAGTTGATGTGTTAGATGACGACGAGTTTCGATTATGGAAAGGTAAGGGCACAAGAGAAGCGGTTCTATCATTGCACTTGCTAGTGGAAGCTAGACAAGCACAATCAAGATATTTTCATTGGAATTGTCGACCTGAAAAAAGCGTCCGACAACGTAAAATTGTGGAAGATGTGAGAGAAAGGGCAGTAAACTATTGGGGAGACAGGTAATATACAATATGCACTGGAACCAAGGGAGAACAATAAGAATAAAAGACTAAGAGCGAACTGCTCAGATTAAAAACGGTGTAAGATAGGGATGCAGTATTTCGCTCCTACTTTCCAATATATACATCGAAGAAGTAATGACGGTAATAAATGAAACGTTCGAAGGTGGGATTAAAACAGAGGATGAACGGATATCAGTGATAAGATTCGCTGACGGTGTTGCTGTCCTCAGTGAAGGTGAATGAGAGTTACAGAATCTACTGAATGGAATGAACAGTCTAATGAAAACAGAATATGAACTGAGTGTAAACTGAAGAAATTCGAAAGTAGTCAGAAGAAGCAGAAATGTAAATAGCGAGAAGCTTAACATCAAAATTAGTGATCACGAAGCAGAGGAAGATAAGGAAGTCTGCTACCTTAGCAACAAAACAACCCATGACGGACGAAGCACGGAGGACATGAAAAGCAGACCAGCACAGGCAAAAAAGTGGCTGTCCTGACAAAGAGTAATCTGCTAGTATCAAATATAGGACTTAACTGAAAGAAATTTCTGAGAAAATACATTTGGAGCATGTCATTGTATGGACTACGTAAAAACCGCAAGAGAAGAATTGAAGCGTTTGAGAAGTGATGCTGCAGACGGATGTTGAAAATTGGCTGAACTGATAGGATTAGGAACTGATAAGGTAAGGTGGTTCTCCGCACTATCGGCGTGGTAAGGAATATAGGGAAAATACTGACAAGAAGAAGGGAGAAGGATGATACGACGCCTGTTAAGTCATCAGGGAATAACTTCCATAGTACTACAGGGAGTTGTGGAGGGCAAAAACTGTAGTGGATGTCAGAGACTGAAAAAGATCCAGCAAACAACTGTGGACACAGGTTGTAGTTGGTACTGCGAGATGAACGGGGTGGCATGGGGAAGGCATTCGTTGCGGGCCGCATCAAACCAGTCAGATAGTCGTTGACAAAAAAGAAATAAAGAAGTGTTTGGTGTTTTTATCAGCTCTCAGACAGATCTGACGAAGACGGCGAGTAAATGCAGGAACAAATTGCAACACTAACTATATTTATGAGGAATTTTATTTATGTCTTCAATGTTGTTCGTTTCAAATTGTACATACTGCCACCTACCTCCTTCGAAGAAGCACTTCATGGTCTATAGGAACTTCACTTACTACCAGTTTACTTGGTATATCTGGCAAGCAATTGGAAAGCACAGCAACCACTAACTTGGATTTGTGCAATAATGCTGCAGAATCTGTTGAAGTCCAACCATTTCTATAATTTTTCTATGAGTTTGGATAAGTTACTTCTCGGAGCTTCTTTTCAGATACTAAAGCAGTCGTCTTTTCTGTAATCACAGAGCAGGCCTTTTTGCTTATCATTTCTCAGTATGGTGGTGCAAGAGTGAAGATTCCGTAATTTAGATCCCAGATAAGGTAAATCTGGTTCAATCAGTTTAATTACCCATGCTCTAGTTTCACGTTTTCACGCCATAAGTGCCTCAATTCCTTCCAACGGTTTCGGATAAATGGATATTTCAAACGCGTAGCTAACCTACAACATTTCCTCAGATGACACAACAGTATCGGCATGCCTATCTGTTGAGAACGAATGAAAATAGGTGATACTCCAGTTTTTGATCACCACCTTGCAGCTCATCTTGAATTTGGGTGGTTGATTTACAGCAAAACTGATTGTGATTTAGAACGTGGTCCCACATTTCAGGTTCTATTACCAACCCCCGCTTTGTTATACACGATGATTCTTTTCATCACACCTTTCGACACAAACATTAACGTTACCGCATGTATTTCTGAACTATTAATCCTTTACTGACTGTTATTCGCAGTCCATACTAGAAATAATTGATTGCTGGGCACAGCACGGTACTTCGTAAACGACGTCTAAAATACAGCTCGTGACTCAATAGACAGCCGCTGCCAAGTTACAACAGTGGTCCTAATCACCCCTGTGCAATGTCCGCGGCTTACTGGTATTTAAAAGTATACGGTATTATATTACGTTAGTAACTGTACGTGAACTCTCTGTATACAACATAGCGAGAGCTGCACTACAAATTTCTTTCATAATTTTTGACAACTGCTGAAATACTTCTTAAATCATATTCGATTACTTCAAGGAGCAAAAATGGCAACAGTTGACAGAAAAAAATACTACCATGTCTTAGCAAGCGTACGCCTTGACACTGTTTGACAACACCGTCGTTGGATAAAGAGAGGTTTGCAAGATATTTTCAGCTGAAGTGAGAAAATCCATCGCCTACAATTTAATTAGCGTGTTTATACTACGACGTGCGTGATATTTACATACCAATTGCTTTCATATATGAACATTCTTTGAGTTTATTTGAAATTAGTCAGCATCAGGAGAAGTCACGTGAATACGCCAGCTGGCAGATGGTCTTGAGTTTCCTACTGGTGTTTGCGAGAAAACGGGATAGAAAGCCGCCACCCATGACATTTCTAATTTATTTCTGGACATTGATAGGTAATACAATAGAAAGGGAAACTTTTCAGTATGATATATTAATTTCTGGATGTCGGTCAGAATTTTAAGTAGTAATGCGAGCTCAGTTGCGAGGTAGGAGCTCATATAGTGACTGCGGTAATCTAATACTGTTCTGGTATTACACGCAAGTATTAAGTTGTAACACAACACTGTCAGCGAGTGCAAACGTGATAAAATTGCAGCATTCTACTTCCTTTACAGTTCATCCTGTCAGATTAAAGCCATCAGTCAGCCTACTCTCTCCTGGTGACATGCAGCCCTACTCTATAATTTTCTGATAGTGGCATCCTGCTGACTTAAAATTCCGGACGTAAAGTAGTCTAATATTCTGATTTCCAGGTAGGAAATATTTGGGGGGATGATGCCATTAGGGAAAACAAAGCTGGCATTCTATAGTACTTCAGCTGAAAGACAGCTCTTCTTGACTATCAGCCGGCCGCTGTGGCGAAGCGGTTCTAGGCGCTTCAGTCCGGAACCGCGCTGCTGCTACGGTCGCAAGTTCGATTCCTGCCTTGAGCATGGATTTGTGTGCTGTCCTTAGGTTAGTTAGGTTTAAGTAGTTGTAAGTCAAGGGGACTGATGACCTCAGATGTTAAGTCGCATACTGCTTGGAGCCCTTTGAACCATTTGAACCATGACTATCAATCGTGCACTGTTATTTTCAGCTCTCCGCAACTACTACAGCCTACATCCATTTCAACTTCCCTTCTGTAGACAGGACATGGTCTTTCCCTAAAATTTTTACCCTCCCTCCTCACTTCCCTTTATTACCACGTAGTCAGTCCACTATTGTATAAGGACCTGTCACATCAAACTTCTTTCTATTTAGTAGCATAAATTTCTTTCCTTTCCAATTCGATTGAGTACCTCTTCGTTACTTATCATACCTATCGAGCTAATCTTCGTTATACTCCAGGAGCAGTACTTTTCGAAAGCTTCTATTCTCTTCTTGACTGAACTATGTATCGCTCACATCTAACTCCCGTACAAGCCTCACTCCAGACAAACGCCACCATAAAAGTCTACTTAGCAATTAAATTTATATTCGAGGCTAAGAAATTTCTCTTTTACAAAGCACTTTTACTGCTACTGACAGCCTGTATTTTACGTCCACGGTACGCTGAGGCGACAAACGTGAAGGGATGCTTTCTAATATCGTGTCGGACCTCCATTTTGTCGGTGTAGTGCAACAACCCGACGTGACATGGACTCAGTGATGGAAGTCTACTGCAGAAATGCTGAGCTATGCTACCTCTATAGTCGTCCATTGATTACGAAAGTGTTGCATTTCGTTGAGATCCCACAAATGTTCAATGGGTATCATGACGGGCGCACTGGATAGCCAGACCATTAGCTCGAATTGTCAAGAATTTTCTTCAAACCAATCGCGAACAACCGAGGCCCGGTGACAATATTCCATCGTTACGTCGGAACATGAAGTCCATGAATGGCTCCAAATTGTCTCCAAGTAGCCGAACATAAACATTTATAGTCTATGATCGGCTCAACTGGACCGGAAGACCCAGTCCATTCCACGCAAAAACAATCTGAACCATTATGAAGCCATCACCAGCTTTCACAATGCCTTGTTGACAACTTGGGTCAATGTCTTCGTGGGATGCTGCGGCCAGCTGCGCTAGGTTTCTCGGTTGATGTTCCATGGCGCGAACAGCCCGATCAAGATGATGCTACACAATCTTGACTGGGTTTAAATCGGGGGAGTTCGGTGGCCAGGGTAGAAGGTAAACTTGTCGTGGTGCTCTTCGAACCACGCCTGTACACTGCGAGTTGTGTGTCACCTTGCATTGACCTCCTGCTGGTAGTTGCTATGGTGCCAAACAGCATGTAGGGATTAAATACACTAGTTGAGATGAATTTTTAAATATAGATCTTACGTTTCTTAATTTTAATTGTTTCTATCAGCATCAATGATATCACGTTTTTCGTTATTTCTTTTAGTATTAAGTGATTAGTGGTAACTTCTCACTGTCTATGAAAAAGATGCTACTGATTTATTCCTACATAGTGCACATACATGCACTCGCACTTATTTGAGGATGATAGAGTTTAATATTTGTGAGATCTGTCTATTGCTAATCTATACAGTTTCGTGAACTGTCTGTTCGATTCCTTTTGGCCTATTTTTTTACTCGATTGTCTCTTTCGTGTTAGGAAACCCATCCCCATGTGATGAGTCATTAGAGATGGAAATGAAAGTATACGTGCTAAGGTACAGCTGAATCTCATGCAAGTATCTACACAATGAACACAACAAAAGGCGACTGGTTGAAATAATTTCAAGAAATCTATGAAACCCAATAATAACGAAAAGGAATACGCTAGATACCGCTTATAGGAGGTGTTAATTTTACACAGTTTGTTGCTTTAAGTGAAAAGGAACAAACATGCATTTCCTCATCTAATGGGATGACTCTGGCACAATCCTGAGTTATGTCAGTATATAGTTACAGCACTGCTAGAGTCTCATCTTTTAGACTACATTCCTATTCAATCTATTGCTGGGGCTAGGTTTTCCTATGTACAGTTTTGTGGTGCAATCAGCTGAGGAATCACAAGCAGATCGCCAAGTGTGGCATTTTCTTCTTTACCCTGTATATACTCCAACTGTGATACAGAGCCCCATCCGAAACACATTATCTACAAACTATACTTTTTCCAAATTTCAACCCACATAATACTAGCTGCTAAAGCCAGTGCTAAAAGTGGAGTTTTGACTTCATCCTATTATAAACATACGTGGTGGATCTGTTCCAGACACTTCCCAGGGGACTTAACACACATTCAGGTACCAACTGAGACCTAACGTGGGGTGGATCCACATTCTGATACTAACCACAGACTTAGTGCGCCTGGATCCACCTGCAGACTCTATCCCAGAAAAGACACTGGTGGATACACGCCAAACAATATACCAGGTGTAAAGCTGGTACTAACCACAGACTTAGTGCGCCTGGATCCACCTGCAGACTCTATCCCAGAAATGACACTGGTGGATCCACGTCAAACAATATACCAGGTCTAAAGCTAGTGTATCAACCTTCTAACAATACCAAGGACTGAACATCGATAGATACAACACTAACAATACTCCAGACGTAATGGTGGTGGATCAACATTTGGATGACTTCTTAAGTCTGTCCTGAGCGACTCCTAATAGTCGATCTCCCACATCCCATAGAGGCAAGACAGACACAAAATAATGTAAACGAGCTACAGATACTTTCATACCAACCTCTACTGCATTCCATACATGTGTATTTGTGTTTCATCACAGGCTTTGCAGTTGGATGAAGTTTATAGATTGTACATAGCATGGGGAATTGGGTCTCTGTATCACAGTTGGATGGTAAAAATAGCAATCTTCACCTGGTAATATAATCAATAAGCGCATATACTGGGTGATTCGGGAGGAATGTCACATTATTTGTGAGGTGGTTCTATAAGCGGAAAAAAAACGAAAACTTCCTATAAACCTGTGCCCAATCTTCGATCGTTAAGAAACTGGAGTGGGTTGAAGAATACTCACATCCACGAATCATTATGAAGACAAGTGTAGATATTACTTACTGAAATACCATCTAGCGCTGTGGTGAACAGAATAATGATGGGAGAGATGTCTGATCCATATTACAAGAGACGTTCAAGAAGTCTCCCAACCATCTCAGCATATACAGGGTGTTACAAAAAGGTACGGCCAAACTTTCAGGAAACATTCCTCACACACAAATAAAGAAAAGGTGTTATGTGGGCATGTGTCCGGAAACGCTTAATTTCCATGTTAGAGCTCATTTTAGTTTCGTCAGTATGTACTGTGCTCAGTGGAGCACGTTATCATGATTTTATACGGGATACTCTACATGTGCCTTTACAAGTACGACACAACATGTGGTTCATGCACGATGGAGCTCCTGCACATTTCAGTCGAAGTGTTCGTACGCTTCTCAACAACAGATTTGGTGACCGATGGATTGGTAGAGGCGGACCAATTCCATGGCCTCCACGCTCTCCTGACCTCAATCCTCTTGACTTTCATTTATGGGGGCATTTGAAATCTATTGTCTACGCAACCCTGGTACCAAATATAGAGACTCTTCGTGCTCGAATTGTGGACGGCTGTGATACAATACGCCATTCTCCAGGGCTGCATCAGCGCATCAGGGATTCCATGCGACGGAGGGTGGATGCATGTATCTTCGGTAACGGAGGACATTTTGAACATTTCCTGTAACAAAGTGTTTGAAGTCACGCTGGTACGTTCTGTTGCTGTGTGTTTCCATTCCATGATTAATGTGATTTGAAGAGAAGTAATAAAATGAGCTCTAACATGGAAAGTAAGCGTTTCCAGCACATGTCCACATAACATATTTTCTTCTTTGTGTGAGAGGAATGTTTCCTCAAAGTTTGGCCATACCTTTTTATAACACCATGTATGTGAATGCGCTGGAGGTTGTGTTGTCTTACATATCCAACAACATCTCGGTGGGCTTTAGCGCGAGCAACAGCGTCGATGATGGCAGCAACAAGTTCTTCACCTTTATGCACCTTAATAGCATACACGTCCCCTTTGATCCCCCCCCAGAAGTCTAATGGGGTAAGGTTTGGTGATCTGGCAGGTTGGTTAATGGGTCCACTATGGCCAATCCACCTTTGAGGAGATTCGTTATTCAGATGCTGGGGTACTTGAGTGGGACAGAGAATCGGTGATCTCTCACGTTGGAGTTACATTTGCCGTTGCTGCTCTAATGTCACGTCTTCCAAAATTGCAGGTAAGTCATCTATTACGAAATGTGCATATGCTGCGGCTATCTTGCAATTTGGCAGGAACACAGGCTCTATCACCAGGTCATCAATCATACCACACCAGACGTTCACTGTGAACCTAACTTGGAATCTTGTTTCTGCAACATTTGGGTTCTCCTTCGTCCGTTTATGAGAACTGCGGGTGTTCATCATACTGCTACGTGTAAATGTAGCCTTGTCTATGAGTAAAATGTATTACATGATCTCTCTGTGTGTAACAAACCATTCACAAAATTGATGTCTGCTTGCTGTGCCCCTGGATACACATGTTGCACTGGCTGCATACGGAGTGAGTACAAGCCCTCACCCTTGCATTTGTGGAATGTCGAGCTGATGGCTAACGCACTGGGTAGTGGTGGTGGTACACTGTTGTACCATTGCTGTAATGTCTTGCCTTCCTCATGTGACTGAACAGACTCTTGTTCTGATGTTATGTGTACACTGAGTAGTATTCTGGATTGACAAAATGTTTGAAAATCCCTGGGAAATATACTGTGGTGGGGTGTTTGCTGATCAGGAAAATGTCACTGGTATGCTGTCTCAAAGGCACTACTGTTACAGTACCCATACACAAACAACATGTCTGGGTATTTTGCATGGGCATGAGTGTTTGCGGAATTTTGGAATTCACAGTCACAATGGACTTACTAATTAAGCAACACTCAAACGTGATATTCACACCGTCTCCTGATTGCACACTGTATACCAGCAGCTGCTGCCTTGATGTGAAGTCACAGTGCTGCCATCTGTTGGAGATCCACCACAAGTCTTGTAAGATGGATCAGTCAGCTGTACCACCATTAGTCTGCCCACCGCAACGCTTATACAGCATTTCGGTAAGTAATGTTCAACTCGTCTTCACATTCACTCATCAGTCCCCTAGAAATTGGAACTATTTAAACCTAACTAACTTAAGGACATCACACCCGCGGCAGGATTCGAACCTGCGACCGTAGCGGTCGCGCAGCTCCAGACTGAAGCGCCTAGAACCGCTTGGCCACTGCGGCGAGCCATATCGGGGACGTGTTCATTGGACTTTTTAAGGTTATTTTCACATGTAGAATCAGTTCCCAAATTCTGTGGTACTCTTCCTGAACCATCTTGTACGTACATTTATACTTTTACATACGGAGTAAGGAAAATGTGGAAAAATTGGAAAGAATGTGGAAAATACGAAAAAAATGGAAAAACGAAAAAATGGAAAAATATGGCAAAAACGGAAAATTTTGTAATACCTAGTAAAATCCAGATACGAAATAGTGACAATGGCTATATGTTCTCGGACAGACGGACTTGTCGAAAATTGTGGCATAAGCACTAGGTATGTGTACGTATTCAACTCTTTCCTAGAAGGCTACAAGTTTTTTATGAAGTAACTCAAGGATCAGAATTACAGAACCATCTGCTCCTAAAATGGCGGATAGAATGCGCCAAAGATTGAGTGAGCTTGCAGAACACTTGAAATTTATTCAAGTTTTTTCATATTTCCCTTATAATACTTTGCTTTAATTGCTTACATTACCACGTGTGGGAGGCTATTCTTACCATCCAAGGCGATAACAGTCCCAACCCAGCCAAAGTATCTACAAATTTCACTTCTTCTAAATGTCATCCCACATAATACTAACTGCCAGATCCAACACAAAAAGAGACATTATGCATGGATTGCAGTGCAGTTGGAGTATTATCCTGTAACATAGACAAAGCTCAGTTATGCTATTTTGTGTGTTCATTTCTCGCAGGAGTGTCCATCAGTCCCTATACGTCCAGGGTCTACTCTGGGTGGATATAACTTCGGACGCTACCCTAGACTTAGCAGCACTGGATCCATACTTGGACACTATTTAAGTCCTTTGGTGAGACCGTTTCAAATATTTTCAGTGGCTGTCAGTAGGCAGCGTTTAATATACTTCAGTCCTTTGATATTCGTATTCGTAAACTTATTTTGCAAGCTGAACTGCTGGTGACTCGTGAACGTGGTCTGGTATTTAGGTGCGAGGCATTGCAGAGGCACAGAAGTAGTTTATTTTTCGTGACTTGGAAGTTAGTTACAGGAGTGTGCCGTAGCTATTCGATTTTATGCATTATGCGCTGTTTTCTCATTCTCTCCTGCATTTTAGTTCATCCAAATGGCTTACTGTAAGACATGTATAGCACGCTTGCTCTTTCGTGGGTTCTGGGTATTCGACTCATGTTCATTTGAATTGTTATTTGCACGTAGTCTATATACCCGATTTGTTACTTTGACGTTAATATACACTATCAATTCAGAGTTATTGCAGCCGGCCGCGGTGGTCTAGCGGTTCTAGGCGCTCAGTCCGGAACCGCGGGACTGCTACGGTCGCAGGTTCGAATCCTGCCTCGGGCATGGATGTGTGTGATGTCCTTAGGTTAGTTAGGTTTAAGTAGTTCTAAGTTCTAGGGGACTGATGACCACAGATGTCAAGTCCCATAGTGCTCAGAGCCATTTTGAACCAGAGTTATTGCAATTCATGTATGTTCACCAAGTCAATTTATTTACTTTTCGTATGTACTTTTGAAGCGCATGTTGTGTGACGCTGCTTTAAGCGCACCTGTTGCTGTCATATCCTTCGTATTTTCAAAGATTACTGTCGTACAGAGAGTAAAATATATGATCCATATGCAGCTACCAGTCGACATAATTAAATATCCCGCTGTATCCCGCTGTATTGCATGAGCAATTTTCAGTGTGTGGAATGTAAGTTCAAATGCTGTTCCAGAAGGGAGATTACTGTAGTAGATTTTTACAGTGTGTGTATTTGTGTAACCAGGGTATATTTTGCACAGGACAGGAGAGTGTGCCATTAGCTTACAGACAGATTTAATGCTTGAGCATACGTCATTCAGTTTCTTGGTGAGACAATTTTAGTAATACACGAGTGCCATCACTTCTCAATAGTACCATCTACTGTAAAAAATGAAAAGTGTCTCACTTATGTGCCATCCTACATCACTGACTTTTCTCAAATCTTCATCACACTGTACTAAAGAATAACAACACGTTATCGAAAAACCAAATTTTATTACATTTGAGCGCTACGGCACAGATTACAGCGACGTCGCATTCTGGGTCGTGCGTCCCGTCGGCCAAACCGCCTACGCTTGTCGCGGCGCCGACGATGGCGAAGCAGACGCCGGCTGTCAGACACACGGCGACGGGTCGGCGGGCAAACGCCGGCGCTGAGCAGCTCAGGGTGGGCAGCCTCAACGTCCGACAGCGAGGCAGCATCGGCGTCGGCATCCTGAAGACAAATTAACAAGTTCTGAATTGCACCACCTAACAACTGTACTGTGAAGTGATTCGCAAGAAACATCACTAAATGTTCGTTACTTTATTTGCGCGTTAGTGATCGTAAACGCTGAAACGACTCCTTTAAGAATCTCAGATAACCTCAAACAGCTCGGCCTCGCTGCTGAGAGATATTAATGCAACAATTTCATTAACATTCAAGGATATTCGATACTGAGCCACTTGGTCTGCTATCAACCGAGATACAATATTAGCGAGTGTCTACTCAAATAAGTGGCCAGCTCTGTGAATATTTGACTCTAGAGCAAACCACAAGTCTGAGAAGACACTCCCTATGTTTGCATCTCAGTTGACAGCAGACGAAGTGGCACAGTGTCGAAGATCTGTGAATGTGCTGGACAGCCAATGCTCTACGAGGAATGCCTTTAAGTGTTTATACCTGGTAGAGTAACACTCTGACAGATGTAACATTGTAATATTCCTAAATGCACACTGATAACTGCAGCAGATATAAAGTCATAATATGATATTTTTATTGCATAAAAGAGAAGTAAAGCAATTACTTCAATAAAGCAATAACTACAAACATGTTTCTTGTTGAACTTCAATCTAATCATGTACCTCTTTCCGTACTGTTGTACTGAACAGAAAGAAATCAAAATTAAGAGACCGAAAATGAAAAAAAGGAGTACAAAAAGAAGAGTGAATGGTGGAGTAATGGAAGTGAGGAAGAAGTAGAAAAAAGCAAGAAGGAATGAATTAAAGGAGGCAGCAGAAACAAGATGAAAAAATGCAGTTGTAACTCACCTCTGCTCCAGAAGCGCCTTCTTCTCTTTCAGGAAGACTGCTCATAGTCCACAATCCTTGAATGTTTTCGCGTACAGTCAAACGCAGATCTGCCATTGACTGCCACTGTAAAAGTAGAAGTACATCATCACTATACGTACAAACTAACTGCACAGCATGAAACAGTTTCCGTATTTATTTACACTAGACAAGAAATATCTTATATTCCGAACGCCAGAAGTATATTTAATTGATAACTATAGTGTTACAGTTTTGGATGAGAAGAATGATTATTTAGAGCATTTCACTTTAACAGGAAATATCATCTAAGGTAAGAATCTGTCAAATGTGGAATTGTAATATCGAAGGTAAATTTCCCATTCTTTTATAACTGCTTTGCTAATCGACTCATTACATTCTATTGTTGAATAAAAGCAGACTCAAAGTATTTTCTTCTTCCAACGTATTTCATCAGTAAATACATGCATCAATCGAGGAAAAACCACATACTCGTTTGTTGCTGATTTGCAATAAAATCAACTACTTAAGTATCGACCCCACTGAAATACAAGTTAATAGAAAAGAGTTGAAGAATAAGGACAAAAGGAAGGTGTAATGGGGAAAAAGGGAGCAAGGAACAAGCAGAGGATAGGCAAGAACGAGGAAATTATTGCAGGAGCCAGAAACAAGGTGCATAAAATATAGATGTAGCTCACCTTTGACACATATGCAGTTGATAGTGATGAGCGTCGGAATTCAAACTGTGGGGTTTCATCATCAGACTCAAAATCACTATATTCCTCTTGTATTACAGGCAGATAGTAATCCTGCCACTGTCCCTGTAATACTTCACGCCCTTCCAAGTAACATGTCTCATGGTAACGTATTTCTTCCTCTGTGACACTGTAGAGCCATATGTTCTTCTTCAGCTCGTCCAGTTCCACCTGTCAACATATTACGAACTGTAGACAAGAGTACCTTCTCCTTACGATCGTAATTGTATGAATAGAAATAAACCAGATCACTGTATATATGAAGTTAGTACATTATACAAAAGGTTTAATAATCACTTGTATGGGTATAAAGTTGAATGGTCATACAGATTCAGTCGAAGGCAAAGCAGGTTGAGGACTACAGATCATTGGTTGGATACTCGAGGGTGCTAACTGTTTACAAAGTAGATTGCTGGGAGACACTCGTGAGGTTCTTCTTACAATTCTGACTAAGTGGGTGTAGCCTGTACCAAATACACTTTCCAGTGACAATAATGTGCCCTCCTGTCAAAAGCCTGGATAAACAACTTTTGCAGGGCGAGACATGCAGGAAGAGTGTCAGTGAGGCTGTGGAAGGCACCGACAGGAACATGGAGTCATGACGACTGCAGTGACGTGGCCATTGTGATAGGTTTCTCGGTTGAGGATTTATGGCTCGAACAGCGCGATCGAGGTGGTCCCACAGATTCTCGATTGGGTTTTAATCCGGGAGTTTGGTGCCCAGGGGAGTACGGTATACTCAGCCCGATGCTCCTCGAACCACCCGCGTGCACTGAGAGCTGTGTGACTGATTACATTGTCCTGCTGGTAGATGCTATCGTGCCGAAGAAAAACAAACTGCATATTCTGAGTTATATGGTCCCCAAGCATAGAAGCTAACTCGAGTTGATCCATTGCGCCCTCCAGGACAAGGCAATAACCCAGGGAATGACACGAAAACATTTCCGAGACCATAACGTTCACTCTCCCAGTCATGGTGCTTGTTTTCAGACGTTCTGTCCCGTACACGGCAACAGTGATCTGTCCGATGGGGCATAAAATATGATTCAACTAAATAGGCCTCCTGTCGCCACTCACTAGGTTTCCATTTGGGGAACTCGGGTGCAAAATTTCAGCCTTTGTCGACGATGAAAAGCAATCATCTCGGGTGTATGAACCAAGCGCCTTCTGCGGAAGCCTTTACGCAGCAATGTTCGGCGAATGGTCGTTGAGGAAACGCTGTTGGTAGCCGCTTGGTTCAGCTGGGCTCTCAGTCGCTCAACAGTTGCTCGTCTATTCGTTTGTACACATCTCCGCAGTAGTTGCTCACCGCTTTCATCTGTGGATGACGATTCATCGCAGTTGCCTCTTCGCCGGTTTTGGATAGCGCCATTTTGCCACGCACGGTATGCTGAACAGTTAACAATCTAGGCCCAAAAGCGAAAGATCATGCTCTTTTGGACATCAGCTCAATAGCTCCGTTTCTGCATTTGTAGAAGGACTGCACTGTTTTGCGTGTCCCCCCGACACGATTTATATACCCTTCACTGCTAGTGCTGTTACCTGCTATCTGTGAGCGGTTATTGCACGTTGACGTCACGTCGAACACAGGCCGTGGTCACATTACTGTGACTGTGTGTCTATATCTAACAAGACATACTACAGGTATACAAAGACGGCAGGACGAATCATCATAGGTCTGTTTGACTCAGGGGAGAGCTGGACTGGCTCACTCCTGACAACGGACGCCGACCACCCCGCGAAAATCTACCTCCAAATTTTAATGAACGAGTATCCAGCGATGAGTCTAGGAATATACGACAGCCTCCTGTGTAACTCTTTAACAGTGGCCACGAAGACAACATGAGACGAAAAACAGATTGAACTCAGGCACTGATTGGTTCCTTTTTCTCGCGCTGCATACGCGAATTGTCTGGGGCGAAACTCTTTAACATATGGCGCAATACTATGTATCTCTAACCACACAATTCAGAGCGGTCTGCATCCTTCCCTATATATTATCTTCTATTGCCTATGTTGTAAAAAGCCGTGACCAAGTCAAATTCTTCTTCGCGCTCCGCTGCCGCTTTTTTTATATTCTTGGCCCATGCTTACAGTCCTCCATATAGTTTCCTTCTAGTTAAGTACAACGCACTGAACCTTTGTACAACCATGTGAAACTGTCAGGAGGGTTCTCGTTTGTTCGACTCGGATGTCATGATAACCTGAATCGACAAAGCGTTGACATTACATGTGAATATCTCAATTTATCTTTCTGTGGTAGGTTCGCATTGATAACGCCAAAATCGTCACCCCTAACGATATTTTCTAGGAAAAATGGTCTTCGCTTTGCATTTCATTTAAGTCGTCACAGACGTCCACGCTTAGTTGTCTTCGGAGAATGTCTTGAACGCTTGATTCACTATGCCTTCGACTTAAACATTTTGTTTACAGATTTTGCTCCACTGTGATGCCTGACATAACTGTGCTGACACACCATGGCGGTACACTCACTAATTAACACTGCGTGCTCATAATAGACTGGCCGAACGGACATTTGTTGTTTACAGCCGTTAGCTCAAGTTGCCACCGTACTTCCTGCGCTGACGTCACTTATATGTCATAAATTAAATCAGTCTTGGACCTTTTTCGATAGATGGTGTATTTCATAAGAGCAGAAGTGAAGCAGTTTCTTTTTGATACTAACTGCATTATAATACACCAGCCTAAGTCGGGGAATAATTAATTATACAATTGTTGTTGAATTACAGCCAGACCTTGCAATTACGTACTTAAAGCACAGGAATCAAAATTAAGAGACCAGTAGAGAAAAAGAAGGCCAAAACGAAGTGTTAATGTTGGAAGAGAGGGAGAGAGTACAAATTAGGAGTAGAGGGGCAATAAAGGAAGAAAAGAAGAGAACAGAAACAATATTAAAAACTAAAAATTTAACTCACTTTAGCTCCAGTAGGGTGTTGTTCTCTTGTAGGAAGACTGCGCATGTTCCACAATCCGTGTAAGAATTCGCGCAGACGCAAACGCAAACTGCGTAAATCAGCTAATCCATCCCGCTGCATGAACAGAAAGAAACCATCAGTATACGCCAAAGTAACTATACATCACATACATTACAGAACAGCTTACATAGTTACTTATAGTACTCGAGAAATATGTAATGTTCTGGGTAGTCATACTGCTATAGCATTAAATGTACAGAACGATTACTTACAGCACTTGATTATAATATGAAATCATCAGCATTTGTGACAATTCATGACTTGTTAAATGATTCTACGCACTGTTACATGGATTATTAATTGTTTGTAATCTAATTTTTGCTAATTCTCCTTTCTGTTAATAACCCAGTGGAGTGTAAACATGACTTCAAATATCTGGCAGGAAAAAGTTTCTAGACATATCAAAAACATTCGTCAAGCAAGCAAAACAGATCAAACAATATACGGCGTGCAAACCTAAATTTGCGAAAAGGAGGACTTCTAGATAGCGATGATGCAGCATGTTATCTTGGATGGAGATTCAGCGATAGTTGTGTAACTAGCTACGGGTGTGCCCCTTGGAAGAGTGTTGGGATCCTTGCAGTTCGTGTTGTAAAGTTACAGACTGGTAATTGACAGTAATAACACCCCAGACAGATTCTAGATGGTGCAGTTATCAGTAACGAAGTAAAGCCTGGAAAAAGTTGCAAAAATAGCTATTCAGACGTTGATAAGCTTACAGTGTCTGTAAAAGACTGACAAGTTACTTTAAACGTAGAGCAAAATAAAACTGTACACGTCACAAATCACTGAAAAGTTGTATCCTATGACAGCAATCCAGTAAGTCATATCTTGAATGAGTCAACTGATGCAACTCCTTGGTGCAATAGTTTGTGAGCATATGGTATGATAACGACCTAGGTTCAGTCGTATGAAATTCCAGGTGACACATTTAGATTTATTGGTACGATAGTGAGAAAATGTGGTTAATCGACAAAGACGATTATTATCCTTAAAAAAAAGGAAAAAAATTATTGTGATGAGGAAAAAAATCACATACAACGTCGGAAGACATCCCTATTTAATGTTAGTCATCTGTGTGATGATGTGGCTGACTGTCACTTCCAAAGAATTGTTTTTCACCTTTCCGTCTTACGCCTCGATCAAACTGCTCCTATGGTATAACCTTTTTCCTGTCTCTGTCGCAAGTAACTGTTAATTCTGGTGTAGCGATATAAGTTGCTAGACAGCCGAATGCATAAAGTTATTGAGCTATAACGTAAGTTTCAACATTAACTTCGCTGGATTATTTACATATGAAATCAGTTTCTCTCAACATCTTTAAAAGCTGTCAAGGGCAATTTTATCAGTTGGTGCCCAAGATAGTTACATCTGCAAGCAATGCGTTAAATATGAGTTTAGGTTTAAATACTATGTTTTTCTGATATAGGAGAATGGTACGTACTACAGTCACCAACATACACCCATCCGCGCGCGCACGCACACGCTCACAGATACACGCAGAGAGAGAGAGAGAGACAGAGAGAGAGAGAGAGAGAGAGAGAGAGAGAGAGAGATGTATATACACTGACAGAAGAAAAAATTACTACCTTTAGAAGCAATTATGGACATAAAGGAAAGGTCGTAGGCGTGTTTGTACATCTGAAAGACGATGGCTATTCAAATTTCACGCCAGTCGCTTAAGAGTGGAGCTAGTAGTATTACTATGAGGATGCAAATCAGTTTAGCCTTAAATAAACACTGTTGTAACGGTCATGAGGTTGGACGTGGTGAATTGAAGTTAATCAAGGATGCCTTTAAAGCGACAAAGACGCCATTATCAACAGCTCACTGAGTCTGAACGATGTCGTTTGTTAATAACGTTGCACGCAGTCTTGGCAGGAATATAGTCACTACATAATTTCCGACAGCGGTTCTGGCGAGAATGTTCTGGTCGTAGGCACCATGATGGCGGTCAGTTGACGTCCGTCTTCTTGTGCATCTTACTCCGTCATCATCGCGACTGCGGCCTTACGATCTAAATTGTAGACTGAACCTGTTGCCAACCAAAACAAACCTTGAGGAATAAATAATAGGCACATGGGTGCTATGTAAGGGGAATAAGGTGGGTAGTCTAACACTGGGATTCTGTTCTTCGCTAGAAACGTCTTAAAATAAAATGCGGTATGAGCCTCTATGTCGTCGTGATGCCTTGTTCTTCAACAATTGGGGTTGCTTTAATATTTTCGCAAGGAAATATTGCATGAATATCGAAAATAAGAACCTTCTTTGCTTTGAATCTTGATTTGCTCATTCGAACTTTTTTCGTTCTTGGTGAAGTTGGGCCCTTCCAGTGCATGATTTGGCGCTTTGTTTCTGGAGCGTAAGTGAAAAACTAAGATTCACCACATATTATCACTCTTTCCAAGAAATCAGGATCATTTCCAGTGGTACTGAAAGCGTCGGTACAAACAGATCCGCGAGCTTTTTTGATGGATCATGAGTATTTTCGGCTCCATCTTCGCACACACTTTTCTCATGTTAAAGTGGTTATGTAAAGTTGCCTTACTCATTCCTTCTCAATACCTACAGTTTCAACAATTGATTGAATACTCAAACGTCTCTCAGATCGAATTAGATTACTTTTTTTCGATATTTTTATCCGTTTTTGATGTTTTAGGGCACCCCGAGCGTGAGTATTTTCGGTCATATTGAACCACTCAAAAATTCGCGTACGCGGTAAACAGTCTTCGCCATACAGATGCTTTAGGAAGATGTTGATTTCAGTACCTGTTCTTCCAAATTATATGTGAAATTTACTGCAGTTAGTAGTTATTACACTTATCAGTTTTCTGGCAAAACATAAAATCAATTGTTGCAAAAACGAATGCCACAGCCACACCGATTTGTCTACATACACCAGAGATTTCCTCATTCGACTGAGAATACTTCAGGCTTCGCAGCTGTTAGTCGTTAACCTTTGGCGCACGTGTAGTTACTCTGTGAGAACATCAGTCGCGTGGTCATACAGCCATATCATGTACAGTTGCCACAAAACCATATTTTCTCATGTTTTCTTGTCACTGAGACCTTCTATTATATATCTGTTTCGTTGTGTCCTTTAAAAGAAATTTTAATATCGTCTGCTAAAAACACTGGTAAGTGGTATGGTACATTATTTATAAGAATCAAGAACAGAAGGACATGCGACGCATCCTAGTCACTTATTATACACTTCCCCAGGTCTAGGAGTAGCCGACAAGCCGCAAAACAATCTGACAATCGACACCGCTCTCTACCATCGGCAGACCCGGAAGAAACTTTCACTAATTGCACTGCCCATCTTACAACACTGCCACTGGTTGCCTAACTCGATCATTTCCTGTCTCCAGGCCCAGCGTTTTGTCGTCTGGGTATTCATAGGTAAAGCCTTACTTTACTTTTCGACACTTCAGTTCGTTAAGTGACTTCAGATGTCATACCTTAGGCATTACTCAAGAGACTCGAAACATCGAATTGATATTTATCACTCCTTACTATTTTATTTCTCCTCATATGAGCAGTGTAATAGGACGTCACTCACCTCCACCTGGACTGCGTCTTCAGGTTCTTCTCCTCCAACACCGCAACAGAAAACCTTCACAAGACGCCGGAACATCTGCAGGAAAAAATATCGCTTTAATTGTCAGTAACTTCGACGTAAATAAATGTTACGGCAACATCCCGCCCGTCATGTGTGTGGAAATTTAACATTCACTAGTGTTGTCCAAACGACTACATGCAGTTCGTGCCTATTCCTCCTTTGCTGGAACACACTCCACAGCGTTACGAAATATATGAAACTTGAGGTATTATGTCGCATGTAAGTTTTATTGCCGGATTTTGTAAAGCAGTCGATCTATGATTAGCACTAGTAATGAACTCGGATCAATCTGATGTCGGATATCTGCGTTTTACTAACGCTGATCGTACAATATGTCGCCTTGAACTGGGATCAACTTTTACCAACAAAATTTCGCAGGTCGAGTCAGGCTGAGTTACAGTCTCTAATTTACAAACTAGCGACACTGCAGAAGACCGAGTTCCGTATTGTGCAAACAAACAGCCTTTTTTGCATGAAAAATGGTGACCAAATATGGAATCAGGCTGTTCCTACACTGCTGAAGATCGAAATATTTTTTTTTTTCTTTCTGTGAGATAGAAAGCGATAGTTTAAAGGCAACACCTTGAGATATGAAGGAGTTGTCCGTTTGGTATAGAGGGAAGTGGAGAGGTATTGGGGGGGGGGGGGGGGAGAGGGGGGTTGAAATTGTAGAGGGAGACAAGGCTTGACTAGAGTAAGCAGGTTCGAAGTGATGTATCAAATGCGACCAAAAAGTTCCCGGTCGAAGGCTGTACAGTCCAGAATCGGTATGTCGATCACGCAAAATCGCCGTAAACATTGAGTCAATCATCCCACCAAGGCACCAAGTTGAAGAAAGCCATTTGGTAAAACACCGTGTCCTCCTTCATGGGGAATTCCGTAACTGCTTGCTTCACATCGTCTTCCAACAGGAATCGTCGACCCTTCAGCGCTTTTTTTAAAAGACCGAAACCGTCATAATTATATGGTGAGAGACCAGCACAATGCGTCTGGTGCCTGGGTGTCTCTCAGTTGTTGCTGTCCGTAACGGATGGCGCTGACCTCCCAGATCGATCGGCGTCTTGTGTCGAATCGTGACCAGCAAGGAACTTGGGACAGCTTTCCACAACGGTGGTTTTCGGCAATACACTTTCTTCATTCTCCGTTTGTCCTTCGGTAGCCAAGAAGAGAATAACAGCATGCTGGTCCTGTTGTGATACATTTGGGAATAAAGTCGCCGTAGTTCACGATTACGCATTTACCGAAAGCTTGACAGAAATGCCACACTAATCCCTTGTCTGAATGTTGGTGCTTATATAACCGCATCGGAATCGCGCTACGTTGCATGTACGCTGCTGTGACGCCCTCAAACGGAAGTTTATAGGTCACTACCTACAGTTTGCAGTAGTTATGCTGAGAAGAAGCTTGCACATGACGGAATAGTAAAGAGAAGAGCATCAAACCAGATCACAACAAGAAAGCCTAGGTTAAGATATGTATCGGCGGTGTAAGTAATGAGTGTAGATAATAGCTGCTCATGAAAAGAAAAATTAGTACGCGACTTCTAATTAATGTGAAAAAGTTTAAGTTTATTTCATAGACACTTAACGGTAGAGTAAGAAAGGAAAATTCTGTCTACTTCCAGAGAATAATAAGCCTTTGGGGTTTGACAGCAGGGAATTAAAACCTAGCATAAATGTTCTCTAGAACTGAATGACAGTAACTCCACACTTCGTATTGAGTAGTGCGTAAGACAGTGTTCAGAGGAAGCCGCCAGTTTGTCTACTGAACACTTTCAGCGTGCGTAAGCTGCTGTAATAGTTACCTGCAAGTTTATGAACCGACATAGTAGCGTCAAGTGGCTATAATCTACGAGGGTGGTTTGATAAATCTGCTGAATTTCCATGAAGAAATGGCACATTTTTGTTGCAACTTCAAGGTTGGTAAGCTTGATTACTCCATGAATAGTATAACGAATTTTATTAATGTACAGCGTACAATTCATTGTTGACAGCCTTCTGAAATGGTCAATGTGTCGACAGCGATTGAAAATGGAGGAAGCCGAGTTTCGTGGTGTTATTTAATATTTTCATTTTGAACGGTTGAACTGCCGCACAAATCAAAACAGAACTGGATGAAGTTCAGACGGATTCTGGTCCATCAGTGAGAACTACTTAGTTTTGGTGTAATGAATTTAAACGTGATCGAACAAACGCTGAATACGAAGCACGCTCCGGCTGTCCAACTGAAGTGTCACCACAAAGGAAACTACTGGTCTAATCCATGGTATGGCAATGGAAGACCGCCAAACAAAAGTTCTTGATGGCCGTGCGGTTCTAGGCGCTACAGTATGGAGCCGAGCGACCGCTACGGTCGCAGGTTCGAATCCTGCCTGGAGCATGGATGTGTGTGATGTCCTTAGGTTACTTAGGTTTAAGTAGTTTTAAGTTCTAGGCGACTGATGACCTCAGACGTTAAGTCGCATAGTGCTCAGAGCCATTTGAACCATTTGTAAAAGTTCTTGAGCCTGCTGAGACTGTAGCCATCTCAAATGGACGAGTGCAGAATTTATCACGTGGAGAAATGGGTCTATCAAAAGCGCATCTAGCACAACATTTGATTCAAAGTCCGGCGGTGTTTAATCTCAGTCCGGAAGACTTTTGCACCGATTTGTGACTGTTCATGAAGTATGGATCCATGATTACACATCAGAGTCAACCCGGCAGTCGAAAACAATGGTCAAAGGCTGGTGAAAGTTCACCGAAGAAGGCAAGGGCCATTTTGTCAGCTGGTAAAGTGATGACCATGGTTTTTTGAAATTCCCAAGAAATAATTCTCATAATTACTTGGAAGTAGGCAGAACCACAAATGGACTCTATTGTGCTTCATTGTTGGATCGTCTGAAAGTTGCGTAGGCTGAAAAAAGACCAAGGCTGGCACGCAAAAAAGTGTTCTTTCGCCATGGAATGCACCATTCCATACATCAGCGATAACAATGGCGAAAGCGCAAAAACTGTGCTTAGAATTGATTTGACAGAATCTGTTTTTCCGATGGGATGTAAAAGCTGGAGTATCGCTGAACCAAGGGTTTATCCCTCACTAAAGACAATGTAGTACTTGACGGAAAGTCGTCGAGTAAAACACAAGTCATTTCTGGCATTCCCCAAGGTAGCGTTACAAGCTCTTTGTTGTGCCTTATATATATAAACGATTTGGGAGACAATCTGAGCAGCCGTCGTAGGTTGCTTGCAGATGACGCTGTCGTTTATCGACTAATAAAGTCATCACAAGATCAAAACAAATTGCAAAACGGTTTAGAAAACATATCTAAATGGTGCGAGAATTGGCAGTGCGCCCTAAATAACGAAAAGTGTGCGGTCATTCATGTGAGTGCTAAAAGTAATTCTTTAAACTTCGGTTACACGATAAATCAGTCAAATGTAAAGGCTGTAAATTCAACTAAATACCTAGGAATTACAATTACGAACAACTTAAATTGGAAGGAACACATAGAAAATGTGGGAAAGACCTATGAAAGACTGCGTTTTATTGGCAGGTCACTCAGAAAAGGTAACAGATCTACTAAGGAGACTGTTCTCTTTTAGAATACTGCTGCGCGGTGTGGGATCCTTACCAGACAGAACTGACGTAGTACATCGAAAAAGCTCAAAGTAGGGCAGCACCTATTGCATTATCACGAAATATGTGAGAGAATGTCACAGAAATGATACAGGATTTGGGCTGCACATAATTAAAAGAAAGGCGTTTTTCGATGCGACCGAATCTTCTCACGAAATTCCAATCACCAACTTTCCCCTCCGAATGCGAAAATATTATGTTGGCTCCGACCTACATAGGGAGAAACATTTACCATGATAAAATAAGGGAAATCAGAGGTCGTACGGAAAAATATAGGTCTTAGTTCTTTCCGCGTACTATACGAGACTGGAATAATAGAGAATTGTGAAGGTGGTACGATGAACCCTCTGCCAGGCACTTAAATAGGATTTGCAAAATATCCCTGTAGATTTAGATGTAGAATGTCGAAGGTAAGGTGAGTTGTTTACGAAACAAACACTTTTTTATTTACAAAAATGATCAAATTATTAGCTGCCTAACGGTTTATTCTCCATGGTATTGGTGATAGTGAAAATTATGACACAACTACGTTCTTTGTAAACATTCCGTCTGAGTGATCCATTTGCTGCTTTCCTAGCGTACTTGGTCATTGTAGTGGGCAGCATTCTGTATGCAAGATCTCTATAAGCAGTGTTGCGAAGCATGTTTAGTGCTCATTTAGTTCAACAGTGAAATTTAGTCATTTGATCCAAGTTTAGTGTTACACAGGACAAAGAATTAGTGAATTGGGTACGTTTTCAAAACTAAGTTCATTACTGCTCCTCAATCAGCGAGGTCCTTTTAGTCGTGCAAGTAATTTTAGCTGAACGGAAGACCAGTTTAAAAAGTGGTCTGCACATGCTTATCGAAGTATCAAATGAATTCAAATTAATTATCTCAACATCAGAAACCAAAGTAGTGGTATTTAGAGTATGTGATCGATTTCGATTCAAAATAACCATTAGTGTGGAAACACAGAGCAATTTAACAAATTCCTTTATCTCACATATGAAAGTAATTATATGACAACCAATGACGTGAGAAGAAAGCTATGAAAATTCCAGTATCTATGTGGCACCATCAAATGATATTCTATAAGGTGCGTTCGAGACACAGTGCATAAGTTGTTTATGATGTTTCAGGAGGAACGGTTAATATTCACCGGTATGATAGGAACGATCATTCGAAGCAAAAAAGTGTAATAAACATAGGCCCTAAAATGCGTATCTTAAGAGGTATGACTCTACTTCATCTTCGATACTGTGAAACAAATCTCTTATAGTGCAAGCTCTTTGCTTTCCCTATTTTGAGAGGTGGTTGTATCGACCAAAACAAGAAAAAAAATGTCGAGTAAACATGTGTTTTAAAGTGCCTCGCTTAAAGGCTATGAACACTTGATCATCTTCGTTAACGTGAAACCCACCTTTTCTACTGAACAAGTGCTCGTAATCCTTAAGGTATACATTTTGGAGCCCACATTTACTGGAAAATTTTGTTTTGAATTATCGTTCCCGCTATATAGCTAAATACTGATCCATTCCTCCTGGAACAGCCAGTATAAAAATGGCAGTACCAACGTACTTTTGTGGATATGAACATTGGTTACTTATTAAAGAGCAAATCAAATGTTCAGATACTGCAGATAAGAGATTTTTATAAGAAGTAACTGATTATACGTTACTTTACGGGAAGAAAGATGAAGATACTTAATCTCAGTTAGGATGCAGTGAAATACAAATTACTAGTAGGAAGACGGGGCTCCGAGCGCAATTTTGATATCAAATCGATATGTATATTAATGAAATTGATCAAATACACACCTCTGCCCCCACTCCCCACCAATCCCCACCCACCCATCCTCGGACGATATAATCTGTTTTCCTCAGTTGGCATTTGGGACCCCACCCCCTTCGCCCTGTCCACCCCTACCCATCTCCCCTCCCCTCTCTTACCAGCAGTGTTAGCGGGAATTTCGAATTTTGGCAGGAATTTTAAAATTTGGTGGGGAGTTTTATTCCCAGGTATGTGATGACGTCCCACGCCATCGCTCACCCGAGAAATGGCGGAAATTAAAAAATGACGGTGCCCATTTTGTGACTATAGCCCGAGTTCATTTGGATGGAAAGACCAAAGCCACCCCACAACACATGGAAACATGTCCAGATGCGGGAGAGGAAGGTTGGATTTTATTTATTTTGGTTGGGGAACCGAAGTATCAATTGGTCCTAATTACATAATTAATCATAAAAATCAGCCATAATTGCACAACTATATGCGTAGCGCTACACAAGGTGTGCCTAAAATCGCAATACAGCACGAAAATTGACAATGTCATACAATTGGTGTTATCCATCTGGGAAAAAGTTTCACAATACCACTCAAAATTAGTTGCAGTCGTTCTCAAACACTACCCTTCACCTACAAGCTGGCCGGAAAGAGGGCTGGAGTGGAAAGTACTACCTTCATTTCCTTTGGCAGGTATGTTGTTCAACTGACGACAAGCTGGTGTTGGACGGAGAGGAGATTAATAAGTGTGTTACCTGTAGCCGTACAGCTGAGGTCTGTATCTATCGCTGTTGTGAGACTCGTACATTCTAAAAGCCAACGTTTATACTCGTTTTGTTGTTACTTCACCCAATGACTTTAGAAATTTTGATGGAATGTTATCTATCCCTCCTGCCTTATTTGAACTCAAATCCACCAAACTGCTCTTAAATTCTGAATCTAATATGGATCTCATAGCTATTCTAAATAGACTCCTCTTTATTCTTCTATCACATCAGACAAATTTTGACAGTCATAGACGTACAATGTACTCCTTTTTCCTATCTGCTCTCTCGTCTATATTTAACAGCGGAATTTCAATTGCTCTCTTAATGTTACCACCCTTCCTTTTAATTTTTCTGAAGGTTATTTTGGCTTTCCTATTTGCTGAGTCAATCCCTCAAACAATGATTTCTTTTTCGATTTCTTCGCAATTTTCATGCTGTCATTTCGTCTTAGCTTCTGTGCATTTCCTATTTATTTCATTCCTCAGCGACGTGTATTTGTGTAATCCTGAATTGCCCCGAACATTTTTGTACTTTCTTCTCTCATCGATCAACTAAAGCAATTCTTCTGTTGCCCATGGTTTCTTTGCAGCGGTCGACTTTTTACCTATGTTTTTTTTTCTAACTTCTGTGATTGCCATTTCTCTTCAACTGCATTGCCTACTGAGTATTGCTTATTGCTGTATCTATAGCCTTAGAGAAGTTTAAACGTATCTCATTATTGCTTATGATTCCGTATTCCACTTCTTTGCATGCTGATTCTTCCTCATAAAACTCTTAAAATCCAGTCTACTCTTCATCACTGCTAGATTGTGATCTGAGTCTATTTCTGCTCCTCGATAGGCCTTGTAAAATCCAGTACGTGATTTCGGAACCTTATAACGATACTTTGCGGGCAGGTGTGTCAATTGGCATCATATTAATTAAAATCGGGGATAAATAGACTTTATTGTGGAAGAATTAAAAAGGGGAAAGTAACACGAAACTTTAATAACTGCATAGTACTACTAAGAAGCAATATAATGAAAAGTAATGAAAAGCAAAGAAGCAAAGACCAAGCGGGACAGAAAGATATAGGGGCGAGTTTGTTTATTAAGACATATAAAAGAGCATTTAACACATTATTGAGCTCTCTACCTTCTGTTATCGCGATCGGGCTAGTCGATGAAAAAGTGGTACGCGACTGCGAAATTCGTTAAGGAAATTATTTAAAGATTCTTCAAGCACGTTTAAAATACATTACGTGTGACGAAGTGATCAGAGACGTTTATCGTCGGCGGAAGTGAAAATGATTCCGACAACATAATTCAGAAGTCACAACATAATTCGAACTTTGTGTTAGCTAGGAAAAGTACTCTTGGGATACTATTATGGTTGTGGAACCCACGAATGTTGTGCGCAACGGAAAGCTATAGTTTATGTAATTCTTTGTATTTTATAAAATTGTGAAACGCGTGTGCGCGGAACATTAATAGAATCTTATCCTTGGACTGTTGCGGGGGTAACTGATACAAACAACGTGCCAGCATAAAAATAGTTCGCTTATTAACAACGAGATATTAATTAACGGGGACTTAAAATACTAAAAACAGTGCATACACTGTTAAATGTGAAAGACAATCACATCGAACATTTCGAGAGCGAAGAATAGATATTTAAGTGCCGAATTGAGAGTCTAGGTCGTGCCGATATTTGGACATTATATGACATGCGTTATTCAGAACACGATATCGAACATTCTAATATTGAAAAGAAGGATAGGATCATCACCTCCAATCCCGATTCATATTTCATATTTAGTTAGTGAAAAGAAAAGTGTTAATAAACAAACTACATTTCAATTTTATGCACGATTTTGGCTACATTACGAAGTCTTGACTACATGATAAACAATATCTGTGGAAGTTGTATACAACGTATCGTCATAATATTTAGCCAACCAATATTGTGGGACACCAAAAATGTAAATACATGACATTGTTCTTACAGCGGATGTAAACTGTGTGAGTGCGAAAAACTATATTGAGAAACTGAAAATACATTTCGTACTTGCATGTTTATCTGCGAAAATGGTCCTTGTCGGTACATCAGCATAGAGCTCAAATAGAATCGCTGGAGCATTGCAAACCATTCAGATTAATCGAACACCTAAATACGCATAATGCTGGTATCACCAGGATGTGTTCTTTCTCCTCACCCCCGTGGCAGCAATTGAATTAAGAGTCAGCCGGGAATAACATTTAAATTAATTGACGACCATTGAGCTAGCGTCACGAATTTTCAAACTTCCACTACCATGTATGAAGGCGAGTGACACCATGAGTGCTAACGTCGATCGAGGGGTGTCGTTGTAATCGTACTGAATGACATTGAGCGGTCACAACCTCTATCTGACCATGATGTAATCTAACTGAAATATTCCCAAATCACCTGACCTCTTCCAAGTATACCTCCTCCTCATGTGATTCTTGAACGGAGTATCCGCTATTAGTAGCTGAACTTTATTACAGAACTCAATTAGTCTTTCTTCCCTCTTATTCTTCTCCCCAAGCCCATATTCTCCTGTAACCTTTTCTTGTACTGCCCCTACAACTGCATTCGTGTCCCCTAAGAGGCTCAGGTTTTCATCTCCCTTTAAGTACTGAATTAACCTTCCAGTATCTTCATATATTTTCTCTATTTCTTCATCTACAGTGATATGTTTATATGCAATACGCTCGATTTAATCACGCAGACGGTATTTGTTTTTCGACATATCAGTAGAAAGAGACGTGGTAAAATCTTATATCAGGTTCTATTACAAGAAGTGGTATAACAGGTTAAAGTTTGGATGCAGATAGTTCTCTCAAAACTACACCGACTCTGCTCATAAAGCTAACAGAAAACTGCTGTACCTGTTCACGTGCAATCATGACAGTTTATAATATTTTAGTAATGACTGCAAGTTTAAAAATAAGTGTTACCGCTAGTCCAGTGTTATTCTTCAAAAAATGGTTCAAATGGCTCTGAGCACTATGGGACTCAACATCTGTGGTCATCAGTCCCCTAGAACTTAGAACTACTTAAAACCTAACTAACCTAAGGACATCACACACATCCATGCCCGAGGCAGGATTCGAACCTGCGACCGTAGCGGTCACGCGGTTCCAGACTGAAGCGCCTAGAACCGCATGGCCACACCGGCCGGCTGTTATTCTTCAGTATACTTCATAACGTCTCATTATAAAATAGAAACCACTTGAATCATAGTTCATTGTGGAACCTAGAAATGATGGTATATTCCGAACATGTGAGTAGATTGCGTGGAACAGGTTGTGATGATCAAACTGCTTACTAAACTAAACACAAGTTTCTGCTGTATGATAGAAACTTTACAGCCTGGTCGGTAGACACGAGCTATGGAGTGAAAATGTGAAATGTAAGCACGCAGACAGTATTTCCTTCCGATGTATTGGAATAGAGAGACGCAGTAAAATGTTATAGGAGGCTCTATTAGAAGACAGGGTTTCACGATTTGTTTCGTAAATGTCAGCTGTTTATAGCATCGCACTGGTAGAACGGGACCTGCCATGGTGTACAAAACTTGAATTATTGCTTCTTGTTGTCGAATGTAAAATGATTGTGTAGTTTCCGATATGTGACCAAATGGCGTGAAAGGCTGTATTATATAATGTTATTTCACGTTTCTGAACGATACAGACCCACTCAGGTTGTGCGGTTTGTCCATCAAGCTGAAAGAAAGTGGTTTACATAGAGATCTTTTCTTAGGAGATTAAATTCTCGCTCTTTCTTTACTCCAATAACGGTTTCGAAATAACAGGGACATTCTGCGGTGATCGGTAGCTTTGCAGCAAAATAGAGGAGGTTTTTTTCCCGATTTTACACAAGGTGGACATTTATAGGACTCTGCAGTCTGGTCATCTGTAATCGACGGGGGTGCTGTAGCTTTTGACCATTTCGTTGGATGTCACAAAATAATGGAAACGAAATGTATCCTGCAATCGAATGTATAACCTATACCGATTTTGCTCATCGAACTCAAAGAAAATGGATTGCACCAATTTTAGTCGTGTGGTGTGCGTAATGTAGGACCTTCAGCACACACACCATCAGATTATTTGACTTGTCACTCTAACGAAGTAGGCGAGTGTCAGCAATATGTCAGACGATAGAAATGTCACTTTAGCAGCAATCTTATTGGCTGCGTTACATATTAATACGCGGATCGGCGGAAGCAGAATTTGGTCTGTCTCTATGGCAGCGCCATCTCGTAGTGCGGAGACGGACGAGCGCTGCGCCTTTGCTGTTGTGCTTTGCCGGGTGGGCTCAAGTGGGAAAGTTGTGTACACGCTGACTACGCGTGACTAGGTACACAACACGTCGAAAGAAGACATCTCTTACCATCGCGATTTTCCTTTCTGAAATATAGTCGTTACACTGAAGCGTTTTCACATTCAGAACAGCGGGCACTTGCGGGTGCGGTGTGTGGATGGTCCAGTACGTGTGAGGTCGCCGATGCAGCTGCGCCCCGACTGGGGGCAGCGTGTGTGGTGGAGTGGAGCCACTACGTTTTAGGTGAACAAACAAGGTGCGCTTGTTGTGCCCCTCATTTATCTTGTATTATTTAGTTGGCTTTTGTGTTGGCGAAGGGTTGATACTTGGACCGTCGCCTCAAGGTAGACCGGGTGTGGCCAGCGACCTCGTGCGGATGGTGTGGGCTGTAGAAAAGCTGCACGGTAGAAGTTAACTGTTTGAAAAAGTTGTGTACCCACCATAGGTGGAGGGAGGGAGGGAAGGATAGAAGGGGAGGGATGGGGTAGACTTGGAGTGCCAATAATTTCGCTAGTGCCTGGCCATACATCGAAGAGGACTCACGTTCAACTGCTGCCCATCAGTAATCTTTTGGGATGACGATTTTCCCCAGTAGACGTGTGCATTATGACCCATTGATTATGAGAACTGTTTTTTTTTTTCACGACAATGTCAATGTGTAATTAGAACAGTGAAGCATTTTTGTGATGGCTTGTATAGGCTTCAGTTACCTGGGGTGGGATTGTCGAGAAATGCATTGGGAGGCATCTGTAATGAGCTCTTACGTCAAAAAGCGATAGGTACAGTCCTCATCTGTATGCTTACAGGTAATACATTTATTATAGTCCTTACTGTCCAACACCAGCATCTCGTCAGTTGAACACAATTCGCGATTGCCGCCAGAAAAAATAAAGACAATGCCTTCCTCTCCAACCTTTCTTCTTGATGGCTTGTAGGTGAAAGGCAAAGTTTGAGTACGTTTACCACTAGTTTTTCCCAGCAGAATAACATCAGTTGTTTGGCATTACTTTTTGAGGTGTATTGCGATTTTAGGCTCTCCTTGTGTAGCTTTATGCATATAGTTGAGTAATTATGACCAATGTTTATGATTAAACATGTAATTGGGACCGATCTTAAGTTTCCGAAACAAAATAAATAGAAGTACATTAACCTAACCTTGCTCCCCCACATCTAGACAGTTTCCATGTGTTGGCTGGTGCCCTTTGATTCTCAGTCCAGAAGGTATGGGGGCTTCTGTCCCAGAAAGGGCATCACCATTTTTTTTTGCCGCCAATACTGGCGTTGGTGGTGGGGCTGGACGTTATCACAACCCCAAGACAAAGAAATTCCCACCAAAGTTCGGAATTCCCGCCAATAGCGTAGGTGAGGGACAGCGAAGGGCTGTGTGAGAGGTGTCAGGGACCCATGTGCCGACTGAATAAAAAAATTATGTCACCGAAGGGTGTGGGAGGGGGGGGTGGTTATTAGATTTCCTGAGGATGATTAATGGATCAATTTAGTTAATTTGCTTATAAATTTGATATCACAATTCTGCTCAGTGCTCCTTCTCCTTACTACACACAATCATACAGAAGGAGTATGTAACAAGAATACAAGATGACAGAATACCAAAGTAAGTGCATAGCAGGCAAAACAAGAAGAGGGAACATCGAGTGGGCGCGAAAAATTTGAGAGACTTATGTACCTGAGGGAGGAACAGATGAGTGATGGTTCAATAATCGATGTTTTTGACGATGGTGTTTTTCTTGGTCAGTCGTCCCATCACTACTTTGGCGTAATTAGTCGGTAACCCGTACTGTTGCATCTTATCTGCATGCACAGTTAACATTATCATGTGCAGGACAATATTCACATTCATAGAGATGCTGACTAAATATTTAGTGAACTAAATCTTTAGTAAACCAATTAAATATACCTGTAGTTAAACTGCGCATTCACTGTGGCTATGCTCCTCCATAAATAAATCGAACTGTGGCTTATGAAGCTTAGAATCATTTTCGAGCCACGTCTGTGACCGTTGTTTCCATTGGCTTACCTGCAGCGACAAGAGCGAGAGATACTGAACAGTATGATTTCGCAATAATATAAGACTAATTCGGTTTCCTTACGGCCACAATACATTCGATTTCCAGATGAGGAATGTTAACGACACTTTGGTCATCGCACTAGATAGAAAATGCCTTCCACTATCAAAATTATGTCCTTACATTCAGTGACGAATATTGTACAGGTGGGACTCTCACCTAAAGACATCGATTTATTAAACCAGATCCGAATGAATGTCTCCAAAAATGCATCTTCTTTTTCTTCTTTTCGTTCTTCCTGGATGGCAAAGTTAGCATCATTTCACTAAGTATCTCCGCATTTGTCCTCAAGGTGGGGAATCCAGTGGCTTCATTACTTTCATAATTCCAATTATTCTTTTTGCTTCACATATATACGTACTGCTACGATTCTTCTAGTTTTCTTGTTTTATGGTCTAGTATTCCTAGCAACTTTACATAGTAGAGAGAGTCTTGTTCTATTTCCTACCGTTTAGCACTTAAATTCCTTTCTTTAAGGTCTACGCAGTCACTCCCCCCCCCCCCACCCCCCCCACCCCCATCCCCGGCCGGCCGGAGTGGCCGCGCGGTTCTAGGCGCTAGGCGCTACAGTCTGGAGCCGAGCGACCTCTACGGTCGCAGGTTCGAATCCTGCCTCGGCCATGGATGTTGTGATGTCCTTAGGTTAGTTAGGTTTAATTAGTTATATGTTCTAGGCGACTGATGACCTCAGAAGTTAAGTCGCATAATGCTCAGAGCCATTTGAACCATTTTTCACTCCCCCACCAAAACACTTTCTTACTTACTTCTACTTTTCTTCTAGTTTTCTTGTTTTATAGTCTAGTATTCCTAACAGCTTTATATGGTGTAGAAAGCCATGTTATATTTCCTTCCGTTTAGTTCTTAAATTCGTTTTTTTAAGGTATACGCAGTCTCTGAAGCACCAAAACACTTTCGCTTTCTTATTTTTCCTGAGATTAACGGTTTATTTTGATGCATAGATTAGGCTGTGGCCTTGTTAATGAAGTTTACTTTTACCGTATACCATGACATCTTCGGTTTCTGTAAATTTATGTGGGTCGACTTTAACTTTTTTTTAGTATATACATTGCAATCATGTTTCATAAGTCCCCTACGTATTATATGAAAAAAATGACTTTCAACAGATATCAGTACTGGTGCGTGATCAGATCACACACCTTCTTTAAAGACACTAAAAGTGATGTCCGCGGCCATATCAGGTGTTCGTAAGAAAATATCGATAGTAGAATCTGATTGGTTTGGAGTAGCTGTTCTTATAGACCTTTTGTCGTATAACACAAAATAAGCTCCTCTACTGAGATTTTAATGAGAAAATGACCAAATTTATACTGTTTCATCCACCTACTGTATAATGCTCATTCAAGTCGCCAAAGGTGACGCATGCTTTTCTGAATTACATAGTTTACTCCTTCTACAAGGGCTGCATTTCAAGGGTTTTTTTTTTTTTTAAAAAGGAAAAAAAATGGGTGTAGACCTTTTCACTATTCTTCAAAATACCTGCCTTTAAAACGCATACACATCAAATGTGTTCTAACCAGCTGCAGAAACATTTTTTCCGCTCTGATATTGTAACCTCAGAAGCTTGCTTTTGGGACGATGTATGAGGTGCTTGGGAGTGTTGAAAATAGATGTTGATCCACGATTTGTTTGTTTTAACTGGACATAAAGAAGTCATTAAGCTGTAAATAAACTGAATGCGAGCAGTAGAAGATCAATTCGATGATATGCATCTCATAGCTTTCTCATGGAAACAAAGTCTCCTGATAGTACCAATTACTTGAGGAAAAGAAATTGATGTGCACCATTCAGCATTATCTGTGTTTCGGTCCTATATATCCGTGCTCACGACATTTCCAATGTAGGCATATAAACATGTCCTCATTTTCTTTGTTCTTCGAAGTGTTGTTTTCAGATCGCCTTGGCACTTCCAAACAGTTGATTGTTGCTTAGTTTCCTGTTCGTACGAGTATATCTAAGTTGTGTCTCTTGTTAGCATGTTGAATGTAGATTCTGCATGTCATCGGTCCAATTTTTTGACCAAATCTTTACACCAGTTAAGACTGTTGGTGACCATCAATCAAATTGTGTGCTATCCATCAGAAGCAGATCTTTTCTATGGCTAAATGTTGAGACAAAAACGAATGTCCTGTGCTCTTGTGTAGGTCTCTATGTCATTGTAAGCCACATGCTAGTACGCTTTAGTCTTTTTATTGTTGAACATAGGTGTGTTTCTGGTACACTATTCGATTTTTGTCAACCTTCACGCCACTTATCAGTGACGGAAGCACGACAACGACGAAATTCTGCAAACAAGTTGGGAACAGTCAACTATGGAGGAGGTTAATTACTTGAATAACAGAAGCTGAAATAAATGTTTCGGAGCACTATTGCTGAATTAGGCCTTCATAAAAATCGCAAAAAAAATTATTCAATAAAGTCATTCGCGAAAACTTTCATGCTTGTTCAGCCGTTCCTTTCTATATACGTTTACTATAAATAGGACTATTAAAGCAGTCTCCAATGCGATACTGTTTTAACAATTAAATACCGTCAAATTTTTAAAGAAGAGTTATGTCACTTGCACCAAGGATTTATTTAACACGCATTTTTCGGTTAATTCACGTTTTAGTTACCAAGACTGTATTATAGTGTCATCTAAGCTTAAGGAAACATCAGGAAAATGTATGTAGATACACACATTCCATTGCGTGGTTTTCATTATCACTTCTAATATACCGATATTTGTATTCACTAACACTTTGGTTCATTCTCTGCAAGAGCACTGATATTTATGACGTTGAGCGTTCTGAAACTGACACAATCATCCATCTAGACGCCGATTCTGAATTCTTGAGATGAAGCCCTTCCGTTTCTTTTTGCTATATGTTCTTTTATGGCTCTCTAAGCGTATATCAACGTAACAGTTATCCTAATAACACAGTTGCCTAATTCCCCTACTGTACATAAGAGAGGTAAAAGAACCGCTCCGCACAATTACAGACCAATATCATTACCTTCAGTTCGCTGCATAGTTATTGAACACATTCTGAGTTTGAACATAGTAAATTTCATTGTCACAGAAAAGATTCTGTCACAGAACAGCACGGATTAAAAAAGTATGGCTCGCGTGAAACTCAGCTTGACCTGTTCTCACATGATATCCTACCATGGATAGAGGGCAACAGCCAGATTCCATATTGCCTAGATTTCCGAAAAGCGTTTGACACGGTACCCCACTGCATACTGTTGCCGATGGTCCGAGCATAAGGATTAGGTTCGCAGATATGAGTGACTCCTCAACTCGTTTAGTAATACGCTGCAGAGCCAAAGAAACCGGTACACCTGCCTAACATCGTGTAGGGCCCCCGCGACCACGCAGAAGTGCTGCAACACGACGTGGCATGGACTCGACGAATGTCTGAAGTAGTGATGGAGGCAACTGACACCACGAATCCTACAGGCCTGTCCATGAATCCGTACAAGTACGCTGTGGTGGAGATTTTCTGAACAGCACGTTGCAAGGCAAGCTAGATTTGCTCAATAATGTTCATGTCTATGGAGTTTGGTGACCAGTGGAAGTGTTTAAACTCAGAATAGAGTTCTTGAAGCGACTTTGTATCAATTTTGGACGTTTGGGGTGTCGCATTGTCCTGCTGGAATTGTCCACGTCCGTCTCAATGCACAACGGGCATGAATGGATGCAGGTAATCAGACAGGATGCTTACGTACGTGTCAACTATCAGAGTCGCATCTAGACGTATCAGGGGTCCCATATCATTCCAGCTGCACACGCCCCACAACATTACAGAGCCTGCAACAGCTTGAACAGTCCCCTGCTGACATGCTTGGTCCATGGATTCATGAGGTTGTCTCCATACCCTTTCACGTCCATCTGCTCGATTCAATTTGAAACGAGACTCCTCCGACCAGGTAGCATGTTTCCAGTCATCAACAGTCCAATGTCGGTATTGACGGGCCTGGAGAAGCGTAAAACTTTGTGTCGTGCAGTCATCAAGGGTACACGAGTGGGCCTTCGGCTCCGAAAGCCAATATCGAAGATGTTTCGTTGGCTCGCACGCTGACATTTGTTGATGGCTCAGCAATCTGCAGAAATTTTTCGGAAGGGTTACACTTCTGTCACGTTGAACGATTCTCTTCAGTCATTGTTGGTCCCGTTCCTGCAGGGTCTTTTTCCGGCCACCACAATATCAGAGATGTGATGTTTTATCGGATTCCTGATTTTGACGGTACACTCGTGAAATGGTTGTACGGGAAAAGCCCCACTTCATCGCTACCTCGGAGGTACTGTGTCCCATCCCTCGTGCACTGGCTATAAGACCATGTTGAAACTCACTTAAATCTTTATAACATTCCATTGTAGCAGCAGTAACCGATCTAACACATGTGCCAGACTCTTGCTGTCTTATATAGTCGTGCCGACCGCACCGCATTATTATACATCTCTGTATTTGAATACGCATGCCTATATCAGTTTCTTTGGCGCTTCAGTGTAGAATCCAAGTCGTTGTCCTCGCCGGCGAGTGTTCATCTGAGTCAAGGGTATCTTCAGGAGTGCCACAGGGAAGTGTGATAGGACCTATCTTCACCTCTATATACTTAAATGATCCGACGGCAAGGTGAACAGCAGTTTACTACTGTTTTCTGATGACGCTGTGGCGCACAGAAGGGTGTCGTCGTTGAGTGAATGAAGCAGGATACAAGATGACCTTGACGGGAATTCTAGTTGGTATGATGAATGTCAGCTTGCTATAAATGTAGAAATGTGTAAGTTAATGAGTAAGAGTAGGAAAAACAATCCTGTAACGTTCGACTACACCGTTAGCAGTGTGCTATTTGATGCAGCCACATCGATTAATTATGTATGTTTAATGTTGCAAAGTCATATGAAACGGAATAAGCACATCTAGTTGGTATCGGGGTAGACAAATGTTCGAATTCGTTTTATTTGGAGAATTGTGGGAAAGTGTAGCTCACCTGTAAAGGGAACAGTATATAGAACATATAACACTCTACCGGTCGCCGTGGCCGAGCGGTTCTAGGCGCTTTAGTCTGGAACCGCGCGACCGCTACGGTCGCAGGTTCGAATCCTGCCTCGGGCATGGACGTGTGTGATGTCCTTAGGTTAGTTAGGTTTGAGTAGTTCTGTGTCTAGGAGACTGATGATCTCAGACGTTAAGTCCCATAGTGCACATAGCCATTTGAACCATTTTTATACGACTCTTGAGTATTGCTGGAGCGTGTGGGATCCGCACCACTTCGGCTTAAAGAGAGACATCAAAGCATTTGAGGGGCGCGTGTGTGTGTGTGTGTGGGTTGAGGTTTTCGGGCGCTAAACAGCGTGGTCATCAGCGCCCAAACGCATAGAAACAGGAACACATGCGGAGAAGGCACGAAGACGGACAGCGAACAAGGAGAACGGCTAAAAGACACAGGCTTGACGCAGTTACAAATCCTCACATAAAGAGGCAAAACAAGAGGAGAAGAAACGCACTAAAAAAGGAAAGGAAACACAAGGAAAAGAGAACAGAAATCGAAGTGAAACAAGTAGGTAATCGTGACTGGCGGACCTCTTACCTAAAGCCTGGGTGAACCAGTCACCCAGCAGCACATTAAAATCCTCTCCCTAAAATCCGAGGCAACAAATTGGACAGGACACAAAACCGTAAGACCTTAACCACAGTCGTTGCGTCGTCTTGCAAAATAGAGGGCAAATCCGGTGGCAAGGAAACCACCGCCCTCTGGTCAGAGAATAAAGGACAGTCAAGTAAAATGTGGCGCACAGTTATCAGGTCGCCACAAACACTACAGATTGGGGGGTCCTCCCGCCGGAGTAAAAAACCGTGCGTTAAGGGACTGTGCCCGATGCGGAGGCGGGTGAGGAGAACCTCATCCCGCCTGCATGACTGGTAGGATGTACGCCATGGCCGCGTGGTGGCCTTGACCAGACGCAGCTTATTTTCACCGACTGCCAGCCACTCCTCTTCCCATTGACGCATAACACGAGAACGCAAAAGGGAGGTAACAGCATGGAGGGGGACGGCACATTCAACAACGTGAGGGAGGGAACATGCATCTTTGGCAGCCACATCCGCCAGTTCGTTTCCCCTAATACCCACGTGCCCCGGCACCCAGCAGAAGGAAACCTCCTTCCCCTGCCGTTGCAGGTGGAGTAGGGCATCATGGATGTTCTGGACGACCGTATCCGCTGGGTACAAGTGTTGCATGGTCTGAAGGGCACTCAGAGAGTCAGAACAGATGAGAAACTTAAGACTGGGAACACATCTCATCTGCTCCAATGCCCGCAAGATCGCAAACAATTCGGCATCAAAGATGGTAAACGCTGCAGGAAGCCGTAATTTGATGACTCGATCAGGGAAAACCACAGCACAACCTACAGGGTCCCCCTGTTTAGAGCCATCCGTAAATACTGGTACATGGTCAGGATGCTGGTTTAAAATATCGTAAAATAAGGAGGTAAAAACAAACGCAGGAGTGCAGCTCCTCCGGTACTCTGACAAGTCTAAAAGGACGCTGGGCCTCTGGAGCAACCAGGGAGGCACGCGGGTAAAACCCTGGAGTTGGGGTGCCACACGCTCCACACCAAGGGACTCAAGCAAATGCTTGGCACGAATCCCAAATGGTCTCGTTGCCCTTGGACGACTGGAAAAGAGACGTTCCATAGGGGGTCGGGCAACAGTAGGGTACGCAGGGGAGGTAGGACAGGCAAGGAATTGACACACCCGTCGCACCATGAGGAGTTTCCGCCGGATGGCGAGCGGCGGTTCCCCTGCCTCAGCACACAGGCTGGGGATGGGACTGGTACGGAAGGCACCAGTGGCCAGCCTGATACCCTCATGGTGTACTGCATCAAGAATCTTCAGATACGAAGGCCTCGCTGACCCATACACAGTGCATCCATAGTCAAGACGCGACCGGACGAAAGCCCTATAAAACTGCAGCAGACGCGCCCGATCTGCTCCCCAGGACCGATGGCTCAAACACTTCAAAATATTCAGCGCCTTCAGGGCCCGCACCTTGAGGTCTTTAAGGTGCGGCAACCACGACAACTTGGAATCAAAAGTGAGGCCCAGGAACCTCACAGTGTCTCTAAAAGGAAGAATGGTGCCCCTCAGACGCAATTCAGGGGAGGTAAAAGCACGTCGAGAACGATTAAAATGAACACACACACATTTGTCTGCAGAAAAGGTAAAACCCGTCTTCGCAGTCCATGCCTCTAATCGCTTTATCGTAAGCTGCAGCTGCCGACTAGCAGTGACAAGACTGGAGGAAGAACAGAAAACAGCAAAATCGTCCACAAACAAGGAGCACTGGGCAGGACTCCGGATTGTGGACGTGATACTGTTAATGGCGACGGCAAAGAGGGTGACACTTAAAACGCTTCCCTGAGGAACACCATTCTCCTGCACGTACAAATCAGATAGCACATTACCAACCCGATATCGAAAGAGGCGGCGGGAAAGAAAGGACCGAATGAAGATGGGGAGATGGCCACGAAAGCCCCACTGATGGAGTTGATTGAGGATAAGGCGGCGCCAAGTAGTGTCATACGCCTTATTAATGTCAAAGAATACACCTAGACAATGCTGGTTACGTAAGAAGGCCTGCTGGATGACCGCCTCAAGCAGGGTCAAGTTGTCTATAGTTGAACGACATCTCCGAAAGCCACACTGAGAACGGCTAAGGAGCTGCCTGGTCTCGAGCAGCCAAACCAGACGACGGTTGACCATGCGTTCCAATGTCTTCCCGACACAGCTCGTCAAAGCAATACTCCGATAACTACTGGGATGCATTCGGTCGTTTCCCGGTTTGAGGAGGGGAACCAAAATCGCCTCCCTCCACGAGTCAGGGAACGTGCCGGATGACCATATCATATTAAAACAATTCAGGAGTACTTCCTTGGATGGCAGCAACAAGTGCTGCAGCATGCTGTACAGGATTTGATCAGCACCTGGCGCAGTATCATGAGCCACAGACAGCGCCGAATCCAGTTCCCACATTGTGAAGGGGCAGTTGTAGGGTTCAGAATTTGGAGACCGGAAGTCCAAGTGATCCCTCTCGATAGCAGTGCGGTAGCGGCAGAAATCTGGATCACAGTTCATAGTGGCAGTAGATTCGGCAAAATACGTGGCCAGTGTCTGGGCAATGTCTCTCGGCGCCGTGAGTAGACTACCCTGATGCAGCAATGCCGTGACAGGTAGTTGGCTGCGTTTCCCGGAGATCCTCCTGATGGCTTCCCACACTTTTGTAGAACTAGTGGAGCGGGAGATGGAGTTCAAGAACGATTGCCATGACCGTCGTTTGCTCTCTTTAATCACTCGCCGCGCCTTGGCCCTTGCCACCCGAAAGGCCGCAAGATTGTCAGCTGAGGGACGGCACTTGAAGCGGCGCAGAGCTGCACGGCGGGCTCGGATGGCTGAGCGGCACTCAGTGGTCCACCAAGGGACAAGGCGCCTCTTGGGATGACTTGAGGACCGTGGGATCGACAATTCAGCAGCATGGGAGATCACGGCTGTAACATGGTCGACCCATTCGTGGACGCTGGCACGGTGTTCCAAAACAGCTAAATCGCTGAAAAGTGTCCAGTCAGCTCTGCAGAGGTTCCACCTGGGTGGCACTGGTAATGCTACAGTCTCATCCAGGAGGCGAATCCAAAGGGGGAAGTGGTCACTAGAATGGAGGTCAGCGGCAACCTCCCACAGAGCAGAATCCGCGAGTGCTGGAGAGCAAAAGGAAAGGTCAATAGCTGACGACGACCCAGAAGCAGTACAGAAATGAGTGGGAGCACCAGAGTTGAGGATGCACAGTTCTTCGGATACCATGAGGCTTTCCAGAATGCGACCCCTGGGGCAAGTAGTCGTAGAGCCCCATAAGACATTATGAGCATTGAAGTCCCCCAGAAGGAGAAATGGGCGGGGGAGTTGGGTAATAAGGTCTGTGAGAGCCTCAGTGTCTATGGCGTCCTGAGGCGGTAAGTAAACGGAACAGATTGTGAGCCTCTGCCCCACAAGAAGGTCAACTGCAACTGCTTGCAAGTTCGTAACGAGAGGGAGCTCAGATGAGTGGTGCATGTCATGGACAAAAACCGCAACACCACCCTTTGCCCTTTCCCCCATCAGATCATCTTTTCGATACACGGTATAGCCCCGTAAAGAAGGAGCATCAGTGGCCCGGAAATGTGTCTCTTGGAGACATAAGCACAAGGGGCGCTCTCGTACAAGGAGTTGTAATTCGGCCACATGCGTCCTGAACCCATTCAGGTTCCACTGTAATATGGGAGCCAGTGATCAGGGTGGCTGAATTTTCACCCTGCCCCTGTGCTTTGGAGGAGAGCCCGTACTGGCCGGAGATTTATTCCTGGGGCGAGAAGATCGCCCCCGGTCGACATCAATGTCCATCAGCTCCGATGGCGACCCAAGGGAGATGTCAGATAGTACGATGGCATCATCATCGGACTGACCGTGACTAGTCTCCTCAGGTGGCAAAACCTTCACCTTTGGCGTCTTCGTCTTGGGGGGCTTAGAATGCAGAACCTTGTCAACAGTTGGAGCTTTACTCGCCTGGGCAGAAGGTGCCATATGGGGAGGTGCAGGAAGTACCCCAATGTCAGCAACCACGGCCTTGTCCGATGTTGTGGGGAGAGCTGCAGGTTGCAAAACAACCGCAGCAGCACAAGTGCACTGGCAAATGCAGGTATTAGTGCTGACACTAACAACCTCCGTTTGTGTAGCAACAGTGGCCAACTGTACCGGTTTCTGCAGAGTGGAAGCGAAAGATGTTGTAAACACAGGAGGCTGCATGGCCTTAAAGAGCTTCTTGGCCTCACCATAGGGGATGCGCTTAGATGTTTTGATCTCCTGTATCTTCCGTTCCTCGAGATAGATGGGGCAGACCCGGCTCCAGACAGGGTGACTCCCAGAGCAATTCACGAACTTCACAGGCGATGAACAATCGGCTCCTTCATGGGCAGGCTGACCACATTTACCACAAGTGGCTATCCCATTGCACCCCAACGTAGTATGCCCAAAGCGCTGACATTTAAAACAGCGCATTGGGTTGGGGAAATATGGCCGTACTGGCAAACGTAAGAAACCCGCTTTAACATGCTCTGGGAGTCTCGGGCGATTGAACGTGAGAATAAACGAGTCGGATTTGACTAGGTCCCCATCGACTCGTTTCATAATATGCTGCACGTCGACAATACCTTCGTCAGCCCACTCAGATTTCAACTCGTCCTTGGGGATATCCACCAAGTCCCTACATGTCACAACACCCTTACTATAGTTCAAAGTGGAGTGGAGCTCGATCTCGATAGCGTACTCTCCGAGACAGGTTGCTTTCCTAAGAGAAGTGACTTGACGGGAACTAGAAGTTTCAACTAACAGAGTCCCATTGCGCAGACGCTTCACAGATTTCAGTGTTCCTGCAATTCCCTCAAGACCCTTGTGGATGTAAAAGGGAGAAACTCTCTCAAAGCTACCTTCCTTCCGTTTGACAATCAAAAACACATTCTGGATATCAGCATGTGCTCTGTTACGACAGTCTGATAAATCTCTAGTAACACCAGGCGCTGGAGGACTCGCAGCACGAAGTCGCTTTTTCGATTGGGTGTGTTTTCCTACCAGTGGCCCACCCAATCCACTGGTAGGGGGAAACGTAGAGGTCGAAGGGTCCATTGTGGTCCCACGAGCAGCTAGGGAACTAAAGGTCCGCTCAGACAGAGCCCCGCGTGCCTGAGTAAGCCTTATACAACTGGGGTGCGGCAGGTGCCCCAGAGGTTGCCCGCTTGCGACTGTTCCACCCCAACAGCCATGCATCTTATAGGCGCGCAGCACACCATAAGATTGAGGGGTTTTTATAGAGGTTTACCTTCCTCGCAATCCAGGCGGTCAAGCCAAGATTACCATTCCCCGCAGCATACAACATTCCACCGCTGCGCCATGCGGTGGTCGCTGAAGCATGTCCGGGGTTTACGGTGACAGGAGACTGGCGGCGCTGACCAGTCCCCAGCTCAGGACCCCGGGGTCGCCAAGCCCGTACTCAGCAAATGAATGCTGAGCCCCTGGGGGGTTGAGGGGCGCGCTGCTAGATTTGTTACTGGTAGGTTTGATCAGAGCCCAAGTATTATCGAGACGCTACGTGAACTCAAAATGGAATACCTGGAGGGAGACGATGCTCTTTTCGCCAGCCACCATAGTGGAAATTTAGAGAAGCGTCATTTGAGGCCGATTGCAGATCCACTGTACTCACGTCAACATACATTTCGAGTAAGAACCACGATTGTAATATGAGAAAAATTAAGACTCGTACGGAGGATTACAGGCAGTCATTTTTCCCTCACTCTGTTTTCGAGTGGAACAAGAAACGTAATGACTAGTAGTGGTAGGCAGTATTCTCCACCAATCACCGTACAGTGGGTTGAGGCGTACGTGTATAGATGCAGATGTAGATGGGATGTGTGTGTGTGTATGTGTGTGTGTGTGTGTGTGTGTGTGTGTGTGTGTGTGTGTGTTTGACTATGTGTTTCCACTCTCGTAACATTTGTACGGCTGCAACAACTGAAAATTGCTTCAAATTATCAGTGTCTGTGATAACGTGCTGGCAGTGGTGTGAAATTGCTGATCAGTTAACTGTGCAGTAATATCCAGGGGAATGCCTCCTCAGTACATGCGACACATCAGTGGCGAGTCCTCTGTTGGACTCAGCACACCAATGCCAGGCGTCCCCCCCCCCCCCCCCCCCCGCCTTTACTGTCTGAACACGTAACAAGAAAATTCGACCGGAAGACCGTAATTACACATGCACTGACAACTTCAACTGCGTGAAAGAATTGCACGAGAGACACAATAATTAATTTTAGTAATGTGAAGATGACATGTAATGTGAAAAGAATGAAATGTACTGAACTTGTCGTTGAGCGACAAATCGTTTTCCTAGTTAACGATACTGTACAACTCCACTTTGGTTATTCGAGAAGAGCAGTAAACCCTTCTGTCCTGTCGCTATATCTACCCTATACTGATCTGAGCAGCTGGCATCAGTTTCCAATGTTAGACAGCTGAAAATCACAGCATCACGACTAAGTAATGATCACAAAACGCATCCATGAGTAATCAAAGAGGGAAACAGGTGTTGGCCATTTTGGCAACGTGAAACGTCTCAAGGGGAATATGCAGTACTAGCAGTCCGTTTTGAATCGTGCCTTAGTGGTAAAGGCTGCTGTGACGTCAATTTTCTATGCGTATTTCAGTTGAAATGCCCTTAGCGTTTTTCATTTTTGCACTGTCACCGATGTCTGAACTAATTCATTTTAATCTTTACAGTATGTCAGATAAATAGCATCTTCCCAGTTTTCTAAGATTTTGTTGAATTATCAGCCTGTGTCATTGTAGTGTATGGAGGATCTTACACGTCTGACTGCTGCACCTGGTTCTTTGAAGTTAGCTGGAGTGTTAATAATGTAGTTACGGAAGTGCGTTTCACTTGTCACCTACTGGTTAAGACAGAAATCAGACGACGCCAGTTAGCTTAATGTAGAAGTTTAACGTTGCTATTAACATTCGTATTCGTAACTGTGTATCGTTGTTCGACTTGCGCTTTAGGGTAAAACTTATTTTGCGTTACTCACTTCGATTTATCTTTTTTGTTCGTATTCTGCATAGAATTTTCCACTATAACTGTGAAAGTTTTTTTCCCCGACGTACAAAATCTATAATGAAAGCTGTTGTATCATTTACACTTCAAAATAAGTCCGGAGGTATGACGTTATAATCTCGCGGACATCGTATCATAAACTTTATATGGCGCTACATTACAATGTCAGCAGCGCCCTAGAATTAAATAGAGAAGAGTTTGGCTATAGTGTAATTCTAAAATCAAGCTGTACCGACAAACATTGCTCAATACTTAACAATCTGAAAAACTACAAACTTTGGCAAACGGAGGATAATAAAAGACAGTCAATAAAATGCAATTTAAAACAGAGCAGGTATACTGTAGATAAAATTCATAGATCTTACAAAAATGGATGTAAGTATAGCCATATGTGTGTATGTACATGTGTTCCGCATCTCCTCCTAAACAATTGAACAGACTTCAACCAAACTCGGTACACATCTCAGTTGCTGTCTGGAGAGAATCACTCTAGCGGTAAGAACCACCTAGTATTAAAGGGGTGGGGGTGAAGTAGAAGTGTAGCCCACGACGCGCGAGTATCCATTCTTCAGTCAGCCAGTGCTAGAGAATGAGGGCACTAGTCACTTGCAACAAACTTTACACATAGTTTCAAACCTTTTAGGAAACCGTTCTTCGCTGAGAAGTCCCACACAGACATGAAAGGAAAAAAAGTTTATCGCTTACTACATTTTCGTTGTTTGTGCAGTAAAACTGCTGCATGAAGTATAACGTTTTAATTTATTACTTCTTTACTACTACCTATATTGGTGACACATTTTGGAGACAGTATTTACATATAACACTGACTTTATCAGCAAAATTGTAACATTGTGCAGTATATAGTTTTGGAGAAAAACGCTGAGATGTGTGAATAGCTGAAGCATCGTGCTTGACATTGAAATTAATTACTTATTTACTACTAGCTTTATTCCCAATACATTTCGCAGACAGAAGTCACGAATAACACTGGAGGCACCTGGATAGTAAAACCATTGCACAACACATAGTACTAGATATATGACGCCATAGACATTCAGCTTTCTGAAAGAGAAAGTGAATTACGAAATTTCCTAGAGTAAAAGTCAAATATGTGTACAAAAACGTGTGAATTGCGATATACAAGAGTATATGTTAAATACTTTTCACACGAGTACTCTCTTTTGAAGACACGGGTAAAAAGCCTATCCTAAGCCCCATGTTTGGTACACACATTAGTTACGATCTGGAAAGAAATACTGTGGTGTAAGAACCACCAACATCTTATTGGGATGGGGCTGATTGTGTGGAGAGAGAATGGGTGAGAAGGAGATGGACAGGGAGAGATGATGAAAGAAAGAGAAGTGGAGGAGGGGGACAGAGAGTTGGACAGAGAAACAAAAGAGGAGAAAGCAGAACAGATAGAGAGAGGAGTTAGGAAGAGATGGACAGCGAGAGGGAGGAGGAGATGGACAGAGAGAGTTGGAGGAGGAGATGGAATTGAAAGGGGAGAGCATGAGATGAACAGAGTGCAAACACCAGATGGACAGAAGGGTGAGGAGCAGATGGACAGAGGGGAAAAACAAATAACAGAGTGTGGGGTAGGAGCAAATGGACACAAAAAGGGCAGGAGGGGATGGAAGGAGAGTGGGGTGTGGAGGAGATATACTGAAAGAGGGGGAAGAGGTGATGGACAAAGAGAGGTGGACAAGGAGATGGAACTGGATGGAGGAAGGGGACAGAGTGGGAAGGAGTAAATGGCCAGATGGGGGGAGAAGTAGATGGTTAGAGAGAGGGGTAGGAGAAAGATGGACAGAGGGAGGAGAAAGTGGAGATCCAAAGAGATTGGGGTGTGAGGGAGGTTTACTGAGAGAGGGGGGGGGGGAGTGAAGGAGGAGCCAACTAATGTAAGACGGGAATCAATACATTTCCAGGCAACGCCTGCAATTGCTAAGCGATTATGAAATACCAGGACGATATGTTTGAAAGGGGCCAGATCAAATCTCCTTTTTATTTCATGGAACTACCTATCTAAGGCTACATGAAACCAACACATACACATCTTCACATACCCAATTAGCAACTGAGTTATCTAATAACGTGCAAATTAATAGTAAGTCCAGGGCCGTAAATGCAAGCTACGCGTTTATCTATCAGAGGTAATCCTGTTACTAACCACGTATCCCGACCTCACATCACATTCTGCAACGTAGCATCACTCTAACAGTAATTCTCCTTTACGTCTAAAGTCAAATAATAGCACCTGCATTATGTAGATTGTAATTACATAATTATGTCACGTTACGAGACCAATTAAGGCGCATACCTCGTGAAGCAATACGGTAGTCCCCTCCTCGCACAAAGATGCGGCGTAGCTTTTTACAAAGCTGCCAAGCTAGGTAAGAGTCATTAACACCTGATCTTCTGGTGTGTCAAAACTGTACAGATAACCAGTACAAATAAGATTGATAGACTTTTTCCTCACTAAATCACAGCACAGAATTATCAGCACACGAAAGTATCGATACGAACTCGACAGTAATGCTGAGCAACGGCACCCGCAACTTCAGGCGACAATGCATTGTTGTGACCGTTCCCTGGGATCAATAGAAAACGGCATCGTTGTTATCTGCAGGTCACGCCACAAAGATTAGTGATCGTACTAGCGTTTGTGTAAAGGTGTTTGTTTGGGAAAATAAAATAAGTAGGGGACCGCACATCACAATGCACGATATTCTTAACACGCTGGTTTCGAACTTAGGTGTTTAAATGGTTCAAACGGCTCTGAGCACTATGGGACTTAACTTCTAAGGTCATCAGTCCCCTAGAACTTAGAACTACGTAAACCTAACTAACCTAAGGACATCACACACATCCATGCCCGAGGGAGGATTCGAAGCTGTGAACGTAGCGGTTGCGCGGTTCCAGACTGTAGCGCCTAGAACCGCTCGGCCACTCCGGGCGGCGACTTAGATGATTATTAAACATCATTTTAACCAGGAAATATCTTCAGACGTAAGCTAACTGTAGGCGTACCCCATGAGAGTGTCATCGGACTATTCACAATGTATCTAAATGAAATATATCAAAACTTTCCATCACTGACAGAATCGCAGGAACGCAGACTTATGCTAACTTGAGAATAAGAACAAATTCAGACTGGAGTTAAAGGATCGTCAGTTTTTTATTATAATTGGTTGACGTCTCTCTTTATTACAATACGATCGATTACTTTTTATACTTATCAAACAACTTAATTTTAGCATTTCCGTGAAAGACGGAAAGTTTAGACACAGAAGGTGTTCATAAATTTATTTATCTTTGCTTATTTAGCTGACCTGGTTATGAACTCAAGGCCCTCTCTTACATCTAAGGAGGAGCAACACATACCAATGATATTACAAAGCTTTCGAATAATAACAACAATAATAATAATAACTAATAATAATAAATGACGCTAATAAATAATAATAATAATAACAGCAAAGAGTATTGAGAATGATATAGATTAGTCTAGCACATTTAAAGCCACGTTTAGTGTTATTCAGAAGCGGGATGGATAACAGAAAAAAATGGTTGGTTCAAATGGCTCTGAGCACTATGCGACTTAACTTCTGAGGTCATCAGTCGCCTAGAACTTAGAAGTAATTAAACCCAACTAATCTAAGGACATCACACACATCCATGCCCGCGGCAGGATTCGAACCTGCGACTGGAACGGATAACAGAAGACGAGAAGATTGAACGTCTAGTGACAGTGGCTGTTAGGAAATAATAGAATGCAAACAAAGAAATCTGCCGACAAGGGGTAGCGAAAACTTCTGTATTAGGGGGACTGAAGAAAATGAGCTGCACAGAACGTAGCAGAGATGTCTGTTGTGACAGAACGTAACCATTAGCTGCCTTTTTGAAGTTTAGAAGGAATTTTATTCTTTTGTGGAAGATTGTACCAAGTAGGGTTCTGATACAGGAAATAAATTTCGAAAACATGGTAGTGCTATGTTCTGGTACAGAGAGATCTTTGCTTCCTTGTGAACGTGTATTTCTCTTGTACTGTTGAGACAGTAGTGCAAGAGATGAAGACATATAAGAGGGAGTGCAATGATGGAGAAGACGATAGAGTGAACATAGAGTACGGCAGTCTCTGTGCTTAACGGCACGTGGCTATCATAATCGCTCTTAGGCTGGTGTGATACGGCCGAAAAAGCGTCCATCACAAATGTATCGTGCAGACTCATTCATCGCCAATTCCAGCCTGCGTGAACGTTGATACGATATTCCTTGGAGAATGGCATCCCCGTAGTCGAGTATGGAGAATGTTAGTATGTCTACGAACTTCATTTTCAGCTCGAAAGCAGCGAATGAAGTAAGGCCGACACTTTCTCGTAAACTGCAGTTGTGTGTTCAGTCCAGTGTAAATGATAGTCCAGAAATATCACAAGATTCTTTGCAGGAAAAGAAAAGAATGCCTTAATGGGAGTCATAAATGTGAAGATGTGTTCCTAAAACCGAAGCAATACAAAAATTCAATTCCCTTGCTTTGTGAACTACGAAAAAAATTTCTAGTAGCTATCGTAGGCTATGATACGCAACTTAAATGTGCATTTTTAAGTAAATTCTTATTTACAGATGGTCTTGGCTTTTTTTTTGCCGTGTTTGATTCTCTTTAGTTCAGCATTAACATGTGCGGCAGAATCATCCATGATCGTCTCATTGATCCCTACTACTAGCCTCAACAGCTTGATGGACGAACGTAGCCTCGGCGTGTCAAAAATGAGGCGCTTCATTTACTGGACACTGTACCTCTACACGTCATGCAACGGATTTGGTTTAGGCACGATAGTGTTCCATATCACGTTACTGTAAACTTTAGAGATTATCTCGATAACCGGTTTCCAGGTCTATGGATTGTCCGCGGGGATCGCGATCGCCAGATTTGAATCCTACAGATTTTTTACTAATGAAGGCAGTGAAATTCTTGAAGTATTCAACGCGTTTACCTAATGTAGATATTCTGAGGGAGCGTATGAAAAAAGATTTGGCCAAATTCGTCGCACTCCAGGAATTTTTAACTGAGTATGGCAAAGCATGTAACACAGGTTCGGCGTAATGCCAGAGCAGCAGCTAAAGTTTTACGTGGTGAAACGTCCCCTTTGAACAATATATATAGGACTGTCCTTAAACTGACACACAATATTTTTAGCGCAACGCAATCTGACTTTCAAAACTCCCTACTAAAGAATGGCCCTGACAAACATTAAACTATACCTTTCACAAATCACTTACCTCACAAAAATCTTCGCTGCTCAAGCTACTGCAATACAGCGAGCGCCACTACTGCCAGCTAAATAAAAGATTCAAACTACTGAAGGCACTAACTACTGATAGGGGTAGTTAGCAAATGAAAGATATTAATAGAGAGCAAACAATGTATTTACCTTAATATCATCACAAATCATAATATATATATATATATATCAGTTCATGACAAAACTGCAAACCTCCGCCATCTCTCTCCCCACATCCACCACTGCTGGCGGCTCACCTCCAACTGCGCAACGCTACGCGCTGTTCACAGCCAGCTGCCTAACACTACAATGGCGAGTATTACAACAATGCAAAGCAGCCACAGACTGCACACAGCACAGCCAGTGATTTTCATATTGAGCGCTACGTAACGTTGCCAATAAGAAAACATAAACAGCCTACTTACAGTGGGATTCATGCAGATTCCCGGCAGAGGGAGCAAGGATATCAGAAGCGACAACTGCGACAATCTACCTGCTGGACATTGTAATGGTTCTTTATTTACGTGACCATAAGGCTCTCCAACCCCAGTTCTCGATACCAGTAATATCGTACTACTTTTCTGCGAAGTAACAAGACACATTTTTGTGACAATATTCACATTTGGTTTTATTAATGTATAGGTACTCCGATGTATCGATATATTACAGTGATATGGTTCTTGTGTGTATTAATTTCTGTGAGACTGTCATAATCTTTGACTTGCTTGTAACCGTTTTGGCGCGAATGCGCACAGAGCAGTCTTTGTTTCACTTTGCAGAAGTTAAGTTGTTATTTCGCTTTGTAAAAGAACATTCAAGTCTTGTGTTTGGTTAAAGTGGAAATTAAATATATGAAGATTGATACAAAACTGTTTTCTTGATGATGTGACAATTACGAAGAAGTATATGTGAATTTACAAGAAGTTTAATAAAAATATGGATCGTGAACACCAAGTCAAAAATTATTTCTACCATGCCATTGTTCTGATCTGGGAATGTTTGATCATTAAGAATTTCCTGAAAAACGCATTTTTTAGGTCTTCAAATATTGCTAAAATACAGATCTGGACCTTCTAGCAGTCAAAGTGGAATCACCCTAAAATCAACAAGATGAGCCATAACAACTTGGACGAAATCTACGTGGGACTCCAGTCAATATTGCCACAATTAATGACTTTTTTTCAGTGACTTCATTATTTCCATTCTGACGAAACCATCCACCGTCAATAACTTTGTTGTTGCCCGATAAAGCGAACATATGCTACGTGAGCAACATTATTGATCTGATTTCTAACCTACTTTGCAAGTGGTGGTATTGTTAGAAGGTATCGCGTATCACAGGTAAACGTGTAGCACAGTTAGAGGGCAGCTGCTGCTTCTGGAAAGACAGGAAGTGGACTTCGTCTTAATGCAAGAACTCTATTTATCGGACCTCCGGGGAACTGGAGATAATCTGGTTTGAAACCTAAAACATGCATTTATGTTGAGTATGGAATTCCATCCATTGCCGATGGTGACCTTCTCTTTCAGGGACTTTGTGACCATAAGAATGAAACCGCATAAGGAAAGTGCAAGAGAGAATTTGTAGCCTCAGCTTATCTTCCTTACGAGGACAATACTCCTCCTCCCCAGGAAAGAGGAAACAGGCAGGTAGCTGAGCGAACAACCGCTGGTTGGCTGTGATACCAATTCTCTCAACGTGGCGTGGTAAAGCAGCGACACCAATAGAAGAGGAGGGTAATTGCTTGAATACCCATCGGAGAGCAATCTAGAGACCTTGAAGTGGTGTAAGGAATCTACCTTCAAAACATAAGAAGGTGAGACGTAACTGACAACTTTTGGAGCCATTTTAATTGGTACTTATGGTCAATACTGGCATAAAATGGTGGACTCGTCCTTATCTGACTACATCTTTATTGTGTTTCGTGTTGAATTGGGTGTTAAATAGACCATGGGCTGTAGCAGCCCTTGAACGAACAGGCTGGGACTAGTACAGGAAAGACCTAAAATCACACTTCTCTTAAGTCAAGCCTTGATAAGAAATCCACTAGGTTTAGAGGAAATAGTAAATGGAATGCCATCTACCATCACAGCCTCATGCTTATAAAACTGTGCAAGCTCCAAGACGTGAGTCTTGGTGGAATAATAATCTTGAATTGCAAAGAAACCAGGTAAAAAGACTGTTCAACTTCGCAAGAAGAAAAGGACAAAGGGTGAAATATCTAGAGGCTCTTGCTGAATGGAATCTTGCTACTGCGGAAGCAAACTTATCATCCTGAAGGTGTTCTCTGAGGAGTTGGGACATATAGGTTTCAGAGTCAGACTATGGTATGAACTTCACGAATTCCTCACACAAATATCAATATATTCAGCGAGTACACCGAGGAAGAAGGGTGGTGAGTAGACAAGCACAGCACATTAGTCAGTATCAGGCCGCATTGTGAAAGAAAACAGTTGATGTGTTAGATGACGACGAGTTTCGGTTATGGAAAGGTAAGATCACCAGAGAAGCAGTTCTGTCATTGCACTTGGTAATGGAAGCAAGACAATCACAATCAAGATATTTTCATTGGATTTGTAGACCTGGAAAAAGCGTTCGATAATGTAAAGTTGTGCAAGATATTCGAAATTCTGAGAAAAAGGGCAGTAAGGTATGGGGGAAGATTGGTAATATACAATATGCACTGGAACCAAGGGAGAACAATAAGAATAAAAGATTAAGAACGAACTGCTAGGATTAAAAGCGGTGTAAGATAGGGATGCAGTCTTTCGCCCCAAATTTTCAATATATACATCAAAGAAGTAATGACGGTAATAAATAAACGTTCGAAGGTGGGATTAAAATCGAGGATGAACGAATATCAGTGATAAGATTCGCTGACGATATTGCTGTCCTCAGTGAAGGTGGATAAGAATTACAGAATCTACTGAATGGAATAAACAGTCTAATGAAAACAGAATATGAACTGAGTGTAAACCGAAGAAATCCGAAAGTAATCAGAAGAAGCAGAGATGAAAATAGTGAGAAACTTAACATCAAAATTGGCGCTCACGAAGCACACGAAGATAAGGAATTCTGCTACCTGAGAAGCAAAACAATCCATGATGGACGAAGCAAGGAGGACGTGAAAAGCAGACTAGCACTGGAAAAAGGTAGCAGTCCTGACAAAGAGTAATCTGCTAGTATCAAATATAGGACTTAACTGAAAGAAATTTCTGAGAAAATACATTTGGAACACGTCGTTGTATGGTAGTGAATCATGGACTATGTACTCGTAAAAACCGCAAAAGAAGAGAATTGAAGCGTTCGAGAGGTGATGCTGCAGATGAATGTTGAAATTTGGCTGAACTGATAAGATTAGGAACTGATAAGATAAGGTGGTTCTCCGCATTATTGGCGAGGTAAGGAATATAGGGAAAATACTGCAAAGAAGAAGGGACAAGGATGATATGACGTCTGTTAAGTAATCAGGGAATAACTTCCATGGTACTGTAGGGAGTTGTGGATGGCAAAAACTGTAGTGGAAGTCAGAGACTGAAAAAGTTCCAGCAAACATAGGTTGTAATTGGTAATGCGAGATGAAAGGGATGGCATAGGGGAGGCCTCCGTTGCGGGCCGCTTCAAACTAGTCAGATGATCGATGACATAAAAAAAAGAGAGAAAAGTGTTTGGTTGTAACCTCCCCCTCACTTATCGACCTTAATGACAGTGAAAAATTAAACCGCTTGTACCTAATGGAAATTTGGGAAAAGCAATCGTCACCGAAGTTAATCTGTCGGTAAAGAGGGAGGAAAGGGTTACATCTAAATGAAAGGAAAAATGCAAATGAAACTGGTGGAAATTAATTTTGGAAAGGGGTAAAGTTAATAGAGAAAGTAAATGTGCGGCCGTTACGTTAACAATTAACTAGCGGTAATTAGATATTTAAGATTTGGGGGAAGTAACGGTCGCCAGTCCTAAGGACAATTACTATAGTAACTGAAAAAGAAAGGTTATTACACATATAATTAGCACTAGAAGCGTGGCAACTGATGGTTGACACGTGTAGTGTGAAAACTGAAAGTTTGTCAGAAGTAGTAAATTTCGCTACACTCTGACTTAATTTAGCAAAAGAATTAATAAAACCGGAAAATCGAAAGTTAATTAAGTGACTGAAGTTAATAGTGAGCTTTCTTTCTGAAGCACATCGAAATTCAGTAAAATACGGTTAGTCTTGGACTACCTCAACAATCATTTCAAAAGCTACTTGAATCTACCCAATTTAGAAATAAGAGATTTAACTTTGAATTTGAATTAAATGATTCTGAACAATTAACAATAGTAAAATTTAGTATGTACCAAGCTGAGCTGCAGTCACAGGTAACTAAAATACGATAACAAAACTCGCACTCTTAATTTGTGCTTGTGCAATCTAAATATTGTAGCCAGCTATGAATACCTTAACTGAACTTTGAAATTAAAGCAGTGAAATCGAATGATGCTGTCGTTTGAATTTCCACGACACTCGGGCTCATTTCGGAAAAGGAAGGGACCCTGCTTGGTAATGCAATTGGGACAATGAGCAACAAACGTTCATGCTAAGTTGCTGTAATTTTGTGATGCAACATTTTAAAAGTTTGAATAGCTGAGGTCTGCCATACAGTTCTAAAACTTTACGTGCTTCCAGTCTTCCTTGTTGGTTGATTGAAGGTTTGAAGCCGTCGATCGAGGAGGTGGCGACAGTCACTCATTGTCGGCCGTCGCTGTTGCAGAAGCTGGATGTTGGCGCGCCTTCTTCTCGACATGGTCACAAGACGAAACGGGCTCTTGATGTGCGCCAGCTAATGCTTCCCGTCGGCGACACCGTGTCAGAAACTATCATAGCAAGTCGAGCACAATTACATGCTGCCAAACCCCGAAAGCGCGGCAACTCGCGGTAGCTTCACACAACACGCCTGCTCCACTGCACCACCCCAGCCAGACCCTCTCTGCTCAGCCCGCGCTCCACGCGGCAGAGATAACACAACAAAGATCCTGAATACCTTCGTTCTCCACACGACCTATCGATGTATTCGTTCGATAGTATAGTTTTCCCTAGGCCAGACCCAGCGTATAAATACAAATAATATTTACAAAACAAACCAATTATACATCGACATAAATGCATATATATACAAATAGTAAAACAATTACAATATACAAAGACACGGAAATGTTATATCTTCAGGTAACAAAATAAGGAAAAAAATTTGCAGTGCAGTAGATGGAAATAGGAGGATATGCATTTCCGGCGTTACACGTGCCCCACATTGTCAGAGGATGTTCGTGTAACCTAAACAGACTCAAAAAATGTACCAAAAAAGAAACAGCGGAAATGCATATGCTCAAAACATCAACAAAATTTAGCATTCGTCTAATTAACCATGAACCAATTTGTAGACGATAATAATTGAGTGGAGCCACTCCTAATCTTATTCTACTCTGTCATCTTGCACAAAATAAAACATGTTGACAACATATTAAAATTCATAGAAAACATAGAAAATGGTTTAGCTATTCCAAAATCGTCAAAATTCGTAACACTATCAAGAAATGGAATACTATTTACAAAATTAATCAGAGTACATGGTCATAAAAACAGGTAGATCAAAATACGCAAATTAATTATTAATTACATATTATACACGTTTTTATGTAACCTTTTCATAATTAATATTCTCGTCATGAGAGTCCAATTAACGCTAAAAAAGAAAATAATATACAGCAGATCGAAAAAAAAACATAAATATTGACAGCAGAATTCTTTCAGCTGTCCGGGAAGAAAAACAATTCCGCCTCCTGTACTCGCAAGTGCAAAGAATGCCGACAGCGGCACATAAGCCGACAGCGGCTCCGCCTCGCCAGTATTGTTGCGCCCGCCTGTGCGGCACGCTTGATCTCACTCGCCTGTGTAACGGCATTTTCAGAACGTCCGTTTCACTGAATTCTTTCGGAAAAACTCACTCCCGAGTAATCTCAAGGAGTCCATTAACACTATCACAGTGGATAACTCAACACTGCCCATCATCACACATATACAAGCCTGAAACTTAAAACATCGTCGAAGCTCATCGGCAATGACTAGTAAAACACATATTCATGAAATCTTACAGCTTGTTACAAAATCATATTTCCATTCCTTAATCTACTGTGACTCAGCTGAAAACTTAAACTAGCAGCTTGGATTTTTCAGTAGATTAATAATCAGTTTCTCTTAAATCATTTAGTAAAAATTAATTACTTATTAATTACAACTTCTTTAATGACCTCTTGGTCAGGCAAAAGCATGGCAATCTAGCAAATCGTTTAATCTTACACTCTATATTTACATACTGTACAAATTACCCATTGTGTGGTATTAATCGATCCTAGGTTGGTATAATTTCAAGTCTACAATATTCCGTATACCTAATCGTTTTCCAGAGCCTGGAGACTCTAAGCAATAAGCATTTGTGTAAGGTATACCACTGACTTTATATGGTCCATTATAAACAAACTTAAATTTAGAAATTTCATTGTCTATCTTGCTCGATTTCTCATGAGCTTTTACAAGTACTAAGTCTCCGATTGCAAACTTATCAAAACGCGCTTTAGCGTCATGACGACGTATGCGAGCATCGGCTTTTAGCTTCATTACTTCTCGCAAACGATCTTTTTTCACACCATTACTAATGTCAATCCGTGGAGGGAATTTGATTATCTCTTCCAATTCACTTTCTACACTTTTGTCAATGCCGAAATTCCTCACGTTACGGCAGTTCAAATTCATTCCTATGTCAATGTCATCCGGGCAGTTAACAATGTGTATAGACTGGTATTGCCTATGCACACCGTCTCCTGCCTCGTCAAAACCAACTACCATTGCTTTATCTAGTGACATACATGTCAAAGTTTTGCTTTCGCAGTTAATCACTGCACGGTACTTTAATAGCCAATCTAACCCGATAATTACTTCCGTAGTTAAGTCTGGCACGACGACAAACTCCTGTTCAAATCGTGCCCCACATATCTCGAAGTGGACAAAAATCTGTTTTGTGACCGGTTTACTGGCCTTCCCAGTAGCACCGATAATTTTCACTCCTGTTACTGGTATAACTACGATGCCAGGTCTGTCTTTCAGTAACTGAAATGTTTTTCCAGATACAGCACTCAATTCTGCACCGGTGTCAATCAACAAGTTTAGTTGTAGGCCGTGCATATTAACAGACACTACTATCTGTCTACACTTGTCCTCGACTGTTTCTTTATTTTCCCACAGTAAATCCTCGTCTATATCCAGGTCATTCCAGAAAAAAACCATCCGGCTTTGATCCTAAATTCGGCTTATCTGGCGGCTTTTTCAGCCTCTGTTCACATACAGTTTTAATTTCAACACGTTTGTCCTGAGGCTTAGTCTGTAGCTTCGCCTCCAATACCGAAACCTTTTCCTGTTACTCGTCAACTAGTGAGTGTTGCTTTGCTATCAATTCATTAATTGTCACCTTCGTTGATTCCTCTTTGGTCAGATTGATCTCATCTGCCAATCTACCTGGAGAAATGTGCCCAGTACTATCTGCAATTACTTCCTCTAGATCTGCGCAACCCACACTGCTACTGTCTGACCGTATAACGTCAGCTCTAACCTCATACACGCTGTAATCTACATGCTTTCTACCAATCGTGTCCGGCTATCACTAAAATTCTCGTAATCTTTCTCCTCAATACTTACGCAATGTTTAAACTGGAGTTTCGCGTCGAATGGGTCGGCCACTTCTAACACTATAACTTTCGGTAAAGTCTGCCGGTGTGGGCCAGAACTTTACGTTACTACTTCAACATCCAACTCCTGCGCGACGAAACACGACGAATCTTGCTCGTGCTCCCCATTAACATCAACTGTTTCTGGTAAAGTCTGCCGGTTAGGGCCAGAACTTTCTGTTACTTCACAAATACTATCTTCCTGTGGGACGAGACGCGGCAAATCCTGCCCGCCCTCCCCATAAACACTTCTCCCGTACAGGCCACTATAATCTCTTAATTCGTCGTATAAGCGACCGAACTGCCTTAACCAGACCTCATCCCTCTCTGCATCCCCTCGCTCAATGACGGACGTGTTATCCGACATCTGACCTTCTCTGAACAAATGCGAATCATTCTTAAACTCAATCTTCATTTCCGCTGTGGGTGTTACAGCTGCCACTTTACAATCGATTTCCGGAACACTACTTAAATTGTTCTCACTGACAGTGAATGTATTCTCTACTTCCGTCTCTACAACTGATCTACTACTTGTGGGTGCACTCCTTTCTCCCAACACTGGCACACTCTCCCGCCGTTGATTAGTCCATACGGAATTTTCATAACGACGACACCTGGGTTTTCTCTTGTTATTGGGCCTCCAAAATTTCTCCACGGCCGGTCGGCCCCTCACCGGCGCGGCTAATGGTTTCCCTGTCTCGTCCCAGCAGATACGCTCCCCAGATGCTGCTGAGGCGGCTGATCACATCCTCTGGCGTTATTTCTATTCTGCGAAGCCCGTATCACGCTAGTATGATACTGGTTTCCGTCATTCCTGTTATTATTTGCATTGTACCGATTGTCGTCACGGCCCGAACCACTATTGTTATTGCTGCCAAGATCGCAGTATGCACTATTCCCATGGTTATCATTGTTGTAATACCCGTTGTTGTTACCACGGCCTCTACCAGTATCGCGATTATTGCGCCAATTATCCTCGTCCTCAACTCTTTCCAGGAAATCATTGATTGTCCTGTAATTGCTTCCTACGTAGCATTTTGTATCATCTGGAAACTTCTTGTAGAGTTCCCAGACTATTTCGGATTCCGTGCGGCGATCAAGCAAATATTCCAACTTGCGGATCCCGCCCTCACAAAACTCCTTCATCGAACCGCGCGAATTCGCATCGAAAGGCCTCGATACGACAAATTCGCGCCAGACACTTTGCTGTTTTTGCTCTGACCAGTATTCAGCCAGAAACAAATTTTTAAACTCGTCAAAAGTCAAGTTCGTAATGTTGAGGTTTAAGCCCCAACGCTTGGCATCACCAGCCAACACATCAATAATCGCATTAATTTTTCTCTCATTAGTCCATGATCTGGGTAAAATTCTTTCACAATTTTTAATGAAATCCGTCGGGTGTATACCGCCTTTTCTCAAGGGGTCGAACCGCTCCTCTTTCGTCAACAATTCCGAACTATGTGCACAGATTGGCACATAGCTCTGTTTTTCGTCAAGTTTCTTTTCTAATTCCGAAACTCTCGTAATTACTTGCCAAGTGGTTGTCGCAAGCGTTTCTACTCCCCTGTTTTTCTCTTCGCAGGTATTAGCCTGCTTCGTCACTTTAGCATCAACCTCGGACACTAAAGCCTTTAAAGTTTCCACTTTCTGTTGATCCTCTTTTTTCACTAATTGAATTTGTTCCGTCACCTTATTCTCGATGATCGGAGCAACTGCTTCTCCTACACTTTTCTCGATTCTGCTAATTTCGGAATTAAAACGAGTATTTATGCTCGCAATTTCCGCCTGAATGCTTACCATTTCCTTTTTAAGATTACCGATTTCGGTATTAATTACAACAATATCTTCTTTCATTTTATCAACTTCTGTGTTGACAACTCCAACATTGTTGTTAACAACATTAATAGCTTTGTTCTGATTGTCTAGCTTCCGTTCAATTTTTTCAGCCTGAGCTTCTTGCTTGGCAGCCTGAGCTTTAATTTCTGCCGATTGACTCTTGATTTCATTAATCAAAACATTCAATAAATCAGTTAAATTCCCGGAAACTACCGGTTTTACTTCCGTAGCGGCTTCCTCTTTAATTGTCCCCCCGTATTCGTCATCAAGGGATTCAGACTTGATTTTCACTTCCGATTCCGAAACATTTTCTAAAGTTTGGAATTCCATTTCTGCTCTTTGTTGCGTTTCGGCGGTCGCGTCTTTCACGCTAGCCGCCTGCCCCTGAACAATGGGTACCGCGGTGCGCGTTTCCCACTGTTCGACCGATTGTTCCTTATCCAAGTGTACCAAATTTTGGTAATTGTTGCCTTCACTCATTTTAATAATTTTCAATATAAATGCCAAATCTCAAATCTAATTACGATTCCTCACACTCTTATTCTCGCTGACATATCGACCATTTCGTAACCAGTACTTTGTTACGAGATTTGCACAATGCAAGATTCGTGTCCAGAACAACCTCAAATTTGAAGAATGTCCTGTCACGGTCGCCAGGTGTAACCTCCCCCTCACTTATCGACCTTAATGACAGTGAAAAATTAAACCGCGTGTACCTAATGGAAATTTGGGAAAAGCAATCGTCACCGAAGTTAATCTGTCGGTAAAGAGGGAGGAAAGGGTTACATCTAAATGAAAGGAAAAATGCAAATGAAACTGGTGGAAATTAATTTTGAAAAGGGGTAAAGTTAATAAAGAAAGTAAATGTGCGGCCGTTACGTTAACAATTAACTAGCGGTAATTACATATTTGAGATTTGGCGGAAATTACGGTCGCCAGTCTTAAGGACAATTACTATAGTAACTGAAAAAGAAAGGTTATTACACATATAATTAGCACTAGAAGCGTGGCAACTGAAGGTTGACACGTGTAGTGTGAAAACTGAAAGTTTGTCAGAAGTAGTAAATTTCGCTACACTCTGACTTAATTTAGCAAAAGAATTAATAAAACCGGAAAATCGAAATTTAATTAAGTGACTGAAGTTAATAGTGAGCTTTCTTTCTGAAGCACATCGAAATTCAATAAAATACGGTTAGTCTTGGACTACCTCAACAATCATTTCAAAAGCTACTTGAATCTACCCAATTTAGAAATAAGAGATTTAACTTTGAATTTGAATTAAATGATTCTGAACAATTAACAATAGTAAAATTTAGTATGTACCAAGCTGAGCTGCAGTCACAGGTAACTAAAATACGATAACAAAACTCGCACTCTTAATTTGTGCTTGTGCAATCTAAATATTGTAGCCAGCTATGAATACCTTAACTGAACTTTGAAATTAAAGCAGTGAAATCGAATGATGCTGTCGTTTGAATTTCCACGACACTCGGGCTCATTTCGGAAAAGGAAGGGACCCTGCTTGGTAATGCAATTGGGACAATGAGCAACAAACGTTCATGCTAAGTTGCTGTAATTTTGTGATGCAACATTTTAAAAGTTTGAATAGCTGAGGTCTGCCATACAGTTCTAAAACTTTACGTGCTTCCAGTCTTCCTTGTTGGTTGATTGAAGGTTTGAAGCCGTCGATCGAGGAGGTGGCGACAGTCACTCATTGTCGGCCGTCGCTGTTGCAGAAGCTGGATGTTGGCGCGCCTTCTTCTCGACATGGTCACAAGACGAAACGGGCTCTTGATGTGCGCCAGCTAATGCTTCCCGTCGGCGACACCGTGTCAGAAACTATCATAGCAAGTCGAGCACAATTACATGCTGCCAAACCCCGAAAGCGCGGCAACTCGCGGTAGCTTCACACAACACGCCTGCTCCACTGCACCACCCCAGCCAGACCCTCTCTGCTCAGCCCGCGCTCCACGCGGCAGAGATAACACAACAAAGATCCTGAATACCTTCGTTCTCCACACGACCTATCGATGTATTCGTTCGATAGTATAGTTTTCCCTAGGCCAGACCCAGCGTATAAATACAAATAATATTTACAAAACAAACCAATTATACATCGACATAAATGCATATATATACAAATAGTAAAACAATTACAATATACAAAGACACGGAAATGTTATATCTTCAGGTAACAAAATAAGGAAAAAAATTTGCAGTGCAGTAGATGGAAATAGGAGGATATGCATTTCCGGCGTTACACGTGCCCCACATTGTCAGAGGATGTTCGTGTAACCTAAACAGACTCAAAAAATGTACCAAAAAAGAAACAGCGGAAATGCATATGCTCAAAACATCAACAAAATTTAGCATTCGTCTAATTAACCATGAACCAATTTGTAGACGATAATAATTGAGTGGAGCCACTCCTAATCTTATTCTACTCTGTCATCTTGCACAAAATAAAACATGTTGACAACATATTAAAATTCATAGAAAACATAGAAAATGGTTTAGCTATTCCAAAATCGTCAAAATTCGTAACACTATCAAGAAATGGAATACTATTTACAAAATTAATCAGAGTACATGGTCATAAAAACAGGTAGATCAAAATACGCAAATTAATTATTAATTACATATTATACACGTTTTTATGTAACCTTTTCATAATTAATATTCTCGTCATGAGAGTCCAATTAACGCTAAAAAAGAAAATAATATACAGCAGATCGAAAAAAAAACATAAATATTGACAGCAGAATTCTTTCAGCTGTCCGGGAAGAAAAACAATTCCGCCTCCTGTACTCGCAAGTGCAAAGAATGCCGACAGCGGCACATAAGCCGACAGCGGCTCCGCCTCGCCAGTATTGTTGCGCCCGCCTGTGCGGCACGCTTGATCTCACTCGCCTGTGTAACGGCATTTTCAGAACGTCCGTTTCACTGAATTCTTTCGGAAAAACTCACTCCCGAGTAATCTCAAGGAGTCCATTAACACTATCACAGTGGATAACTCAACACTGCCCATCATCACACATATACAAGCCTGAAACTTAAAACATCGTCGAAGCTCATCGGCAATGACTAGTAAAACACATATTCATGAAATCTTACAGCTTGTTACAAAATCATATTTCCATTCCTTAATCTACTGTGACTCAGCTGAAAACTTAAACTAGCAGCTTGGATTTTTCAGTAGATTAATAATCAGTTTCTCTTAAATCATTTAGTAAAAATTAATTACTTATTAATTACAACTTCTTTAATGACCTCTTGGTCAGGCAAAAGCATGGCAATCTAGCAAATCGTTTAATCTTACACTCTATATTTACATACTGTACAAATTACCCATTGTGTGGTATTAATCGATCCTAGGTTGGTATAATTTCAAGTCTACAATATTCCGTATACCTAATCGTTTTCCAGAGCCTGGAGACTCTAAGCAATAAGCATTTGTGTAAGGTATACCACTGACTTTATATGGTCCATTATAAACAAACTTAAATTTAGAAATTTCATTGTCTATCTTGCTCGATTTCTCATGAGCTTTTACAAGTACTAAGTCTCCGATTGCAAACTTATCAAAACGCGCTTTAGCGTCATGACGACGTATGCGAGCATCGGCTTTTAGCTTCATTACTTCTCGCAAACGATCTTTTTTCACACCATTACTAATGTCAATCCATGGAGGGAATTTGATTATCTCTTCCAATTCACTTTCTACACTTTTGTCAATGCCGAAATTCCTCACGTTACGGCAGTTCAAATTCATTCCTATGTCAATGTCATCCGGGCAGTTAACAATGTGTATAGACTGGTATTGCCTATGCACACCGTCTCCTGCCTCGTCAAAACCAACTACCATTGCTTTATCTAGTGACATACATGTCAAAGTTTTGCTTTCGCAGTTAATCACTGCACGGTACTTTAATAGCCAATCTAACCCGATAATTACTTCCGTAGTTAAGTCTGGCACGACGACAAACTCCTGTTCAAATCGTGCCCCACATATCTCGAAGTGGACAAAAATCTGTTTTGTGACCGGTTTACTGGCCTTCCCAGTAGCACCGATAATTTTCACTCCTGTTACTGGTATAACTACGATGCCAGGTCTGTCTTTCAGTAACTGAAATGTTTTTCCAGATACAGCACTCAATTCTGCACCGGTGTCAATCAACAAGTTTAGTTGTAGGCCGTGCATATTAACAGACACTACTATCTGTCTACACTTGTCCTCGACTGTTTCTTTATTTTCCCACAGTAAATCCTCGTCTATATCCAGGTCATTCCAGAAAAAAACCATCCGGCTTTGATCCTAAATTCGGCTTATCTGGCGGCTTTTTCAGCCTCTGTTCACATACAGTTTTAATTTCAACACGTTTGTCCTGAGGCTTAGTCTGTAGCTTCGCCTCCAATACCGAAACCTTTTCCTGTTACTCGTCAACTAGTGAGTGTTGCTTTGCTATCAATTCATTAATTGTCACCTTCGTTGATTCCTCTTTGGTCAGATTGATCTCATCTGCCAATCTACCTGGAGAAATGTGCCCAATACTATCTGCAATTACTTCCTCTAGATCTGCGCAACCCACACTGCTACTGTCTGACCGTATAACGTCAGCTCTAACCTCATACACGCTGTAATCTACATGCTTTCTACCAATCGTGTCCGGCTATCACTAAAATTCTCGTAATCTTTCTCCTCAATACTTACGCAATGTTTAAACTGGAGTTTCGCGTCGAATGGGTCGGCCACTTCTAACACTATAACTTTCGGTAAAGTCTGCCGGTGTGGGCCAGAACTTTACGTTACTACTTCAACATCCAACTCCTGCGCGACGAAACACGACGAATCTTGCTCGTGCTCCCCATTAACATCAACTGTTTCTGGTAAAGTCTGCCGGTTAGGGCCAGAACTTTCTGTTACTTCACAAATACTATCTTCCTGTGGGACGAGACGCGGCAAATCCTGCCCGCCCTCCCCATAAACACTTCTCCCGTACAGGCCACTATAATCTCTTAATTCGTCGTATAAGCGACCGAACTGCCTTAACCAGACCTCATCCCTCTCTGCATCCCCTCGCTCAATGACGGACGTGTTATCCGACATCTGACCTTCTCTGAACAAATGCGAATCATTCTTAAACTCAATCTTCATTTCCGCTGTGGGTGTTACAGCTGCCACTTTACAATCGATTTCCGGAACACTACTTAAATTGTTCTCACTGACAGTGAATGTATTCTCTACTTCCGTCTCTACAACTGATCTACTACTTGTGGGTGCACTCCTTTCTCCCAACACTGGCACACTCTCCCGCCGTTGATTAGTCCATACGGAATTTTCATAACGACGACACCTGGGTTTTCTCTTGTTATTGGGCCTCCAAAATTTCTCCACGGCCGGTCGGCCCCTCACCGGCGCGGCTAATGGTTTCCCTGTCTCGTCCCAGCAGATACGCTCCCCAGATGCTGCTGAGGCGGCTGATCACATCCTCTGGCGTTATTTCTATTCTGCGAAGCCCGTATCACGCTAGTATGATACTGGTTTCCGTCATTCCTGTTATTATTTGCATTGTACCGATTGTCGTCACGGCCCGAACCACTATTGTTATTGCTGCCAAGATCGCAGTATGCACTATTCCCATGGTTATCATTGTTGTAATACCCGTTGTTGTTACCACGGCCTCTACCAGTATCGCGATTATTGCGCCAATTATCCTCGTCCTCAACTCTTTCCAGGAAATCATTGATTGTCCTGTAATTGCTTCCTACGTAGCATTTTGTATCATCTGGAAACTTCTTGTAGAGTTCCCAGACTATTTCGGATTCCGTGCGGCGATCAAGCAAATATTCCAACTTGCGGATCCCGCCCTCACAAAACTCCTTCATCGAACCGCGCGAATTCGCATCGAAAGGCCTCGATACGACAAATTCGCGCCAGACACTTTGCTGTTTTTGCTCTGACCAGTATTCAGCCAGAAACAAATTTTTAAACTCGTCAAAAGTCAAGTTCGTAATGTTGAGGTTTAAGCCCCAACGCTTGGCATCACCAGCCAACACATCAATAATCGCATTAATTTTTCTCTCATTAGTCCATGATCTGGGTAAAATTCTTTCACAATTTTTAATGAAATCCGTCGGGTGTATACCGCCTTTTCTCAAGGGGTCGAACCGCTCCTCTTTCGTCAACAATTCCGAACTATGTGCACAGATTGGCACATAGCTCTGTTTTTCGTCAAGTTTCTTTTCTAATTCCGAAACTCTCGTAATTACTTGCCAAGTGGTTGTCGCAAGCGTTTCTACTCCCCTGTTTTTCTCTTCGCAGGTATTAGCCTGCTTCGTCACTTTAGCATCAACCTCGGACACTAAAGCCTTTAAAGTTTCCACTTTCTGTTGATCCTCTTTTTTCACTAATTGAATTTGTTCCGTCACCTTATTCTCGATGATCGGAGCAACTGCTTCTCCTACACTTTTCTCGATTCTGCTAATTTCGGAATTAAAACGAGTATTTATGCTCGCAATTTCCGCCTGAATGCTTACCATTTCCTTTTTAAGATTACCGATTTCGGTATTAATTACAACAATATCTTCTTTCATTTTATCAACTTCTGTGTTGACAACTCCAACATTGTTGTTAACAACATTAATAGCTTTGTTCTGATTGTCTAGCTTCCGTTCAATTTTTTCAGCCTGAGCTTCTTGCTTGGCAGCCTGAGCTTTAATTTCTGCCGATTGACTCTTGATTTCATTAATCAAAACATTCAATAAATCAGTTAAATTCCCGGAAACTACCGGTTTTACTTCCGTAGCGGCTTCCTCTTTAATTGTCCCCCCGTATTCGTCATCAAGGGATTCAGACTTGATTTTCACTTCCGATTCCGAAACATTTTCTAAAGTTTGGAATTCCATTTCTGCTCTTTGTTGCGTTTCGGCGGTCGCGTCTTTCACGCTAGCCGCCTGCCCCTGAACAATGGGTACCGCGGTGCGCGTTTCCCACTGTTCGACCGATTGTTCCTTATCCAAGTGTACCAAATTTTGGTAATTGTTGCCTTCACTCATTTTAATAATTTTCAATATAAATGCCAAATCTCAAATCTAATTACGATTCCTCACACTCTTATTCTCGCTGACGTATCGACCATTTCGTAACCAGTACTTTGTTACGAGATTTGCACAATGCAAGATTCGTGTCCAGAACAACCTCAAATTTGAAGAATGTCCTGTCACGGTCGCCAGGTGTAACCTCCCCCTCACTTATCGACCTTAATGACAGTGAAAAATTAAACCGCGTGTACCTAATGGAAATTTGGGAAAAGCAATCGTCACCGAAGTTAATCTGTCGGTAAAGAGGGAGGAAAGGGTTACATCTAAATGAAAGGAAAAATGCAAATGAAACTGGTGGAAATTAATTTTGAAAAGGGGTAAAGTTAATAAAGAAAGTAAATGTGTGGCCGTTACGTTAACAATTAACTAGCGGTAATTACATATTTGAGATTTGGCGGAAATTACGGTCGCCAGTCCTAAGGACAATTACTATAGTAACTGAAAAAGAAAGGTTATTACACATATAATTAGCACTAGAAGCGTGGCAACTGAAGGTTGACACGTGTAGTGTGAAAACTGAAAGTTTGTCAGAAGTAGTAAATTTCGCTACACTCTGACTTAATTTAGCAAAAGAATTAATAAAACCGGAAAATCGAAATTTAATTAAGTGACTGAAGTTAATAGTGAGCTTTCTTTCTGAAGCACATCGAAATTCAATAAAATACGGTTAGTCTTGGACTACCTCAACAATCATTTCAAAAGCTACTTGAATCTACCCAATTTAGAAATAAGAGATTTAACTTTGAATTTGAATTAAATGATTCTGAACAATTAACAATAGTAAAATTTAGTATGTACCAAGCTGAGCTGCAGTCACAGGTAACTAAAATACGATAACAAAACTCGCACTCTTAATTTGTGCTTGTGCAATCTAAATATTGTAGCCAGCTATGAATACCTTAACTGAACTTTGAAATTAAAGCAGTGAAATCGAATGATGCTGTCGTTTGAATTTCCACGACACTCGGGCTCATTTCGGAAAAGGAAGGGACCCTGCTTGGTAATGCAATTGGGACAATGAGCAACAAACGTTCATGCTAAGTTGCTGTAATTTTGTGATGCAACATTTTAAAAGTTTGAATAGCTGAGGTCTGCCATACAGTTCTAAAACTTTACGTGCTTCCAGTCTTCCTTGTTGGTTGATTGAAGGTTTGAAGCCGTCGATCGAGGAGGTGGCGACAGTCACTCATTGTCGGCCGTCGCTGTTGCAGAAGCTGGATGTTGGCGCGCCTTCTTCTCGACATGGTCACAAGACGAAACGGGCTCTTGATGTGCGCCAGCTAATGCTTCCCGTCGGCGACACCGTGTCAGAAACTATCATAGCAAGTCGAGCACAATTACATGCTGCCAAACCCCGAAAGCGCGGCAACTCGCGGTAGCTTCACACAACACGCCTGCTCCACTGCACCACCCCAGCCAGACCCTCTCTGCTCAGCCCGCGCTCCACGCGGCAGAGATAACACAACAAAGATCCTGAATACCTTCGTTCTCCACACGACCTATCGATGTATTCGTTCGATAGTATAGTTTTCCCTAGGCCAGACCCAGCGTATAAATACAAATAATATTTACAAAACAAACCAATTATACATCGACATAAATGCATATATATACAAATAGTAAAACAATTACAATATACAAAGACACGGAAATGTTATATCTTCAGGTAACAAAATAAGGAAAAAAATTTGCAGTGCAGTAGATGGAAATAGGAGGATATGCATTTCCGGCGTTACACGTGCCCCACATTGTCAGAGGATGTTCGTGTAACCTAAACAGACTCAAAAAATGTACCAAAAAAGAAACAGCGGAAATGCATATGCTCAAAACATCAACAAAATTTAGCATTCGTCTAATTAACCATGAACCAATTTGTAGACGATAATAATTGAGTGGAGCCACTCCTAATCTTATTCTACTCTGTCATCTTGCACAAAATAAAACATGTTGACAACATATTAAAATTCATAGAAAACATAGAAAATGGTTTAGCTATTCCAAAATCGTCAAAATTCGTAACACTATCAAGAAATGGAATACTATTTACAAAATTAATCAGAGTACATGGTCATAAAAACAGGTAGATCAAAATACGCAAATTAATTATTAATTACATATTATACACGTTTTTATGTAACCTTTTCATAATTAATATTCTCGTCATGAGAGTCCAATTAACGCTAAAAAAGAAAATAATATACAGCAGATCGAAAAAAAAACATAAATATTGACAGCAGAATTCTTTCAGCTGTCCGGGAAGAAAAACAATTCCGCCTCCTGTACTCGCAAGTGCAAAGAATGCCGACAGCGGCACATAAGCCGACAGCGGCTCCGCCTCGCCAGTATTGTTGCGCCCGCCTGTGCGGCACGCTTGATCTCACTCGCCTGTGTAACGGCATTTTCAGAACGTCCGTTTCACTGAATTCTTTCGGAAAAACTCACTCCCGAGTAATCTCAAGGAGTCCATTAACACTATCACAGTGGATAACTCAACACTGCCCATCATCACACATATACAAGCCTGAAACTTAAAACATCGTCGAAGCTCATCGGCAATGACTAGTAAAACACATATTCATGAAATCTTACAGCTTGTTACAAAATCATATTTCCATTCCTTAATCTACTGTGACTCAGCTGAAAACTTAAACTAGCAGCTTGGATTTTTCAGTAGATTAATAATCAGTTTCTCTTAAATCATTTAGTAAAAATTAATTACTTATTAATTACAACTTCTTTAATGACCTCTTGGTCAGGCAAAAGCATGGCAATCTAGCAAATCGTTTAATCTTACACTCTATATTTACATACTGTACAAATTACCCATTGTGTGGTATTAATCGATCCTAGGTTGGTATAATTTCAAGTCTACAATATTCCGTATACCTAATCGTTTTCCAGAGCCTGGAGACTCTAAGCAATAAGCATTTGTGTAAGGTATACCACTGACTTTATATGGTCCATTATAAACAAACTTAAATTTAGAAATTTCATTGTCTATCTTGCTCGATTTCTCATGAGCTTTTACAAGTACTAAGTCTCCGATTGCAAACTTATCAAAACGCGCTTTAGCGTCATGACGACGTATGCGAGCATCGGCTTTTAGCTTCATTACTTCTCGCAAACGATCTTTTTTCACACCATTACTAATGTCAATCCGTGGAGGGAATTTGATTATCTCTTCCAATTCACTTTCTACACTTTTGTCAATGCCGAAATTCCTCACGTTACGGCAGTTCAAATTCATTCCTATGTCAATGTCATCCGGGCAGTTAACAATGTGTATAGACTGGTATTGCCTATGCACACCGTCTCCTGCCTCGTCAAAACCAACTACCATTGCTTTATCTAGTGACATACATGTCAAAGTTTTGCTTTCGCAGTTAATCACTGCACGGTACTTTAATAGCCAATCTAACCTGATAATTACTTCCGTAGTTAAGTCTGGCACGACGACAAACTCCTGTTCAAATCGTGCCCCACATATCTCGAAGTGGACAAAAATCTGTTTTGTGACCGGTTTACTGGCCTTCCCAGTAGCACCGATAATTTTCACTCCTGTTACTGGTATAACTACGATGCCAGGTCTGTCTTTCAGTAACTGAAATGTTTTTCCAGATACAGCACTCAATTCTGCACCGGTGTCAATCAACAAGTTTAGTTGTAGGCCGTGCATATTAACAGACACTACTATCTGTCTACACTTGTCCTCGACTGTTTCTTTATTTTCCCACAGTAAATCCTCGTCTATATCCAGGTCATTCCAGAAAAAAACCATCCGGCTTTGATCCTAAATTCGGCTTATCTGGCGGCTTTTTCAGCCTCTGTTCACATACAGTTTTAATTTCAACACGTTTGTCCTGAGGCTTAGTCTGTAGCTTCGCCTCCAATACCGAAACCTTTTCCTGTTACTCGTCAACTAGTGAGTGTTGCTTTGCTATCAATTCACTAATTGTCACCTTCGTTGATTCCTCTTTGGTCAGATTGATCTCATCTGCCAATCTACCTGGAGAAATGTGCCCAGTACTATCTGCAATTACTTCCTCTAGATCTGCGCAACCCACACTGCTACTGTCTGACCGTATAACGTCAGCTCTAACCTCATACACGCTGTAATCTACATGCTTTCTACCAATCGTGTCCGGCTATCACTAAAATTCTCGTAATCTTTCTCCTCAATACTTACGCAATGTTTAAACTGGAGTTTCGCGTCGAATGGGTCGGCCACTTCTAACACTATAACTTTCGGTAAAGTCTGCCGGTGTGGGCCAGAACTTTACGTTACTACTTCAACATCCAACTCCTGCGCGACGAAACACGACGAATCTTGCTCGTGCTCCCCATTAACATCAACTGTTTCTGGTAAAGTCTGCCGGTTAGGGCCAGAACTTTCTGTTACTTCACAAATACTATCTTCCTGTGGGACGAGACGCGGCAAATCCTGCCCGCCCTCCCCATAAACACTTCTCCCGTACAGGCCACTATAATCTCTTAATTCGTCGTATAAGCGACCGAACTGCCTTAACCAGACCTCATCCCTCTCTGCATCCCCTCGCTCAATGACGGACGTGTTATCCGACATCTGACCTTCTCTGAACAAATGCGAATCATTCTTAAACTCAATCTTCATTTCCGCTGTGGGTGTTACAGCTGCCACTTTACAATCGATTTCCGGAACACTACTTAAATTGTTCTCACTGACAGTGAATGTATTCTCTACTTCCGTCTCTACAACTGATCTACTACTTGTGGGTGCACTCCTTTCTCCCAACACTGGCACACTCTCCCGCCGTTGATTAGTCCATACGGAATTTTCATAACGACGACACCTGGGTTTTCTCTTGTTATTGGGCCTCCAAAATTTCTCCACGGCCGGTCGGCCCCTCACCGGCGCGGCTAATGGTTTCCCTGTCTCGTCCCAGCAGATACGCTCCCCAGATGCTGCTGAGGCGGCTGATCACATCCTCTGGCGTTATTTCTATTCTGCGAAGCCCGTATCACGCTAGTATGATACTGGTTTCCGTCATTCCTGTTATTATTTGCATTGTACCGATTGTCGTCACGGCCCGAACCACTATTGTTATTGCTGCCAAGATCGCAGTATGCACTATTCCCATGGTTATCATTGTTGTAATACCCGTTGTTGTTACCACGGCCTCTACCAGTATCGCGATTATTGCGCCAATTATCCTCGTCCTCAACTCTTTCCAGGAAATCATTGATTGTCCTGTAATTGCTTCCTACGTAGCATTTTGTATCATCTGGAAACTTCTTGTAGAGTTCCCAGACTATTTCGGATTCCGTGCGGCGATCAAGCAAATATTCCAACTTGCGGATCCCGCCCTCACAAAACTCCTTCATCGAACCGCGCGAATTCGCATCGAAAGGCCTCGATACGACAAATTCGCGCCAGACACTTTGCTGTTTTTGCTCTGACCAGTATTCAGCCAGAAACAAATTTTTAAACTCGTCAAAAGTCAAGTTCGTAATGTTGAGGTTTAAGCCCCAACGCTTGGCATCACCAGCCAACACATCAATAATCGCATTAATTTTTCTCTCATTAGTCCATGATCTGGGTAAAATTCTTTCACAATTTTTAATGAAATCCGTCGGGTGTATACCGCCTTTTCTCAAGGGGTCGAACCGCTCCTCTTTCGTCAACAATTCCGAACTATGTGCACAGATTGGCACATAGCTCTGTTTTTCGTCAAGTTTCTTTTCTAATTCCGAAACTCTCGTAATTACTTGCCAAGTGGTTGTCGCAAGCGTTTCTACTCCCCTGTTTTTCTCTTCGCAGGTATTAGCCTGCTTCGTCACTTTAGCATCAACCTCGGACACTAAAGCCTTTAAAGTTTCCACTTTCTGTTGATCCTCTTTTTTCACTAATTGAATTTGTTCCGTCACCTTATTCTCGATGATCGGAGCAACTGCTTCTCCTACACTTTTCTCGATTCTGCTAATTTCGGAATTAAAACGAGTATTTATGCTCGCAATTTCCGCCTGAATGCTTACCATTTCCTTTTTAAGATTACCGATTTCGGTATTAATTACAACAATATCTTCTTTCATTTTATCAACTTCTGTGTTGACAACTCCAACATTGTTGTTAACAACATTAATAGCTTTGTTCTGATTGTCTAGCTTCCGTTCAATTTTTTCAGCCTGAGCTTCTTGCTTGGCAGCCTGAGCTTTAATTTCTGCCGATTGACTCTTGATTTCATTAATCAAAACATTCAATAAATCAGTTAAATTCCCGGAAACTACCGGTTTTACTTCCGTAGCGGCTTCCTCTTTAATTGTCCCCCCGTATTCGTCATCAAGGGATTCAGACTTGATTTTCACTTCCGATTCCGAAACATTTTCTAAAGTTTGGAATTCCATTTCTGCTCTTTGTTGCGTTTCGGCGGTCGCGTCTTTCACGCTAGCCGCCTGCCCCTGAACAATGGGTACCGCGGTGCGCGTTTCCCACTGTTCGACCGATTGTTCCTTATCCAAGTGTACCAAATTTTGGTAATTGTTGCCTTCACTCATTTTAATAATTTTCAATATAAATGCCAAATCTCAAATCTAATTACGATTCCTCACACTCTTATTCTCGCTGACATATCGACCATTTCGTAACCAGTACTTTGTTACGAGATTTGCACAATGCAAGATTCGTGTCCAGAACAACCTCAAATTTGAAGAATGTCCTGTCACGGTCGCCAGGTGTAACCTCCCCCTCACTTATCGACCTTAATGACAGTGAAAAATTAAACCGCGTGTACCTAATGGAAATTTGGGAAAAGCAATCGTCACCGAAGTTAATCTGTCGGTAAAGAGGGAGGAAAGGGTTACATCTAAATGAAAGGAAAAATGCAAATGAAACTGGTGGAAATTAATTTTGAAAAGGGGTAAAGTTAATAAAGAAAGTAAATGTGCGGCCGTTACGTTAACAATTAACTAGCGGTAATTACATATTTGAGATTTGGCGGAAATTACGGTCGCCAGTCCTAAGGACAATTACTATAGTAACTGAAAAAGAAAGGTTATTACACATATAATTAGCACTAGAAGCGTGGCAACTGAAGGTTGACATGTGTAGTGTGAAAACTGAAAGTTTGTCAGAAGTAGTAAATTTCGCTACACTCTGACTTAATTTAGCAAAAGAATTAATAAAACCGGAAAATCGAAAGTTAATTAAGTGACTGAAGTTAATAGTGAGCTTTCTTTCTGAAGCACATCGAAATTCAATAAAATACGGTTAGTCTTGGACTACCTCAACAATCATTTCAAAAGCTACTTGAATCTACCCAATTTAGAAATAAGAGATTTAACTTTGAATTTGAATTAAATGATTCTGAACAATTAACAATAGTAAAATTTAGTATGTACCAAGCTGAGCTGCAGTCACAGGTAACTAAAATACGATAACAAAACTCGCACTCTTAATTTGTGCTTGTGCAATCTAAATATTGTAGCCAGCTATGAATACCTTAACTGAACTTTGAAATTAAAGCAGTGAAATCGAATGATGCTGTCGTTTGAATTTCCACGACACTCGGGCTCATTTCGGAAAAGGAAGGGACCCTGCTTGGTAATGCAATTGGGACAATGAGCAACAAACGTTCATGCTAAGTTGCTGTAATTTTGTGATGCAACATTTTAAAAGTTTGAATAGCTGAGGTCTGCCATACAGTTCTAAAACTTTACGTGCTTCCAGTCTTCCTTGTTGGTTGATTGAAGGTTTGAAGCCGTCGATCGAGGAGGTGGCGACAGTCACTCATTGTCGGCCGTCGCTGTTGCAGAAGCTGGATGTTGGCGCGCCTTCTTCTCGACACGGTCACCAGTCGAAACGGGCTCTTGATGTGCGCCAGCTAATGCTTCCCGTCGGCGACACCGTGTCAGAAACTATCATCGCAAGTCGAGCACAATTACATGCTGCCAAACCCCGAAAGCGCGGCAACTCGCGGTAGCTTCACACAACACGCCTGCTCCACTGCACCACCCCAGCCAGACCCTCTCTGCTCAGCCCGCGCTCCACGCGGCAGAGTTAACACTACCAAAGATCCTGAATACCTTCGTTCTCCACACGACCTATCGATGTATTCGTTCGATAGTATAGTTTTCCCTAGGCCAGACCCAGCGTACAACATCGACATAAATGCATATATATACAAATAGTAAAACAATTACAATATACAAAGACACAGAAATGTTATATCTTTAGGTAACAAAATAAGGGAAAAATTTGCAGTGCAGTAGATGGAAATAGGAGGATACGCATTTCTGGCGTTACAGGTGTTTCTGTTAGCTGGCAGACAGATCTGACGAAGACGGCGAGTAAATGCAGGAACAAATTGGAAAACTAACTATATTTATGAGAAATTTTATTTATGTCTTCAATGTTAAGTGAGTTGTTTATTACAATGTGTACATTACTCTGATCTACTTCCTTCGAAGAAGCACTTCATGGTCTATAGGAACTTCACTTACTACCAGCCTACTTGGTATATTTGGCAAGCAATTGGAAAGCACAGCAAAACCTAACTTGGATGTGTCCAATGATGCTGCAGAATCTGTTGAAATTTAACCATTTCTATAATTTTTCTATGAGTTCGGATAAATTACTTTCCGGAGCTTCTTTTCACATACTAAAGCAGTCGTCTTTTCTGTAATCAAAGAGCAGGCCTCTTTGCTTATTATTTCGCAATACGGCGGTGCAAGAGTGAAGATTCCGTAATTTAGATCCCAGATAAGGCAAATGTGACTCAATCAGTTTCATTAGCCGTGTCTGTAGTTTCACGTTTTCACGCCATAAATGCCTCAATTCCTTCCAACAGTTTCGGATAAATGGATAATTCAAACGCGTAACTAACCAACAACATTTCCTCAGATGACACAACAATACCGACATGCCTATCTGTTGAGGACGAATGAAAATAGGTGATACTCCGGTCTTTGAGCACCAGCTTGCAGCTCATCTTGAATTGGGATGGATCATTTACAGAAAAATTGATCGTGATTTAGAATATGGTGGCACATTTCAGGTTCGATTATCACCCATCGGTTCGTTATACACGATGATTCTTTTCATCACACCTTTCGACACAAACATTAACGTTACCGCATGTATTTATTAACGATTACTCGTTTACTGACTGTTATTCGCAATCCTTACAAGAAATAATCGATTGCTGAGCACAGCACCGTATCTCGTTAACGGTGTCTAGAATACTGCTTGTGACTCGGTAGACAGCGGCTGCCACGTTGCAACAGTGGTCCTAATCATCCTTATGCAATGTCCGCGCCTTACTGGTATTTCAAAGTACACAGTAGCATATTATGTCGGTAACTGTATGTGAACTCTCTGTATACAACATAGCGAAAGCTGCCATTACAAATTTTTTGCATAATTTTTGACAATTGCTGAAATATTTCTTAAACCATATTCAATTACTTCAAGGAGCAAAAATGGCAATAGTTGACAGAAAAAAATACTAACATGTCTTAGCAAGCGTACACCTTGACAATGTTTGACAGCAAATTCAGACGCCGTCGTTGGATAAAGAGATGTTTGTGAAGATATTCTCAGGTGAAGTGAGAAAATCCATCATCTACAATTTAATTAGCATGTTTATGCTACGAGGTGAGTGATATTTACATACGAATTGCTTTCATATATGAACATTCCTTGAGTTTATTTGAAATTAGTCAGCATCAGGCGAAGTCACGTGAACGCATCAGCTGGCAGATGGCCCTGAGTTTCCTACTGGTGTTTGCGAGAAAGCGGGATGGAAAGCCGCCACCTGTGACATTTCTAATCTATTTCTGAGCATTGTTGGGTAATACAATCGAACGGGAAACTTTTTAGCATGAAATATTAATTTCCGGATGTCTGTCAGAATTTTAAGTAGTAATGCGAGCTCAGTTGCGAGGTAGGAGCTCATACAATGACTGTGGTAATCTAATACTGTCCTGGTATTGCACGCAAGTATTAAGTTGTAACTCAACATTGTCAGTGAGTGCAAACGTGACAAAGTTGCAGCATTCTACTCCCTTTACAGTTCATCCTGTCAGATTAAAGCCATCAGTCAGCCTACTCTTTCCTAATGACATGCAGCCCTACTGTATGATTTACTGATAGTGGCATTCTGTTGAGTTAAAATTCCGGACGTAAAGTAGTCTAATATTCTGATTTCCAGGTAGAAAATTTGGGAGGATGATGTTATTAGCGGTTCTAGGCGCTACAGCCTGGAACCGCGCGACCGCTACGGTCGCAGGTTCGAATCCTGCCTAGGGCATGGATGTGTGTGATGTCCTTAGTTAGGTTTAAGTAGTTCTAAGTTCTAGGGGACTAACGACCTCAGAAGTTAAGTCCCATATTGCTCAGAGCAATTTGAACCATGATATTATTAGGGAAAACAAAACTGGCTTTATATAGTACGCCAGCGGAAAGACAGCTCTTCTTGACTATCAGCGGGCCGATGTGGCCGGGCGGTTCAGGGCACTTCAGTCCGGAACCGCGCTGCTGCTACGCGTGCAGGTTCGAATCCTGCCTCGGGCATGGATGTGTGTGGTGTCCTTAGATTAGTTAGGTTTAAGTAGTTGTAAGTCTAGGAGACTGATGCCCTCAGATGTTAAGTCCCATAGTGCTTAGAGCCATTTGAACCAATTTTTGATACAGAGAGGCTGATTGTTGAAACGCACTCGTACGAATTGGCGCGGCAAGAAACAAATGTTCAAATGTGTGTGAAATCTTATGGGAGTTAACTGCTACGGTCATCAGTCCCTAAGCTTACACACTACTTAACCTAAGTTATGCTAAGGACAAACACACACACCCATGCCCGAGGGAGGACTCGAACCTCCGCTGGGACTAGCCGCACAGTCCATGACTGCAGCGCCTGAGACCGCTCGGCTAATCCCGCGCGGCGGCAAGAAACACTAGGAAATGTTATTGTAAGGGCACACCACAAAATCCTTACTTTGCGTATTGACCAGTATCAGTGGACGTGATTCTTTGTTGGCTGACGGTATTTGCGTCGACATTTAAAATGTTTGTGTTTTCTGAAGTTAGAGAAAGTACGTGTCTTAGGATGAAACTTACCTTTAGCCTTAGAGCTTAAGTGCTACGGAAGGGTTTGCATAGCTGAACCTCTATATGGAATGTGCCTATTTGAGTTCACAGTTTGTAGAAACTGACGGTAAGTCATTGACTAAAGCTGAAGTAATATCTGGCACTCCCCGAGGGAGTGGTACAGGCCCTCTGCTGTTCTTGATCGACGTAAATGATTGTGGATGCCATCTGGGCAATCCTCTTAGATTGTTTGCAGATGATTCTGCCATTTAACGTCATTTAAAGTCAGCAGATGGTCAAAACGAACTGCAAAAAGAGTTAGAAAAGGTCTATATATGGTGCAAAAAGTGGTAATTGGCTCTAAATCATGAAAAGTGTGAAGTCATTCATATGACAAAACGCTAAAAACAGTACGCTAAATTTCAGTTACACGTTAAATCACATAACTGTAAATGTTGTAAACGCATCTAAATACTTAGGAATTACAGTTAGGATTAACGTAAATTGAAACGATTACTCAGATTGAGGGGAAAGCAAACCAAAGACTGCGATATATTGACAGAAAATTTAGAAAATGTAACAGGTATGTTAGAGAGACTGGTTACACTAAGCTTGTTCGCCCTCTTTGGAGTATTGCTGTGCGATGTGGGGCCCACATCAGATAGAATTGAAGGAGGACATCGAAAAAGTTCAAATAAGGAGAGATCGTTGCGTATCATCGCGGAATAGGGGAAAAAGTGCCACGGATCCACGAATTGGCGTGGCAGTCGAAAACAAAGGCGCTTCTCGCTGCGACAAGTCCTTCTCTAGAAAATTCAATCATTAACTTTTCCTCAGAGTGTGAAAGTACACACACCAAAAAAAGTTTTGCATCACCTCGGTTCCTGGAGTTCCGGAATCTGTACAGAAAATAGGAATAGAGATCAACGTAAAATAGTTCCGCCGTTTTTATTGCTCCTAAAAACCAAACATTACATGTTGTACCACCACACAGCGAGACCTTCAGAGGTGGTGGTCCATATTACTGTAAACACCGGTACCTCTAATACCCAGTTGTACGTCCTCTTGCATTGATGCATGCCTGTGCATACTATGCACAAGGTCATCACGGCACTGTTGGTCCAGATTGTCCCACTCATCAACGGCGATTCGGCTTAGATCCCTCAGAATGGTTGGGGGGTCACGTCGTCCATAAACAGCCCTTTTCAATTTATCCCAGGCATATTCGATAGTGTTCATGTCTGTAGAACATGCTGGTCACTCTAGTTGAGCGATGCCGTTATCCTGGATGGAGTCATTCACAAGATGTGCACGATGAGGGCGCGAATTGTCGTCCACGAAGACGAATGCCTCGCCAATATGCTGCCAATATGGTTGCACTATCGGTCGGAGGACGGCATTCACGTGTCGTACAGCCGTTATTGCGCCTTCCATGACCACCAGCGGCGTACGTCGGCCATACGTAACATCACCCCAAAACAGCAGAGAATCTCCACCTTGCTGCACACGCTGGACAGTGTGGTAAGGTGTTCAGCCTGACCGGTTTGCCTCCAAACACGTCTCCGACGATTCTCTGGTTGAAGGCATATGCGACACTCATCGGTGAAGAGAACGTGATGCCAATCCAATGCGGCCCATTCGGCATGTTGTTGGGCCCACCTGTACCGCGCTGCATGATGTCGTGGTTGCAAAGATGGACCTCGCCATGGACATCGAAAGTGAAGTTGTCCATCATGCGCACAGTTTGAGTCGTAACGCGACGTCCTGTGGCTGCACGAATAGCATTATTGAACATGGTGGCGTTGCCGTCAGGGTTCCTCCGAGCCATAATCCGCAGGTAGCAGTCATCTACTGCAGTAGTAGTCCGTGGGCGGCGTGAGCGAGGCATATCATCGACAGTTCCTGTCTCTCTGTATCTCCTCCATGTCCGAACAACATCGCTTTGGTTCACTCCAAGACGCCTGGACACTTCCCTTGTTGAGAGCCCTTCCTGACACAAAGTAACAATGCGGACGCTGTCGAACCGCGGTATTGACCGTATAGGTATGGTTGAACTACAGACAACATGAGCCGTGTACCTCCTTCCTGGTGGAATGACTGGAACTGATCGTCTGTCGGAACCCCTCTGTCTAATAGGCGCTGCTCATGCATGGTTGTTTACATGTTTGGGCGGGTTCAGTGACATCTCTGAACAGTCAAATTGACTGTGTCTGTGATACAATATCCACAGTCAACGTCTATCTTCAGGAGTTCTGGGAACCGTGGTGATGCAAAACTTTTTTTGATGTGTGTATTTTCGTGGCGCTCTCCTAGATAGACATACTGATCATCATAATAAGAGACATCCAGTCGTATGGAAAGACTAAAGTGTTTGTTTTTCCCGCACGCTGTTCAAGAGTGGAATGTAGGAAACCTACATTTAATTGTGAATTGCAGGGAAATCATGTAGATGTAGATGCAGATAAAGAAGAATGCTGAAAGGATTTCTGTGATAAACCAGCGGTATTTATTTTCCTCGTTTCTTAGAGTTATCCCACTGGCTATCCTATTACTGGTATATTGATTAGGTTGTAGACTGATCGTCGACGTTCTTGGGCCGGTAATAAGCATAATTATGAGAAATACAGTATACAATAACCATCCATCAACAACTTCAGCCAGAAACTCCCGTTATAACAGCATCGTACGAATACTGGAAAGATATTCGTATCCTCAGTACAGCGGCTTTCGAGGTCTCTAGACCGTATGTTTATTTTGACGGCCTTGTAAGGTTACGGTCGCTTGGCCACTGCCATGCCTACGGCACTCGTACCTCGCTAATGGCTGAGTTTGTTTCTTGAGGACGTTAAGGCAACACCTCATAAATAATTATCACTCGCTGTGTACACAGCTTCTTTTCACCCAGCGGTCCCTGAGTGCTATTATCACCGCGCCGTTAAAGTACTTCGTGTATGCCCTGCTATATTCTGGCGTTGCAGTGCTGACGGGCCGTAACGTCCTGTCACAGCTAATATCTGTTTCTATTTATCATTGATCAATGACAGAGATCTTCACTCACCTACTGATTTGCTTTGGGTGGTCTCACAGTGTAATTAACTTACAGGTCTCCTGGAAGGTCCCACTGCAGATAGCACGTAGTTGCTTTCAACACCTGTTCGAATTGCTCACCTACGTAGAGTGCAACACGATAGTTACAGGTATTTTTTATTAATCTAGTAATTCGTGTTGGGTTTTAATTAGCTGAGACATATCGTACATACGAGGGTGAGCCGAATGAAAACCTTAAATATTTATTTATTATGCAGAAGTGGTACAAAGCTGTATCACTTTTCAACATAATCTCCCCCACGCTCAATGCAATTCCTCCAGCGCTTACAAAGTGCATAACTTCCTTTAGAAAAGAATTCTTTCGGTAGACCGCGCAACCACTCATGCACCGCGTGGCGTACCTCTTCATCAGAACGGAACTTCTTTCCCCCCATTGCGTCTTCGAGTGGTCTAAACATATGGAAATCACTTGGGGCAAGGTCTGGTGAGTATGGTGGATGAGGAAGACACTCAAAATGCAAGTTTGTGATTTTTGCAACTGTTGTACGGGGAGAGTGGAGCCTTGCATTGTCGTGTTGCAAAAGGACGCCTGCTGACGGCAATCCACGTCGCTCTGATATGATTGCAGGCCGCAGATGATTTTTTAGGAGATCTGTGTATGATGCACTGGTGACAGTGGTCCCTCTAGGCATGTAATGCTCCAAAATGACGCCTTTTTCGTCCCAAAAGAGAGTCAGCATAACCTTCCCTGCTGATGGTTCTGTTCGAAACTTCATTGGGTTTTGGTGATGAGAAATGGCGCCATTCCTTGCTCGCTCTCTTCGTTTTCGGTTGGTGGAAGTGAACCCTTGTTTCGTCCCCGGTAACGATTCTTGCAAGGAAGCCATCACCTTCTCGTTCAAAGCGCCGAAGAAGTTCTTCACAAGTATCGACACGCCGTTCTCTCATTTCAGGAGTCAGCTGCCGTGGCACTCATCTCGCAGACACTTTGTGAAACTGGAGCACATCATGCACAATGTGGTGTGCTGACCCATAGCTAATCTGTAAACATGCTGCAATGTCATTCAGTGTCACTCGGCGGTTTTCCTTCACTATGGCTTCAACTGCTGCAATGTTCTGTGGAGTCACAACTCGTTGTGCCTGACCTGGACGAGGAGCATCTTCCACTGAAGTCACACCATTTGAGAACTTCCTACTTCATTTGTAGACTTGCAGCTGTGGCAAACATGCATCACCGTACTGAACCTTCATTCGTCGATGAATTTCAATAGGTTGAAAGGTGGCTACACTGTGCCACTGCGCCAGAGAGTGCGCCAAAGAGTACTATTAAGCCGCCTCCACAGTGCGTGTTAAGAGATCGTAGCAGTCAGTGGTTGTTGAGAGTTCATGGCAGTCTGTGCTTGTTAGGAGATCGGAGAGGACAGTGTGTGTTAAGAGCTCGTGCTTGTCGTGAAGTCGGAGTAAGATGTTGTAGTAAAGAGTGTTGTTCCATATTTTATGCAGTTATTTGATGGGAGAGATAGCAGATGTTATTGTAATGAGTGCATTTCGTCAATATATATGAAGGTAAAAATTACAATGTTTTTTTTATTAATTGTGTGTGTGAAATAATGCGTCACTACAGGTTCAGTCAACAAAGCATCTGGCTCGTGTTCTTGCATTAGAGTGTAATTCTGGTTTTCTTGCGTAATTATAGTTTTTCTAAATTTCTTTTGTCACGCCAGTATAGTTGGTATTTAAAAATTCTTGTCTTGTTGGAAAAGAACCGTGCCAGATGTGGACGTTGAGTCACACTCCCACATACAGAACAGTTACATTTGTGCTTGGATTTTGTAGGTTTTATAGTTGCTGGGGTCTTAATTAATTAACTGTGTTTACGAAAATTTTCGTACATTGTTCTTTGCAGTCAGATAGCGTAATAATACTAGTCAGGGCCAACCGTTTACGAGACACTGCGTAATCGGACATACAGCTATTAAAATCATTTTCAATCATATTATATTTAATTAAGCCCCCATGCACGTGGCGACCGCTGCTTCGGATCGTCCCTTGGAATTGTTCTGACTGTAAAAGTAGTTGACAGTAGTATTGTTGTAGTAATTTGTAGTTTAGTAATTGGAGTCTATTTTGCATGTGTAGATTTGGTAATTGGCATTCTTCTAATGGTATTTTTCAAAATTTAATTTTTATTGCCTTGTATACGCGTTTGACAATTTTGTGCAATTATTTCAATTGTTCGATTGATCGTGTTTGAGGGAGTCATTGCATTTGAATGGTATTGTTGAGATAAAGAGTCACCGTGTGTAATTTTCGTACAGTGACGAATTCTTTGTATGTTTTGCAAATGATTACGCGATCTATGAAAAAGGCAAAAATGATGGATAGTGAGAATGACGAAATTGTTGACATGGCGAACTCGCCAACACAGGAAAACAGTGCGATGAATAATGGAGTTGAAAACAATGTAATGAGTCGGGAAAATAGTCCGGAACCATTTCAAAATTTTTCTCAATCAGAAAATCCACAGAATCCGAGATTAACGATAGAAGATTCTGGAATAGTATCGAACACTGATAGCTTTACAGCTATGACGAAGGAAAATGGTTTTGCGGGAAATGTTAGGGGCGAAAAGAATTTCGAACCGGCTGATATGGAGCAGTTGATGGGTGTAATATTAAATTTGGGATCTGAATTAAAAACACAGATGGGAACAATGGAAACACGGTTTAGATCGGAATTAAAAACAGAGATAGGAACTTTACGATCTGAATTAAAAACTGATATGGGAACAATGGAAACACGGTTTGGATCTGAATTAAAAACAGAGATTGGAACAATTAAAACAGAGATGGGAACTTTGGAAACACGGTTAGATTCAAGAATAGGGACATGTTTCAAAAATATGAAAGATGAATTAAAGAAGGAAATCAGAGAGGAAGTACAACCGATTCTGAATTCTCACAATAATAGATTAATTGCAGTAGAAATCAGACAAAGGGAACAGGATAGAGAACAGGAAGAAAGAGATCGCGTGATAGTACAGAATTTTTCAGAGTTAAATTTACAACGTGCAAAGGATAAGGAAGAAATATTTGAGAGAATCGAAAGATCCGTACCAAATGACAGATTAAATAACCTAACACAACAATATGAACAGCTAGCTACCAAATGTGACAATACTGAAACCCGAGTCGCGACACTTACGGAAGACATAAATAAACAGAAAGAACAATTAGGTGACTTATCGGAAAGAGTTGAGGAAATTTCAGATAAACTGACAAATCTTAGTTTACATGGGGACAGAGATTCGGATGATACAGCACCATTGCCATTTGCAGAAACCGAAGAATACCAGAACATAAATAAGCATGTTGAAAATCAGGGAAAATTTAATGAACGCGTGAAAAGGGAATTTGAGGCATTACGAAAGCAAGTCAAGCAGATCGAAGGCGAAATTGTAGGAAAAGATAGCAGAAAAAATTTAGAATCACAGGTAGCAGAGGGGTTTGAAGAAAATAATTTGTTTCATTTACGGGATGCAACAGGAGAGCGCCAGGCGCGCGAACTTTACAATAATCGACATTCGGACTGGGACAGACGCGGTAGGTCTTTGTCGCCACGAGGCGAAAACTTTGACTATAAACACTTTTTGACTGTCCGGAAATTTAAGATCTTCCGCAATTCTAAGAATGACATACATCCATGTGCATGGTTAGATCAATTTATGTACGCACTTCCACCAAATTGGCCACTAAGTCACAAACTGGAATTTATGTGTGGATATTTAGAAAACGAACCGGCGACGCGGATGCGTGCACTCATTAGAGATTGTAATAATCTAAATGATTTTTATCATGCATTTCTATCGGCATATTGGTCCGAAAACACGCAAGACAGAGTCAAACACAGTCTTATTATGCAGCGTAATTTCAAACAGTCTGAGTTCCGCACGCCGGCAGAGTACTTTGAAGACATGATTCGAAAAAATCAGTTCCTGTCCAACCCTTATAGCCCGACTGAATTAATTCGCATTTGTTTAACTAAGCTGCCACAATCCATAAGACAAATTGCTTTGGCCGGAAGATGTAAAGACGACATTGAGACTTTTAAGACTTTGTTGCAAGAACTTGAGTATGACAACGACGACGGGACCTCTAGTAACTTTTTCAGTAACAGTAATTACAATAGATTTTCAGAGAAAAGTGATAGTGGTCGGAACGGACGTTATAGCGGTAATTTTGAGAATGACAGACGTAACAGACAGGACAACAGATACCAGCCTTATGATAATAACAGACGTTCTAACAGAAATTACACAGACAATAGCGGTAATTCGTACCGGAATGATCAATCATACGGAAACAGTCATCGGTATCATCAGGACAGAAATTATTCATACAGTAATAGAAATTCTTACTACAGAAATAATCAGGGTAGTAGATACAACAATAATTTCAGAAGTGACAGTCGAAATTATACAAGAAGTAGTTATGCAGACAGACCGGAAAACAGAAATTTTAATAACAGACACAACCAAGAATTTGCATCTAACAGACAGGAGGGACCTAATTGGCATCCTCCACGTGACAGAAATTCAGAAAGACAAGTGCAAATAGTAGAAATTGATCCGCGAAATGACGTGAATACTCAAAGACGTGACGCAAACAATCGACAATGACTTGCAGCTTCGGCTTCTGGCAGCAATATAGACGGTTCAGAAAGTAATGACACTACGACTTTACACTACGTACGCCTGGAAGACATGAGAGACATTTTGTTAGATGAAAAGGAAAATAATGTAGACGCATTTTTACATCCTGTTATTGAAGTATGTGTGGGTAAGAATAAGTTCACTGCAGTTTTAGATTCTGGGAGCCCATTGAATGTCATTAGTGAATCAGTTTTTCGTATATGTGAAAGAACTATTGCCTGTCCTGTGTTGCCTATTTCTAAAACTACAATTCAAGGTGCTATTTCTGGAAAAAGTGTGGAGGTCAAACAACAGACCAATTTAAATTTCATTTGTCAAGGATACGAATTTTCTGCTAATTTTATTATTGTTCCATCACTCAGTACACAAGTTATATTAGGTATGGAGTTTCTTAATGCACATAAGGCCATTTTGAACTTTAAAGAAGGAAGTGTAAATTTGACTGTTGCTGGAATGCCGAAATGTTTAAAATTTTTCGAGTGTTTAACAAGATCTGAGTCAGATACAAAATGTTTAAGGTTTCTTACTTCTGATGTTTTCGTTGAGCATTATGACGACAATGTGTTTATTCATGATAATGACAACAGATACAGAGACGCGATGGATGATATAATTAATAGCGAAGAATTAATTAACGAAAAGGTTAAGAAAGCTGAAGTGCCAGATGACGTTGCAAGAGAAGAGCTGCACCACATTTTGACTTCACATGCTACAGTGTTTAGTCATCACACAGGAACTATACAAGGCTTACAATATCTATTTAAAGTAAAAGAACACACACCATTTCGCGGGAAAACGTACGCTATTCCTTTGGCTTACAGAGACAAGGTTAAGAATGAACTTCAGTACATGTTAGATCAGGGCATTATTGAGCCTGCAGTCAGTCCTTATACTGGCCCATTACACGTTGTTCTTAAAAAGGATGGATCAATTCGTTTGGTTCTGGATTCCAGACAGATAAATAATATCATTATTCCTGAAACTGACCGTCCACAAAATTTAGATGAACTTCTTCAACATTTCCATGGAATTAAAGTTTTATCCACGATTGATATGCGCGCAAGTTTTTGGCAAATAGAACTCCACCCTGATTGTAGAAAATACACTGCTTTTTTTAGCTTTTGGTAACTGTTACCAATTTCGGAAATTACCGTTTGGACTTACTGTATCTTCAGCAGCATTCATTCGTAGCTTAAATGAAATTTTACCTGTTTATCTTCGTAACAATATTACTTCATATGTTGACGACATTCTTATTGCTAAACATTCTTGGAGTGAGCACAACAAAATTTTGGATTCATTATTACGTATTTTTGCACGAGTTGGCATGACAGTGAACTTGGAAAAATCAGAATTTGGTCGTTCTCAGGTGAAATTTCTCGGTCACATTATTTCTACAGAAGGTATTCTTCCTGATCCAGAGAAATTAGACGCTATTCGTAATTATGCTGTTCCTAGCACAAAACGTGACGTTCGTAGTTTCCTTGGTGTCTGTAATTTTCTTCGACGCTTTGTTAAATTGGACGATTTGGCCACACCACGTTTATGTGAACTATCTGGAAAGAAATCTAATTGGTGTTGGGATGAGGAAGCTCAGTCAGAATTTGAACAGCTTCGTGATGCTTTAGTTGCTGCTCCACTTCTTTCACATCCGGATTTATCTAAAGAATTTTGTTTGGCGACGGACTCATCATACAAAGGCCTAGGTGCACATTTATTTCAAGAAATAGAAGAAAACGGCGTTGTAGTACAGAAAACTATTGCGTTTGGAAGTCGTGTTCTCTCTAAATCAGAAAAGAATTATTCGATTACGGAACTTGAAGCTTTGGCTGTTGTTTGGGCTTTTACAAAATTTCGCACATTTTTGTTTGGGAGACATACTAAGGTTTACACCGATCATCGAGCTCTGGAATTTCTTATGTCAACAAAATTAACTCATGGCAGATTGTCACGATGGGCGCTGTACCTACAGGAATTTGACTTTAGTATTGTTTACATACAGGGTTCTTCTAATATTGTTGCCGATGCTTTATCACGTGCACCTATGGGTTTGAAACAAAGTGCTGAAGAGGACTACAAGGAAAACAATTATTGTTTGATGTATATTAAGGTGTTGCGTTTGAGAACTTTATTTCGTCTTCGCTCCAGGACATCGCTAAGGAGCAAAATAAGGATCCAATCTGGAAGGACATTAAGGAGAAGTGGAGGAGAAAGGAAAGCGTGGCGATTAGACAGCATTATTTAGTTCGCAATGACATTCTTTTTAAACGAAAATCGGTCGACAACTCCGTTTGGTTAGTTTGTATTCCTGATGAGTGGGTTAATAAGCTGATTTGGTATACGCATTTCAGTTATGCACACTTTGGTCCCCGAAAATGCTTTCACAAATTACGAGAAAATTGTTACTTCAATAATATGGAAAAACGTATTCGATCTGTTCTTGCCAAATGTAAATTATGTCAAATGGCTAAGCCTCCAACGATTTCTCACAGAGCACCGTTGTTTCCCATCATTCCAGCGAAATTAAAGGAGATGGCTGCAGTCGATTTGTTTGGTCCAGTGGTTCGTTCTACTAATGGTTTTGCGTACATTTTCGTAGCAGTGGAACTGACATCAAAATATGTGTGTTTTACACCGTTACGCAAAGCAACAGCTCGTTCAGTATCTAACGCTTTTATCAAACATTTTCTTAAAGAAGTTGGTCATGTTGACAAGGTTATATCAGATAATGGATCACAGTTTCGTTCTAAAATTTGGCTTCGTACTCTACACCGTCGTAAAATTAAACCAATCTTCATTTCACTTTTTCACCCTCAATCTAACGCTTCAGAGAGATGGATGAAGGAAATCAATAAATTGTGCCGTCTTTATTGTCATCAGAATCACAGAACTTGGGATCAGTATCTTCATATTTTTCAAAACATTCTGAATGAACTTCCTAATGACTCAACTTCTTTACCGCCTCTATTAATATTAAAAAATAAAGTACCAACAAATCGCATTTCTGAAATCGTTCCTTTTCCGCCTTCACGGAAACTACGGCATTCTGAAGTTGTTAACCTGGCTCTACGAAATATTGCATCTGCGGCTGCAAGAAGAGAGAAATCAGCTAGACGTCCTGGTCGTTCAAAATTCTTGTCGGTTGGTCAAAAGGTATTAATTAAGTCCCACCGTTTGTCTCATAAAGGAAAAGGCTTATGTCGCAAATTTTTTCTGCTTTATAACGGTCCATACAGAATTCGCAAAATTATACATGATAACACTGTTGAAGTAGAAACTCTTAAATCTCGACGCTCTAAAGGAATACATCATATATCAAACGTTAAAATTTTTGTGGAATAACATACTTGTGAGAAACTAACAGCTAGATGTAAACATGCGGAGAGTACAAGGATACCGCGCTATGTTTTGGCGGCGGCACGTACTCAAAGCAACAGTCAAGTCTGCGCGCCGCACAAGGCAGTCGTTGACCGCGAACAATAGCTTCCTACGTCACGCGCCTACAGCTGATCGAGCGCTCAGTGCGAATGCACTGACAGCCGTAAACAAATACACAGTCTAATTTCTCCGACTAAATTCTGTATAAAGCTATAGTGACTTGATGAATTCTGTTATTAACATTTAGTATTTTTCAGGATACAGTTCTATAAAGTATTTAAGAACTTCAGGTAAATTCTGTGCGTGTCCGACGTTAAGACGACCTGCTATCGAGAAAATTTCAGGAAGAATGTAATTTCGAAGAAGAAACTAATTAACTAAAAAAAGGTAACTATTAATTGAGTTCATTTTCAGGTAACATATTTCCACTTAGGTACGTACTTTAGACGTAATTTGCTGCTCGCGATTACGTGATTCATACTTTGTGCTAATTTCATGTTCTATGGATTTACTTGTGAAGCGACATGCTTGCGTACATTTACTGATTTTGACAATTATTGATTAATGAACTGGGTTGTAACTTGTGTATATTATGCATCGCTTGGCTGCACTGCTTTTTCACTGATGTCATATTTTTTAATTATGTGCCTGCTGTGCTTATTTATTTAAATTATAATTGTAACCTGATTTATTGTGCTGATGTGTTTATGTATGTAGGTTATACTTTGTGATTTATCTGCTTGCGCCTTCATGTTTACTTATTAAGATTACATATGAATATTTATTTGCGTATGCTGATATGATGATAATGACCTGTTTATTACGTAAGATATATGTTTGCTGCTATGCGTATGGATTACATATTTATACATTTCTGTTTGTTGCCATAACTGCTCTTTAATTTGGTATATAGAAATGCTGACATATTGTGTATAAACATAGAGTTTAGCTCACACTACTGTATTAATTATAGATTGTTCGCTTGGCAGAGCCTCGTTGTAGGAATTGTGCTGCATCCACTTGTTGACATTCTGTTCTTTACTGGTATATTTACTCGCTATTGCATGTTTTGCTTACGCTCAGTGCCTTATATTCTTAAGATAAGAAAATGAACTGCTATAATTCGACGAACGACATTAGTACAAGAAAGTCATAGAAGTCACATGAGCTGGAGGTTTTATGGAAGCTGTATAAATTTATGCTAATAGGAAGGAAGCTAACGACATGACAGACCAAAACTAGGTTTAGACCATTAACAGTTATTACACTGCATTTTCGTGAGCAATTGAAATAGGAAGTGACACTTGACACAAAAAATACTCCACATGTTTGCTTCTGTTTGCCATAATTCTTGAAGTGGTGTACACACTGTGAAATATTATGATCATTCACACTCCGTAATCGTACGTAATTACTGAGAGTTATTCGAACTAAGTCTGTTAGAGGTCAGGTATGCATTTCTTTTATTTAATGATGGACAAGGAACCAAAATGTATCTTATAATTTATAATGAGTAGAAAATTTGGGTCAGATGGATTACACAGAGGTTGTGTGTGGACACTGTGTCTTCGGATTGTATGGGATGCTGAATTGAAGTTGCATTAGGATTTTATCTGTACTTGTTCAAGGAGACTGACTAGAGGAAAGAGTTGTGTTGGAAGTGAGATGATATTGGCAATGAGGTTTATATTTATCGATGTATTATTATAGGTATTGAGAGTATATGAAGTTGTTTGTGGACAAGAGGTAAGGTGATATTGGTGCTGAGGTTTACATTTATCGACGTATTATTGAGGTATTATTGAGATTATGTGATGCTGATGATTATTGGAGTTTTGGTGGATAAGAGGTAAAGTAAGTGAGGAGCATATTTTTTTTGTTGGTCTTATGGAACAAAGAGGATGAAGAGAGCAGACTAAAACACTAAAGTAGAAAGAAGACAGTCTATACACACACTTTGTTAAATCACTAAGCAGTATATACTTTTTTTTGGAGAGAGGAAGTAATTGCATATCGTGGCTCACTGACAGTTGTTCAGCAACAGTACATTTGATCTGGCTTGCCAAACATTGGTCTTGACATGATGACTATGACGTTGACCTAACTATTATTGACTGTTATACATTGCTGCCACTACTACTTGATACACATGATGAACATCAGATTTTGACAGAATTACATTTACACAGTTAACACTATTCAATTACACAGTAGTACTTAAGGTGGATGAGAGATGAGTGAGTGTGTTCTGTGTGTTTTCCTTTACTAATCCTAACCACCTATCTCCTAAATATTATTTTATTTGTTTGTAGTGGCTTGCACTGACACCCATAAATATTATAGGTTTACTGGTATTTGTGTATTGTAATAGTTAATAGGACAATTATCTGACATCATTTGTGTGTTTGTTATGATTTGTATCTTACTGTAAAAGCATTTGTATGTGCATTCAAACTATTGTTCATGCCTGAACTGTCTGATTAGTGAAGATAAATATTCTGAACTGTTACCTGCACTTTTCAACATGATGTGTGACATTTGGTCGTGTTTAATTTCTGCTGATGAACAGAGTGATCAGTGCTAGTGAATTTGACGGAATTGCTTCTGCTGAGAGATGTGACTTTTTGCTATCTGCACCTGCTCAACATTGCTGGGTGCTAATGATGGACTGCTTCTACTGAAATAATGTCACTTGTTGCTGTCGGCACCTGCTCAACATTGCTGGGTACAACTGATGGACTACTCCTACTGAAATGGTGTCACTGGTTGCTGTCTGCATCTGATCAACATTGCTGATGCCACTAATGGACTGCTTCTACTGAAATAATGTCACTCGTTGCTGTCTGCACCTACTCAACATTGCTGGGTGCAACTGATGAACTGTTTTTACTGAAATGAAGTCACTCGTTGCTGTCTGCACCTACTCAACATTGCTGGGTGCAACTGATGAACTGTTTTTACTGAAATGAAGTCACTTGTTGCTGTCTGCACCTGCTCAACATTGCTGGGTGCAACTGATGAACTGTTTTTACTGAAATGAAGTCACTTGTTGCTGTCTGCACCTACTCAATATTACTGGGTGCCACAGATGGAACTGCTTCTACTGAATGACGTCACTTGTTGGTGTCTGCACCTGCTCTCAACATTGCTGGGTGCAATTGATGAACTGTTCCTACTGAAATGATGTCACTTCTTGCTGTCTGCACCAACTCAACATTGCTGGGTGCCTCTGATGAACTGCTTCTACTGAACTAATGTGACTTGTTGCTGTGTGTACCTCTGCAACTTTACTGGGTGCCACAGATGGAACTGCTTCTGCTGAAATGATGTCACTTGTTGGTGTCTGCACCTACTCAACATTGCTGGGTGCAACTGATGAACTGTTTCTACTGAAATGAAGTCACTTGTTGCTGTCTGCACCTACTCAACATTGCTGGGTGCTTCTGATGAACTGCTTCTACTGAACTAATGTTACTTGTTGCTGGGTGTACCTGCTAAACTTTACTGGGTGCAACTGATGGACTGCTTCTACTGAAAAGATGTCACCTGTTAGTGTCTTTTTTGTATAAACTAATCATTGAAAGCATTTTATGTGAACATTTGTATAAACTGATTTTTTGTATATTGTGTAAACTATTATGTAAAGCCACATGCATGAAAAGAAGTTGTATTGCTTACTGTATTTCATATATTAGGTTAGTAAAAGGTCAGTGCAAAGCCAAAATTTTTAACTAGTTATGTGATGTTTAGGTATTAATATTATCTTTTATTTTTGTTTGTATTTTTCTGGACGAATTTGGTGGTATTTTCACCACCAATGCTGGCAAAAATACCATCAAATTCTGGCCTGTGGAGGAAGGGCATATGAAAGGTGGCTACACTGTGCCACTGCGCCAGAGAGTGCGCCAAAGAGTACTATTAAGCCGCCTCCACAGTGCGTGTTAAGAGATCGTAGCAGTCAGTGGTTGTTGAGAGTTCATGGCAGTCTGTGCTTGTTAGGAGATCGGAGAGGACAGTGTGTGTTAAGAGCTCGTGCTTGTCGTGAAGTCGGAGTAAGATGTTGTAGTAAAGAGTGTTGTTCCATATTTTATGCAGTTATTTGATGGGAGAGATAGCAGATGTTATTGTAATGAGTGCATTTCGTCAATATATATGAAGGTAAAAATTACAATGTTTTTTTTTATTAATTGTGTGTGTGAAATAATGCGTCACTACAGGTTCAGTCAACAAAGCATCTGGCTCGTGTTCTTGCATTAGAGTGTAATTCTGGTTTTCTTGCGTAATTATAGTTTTTCTAAATTTCTTTTGTCACGCCAGTATAGTTGGTATTTAAAAATTCTTGTCTTGTTGGAAAAGAACCGTGCCAGATGTGGACGTTGAGTCACACTCCCACATACAGAACAGTTACATTTGTGCTTGGATTTTGTAGGTTTTATAGTTGCTGGGGTCTTAATTAATTAACTGTGTTTACGAAAATTTTCGTACATTGTTCTTTGCAGTCAGATAGCGTAATAATACTAGTCAGGGCCAACCGTTTACGAGACACTGCGTAATCGGACATACAGCTATTAAAATCATTTTCAATCATATATATTTAATTAAGCCCCCATGCAAGGTTTCACACCTTCAGTACACAAAAACCGAATAACAGAACGCAGTTCTTCCCTGGTGCAAGTCATCTTTATGCTGATACTGCGACGGAATGTGTGCTCCTGCACTATGCTGCCACCGACAGGCCATTCTGCACGCTGTTTGTAGCACGCTTACCAACTTATAGGATAACGGCGCGAAATTTCGATTTGTTATTACATATTTAAGGTTTTCATTTGACTCACCCTCGTATAATATTCTTTGCATCGTAGTGCGGAATAACAAAGACACTGCAGTGTCGCATTGATCCGCCGACATCTATCAATCGACTTTCTAGTAAAACGTTTCCTATGTATGGGAATACACATAATGGATAGAAGAGTGCAGTTTGTAGACACACGGTTGAGTACATATGGAAGTTTTGGTATGGCCATACGTCGTGCTCGGGTAGACAAATGGTGCCGGTACAGTAGTTCAGCGTGTTCGGTCAAAGAACTGGCTGGTCTCAGTAATTAAAAAAAACTGAGTGTAGGGATCAACAACAAGCTTGAACGGACGTCTTGTGATGTCCGCTACGACCAAATACAACGAACAATAACAAACAGAATGCAAAAACAAAAATAAATGAATAAATAAATCGGAAAGGACCGCTCGAGATAAGCGGGAAATTCGGGTTAGAGTCCCGGTGCGGCACAAATTTTCATTGTCGTCATTCCATTATACTGCTGATAGTCGTCCATGTCTGCAACAGCGAATAAACTCCAAATATTTGTATACTTTCTACTTTGCCTTGATGATCAAGTTTTTGGTTTGAGATTAAGTATTTAACTGCGGAAGATCAATTGTTAATATTGATCCCATAAACACGAATAATCTGAACCTGAATGAGTTTGACAAAACTATGGAGAAGTGGGTAACGTCCATAATAGTGTTAAAGTCATTGCTAGTGAAGAGTCGAGTGTGAGCAGCGTTACCAATATAGTTGTTTTTACCCCGACAGATTTGATTTATTTCATTGCCGTATTTTCGGGAAAAAGTATCCCACTTCGCGCGATTTCTAAGTTACTAGTTTCTCGTGGCAGGTAACTTTCTTCGAAGTGTTAAGTGCATCATAAATTTCTCTGCACATCTAACAAAAATTGGCTCTGAGCACTATGGGACTTAACATCTGAGGTCATCAGTCCCCTAGAACTAAGGATATAACACACTTCCATGCCCGACGTAGGACTCGAACCTACGATCGTAGCGGTCGCGCGATTCCGGACTGAAGCGCCTAGATCCGCTCGGCCACAGCGGCGGGCGCCTTTCATCAACAGCATCCTAGGGGTCGTTTCCCAAGAGGACAACGCTCGCCCACATACCGCTGTTGTAACCAAACATGTTCTACAGAGTGTTAACATATTGTCTTGGACTGCTCGAGCACCCGATCTGTCTCCAATCGAGCACGTATGGGACAGCATTGGATGACAACTCAAGCATCATCCACAAACAGCATTACACGTCCCTGCATTGAACGACAAAGTGTAACAGGCAAGGAACTCCATCCCACAAACTGACATCCGGCACCTGTACAACACAATGCATGCACGTTTCCGTGCGTACATTCAACATTCTGGAGTTACTCCGGTTAGTGATGTACCAGCATTTCACGTTTGATATGGCTTATCTCTCACTTACATTAACCTATGACCTTGTACTGTTAATCACTAGAATGGGTTACTCAGGCAACTGTATTCTCGAAATTTAATTACTCTACATTAATTATTTTTTGGTGTTGATATTTTTTTCGTCGGTGTATTTTACTAATAGGCTGTGTAATGTAGATGACTGGCATGTCCCCGTTGGCAGTTTATTTGAATATAATATGCAATCATCTTGGGGTTGAACCTCTTTTTTCCGTGTTTGCTTTAACAATACGTATGTTTTTGGATAAGGTCCGCCTTCGGCAAAATACAATTTTGTTTTTCAACCCAAAAATGTTTCACTGCAGTTGCAACATCTTCAATGGGGTTTTATTTCCCATCTGTTAAAGATAGAGATTGTTCTTTACCGTTTGTACACATGTAACTGTTAGTTTTTAAATCGTAATTACAGATATTTGAAAAAAAAATCATAAATTATGAGTTCGTACCATTTTACCAAATGGTGTGGTTTATCTGAGGTGTTGTGTTTCCACAGTAGCTGTTTTGTTCCACAGTTTGTCATCTGCAACCACTTAACCGTAAAGTAGAAAAATTGAAATTGTTATTTCTATGCCTGAAATTACTTAATTCTGTGTGTGTGTGTGTGTGTGTGTGTGTGTGTGTGTGTGTGTGTGTGTCCATTACGTAAATAGACACACACACGCACACACACACACACACACACACACACACACACACACACACACACATGTGGGGCTAGACACTTGTGGTGATTGCACTGGGTTTTGGTATCCACGGTATTTTGCAAGCTATAAACACACATACGCAGTACTTACCTACTCGTGTGTGATACCAAGATACAGGGTGCTTATAAATGAATATCGGTGTTTTAACGCTTTATAATATTTATCACATTAAACTTACAGTTATAAATGATATGTCAAATGAAAGATCAACTCAAACAGTTTTACCAAGAACCTTATAAATGCTCAATGTGAGCACCATTTGTCACACGGCACACATCAAGTCTACAGCCGAGTTCTTCCCAAACGCAAGGGGCCCAATGACAGGCTTTGCATGGCCTCCACGTTCATCCGACCTAACGCCATGCGATTTCTTCCTTTGGGGCTTCATCAAGGATCGTGTGTACGTGCCTCCGCTACCACCAGACCTCCCTGAATTAAGAAACTTGGTTGAAGCGGCTTTTGCTACATTCACTGAAGACACACTTATCAACGTTTGGGAAGAACTCGGCTATAGACTTGATGTGTGCCGTGTGCAGTCCTACTCGTGAGCATGCAATATACAACTGGCCACGTGAAGAACATGGATTATGTAGATTCAGTTCACACACCTGAAGTGATTGACCTTGTGCCTTGTTGACGGTTATCGAGAATGCAAGTCGAATGAGGAATGCAGGCATTTGAAATCAGATGGCATGTCGGTGGAAATGATGGGAATGCGTGGAATGAGCATATCTTCTCCTTTCGACTTTCCATCAAGCATAGTTGCCTCGATAACATTCAGCATCAGTTTCTTCACGGCGAGTCCCGTTCCACTACACAATCGAGGTGGATTAATGACCCACAAGAGAGTAATTAGCACGCTGACCCTGAGAGACAATTTGTGCGGTGCACACCTGAAAGCTCCAACAAATTTAAAAACTCGATTGGAGAATTAACAAATTCGACGCCGTCAATCGATTTGCAGGTAACAGAATCACCTGCAGTTTTTTTCTCAAAGGGCATCGCTCATTACATTGACGCCGGTGTTTTTTGCTGCCAAGAAAGTACATTCGCAAAACCATTTATAATTTTTGCACTTCATGACAATTTGCGGAAAAACTTTCTGAATGAGTTGTTCGATGGATGGCACAGTAACGCAAAACTTCAATGGAAATTAAATACATTTTGTGATAGCATCGACTGGTACTTTTCCTTCACCAGTGTTCAACAGCTGTTTTGAAAATGTGGCTGCCGACTCATAGCGGTGCAAATGTACGCGCATATCGGCCTTAAATGTAACTTTTTCGCTCATGTCTCCAAAGATGCGATGGTTTGAGGCAAGCACTGAGCTCATCAGCTGGTGTTGATGTAGGTATCACCGGAAGAGTTTTTCTAAAGTCACCAGATAATAGGTATGAAAGCGCCACCGAACGGTTGTGCATTTGATCGTAAATCTTTAAGAGTCCCATAAAGCGATTCAAGAGATTTTTTTATGAGACGTGGTGCGTTCGTCCTAGACAACGAACGAGCTTGTAACCTTTCATAACTTTAGCCATGCCATATTCTTCTGCAATGATCCTCTTGAAACGTTGCATATTGGAGATTCCGAGAAATGCATATCCAATGGCAACGCCACCATCTAAGATGTAGCCGCAATACCTGATGAAGCAAGAGCAAAAGCAGTTCCATTTTGAGATCGAATGTGAGGCAGTAGTAAACTCCAGTGCCGTCAGGCGGATCAAGGAAGAGCAGACCACCTCTGCCGCTCGACAAGGTACTTTTAATTGTATCGTAGGAAAATTTTTCTTCCGCAAGCAAAAGTTGATCGTTTGCTTCAACAAATACAAGCACATCATTTGTATTGTACTGCTGTTCTCTCACTAAACGTTCTGGCGCAGTGCAAGATAAATCAGTTCTTTGTTCTTGATGGTTATGCACATGTCCTCGTTTCCGATCAGAGCTTGACTGAAAATATTGTCTGAAAAATCGATGGAATTATCGCTCCTAACGGTACGAACACTGTGCAAAATATCTTCACTCAATTCCTCTATGAATTTTTCCTGCAAATCTGTCTTGTTACATGGCGAACATGGGTCTGTGATAGTGAATAAAGTTCGAATTTGTCGCGGATGACAGCTAGCACATGCGTCCATCCATTTTGCTTCCCAGTGCCGTTCGTTTTCAAGAAAATGAAGATTCTGGCAGGCTTTTCTGTACGTCTGGAATTCTACACCAATCAATCGTTCTCAAATTTGCAAATGAACTAGGTCCTTTGACATGAACCAAAAGCTTTATCAAATAATAACATTCGGCATTATTTGGATGTAATGTACAAAGCGGACCTACGCGTAAGACGAATACGGATTTTGGTAGCCTTCAACACGTGTGCCTTGCTTACGTCGTTGAAATTTCTTGAATGTAGCTTTCCATGTACAGTACTATGGAACTTCTGCGTACAATAACGTCTAAGCAGAGGCTCAAAAAATGCTGTAAATGTTGTGCGTGCTGCTTCAGCAACAACATTTTGTGTAATGTTTGCCGTGAAATGGACTCTTTGTCCATTTTCAAGATGAACACTAAGATGAACAATATTGGGATGTCAACTGTGAATTGGGAAACTCAAAATACGCCAAACAGCCTTGTTGCTGCGGATACATCGACCTGTTTTTCTCAATCGTTGCACGGATGAGGTCCATCGATACGACTGCTATATCGTTGCCTTTGTGGACTTACTTGCATGTGTGTTTGATCGGTTTGATGGAAAGGCAATATTCGACGTTGATATGAGCTTTAAACGTTTTCGATTATGGAGGAGAATATGGGACAATTTATGTTGTCTGTTTTAACATCAACATTTTTCGTTTTGATTATTGTTGTCTGACCTCCATCTTCTGGTTTTCGGCTTTTGCATAATGGTCATCCGTCATCCCCAGTGCATGTTTCATGAGCTAATACTCTGGGATTTTTTGTGCATTTGTTACCTACCGCCGGCCGGGGTGGTCGAGCGGTTCTAGGCGCTACAGGCTGGAACCGCGCGACCGCTACGGTCGCAGATTCGAATCCGGCCTAAGGCATGGATGTGTGTGGTGTCCTTAGGTTAATTAGGTTTAAGTACTTCTAAGTTCTAAGGGACTGATGACCCTATAAGTTAGGTCCCATAGTGCTCAGAGTCATTTGAACCATTTTTGTTACCTACCATGCAAGGAAATTGTGGGTTTATTGCTCCGCATGGTGCATACATCATGTTTTTCGTCACAGTATCGAATAGCATTGGATCTGTCCAAATGACGTCAACACTTTGAACTATGTGTATTTTCGTTTTGAGCCATATGATAATAAGAGAACGTAGAAGTCCTCTGTTCTGCCGTTCAGTGTCACACATCCAGCAGAGAGTTTCACCATAATTGTGATGCTTCGCAATTACGTCCATCAATATAGTGGGTTTTTGCTTGAATATTCGTGTCGATCGGATGGACGCTGACCAGGGAATAGAAGCTCTTTTACCTCGTCTCACGCTGGATTGCATGTGAATGCGATGAAAAAATCCGGGCGGCCATACGAACGCACATATGTCAGGGCATCTTCTGCATGTATGAGAAATATCGCACAATCGCAATTACAAATGAAGGAGTGGATCAACAGTGGAATTAAAATTCAAGGTGAAAGGAACTCACTGGTGAGCTTCGCTGACAACATTGCCACCCTCAGTGAAACTGATGAAGAATTACAGGACCTGTTGAATGAAATTAACAATCTAATGAATACAGAACAAGGACTGAGAGCAAATCGAGAAAAGACGAGAGTAATGAGAAGTAGCAGAAATGGGAACATCAAACTTGGTGCCGAGCCAGTAAAATAATAACCCATGACAGACGAAGCAAGGACAAAAGAAGCAGACTAACACTGGCAAAAACGACATTCCTGGAAAAGCGAAATATCGAACACAGGCCTTAATTTGAGGAAGAAACGTACGTTTGGAGCTCAGGTTTATGTGGTAGTGGGAATACCTGAAAAGAAGAGAATCGAAGCGTTTGAGATGTGCTACAGAGGAGTTTAGGTGGACTGATGAGGAACGAGGAATTTCTCCGGAGAATCGGCGAGGAAAAGAATGCATGGAAAACAATCAGAAGAAGAACATTCGTTAAGACATCGCGGAATAACTTCCATGGCACTAGAGAGAGCTGTAGACGGTAAAAACAGTAGAAGAAGACAGATATTGGAAATCGGTGAACAAATAATTGAGGACGTTGGTCGCAAGTGCTACTCTGTAATGAAGAGGTTGGCACAGGAGAGAAATTCATGGCGGGCCGCTTCAAACCAGTCAGAAAACTGACAAAAAAAAAGGACTGAGAACCTTAGAGCCTTTAAAACTGACAGTTCGCTTCTGCAGATTACCTCACAGATGAAACCTACAACCCAAACAATGTAGAAACCGATCCGAAGACGCTCAGAGAATGCAACACCGCTAGCAAAAGCTTATAATAGGGGAGAACTATCACATCCAAAAAAAGTAACACAAGGAAAGAGAGTTTTGAGTGAATACAAAGCACTGCGCAACGAAACACCGTTTGCAATTCCTAATGAACTGCAGAAAGACATTTCCTCAAAGCAAACAAGTATATCACATTTTCGTTTGTGCAGAACACCTGTTTCTCTATTCCTTTCTCTCTCTCTCTCTCTCTCTCTCTCTCTCTTTCTCTCTCTCTCTCTCTCTCTCTCTCTCTCACACACACATACACACGCACGCAAACACACAAACACAAAAATCATAAATTTCTGCCCTAGCAGACGCGCCACAAAAACTTGCACCAAAAAAGCAAAATCAGCGTCGCAGTGGACAAACACTAAACAAGCAGAAGTGGGCGGTTACAAAAAGATAGTGCGTGCTGCTAATCCGGAAGCTCCACCTACGGGGAGTCCGGCCTGCAGATGCAAGCCTTTTCAGCTGACGCCACGATTTGCGTGTCGATGAAGACGAAGTGATGATAAAAACAACACAAAATACCGTCCCCGAGCGGAGAAAATCTCCGAGCCGGCCGGAAATGCAACCCGGGCAGCTCGCAAGGACTCTGCCGCGCTGACCAGTTAGCTAGGGAGGTGGACAGGCGGCTGCCATAACGTAGCATCTCTCAGTGAAAAATTGACAGAAGTTTACTCATAAATCTCGTTGTATGTATGAAAATGTGTGTTACCAAGAGAGAGTGTAGACTGAAATGCGTAAAAAATGTGTGTAGGTAATTACAAATTGCAACACACACGAATGATGCAACACAGGGTGGAGAAAGTAAGTAAAAGACATACAATACTGTTATGCTCAGAAAAACGTTTTCGAAATTAATTACTCTCTAAGCAGATTATCCTGACTGCTCAGCAGATGATATGCCCTAAGACGACAAAAAAGCTAAGTGTAAGCAGGTCCTTCATATCGACTTTCACATTAATGTTATTTCAGGCGAGCAATCAAAATAAAATAAAAAGTATTTTTATGGTTTTTGGGCTTAAGATAGAAAAACCACTGCGGACTTTGTATAAAATGTTTAAATCCACAGAAGATGACACATAGGCGTCGAAACACATAATTTGGGTCAACATGAAAAGCAAATTCTTTGTGTTTTCCAGAATTCTGATTTTAAAGCCAGATTTTAAGAACCAGAAAACTGTCATTTTTGCCAGAGGACGAGTGATCTTGACAGTAAGAATAGACAAACTAAAGTAAAATATGTTTTAACTCGAATGCGGATAAGATGCCTGACATCTCGACTGTTAGTGATACGAGGCCGTTGGGATCCAGCACGGCGTTCCGTAGTACCCGTCTGAACCCACCAATTCCATATTCTGCTAACAGTCATTGGATCTCGACCAATGCGAGCAGCAATGTCGCGATATGATAAACCGCAATCGTGATAGGCTACAATCCGACCTTTATCAAGGTCGGAAACGTGATGGTACGTATTTCTCCTCCTTACACGAGGCATCACAACAACGTTTCACCAGGCAACGCCGGACAACCGCTGTTTGTGTATGAGAAATCGGTTGGAAACTTTTCTTATGTCAGCACGTTGTAGGTGTCGCCACCAGCATCAACCTTGTGTGAAAGCTCTGAAAAGCCAATCTTTTGCATATCAGAGCATCTTCTTCCTGTCGGTTAAATTTCACGTCATCTTCGTGGTGTAGCAACTTTAATGACCAATAGTGTACTTCGTGGTGTTTTTCTTTGGAGTAGTCTTAAATCACGTCTTTAAATGTATAATAGAGTGAGCCAACGTCGGATTGTATTAAAAGTTTTATATAGCTGCACTCTTTCAAGTTAATCTGGTAAAGCCCGATATGTTTATAAACTGACGAGCCAAACATCATGGCCGGTGCCCACCGCAGCCTGGTGGAGAGGCGTCCACGTAACATGGTAAGGAAAGTGTATAAGCAGAGCAGAGACGTAACGGGTAGTCTTTTTAGCGTCAATGTGTACTGCAAACGGGGAAATACACAGACATAAGCGACTTTGGCAAAGAGTACATTGCTGTGGTCCAACATCTAGCCTAAGAAATGCAACCCGAGCCGTCGACGTTGGTTGGCTGTTCACACACACAGCTGTAATGAGCATCAGTGGAAAGTGGTCGAAGGAGAGTAATACCACAAGTAAATGCCGAGGCATTGGAGATCCACGCTACATCCTACGGCGTGGAGGTTTGCCTGCTCTGTAAGGTAGGATAGACGTCGATCTCTGGCAGATTTGATGACAGAGCTGGTACAGGTACAAGTGTTTCGAATAGCATTGTGCAGCACTCTGTGGCAGAAGAGCCCTCCATGTTCCCGTATAGACCCAACGAAATCGTCAGTTACGACGACTGTGGACACGGGATCACCGAGATTAGTCAGTGGATCATTGGAAAGGTGTCTGCTGGTCGGATGAATCAAGTTTCTTGTTGCGTTAGGTCGATAGTCGCGTCCAGGTACGCCGTCATCCAGGCCAACGGCTCTTGAAAACATACACCGCACCACACCCGCAGGGCGGAGCAGGCAGTATTATAGTAGGACGGACACTTCTGGTACAGGAAAAAGTGTTTCGAAGCAATGTCTTCGGGGCACGTTGTTTGACATACGGCTCCACGGCTTCTTTCGAATGGAATCGAAGACACCACGACAGCTGTGAATTACGTGAACAGTACTGCGGATCACATGCATGTTTAATGGATCCCTGGGTGGCGATGCCATCATGCAGGAGGAAGATAGTGATCTCACGCTGACGTCTTGGCCGCTATTTCCACCTGATATAAAGCTGATTGAACACATTTTGGCAGTTATTAATCACCAGCTCCGCACTCACAAACCACGTGCCCGTGACTTGCGCGAATCAGTGGCCTATGCGGAGACGTCTGGTGCCACATACATCCGAATACCAACCAAGTACACTACTGGCCATTAAAATTGCTACACCACGAAGATGACGTGCTACTGACGCGAAATTTAACCGACAGGAAGAAGATGCTCTGATATGCAAATGATTACCTTTACAGAGCATTCACAGAAGGTTGACGCCCGTGGCGACACCTACAACGTGCTGACATGAGGAAAGTTTCCAACCGATTTCTCATACACAAACAGCAGTTGACCAGCGTTGCTTGGTGAAACGTTGTTGTGATGTCTCGTGTGAGGAGGAGAAAAGCGTACCATCTCGTTTCCGACTTTGATAAAGGTCGGATTGTAGGCTATCGCGATTGCAGTTTATCATATCGCGACATTGCTGCTCGCATTGGTCGAGATCCAATGACTGTTAGCAGAATATGGAATTGGTGGGTTCAGACGGGTACTACGGAACGCCGTGCTGGATCCCAACGGCCTCGTATCACTAACAGTCGAGATGTCAGGCATCTTATCCGCATGGCTGTAACGAATCGTGCAGACACGTCTCGATCCCTGAGGCATCAGACGGGGACGTTTGCAACACAACCACCATATGCACGAACAGTTCGACGACGTTTGCAGCAGCATGGACTATCAGCTCGGAGACCATGGCTGCGGTTACCTTTGATGCTGCATCACAGACAAGAGCGCCTGCGATGGTGTACTCAGCGACGAACCTGGGTGCGCAAATGGCAAAACGTCATTTTTTCTGTATGGGGTGCCATTGGTTACACGTCTCGGTCACCACTTGTTCGCACTGACGGCGCTTTGAACAGTGGACGTTACATTTCAGATGTGTTACGAACCCCAAGGCTCTACCCTTCATTCGATCCCTGCGGAACCCTACATTTCAGCAGGATAATGCACGACCGCATGTTGCAGGTTCTGTACGAGCCTTTCTGGATACAAAAAATGCTCGACTGCTGCCCTGGCCAGCACATTCTCCAGACCTCTCACCAATTGAAAAATTCTGGTCAATGGTGGCCGTGCAACTTTCTCGTCACAATACACCAGTCACTAGTCTTGATGACCTGTGGTATCGTGTTGAAGCTGCATGGGCAGCTGTACCTGTACGCGCCATCCAAGCTCTATTTGACTCAATGCCCAGGCGTATCAAGGCCGTTATTACGGCCAGAGGTGGTTGTTCTGGGTAGTGATTTCTCAGGATCTATGCACCCAAATTGCGTGAAAATGTAATCCCATATGATTTCTAGTATTATATTTGTCCAATGAATGCCCGTTTATCGTCTGCATTTCTTCTTGGTGTAGCAATTTTAGTGGCCAGTAGTGTACTTGTCAAATCTGTGTCACGCAGAGCTGGAGCTGCACGCTATCAATCTGTTGGTCGTAACTGGTTCATCATATAAAATAAATAAAATAAAATATTACATTATTAATTATGTATGATAGTGATTGGATGTAATTAATATTTGCTTATCTGGAACGTGGACGTTTAATTATTCGGTGTCAGACGCTTGACAATGGCTTTTTCGTAAATGTAATGTTATTCGTAGTTGACCGTGAAATAAGACTCAAATAATCGGACTTCGTATTTAAATCGTATCCAAAGACTGCTGCGGTAGGTGCGGACTCAAATCTAAATCTCAATATTAGAATAATTTGCCAGCCATGTCAATACGTCGTACAGAGGTGACTGTCTACTAAACATAGAAAGTTTACACAGTTAGTTAAATCAGATATATTCAACGAATAAGCCTACAGTTAAATAATTCTACTTACTTTCATAAATATAAATTCCTTACAGAATCGAGTGCCTAGTAAGATTGCAACTCGCAGTGTTCTTATATAACATAAAATATGGCGGTGTGCCAGTTAATAAAATTCACGTGCTTCCAGCCTCAGCTATTCTCCTCGACCTCCTTCTTCTTAATCAAACATAAGAGTATCGTAATTGTGTTTTTGTTTTATCAGCGACACTGCTCTGCAGTTCTGTGCCATAGGCTTTATTTATTTGTCACAGATTAATTATATAATTAAGATTTCGCGTTTCCGAGGAAACTCACGCACGTCATGCAAATGTGCCTTTATATTGCCCCCTGAATTGCGAGGCGAAAGGACACACCTGCAGGCGAGCAATTCACCTAAAGGCACAAGAAAATCTAAGTTATCTACAACTTTTTACATGACCTACATTATACTGTATATTATATACAAAATTTGAATGACGCGCGTGCGCCGTAAAAGTTCTAATGTTGGCTAAATAGAGTGCGCGCATGTGCAGAAGCGTCTGTGTGACTCCGGCACTGCCGTTGTATCGTAAATTTAGATCACGCGGCAGAGTATTGCAGTTCATATTGTTCGTGTGCACGCGCATTTCTTAGTCGTTGCACAAAGAAAATATTCCACCAAGATTACATATGAAGATTACATTTTATGACAGGTAACTTAGTTTTAAAATTACAATATTTGTTATAATACAATACAACTTTAGATTGTTGAATGTTCTTAGTTACATAATATTGCAATGAAATGCTTCAAAGAAAAATGTCTTTTTGTTTCAGGTGCGTTGACCTATACACATCGTGGGCGTTATTACAGATTATATTCATCTGCTGCACAATAATTTTTCACAGGTTAGTGTCGTCGTGGTAAAGTTTTTTGATCACAGTAACGTCGCTGTATAACAACGTGATTGATACATAAGCATGTCCATTTCCTATTTCCATTATAGTCGTTGTGATGCAGTTCGTTGTGACAAAAGGCATTGTTTATTACAGATCAGACGTGACCCGTCGAGTAATTGGTCCATATGCAGTTCGTTTTCGATATTCCGTGGAAGCTTGGTTGCAGAACCTCGGACGGCACATAGCTGGCGTCGATCCTTGGACAGTCCAGGTAAGTGTGTCCGTCACATTTCGAGAACATTCCATTCCCTGAAGTTCCGACCAAAATTCTTCCACTCGTCGTGTTGTTTTCTGGACAGGCACGTTGTGACCATTTAATCCAGTTAACATCTTGAAGTTAGATACTGTAGTAATGTCACTAGACGATGCACAAATTACGCACTTCACATTTTCAGTTTTTTGCTAAATATAGCTCACCTAAATGTTCGTAGTTACTTATCAAAGAAATCGTTCATCGCGTTTACAAAGGTACGATGCATGATGAATGTCATTAACAGTTTCTTTCACATAGGTTTCTGCCTAGTTGCAGACTTAGTAATGTACGTTAATGTCCGTGAACAGTCGTTCACTATGCAATTCTTTTTTTTTTAAGTTTTTCACGTTTTGACACTCGTTATGGTTCAAATTTTCACATAGTAACAGTTACATTATACATATTTTTTTTTAAAAAAAAACATAAGTAATCATACATATACACGTCACATATTTTCTTAGCATAAACATAATACAGTTACACATAAACATGTTTACATCATCATTACATAGCTATAAATTATTACATTATGCCACATTTGATTACATGAATTGCAGATATTTACGTTCTCTTTAACGGTTTTGCTGGGATTTTATCGATGTTTTTTGTGATGTCATCTGAAATTAAGATAGGTTAGACACAACATTCATTACATCAGTAGGCAAGACCAGGCGTTTTCACTACTCAATAAATATTCAAAATAATAAGAGACGGAAAACTGTTCGATTCCTCGCGTTTTGTGCGTGTGTGTATAGTGTCAGTGTGGCCTTGGCTACTGGTAGATGCTTATCTTGCTGAGAGATGTGCGTCTAATCTATTTCTCGAAGTAAAAGATCGCTTCACAGATGACGTCTGTCGGTTCGTCAGGTGTCATACCAAGTCAGTGGTACCTACAGTCACAAATGTTCCGTGAAAAATTAATATATCATTCACTGCTACGTAATCATAAATTTTACTTTAATATTCAGTCTTCTCGGTGGTGCCGCGGCGTTGAAAGAAAAGTTCTTCTGTCTTCAACTGCGTCACTGGAACCGCTGAAATGAAAATTTCTATACTACTTATTATCTATGTTGTAATTTTAGTTCTTGCCACACAGCAGGTCGTTGAGATAAAGGTACGTTATATGTTTTGTGGTAGAAGATCTTGTGAGGCTTAACTTCAATCTTGTACACATACGTGTTGATAACACCTAATCGTTTGGTAAAAACTTGTAAATATTTGGATAACACTTCCTGTAGTTTTATACGTTCATGTACACTGCGAGCTGTAGCTTCATTTACCTTATGATCAAGCAATGTTTTCAAGTCCATTAGCTCAGTGTCAGATGAGTGTGTTTGCATGTCTTGAATGTCATTGTCAAGTACTAACTGAACCTTGTATCCTGTACAGTGTTTGTCATGCTTTAGAGTTCTCCTGTCCAAATCAATAATAATTACACTGCCTTTATCATTTAAAATACATTTACCTTTGGAGAAGTCTATAATACAGTCCTTCTCGCTCATAATATCTATTCCTAATATGCAATTTGTCACAAGGTTTTGTACAACCAGGAATGGCCATTGTACGGTTCCATTACCTATTTTAATGTTTACAAAAACTTGCTTCGTAACCCTACATGACTCATTACCTAGAGCAGTAGTTATTTTACAGTTTTGGGAGGGAAACTCAGGCTCAGGCTCCAATTCACACATCTTTCTATAGAAATTAAAAGACAAAACGCTCACAGCTGCACCTGTATCTAAGATAATAGTAGTTGGAATCCCACCTACTACACCAGTAGTAGGTGCTAAGACAATTTCATTTGTGTTTGAACGACATTGTGTACTGTCTTGCAAAAGTTCATCTGATATATTGTCATTTTTGTTGTATCTTATAAATAAAACCGGTAGTTTTTGTTTAGAATTATTAGGCATATCAATATTTTGTTGTTCAATTGTGGTGTCAAATAACTGATTAACATTGAAGTCGCCCCCCAAGAATTCTTCAGCCACGACCCGGGGCATAGAAGTGACTGTTTCTAGTTTGTTGGACTAGCATTTGTATTAGGTACTGACACAGATTGAGGTGGTGTATCAGGTGTCATTTCTATTATATTCACATTCGGATATTGCCTGTTGTGATCTCCAAACTTTAGCGGTTGTTGTTGCTGTTGCGTATTATAACTTACCTGTCGGACGTAAGGTATGCTCCAATTTTGTCCTGGTGGCTGCTGTGGTAAAGCAGTGTTTGAATGAAAGTATTGATCGCTACGAGTCCAGCATTGATGCTGTCTTGGCTCGTAGTTATTATTATTTCCATTTCTGTTTGTGTTTTTGTTGTTACATTTGTATCCGTTGTTACCGTTGTTGTTATTACCGCGGTGCCTTTTGTATGGATTGCCGCATGGAGTGTTATTACTGTTGTAACTGTTGTTTGTATTGGAATACGCGTGTTGATTTTGATTTCCGTATTGGGACGGCATGTGAGTTTGCTGTTTTTGCCGTACCGCGTATCCAACTGTGGGCGCGCCAGAATTGAGTTGGGAAGCCTACATGTTTTGGATACCACTAGTATAAACATTGTGGCTGCTGTTTTGCCGCGCGAAGCGCTGATCTTCTAGTAACATGTCAACCGAATCTAAAGCTGTTAAAAAATAATCTGGACCGTCATCCGGAATATGTAAGAGTTTTTCTTTAATGTTGAAAGGCAATTTGGCCTTCAACGCACGGAGTATATCACGTGTTGCGTCTGGTTCGTCCAAAAAATGTCCCATGTTCAAGTATTTTTCAAAATATATGCGTAAGTTACCATTTTTACTGTTAAAAGTTTCAGGTTCTAAAATTTGTCATCTGAGTCGCTCCTGGACGGATTGCGACCATAATTTGTTCAGAAAGGCACGCTCAAACTCACTGTACGTGGTACATACGTCAGGTTGTCTATATGCCCAGACAGCTGCATCGCCTTGGATGTAACCGACAATATATGAAATCTCTTTCCGGTCACTCCAAGTGCGTGGAAATGCGTTACTAAAAGATTTAAGAAAAATCACCGGATAAAAATGGAAATGTCGTGTGGCTAGGGCCTCCCGTCGGGTAGACCGTTCGCCTGGTGCAGGTCTTTCGATTTGACGCCACTTCGGCGACCTGCGTGTCGATGGGAATGAAATGATGATGATTAGGACAACACAACACCCAGTCCCTGAGCGGAGAAAATCTCCGACCCAGCCGGGAATCGAACCCGGGCCCTTAGGATTGACAGTCTGTCACGCTGACCACTCGGCTACCGGGGCGGACAATCACCGGATGAATGGTTCGTTTTTCTGGGATAAAAGCCTGAAATTGCCTGTGTTTTATTAAGCTTCTTCCTTTGCATTATGATGTGGATTTGTTCCACTGTAATTACTGCAATGTTCAGCTGGCGAGTAATTACGATAATGTTGCTGTGGTTTACCATGATAATAGCTTGTGTTTGTGGTTGCACGTCGTGGTATGTGTTGTAGTCGTGGTGTGTTTTGTTCTTGTGTGTTTGTCGTGTGCGGTATGTGTGCGTCATACTCGAATGTATATTGGTTTCTGAACTGTACATTTTGACTGATATTTTCATTACATTCAGACTGTGGTTGATCGGTGAATTGTCTCATGGGTGCAGTGACGGATTGTACTGCGTCACTAATCTGCTGTTTGTTATTAGTGATGTATTCCGCTACGGAGTCGTGCACAATTGTTGGTAAATTTTCACGTATGCATCTATCAAAATGTTTGTCTTTGTTCTCTACCCAATCATGAAATTCTTTATTAATATTTTGAAAATGAGCTGTGGCATCAGATTGTAAGATGTCAGTCAGGTGTTCAACATCGTCAAATTTATTCTGCACGTCTGTAATTCGTTTTTCAAGGTTGTCTTGTACTGAAGGATATGTTTGAATTTGTTCAGTAAGAGCTTCACACGTGACATTAAGGTTTTTTAATTGTGTCTGTAAAAGTGCTACGTCATTTGTAGTCTTTTCTTGTATCGTATTAAGCTTGGAAAATTCGTACTGAGTTCAGTCATCTGTTTGGTCAGTGTGGCGTCTATAAGTTCCACACGTTTACATAAAGTCTCATTACTTGCCTTGATTGCTATGAGATCAGATTTAATTTCGTCATTTTGTGTCTTTAACTGTTCATTTTGTGTCTTTAAGGTTGCCATGTTTTCCGCGTTCTGCATCCTTAAGGTTGCCATGTTTTCCGCGTTCTGCATCCTTAAGGTTGCCATATTTTCTGCGTTTTGTTTCATTAGCATTTGTAACATGTTGGCAATGTTTACTGTTTGCAAGGTCTCTGCCCCCGCCGCGTCATTAGACGTGACGTCATGTATTAACATGGGCTCTGACTGAGACTTTGAAATTTTTGTGGTGGACGGCCTATTGTCAAAATTCCCGTTAACACTTACGTCAATATTTGATGAATCGTCACTACCGGTTGCTGTCGTAAAGTCATTTTCTAACATTTGTCTCTCGTCCGAGTTGGATTGCGTCTGACTAGTATGTCTTTGCTGTTCCATCTTTGCGTATTGTTTTCTAGTTATGACCATGCCACACGTGATATATGTTTCAAGAAAATAATGTTTGACACTGGTTTTAAAATAAAATGCAGTTGAGCATGAATCGCTCGTAGCAACAATGGCTGTTTGTTAATTTAAAAATGTAAACTGAATATGGGATTATTGTTAATGGCTGCTGTCCATGTTACAACGTATCGTACAGAAGTCGGCCATATTGTACACTCGTGTATTGGTATTGTTGCAGAAGTTATTGTTTAAGGAAAAGTACTGAGAATGAAATTTATCACTGAAAACTGCTACACGCGAAAGAAATACTACAGAATCTACTGAAGAGCTAAAACACTGAATTATGCGTCTGGTCAAGCCTGCCAATGCACAAATGTTGCGTCTTACCTTATTTTGCTGGAAGCTTCATTGCGTCTTCCCGCAAAATTTTAGAATTGGAAAATATCTTAAGAGTTTTGTTATTTCTCATATATTCAAGTCCAGGTCCAGAAAGTTGATTTTTCACGTGAAACAAAGAGAACAGTGTAACAAATGACAAAATAACACGTTCGACACGCAGTCGCCAATATAAAATAAATAAAATAAAATAAAATATTACATTATTAATTATGTATGATAGTGATTGGATGTAATTAATATTTGCTTATCTGGAACGTGGACGTTTAATTATTCGGTATCAGACACTTGACAGTAGCTTTTTCGTAAATGTAATGTTATTCGTAGTTGACCGTGAAATAAGACTCAAATAATCGGACTTCGTATTTAAATCGTATCCAAAGACTGCTGCGGTAGGTGCGGACTCAAATCTAAATCTCAATATTAGAATAATTTGCCAGCCATGTCAATACGTCGTACAGAGGTGACTGTCTAGTACACATAGAAAGTTTACACAGTTAGTTAAATCAGATATATTCAACGAATAAGCCTACAGTTAAATAATTCTACTTACTTTCATAAATATAAATTCCTTACAGAATCGAGTGCCTAGTAAGATTGCAACTCGCAGTGTTCTTATATAACATAAAATATGGCGGTGTGCCAGTTAATAAAATTCACGTGCTTCCAGCCTCAGCTATTCTCCTCGACCTCCTTCTTCTTAATCAAACATAAGAGTATCGTAATTGTGTTTTTGTTTTATCAGTGACACTGCGCTGCAGTTCTGTGCCATAGGCTTTATTTATTTGTCACAGATTAATTATTTAATTAAGATTTCGCGTTTCCGAGGAAACTCACGCACGGCATGCAAATGTGCCTTTATAATCACTGTGTAGACATGCTGTTTCTAGAGCTGTCTTACTTCCAGTGTGAATGTACACGCTCCATAACTGACAGCGCATCACCCGCATGAAAAATATCATGCGCACCTGACACAGTTTCATATTTCCATTGGAAAAAAGTATCACGGTCGTTTCGCTCACAACGATAGTTAACAATTAATGTCAAATCCGTCCACTTGAGTCACAGCTGACAACACTCCACATCGACTCCGAGACTGCTACGGCACATTTTGACTGTTCTGTCCACCCTGCAAATCAGATTTTTTTTGTTTACCATTTCGATATTTCTTGCGCACTCTTTCCAGGGGCGTACGATACTTAGTGGCTGACTGGTAGCTCTTCGCTTGGATACAAATGCAGGATAGTCCAGGTGTAGTTACGTTTCGTTTTTATAAAAAAAAATAGTATATTAATTACAAACGGGAAAATTCCACCAAAAAATTATGAAAGAAACAATTTTAAAATTCCCGAGAATTTACGAATCCTTAAGAATTCTGTAGCAGACTGATGTTAAGGATATTTTTCCGTATATTTCAGGTCCGTTCTTTTACCCTCCTTACATACGGGAGTCGTGTGCGCTTTCTTCTCAGTAGCTGAGAGAGAGAGTCACGATAGAGGCAAACTAAGTAATGGGCCAATGCCGAAGAGTATTCTCTATAAAACCGAATTTGGATCCATCTGGACCTGGCGATTTACTTGCTTTCAGTTCTTTCAGTTGCTTCTCAAAGCCAGAATGTTTATTCCTACATCCTCCACACGGGAGTCTGCGCGAAATAAATTGTAATTTGTGAACTTTACAAAACATTATGATGTTGAAATCTGACAAACACGCTTGGTGCGCAGTGGTGACATACAGTAAATGTATTCTTCCAGAAATGCACTAACTACAGCTACATAGTATATCAATGTATTTAATACTTTTCTGCAGCATATTAACACCTGCTTCACCTTGCAGAGTAAATGACACTGTTATATGTACACTGGTGTTCGAAATTAAAACAACAAACTGAAATTTTGCGTTTATTTTGGATCAAAACGGTGTAAACAGGTGATAGTAAAGTAGAAACAGTGTACAAAGGGCGTACAAAAAGTTTTGCATAGTCGTCTCTATTTTTTTATTCTTTGCAGGGGGAGAACGAAATTTTTGTGAACATACTTGGAACATTTAGCTATACATTGAGCCTACTCAATGTAGCCTCCATCAGCTGTGATGCATCTGGCCCAACGTTCTTTCCTTGATGTAAACGCACATTGGTAAAAATCTGAGGACTGACTTTTACGCCATCGCTTGACACAAAAAGCAGGTCTTTCTATCAAAAATTTTACCGCGCATGTGGGCTTCAGACGACCAAAGAGGTAAAAATCAGACGAAGCCAAGTCCGGACTCTAGGGAGGATGGGGAACGATTTTCGAAACCATTTTCCTGATTTTCTACTGCGTCATAAGGGCTGTATGGGGTTTGGCATTGTCATGGTGTATCTGATTAGCTGACTCTGAAGCTGTGGTCTGTGGCTCTTGATGGCACGTCGCAGCTTGTCCAATGACAAACAGTAACGGTCCCGGTTAATTGTGGAGCCAGGTTCCAAAAAGTTAATGAAAATGACACCACACTGATCCCAGAATAAGGAGCCCATCACCTTTTGGCCCGCTGTTCGTGAAAGTCTTGGAGGGAGACCGGGTGACGTCACACCATGGAGGCCGGCCGCGGTGGCCAAGCGGTTCTAGGCGCTTCAGTTCGGAACCGCGCGACTGCTACGGTCGCAGGTTCGAATCCTGCCTCGGGTATGGATGTGTGTGATGTCCTTAGGTTAGTTAGGTTTAAGTAGTTCTAAGTTCTAGGGGACTGATGACCTCAGATGTTAAGTCCCATAGTGCTCAAAGCCATTAGAACCATTTGAACCACACCATGGATTGGGTTTTGCTCTCAGGTTCGGACATAAACAACCACTTTTCATCCTCGGTAATGACGCCGTCAAAACACTGTTTCCACTCTTCAGTAAAGATCTTCGTGAGACCCTCGCACACGTTCTTCCTCATCGTTTTCATTTCTATTGTTGATAATCTAGGCGCCCAACGTGCACAGATTTTTCTGTACCATGGTGACTGTACCAGTGATACCACACTACCTAATGGGAAACGAGTCATTTCAGCTAGCTATCGTGTCGTCACACAACTGTCATTTTGGATGATTTGATCAATGCTCTCCTTATTCACATCACTCACTGTCATCGATGGTCTACCGCATCGTGGATTGTTCAGTAGAGAGAAATCACCTTCTTTAAACCTTTGCAACTACCGCTGGATACTGCTGCGATCCACTGTGCCCTTCCCATAAACAGGGAGCAACTTCCTGTGAATCGATGTGGCAGAGTCATCGCCGATCTTGAAGAGGAACTCCATCAGCGACCGTTGTCGCAACCTGACATCTACTTCACGGTCCATTATGCCTCACCTCTAAATAAAAGAAAATAGAATGAGATTTTCACTCTGCAGCGGAGTGTGCGCTGATATGAAACTTCCTGGCAGATTAAAACTGTGTGCCCGACCGGGACTCGAACTCGGGACCTTTGCCTTTCGTGGGCAAGTGCTCAACCACTTGGTGAGCACTTGCCCGCGAAAGGCAAAGGTCCCGAGTTCGAGTCTCGGTCGGGCACACAGTTTTAATCTGCCAGGAAGTTTCATATCAGCGCACACTCCGCTGCAGAGTGAAAATCTCATTCTGGAAACATCCCCCAGGCTGTGGCTAAGCCATGTCTGCGCAATATCCTTTCTTTCAGGAGTGCTAGTTCTGCAAGGTTCGCAGGAGACCTTCTGTAAAGTTTGGAAGGTAGGAGACGAGGTACTGGCAGAAGTAAAGCTGTGAGTACCGGGCGTGAGTCGTGCTTCGGTAGCTCATTTGGTGAGCACTTGCCCGTGAAAGACAAAGGTCCCGAGTTCGAGTCTCGGTCGGGCACACAGTTTTAATCTGCCAGGAAGTTTCAAAAGAAAATACTATTATATACCAACTTATAGCTAGATGTTCCAAGTATGTTCACAAAAAATTTCATTCTTCTCCTGCAACACACACACACACACACACACACACACATATATATATATATATATATATATATATATATATATATATATATATATATATATATAGAGAGAGAGAGAGAGAGAGAGAGAGAGACATCTGTGCAAAACTTTTTGAACGCCCTTTGTAAAGAACACAGAACGTAAACAACTGCATCATGCATAACCATGAACGAAAATGTTCTTTGTTTTTTCCAACTTAACGGATTTGTGCACACATTCCGACAGCTGTTTATGTGCTCAGCATGGTGTGTTAGTACCTTTGGCAGCAATACAGACCTGACATCGACGGAAAAATGCTGTGAGTGGAGTGATGTCATTAGTTTCATGTTGAGTCAATAACGCCCACTCTTCCTGTAGAGCTGCTCGCAAGTCTTGGAGAGTGGTTGGTGGATGCTGACATGATGAAAACTGACTCCCTAACGCATCCCAGGCACGCTCTACAGGAGTAAAATCGGGAGAGCGAGCATGCCACTCCGTGGGTGCAACATCTTCCGTTTCCAAGAAAACATCAACCACGCATGCTCTATGAGGTCGAGCATTATCATCAATCAGCACGAAGTTATCTCCATGATACTTGACAGCAGTTAAATCTTGCCGATTCACCCGTACAGTTTCATGGAGAGATGTTCAAGTGGTCAACATAATACCTGCCAACACCATTAGGGATCCTCCTCGATATAGGTCTCTTTCCACAATGTTGGAAATCCGAAATCGTGTTCCACGTTCCATCCCGACGCGAATGCCTCGAGGATCACTCTCCAGCCCAAATCTGGACTCATCTGCGAAAAGAACATTGTCCCATTGTTCGACCGTCCAGGCAGCGTGTTAACGACTCCTCTCTAGACGTTTCCTTCTCAGATGCCAGTACTAAGGCGGTACCATCGTGCCCTTACGGCCAAATAACGGGTCTCTCTTTTGATATCACACGTGGTCAGCCCCGCCCTGGTTTTCAGGATGTGTTTCTACCTGATCAACATTACCCCGTTTGATCGTTGACGTGGTTGTCCATTGACCGGAATGCCATCTTCTGTGCAGAACACGATTGCACGATCATCTGTTGACATTTTGTAGGATTATACCGTGAATTAGACACAACACGGTGTAATAGCGGTTTATTGCCCTAATTTTAAACTACAGTTTAGATGGTAACTCTACGCACTGCGCAATAAACGCAAAATTTAAGGGAATTAGTAATTGTCAACTGAAGTGATGTGAACACATTAACATACATTGGTGTGCAAAACTTACGGACGAAAGTAATTTTCGCATGACTTGTCACTGCCAAATAGCACAGCTCTATGAAACTGGTACAGTGTGGTACAGAAAGTAACTGAAAGGATGTTCAAATAACTTACGGGTTTGCTGCCGGGTGACGTCGTCGAACACCGCCGATATTTCGACGGAAGCACACCCTGCTATTCTCAAGAGTTTTACTCCCGTAGAGCATGCCTGGGATGCGCTAGGGAGTCAGTGCCTTGAGAATGGCAGGGTGTGCTCCTGTCGAAATATCGGCGGTGTTCGACGACGTCACCCGGCAGCAAACCAGTAAGTTATTTGAACATTCGATTCGCCGGGAAAAGTTAAGGTAACTGAAAGGTGTATGCTATGAGACGAACAGAAATGACTTAGTCAAAAACAATAATTATACTAATGTCAGCGCGATTCATGGTGGTCCCCTGGACATTATAAAAAGTGGAACATGGTCTTAATAGGGTGTGTGATCACAACGGACGGCATTGCATGTCGTGCCACACGCTCCCGTGCGTGATAAAGAAAAACGGCTCTGAGCACTATGGGACTCAACTGCTGAGGTCATTAGTCCCCTAGAACTTAGAACTAGTTAAACCTAACTAACCTAAGGACATCACAAACATCCATGCCCGAGGCAGGATTCGAACCTGCGACCGTAGCGGTCTTGCGGTTCCAGACTGCAGCGCCTTTAACCGCACGGCCACTTCGGCCGGCGCGATAAAGAGTTCTTGTGGTTGTGTGTGCCGTTCCTCCATCAGCACGGTTGATAACTGTGGGATTGTCAGTGATGCATGAGGAAGAGCTACAATCGTCTCCCCAAAGCACGCCACACGTGCTCGATGGGATTTTGTAAATCGTGGAAACATGCAGGTTAGCTCATTCGTCGAATATCTTCTCGTTCCAAGAGCTCCTGTCAATTTCCATCCAGAAAAATGAAGTCATGGCCGAATGCAGCACTGAAAAGATGAACATTGGATGATGTGAAAATTCCTGGCAGATTATAACTGTGTGCCGGACCGAGACTCGAACTTCAGACCTTTGCCTTTCTCGGGCTCTACCAATTGAGCTACCCAAGCATGACTCACGCCCCCTCCTCACACCTTTACTTCCGCCAGTACCTCGTCTCCTACCTTCCAAACTTTACAGAAGCTCTCCTGCGAACCTTGCAGGACTAGCACTCCTGAAAGAAAGGATATAGCGGAGACATGGCTTAGCCACAGCCTGGGGGATGTTTCCAGAATGAGATTTTCACTCTGCAGCGGAGTTTAATATAAGACACATGGAGCTGCAAACACCGAGAAATACCTCAAAAGAGGACGACAAATGCTGAACATTTCTTTTCATCAGATGTCTTACCTCGCTGCATGTGTAGTAGTTGTCTAGCCTAGGGTACTTATTTTTCATTCTTGTATTGTCCCATGTGATACGGTAGTTCTCGTGGTAGTAGTAACACAAGATCAGGGGAGCAATGTGTAGAACCGTCCCCTACCAATGAGGATAGGATCAACAAGCCCAACAGCTGCACCCGCAGTGAGATATGTCATCTGATGACATCACATGTTCAACATTTGTGGTCCACCTGTGGACTACTTCCCAACGTTTGCTGCCACATGTGTATTATATTAAATTATTTGTCTCAGTGTCACCTATGTCACATTGTTCTTTTTTTAATGTTAATGTTAAGCAGTGTATGTGTTTATGTCTGGGATCTCTTCATTATTTGTCTCAGTGTCACCTATGTCACATTGTTCTTTTTTTAATGTTAATGTTAAGCAGTGTATGTGTTTATGTCTGGGATCTCTTCATAAACCGCCGAATCGATTTCAACAAAATTTGTCACAGAAACACCAGGCATCATGAGTATCAGCAATTTGGAGTTTATAACATCCCAACTCCAATATGTGCAGAGATATGGGCGAAAACGGGTTTTTCCCAGCCCTTGGTGTAGGTTCCCATGCACAACAAGTGTGTTGTGTAGAAACGGTATTGGCTTGCCAAGTCAATGTACTTTGCGGTGCGGCCTACATATCAGGGGCAAAAACGGTTTTCCAGACCATGACATGTAGGCTGCTCTGCATAACAGGGGTGTTTTGTTGGAGTGGTATTGGCCTCCTTTATCGACCTGTTTTGCATGGAAGCCTGTACATGAAGGGCAAATAAATGGTTTTCAACCCTCTTGAAGGTAGCCTGCCCTGCATGACAGACATATTGTCGGAGTAGTAGTGGCTTGCTGTATTGAATTGTGCATCAGGGGCTACACATGCCAATGGTCATGGCTGTGGACTGATTTAGATGGATAGAGGAGGGGATGAAAAGGAAGAGTAAGGGGAGGAGGAAATGGACAGAGAGGGGGGAGGAGGGGGACATGCCGGAGGCAGGTGGATTGTGTAAAGTGATGGTGGACAGATGGAGGAAGAGGGGAGGTGGAGATGGAAAGAGAGAGGGGAAGTAGAATAAGGCCAGAGGGAGGGGGAGGAAGATATGGTCAGAGACAGGGGTGGAGGATATGGACAGAGAAGGAGGGAAGATGAAGAGTCAGAGAGATTGGGGAGCAGGCAGTTGAGGTGGACAGACAGAGGGAGGAAAAGGTGGACACAGAGAGGGGGATGGGGAGATATGTTCAATATTGTGTTGAATGCATACTTTGTCACAGCTGTCGGGGAAAGGTTAGCGAACTCGATAAAGCACGTTATGAATTGATGTGCTTCTAGAACAGACAGAAAACATTTTAATTAATAACAGTTCCAGAATTATACATGAAGCCTGAATAAACATTTGGCTAACATATCAGTTAATACCTGTAAACACACCAGATCACAATAGGCTCGGATTTGGTGGAAAATGGTCTTGGCGGCTTCGTCTGATACTTGTGGGCTGGCCCTTTGTGGCCAAGCGGTTCTAGGCGCTTCAGCCCGGAATCGCGCTGCTGCTGCAGTCGCAGGTTTGAATCCTGACTCGGGCATGTCCTTAGGTTAGTTAGGTTTCAGTAGTGCTATGCCTAGGGGACTGATGACTTCAGATGTTAAGTCCCATAGTATTTAAAGCCATTTGTGCCATTTTTTTATATTTGTGGCTAAAGAATTCATGGGCAAAGTGGGAGTAGTGAGCTGTAGTTATCGGCACTTGAAGGATTTATTTGATGTGCACCACAGCGTGTAGACTGTGAACAGTTATTCAGAGCCATCCACTGTGCCATAGTTTCCTTTAAACTACGTGTGTGTATGTTTTTAGATTTGAGTTAACCTTGATTTTATTTAAAGACTTTACTGGCTTCAACTTAGGCAACTTATGTCGCTTAAATTGTTTATACCACAGTAATTCCAGGTTTGTTGATTCGTTCCTATATCTTGGCTTTGAATCCTGTTTGTAATTTATATATTTGGCAATCAGGATTTATGTAAGTTCAGTTTTATTATTTGCTGTTTTAGTTCAGCCCCTGTGGACAGTGTTGTTTCGTTTTATCTATGTTCTTTTATGGAACTGGTCTTAGGCAGCAAAACTTAAAACCGAGCTACATACATTGCTGCATTCTTTCTCGGCTGAGATTTGCATTCTACCTGATTTCATGTTTCGCTATTTGTTCCTGATCTAAGGCTCTTTAATGGGACAACTGTTTCCTGTTTATGAGTGTTCAAACAATCTTCTCTGTCTTAAGTAAACATTAAATTATATATGTAGAGCTACTTGGGCATGTGATTTGATAGAATGAAGAATCATACACCTACTCAAAGTCAAAGTCAGTTTATGCAAATGCTCATGGCATCTGGGTGCCACATGACTAACAGTCCTTCACCTTGGGTGGCCAACCTTCAGTTATCAGTGGTAACGACTGAGAGCGAACTCATTCAGAACATCAGAACATCGTTAGGTCGGCGGGGTGGATAGGGCACATGATCCCTGGTGGGATGAGAAGAAGGTGGTTACTTAGCTACACAGACAAAAAGATTATACCACACTTCCAAGTTCATATCAAGACACTGCATGGTTCAGTAGTATTGAATTATGACTCCTCAGAGTGAGCAGGAAAGTCGTAGCATGAAATTAGTCCAGTGTAAAGCTGTCCTCACACAAGACAAGGCAGCTGACATTGATGTGTACGTGGACGACAAATTCAACTGAACCTAGCGACCATGTCACACGCACACGTGATTTGGAACTGCAGCCATTAGCTCTCCAGCGGCAGATATTGGCTGTAACTGGCTCACAAGCCATGTAGGTTGTATAGGAACATAGAAACACATAAATTTCCTACATTAGCCCTATTAAAACACGATTTTCCTCCATCGTCAACATGCTAGTCAAGTACTTATGTCTGTAGTATATGTAAACAAGAACTTCAGTACGAACGTGTTTTAAGACAGAAAGGAAAATTCCATGGCCAGTCAGTAAGGACATCTGCTTATTAAAGTTTCAAAAGCGGACAAACTCGCTTCTGTGTGAGAGAGAAAAAAATGGTTCAAATGGCTCTGAGCACTATGGGACTCAACTGCTGAGGTTATTAGTCCCCTAGAACTTAGAACTAGTTAAACCTAACTAACCTAAGGACATCACAAACATCCATGCCCGAGGCAGGATTCGAACCTGCGACCGTAGCGGTCTTGCGGTTCCAGACTGCAGCGCCTTTAACCGCACGGCCACTTCGGCCGGCGTGTAAGAGAGAGATGGAGATAGATAGATAGAGAGAGAGGTTAAAAAAAAAAAAAAAAAAAAAAGAGAGAGAAATTGGATGCAACAAGATGTAAACAGCTTGGTAACTGATCTCGTCTAATCATTACGCTACTCAAAATTTGAGAATAAATGACATTGTGAAAATTTTAACCGGTGATATATTATAAAGTGATATTTAATTACGATAAATCCCATCAAGAATAAGGAGTGTTTGATGAATTGATGAATTTTCAATGTGCCGTTGCCTTGAAACGGCACTCTTTCATAATACAGAAATTATAATATAAAAATAAGTAAATACAATTCTTTAACCAGCAACATGACGTTTCCTGTCACTTTATTTCAAAAGATTGTACCAATAAAGACACGTTTTCCAAAAAACCTCAATGTGCTGGTGCTTTGAAGCAGCATGCATTCATAGAACTTAATTTATAATACAAAACTCAGAAAACATGCGATTTAGTTGAAAATGATAAAATCCAGTGTGAAGTCTCCAAATTTCTCTTTGAGCCCCTGGCGTTAGGAACTTGCTTATTAACAATAGTGATGTTGTAACTGTTGATTGGTAATATTTACTGACAAAATGCAACCTAACGCTAGATTGCGTACTTACGGCTATCCTGTGTAGCCGTTTTTTAGTACGATTTTAAAAGAGAGAGAGAGAGAGAGATTATTAATTGATCACTGAGGCGTCGGTTCTCGATTGTGTTCAGGAAACGTACGGATTGATTACGCGAATAATTGACGCGGATTGCTTTCACGCAATCAGAATCTTCGATGAAAATATCTAAGGGACCTATTTGAATATAAAAATGGAAATGAAAGCAAATTAGTGGAATTTCATAAGAGAAAGATTAACAGGTCGGAAGTGAACACATTAGTGGTCCCCCAAATACAATCGAGACATCGCGATCAATTGCGAACCTGTAACAAAGCTGATATACAATTTGAACAACATTTTTGGTTAGTGAAAGAAAAGAATAAGAAGAAAATTACTGTATCGTAAAATATTTTGAATAAATTGGCTTTAAACTTCTACACATTGACAAACACACAATAAATGCATGACTTACATCTGATATTTCTTTTGTAATGGCGCAGTCCAATAATAGCTGCTTTGTCAGTCCGTTCCTTCTTAAAATTAAATGTCCTGGCGTGTGCGTAAGTACATTGTATCCACACGCGAGTTACAGAAACGTTTGTTCGTCGTTTCACATAGTTTTTACACAAAATAAAAATACAACATGTAGCAATGCTATGTAGTACGTCTTAACATGTCGGCGACCAAAAGTACAAGGGATAATGAAGTCTCTAGAATATTTCTTAACAAAAGATAGGTTGTTCTTTTCTCTGTTTCGCAGCTTCTTGTTATCAAGCGCTGCGGCAATGATTTTATACATCTGCGTCCAGCGGGTCAAAGTGGTTATTTAGAGTATTTGTACGCTGGACGCGCGTTTTGGTATATGCGCACATTAAACAAAAATATTTCATCTCTTTACTCTCGCGCTGTGATGCTTAGCATCTTTACGAACTACAGCTCGTTGGCTGCTCTTTTCTTTAATGACAAATATCTCACATGCAAAGTAACTGAAATCCAATAATATTACAAGCCTCGTATTGGTTCCTCCTTTTGTAGCACGTAGACGAAATATTGCAGCCCTTATTTTGTGTTCTATGCTAGGCTATGGCTCCTCAGTGTGAAATGACAGGCAGTGAGGTCACAAAACTCGTACAGCTCCACGTCGACGTCAGCTAACTTGTCCAGTGTGAGGTCGGCCAAACCGCTCCTCTTCCTCCAGCAGCAGCGAGCTCCAGGGATAAACGACGTGCTGTGTCATAACTGGAGCGGGTGGCGCTGTTGGGGCGCCACGCCCCCCCCCCCCCCCCCCCCCCCCCCCCCAGCAGACGGGGTCGTCGCTCGCGACCTTGCTGGCCGAGGTACTGGGCCACGGCTGCGTACGGCCTTCAGCCCTCCCCCTCCCCCCCTCCCCCCCACTTGGTCACTACTGGACCACGAGACAGCTCGCTATATGTGTGGGCCGCCGGACGGCGCGGCGCGAGTAGCAATGGAAAGCCCGCGCAGTGCGACCGCCGGCGCGGCGTTGTCGTTGGTCATGATGGCGGCGACTGCCGGCGCCTACGTCTTCTCGTACGATGCTGACATCTTCAGGACGACGGTGAGCCACGCCACACTCCGTACTCCATTACTTGATGGGGAAATACATCCATTGTAGGGAAAGGTTATGTTCAAGCGCCTACTTAAGCACCTTAGTGGAAATAACATACTGTCAAAGTCACAGTTTGGGTTGCTTGAGGGTTCTGTTATTGAGAAAGCTATTTACACTTACAGGGAAAATGTCCTTAATTCATTGGACAACAAATTAGAGGCAAGTGGCATATTCTGTGACTTGTCAAAGGTGTTTGGCTGTGTGAATCACAGCATTGTTTTACGTAAATTAAAATATTATGGCGTCACTGGTAGTGCTGCAAAGTGGTTTCAGTCATCTCTTACTAAGAGAAAACAAAGGGTGTCATTACGTAACACTTCAGCAGTAGGCTATCATACGTCATCTGACTGGGAAGAAATTACATGAGGTGTTCCCCAAGGTTCCATACTAGGTCCACCACTGTTTCTTGTGTATATTAATGACCTGTCATCTGTCACATTACCAGATGCCAAGTTTGTCTTATTTGCAGATGATACAAACATTGCAATAAATAGTAAATCAAATACAAATTTAGAAAGGGCAGCTAATCAAAGTTTTACTGAGATTAATAGGTGGTTCATAGCCGATTCACTGTCATTAAACTTTGGAAAGACCCACTATATACAGTTCAGAACTTTCAAGGGCTTTCCTTATGGTGTGTGTATAAAATATGATGACATGGAAATAGGAGAAGTTGAGAGTGGAAAATTCTTGGGATTACAACTTGATAATAAATTCAGTTGGGAGCAACATACTAACGATCCGCTAAAGCGCCTAAACAAGTCTGTGTTTGCAATGCGAATGATATCAGATATAGGAGATATAAGTATAAAAAAACGGGCATATTTTGCTTATTTTCACTCCATTATGTTGTATGATATCATATTTTCGGATAACTGCACAAACAGAGAAAAATTTTTTAGAGTACAGAAGCGTATAATCAGAGAAATGCGTAGTGTAAGTCCAAGAACATCATGTCGAAACCTATTCAAAGAATTGGGCATATTATCAAGAGCTTCTCAGTATATTTATTCCTTAATGAAGTTTGTTGTAAATAATATATCTCTTTTTCCAACTAACTGCTTAGTACACAGTATCAATACTAGGAATAAGAACACTATACATAAAGATTTAAAATCACTTACCCTTGCCCAGAAAGGAGTCCAGTACTCAGCAACGCATATTTTCAATAAGTTACCAGCAACCATTAAGAGTTTAGTTTCAGACAAGGCACAATTTAAACATAATTTAAAAGAATTTTTGGTGGCCAACTCCTTCTACTCCATCCGTGAGTTTCTCAACAAGTGCAGTAGACCATTTTAATGAAAATTTATTATACTTCAATTTTTGACAATACTTGGTTGTAACAGCCAAGTAACTACCTGCTGGGTGAATGATGGATGTATGGAAAGCAGATGTAGGTCTTAAGTCTGTAAATAGTGGAAGTTTAATTTTAAATCTTGTACATAATCTGACTGTTCTTAACTGCGGATCACCGAAATGACTAATTTACTTTAATTTTTGACAATACTTGGTTGTAATAGCCAAGAAACTAGCAAATGTCTGAATGATGATCAATAAAATTAATGAAACTCAAGTTTTTCTAATTACATTTTTGTAATGTATTTATCTGACATGATCCACACCCAGGAGGATTCCCTCTTTTATGGGTCTATGGAATGAATAATTAATCTAATCTAATCTAAAGACGACCATTCAGATTTGGCACAACTTTGAAATATGGAAAGATCTTAACTGCACAATTCTTTAGAAATTCACGCGTTTAAAAATTCCATCACCGGACGGAAGGTCCGCAGCTCGTGGTGTAGTGGCTAGCGTTACTGCCTCGGGGTCACAGGGTCCCGGGTTCGATTCCCGGCAGGGTTGGGGATTTTCTCTGCCCAGGAACTGGGTGTTTGTGTTGTCCTCATCATTTCATCATCATCATTCGTGACAGTGGCTAGATTGGGCTGTGAAAAAGTTGGACTATGTAAAAATTGGGACATTGCACGGGCGCTGATGATGGCGCAGTTCTGCGCCCCACAAACCAAACATCATCATCATCACCAGACAGAAGCTGTGGAATAAAGTGTATAGTGAAGTTAACGATATGTACAAAATAACGGAAGTAGCCATCTTAGTAATCCATACCCAGAATTTTCATTTAATATCGCACCTGCATTTCTACCAAAAATTAGTAAAAAGCTCACGAAACTGAGCACACAGGCTGAATATAATACGGATTTCATCTCATATACATATATTTGATACTTTCGTTGTCTATTATTTCACTTCAAATTGTTACCACTTATTTAGGCTTACTTAAAAAGTTATTTTGCACGTAATCCATTGTATGTTTGACTATTGTAGTATGACTACTGTTGGTCATACTCTTGCAGCATTTATGTTAATGAAGGTTGTAAAGTGATAAAAGCTGGCCTGTTATTACAATCTAATACTGTACCATGAAGAAAGGATACTATATCATGAGAAATGACCACCATAATAAAATAAGGGAAATCAGAGCTCGCATGGAAAGATATACGTGTTCGTTTTTTCCGAGCGCTGTACGAGATTGGAATAACAGAGAATTATTGTGAAGGTGGTTCGGTGAACCCTCTGCCAGGCACTAAAATGTTGTTTTCAGAGTATTCTTGTAGATGTAGATGTAGAAGTTCTTTTAAAAAACAAAAATCCTTTCAATTGTAGTAACGGTTTCCTTTTATTCCAAGTTGTTGCCACTAATCTAGGATCACCTAAATGATTATGTTGCATGTCTTTTATTACGTGTTCTACTTTTGTAATATGAGTACATTCGGTGATATTTGAATAAAATTTTATTTTGTCATGACTGTAACCTTTCCCTTTCACAGCTTACATTTTGTTTCTTTACATTGAAACAACCAGTTTTGATAATTGACCGACGACTAACTCTGTAACGTTGTTCACGGTGCCACCTAACGACGCATATTTCATGCTATGTGAATTTCACCTACTGTCAATATTTGAGTTTCTCTTCCATAAAAGTAGCATAATTGTTTCTTTGTCAAGTTGTTAACGGTGTTGTATAGTTCATCGCAATGTATAGTTCTTTGTAAAGTTATTCTTCATTTCTGGGGCCAATGACAGTGCCACCTACCAGCCTTTGTTTACTTCTTAGGTACCTCAATAGCTGCAGTCAGTTTGACACCGCTTCTGTTCGAATAGATAACGCCACTTTCAAATACGCCTTTATGAGGTGAGGTCTGTATTATATTCAGCCCATGTTCTCACTTTGATGAGGCTTTTTTTTTTTTACTAAAGTTTGATTTAAATGTACGTTCAATGTTATACTTAAAATTCTCTGTATGGATTACTAAGTTACATAATTATGTTATTATGTGCATACTGGATTCGTTAATCTCCTTGTACGCTTTATTCTATACCTACAGTCTGATAACGAAATTTTGAAACGCGTAACGCTTAGGAAAGAACTATGCGAAAAGACCTTTCCATATTTCAAAGCTGTGCACCAGCACGTACTCTTGTCTCCGCCTAGAGATTATTGGAGAGTAGAGAAGTAACAATCCGTGGTGATTTCGGTAAAAGTTATTCCTGTTTTCCATCCAAAGGCTCAAAATAGTCTCGGTGCAGGGAAGATCTTCAGTGAACTTTTCATCATCAAAATGCTGGCAGCACGTCATCATATTGACAGTAATACTGGTAGCGTATGAGGAGAAACATAAACACAGTACTCGATATCGACAATGACATAGACGTCCGCAAGGCTGGCAAGAAGGAGCAGTTGCCCCTTCTGGGGTCTAGACATTATATTAAACCTCGGAATGTTTCCCGTTGTGATTTACTTATAGTCGTACTGTACGCTAATATAACGGAAATCGGAGCTTAAAATGGTAAACTAGTTGAAACGAATGGAGGTTTTGGTATGGATAGTGACTTGCCTTTTTTCTGGTTAATATATTAGCTTTTATTATGTTGCCTAGAAGCTTTCTGCGAAGATATAATGAGGAAATTGAGCGTGTATAGGAATTATGTTCTAAAGTATACGTTTCTTTGGTACATCATTATACCGACAGATTTAAATATTTTTTCTTCACTTTGATCATATTTCGTATTCACTGATTTACTTGTTGACGCATGTCAGTTTTTGTTGCTGAAATTGTTCACCCACACAACAGTACTGTTGTATAATTTTAGCACTGACTGTTTGTTATAAGACTAAATAACAGATTGAGCATTGTCTCGAAAGCAAATACCGTGGTATTTTTGAAGTTTATTTCCGTTTCTCCACTATGAGAAGCAGTAGTTTGGTATTTTGTTGCACTCACGATTTTCTTCCTACTTTTAATTAGTTTTTTCCTACTTCAGTGTTTTAATTTTCAGTGTCAACGTAACATTATTGCTGTAGTATTAGTAATAAAAATACTACTTCTGAACAACTTGTTGAATACCCTGGAATCAATTATAAAATTGATACAATTTCACATTGTTAAATTGAAACTGTGACTTTCACATTCATATTAATGATTTTGAAATATATATGTAGCTTGCACCAGTGACATATGCTACCCAAAAAGACACTGAATGGATATCTATTAATCGATTAAGATACAATACTTTCTATGTAGTTCTTGTCAAATTTAGCTCTCGGGCCAATACACGTTCTAAAACTAATTGTGTCAGTTATATAAATATTCTAGTTTCATTACGAGTTTTTCGTCATGGCATGTTATGACTGATACATGAGGGAGGTTATATTGTTAAATAAATAGAAAGAACACGTGAGTCCAAGTGGAAGTCAAACTACAACGCTGTAAAATACCAGGATTTGGTGACAATCTGCTTCACTGATAGACCACCATTAAATTTCATTATGTTATTTGACATTTTCGCGACAATAGTGAGATATATGAAAACATTGGACACACAGATTTTTTAAGGTCTCAAACATTTAACTCAAAGTAGTTGTATAAAGATATAGCTAACTCTGGATACACGATTCCTGAACAAGCTATCAAAATTTTCTTATAGCTATGAGTAATCATAAAGAAACGACGTAATGAAGGTTTCTTATGAAAGTGTCTACAAAAAATGGCAATGAGTTGATTTTTGGAAGTAAGTTAAGAAAAGTATGAAAGAAGAGCCTTCTGTAGGTAGAATTCTTTAAGCCAAAAATTCTTAGAACTGTTGAGAGCTACAGTTTTCTCTTTATTAATTCTGCATGTGATGTGATTGAACAATTTTGTGAAAAAAATTCTAGATGTTCCTGAATGACCGATCTGGTGGCTTTCCACTGAGGTGACAAAAGTCATGGGATACTCCTAATATCGTGTCGGACCTCCTTTTACCCGACGTAGTGCAACAACTCTACGTGGCATGGACTCAAGTCGTTGAAACTGCCGGCCGCTGTGGCCGAGCGGTTCTAGGCGCTTCAGTCCGGAACCGCGCTGCTGCTACTGCCGCAGTTTCGAATCCTGCCTCAGACATGGATGTGTGTGATGTCCTTAGGTTGGTTAGGTTTAAGTAGCTCTAAGTCTAGAGGACTGATGACCTCAGATGTTAAGTCCCATAGTGCTTAGAACCATTTCGATCGTTGAAAGTCCCCTGCAGTAATATTGAGTCATGCTGCCTCTATGGTCGCGCATACTTGCGTAATTGTTGCCGGCGCAGGATTTTGTGCGCGAGTTGTTCTCTAGATCGTGTCCCATAAATGTTCCGTGGGGTTCATGTCGGGCCATCTGGATAACCAAATCATTCACTCGAATTGTCCACAACGTTCTTCAAACCAATCGAGAACGTTTTTGCCGGGTGACATGGCGCATTTTCATCCATAAAAATTCCATCGTTGTTCGGATATACGATGTCCACGAGCGGCTACAAATGGTCTCCAAGCAGCTAAATATAACCAATTTGGGTCCTTGGCTTCTTGGGATCTGTACCTCAATCGAACCCTATCAGCAGCTCTTACCAACTGAAATCGGCACTTATCTGACCACACCAAAGTTTTCCAGTCGTCTAGAATCCAACCGATATGGTCACTGGCCCAGGAGAGGCGATACATGCAATGTCATGCTGTTAGCAAAGGCACACATGTCAGTCCTCTGGTGCCATAGTCCATTAATGCCAAATTTAGTCCCAAGGTCCTAACGGATACGTTCATCGTACGTCCCTCATCGACTTATGCGGTTCTTTCACGCAGTGTTGCTTGTCTGTTAGCACTGACAACTCCACGCAAACTCCGCCGCTCGCGGTCGTTAAGCGAAGCCCGTCAGCCACTGAGTTGTCCATGGTGAGAGGTTATGCTTGAAATTTGGTATTCTAAGCACACTCTTGGCACTGTGGATCTCGGAATTTTGAATTCACTAACGATTTCCGAAATGGAATGTCCCATGCGTCTAGCTCCAACTACAATTTCGCGTTGGAAGTCCGTTAATTTCCGTCACTTGAATCACCTGAGAACAAATGACAGGTTCGGCATTTCACTGTCCTTTTATACCTTGTTTGCGGGGTACTACCGCCATGTGCATATCGCTGTCCCGTGACTTTCGTCAACTCAGTGTAGTGTTATGTAATATCCTTGTGTAGGTTTTTTACAATGTCAGCAGTGTGTCCAGATACAAGCAAACTGGCTACTATGGATATTTTAATCCGTTGCTGAAAATTAAATGTATTTACTAAATTTCAGCGCAATGTTCCTGTCTCTTTGGCCTACATGTGGCGAACTGTGACGTTCGCCTACGTGTGGCGAACTGTGAAGTTCTAGTGACATGGACGAGTCTTGGCATAGTCTAAGAGGAAGCAGGTGCTTGCAAAATCTAGCTATTTGTAACTCCCGGTGGAGATTCGAGTCCTCCCTCGGGCATGGGTATGCGTGTTTGTCCTTCGGATAGTTTAGGTTACGTAGTGTGTAAGCTTAGGGACTGATGACCTTAGCAGTTAAGTCCCATAAGATTTCACACACATTTGAACATTTTTATAACCTACGGATAGTGTTCTAGTTTATTGTTCACCAGGAACCATTTCTTTTATTTAACTACATAACCTTCCCCGTGTGTGAGCCCTTCACCAGATACTAACGAAAATCTTCAGCTGAAACTTAAAAACTCAGAAAATCGAGCTTTCACTCCTAAACATATATGACAGTAAAAAAGATTCGTAATACATGAAGTTGACGAACATTTATTCATAGAATACATATTTAATTGTTCTATATATCCCCTTGTATACAGCATGTAACATTCTGGAAGCAATATGTTGTGTCCAGAGAAGACAGCCTAGACACAATGAGAGGAAGCCGAAAGGCACGCGCTTAAACTCACGCAGGCTGGCGTGAGGTCTGAAACAGGATACTTAATGAATGCTATAAAGAAAAGTACGTAGCTTCTGGAATACTTAACTTTAATACACATTTGTAGAACATCGCTCTTGATGATACATTAATAGCATCTCAATATCAATTGAATACGGTGCCTTGCTAGGTCGTAGCAAATGTAGCTGAAGGCTATGCTAACTATCGTCTCGGCAAATGAGAACGTAATTGTCAGTAATCCATCTCTGGCAAAGTCGGCTGTACAACTGGGGCGAGTGCTAGTACGTCTCTCTAGACCTGCCGTGTGGTGGCGCTCGGTCTGCAATTACTGACAGTGGCGACACGCGGGTCCGGCGTATACTAATGGACCGCGGCCGATTTAAAGGCTACCACCTAGCAAGTGTCGTGTCTGGCGGTGACACCACACAATACATTTTAAGTCTCTCCCACAGCCACTGCGTCACATAACCTGAAACCAGTATGAATGTACTCCTGATCTAGTAAGCAGGTTAACTTGTGAACATTATACGTTTAATATACAGCTTTCAGAGCTAAATTAAAGGCGCGAATGATCTTTCTGCGTCTTGATGTTACATAAGTTGACAAAAGAAACAACTATTGCTAGAAGAATGTACGATACTTTGTGACGCTTTGCTGTTGCATAAAGTGGACAGGCATGAGGTTTCAACAACTAATATGTGCGATAAAACAGTCGAATGTCCGTTCTCAACTGTTCGAGTAACGCACGCGCTTTTGAGACTAGAGGCTCGTTTACAGAAGAGCGGGACATACTTAATAGCCCCGTTGCGAAAGGCTTCGGAAGGCAACAACCTGCTGTTGTCCGACATATGACGTCTGAAGAAGTGTGCGATTTAAATAACAGATCGTGGAAAATGTTTCACCGGAGAAACCCGGGCCTTACTAAAACCGTCTTCTCGTTCCATTGCATTTCAAGAGCATCGCAGGCGAATTGTAAAGGTCCTTTCCGTAGGACGCCACCAATTTATATCTACATCATTATCAAAAACATTTATTTGATAAAAAAAATCTATTGAAACGGCGCTGACACGAGCACTACACCGGCTTCTATAATGAATTTCACGGGCACATAATTACAGTTATGATGAGCTACTCCAAGTGAAAAATGGCGCACAATGTGGGAGAAATTGCAAAACATGTTATCGAAAACGAATGCAAAATATGTACACATAAGTAGGACACGAAGTGCGTGATGTATTTGCTGACCACGTGTTGTGGGCTGTCCACAGCTACTTGATTAACCTCATATACAACACTCAGTAAAGAACTGGAATCAGCAGAACGTATAGGAATGAAGTGAAACTAATAAATAGCTAACACTATAGATAAAATGTAACTCTCCTCTTATCGAAAAAACGTAACCTAACACTTCAGCCACCTCTCCCCAATTCCTACACACCCGTAAAATCCACTTACTCAGTTTCATTTATTGCTTGCTGCGGTCTTCAGCCCGAAAACCGCAGTGATGCCCATGCTAGCCTATCCTGTGCAAACCTCTTCATCTTGTATAACCAGAACAACCTACGTAAAATTGAATCTGATTACTGTATGCAGCCGGACGGTGTGGCCGTGTTGTTCTGGGCGCTTCAGTCTGGAACCGCGTGACCGCTACGGTCGCAGGTTCGAATCCTGCCTCGGGCATGGATGTGTGTGATGTCCTTAGGTTAGTTACGTTTACGTAGTTCTAGGGGACTGATGACCACAGATGTTAAGTCCCATAGTGCTCAGAGCCATTTGAACCATTTTTACTGTATGCAGGACAGATTCCCGACACAGTTTTAATCCGGCCCTCCCTCCATCCATCCGCATACACTTCCTTCCATTACCGGACTAACGACTCCTAGATGCCTTGGGGTTCTTCTATCAATCTGCCCCTTCATTTAGTCAAACTGAGCTTCCATGTATCACCAATCGATTGAATACGTCCTTATTAGTTATTCGACGCAGATAATTTCCAACATTATTCTGTAGCAAAAAGCAGAACAGAATCGAAGCCCTTAAGATGTGGTGCTACAGAAGAATCCTGAAAATTAAGTGGACTGTTAAGGTAAGGAATGACGAGGTTCTCCGCAGAATCGGAGAAGAAAGGAACTTGCGGAAAACAATGACGAGAAGAAGGGATAAGATGACAGGACATGAATTCACGCATCAGGGAATAACCTCTATGATAATAAATGGAACTGTAGAGGTTAAAAGCTCATAGGGGAAGACATAGATTGAAATACATCCAACAAATAACTGAGGACGCAAGGACCAAGCGCTACTCTGAAATGAAGAGGTTGGCGCAGTCAAGGAATTCGTGGCGGGCCGCATCAAACCAGTCAAACGGCTTATGACTAAAACATTTTCTTCTGCGGCCATCGTCAGGTATTTTGTTACCCAGAAAGCGAAACTCATCCATTACTTTTAGTTTCTCATTTTCTAATATAATTCTATCAGCACCTGATTTAATGCGATTGCATTTCATTATCCTTTCCCTTTGTTGGTACTCATTTTATAGCCTCAAGACACTATCTATTCTATTCAACTACTCTTACACGTCCTTCCATGCTCCTGGCGGAATTTCAGTATTATTGGCAAACAGAAAAACTTTTATTTCTTCTCCTTGAACTCTAATTCCGTTTCCAAATGTCCCCTGGTTTGCCTTTAGTGCCTTCTCAAGTTACAGATTAAATCATGGATAGATTTCAGCCCATGTCCGAGGCAGGATTCGAACCTACGACAGTAGCAGTCGTGCCGTTCCGGACTGAAGCGCCTAGAACCACTCGGCCACAACGGCCGGCCATACATTTCTCTATAATTCAAGCTGATTTTCCCCGAGATCGGCTTCCACCAATTTTTCCATTCTTCTGTGAATAATTCATTTCAGTATTTTGCAACCATAGCTTATTAAACTGAATGTTCGGTAGTATTGCCACCTGTCCGCACCTGCCTTCCTTGGAATAAGAACTGTTCCATTCTGCTTGAAGCCTGAGAGGATTTCTCCAGTCTGACATGGCATGCATACCAAGTGAAATAGCTTTGTTATGATGTTATGACAGGCTCTTCCAAAGATTGGAATAATTAATCTACTTTGAGGGACTTGTTTCACAACTCTATCAAATGCCCCTCGTAGTATCATATCTTGCATCTGTCTTTAATAATTTCTTCATCTCTTTCTGTAACATTTTCTTGAAATCTTTCCCCTCTATGCATTCCTTACAACATTCATACTTCTTATATTTGCTTCGTGCAGGCTTGTCATATGTGCTCTCAATATTGATAGAGATGCTTCTGTTTTCCCAAAGGTCTCTTTAATTTTCCTATGCGCCGCATCTATCTTTCCCCATTCAAGCGTCTGTCATCGTCTCTCACCGCCGAACTACAGGTGTCTATTGTCAGACCATTCGCATACGTATGTCTGCCTACAGCAGCACGCAAGAAACCTGTACCTTCAGTAATACAATATACTGCCCAAACCACAGCCTTGCATTTACCTTCTACATCTAAATTTACGCCTGTATCTGCAATAGTACGGTGCGTGGCTGATCGTACCTTGTACCACTAATAATCATTTGCTTCCCTGTTCCACACGCAAACAGAGCGAGGGAAAAGCGACTGACAATACGCCACCGTACGAACTCTAGTTTCTCTTTTATTCGTGACCCTTACGCGAAATTTATGTTGGTGGCAATATAATCGTTCTGCAGTCAGCTTCAAATGTCGGTTCACTAAATTTTCTCAATAGTGTTCCGCGAAATGATAGTCTTCCTGCCATGGGTTCACACTTGAGTTCACTGAACATCGCGTACCACTTCAGGCTTCTGCTATAACTGTATTAAATTTCGAAATATCCTGCTGTTTAAACGTTCTACGAGTATAGGTGTGTGTGTCACTCCTCATGAAACACTCGTGATATTTGTAACCTGAACCATATTTTTACACTGAGACGTAGTTTGTGACTTGTAAGTATAATATGATTTGTGCCACCTGAGAATTCCGTAAATGTAGTTCTGTGTTAGTTTTGAGGTTCTTTGTTACTGTTATCATAAACAACTATAGCTTCTTCCCTGCACGAATTCCGTACATGTTTTCTAATGCCATATTAAGTTTGATAACCATAGCCCATAGTCGTTTGTGTGGCGGTGATCTCGCTCAGCGAAAACAGATTAACAGTATGAAAAATACAGTAGAATATCTGTAGTTTTTTTTTCATTTTTAAATATTTTCTAGAACAAAACACAATTCCACTGTGTGGGACTGTAAAGAAACCGGAAGACCTTGTAAGTAAAACATTTATTGATTATTACAACACCTGTTTCAATTACATCTGCGAATTGTCCTGACATATATATAACATCTGGTGTGATTGTATTTGGTGACTGTTCTCGTTATAGTTCAAGCGATATTCTAAAATATTCATTTCCCATCGATTTTGTGCTGTTTTACACACTATGGCTCCGGCCAGGTTGGCCGAGCGGTTCTAGACGCTACAGTCTGGAACCGCCCGACCGCTACGGTCGCAGGTTCGAATCCTGCCTCGGGCATGGGTGTGTGTGATGTCCTTAGGTTAGTTAGGTTTAAGTAGTTCTAAGTTCTAGGGGACCGATGACGTCAGAAGTTAAGTCCCATCGTGCTCAGAGCCATACAGTATGGCGTAATATTTTCGTATGATACTGTGAGTATTTATTGTAATTTTTTGACAGTTCATACAATAGATGTTTTATATTTAAATAGTTGCTGTGTAATTGCCGTATATTGCAGCCACATTGCTGCAATATTGCAGTCAAATATTGCAGTAAAATATGGCACATCTAAACGCACCTTCAGAATCGTTATAAACTCGAGAAAAGCTTTCAGAATTAATTTCTCCAACAAACCTGGAGTTAGCCGCTATCTCTGGTGTTTGAACACCGTTATACCAATGCTAACCAAAAAAGTTTCATCACCAGTTTGACAGCGTTTCATTCCCTTGTACGTGTGTCCTTCGGATGGCGACACATTTAACTTGTTCACGTGGTCGTCGTTCGGAGACGGGCACATTTAACTTGATCTCTTCCAAATGCAGCACTTGATTCCACCGTCCTCTCCTTACTCGTCAAGGTCTTACGTGAATTCGAATTTTTTGTTGCCATCGGCCTTGCCCGTGAAGGTCTCCGAGAGCCTCGACCTAGGCGTGCGGCCGTGAGGCTGTTATTCGGCGCTCCCTGCAAGTATACTGACGGAAAAAAAATCGCCGCACCAAAATGTAATTAATGCAGAGCAATGAAATTTCGTGCATACATTTGTTTAGGTAATATATTTAAGCGATTAACATTGCGAAGTCCCAGGTTAATGTTAGCGCGATATAAGCCATTCCAAATATGTAATGCTGGTACGTTAATAACCGGTGTAACGGCCAGAATATTGAATGCAACCATGCAACCGTGCATGTGCCGGATGTGCACAGGTGCCGGATGGAGTGCCTTGCCTATTGCTCTTGGTTGGTTAATACAAAGACGGTTAATGCAGTTTGTGGATAACGCTGGTGTTGTCGGCCGACGACGTCCCATAAGCGCTCGATCGGACACAAATCTGGTGATCGAGCAGGCCAAGGCAACACGTCGATCCTCAATAGAGTGTTTTGTGTTAGAAGAGCGGTATGTGGGTGAGCGTTGTCCTATTGGAAAGCACCACCTATAATGCTGTTCTTGAATGGAACGTCGAATCTCTAGATTCACGCACAAATTCACAGTCAGAGTGCTTGGGGTAACCACGAGAGTGCTCCTGCAGTCATACGAAATCATACCCCAGACCATAACTCCAGGTGTAGATCGAGCGTGTCTAGCACGCAGACAGTTCGATTGCAGGCTCTCAACTAGCGTCCTTCTAGCCAGTACATGGGCATCACTGGTACAGAGGCAGAACCAGCCTTCATCAGAAAATACAACAGGCCTCAACCATGCCCTCCAGCGACCTGTCAGTTGACACCACTAAAGTCGAAATTGGCGTTGGTTTGCGGTCAGTGGAATGAGCGCTACAGCACGTCTGGCTCGGAGCTGTCCTTGATGTAACCGATTTGTAACAGTTCGTTGTGTCACTGTGGTGCCAACTGCTGATCTTATAGCTTCTGCTAATGCAGTACGATGCGCCAGAGCCGTCGTCTGAACACGTTGGTCGTCCCTCTCGATAATCCCATGTGAAAGTCCTGAACACGGTCTTCTTGCACCCGTACATTCTCGTGACCACCGCTGCCAGCAGTCATGTACAGTGTCTCCATTTCTGCCAAGTCTTTCTGCAGTATCGCAGAAGGAACATCCAGCTTCTCGTAGCCCTGTCACACGACGTCGTTCAAACTCAGTTAGGTGTTGGTAATGACATCTTTGTCGCCTAAGGGTATTCATAACTAACATCAACTTTCCAAGTCCAATTTCAAAGTCAAATAACACTCACGACCGTTACTGCGCGTGTTTAAAGCAAAACTGATTTGCATTCTCATAGAGGCGCTACTAGCGTTACTCTTGTGCGGCTGACGCGAAATTAGAACCGACATAATCTTTCATGCCGGCCGGGGTGGCAGAGCGGTTCTAGGCGCTACAGTCTGGAACCCGGTGACCGCTACGGTCGCAGGTTCGAATCCTACCTCGGGCATGGATGTGTGTGATATCCTTAGGTTAGTTAGGTTTAAGTAGTTCTAAGTTCTAGGGGACTGATTACCATAGATGTTAAGTCCCATAGTGCTCAGAGCCATTTGAACCATTTTTTGAACCAACTTTGTCAACCTACTAGAACGTCAGTTGTGATCGTAATAGACCACCTTTCTTTGTAAAACACTTGAGGCTAAGGTGAAACTGATATAGGGATACTAATGGAGTACCATGAGCACCCCCTTTAGGCCTGATAACAGCAACGATACATCGAGGTATGGACTCCATGACGTAATGAAACCATATCACAAGTACTCTCGTGTCCCTGGAGTATTCATCAGATAACTGTCGTACAGTTCATGAGCGGTTGGACAGTGTAAGGTGTTGCTGAAGGTACGGGTTGTTTTCGTGGTGCTGTAGGCCAATATACGGATGCAAATTGCCGGACAGTAGCCACCTGCACCGTTCACTGGTGCCAGACACATCAAGGACACAGTTTGATCCCATATAAAATCCCCTCACACCGCATATGACACTATTAACGATGATCCGGCCGTGGGATGCAGACGTTAAACGCTTCGGCCCCGTTGGTGCTATTCGAGACGAGTAGTCTGTGTGCCGGTGTCGACTTTTCATCCTCTCCATTCTGTCCCAAAGCTACCTTCCCCAATGCTTCTTGCTTCTAATGCCGGTGTTAATCTATTCAAGGGTATCTCTGTGCCCTTCAGCATTGGACCAATGGAGGTGAGGAGTGATTCTTGACCCATGTTGAGGAGGCGGTTCTAGCTGGATGTTCAAGTTTGGTTGACACAGGTCGGCGTCCGTCGATCATGACAACTCCGATCTCTAACTGTTAAAACAAACTCCTCGCTTTGTTTGGTTAGTTTCATATACTAACTCTCTTTCAGAGATATCCGCGTATCGATGAAGCAGCAGACCGAAATGTATAAGCGACCCTCGCTTACAATTGAAGCAATGGTGTTTGAAGGATGTCTGCATTATTTAGTGCTACACACAGGGACTGTACCACTCGGTACCGCAACAACTCCCTTTATTTGAAACAATAAACCAAATATCCTTCGTGTGTTCGTGACGGGCTTATAAACTTACGCGTAACTTGATAACAGTAGCCGGCCAGAGTGGCCGAGCTGTTCTAGGCGCTACAGTCTGGAGCCGCGCGGCCGCTGCGGACGCAGGTTCGAATCCTGCATCGGGCATGGATGTGTGTGATGTTCTTAGGTTAGTTAGGTTTAAGTAGTTCTAAGTTCTAGGGGACTGATGACCTCAGAAGTTAAGTCCCATAGTGCTCAGAACCATTTGAACCATTTGATAACAGTAGTTTTTATTCCCGGTTTGCAAATGAATGTTCAAACGTAGATAATATATCTCGAATTATAAGTTTCTCCATTCAAGCCGATGCCACATTATAGTCTTGCGAGGATGTTGATTTGTGATTATAGTGTCGTTCATGAGTCGCTACGTTGCTAATTCAACAACCCCTACGTCGTAAATCCAGAGATAATGCATTCTCTAAATAACGTACAGAAACCGTCGCAATACAATGTTCAATTACTCTTCCCTGTTAATAATGTCACTCAGTCACCTTTAGCTTCGGCGATCTACCAAGAAAATAATTATTCACAGTTACATAATAAAGTTCAATTAAATGATGTAGACGACACGAAGTATTAAAGTTATAACTGAGTTTATTGAACTTTTGAATTATCTAACCACTGCAGTTATAAGAGTCGAGGGGCATGAAAGGGAAGCAGTGGTTGGGAAGGGAGTGAGACAAGGTTGTAGCCTCTCCCCGATGCTATTCAATCTGTATATTGAGCAAGCAGTAAAGGAAACAAAAGAAAAGTTCGGAGTAGGTATTAAAATCCATGGAGAAGTAATAAAAACTTTGAGGTTCACCGATGACATTGTAATTCTGTCAGGGACGGCAAAGGACTTGGAAGAGCAGTTGAACGGAATGGATAGTGTCTTGAAAGGAGGATATAAGATGAACATCAACAAAAGCAAAACGAGGGTAATGGAATGTAGTCGAATTAAGTCGGGTGATGCTGAGGGAATTAAATTACGAAATGAGACACTTAAAGTAGTAGATGAGTTTTGCTATTTCGGGAGCAAAATAAGTGATGATGGTCGAAGTAGAGAGGATATAAAATGTAGATTGACAATGGCAAGGAAAGCGTTTCTGAAGAAGAGAAATTTGTTAACATCGAGTATAGATTTAAGTGTCAGGAAGTCGTTTCTGAAAGTATTTGTATGGAGTGTAGCCATGTATGGAAGTGAAACATGGACGACAAATAGTTTAGACAAGAAGAGAATAGAAGCTTTCGAAATGTGGTGCTACAGAAGAATGCTGAAGATTAGATGGGTAGATCACATAACTAATGAGGAGTTATTGAATATAATTGGGGAGAAGAGGAATTTGTGGCACAACTTGACTAGAAGAAGGGATCAGTTGGTAGGACATGTTCTGAGGCATCAAGGTATCACCAATTTAGTACTGGAGGGCAGCGTGGAGGGTAAAAATCGTCGAGGGAGACCAAGAGATCAATACAGTAAGCAGGTTCAGAAGGATGTAGGCTGCAGTAGGTACTGGGAGATGAAGAAGCTTGCACAGGATAGAGTATCATGGAGAGCTGAATCAAACCAGTCTCAGGACTGAAGACCACAACAACAACCACTGCAGTGGAAAGCACACCGATCTGTCATTCAAGGAACTGAAGCTACTATTTACATCAGCAATTCTGACATTGACTACAGCTTCCGACAACACGGCGCACCTGTGATTTCTTCATGATTGCTTGTATATGTTTCCTACTCAAGTCTATGTGCAGAGTTTATGTCGGCGTCTGGTACATGGTTGTGTCCTTCAATGTTCGTGACGATCACAGATCACGACGACTAAGTCCCAGAATTGATTAAGTATCACACGAGTTACTTTTCCCTTGCGTATAATATCTGTTCCGTTGTCTGGCTAAGCGGTAAATGTTCTATCACCTTTCTTCAGAACTTTGACTAATACGTCAAGACGATACTTGAAAAACTTTAAAATTCCAGATCGGTCTGAAACAATCTAATATCGGTCAATAAGCGTGTTTCTATCGCGACGTCTACAAGAGAGCGAATTAACATCTACATTGAAGTTTTTCATTGTAGTCGCAGCGAAATTACAGCTCGATGCGGCTACAAGCCTTTTCTTGGATAAATGTTATCTCTGATCACTTTATCTCGTGTGGGTTTTAAGCTTCGTAAAGCATATATTTTGAATTCCTTATTTAGAATTTCATGCTTCGTAGATTAATTCATCATCTGATAGTCTTTCATTTAGTTTTTTTCCGTGGAATAGATGTTGTTAGTTCCCTAGTATTTCTGTTGGTCAAACTTTTAATAGTGTCAATATTTTGTTTCCAGTAGCTACCTGGGTGAGGATAACTAATTTTTATATCTTTTTCTGTCAAAAGGGATGTAATTAGGGGCTCTATATTTGGGATGTTATACTGCTTATCGGAAACTGCTGGTGTTTCGACAGATTTCATTTCTGCAATGTGTGGATCATCACGTGCTTCATGCGATTCGTCAAGTAGTAGTAAAACGTAAATATCCTTCCTGTTAAAAAAAATGTTCCGTACTCTCTATTTTTTGTGAATTATATCCAGAAGCAGCTTGGGTACAGGGTCTGATGCCAGTCATAAACGACCTCTATCAAATGTTGACAAAACAAATTTTGAGCTAGGAAAACGTTTTTGTTTAGCAGTATTTACGTTACACATACCGGGTGGTTGTATTTAAAGTGAGGTCCACTGTGAGCTATAATAATTGTATAGCGGCGAAACTTGGTTGATGTGCTAATGTGTTATCGAGGAACCGATTACCGCTGGAAAAACATTAGTTACAATTTTGGCCGCGAGGTCCAAATCTGGCTCTATGCAGCATCTCTTCGACGTCTCCAGCTCTCATATTGAACAAATTGTGTAAACGCCGGTTAATAATATAATCAACATTATGCTTTTCTCACTTGTTTGACCTTTTCTGCCCATCCCTAATCCATTTCATATGGAAACATTTCCATTCGTGTTTCCTGCATTCACAGCGTCAGATTTGCACCTGGTGGCCAAAATTGGAACTATTTTTTCCTGCTTAGATCGGTTCCGCATTGTCGCATTTGAATGTCTACCATGTTGCACTGCCATACGATAATTACAGCTCTTACTGGACCTCTATGAGTAGCTCCACTATTTGAGCTCTGGAACCCGAGACCTGGGATCGACTACAACTATTAAACTCATCATAATGCATTGATGAAATCCATATGTCGAATTTGCGAGTATCGGCGCTATGCTGAATGTGTGCTCAGACTTCTTTTTCGATCGCAAGCATCGTTAGTGCCACAGCTTGTACGAGAGTTACTTCACAGCATAAGCGTGAAAAGTGAGCACAGAAAACGTTACCACAGTCGCCGGAAAGTGTGTCTCAGTTATGATGTTCTGTACAAAAGTCCTATAATGCAATAATGTGAAGCGTACAGAGGTTGATCAATACGTCGCAATTATTTACTGCCGCATAAGTGATGTTTAAAAAGTCAATAAAAATTAGCCATGTGTCGGCTATAGCATGTCGTTGAAAACCGAACTTTCACGAAAAAACATATAAATATAAACAGAGAGGCAGACAGACATTGGATGAGGATACCGAGATTGTGTGCAAATTGTGGAGAGATCTTTCGAGACTTTGGTCATGTTTATCAGAAAAGAGGAGAGTTGTGTTTGACCTCGTAACGTCAGTGAGAATTGTATCTCAGCTGCTTGTTAATTGCAAATACCTCCAGTAAGTTCAGCATTTTCCTTGTGTTTGTTAAGTGTTGTACTTGAGACTGATCGCACGTAGACGGAGATGCAAACAAAACTAATGTTCCATACCCCCTTCTGGTAATACAAGTGAGTTCCACCAAACGAGCATCTCTATCGTGATAGCTGCATTCATCCCGATCATGTGCGTCAGTCATTCTATTACTTTTTTCAGGTCCGAATAATAATCTTTAATACCAGATATTAACACCGGGACCCTAGAACGTCTCCATGTCCTTTTCTTACACAAATGTTCCAACTTGATTCTTTTATTCATTAAACGGGTACCAGCAAACAGGTACCTACTTAACGTCCACGAAGGATGTAAAAGGTTTTACCATGTTTCCAAATAACTAAGTCGCACAACATCTTCCTAATTACATCCCAAATCGGGAAATAAATGAATGCGGATTGTTTACGGGATACGATCTGTATTCATTTATTCTTGTGACGTTCGTGTTTGGTACAAGGATGCATAACACTGGATTTTATATGTGTGTACGTCGCCTGTTTTGTCGTCGTCAGAAGATGAATTAAGTAAAAGCATATAAACTATCCGTGATATTTATCATGGCGTCACTCTTTGTGCCGTACTCATTAGTGGGATTTTTAATCTTTACGCCCTGTTGCATGCATTAAGTAGCTCGTGTTTAAAATTAAGCAGTGAAAGAAGAATATATAAAATCGTTGGTAATGCAATGACTATTTAAGAGTAAAAGCTACGTGCTTCTAGTGAGATGAACAAAAAAGGTATACTGTTGTAAATTATTATGCTCATTTCGATATCAAGTGGCCAATTCAAATTTTTCTGTGTAAGAAAGTTTCAAACGTTTTCCAGTCGGGAGTGAGCCCAGCTGTGAAACTGAGTGTAAACAGGCAGTGACACTAATGCGCAAGGCGTTGAAGTTGCTTCAAGTCGAAAAACACGCGCGAGGATATGAGCCAAGCGACATTACCACTACGTTGAGATACATTATATTTGGCAAACAGTTAAAGATGTCGGGATGGTACACTATGGGACAGAACTTTCCTGTATGGTAACCACTCCCAGTTACACACACAAAAAAAAAGTTGCATTACCCCGGTTCCCAGAACCCCTGAAGACAGACGTTGACTGTGGATATTGTATCACAGACACAGTCCCTTTGACTGATCAGATATGTCACTAAACCCGCCCAAAGATTATTTGTGAGTGCAGGCTATCTCGGCGAATTTCATATATGAAGTCTTCACGGGTTGTCAGCCAAGAGGCGTCGTCGTCTCGTAAACAAACATGCGTGGGCAGAGCCTATTAGATTGACAGGGTCCGACAGCCGATCACTTCTAGTCATTCCACCAGGAAGGGGGTACACGGCTCGTGTTGTCTGCACTGCAGTTCAACCACGCCTAGCCGATAAATACCGCGCTTCGATCGCGTCCGCATTGTTACTTTGTGCCAGGAAGGGCTCTCAACAAGAGAAGTGTCCAGGCGTCTCGGAGTGAACCAAAGCGATGTTGTTTGGACATGGAGGAGGTACAGAGAGACAGGAACTGCCGATGACATGCCTCGCTCAGGCCGTCTAAGGGCTACTACTGCAGCGGATAACCGCTACCTACGGATTATGACTCGGAGGAACCCTGACAGCAACCATGTTGAATAATGCTTTTCATGCTATGACTCAAACTGTGCGCAGTAGGCTCCATAATGCGCAACTTCACAACCGACGGCCATGGGAGGTCCATCTTTGCAACGACGACACCATGCAGTGCGGTACAGATGGGCCCAACAACATGCCAAATGAACCGCTCAGGATTGGCATCACGTTCTCTTCAACGATGAATGTTGCGTATGCCTTCAACCAGACAATCGTCGGAAACGTGTTTGGAGGTAACCCGGTCAGGCTGAACGCCTTAGATACACCGTCCAGCAAGTGCAGCAAGGTGGAGGTTCAAAAAATCGTTCAAATGGCTCTGAGCACTATGCGACTTGACTTCTGAGGTCATCGGTCGCCTAGAACTTAGAACTAATTAAACCTAACTAACCTATGGACATCACACACATCCATGTCCGAGACAGGATTCGAACCTGCGACCATATCAGTCGCTCGGCTCCAGACTGTAGCGCCTAGAACCGCACGGCCACTCCGGCCGGCGGTGGAGGTTCCCTGATGTTTTTGGGGTGGCATTATGTGGGGCCGACGTACGCCGCTGGTGGTCACAGAAGGCGCCGTAACGGCTGAACGATACGTGAATGCCATCCTCTGACCGATAGTGCAACCATATCGGCAGCATATTGGCGAGCCATTCGCCCCATCGTTCACATCTTGTGCACGACTTCTTTCAGGATAACGACATCGCTCAACTGACTGGCCATCATGTTCTCCAGACATGAGCCCTGTCGAACATGCCTGGGATAGATTAAAAAGTGCTGTCTATGGACTACATGACACCACATATAGAATCGCCGTTGAGGAAGAAATCTGGACCAACAGTGCCTTGATGAACTTGTGGATAGTATCCCACGACGAATACAGGCAAGTATCAATGAAAGAGGACGTGCTACTGGGCATTAGAGGTACCGGTGTGTACAGCAATCTGCACTACCACCTCAGAAGGTCTCGCTGTATGGTGGCAGAACATGCAATGTGTGGTTTTCATGAGCAATAATAAGAGCGGTAACGATGTTTATGTTGATCTCTATTTTTATTTTCTGTACAGGTTCCAGAAATCTCGGAACCGAGGTGATGAAAAACTTTTTTATGTGTATGTTAAGGTGCCACCTACAAAAATATTTTCACTTGTACCGGCTACATTTTGAATAGTTGGCTCACCCAGTTTAGACCAAGGATTCGAGGATGTTCCCCTTTGTTGTAAGGCATACAGCCGCACCTGGAACTCCCTTCCAAGTATTAACGGTTGGGACTTGCTTCTCTTTATGCCACCAACTCGCTTGAAACTAATGAAAATTAGAGTTGAACGTCCTCTTGATAATGAGGCTGTTACAGACAGGGACAAATTCAGATTGTTTTGTTACGGATGGAAAGGAAGGATGGAAAGGATGGGAAGGAAATTCGCCCTGACCTTTCAAAGGAACCATCCCGGCATTTGCCTGGAGCGATTTAAGGAAATCACAGAAAACCTAAATATGGTTGGTAGGAACATTTTAAAATTTTTATTAAAAAGCTATTAAAATTTTCTAAAAAAGCTATGGTATCGCATTAGCTGTTAACACTTCCTGTATTACAGGGTTTTGCGGTGATTTAATCCCATCCACAGATGTAAACGTCTATAGAAAATAAAATCAGGATTATGAAGTATAATGATGGTATAAATGTAAGGTAAACCAGAAAGATAGGGGAAGGAAAACATAACTAACTTAACATTGCGGTCGTTAAAGATACGCGGTCTTCCAACGTTCTGATGGCGTTAAAATTGTCAGAACCGCTTAAATTGAATAGTTACCAAATGAAGCACTCGATATTCCAATGGGTAGTAAGTGCAGGCAGTGTACATGAGCACCGGGGCAGTGGGTATGGAGCAAAAAGGAATTCATATAACATCCCGGAAGAAACCTATACGGCATAAACCTGCGTTTGGACAGGAAAATATGAAGATTCGTCAGTGATGAAAACTCAACTGATGACTGCAAAAATCACATGAAGGAGACGTGATGCACCTGAAGTAGGAAGGCCAGGCCACCAAACAGCCCAGCTGACGTAGTGTTATTGAAACTGGCCCTTCAGAAGCGTCCAAGAGGAAGTATGGAAATTGGTTCAAGTGGCTCTGAGCACTATGGGACTTAACATCTGAGGTCATCAGTCCCCTAGAACTTAGAAATAATTAAACCTAACTAACCTAAGGATATCACACACATCAATGGCGAGGCAGGATTCGAACCTGCAGTCGCGCGGTTCCGGACTGAAGCGCCTAGAACCGCTTGGCCACCGCGGCTGGCCAGGAAGTATGGAAATATATCGCTAGATGGTGTAAAGATGGAGACGGAAGAAACTCGATTACCTACCAACCGAAGGTTAGGATTCACTACAAAATAAAGAGGACATAAACGGTGAGTAACAAAACAAATAAAGAATTTTATCCATAGTGGGTGCTGTCGATCTCCGTGACTGTTCCTTTATGGGGTTGTAGAAAAATACCCGCTACCAGTCACAATAAAAGGTTTTTTATTCGTCACACAACCGGTTTCGGGCTTGCGCCCATCTTCAGGTGTTTATACATTCATGTACATGTTTGTACTGTTGGAGATCACTGTATAAATACAAAAAAATTATTTGCTGGTGGCTACACAGATACAAGTGGGACAATTGTAAGTGGTAAGGCAGGATTTGACGAATATATATCTGTACTTACATAAAGATGAAGCACCATTATTACAGTTATGCTGTGGTGATAGTTTTGCCACTTAGTTACACACTTATGGTCATTTTCACGTCCATATATCAGTTTTACCAAGTATAGCTCCATATTACACTATTATGATGTGCACTCGTGAAATACACTATGTTTACATACAAACCTGTGGGCTGTGGTCAAAGAACTTAGATGCAGCAGATGTAAAGATGTTGCTCACACAGAAACTTGTAGGTTCTGGTCAAAGAACTTAGCCACAGGAAGTGCAAAGGTGTTGCATATATAGAAATTTAAAAAGCTATTGTAGACTGCGACGTTTCTTGACACACATTATGAAATTTTTTTGATTCACATTTTTGACGGAAAACTTAGATCTAGGAAGTACAATGTTGTTATATATATGAAATTACTCAAAGCTATTACAAATTTAAAAAATGACAGCTAGAACTGTTTTGAGCCACACTGTTGTCAGAGAACTTAGATCTAGGAGGTACAATAATGTTACACATATGAAATTTTTGAAAGCTACTACGCATTATAGAATGCCAGTTACAGTTTGTGTTTACAGTATGACTATTACAAATTATGATAATGACCCTTGGACTGTTGTATGACTGCTACATCGAATCCCCATAGAATTTTACTTTGTTATTATATCAGAGGATAATTATTTTCTGTTTTTGAATATTTCATGAAATATGTGAAGATAGGGTTTGTTTCCAAGTTCCACTTGTTCGTTCAGTACAAGGTCTGGTGGGTTAGAGCTGTGGATATAAATTTCTAGCTCTTCAAGCGGATTCATTTTCTTTCCTTTCTGCTAGTCATATTTCTAGAGCTAGAAAAAGCTTTTGTATAATGTCTACTGGGCTTCAAATTTTGAAGGTAATAGAGATAAAATACAGGGAGCAAAATGTTATTTACAACTTGTACAGAAATCAGAATGCAGTTGTAAAGAGTCGATGGAAACGAAACGGAAGGGATAGTTGAGAATGGAATGCGACAGAACTGCAGCCTATTTCATTTGTTAATCACTCTGTAGTCAGCCCCCTTAGCTGAGTAGACAGTGAGTCTGATTGCCATGCAGCGGGCCCGGGTCGATTCCCGACCGGGTCAGAGATTTTCTACGCTTTGGGACTGAGTGATGTGTTGTGGTTTCATTATCATCGGCACGGAAATCGCCCAATGTAGCGTCAACTGGAAGGACTTCGTCAAGTGGGGACTCCCGGCTATCAGTGCCAACCGATCATTTGATTTTGTCACTCTTTACACTGATCAAGCTTTGATGGAAAGCGAGGAAAAATACGAAACAAGAATTAAAGTTCAGGTAGAAGAAATAAAAACTTAGCGATTGACAGATGAATTGTAATTCTGTCAGAGACCACAAGCCAAATGGAACAGCAGCTGTGTCTTGAAAGAAGGTTATGAGATGAGATGAATATAAACAAAAGTAGAACAAGGGTAATGGAATGTAGTCGAGTTAAATCGGCATTACCGAGGGAATTAGATTAGGAAATTAGACATTAAAAATAGTACACGAGTTTTGCTGTTTGGGCAGCAGAATAACTGATGATGGTCGAATCAGGGAAGATGCAAAATGCAGACTGGCAATAGCAATAAATGCATATCTGAAAAAGAGAAATTTGTTAACTTCTAATATACATCGAAGGTTCAGGAAGTCTTTTCTGAAGGTAAGTTATTTGTCTGGAGAGTAGTCTTGTGCAAAAGTGAAACGTGGATGATAAGAGATCAGACAAGAAGCGAGTACAAGATTTTGTAATGTGGCGTTGTATGAGAAAGACGGGAACAGCAAATAATATAATAGATAAGGAGGTATTTAATCGAACTGCGGAGGAAAAATGAAATGAATGGCTCAACTCAAGTAACAGACGGGATCAGCTGATAGGGCACACCATGAGACATAAAGGAATCGTCAGTTTGGTAAAGGAAGGAGTGGGGTATAGAGTGGGTATAAAGAGTTGAAACAGCAAGCAGTTCGAAATGGATGTGAGTGGTTACGCAGAGATGAAGAGGTCTGCTCAGGAAAGTCTAGCATGGAGAGCTGTATAAAACGACTCTTCCAACTGAAGAAGAAGACGACGACGACAACAACAACAATAGCAACGTGTCCATAAACCGTTTAATACGCATGTGGATCATCTCACAGAAGACAAACAACTGTGTGGATATTTTCAGCATGGTGGGTTAACAGCATACACTTCAGTTAAAATCTTCTGGGTTATTAGGCCGCATCACATTTCCTTCTGAAGCAATCGACGTTTCGATCCCTCTGCTGGGATCTTATTTAGTGTCCTAGCAACAGTGGACACCGAAACACCCTGAAGAAGAACCCAGCAGAGGGCTCGAAACGTCGATTATTTTAGAAGGAAATATGACGCGGCCTGACAACCCAGAAGATTTTAACTTTAGTGACAACGGCCACGAAAGCCTGCGGACTTCTATAGAATACACTTCCATGGCAGTCTTGTCACGAATGCATGAGGTTTCCAGTGAGCAAAGCACAAGCAGCGAGAGAGCGCAACACTGTGGCCACACCGACTGCCTGATCTCTCTCCTTGCGATTTTTACCTATGGGGCAACTTAAAGGGTCAGGTGTACTGAAAAAATCCTCACACACTGTAAGAGCGAAAAAAGAGGACTCTGGAAATGGTGTTGCTTCTATCCCTCAGGCAGAGCTGCTACACGTGTTTTCAGTTTGCGCAACAGTGTTAATGGTAGCTGTTTAAGCATCTGTTGCAGTGTTCCTTAAGAGCGTCAGTCTTAATGTAAATATTTACCGGGCAGATTTATTTTGCACATATTGTGGATGTGACGGTCTGAATCATTTTCTCTGCGTTACACGGATTTTCGAACCATTGTACCGACTTTAAAGTAGCCACAAAGCAAGTCACGCATGACGACGATTACCTCTGACGAGGCGCTAATAACCTCACCGTTGAGCATTCGTGCATCCTGAAAACAACACCAAAACTACAAAGTTATGTCGTGGAAACTGCTTAAATTCGAATAATATTTTAGTCTCACTACCTTTTCCTGTAACCTTTATTCCTTAATATGGTGGACACTTGTATATAAAATGCCCTCAAGTAATACTTTTGAAGAGAATGTATTATTACGGGTCTGCCAATTAGAAAGAGAAAGTGATTGAAAATGGTAGAAATAATGAACAATAATGAATTACTTATTCAAATTCGATGATTTTGGGCACCCTTTTACACTGGCTTACTATACTGTGAAATACAGCTAAAGGGTCACTTTTGCGAAACCCCTTATTTCTATGACATTGCGAGGTAGAAGTCTGAATTTTGGCTCAAAGATGCCTATAAACTTCCTCTGTAATTGTGAAAAAGCGTAGTGCCCTGCGACGTCACCCTTGCTCTCTGCAATGCTTCAGACAGTAATGTGTCCACAGATACGAAACAATGGCCAGAACTCAGAAGATAATGCGAGGTATAAACGAGATATTGAAATTGTATTAGTATCAGATCTCGCCACAATTCTACCCAACGCCACGGTGGACGTGTCACGCTATGTGAAGGTCCTTGTACCAATTCTTACCCTCATTAGACTCTTTCTTTTGAAGCCCCCGCGATGCAAGTCAGGACCGCGATGCCTAGCGTTGAAATCACGTGTTTACTTATAGGTGCCCGAGGAACACATTTCAGACCCACTGACACTCAGAATCAACACGGAAAGGCCTTAGAGCACGGCGTAAAGGTCTTCAGTAAAACTACGCCTTTCCTTCTGGCGTTGTTTCCCACACAGTTCACGCAACAGACGACATTCTTGACACTCTTCCTCGCTGACACATTCCCCCACCCTCCTCGGATGATTCAACCATTCTCTACAAACATCACGACCTGCATACCCTTTGAAAGTGATCTGACCGCTTTGGAGTGTGATGCGGCTACAATTTTTGCTCTAGTGTACAGGGTGGAACCGCTAGGAACCGCTCAAGACTACAGGACAAAATTTGAACGTGATCTGAATGCTTATGCTTTTTCAGCTCTCCAGTTTCGCGTCCAGATGTAGCGTGATAATGAGATGGTGCGACAATGACAGATATGTGAATTAAATGGCAAACTGCCCCTCTGAGAGTACCCTGTTTGTTAACACCCTCTGAGCTACCTGCCCACCTTTGTTGAGCACTTTAAAAATGTACCTACTCAGAGACAACCCATTATGTGTCATGAGCACCTACAGCAAGCATGTAGAATCACACGGGTGTGAAAGGGTTGCCTGCCTCCAGGGGCATTGTACTCTGTCACAGTTGTCTTTGCACAGGCACATTTTTAAAGAGTTCAACAAAGGTGGGCAGATGGCGCCAAGGGTGTTGCCGAACTGGGCGGTCTTACAGGGACCATTTGCCATTTTATTCACATGTGTGTCAATGCCCTTGATCACTGGAGGCTGAAAAAGCATAAGCATCTGTTGCAGCTTCAGACTGAGTTCAGATTTTGTGGAATGGTTTTGACCGGTCTCTGGTGGTTCTATTCTGTACACCAAAGCGAAAATTGCGGTTGCACTGCACTCCAAATGTGTATGAACAAGTTCATTGGAGTTACTGGCTCACGATTTCCTTAGAGAATGGTTGTAAAGTCAGGGTTGTCAGAAGCGTTCAAACAAAATGTCCAGACACTCTGTGACCAAAATGGTACTGAAACAGAGGATGACAGACTAAAGGCCGAAATACTAAATGTCTTTTTCCAAAGCTGTTTCACAGAGGAAGACTGCACTGTAGTTCCTTCTCTAGATTGTCGCACAGATCACAAAATGGTAGATATCGAAGTAGACGACAGAAGAATAGAGAAACAATTAAAATCGTTCAAAAGAGGAAAGGCCGCTAGACCTGATGGTATACCAGTTTGATTTTCCACAGAGTACGCGAAGGAACTTGCCCCCCTTCTTGCAGCGGTGTACTGTAGGTCTCTAGAAGAGCGTAAAGTTCCAAAGGATTGGAAAAGGGCACAGGTCATCCCCGTTTTCAAGAAGGGACGTCGAACAGATGTGAAGAACAATAGACCTATATCTCTAATGTCGATCAGTTGTAGAATTTTGGAACACGTATTATGCTCGAGCATAATGACTTTTCTGGAGACTAGAAATCTTCTCTGTAGGAATCAGCACGGGCTACGAAAAAGACGATCGTGTGGAGCCCAGATCGCGCTATTTGTCCAGGAGACTCAGAGGGCCCCAGACACCGGTTCCCAAGTAGAATCCATGTTTCTTGACTTCCGCAAGGCGTTCGATACAGTTCCCCACAGTCGTTTAATGAACAAACTATCAGACCAATTGTGTGATTGGATTGAAGAGTTCCTAGATAACAGAACGCAGCATGTCATTCTCAATGGAGAGAAGTCTTCCGAAGTAAGAGTGATTTCAGGTGTGCCGCAGGGGAGTGTCGTAGGACCCTTGCTATTCACAATATACATAAATGACCTTGTGGATGACATCGGAAGTTCACTGAGGCTTTTTGCGGATGATGCTGTGGTATATCGAGAGGTTGTAGCAATGGAAAATTGTACTGAAATGCAGGAGGATCTGCAGCGAATTAAAGCATGGCGCAGGGAATGGCAATTGAATCTCAATGTAGACAAGTGTAATGTGCTGCGAATACATAGAAAGAAAGATGCTTCATCATTTAGCTACAATATAGCAGGTCAGCAACTGGAAGCAGTTAATTCCATAAATTATCTGGGAGTATGCATTAGGTGTGATTTAAAATGGAATGATGATATAAAGTTGATCGTCAGTAAAGCAGATGCCACACTGAGTTTCATTGGAAGAATCCTAAGGAAATGCAATCCGAAAACAAAGGAAGTAGGTTACAGTACACTTGTTCGCCCACTGCTTGAATACTGCTCAGCAGTGTGGGATCCGTACCAGATAGGGTTGATAGAAGAGATAGAGAAGATCCAACGGAGAGCAGCACGCTTCGTTACAGTATGATTTAGTAATCGGGAAAGCGTTACGGAGATGATAGATAAACTCCAGTGGAAGACTCTGCAGGAGAGACGCTCAGTAGCTCGATACGGGCTTTAGTGGAAGATTCGAGAACATACCTTCACCGAGGAGTCAAGCAGTACATTGCTCCCTCCTACGTATATCTCGCGAAGAGACCATGAGGATAAAATCAGAGAGATTAGATACCACACAGAGGCATACCGACAATCTTTCTTTCGACGAACAATACGAGAATGGAATAGAAGGGAGAACCGATAGAGGTACTCAAAGTACCCTCCGCCACACACCGTCAAGTGGCTTGCGGAGTATGGATGTAGATGCAGAAAAGCTACCGACAACATTGTTCTGTCGTTTTCAAGCCTAAAATGTGTGGGACCGAACGTCTCAAGAGAAGTGGTTATTTCATTGATGCATTTTGTGTCACCCCATAAGGCTTTTTCATGCAGGTCCTGAGCAGCGGTAGGTTTGAGATGCTTTTCACGGCCACCCATAAGACGACCGAGTGATTTCAACGTTGGGCGATATGGTTCTGATCTCCATCACAGAGGTATGAAAAGAAGTTATGAAATGATGGTAACAAGGGGTGAGCCGACCTTCCCATCGAGTGACACTTCCACGGTGGCGTTGGGTAGAATTGTAACGAAATTTGGTGTCAACTTGTCCTCATTAATCCACCTTACAACTCACATGAACTGAGCTCTGGCCTTTTTGTCGTATGTGTCGACACCTTGTTGTCTGAAGCGCCGCCGTGCCAGAGGCTGATGTCGCTGGGCGCCACGCTTTGGCATTACTACGGCGGACGGCTGCAGTCACCTTTCAGCTAAATTTCGAACTTACGTGTCGTAACGGGAGATAATTACAGTTTCGAAAAAGTGACTCCTTAACTGTGTTGTGCAGTGTAGACAGCCATTTCGCAACTTCGGCGCAGCAGGTAGTATTAAAAGACGCTGCACAAAACCTGGAAGATATATGTGGCAGTCCCTTATTTCCCCGTAGCAAATAACAAATAAGAAAAGTAATGACAGCTGACCTGTGGCATTCAAAATCGGTTTGTTTCTTCAGAGTCTTACGTCACTTTGATTATAGATATCGAATTCAAATTGCTAAGATTCCCAAGAGACGCTTGTACAAAATGCACTGCACTTTTGAACGCGGCCTGACTGTACTGACAATGCAATATCATTCAAAATCTGCAAAGCGATTGCAGGCAAGTATTACGTCTCACGAAAGTCTCGGATCGTTTGAGATAGTGAACACTGCTGAGAAAAATTCTCTTCTGAACATCTGAATGCTCATTTAATAGATATTCGTACCGTATGTAATTGAGGTCTGAGGATTTGGGTAGCAGTAAGAACATTGTCTATGGCAAAAATTACAAACATTTTGTAAGAGGAGCATCTGCCGCTGATTGGTGAGACATAGTTTGACGCATGTCTTGTAGGCAAAGAGTACTGAACATTGTACATCCACCGTTTACAATATTCTCATGAATCCAATGTTATCCAGCTGTTTTGTAAGACTACTTTTATAGCTGTTATACCAATTATGTTCATACGATGTATCTAGTCACGCGTTCAGTATTAAACAACGTTCAAGTGTCGTTTTGCAACCTGTCAATTACGTAACGCAATAACCTCTTTTACTCTACTTAAGAGCCTGCGATTATGTATACCTCTATCTCTATCGCCCTACGTCCTTTTATGGACAACTTGTATTATATTTTGAGCTACGTCAATGTTTATTTTTCAGCTTAAACTTTGCTGGAACATTGTTCCTGTCTGTAGTGTTATTATGCCCATTGCTATTTTAAATCTATTTTCTACCTGCCCCCTTCCTCGATTCCTCCCCCACCATCACAGGTAGTTGGTTGTTAGTTTATTTAGCTTACGAGAGTACCACCCACGGCTTCTAATTTTTCTCAAGAATTCGTCTAATCCGGTTGTATTTATTTATTTTTTAGTTAGCACTTTATAACTGCTATAGTACGTGACGTACCAACGTTGTATCTAAAGATGTGATTCATTGGCTGTCAATTACACAATTGCTCTGGATATGAGCCTACCATCATGCACCTGTAACACATACATATAGTACACTACTGGCCATTAAAATTGCTACACCACGAAGATGACGTGCTACAGACGCGAAATTTAACCGACAGGAAGAAGGTGCTGTGATATGCAAATGATTAGCTTTTCAGAGCATTCACACAAGCTTGGCGCCGGTGGCGACACCTACAACGTGCTGACATGAGGAAAGTTTCCAACCGATTTCTCATACACAAACAGCAGTTGACCGACGTTGTCTGGTGAAACGTTGTTGTGATGCCTCGTGTAAGGGGGAGAAATGCGTACCATCGCGTTTCCGACTTTGATATAGGTCTGATTGTAGCCTATCGCGACTGCGGTTTATCGTATCACGACATTGCTCCTCGCGTTGGTCGAGATCCAATGACTGTTAGCGGAATATGGAATCAGTGAGTTCAGGAGGGTAATACGCAGCGCCGTGCTGGATCCTAACGGCCTCGTATCACTAGCAGTCGAGATGACAGGCATCTTATCCGCATGGCTGTAACGGATCGTGCGGCCACGTCTCGATCCCTGAGTCAACAGATGAGGACATTTGCAAGACAACGATCATCTGCACGAACATTTCGACGACGTTTGCAGCAGCATGGACTATCAACTCGAAGACCACGGTTGCGGTTACCCTTGACGCTGCATCACAGACAGGAGCGCCTGCGATGGTGTACTCAACGACGTACCTGGGTGCACAAATGGCAAAACGTAATTTTTTCGGATGAATCCAGGTTTTGTTTACAGCATCATGATTGTCGCATCCGTGTTTGGCGACATCGCGGTGAACGCACATTTGAAGCGTGTATTCGTCATCGCCATACTGGCGTATCACCCGGTGTGATGGTATGGGGTGCTAGTGGTTACGTCTCGGTCATTTCTTGTTCGCATTGACGGTATTTTGAACAGTGGACGTTACATTTCAGATGTGTTACGACCCGTGGCTCTACGCACCATTCGATCCCTGCGAAACCCTACATTTCAGCAGGATAATGCACGACCGCATGTTGCAGGTCCTGTACGGGCCTTTCTGGATACAGAAAATGTTCGACTGCTGCCCTGGCCAGCACATTATCCAGATCTATCACCAACTGAAAACGCCTAGTCAGTGGTGGCCGAGCAACTGGCTTGTCACAATACGCCAGTCACTACTCTTGATGAACTGTGGTATCGTGTTGAAGCTGCATGGGGAGCTGTACCTGTACACGCCATCCAAGCTCTGTTTGACTCAATGCCCAGGCGTATCAAGGCCGTTATTACGACTAGATGTGGTTGTTCTGGGTACTGATTTCTCAGGATCTTTCTTTTCTTTTTTTCTTTTGCTTACGCCATCGTCCCGCAGCGATCGCAGGGTCGGCGTGATTAGAACGGATTTTGCAAGGTTAATGTTAAGGGGTGGCCGGATGCTCTTTCTGCCGCTACCCCGTACCCCCAGGGATGGACTCAGTGTACCCCAGCTGTCTGAATCTAGCGTAAATCGTGAAATAGTGCGAACGTGTTTCAAATGTCTGCGACGCATGTAACTGAGGCGGAATGTGGGGACCAGCAGGACATGGAAAACCGCCTAAAAACCACATCCAGGCTGGCCGGCACACCGACCCTCGTCGTTAATCTGCTGGGTGGATTCGATCCGGGGCCGGCGCGGCAACCCGAGTCCAGGAAGCAGCTCATTAGCGCTCTCGGCTACCCTGGCGGGTACTGATTTCTCAGGATCTATGCACCCAAATTGCATGAAAATATGATCACATGTCAGTTCTGGTGTAATATATTTGTCCAATGGATACCCGTTTATCATCTGCAGTTCTTCTTGGTGGAGCAATTTTAATGGCCAGTAGTGTATGTATTGCAAATAGTGATGTGCGAATCCACGCGGCGCCTATCATAACGGCAATACACATGCGTCTGCATAAAGTTTAACGGATGACCCGAGACCTGTGATTCGATTGTTTCTGAACGACGTTCTTACCTAACAGTTTCCAGCAGCCTTATAAACGTCACCAAGTGTAGAATGTGTCTAGCGATGGTTGCTTCGGAATGCAATAGTACTGTTTCTGTTTCTATCCTCTTTTCTTTGTTTTGTAATATCGGCCGGCAGACGTTTTACATGCGAGCTGCGAGCGTTGACGTCCAGTTACAGGATAAGTTACGCGCCAACGTCCGGCATTGACCCGAAGAAGCGGGCCAAGCTGGTACCCGCAGCTGCATTCTGAAACACGGAGCTCCGCATGTGGGCGGGCGCAGCAGCGGCCTGCTCTAGCGAACCTGGCCTATCTCGTCCAGTTAATATCGCGGGAAGGCTAGCCACTTAGTTACGGTAGCTTGCGGTAATTGCTTTGTTTCGAAATCTGTATTTAGGCAGCCTTGTATATGGCAGTACGTGACAACCGTGAACTATACACTCCGAGCCAACAAAGGGCGTAAATATTCGTATGATGAGCGCAAGAACTGTTAATGCTTACAGCTGCGAAAATATGATTTAGATTTTTTCAACAAAATTATAGACAGGAGTACACATACGAAGTTCCTGTCTCAAAACGCTCGTATATTTTTCTGTACGAGCTCTGATTTCACTTATTTTATAATGATGATCGTTTCTCCCTATGTAGGTCGGAGTCAAAAAAATATTTTCGCATGCGGAAGAGAAAGTTGGTGATTGAAATTTCGTGGGAGGATCCCGGAGCAACGCCTTTGTTTCAGTGGTGTCTACCTCAAATCCTGTATCATGTACGTGACACTCTCTCCCCTGTAGCTCATTTTTTTAAAAAATACGCAAATCTCTTCTGTGAACTTTCTAAATGTACTCCGTTAATCCTATGTGGCAAGGTCCCACACCGGGCAGCATTTCTCCAAAAAAAGGACGGACAAGCGTAGTGTGGGCAGTCTCTTTAGTAGATCTGTTGCATCTTCTAAGTATTTTGCCAATAAATCGCAGTTTTGGTTGGCCTTCCCAACATTTTCTATGTGTTCTTTCCAGTTTAAGTTGTTCGTAATTGTAATTCCTAGGTATTTAGTGGAATTTACGGCCTTTAGATTTGATTGATTTATCGTGTAACTGTAGTTTAGCGGATTTCATTTAGCACTCATTTGAATGACCTCAAACTTTTCATTATTTTGGGTCAATTGCCAAGTTTTGTACCATACAGATGTCTTTTCTAAATTGTTTTGCAGTTTTTTGCAAACCTGTAAGTTTTGAAACTAGTCGCCAAATTTAACTACTGCTACTGTTGACTGATTCACTAATAATCGCTTTATGAAATTTAATAAAGGTGCTCGTTGGCTGTCAACAAAATTTTGAGACAGAAACAAAATTTCGGTTTCCTCCCTTCGTATATTGGGGATTATTTACCAGTTTAATTATCTTTCAGACAGTTTCCAATGTAAACAGCCTGTTATGTTTAACAGAATGTATTATAGCGTGAGCGTGACCATGTTCATTCTAATCAAATATTTCTAAAATCTGAGTTACTGATTTATACCTTTGGTGCTTGGGGTAGAAACCTTGTTAATGGTTGACAGGTTGGTCTCGTCGATGATAGTGGAAAAAATCATATAGCACTTTCTTACACGACGTCTCAAGACAGGGATTCGTGCTGGTGAAGAACATCTATAAGATAAAGTTCTGGAACATGCTCTTATAATTCGGAAGGGAGTAGTTCACAACATAAAAATTATACAAGTCGGCAAATTTTGGGATTTGATTCTCACGACTGAAACCAAGCATAAACCTTAACAACACCAAGCCTATTGTCTGTAGTTCATTCTTCGACTTTAACCCCAATTATGTTTTAGGATTATACAACCTTATTTTACTAAATGTAGTGGAATACTGAATAACATGTAAACATTAGATGTATTTTGAACGATGTGGCAATACCGGATGTTACATGAATGTGACCGTAAAACAGTCCATAGCTTTTTAATCTTATGTTAGAGTCATCAGTCTCCTGATTCAATGACGTCCGCCACTAATTCATCTCAGAGTAGCACTTCACCCTACGTCCTCAATTATTTGCTGGATGTGTCCCAGTCTTCTTTTTCCCCTGTAGGTTGCATGCTCTATAGCGTCCTCTAGTACCATGGAAGTTACGCTCAGGTCTTATCACATTCTCATCAATCTATCCCCTCTTCTTGTCAGTGTTTTCCATATACACCCTTTCTCGCCTGTTCTGTACAGAACTTTCTCATTCCTTATAAGTCCACCTAATTTTCAACATTCTTCTCTACGCTTCTAACAAAGCTTATCCCTGAACGACCTATCGCAGGCAGCAAGACAACAGCTACTGCTCTTACCACCCGACCTAACTATGGCAGAGGATTTTTTCCCTTGGCTCTTGCCTTGGTATTTTTTTCCTCTACCCTTCAAACCGCTACCCTTCGTTCGATTTCGACCCAATCTATCTCCAGATGAGCGCGTGTTAATGGTTAACCTTAACCGGACGTACGCAAACATCGCAGTACCCATATCCTGCGACACCTCACTTTAGAGAATACTAACCCTTATGCAGAGATGGCAGTAGACCTACTGTGTTGACCATCATGCCTGTGTGGGCGTGGAGGGGCTCCACGTTTGTTTTAAAAAAATATCTTCTGTAACACCACTTTTCAAAGGCTTCGATTCTCTTCTGTTCCGGGCTCCCATTGTCCTTGAGTCACTACCATATAGTGATATGCTCCAAATAAACATTCCCAGAAATTTATTCCTCAGATTAAGGCCGACGTCCTTAGGCCAGGAACGCTTTCTTTGCCAGTGCTGATCTGCTTGTTAGGTCCTTCCTTCGCCCGTAATGGGTTATTTTATTTCCTAGGTAGTAGAACTCTTTCGTCTACTTCGCGGTTCCCACTTTAGATAATCTGATTTCTGCTACTCCTTTTTACTTTTGTCTTTCTTCGATTTACTCTCAATCTATACCGCACTCTTGAACCTACCATTTCTTACCGTCATTCTTTCTTCGATGTGCAGATTGAACATTACGGGAGAAAAACAAAATTGTTAAGGCTTCCTTGGCCACTTGTTGACAAACTGCCTGTTGGCTTCTGTCTTGTGTTCTTCGGCCGACGTTCGACTGGTGATTTTTCTGACGTTTCGCGAGCACGAGTGGTTGGCAAGTGTCACCCTCCATTTCTTCTTACAGATCCTGATTTATAAGACTGGATGCCATAAACTGATATATATATATATATATATATATATATATATATATATATATATATATATAATGACTTTTGAACACTATTAAAGTAAATACATAGTTTGTTCTTTATCAAAATCTTTCATTTGATAACTATGCCTTCAGTAGTTAGAATCTTTTATTTATCTGGCAGTACTGACGCTCGCTGTATTGCAGTAGTTCGAGTAACGATTTTTGTTTGAATTTCTTAGTTTGTTCATACTCTTCTGTGTCAGTGACGGCTACAGGTCTTGTGTCATTCAGATCATCATCCACCTTTGTAGATAAGTTAGTGACCTGATCCGATAGTGAACTTATTTCTTCAGTGTGTTTTTGTGAACGAAGTTTCAGAGTGTCCATTTGTGTCGAAATCGTATCTACTGTGTCCTATAAGTTTTCCTGAGTTTTTGCAAGTTGCGTAACTGAATCGGTAGATGCAACTGAGTCAATTTTAGCTTGCAAGGTGTTGTGATTTTCATGAACAATAGTTTGCAGTTCCTTTATGGCTGCTTCGTGATTCTGTAATACATTTTCATGACGCGAAAAAATAGGTTGGAAATGCTCACAAATTTGTGTTTTTACGTCATTACTGATTTTTTGACGTTTCGATTCGATTTTAAGTAACTCAGCAGTTAAACCTTCACGTGTTTGTTCAAGCGTGGTGTCTAACTTTTGAAGCTGTTGCTGTGTTTGTCCCTGGTGTTGTTCCATTGTGTCTAACTTCTGAAGATTTTGTCCCATTTGTTTCTGATTTTGTTCAAGCGTTGTGTCTAACTTTTGTAGCCTTTGTCCCATTTATTGCATTAACTGTAATAACAATGCACTGGTGTCTGAAACATGTTCCTCAGTGCTATTCGGCAGTGCATTTGAACCGGCAATATTCGCGTTTTGAAAAGCAGAAAATGTATCTTGACTTATTTGAGAAAACGGTGAGGACGCAAAACTTGAATCTGCAGTATTTGCAAGATTGTGTCCTGTCATTTCGGATTCCTGAGGCGAGCTGTTGCCGACCGATCGATCGATAATGCTTCCCTGTCCACTAATTGTTGCACTGTCTACATCAATACTTGCAGCTCGCTCCATTTCCCTATGCACAATTACCAAATTACTACTTTGAACATTAGTTAATTCATTACTCGGTGGCGCTAACACACTGCTTTCGTCTTCACTGTCATTTCTCAGTTTACTTTGTAGCCTAGTGTTACGTTTTTCACACTCCATTATTGTCGCAATATTTCACACGATAATACAGAAAAGCACAATTTGAAGAGCAAAATAAAAAAAAAACACACATTAACATGCACTGAAAATAATATCTCGTTAATTGCTAGTGCAGCTGCGAAATACCTGGTGCAAATCTACATGCATGCCACAACTGTTTTACTGTACAACAATGAAAAACTACAACTACAAAGAAGATTCTCTCTACAATTACGCGCTAGCAATATACAATAGCTACACTAATTACACAACTACAAGAAAAAATCAGAAGATTCCAGTGAGGTATCCTCGGCTAAGGGTCGACATATGAAACGTCCCCTTAGAAAAATTACTGAATTACTGTGCTGATAAACCTCTACGTTATTTGATTTTCAAACAGCTGAGCAAAACTGAACGTACTCAGACATCACTCTCTTTACTTATTCTGATCAACACTAAACTGACACACAATATTTTTAGCGCAACGCAATCTGACTTTCTCGAGACGTACTGCAAGAGAGTCACTGAGGTTCTGAAAGGTACCAACAGGGATGTGGAGCCATGCCGACTTCAGTACTGTGACCATCTGTGCTAGGTTTCTCTGTTATAAAGGAGTCTCGATTTTATTTCAGTCTTGCTCACATTATCAGGCACAACGTCAAAACTACACTATGTGATCAAAAGTATCAGGACACCCGGCTGAAAATGACTTAAACTGCCCGCAGCTCGTGGTCGTGCGGTAGCGTTCTCGCTTCCCGCGCCCGGGTTCGATTCCTGGCGGGGTCAGGGATTTTCTCTGCCTCGTGATGGCTGGGTGTTGTGTGATGTCCTTAGGTTAGTTAGGTTTACGTAGTTCTAAGTTCTAGGGGACTGATGACCATAGATGTTAAGTCCCATAGTGCTCAGGGCCATTTTTTTGACTTCGTGGCGCCACCCATCGGTAATGCTGGAATTTAGTATGATGTTGGCCCACCCTTAGCCTTGATGACAGCTTCCACTCTCGCAGGCATACGTTCAATCAGATGCTGGAAGGTTTCTTGGGAATGGGAGTCCATTCTTCACGTAGTGTTGTACTGAGGAGAGGTATCGATGTCGTTCGGTGAGGCCTGGCATGAAATCGGCGTTACAAAACATTCCAAAGGTGTTCTATAGGTTTCAGATGAGGACACTGTGCAGGCCAGTCCGTTACAGAGATGTTATTGTAGTGTAACCACTCCGCCACAGGCCGTGCATTATGAACAGGTGCTCGATCGTGTTGAAAGATACAATCAAGTGTCCTCGAATTGCTCTTCAACAGCGGGAAGCAAGAAGATGCTTAAAACATCAGCGTAGGCCTATGCTGTGATAGTACCACACGAAACAACAAGGGGTGCAAGCCTCCTCCATGAAAAACGCGACTACACAATAACACTGTAGCCTCTGAATTTTACTATTGGCACTACACACGTCGGCAGATGACGTTCACCGGGCATTCGCCATACCCACACCCTGCCATCGGATCACCACATTGTGTACCGTGATTCGTCACTCCATACTATGTTTTTCCACTGTTCAATCGTCCAATGTTTACGCTCCTTACATCAAGCGAGGCGTCATTTGGCATTTACGGCCGTGATGTGTTGTTTATGAGTAGCTGCTCGATCATGGAATCCAAGTTTTCTCACCTCCCGCCTAACTGTCGTAGTACTTGCAGTGGATCCTGATGCAGTTTGGAATTCCTGTGTGATGGTCTGGGTAGATGTCTGCCTATTACGCATTACGGCCCTCTTCAACTGTCGGCGGTCTCTGTCAGTCAACAGACGAGGTCGGGCTGTACGCTTTTGTGCTGTACGAGTCCCTTGACGTTTCCACTTCACTATCACATCGGCAACAGTGAACCTAAGGATGTTTAGGAGTGTGGAAATCTCGCGTACAGATGTATGACACAAGTGACACCCAATCACCTGACCACTTTCGAAGTCCGCGAGTTTCGTGGAGTACCCCATTCTCCTTTCTCACGATGTCTAATGAATACTGAGGCCGCTGATGTGGAGTACCTGACAGCAGGTGGCAGCACGAAGCACCAATATGAAAAACGCATGTTTTTGGGAGTGTCCGGATACATCTGATCACCTTTGCTAAAGCCAAACTGATCGTCTCCTAAGATACCCTGAACTTTCTTTTACATTCCTTATTATACTGTTCTTGCCAGCATCTTAGATGGATAAAAATAAAAGAAATGCCCCCCCCCCCAATCATACTGGTTGACTACTGATAAGAACCAAAATTGTGCAGATCATGGCTAAATGAATATTTCGCCAGATGGCTCTTCGAGTGCGACGGCCATGTGTTGATACCGGTTTTTCAGGAGACAGATGCGCCTAGAATACGAGGCGTGTTTTTTAAGTAAGTACCGTTTTGAAACTAAAAAAAGACGTCTAAGATATCTCAATAATTTTATTTTTACATGAAAGCCTTTACCTTAATATACTTTTCTACATAATTTCCGTCAATATTGAGGCGCTTATCAAACGTTGTACCAGTTTTTGAATACCCTCCTCATAGAAGTCTGCCGCTTGACTTGTTAAACACTGCATCACCACTGTTTTGACTGCGTCATCGTCTCGAGGACGCTGACCGGCCAGGTGTTTCTATAAGTGCAGAAACAAATAGTAGTCACTTGGCGCAAGATCGGGGCTGTACGGAGGATGATCTAAGAGTTTCCCATCGAAAAGATGTGATGAGATCTTTGGTCTGATTCTCCACATGCGGACGGGCATTGTCTTCCAGCAAAACGATGCCCTTGCTCAACTTCCATATTCTGTTGCTTTGATTCTGGTGTGACATAGGCCACCCATGTTTCATCGCCCGTAACAATTTGGCTTAAGAAATCATCACCGTCGTTGTGGTACCGGTCAAGGAAAGCCAATGCACTGTCTAAACCAGGCGCGGCTCGTAATTAAAGACTCTGAGGCGGAGCCGCCCCAAAATATATGTTAAAGTAAATTTCGCAAGAACGTATTACATAATTTAAATTATCAGGACGAATTTTGCATATTTCCCATTCCGATTAAAATTACGACGGTCAACGTTTTTGGAGCTGTTTGTATCGATAGATGTTTTTCGAACGGTTAGTACTTTTTAGGCTGCACCTTGGAACGTCCGTAAGCTGCATGTAGTAGCGGTTTGGGGGCGTGGCTTCTACATAGTACTGCTCCTTATGGGCGACCCGAAGGCTCAGAGCTTGCAGCCTAAGGGTGTCATACCAACCACCACACATTTTTCAGGTTCCACTATCTATGTAATAAAGGAATGTAGTGTAGTGGACTGACAAGACAGCCAGTCCACAGTGACGGGTAACCGAAAGGCACGCGCTTAAACTCACGCAGGCTGGCGTGAGGTCTGAAACATTGTTGATACAGTATTATCATCTCAATATAATTTGGTGACGGCGCCTTGCTAGGTCGTAGCAATTGACTTAGCTGAAGGCTATGCTATGCTATGCTAACTACACTCCTGGAAATTGAAATAAGAACACCGTGAATTCATTGTCCCAGGAAGGGGAAACTTTATTGACACATTCCTGGGGTCAGATACATCACACGATCACACTGACAGAACCACAGGCACATAGACACAGGCAACTGAGCATGCACAATGTCGGCACTAGTACAGTGTATATCCACCTTTCGCAGCAATGCAGGCTGCTATTCTCCCATGGAGACGATCGTAGAGATGCTGGATGCAGTCCTGTGGAACGGCTCGCCATGCCATTTCCACCTGGCGCCTCAGTTGGACCAGCGTTCGTGCTGGACGTGCAGACCGCGTGAGACGACGCTTCATACAGTCCCAAACATGCTCAATAGGGGACAGATTCGGAGATCTTGCTGGCCGGGGTAGTTGACTTACACCTTCTAGAGCACGTTGGGTGGCACGGGATACATGCGGACGTGCATTGTCCTGTTGGAACAGCAAGTTCCCTTGCCGGTCTAGGAATGGTAGAACGATGGGTTCGATGACGGTTTGGATGTACCGTGCACTATTCAGTGTCCCCTCGACGATCACCAGTGGTGTACGGCCAGTGTAGGAGATCGCTCCCCACACCATGATGCCGGGTGTTGGCCCTGTGTGCCTCGGTCGTATGCAGTCCTGATTGTGGCGCTCACCTGCACGGCGCCAAACACGCATACGACCATCATTGGCACCAAGGCAGAAGCGACTCTCATCGCTGAAGACGACACGTCTCCATTCGTCCCTCCATTCACGCCTGTCGCGACACCACTGGAGGCGGGCTGCACGATGTTGGGGCGTGAGCGGAAGACGGCCTAACGGTGTGCGGGACCGTAGCCCAGCTTCATGGAGACGGTTGCGAATGGTCCTCGCCGATACCCCAGGAGCAACAGTGTCCCTAATTTGCTGGGAAGTGGCGGTGCGGTCCCCTACGGCACTGCGTAGGATCCTACGGTCTTGGCGTGCATCCGTGCGTCGCTGCGGTCCGGTCCCAGGTCGACGGGCACGTGCACCTTCCGCCGACCACTGGCGACAACATCGATGTACTGTGGAGACCTCACGCCCCACGTGTTGAGCAATTCGGCGGTACGTCCACCCGGCCTCCCGCATGCCCACTATTCGCCCTCGCTCAAAGTCCGTCAACTGCACATACGGTTCACGTCCACGCTGTCGCGGCATGCTACCAGTCTTAAAGACTGCGATGGAGCTCCGTATGCCACGGCAAACTGGCTGACACTGACGGCGGCGGTGCACAAATGCTGCGCAGCTAGCGCCATTCGACGGCCAACACCGCGGTTCCTGGTGTGTCCGCTGTGCCGTGCGTGTGATCATTGCTTGTACAGCCCTCTCGCAGTGTCCGGAGCAAGTATGGTGGGTCTGACACACCGGTGTCAATGTGTTCTTTTTTCCATTTCCAGGAGTGTATCTTCTCGGCAATTGAGAGCGTAATTCTCAGTGAACCTTTCCTAGCAAAGTCGGCTGTACAACTGGGGCGAGTGCCAGGACGTCTCTCTAGACCTGCCGTGTGGTGGCTCTCGGTCTGCTATCACTGACAGTGGCGACACGCGGGTCCGTCGTATACTAATGGACCGCGGCCGATTTAAAGGCTACCACCTAGCAAGTGTGGTGTCTGGCGGTGACACCACATGTAGAGTGGCCGAAACTTCGCTATCCAATCTCTGTCTCTGCCCATCTCTACTACGCTTCGATGCGTCATTAATCGACGTTTAGTATTATTGTTTTGATAATATTTTACATAGTTGTTTTGTTTCTGCCATTGGCTATTTTATCCACATTTAGAATAAGTTTGCAAATATCCCGCCAGAGTGCACTACACTACAGTAACATACCAGTACTGCCATCTAGCGAGAGTTTCGCAAGTGGTTAGAGGACAAAGCGCGCGAAATTTGTCCCGTTACTTTACTTTCCTTGCTTGCTGATGCTGACTGCATTTGTTGATACCGTGTGATATTAGCAAGTTTCTTTTTCGGAGTATATTTTGCAAGATTTTAGTGAGTTTTACTTACTGGTGAATATCTGCGACATACCGCGAGTGTGAAACAAGCGCAATATGAATTCAGTGTGCAATTTAATAGGTAAAAACTTGGAACACGGCCATAGGATGAAAGTGAAAGAACTTGGTACATTCAGACCCGCATTAAAGATCTCTCCGAAACGCATCTTTTCATACGATTTGCTGCAAAGTGTCAGAAAATGTAATGATGACGTATAAAAACACTAACCAAAGATTTTAACTCGAAGTTAGCTTCTAACGATATTTAATACCTGATTATAGAAGATACAGTACGTAAAATTATGGGCAGAGAGTGATCTGCTCACCCCCTCCCCCTGAATTCTTAGTTGTTTATGTCAGACTAATCTGGTCTAAACGTTAGGTTTTGTGCACAACCGTCAACATATTCGATACCCAACGCGCGCACAATTTTCGGTAATTCAAGTGCTCGGTCACAATGCCATGAAAACCTACGAGAAACATTAGGAAAGCCATCCCGCAAGGAGGAAATCGTAAAGCGTCTGTTTTCTCTCACCTTACTGTCCACTTCCTGCACCAAACTTTCATTAACGACCGCAGGACGCCCACTCCGCTGTTCATCATGCACATTTGTGAGGTCATCTTTAAATGCTCTCACCCACTTTCTTACCATTCCATAACTCATAATGTTTTCTCCGCCTGCCCTTGTCGTTTTCTCCGAGGTTTGCAGAAAGCAGCCCGCCGGAATGTTCAGCAAAGCGGCCGGCCTTGACCGCAGCGCCGGTACTGCACCTGTTACTCCGGCTCGCTCGCCTCGTGTCTCTTACAGCCGGACGGTGACCTCCACCAGACTCTTACCGCAGCTGCCAATTTACCTGGGGGCTCCTCTTGCGTAGGCTCCAGCGGACGCTGCAAGCGGGCGGCCAGTGGTAGCGAGAGCCACGGAACAGCCGCAAAGCTGTGCTTCGCTGTAAAATACACTACTGCCCATTAAAACTGCTACACCAAGAAGAAATGCAGCTGATAAACGGGTATTCATTGGACAAATATATTATACTAGAACTGACGTGTGATTACATTTTCACGCAATTTAGGTACATAGATCCTAAGAAATCAGTACCCAGAGCAACCACATCTGGCCGTAATAACGGCCTTGATACGCCTGGGCATTGAGCCAGACAGAGCTTGGATGGCGTGTACAGGTACAGCTGCCCATGCAGCTTCAACACGATACCACAGTTCATCAAGAGTAGTGACTGGCGTATTGTGACGAGCCAGTTGCCCGGCCACCATTGACTAGACGTTTTCAGTTGGTGGGAGATCTGGAGAATGTGCTAGCCAGGGCAGAAGTCGAACATTTTCTGTATCCAGAAATGCCCGTACAGGACCTGCAACATGCGGTCGTGCATTATCCTGCTGAAATGTAGGTTTTCGCAGGGATCGAATGAAGGGTAGAGCCACGGGACGTAACACATCTGAAATGTAACGTCCACTGTTCAAAGTGCCGTCAGTGCGAACAAGAGGTGACCGAGACGTGTAACCAGTGGCACCCCATACCATCACGCCGGGTGATACACCAGTACGACAATGACGAATGCGCGCTTCCAATGTGCGTTCACCGCGATGCCGCCAAACACAAATGCGACCTTCATGATGCTGTAACAGAACCTGGATTCATCCGAAAAACTGACGTTTTGCCATTCGTGCGCGCAGGATCGTCGTTGAGTACACCATCGCAGCGGCTCCTGTCGGTGACGGAGCGTCAAGGGTAACCACAGCCACGGTCTCCGAGTTGATAGTCCATCCTGCTGCAAACGTCGTCGAACTGTTCGTGCAGATGGTTGTTGTCTTGCTAGCGTCCCCATCTATTGACTCAGGGATCGAGATGTTGCTACACGATCCGTTACAGCCATGCGGATAAGAAACCTGTCATCTCGACTGCTAGTGATACGAGACCGTTGGGATCCAGCATGGCGTTCCGTATTACCTTCCTGAACCCACCGATTCCATACTCTGCTAACAGTCATTGGATCTCGACCAAAGCGAGCAGTAATGTCGCGATACCATAAACCGCAATAGCGATAGGCTACAATCCGACCTTTATCAAAGTCGGAAACGTGATGGTACGTATTTCTCCTCCTTACACGATGCATCACAATAACGTTTCACCAGGCAACGTCGGTCAACTGCTGTTTGAGAAATCGGTTGGAAAATTTCCTCATGTCAGCACGTTGTAGGTGCCGCCGCCGGCGCCAAACTTGTGTGAATGCTCTGAAAAGCTAATCATTCGCATATCACAGCATCTTCTGCCTGTCGGTTATATTTCGCGTCTGTAGCACGTCACCTACGTGGTGTAGCAATTATAATGTCCGATAGTGTATAATCTACCACAAAGTCTGTTAGTAGCAAACTTACTCAACAGCTCCTCGTCTGCGTCCAATTGGTGACAGAGCTCGGAACGGATGCAAGAAGATTAGGTTTTAACGCCCCGTTGAAGACTAGGTTATTAGCACAAGCTCGAATTGGGGAAGGAAATAGACTGTGCCCTTCAAAAGGAACCATCCCAGTATTCGTCTTAAACGATTTTTGGATGTCAAGGAAAACCTAAATCGAGATGGCCTGGCGGGGATTTGAGCCGTACTCCTCCCAAATGTGAATTCAGTGTCTCACCCACCGAGCAATGTCGCTCGGTACATAATTCACAAAATCATTTAATGTTGCGTTGCCAATTATTCGCAATACAGATTACGCACACATAAAAACAGCATACGCAAGTGCTAAGTATGGCAGTAAATTGCTAAATCCCTCCTCTGGGGTGGCAGCGGCCTTGTCGCAGTAGATACACCGGTTCCCGTCATATCACTGAAGATAAGCGCTGTTGGCCGTGGCCGGCACTTGGATGGGTGACCATCCAGCCACCATGTGCTGTTGCCATTTTTTCGTAATGCCAACTGAGGAGCTACTCGATCGAATAATAGCGGCTCCGGTCCTAGGAAACCATCTCAACGATCGGAGAGTGGTGTGCTGACCACACGCCCTTCCTACCCAGAACCTCAGCCGAGGATGATACGACCTTCGGATTTTCACTATGGGCCACTTGTGGCCTGAAGACAGATTGCTTTTTTTTTTTCTCTGGGTCAGATTTTCTTTCAGCCTCTAATGGCACCACTGCACTCTATGAGCGGATACATACCCTACTTGGATTGATGTTATGCTTTTAACAGCAACCTTCTTGAGTGGTTCAAACCTACTTTCATAACAGAAGGTCTCAATTATTAACTGGATTACTGTAACAAAACAAAGAATAGGGAGGTATAAAATGGACAGTCCTATAAGGTTTGATATCGAGTCTACTCTTGTTTCTACCTACATAAACGAGCTGCCAGCGAGTTGAAAGAACTGCTCAAAATTCGCGCTGATGAGCATACTAATCATTGACACAGCCTGCATAATAGGGGAACAGCTCTATCAAACATTTTAGATTTTCATCTCACAAAGACTCTTGTTACGCAGTTCCAGACAGACTTTCATGACCGCATAACAAATTAAATATTTCGTGAATGAGATTTTCACTCTGCAGCGGAGTGTGCGCTGATATGAAACTTCCTGGCAGATTAAAACTGTGTGCCCGACCGAGACTCGAACTCGGGACCTTTGCCTTTCGCGGGCAAGTGCTCTACCAACTGAGCTACCGAAGCACGACTCACGTCCGGTACTCACAGCTTTACTTCTGCCAGTACCTCGTCTCCTACCTTCCAAACTTTACAGAAGCTCTCCTGCGAACCTTGCAGAACTAGCACTCCTGAAAGAAAGGATATTGCGGAGACATGGCTTAGCCACAGCCTGGGGGATGTTTCCAGAATGAGATTTTCACTCTGCAGCGGAGTGTGCGCTGATATGAAACTTCCTGGCAGATTAAAACTGTGTGCCCGACCGAGTTCGAGTCTCGGTCGGGCACACAGTTTTAATCTGCCAGGAAGTTTTAAATATTTCGTGCTATGTTCGTTGGGAACCAGCGAGTGGACAAGATAAAATCGAGGAACACCTAAACTAAACAAGAAACTCAGTTTCACACACTTCGTAGTTGGGACTATGTCTCACTAGGTTGAGTTGAAGACTTGGTTGTCGCCTTATTCTGTATATTTTCGCTCTGTTTACCGCTGCATTATAATTTGGAGCAATGCAACTACAATAAAATATTCCTTAATGAAAAGCAAGTCATTCGCCCACAAACGTTAAAGAACGATGGGACCAACGCTGAGTACTAGTTATGTTTTCTGTTTTGACTCATGGAGGTAAATATTTTCAGCCATTAGTAAACGAGCTGTGTGAATGAGATGTCTATGACTCTGAGAACGAATGGCAACAACTGTACACACAGTACGTTTTGTTAAAGTCGGATAAATTTAAAACAGGTGTTCAGGCAGTTTGACTGAACCTCTTTACATGATTGATTGTTTTGCAGCAGCTGCACACTTAGCAATCATATGCAATCGTTCACCCGTACCCAAAAACTGGAAGTTGCACAGGTCATACCAATACCGAGAAAGGAAATTGGAGTAATACGCTGAACTACAGACTCGTATCACTAATATCGATTAACAGTAGGATTTCGGAATATATACTGCGGTCGAACATTATGAATCACCTCGAAGGAAAATATTTATTGATAAGTAGCCAACATGGATTCAGCTCTTTATTTTCACCACGTAATCGTGCTATAGACAGGCAACGTTAAATTGATCCCATATTTTTAGATTTCCAGAAGGCTTTTGACACTGCTCCTCACAAGCGACTTCTAATCAAATTGCATGCCTGTGGAGTATTGACTCAGTTGTGTGACTAGATTCATGATTTCCTATCAGGAAGGTCGCTGTTCGTGGTAACTGACGGAAAGTCATCAAGTAAAACAGAAGTAATATCTGGCGTTCCCCAAGGAAGCATTATATGCACTTTGCTGTTCCTGATCTACATAATGATTTAGGGGACTGTATACAGATGATGATGCTATTCATGGTCTTGTAGAGTCATCAGATGATGCAATACGAATTGTAAAATTAGACAAGACATCTGCATGGTGCAAAAAAAATGGCAATTTACTCTAAATAATGAAAAGTGTGAAGTCATCCCCATGAGTACAATAAGGAATCCGCTAAAACTCTGTTACACGATAAATCACACAAATTTAACGGCTGTAAACTCAACTAAATACTTAGGGATTACAATTACGAATAACTTAAATTGGTGCGATCTCATCGATAATGTTGTGGGGAAAGAGAACCAAAGACTGCGACTTATTGCATGCCTGTGGAGTAATGACTCAGTTGTGTGACTAGATTCATGATTTCCTATCAGGAAGGTCGCGAACTAAAGAGACTGCTTACACTACGCTTGTCCGTCCTCTACTGGTATATTACTGTGCGGTGTGTGATCCGCGTTAGGCAGGATTAACGGAGGACATCGAAAAAGGTCGAAGAGGGGCAGCTCGTTTTGTTTATCGTGAAACAGGGGAGAGAGTGCCAGAGAGTTCTGTAAGCGTTGTTTGTTGACGAGTAGCACGAGTCACTTCTCCTGCCGCCATCCCCCACACTTGCTCCATTGGAGACAATCATGGAGATCGTGCTGGCGAGGGAAGTTACTGCACGTCTTGTAGAGCATGTTGAGTTGGGCGAGCGTTAACCTGTTGGAAAAACACATCACCCTCCTGTTGCAAGAACGGCAAAAGAACGAGTCTAACAACATTCTGCGTGTCCCGAAAGCTGGTTTGCGTCTCCTCCAGAAACACCCAGGGTGAAAGACAGTAATCGTACGGATTGGGGTGGGGCCACTGTGTCTTGGACGAAGGCACTCTACGAGACAGCACCCACCAGGCCAGCGTTGTACGCGCAAACGACCATCACTTGCATACTGGCAGAATCTGCTTTCATCGCTGAAAACCACGGCGCGCATTTCATCTACATCTACATGGATACTCTGCAAATCACACATAATTACCTGGCAGAGGGTTCATCGAACCACCTTCCCAATAATTCTCTGCTATTCCACTCTCGAACAGCGCGCTGAGGAAACGAACACATATATTCTTCCGTGCGAGCTCTGATTCCCCTTATTTTATTATGATGATCATTTCTCCATATGTCGGCGTGAACAAAATATTTTCGCACCGATGTAGAAAGTTGCTCATTGTGATTTCGTGAGAAGATTTCGCCGCAACGATAAACGCCTTTGTTTTAATGGTGTGCATCCCAAATACTGCATCACGTCCGTGACACTGTCTCCCCTACTTAGCGATAATAGAAAACGTGCTACTCTTCGTTGAACTTTCTCTCTGTTAATCCTATCTGGTATGGATCCTAGACCTCGCAGCAGTACTCCAAAACAGGACGGACAAGCGTAGTGTAGGCAGTTTGGTAGATCTGTTGCATCTTCTAAGTATTCTGTCAATAAAACGCAGTCTCTTTGTTTGCCTTCCCTAAAACGTTCTGTATGTGTTCTTTCCTATTTCAATTGTTCTTCATTCTAATTTCTAGGTGTTAAGTTGAATTTACGGCTTCTAGATTAGACTAATTTATTGTGTAAGCCACGTTTAACGGATTCTTTTTAGCTCTCATGTGGATGACCTTACACTTTTCATTATTTAGGGCCAGCTGCCACTTTTCGCACCATTCAGATATCTATTATAAATCATTTTTCAGTTTGTTTTGATGTTCTGATGACTTTATTAGTCGATAAACGACCACGTCATCTGGAAACAACCGAAGACGGCTGCTCATATTGTCTCCTAAATTGTTTATGTAGATAAGGGACAGCAGAGGGATTATAACACTACCTTGAGGAACGCCAGAAATCACTTCTGTTTTACTCGATGACTTTCGACCAGTTACTACGAACTGTGACCTCTCTGACAGGAAATCACGAATCCACTCACAGAACTAAGACGATATTCCGTAAGCACGCAATTTCACTACAAGCCGCTTGTGTCGTAGCCGGCCGTATCGCCGAGCGGTTCTAGGCGCAACAGTCCGGAACCACGCGGCTGCACAGGTCGCAGGTTCGAATCCAGCCTCGGGCATGGATGTGTGTGATGTCCTTAGGTTAGTTAGATTTAAGTAGTTCTACGTCTAGAGGGCTGATGATCTCAGATGTTAAGTCCCATAGTGCTTAGAGCCATTTAAACCATTTTCGCTTGTGTCGTACAGTGTCAAAAGCCTTTTGGAAATCTAGAAATACGGAATCAATATGAACTCCCTTGACAATAGCACACAATACTTCATGTGTGTAAAGAGCTAGTTGAGTTTCAAAGGAACGATGTTTCTAAATCCATGTTGACTTTATGTCAATAGACCGTTCTCTTCGATGTAATTCGTAATGTTCGAACACAATATATGTTCCAAAACCCTTCTGCATATCGACGTTAATGATATGGGCCTGTAACTTAGTGGATTATTCCTAGTACCTTTTTTGTACATTGGTGTGATCTGTGCAACTTTGTAGTCTTGGGTACGGATCTTTCGTCGAGCGAGCGGTTGTATATGTAAAGAAATTTCGAAAGGCTGTGTTTAGTAACTCTGCTTTCGCATCACTGTCGTCGATAGTATTTCTATTGTTATCGCTTAGAGATGGCACTGAGTGTGTATTGCCGCTAGGATAGTTTACAGACGACCAGAATCTCTTTCGATTTTGTGCCAGGTTTCGAGATAAAGCTTCTTTGTGGAAACTATTATAACCATCTCGCTTTGATGTCCACGCTAAATTTCTACCTCCTGCAAAATAAAAAAAAAAAAAAGAGGGACCAGCTCCGTTGTTTGTTAGTTTATTTGGTATAAATCTCTTAATTGCTGTCAATACTGTTTCTTTGGATTCAAGCCACATCTGGTCTACACTTACATTGTTAACTTGGAATGAGTGGAGATTGTCTCTCAAGAAGGCGTAAGTGTTTTTTTTTTCCTTTTTTTAATACGTATATTTTTCGTTTAGTTTTGTAGGATTTGGGGGCTTGAATATTCAGTCTCGCTGCGGCAACACTGTGTTCGCTAATCCATGTATCCGTTTTGATGCTTGTTACTAGCTCAGGATTATTTTTTGCTAAGAGGTCAAGTGTTTTTTCACCAACATGTACTATCCGCGTGAGCTCATGAACTAACCACTCGAAATAATTTTCAGAGAATGCGTTTAGCATAATGTCGGATGATGTTTTATGCGCACTTCCGGGTTTAAACATGTATTTTCGCCAACACATCGAAGGTAAATTAAAGTCACCACCAATTATAAAACATGCATCAAAAAAATTCCGAGAGTTCTGGAACATGTACAGAAAATTGGAATAGAGATCAATATAAACATCATTTCCGCCCCTTTTACTGCCCATGACAACCACACATTGCATGTTGCACCACCATACATCTAATACCCAGTAGCATGTCCTCTTGAATTGATGCTTGCCTGTATTTGTCGTGGCATACTATCCACAAGTTCATCAAGGCACTGTCGGTCCACATTGTCCCACTCCTCAACGGCGATTTGGGGTAGACCCCTCAGAGTGGTTGGTGGCTCACGACGTACATAAACAGCCCATTTAAATCCATCCCAGGCATGTTAGATAGGATTCATGTCTAGAGAACGTGCTGTCCACTGTAGTCGAGCGATGTCATTATCCTGAAGGAAGTAATTTACAAGATGTCCACGATGGGGTCGCGAATTGTCGTCCATGAAGACGAATGCCTCATCAATATGCTGCCGATATGGTTGCACCATCGGTCGGAGGATGGCATTCACGTATCGTACAGCCGTTACGGCGCCTTCCATGACCACCAGCGGCGTACGTCGGCCCCACATAACGCCACCCCAAAACAGCAGGGAACCTCCACCTTGCCGCACTCGCTGGATAGTGTGTCTAAGGCGTTCAGCCTGAGCGGGTTGCCTCCAAACACGTCTGTGACGATTCTCTGGTTAAAGGCATATGCGACACTCATCGGTGAAGAGAACGTTATGCCAGTCCTTAGCGGTTCATTTGGCTTGTTGTTGGGCCCATTCTACCGCGCTGCATGGTGTCGTGATTGCAAAGATGAACCTCGCCATGGGCGTCGGGAGTGAAGTTGCTCATCATGCAGCCTATTGTGCAAGTTTGAGTCATAACACGACATCCTGTGGCTGCACGAAAAGCATTATTCAACATAGTGGTGTTGCTGCCAGGGTTCCTCCCACCCATAATCCGTAGGTAGCGGTCATCCATTGCAGTAGTAGCTCTTGGACAGGTTGAGGGAGGCATGTCATTGACAGTTCCTGTCTCTCTGTATCTCCTCCATGTCCGAACAACACCGATTTGGTTCACTCCAAGACGCCTGGACACTTCCATTACTGAGAGTGCTTCCTGGCACAAAGTAACGATGTGGACGCGATCGAACGTGGTATTGACCATGTAGGCATGGATGAACTACAGACAACACGAGCCGTGTGCCTCATTCCTGGTGGAATGACTAGAAGTGATCGGCTGCTCATACATGGTTGTTTACGTCTTTGGGTGGGTTTAGTGACACCTCTGAACAGTCAAAGGGACTGTGTCTGTGATACAATATCCACAGTCAATGTCTATTTTCGGATTTTGGGTACCGGGTTGATAGAAAACTTTTTTTGGTGTGTCTAGTATGAGCCGGGTACGTGTTTGAAATTAAACTCAAGTTTTATTTAAACCTTTCAGAAATTATATTATCTGTCGGTAAAACGATCAAATTATTATTTTATTCCGATTGCCAAGAATTACCTCTGCCTTTACTAACACACAGGAATTATCTTCTTCAATTTCGCTACAAGATAAGCTACTTCTAACAGCAACAAACACGTCACCGCCAACTTTGTTTAGCCTATCTTTTCGGAACACAGTTAGGTTCTTCGCAAAAGCTTCGACTGAACGTATCTCCGGCTGTAGCCAGCTTTCAGTGCCTATAACGATTTGAGTATTAGTGATTTCTATTAGCACTTGGGGCTCTGGTACTCTCCCAAGACAGCTACGAAAAATTTACAATTGTTATATCTATGGTTTCTGTGTCTACGTTCTTCCTATGTTCGACCTGCACCGTTTGAGACTGAAGGCCTTTTTGTATTTCCCCGAGGCCCTCTAACCTAAAAACCCGCCCATTTCACGCCACACAGCCCCCAATTCCCGTGTAGCCGCCTCCTGCATGTAGTGAACTCCCCACCTTATGGTGCTGGTCGAGGAATTTGCAGCCTACACGGTCTCAGAACCGTCTGAGCCTCTGATTATGACCGTCCACTCAGCTCTGTACCAAACGCCCACAATCGGTCCTGTCGACTGTGCTTCAAATGGTGAGCTCTGCTTTCATCTCGCAAGCAAGACTGGCAGCTTTTACCACTTCTGTTGGCCGCTTGAAACCAGAGATAATCTCTTTCGATCTAAAGCGACAAACATTATTGGAACCGACGTGAGCCACCACTTGTAGTTGGCAGCACGCTGTTCTCTACATGGCAGCCGGCCGGTGTGGCCGTGCGGTTCCAGGCGCTTCAGTCTGGAACCGCGTGACCGCTACGGTCGCAGGTTCGAATCCTGCCTCGGACATGGATGTGTGTGCTGTCCTTAGGTTAGTTAGGTTTAAGTAGTTCTAAGTTCTAGGGGATTGATGACCACAGATGTTAAGTCCCATAGTGCTCAGAGCCATTTGAACCATTTGAATCTACATGGCATCTGGAAGGACCCTTTCCACGTCTGGAATGACTCCACCCAGCATGCACACAAACATTGGCCTTCTTCCCCTTCCTGGCAGCTATGTCCCTAAGGAGCCCCATAACATGTCTAATAATGGAGCTTCCAACTTACCCCACCCTCTGTGATTGCCTGGATTTTGCTGGCTGAGAGGTTCTCTCTGAGACAGGACAAGCGACTGCATCTGGTTGAGAGACAGTGTCAGCCACAGATAGCACCTGGAACCTGTTTGTCAGACTGATGAGCGGCCTTACGTGTGGCCCCCTGGGAAGTCTTTCGCCGACTGGCACGCCACAAGGCGACCTTCCACTGGACCACAGGTGCGTGGTTAACCTCAGTGCGAGCAGTAACTGGACTGGTCACTGGTGCAGGCCAATCGGCTGACTGAGACATGCTGGACGTCCATTGGATCTGCATGGCCGGCCCCCAACAGTGACGCTCATTCACTGCAGCTTAAAGCTGTGTAACCAAAGCTATCACAGCCTGGAGCTGAGAGCGAAGTGTGATTAATTCGGCTCGCATGCCCACACAGCCAGCACAGTCCTCATCCGTACTAAAGTTGGTGGAACACAGCACTACACAGACAAACAAGGACGATCGACACGCACTACGGTACTATACTGTAGACACGGAGGAAAATGCGAGAATTGTGTTCAATAAATTAGATTCAAACGCAGAAGTTCAAAATCTGAACTACCAACCCACACAGGTGAGGCTAAATAATTTTCTACTGAATAGGAACTTGTAATGTGTCGCAAAATCTGTTTACTTTCCGAAGCAAGCGAATATGCATGAAGTATGTCTATCAGATATGAAATTAACACGCAGAAACTCAGCTGTGTGGCTGGATTGAAGAGTTTTTAGCAAACAGAACACAGCATGTTGTTATCAATGGAGAGACGTCTACAGACGTTAAAGTAACCTCTGGCGTGCCACAGGGGAGTGTTATGGGACCATTGCTTTTCACAATATATATAAATGACCTAGTAGATAGTGTCGGAAGTTCCACGCGGCTTTTCGCGGATGATGCTGTAGTATACAGAGAAGTTGAAGCATTAGAAAATTGCACAGAAATGCAGGAAGATCTGCAGCGGATAGGCACTTGGTGCAGGGAGTGGCAACTGACCCTTAACATAGACAAATGTAATGTATTGCGAATACATAGAAAGAAGGATCCTTTATTGTATAATTATATGATAGCGGAACAAACACTGGTAGCAGTTACTTCTGTAAAATATCTGGGAGTATGCGTGCGGAACGATTTGAAGTGGAATGATCATATAAAATTAATTGTTGGTAAGGCGGGTACCAGGTTGAGATTCATTGGGAGAGTCCTTAGAAAATGTAGTCCATCAACAAAGGAGGTGGCTTACAAAACACTCGTTCGACCTATACTTGAGTATAGCTCATCAGTGTGGGATCCGTACCAGATCGGGTTGACGGAGGAGATAGAGAAGATCCAAAGAAGAGCGGCGCGTTTCGTCACAGGGTTATTTGGTAACCGTGATAGCGTTACGGAGATGTTTAACAAACTCAAGTGGCAGACTCTGCAAGAGAGGCGCTCTGCATCGCGGTGTAGCTTGCTCGCCAGGTTTCGAGAGGGTGCGTTTCTGGATGGGGTATCGAATATATTGCTTCCCCCTACTTATACCTCCCGAGGAGATCACGAATGTAAAATTAGAGAGATTAGAGCGCGCACGGAGGCTTTCAGACAGTCGTGCTTCCCGCGAACCATACGCGACTGGAACAGGAAAGGGAGGTAATGACAGTCGCACGTAAAGTGCCCTCCGCCACACACCGTTGGGTGGCTTGCGGATTATAAATGTAGATGTAGATGTAGTTGTAGATGAAACTAAATCATAAAGCACACAGATGAAACTATATAATTCGCTCCTGGTGAGGAACTCGTGAAATGCCACAAAATCGGTTCCTTCCCTGCAGCTTCTTGTTTCTCGGCCGGCTGCTGCTGACGGCACCAGTCGATCCATGGACGTCGATGCTGTGGCGTTAGTGGAAGACTGGCTAGAGGATCGGGTGCCCGTGGTGTCACTGCGAAGCACCTGCTCGCAACAGTTCGTGTTCACACGTCTGGGCTGGGTTTCTCTGCTCCATAGCTTCCTGAATCTCGTCTACGGTTGTGAGAATGTTCACGTGACCACTGATACCAGCATCGTTGCACAACTGCACCACACTAAGCTTCCTAGCTCTGAGCATTAGCTATTAAAGGGTAGACACACGTGACGCTCTGGTATCTATGCCACTGTCGACGGACGACTTTGGAACGTCCACAGCTGACATATGCCGTCATCGGATTAAAATCAACGTCGCCTTTCCAAGGGTAATAAATTTTATTTCCGGCTGTTTATAAATGAAAGAGAATCGTGACTAGTAGCAGAAAAGTTATTTATAAATAATGTTGTGACTGTAGGAAATTTTAATTTTTATTCTTGCTTTTGTGACCATAGTAAGAGGTCCATATGCAAACAGCCAGCCGACATTAAGAAATAGTGCACCAGGACGTAGGGACAAGATAAACGGCGGAGGCTGCCAAGTGGGGCATGTTGATCAAATAACTTAGTGTTTGACATCCTGCCAGAGGAAGCAGCATGAATCAAACTTGCGCAATGGAAGACGCAAATACCAGGGCGATAATACAACAAGAGAGAGTGTCGGTCACGTGCGGAAAAGACTCGTGTGGAACCAAATTAAGTTGTGTGCGGCTACAAAAGAAAGTGTCGTGTGGAACTGAAGGTATTCTTGCGCAAGCCGACCAGTTAGAAACGAGAGTGTCTTGTGGAATCATAAGCATTCTTGTGCAATCCGATCACTTAGAAATGAAAGGGTCGTGTGAAACAAATTAACTCGTGTGCACCCAACTACATGAGAAATGAAATAAAAGGCCAGGCAGCGGAATAGCTAGAAGCAGAGATTCAGATGCAGACTCAGAGCGAGTGCCAGTAGTTTGGAGATTCCGCAGCGAGACGCCAGCGGGGCCGAGTAGGCCCATAGCAGCCGATACAGATGATAAAGACTTCAACTACGAGAAGACGGTGATAGACTCTGGTGGACACTCAGGAACTGCAGGTCAAGTAGGATTTTTAGAGTTTCATTGGAATAGTGTTGAACAGAGGCTGTCAGTCTTTGTCCCAATTACTTAGAGAGATTTCAGTGCTAACCAAGAACAAGTGATTGCTTTGTACTTGTTCCTTACTGGGTGATCAAAAAGTCAGTATAAATTTGAAAACTGAATAAACCAAAATGGTTCAAATGGCTCTGAGCACTATGGGACTCAACTTCTGAGGTCATTAGTCCCCTAGAACTTAGAACTACTTAAATCTAACTAACCTAAGGACATCACACACATCCATGCCCGAGGCAGGATTCGAACCTGCGACCGTAGCGGTCTCGCGGTTCCAGACTGCAGCGCCTAGAACTGCACGGCCACTTCAGCCGGCACTGAATAAATCACGGAATAATGTAGATAGAGAGGTACGAATTGACACACATGCTTGGAATGACATGGGGCTTTATTAGAACAAGAAACATACAAAAGTTCAAAAAATGTCCGACAGATGGCGCTTCATCTGATCAGAATAGCAATAATTAGCATAACAAAGTAAGACAAAGCAAAGATGATGTTCTTTACAGGAAATGCTCAATATGCCCACCATCATTCCTCAACAAATGCTGTAGTCGAGGAATAATGTCGTGAACAGCACTGTAAAGCATGTTCGGAGTTATGGTGAGGCATTGGCGTCGGATGTTGTATTTCAGCATCCCTAGAGATGTCGGTCGATCACGATACACTTGCGACTTCAGGTAACCCCAAAGCCAATAATCGCACGGACTGAGGTCTGGGGACCTGGGAGGCGAAGCACGACGAAAGTGGCGGCTGAGCACACGATCATCAACCAAACGACGCGCTTAAGAGATCTTTCACGCGTTTAGCGGTACTTTTTTTGGTTCTAATAAAACCCCCATGTCATTTCAAGCATGTGTGTCAATTTTTACCTATCTATCTACATTATTCCGTGATTTATTAAGTTTTCAAATTTATACTGACTTTTTGATCACCCAGTATATGTACCGGCAATTAGCTTTGAAGTAGCAAGTCCGAATAAATTGACTGAATCTTACTAAGGGGTTTATGGTCCAACACCTCACGTAAGTATATGTGAGACTAAACTTGATAGAAGCTAACCAACCTTTTCTGCCTATTGCAATTCTGTAACCTATTTTCTGGAAACTTACTTGCTCCAAAGCAAGGAGATTCTCTCCCTCTCAGCTCCGATATAAAGGTTGACAGCAATTTATAACTAACCCATTGTCGTTAACGTCCCGATTGCGCTACGCAGGTTCTAACATTCTGCGTGGTGTCTGTTCTAAGTCGTGTCTCCCTACCACTTTCGCGCAACGACGCTCTGAGCGTGTTTTTTAGGGAATTGACTAGTTTGAACCTGGGACGTGTTGCTGGTAAGGAGACGCCAGGCCACACATGACATGTAGAGTTCAGAAGAGTTCAGTGAGACTAGCGATGATATAATCAAATACTTAATGATTTCAGTGTCAGCTCCACTGCACTCCCTGTAAAAGAATCTTAATACTAACTAAATTTAGTGGAAGGGGTTCAAGACTTTCCTATTTTTAGTTAACTGGTAAAATAACGTCGAAAAGCAGTTAAGTTTACCATTGGAAATTTTATTCTACTCACAAAAAATTGCTTATAAATTGCGCTATTGATGAAAGGAAATATTTTAATACAGGATGATAAAAACCAACTACGTTCAACAATAATGTGAACGAATATTCCCTGAATGGGTTTCCAAGTTGTACAATGGATCGAAGGATGACCTATGCCATATCACATCTATAATCTAGGTTTAAGTTAAGTTTCATAAAAGAGAAAACTATCAAAATGGTCTACAGTGACCCTTAATTATATTTAATTGCTTATTTAACTTGTCGAAAATTACAGCGCCTGATGTGGCTTCTCAATAATTATATAACAGAAAAATCATCACGTTTCAGATTTCAGCTTCATGTAGCAAATGTGAATACCATGAGATTTAATTGACTATCGACACTAGTATTACGTAAGAAGGGGATGTAACAGATGAGACTTCTGCAGTTCTGAGTGAAGCCGTATGCGCTTATGCGGCATCGCGTGCGTTCCTTACCTAGTCAGTGGTTAGTCAGCGTCAGGGGGCGGCGGGCGGCGCAGCTCCACACACCTCGTCATCTCGGAAACAACCCTTTCTAACTTCTCCTTACTACAATTTACCGAAGTATGTTTTAGAAAAGCGATCTGGCTGTGTTTTCAAGTGGCGAATCAGGGTCTCAATGTTAACCTAAAGCTGCACCTACAAAAATTCTGTCTAACCTATCAGAAAAGTTATACTTTTCGTGGCGGGGCAATGTTTTTAATGTTTGCTACGTAACAGAGACGCGAAAAAGTCACACACTAAAACTTGCAGCTGGTGTGGCCCTTTTAGTGTTATCGTAAGATCTATACTGTTCTTCTGGAGGGCTCTATCTTTTAACATGGGCTGGGGGGTGGTCTTGGCGGTCGGCTGGCAACGTGGGTGTGTATCACTTATCGCAGGGCCTCCTAGCCTACACGACTCTGCTCTCGGCTTCTGTTGTCGTTTCTCCCCTCAGAACTGCATCTGTTTCACAGTGGGAAGGTATGACATTCATTTAGGCGCTCTTGTGTTAGTCTCTGGTATTCCATTTGCTCCCTCGTTGATCCTATTACTTTGGTTAATTTAATGTCAGGATTTATTCGGAGCTATGTGACATACTGCCGGATTTGCTATCATGTCAGGGTTTTCATGGAAGGTCGCACTTATTTCATTGTGGTATAGTGAGGCTGTGCCGGGACGCGACAATAAACCTATTGTTTTCACAGTCAAAGGCTTTCGCAAAACATGTCTAGTGGATTAAAACAGATCTGGTGATGTAATTACATGCATTGTAAAGACGTTACTTTGCTACCGTGATGCGGTGCAATAAAGGAATAAACCATATGTATAAACACAGATGTAGTGTGGCAGAGGAGTGAGGCGCGGCGGTGTGTTGGCAGTGCGAGCTGGCGGCCACGGCGGGCTACCACTGCGAGGAGCACGTGGTGCGCACAAGGGACGGCTACCTGCTGGCGCTGCATCGCCTGCCGCCCAGGGCGTCCGCCGGCGCGCGCCGCGGGCCCGTGCTGCTAGTGCACGGCATTCTGGGCGCCTCCGACAACTGGATCCTCGCAGGACGCGGCGAAGCGCTCGGTCAGTCACTGCCGCCACACCGCCACTGACAGTCTCTGCATCTCACGTCTCACACACACACACACACACACACACACACACACACACACACAACGCCATCCTTCATGGGGGAATAGCTTCCGTGATACTCCAGGGAGCCGTACAGTGCAAATTTGAAAGAAAATATTGTGTTGTATCCGACATCCGACATACAGGGAGTAACTAAATTCCCTTTACAGACGTTGAGGACTTGTACGCCGGAGCTCAGTGCAGTGGGACTACTGCTCGTTAATTGTATGCGGAGCGTTTTCCACACCGCCAGACACCTTCGCACTCCAGAATGAGATTTTCACTCTGCAGCGGAGTGTGCGCTGATATGAAACTTCCTGGCAGATTAAAACTGTGTGCCCGACCGAGACTCGAACTCTGGACCTTTGCCTTTCGCGGGCAAGTGCTCTACCATCCGAGCTACCGAAGCACGACTCACGCCTGGTACTCACAGCTTTACTTCTGCCAGTATCTCGTCTCCTACCTTCCAAACTTTACAGAATCTCTCCTGCGAAACTTGCAGAACTAGCACTCCTGAAAGAAAGGATGTTGCGGAGACATGGCTTAGCCACAGCCTGGGGGATGTTTCCAGAATGAGATTTTCACTCTGCAGCGGAGTGTGCGCTGATATGAAACTTCCTGGCAGATTAAAACTGTGTGCCCTTTCTTTCAGGAGACATTCTCCCCGAATGTCTTTGGAAAATGCGCCTTCACAATAAATACAAATTGCATGTTATTCAGTAGGTTTTTGTTCCCCAACTGCGAGATCCAAATGTTGCTCGTCTGAAGTGACAGTTGGTGCATTGGGCTCTTCATCTGAATCCTCAGATAACTTAACCCGTTTTTTGCACGGTTTTCTAAGAGGAGCTTCACGTTTTTTCTTGTTTTTGGCAGGTGCCTTAGGAAGCTTCTGTTTACCATTCAGTAAGGAGTCTTCAAGGCGTGTTTTATAAGGCGAAGATGTCAAAACAGCTGATGAACCTGGCTTACGACCTCTGCTGGAAACCGTCCTCTTGAGAGGGGGGACTGGCATGATATCTTGTGGAGACATACACGTATTTGATGAGGTATTTTACAGCGATGTTGACCCTTATTTTTTATCCATTTCAATGAGATACTGCTCCAACCGTTTCTCAGTAGCATCAGGTAGTACAAGCTGACGTCCAAGTCTCAAAGAAACACATTCTTCAGCTGACATATCACTATGCACAAACCTTTGAAGTGTCGTCTGAGGTACACTGAAAGCTTTTCTGCTCTTCTTCACCATACCTGCTTTCCCTTGAGGCTTGAGTTTTAATCGTATTTTCAGCATCCCACTTCTTCAGAATAGCTCTTGGTTTCCCATCAGTTAGCTTTCGTGGCATCTAGAAACAGACGCAAAACGTATTAGATGTAATGTATTTGATGCTGGTATTGTGGAAACGTTTCCACAATGTCATCGTATGTATGCTTCCACATTACCTACACAATGGCTATTTTAATTTTCGGTAGATTACATTAAGCAACTACCCATTTAAGGTTGACAAAGGACTCCTAAAACCTTCTATGCACCTCTCTTTATAAGCTATCAGACGTAAAGAACTGTAACTACAAAGTATATAGATAAATATAATAGCACAACTTACCTCACAAAAGGATTAGAAAATGCGCGAACGTAAATTGCATCACTGTCACGGCGTCTGTTGCTCAACAGACTTCTAACCCTCTACCGTGACAAATAGGAACTATTGCAATAATTTCTGGCTGTCCCGCTACAGTGCAGCACTGTGCAGGCCAGATTCTAGACGTTTCCACATTACCCACACGCTTCCACATTTACACCCCTACCTCTACGTACATTCGCCACGGCAGCACAGCACACCCGAATTTGAAGAGGCTGTACTCCATGCAGTGGAACAGGATGGGACGAAGACTACCAGAAACACACCGAATGTGGATCGCCAAACTGTAGCCTGTTCCGTATGAGCAGCAGCTACACTGCACCACCCTCCAGCAGGTCCAGACAATGCAACCACAGGATTTTGCATCACGTGCCCACTTCTGAAGATAGTTCTTGTACCGTTGTGTGGACTAGCCTAGCTTCACAAGGCGGATCTTTTTCACGAATGAATCCAGGTCCATTGGGGAAGGTGTTCTCAACTTCCACGACAGTCATTTGTGGGCTAATGAAAACATGCACGCTGCGCGACCCATGGGTTTCAGAAACGATACGGTCTGAACGTTTGGACATGATTCGTAGATGGGCGTTTGATTGGGCCATAACTCATGGGTGCCACGTACTTGCGATTCTTTGAAGGCGTACTGCAAGACGTGCCGCTGCATCTCCATCAAAGCATGCGGTTCCAGCACCACCTCAATTTTCACGTCCTGTCCGAAACCATTTGGACGATTTTGGCAACAGTAGACAGGTCGTGGTGCCCCGATTGTTTGACCTGCACATATCCTCAGCTAGACTATGACCTTTGGATTCACATGAAATCCTGGGTTTACGAGAGGCCTGTGGCTTCCGCGAAAGATCTACAGTCACGGGTTATTGCTGCGGCGGATGCTGGAGAACCAAAGACTGGTGATTATAAAAGGAGGTACAATATCTTGGATAATTTCGGTGGTCATAATATCAAGCCCTGAGTGGACCCAGACGAAGAATGGGCGTCGGAGAGCAACCTTTGTTGTGGTATTTGCATGTAGCGGGAAGATGTACATTTCCTGACATGAGCTCCAATGTTAAACTAAATTGTCTTGGCCCCCACTACAAATCCTCAAAGTCTGTGTAGGGAATATAGTTACACCCAGTATGTCGTATGTCGCATATATCACAGTTTCTTCTTCCAGATTTGCGCTCTACGGCTCCCTGGAGTATCGCGGAAGCTGTTACCCAATGTCTTCACTCATGTCCCATCATCCTATCACTACTGCTCCATAGCGTTTTCCATTCGTACTTTTCCTTACCGATCCTGCCGACAAACGCCTATTTCGTGTCTTATCAGTCAACTTTCCAAAGCGAGGCAGAATACATGAAGGAGTACGACAAGGATGCACCCTTTCACCACTATTGTCTATTATTTACATGAATAAAATCATCCGAGAGTGGAGACAAATGCCACATGGCTTCATTCAAATCAATGGAAACACAAAGCTAGATATTTTACTTTTTGCAGATGATTTAGTTCTCGTAGCATCTTCAGAGGATGACTTTCAGCTTTCTGTACACGATTTACAGACTATTCTGACAAATACCGCATGAAAACTAACACCGAAAGGTCTAAAATTATGGCTGTCTGCGGAAATTACCCAGTACAAAGCAAGAACTGTTTGAAAAATAAAATTCTAGAAAGAGTTGTAAAAAAAAATGTTCAAATGTGTGTGAAATCTTATGGGACTTATGGGACTTACGCTAAGGTCCCTAAGCTTGCACACTACTTAACCTAAATTATCCTAAGGACAAAAACACACACCCATGGCCGAGGGAGGGCTCGAACCTCCGCCGGGATCAGCCGCACAGTCCATGACTGCAGCGCCCTAGCCCGCTCGGCTAATCCCTCGCGGCAAAGAGTTGTCACATTCACATATTTGAACTATAAACTATCCTTTCTGGAAGAAACAGAATTAGATGAAAAATCTGCTAGGTATGCAAAAACAATGGGAGTCATTAATAATGTAACGAAACCTTCCCTGGTACAGAAAAACACCAGTGCTTTGCTATGGAATTGCCCTGGACAATAAAGGCAACAGATGCAATACGACTATCAACCTGTGAAAGGAAATTCTTGAGACGAACAGCTGGTTACGACAAACGTAATCACAAAAGGAATGGAGATGTGTTAAAAGAACTTCAAATGAAACCTATCACACATCATATTCAAAGCTGTCAAAACAACTGCAGAAAAGGTCCATAACGAATGAGATCAAGGAGAATCCCCAATCCCATGCTACACTAACACCCTAAAAGTGTAAGATCGCTGGGTCGACCAATGAAAAGACGGCAGGAGAACTTCTCGACGAAACCGTAACACGTCAAGAGGCCAAATACCTGAAAGGAAAACGATGACAATGGAGAAACGTCCACTTAATGTTCATTCAAACCACGCTGCACCTGAAACATTTCGATTCTTCTCAGACATGAACTCTATTTAAGCGCAGGTCAATTTCTGATACAACCGCAGATCTGTTGTCTATGCTAGTCTGCTGCTTGCGTACACCTTGCTTCGTCAATTTTGCGTGAATGTGTTTGTCGTGTCTATCCTGTGCAAACCTCTTTCTCCTCAATCCTTCATTTCGTCTGCTAAGTAATTATCAATTTTTGATATTAATTATGATGTTATGTTTATCGCTAATCTTATTTCAGCTACTCCTCAAGATATTCCTCTTTCTCTGGCTGTTCTCAAAACAAAATTCTGTGCTCGTCAATTTGTCTTGAAATTTTTCCTCATTTTCTCTGAGTACAGCAATCTCATTAGCGAAACTTATCGCTTATATCTTTTCATTTGTAATTATTATCCCTATTCTTAACGTTTCTTTTAATTCCTTCAGTTTTTGTTCGATATGCACTTTTTAATAGAAGAGGAAGTCTTCATGCTTTCCGTACGCCTCTTCTGTCTTAGCATTTCTCTCTCTGTTCTTCATTCTTATCGGTCCCTCTTGAATCTGTACATACTGTACAATAGCCATATTTCCCCATAACTTAATCTATTTTTCTGACGATTTCATACGTCTTAAGCTTTTTTAAGTTATCGGACGCTTTTTTCAAGTCGAGAACTCCTATTATGGGAGTGTCTTGATTTTAGCTTTTTGAGTGATTAATAGTCATCCGAAAGTCCGGTGGCCTTTCTCCACTTTCATAGGTTCTGCTCTCTAACTAGGCACTTCTTCCAGTGGTTTGAGGTATTCCGAAAGAGTGTTATAAATCCCTTATGCCTTGTCTGATTGCAGGTGGCTTCTATTTTTATTTATTTTTTGTTTATTCCTCTCCAGCCGCCACAATTTAGAGAAGAATGGTGGTTTAGTCGAGACAATTCTTCCGCCACAGGCGTCGAATGTACGATTAAATTCAGATGACCTGCCTTCCATCGTTACCGGGCATTTCTATTAATAATCACATATCAGGAAAGCGTGCGAATTTCCTAATGTGGCAAGAAACACCAAACAGGTACATTTGTATGAAACTGTGGAAGGATATTACGCTGTCATTGTAACAATAAAAAAACTATATCTTGTAATTGGAAACTGTTGGATCATAGCCATGTTTGTGCAATGTGGTTATGCGACACTCGTTGCACGAGTGCTTTCAGATCGATTTCTCAGGAAAATATACTATCATTTTTCAACTACACAACTTCCAGTTACGACAGTTAAATTGTGCACATGAGCGCAGAGAACAGTTGGTTAAAAACTGAAACGTTTGCAAATGGGAGGATTGAAAACTATTCTCCTAAAATATAATTCCATTGTTTGTAGAGCAGTAATATATTCAAAATTCCTTTCTAGATAACAACAAAATCGTAGTCACAATTAATTCCTCTTGCTTGGTAACAAAAGTTTCACGCACTTTCCACAGAATTACAGCTACACAGAAAACTCGGTATTAACAAACATATCAGATACTTAAGCTTTATTGGAACAGTTTAATGAGCAAAGTGCGCCTCTTATTACGAAAATAAAATCTTATTTCATTAAATAATTTCTGAGTACTTATAGTTACAAGATAAAATTGCTTACAATATTTATGGAAATAAAACAACAAAAAATTCAGTTACAGACTTTACCCATTCAACATCTGGTCAAAGAGAGGGTCAAATTTAATATCAGAGCCTTTACATATGCTAGTCAAATACTAAAATTTTCTATATGACAGCACCTAAAGCAAAAGGCACTATTAATTTATCGTTAGTCAGATGCCACAAAATTAAACTGTCACGGAATATTAAGTCTTTCCTTGGATGAAATGTGTACTCCGCCTCATCCATTGCTTACGTCATGACTGCCTTCCTAAGGAATTCGGTCACTTATGGTTATATGGAACAGGTATTTTGTTTCCTTAGCGATACCTACTAATCTCGTAGTATAAACTGAAACCTACCCTTAGAAAAATTTATGAATGATTGTGCTGATAAACCCCTTACGTTATTTGATTTTCAAAAAGCTGAGCAAAACTGAACGCACTCGGACATTTCTCTCTTTACTTATTCTGATCATCAATAAACTGAACACACAATATTTTTAACGCAACGCAATCTGACTTTCAATAATCCCTACAAAAGAATGCCCTGACTAACAATAACCTATACCTTTCATGAATCACTTACCTCACAAAAATCTTCGTTACTCGAACTACTGCAATACAGCGAGCGCCAATACTGCCAGCTAAATAAAAGATTCTAACTATTGAAGTCACTAATAACTGATAGGCATAGTTAACAAATGAAAGATTTTGATAGAGAACAAACAATGTATTTACCTTAATAGTGTTCAAAAGTCATAATATATATATCAGTTCATGACATCCAGTCTTACAAATTTACTGTCTCTGATGGACATACGTACAGATCATTCGCTCTCAAAACTCCGCCATCTCACTCCCTACATCCACCACTGCTGGCGGCTCACCTCCAACTGCGCAACGCTACGCGCTGTTCACATCCAACTGCCCAACACGACTATAGCGAGTATTACGACAATGCCAACCAGCCACAGACTGCACACAGCACAGCCAGTGATTTTCATACAGAGCGCTACGTGGCGTTACCAATATAAAAACCTAAACAGCCTACTTACACCTAAACAGCCTACTTACAAAATGAAAAGTATTTCAACTCGTTTCCATTATAATTTTTTTTGTTTGGAGAAAATATCTGCATACATTTATTAAAAAGAAAGAAAAAAAATGTAAAACAGATTGCAATCAATTTTTCCATGGTCCTCTTAAGAAGAGATTCAAAAAGTGATACCTTAGATCTTTTGAGTTATATCTTAATTTCAGGCGATGTTTCTCTTGTTTTAAGCGCTCTCCATTTGGTCACGAACGAACATGACAGAATTCACTTCGATAACAATCTGAGGAGCACATCGTTACTCTGCTTTCACTGTGCAGAATCTGACAAAAGGCACAGCAACTTAAGCAGGGTACTGTTCTGTCAGGGAGAAAGGTGCCGTCAACACTTGAGAAGCATTCTGCTGTAGTAAATCGGGAGTTATTTCTGGGTTACATATCCGTAGATTGAGCCTGGAAAGATGTAGTTCGTGCATCACGATGTGGAGCGTGAAAGTTCTCTCCAGTGTCTGTTAATGATTTTTTTTTTGGTAATTGTGTAGATATTTTTCTAACCTAATGTGACGAGAAGAATAAAAATCGCTCCCATTTTCGCTGCACCAGAACAAAGGCCCTTATTTCCATACATAGCTTGTGGCCCTGCTGAACTCATTCTGTGCATTCTTCCATTTTGCGTCATAAGAAAAATTTTACTGAAATTACTTGCATCATGAAATGAATTTGTACCAATTTTGAGGTTGACATCAAACACATTCCCAGTCTCTTTCAAGTGAGCATAATATTACTTCTCTCTCATTTTCTATAGCTTCCAAATGACACAAAGATGGATTTCTATTCGTTAAGAAAACGTAATTGCTTCCTTGTCACTTGATCAACTGTAGTGCGTTAACTGTCATCGGATGCACGCCAGTGGTCAGGTGGCCTTGTTCTAAAGCCGACAACAAGAGCATGAACAACATCTGAACATATAAACGATCGAATTTTTAAGCACACAGTTGTACTACCGTATGTTGAAAAATTCTCTTTTACATCTTAAACGGTTATAATTTATTAGGAGCGTCCATATTATGCGAGGAAAATTGTGTATGAAGTACAGTGGAAGAAATGTGTCGTTTCCTTGAAAACACGCTAGTCGCCGCATCGTGCCTTCGCCCGCATTTCGGCAGCAGGGAAAGTGTGCCTCAGAATGGCTTGTTTCGTCTGTGCAGTACGGGATACGACGCACACTGACCGCACAGGATCCCCACTGCATTTCTTCCCTAGTCGCTGAGATCATCGCAAGCATCCTATTAGCAGTTCAAGCATGTAACACCGTCTGCTTTTTCAGCGTCATCTGTTACCTTGTGCCCGGCGACATGAAATGCCAACTGTGATGTTGAAAGTCTCCACTGCTGTCCATTCGAAAGACGGACACAGTGTAGTCTTCGAATTACATGTCATTCTTCGTCCACCATGCTGACTAATTGTTACCAGTATCCTCATCTCTATGCAACTATTGCGACATACACCCATTAGAACTTGCTCACTGAATTCTAGTCTTGGTTTCCCTGGACAATTTTTATCTCCTGTACTTGCCTGAATTAATGAATTTAGCATTCGTTTATGTCTCTGAATCTTACCTATCCATCTATCCGTCCCTTTAGTCATGTTGAATAAAATTATTCTCTTCTTATTATATCCAGTACCTCTTGAAATTTCGTGCAGCTTAAACCCAGAACATTGCCTTTCAATGGCAATGCTCTTACATACTGAGCTATCCAGGCACGATATACTACTTGTGTCCCGCTCCGGCATACAATGGCAATCTATAAGGAAGTTTCAAAACAGTGCACACTCCACAGCTGGGAGAAAAATTCATTCTGGAAACCATTTTCTAGGCTGTGGCTAAACCACACCTCCGAAATATCCAGCCTCTCAGGAATGTTAGTACAGTAAAATATGTGATGTCTGTAAACTAGGAGCAAGGTGCTGAAAAAACTGAAGCTGTAGCTTTCTTTTGCCTGGTACCTATAGGGGGTTGTCTTATCAATACTTGTGTGAGGATACCACTTGGATTTAAATTTTATTGTTATATTTACGCAGTTTTTCACCACCCTCATCTGCTTTTATTGCAAGCAAGGGCGCTGATGAGCACGTCGTTTACCGCTATAAAACACCAAACATCATCAGCAGCAGGTGCTTCACATCTCTGATATAAAGCTGTAACACAGGGTAGAACGTAATGCAGGGCATGGTAATCGGCATTTACAATCACTGTTAGTACTGGAATTTGTTTCAGGTAATAAAAGAGAGCAGGATTCACTACAAACATAGAAAAATTGCAAGCGATGAACTCATATCGTTACAAATTTCTGTAAAATGTAAGGCTCGTCTAAAGTCACAGACTACAACGTTAGGCAGTCTTCAAGATTTTAAACATGTGTGCACTACGGCAACGGTTACAGAGCAGCAGGTGTAGTAGACAATCAACCAGTTGCAATAATTGGTGGTTTTCAAATAGCCTTTACCATCGTTTCGACGGATTTAAATCCGTCTTCTCCAGAAGAATAACAAACTTGAGATAAAGAATCAATCAGTGAAGCTATCTCCACATGACATGTGTCGGCAACGGTCTATATGTCCACATGTAAAAGTTAAACTGAGGTTTCCCTGGTATCGACGCTCTCCACTCTCTCTTAGTCGGCACGTAGCTATTAACGTGGTCTGTTATTTTAAAACATGGTTTTATTGATGTGATAAGCCCTTGATTTTAGGGTCTTAACGTTTACGCATGGACGTACAGACCGTTGCCGACACCTGTCATGTGGAAGAAGCTTTACTGACTAATTGCTAATGTGAAGTTTGTTGTCCTTCTGAGGAAGACGAGTTTAAATTCGTCGGAAACATGGTAAAGAATATTTGAAAACACCATTTATTGCAAATGGTTCGTTGTCTATTACACCTACAGTCTTCAAGAATTCATAGGAAAACAAAAGTATGTTGAGACCATTACAAAATACAATTGGAAAAATATTTCTGCGAGGAGTCAAAATGAGGAGGTAGGAGAAGTACTTGCAATTATAGGAAAAAGTGAATAATTCAAACACAGTCCTGTAATTTTAATTTTTATTCCACTGGCTAGTTATATAATATAAAATACCGTCGTTTATGCTTCACAGGTTACCTCCTGGCGGACGAAGGCTTCGACGTCTTCATGGCAAACTTCAGAGGGAACTTCTATTCAAGAAGACACGAATCGCTGTCTCCCAACGATCCTGCCTTCTGGAGGTTCAGGTAACGATCACTGTCTCGAATACGAACATAACGAATCCTTACGGTGGTGGAAAACAACTTCAAGTCAGTAGCAGTCAGGCAGTGAGTGTTGAAGTAATACAGAAATCACGAATTTTTGCGCTGGACAAGGTAGTTGTGGTGATGGTTGCTGTTGCTGTTCCTATTATGAAGGGTTCTGGCCATAGCGCATCAAACTCACATTTATTGTTTCATTGTTTTTTGCGGCATTCATCCAATGCCCTTAGCGTCAAACATATAAGTGTATCAGGAAGAGAAACGCCTATCACCAAAGTGGTTGCTGTTATGGCTTTGTTGTTGCCTTCAGTAACTACAACAACACATTTTTTATCTCTCTTAATTTCGGTTGACAGAATGTGGAATTTGATGTGGGAAATAATGGAATATTTCCGCTTCAGCCACTACATCTTGTAACACGCCCGGGAGTACGAATGGGTGGGGTGGTACCTTTTAAACTGACTTCTCGTTTCGTGACCGTTGCTTTTCTTGACCGTGCGCCCTGTCCACACCACGTACCTGATAACCCCGCGGCGGTCGTACTGTTCTGCTCCACACTGCTGCTGGCTTGTCTGAAATTATTTATCGAAATATGCAAGCGAATAAGGGGAGCCACTCAACATTAAAACACAACACTGTTCGACGTCTGGTATGAACAAATATGTTCTGAGACGATTAAAGGAAAATCGCAGGTTGCACTGTTTACATTCCAATTCAGAAGTGTTATCCCAATTAATGGGTGATTAACAGTCCATAAAATATCATTTAGACGAGCGTACGCGTAACCGACACGACGCGGGTGATTGTTGATGATGCGGAAGCCGAATGATCGAACGAAAGTTCTTACGCTCGTCACGCATACAGATACCTGGTAATAGTCCTCCTTGTCACTAGTAATGCTATAACACTGTTTGTAAAGTTAATTTTTCAGTTCTCAGTTCTCAATTGTACGAGCGTGCGCGGATGATTGTTGATAATGCGGAAACGCGATGATCGAAAGCACGTCCTCACGCTCGCTACAAGACACTGCCACTTGACTGCACTCTTTTATGGTAACTAATTTCTACTGATTCACATCATTTCATTCTGGCAGACCGAAAACGGCGCGGATGATCGATACTGGCTCTGAGCACTATGGGACTTAACTTCTGTGGTCATCAGTCCCCTAGAACTAAGAACTACTTAAACCTAACTAACCTAAGGACATCACACACATCCATGCCCGAGGCAGGATTCGAACCTGCGACCGTAGCAGTCACGCGGTTCCGGACTGAGCGCCTTAACCGCGAGACCACCGCGGCCGGCGATGATCGATACTGTGCGACACGCAACGAGAGGATACACAAATACGTTATCGACAGCAATGCTCATTTTTTCATTACTTCTTGACGCACTTTCCTCTGAATCACTCCGTATTTCATCACTTTAGTGTAAGAGCACTTGTAGCAACACTTCAGCCTGAATACTAAAAAGAGCCTCTCACATGCAGGGCTACACACTACACAACATAACAGTACCGTGTCCCGCACTCGACTCACTACAGACGCGGCTGCCCGCAAAGATACTCCACAACTAAGCCAGCGACATGACAATACGCTTACAATCTTCATGAAGCCCATATAGGTCGCGGTCTTATAGATAACCCTCACAGTGGCATTTGTAATGTAGGTGGATTCCAAGCAAAGAATTGGCATTGCGTTTCTTTTGGCGGAAAACCAGAGGGTTGCAACTATTCATAGGCGCTTGCAGAACGTCTACGGAGGCTTGGCAGTGAACAAAAGTACGCTGAGTCGTTGGGCGAGGCGTCTGTCTACATCGCAACAAGGTCGCGCAAACCTGTCCGACTTCCCGCGTGGCGGCCGGCCGCACACAGCTCTGAATCCTGCAATGTTGGAATGTGGAGACACTCTCGTTGGAGGTGATCGACGGATCGCAATCAAACACCTCGCTGCTCAACTGCACGTTTCTGTTGGTAGTGCTGATACACTCGTCCACCAGATGCAGTATTCAAATGTGTGTGCCCACTGGGTTCAAAATGGTTCAAATGGCTCTGAGCACTATGGGACTTAACATCTGAGATCATCAGTCCCCTAGACTTAGATCTACTTAAACCTAACTAACCTAAGGACATCACAAACATCCATGCCCGAGGCAGGATTCGAACCTGCGACCGTAGCAGCAACGCGGTTCCGAACTGAAGCGCCTAGAACCGCACGACCACAGCGGCCGGCCACGCTGTGTTCCTCGCCAATAACAGGCGTCGTCGTAACTGCCGGCTGCGTCACTTCTGCTGTGCAGCGAGCTACGTTACTTTAAGTATTAACTGTATTTTTCTTACTTGTCACTTCTTCTTCCGTGTGTTTTTGCTTTTAGGAAGCTTTAATAGTCGAGTGCTGGTAATAGTGTTCCATAGATTTCGTGTTTGTTTTTAATACAGTCAGAGAGAGTCCCTTTAGTCAGCCATAGGGCCAGTAGTGCTAGTGTTTGCTTTCAGTACAGTCCAGAGACAGGTAGTGCTATTTTCATTGTTTTCTACAAGAAGTGTCTAGTAACCACAGTTTAGTCAACAATCAGCCGCCTGTAGTGAACTAGCAGTCAAGTTAAAAGTTGATTAACTCTCTACAGTAAATTGATTTCTTGGGATGGATAGGATGTGTGACTGCTGTGTATGGACGCAGGAGGAGCTGGCCACTGTTCGCGAACAGCTGAACGTGTTGATGGCCGCGGTCAGCCGTCTAGAGGCTGCTGCCTCGGAAGTCTGGTGCGTCGCATGGTACACCCCAGGTGTTACATGCTTCACCCACTGTCCCTGCTGTCGAGACATCTTCGCGGGTACCGGACGTGGTTGGGCCACCCTCTCCCCAAGGGGAGTGGCGGGTTCAGCGGCGTTCGCGGCGCACGAGGCGGAGGGTCAATATGGAGGCTGGTCGTGTGGCATCGCCCGCTCTGCCTGCGAGTGGACATGTTGCTGCTCCTTCAGCAAGGTCCGAGCAGGCACACGGGGGGAAGGGTTTATTAGTTGTTGGGAGCTCCAACGTTAGGCGGGTGATGGTGCCCCTTAGGGAAATAGCGGAACGGTCGGGGAAGAAGGCCAGTGTTCACTCTGTCTGCTTGCCGGGGGGTCTCATCTGAGTTGTGGAGGAGGCCCTGCCTGCGGCGATGGAGAACACTGGGTGCACCCGACTGCAAATTGTTGCTCATGTCGGCACCAATGACTCCTGCCGTCTGGGTTCAGAGGTCATCCTCAGTTTGTACTGGCGGTTGGCGGAGTTGGTGAAGGCGGAAAGCCTCGCTCGAGGGGTGGAATCTGAGCTAACTATTTGTAGTATCGTTCCCAGAACCGATCGCGGTCCTCTGGTTTGGAGCCGAGTAGAAGGCTTAAACCAGAGGCTCAGACGATTCTGCGGAGATCTGGGGTGCAAATTTCTCGACCCTCGCTATCGGGCGGAGAATTGTAGGGTCCCCCTGAATAGGTCAGGCATGCACTGCACGCAGGAAGCGCTTACAACGGTATCGGAGTACGTGTGGAGTGCACATGTGGGTTTTTTAGGTTAGTGGATTCCCTCCCTAGGCCCGACAAGACGCCTCCTGAGACGCGGCAAGGTAGGAGTAGGCAAAATGCAACAGGGAATAACAATATTAATGTGCTAATAGTAAACTGCAGGAGCATCTATAGAAAGGCCCCAGAACTGCTATCATTAATAAACGGTCACAATGCCCATATAGTACTAGGGACAGAAAGTTGGCTGAAACCAGACGTAAACAGTAATGAAATCCTAAACTCAGATTGAAATGTATACCGTAGAGACAGGCTGTACAGCGAAGGGGGAGGCGTGTTTATAGCGATAAGAAGTGCAATAGTATCGAAGGAAATTGACGCAGATCCGAAATGTGAAATAATTTGGGTGAAGGTCACGGTTACAGCAGGCTCAGACATGGTAATTGGATGTCTCTATAGGTCCCCTGGCTCAGCAGCTGTTGTGGCTGAGCACCTGAACGATAATTTGGAAAATATTCCGATTAGATTTGCCCACCATGTTATAGTTCTGGGTGGAGATTTTAAGTTGCCGGATATAGACTGGGAGACTCAAACGTTCATAACGGGTGGCAGGGACAAAGAATCCAGTGAAATTCTTTTAAGTGCTTTATCTGAAAACTACCTTGAGCAGTTAAAGAACCGACTCGTGGCGATATCATATTAGACCTTCTGGTGACAAACAGACCCGAACTATTTGAAACAATTAACGCAGAACAGGGAATCAGCGATCATAAAGCGGTTACTGCTTCGATGATTTCAGCCGTAAATAGAAATATTAAAAAGGTAGGAAGATTTTTCTGTTTAGCAAAAGTGACAAAAAGCAGATTTCAGAGTAACTGAAGGCTCAACACAAAAGTTTTGTCTCAAGCACAGATAGTGTTGAGGATCAGTGGACAAAGTTCAAAACCATCGTACAATATGCGTTACATGAGGATGTGCCAAGCAAGGTCGTAAGAGATGGAAAAGAACCACCGTGGTACAACAACCGAGTTAGAAGACTGATGCGGAAGCAAAGGGAACTTCACAGCAAACATAAACATAGCCAAAGCCTTGCAGACAAACAAAAATTACGCGAAGCGAAATGTAGTGCGAAGAGGGCTACGCGAGAGGCGTTCAATGAATTCGAAAGTAAAGTTCTATGTAGTGATTTGGCAGAAAATCCTAAGAACTTTTGGTCTTATGTCAAAGCGGTAGGTGGGTCAAAACAAAATGTCCAGACACTCTGTGACCAAAATTGTACTGAAACAGAGGATGTCAGACTAAAGGCCGAAATACTAAATGTCTTTTTCCAAAGCTGTTTCACAGAGGAAGACTGCACTGTAGTTCCTTCTCTAGATTGTCGCACAGATGACAAAATGGTAGATATCGAAATAGACGACAGAGGGATAGAGAAACAATTAAAATCGCTCAAAAGAGGAAAGGCCGCTGGACCTGATGGGATACCAGTTCGATTTTACACAGAGTACGCGAAGGAACTTGCCCCCCTTCTTGCAGCGGTGTACCGTAGGTCTCTAGAAGAGCGTAGCGTTCCAAAGAATTGGAAAAGGGCACAGGTCGTCCCCGTTTTCAAGAAGGGTCGTCGAACAGATGTGCAGAACTATAGACCTATATGTCTAACGTCGATCAGTTGTAGAATTTTGGAACACGTATTATGTTCGAGTATAATGACTTTTCTGGAGGCTAGAAATCTACTCTGTAGGAATCAGCATGGGTTTCGAAAAAGACGGTCGTGTGAAACCCAGGTCGCGCTATTCGTCCACGAGACTCAAGAGGGCCATAGACACGGGTTCACAGGTAGATGCCGCGTTTCTTGACTTCCGCAAGGCATTCGATACAGTTCCCCACAGTCGTTTAATGAACAAAGTAAGAGCATATGGACTATGAGACCAATTGTGTGATTGGATTGAAGAGTTCCTAGATAACAGAACGCAACATGTCATTCTCAATGGAGAGAAGTCTTCCGAAGTAAGAGTGATTTCAGGTGCGCCGCAGGGGAGTGTCGTAGGACCCTTGCTATTCACAATATACGTAAATGACCTTGTGGATGACATCGGAAGTTCACTGAGGCTTTTTGCGGATGATGCTGTCGTATATCGAGAGGTTGTAGCAATGGAAAATTGTACTGAAATGCAGGAGGATCTGCAGCGAATTAACGCATGGTGCAGGGAATGGCAATTGAATCTCAATGTAGACAAGTGTAATGTGCTGCGAATACATAGAAAGTAAGATCCCTTATCATTTAGCTACAATATAGCAGGTCAGCAACTGGAAGCAGTTAATGCCATAAATTATCTGGGAGTATGCATTAGGAGTGATTTAAAATGAAATGACCATATAGAATTGATCGTCGGTAAAGCAGATGCCAGACAGAGATTCATTGGAAGAATCCTAAGGAAATGCAATCCGAAAACAAAGGAAGTAGGTTACAGTACGCTTGTTCGCCCGCTGCTTGAATACTGCTCAGCGGTGTGGGATCCGTACCAGATAGGGTTGGTAGAAGAGGTAGAGAAGATCCAACGGAGAGCAGCACGCTTCGTTACAGGATCATTTAGTAATCGCGAAAGCGTTACGGAGATGATAGATAAACTCCAGTGGAAGACTCTGCAGGAGAGACGCTCAGTAGCTCCGTACGGGCTTTTGTTGACGTTTCGAGAACATACCTTCACCGAAGAGTCAATCAGTATATTGCTCCCTCCTACGTATATCTCACGAAGAGACCATGAGGATAAAATCAGAGAGCTTAGAGCCCACACAGAGGCCTACCGACAATCCTTCTTTCCACGAACAATACGAGACTGGAATAGAAGGGAGAACCGATAGAGGTACTCAAGATACCCTCCGCCACACACCGTCAGGTGGCTTGCGGAGTATAGATGTAGATGTAGATGTAGATACCATAAACAGCAACGAAGGACCACCTGTGCAGAATTGCTTCCACGTTACAGGGCTGATCAGCACAATTTTTTGTCAAACGTCGTCACAGAAGATGAAACATTGGTTCATCACTTCGAACCGGAAACCGAACGGCAACTTAAGAACTTGCACCACACCAACTCTCCTCCGAAGAAAAAGTTCAATGGCACAGCCTCAGCCGGCAAGATCATGGCGGCAGTCTTCTGGAACTCTGAAGGGTTTATTCTGCTGATGTGCTCCATGGTGCAACGATCAAATCTGAAGTGCGTTATGCTACTCTCAGGAAATTAAAGAAACGAATTTAGCGTGTTCGTCGCCGCAAGTATGCGTACGAACTTCTTCGGGACAACGCAAGGCCTCAAACAAGTCTGCGTTCTCTAGAGGAGATCGCAAAGCGTCATTGAACTGTTCTTCCTCTTCCGCCCTTATCCCCGATCTCGCACGTTCCGACTTCCATATGTTTGGACCAATGAAGGACGCATTCCTTGGGAAGCAGTACGTGGATGGTGAGGTGGCTATTGGTACTGCGAGACGTTGGCACCGACGTCGACCTGCAGAATGGTACCATGTAGGCACACAACCCTCACAGTAACGGGGCGTAAGGCGTGGTATTGAACAGATATTATCTTAAAAATTGGATGTTGTAGCCAAAAGAGTCGGGAGTAGCGTAGTATATTGGATCTCTCAATAAAACAAATCTGAAACTTCCTGGAAGATTAAAACTGTGTGCCCGACCGAGACTCCAACTCGGGACCTTTGCCTTTCGCGGGCAAGTGCTCTACCAACTGAGCTACCCAAGCATGACCCACGCCCCGTCCTCACAGCTTTAATTCCGCCAGTACCTCGTCTCCCACCTTCCAAACTTCACAGAAGCTCTCCTGCGAACCTTGCAGAACTAGCACTCCTGGAAGAAAAGATATTGCGGAGACATGGCTTAGCCACAGCCTGGGGATGTTTCTAGAATGCTGTGAGGACGGGGCCTGAGTCATGTTTGGGTAGCTCAGCTCAGTTGGTAGAGCACTTACCCGCGAAAGGCATAGGTCCCGAGTTCGAGTCTCGGTCTGGCACACAGTTTTAATTTGCCAGGAAGTTTCAAATCAGCGCACACTCCGCTGTAGAGAGAAACTTTCATCCTTAAAACCAATCTGTTTTGAGAAAAAAAATGTTTCGTATTACTTACTGAATGCTCCTCGGACATAAGCTATACATATTTGTCACAGGACCAAATAAGATTAGCCGAAAACTATGGCAAAAGTAGATGGCCCCTAGATTACAACACAGATGTCCAACAGTTCACAATAATTTATGGATAGATGTTTCACAATGCTTAAGTGGAATGTAAAGCTTATGCGTGGCAATAAAGTTCACTCTTCACTTGTACTGATCTGTCGTTGAACGCTACTATAGCTCCAAAACCAGTGAACGAAGGCTAACATCACTTATGTCCAGGTTGGGTCTTCTTGGTGGCAGCTGTAGATGAGTCCTGAGACACTCGTTGAGTGTATCTGTATGTCTGCTTATATCCAGGTTGTCCATCTGAGAACTACTTGTGTGACGTAAGGCGGATGCGTAACATAATCCTTCTCCTAGGCGCCCTTTCTGGAGTCTATAACCTTAAGTATATTGCGCCTGGCTAGTAGTCAATTCGGCGCTATTCTATGTAGGCTGTGTCCCATATCTTGCAGAGCAGGGGTTCCCAGTAGAAGTCTGCATCTGACGTTTACACTCGCTCGAATTGCTCAGTATACGTATTGTTAAAGAAAATCGATTTACTCCAGAATGTTCGCTTCGCACTCCTCTGCCTTCACGGGGAATTATTAATATTGTTTTGTCGTTGGCGATATTTTGGTCGGGTCTTGACGATGATTATTCGAAAGTTTTCCTGCCGCTTGGAAGCTGCTGCTTATGTATGCGGTGTACCAATGTGTAGCGCTGCAGTCAGTATTCATTACGCAGTGAATGGTTTATTGTCATTTCTGTTGTTTTGTTAGGCATTACGTTAAATGGCATCGTGATATGAAGAAAAGATGGGTCTCGAACCGAAGTGTGCGTGTTACAACGACCTGATTCGTGATTAATATAACTCTGATGCGAAGTTCAACTTGATTGTATGACTTATAAGTGATTCTGTTTTAAGTTAATCGTGAAGCGACTGTTTAGAACCGGAACTCCTTCTACCACCAAAGATCCAGTTAAAAAACCGAAACGAACACAAAACCGCGAGTATGATGGAAGGTTCTTACAGTATGACTTTAAGTAAAGGCCAGTAAAGAAACCAGTGATAACTCAATTCCCCAATGCGTTGTACCCCTAGAAACACATTGAAATCAAAGCATGAAGCCTTTATTAAAACGTCATCCAAGTTCTAACCACTCTGAGTTAGTTGGTAAACCTAATGAATTTTTTCCAAGGAACTCTGCATTACGTAAAATAGATTGCAAATGCATGTCAAATTTAACTAACACTCATGCTAACTTGACAAAAGCCTCATACCTGGCTAGTTTTGGAATTGTAAAGAAAGTAAAGCATCAAATCCCCTTTTTGGGTCCGTTAAAAAATGGACGAGCTAAAATTGTACCCAAAATTGGTAAAACTGTGCAGAGGTGCGCAGTGACGAAGTCTGGAACCCGTTTTCTAGACGATCCCGCATTTTTAACAGACTCGGTTCTCCAGTTGAACTACGTTGATTAGTAAAGGAAGAGTGCTAATTACCATGCAGCCGCGCATCCAAAATCTAATAACTATTACAATCCTCCTTACCTTGTCTGATAAGCAGTGGCGAAATTGTGTTTCAGTACTCAGTTGCAAAAAGGTCGAACACCATCGCATAGAGAGTGTGTGTGACGTCTTTTACTGAGTCATTCATCATGATAATACATAAATTGATCTCCGTGTTTGTTTTTTCAACGTGTTGAATGATAGTGCTATTTTTCGTAACCCGCAGGTTTACTTATAGTTACATAGACATATACTCGTAATTCTCTAGTACCACGCGCGGGTTTTCTTTCTCATTCTAATAACAGGGATTAAAAGCTATTGCATTTGTATTCAATGCGGGTCAAAACATTGCGTGAATAACGAAAACTTGTAGAGAAAAATACAGAGCAGACCAAATACAAGACCAGTTCTGTGCCACTATGCCACTTTGCTCAACTGCCTGCAAGGTGTTATTCGGGTTACCCGCTCCCCCATCTTCTGAATCATCGTTTGCAAAAAGCTAATCACGACATTACACTCTACATACACTCATCAGCCGTACACTTGAAACATCCACACTTAAGGCACAACACACAAATTTCGCAATGAAATGTACCCAGTGAGTGTGTGTCTGAAGACAAATCTTTCCAGTTGAGTTTGATGAACCTCTATGGTCATAAGGACATTTGGAGTAGCTATACTACAGCAACCGTTCTGGCAGACTTTTTATGCATTAACGAGTCGGCTTTCCAGCTGAATAAAGACCATCGCCACTGAGTCAAAAACCAAGTAATCATCGTCCTATTTTCCAGCATACTGTTGTTAACCTTTGACCAAGTCGCAGCGTGAATCTAATTTTACGTAAAACCGGTAATTCCGCCGTCATAAATGACATGATGAGACAACTCATACACTACAGGCTTTCGTTAGTATAAAACTTGCAATATTAGTCCTACCTCTTGAGCTATTAAGGAGCTGAAATCGACTCTCATGCTCATGATTACTCCTGCTGTAGTTCGCATGGATAGCCGTTACTATATACCGAAAAACTTTTACGTTCTACACACAAACCTTTCTACTGACTCAGTGTTTCTGTTTGTGGAAACTGTATCAAAATTCCTACAGTAGTTCCTGAGATTAGCCTTCACGTACAAACAGAAAGAAACGCCGCATTGGAATTTATAATATGTATGGATGGATATGTTAGAAGGTAACTTATCGAAAACCTGGAAGCTTCCAGTTTGTAACAGAGTGTGATTCCATAGTGCACCCGTTAATTAGTAAACAAAGTAAATTATAATGTGTTTACGGATGGTATCATTGTTTGGCAGTCATCACAGAAGTACTGCGTTACCTGAAAAGTTTTTAGCGGATCAAAGGATGGTGCACAGACTGCCAGACGATGTGATTTATAATCTTTGTCAGAAAATATCACACATCTAATGAGAATTATCTCATTCCTCTGAAAATGAAAACAGTAGTTGATATCACTGATATAAGAAAGCGATTAGAAGGCGATAGGAAAACAACGGTGTCTGGCAACCATTTTTGTACCTTTTTCGAGGCTCTAAGACTCAGTTGTGCAGTTTCTGCGTCAGGTGCGAAATACGGCTTGGATATGTACTGTACTACATGGCGTTACAGTCGCCAACGCCTGCCGGGCGACATCCCTCCGCACGTTACTGTACCACCAGCAGCCTAGCTCGCAGGCGCATCCATTCAGCAAGGCAGACATCGAAGTCCGTGTCCAGAGGGCATTCCAGGCGAGGGAAACTCCTTTTCTCAAGCCCTTCTCAGGCACCAGTCAAACGTTAGATGATATCATCTCGATGGGTGAGCCAATTAGCGAGCAGCTCGCCACCGCGCCTGGCGACGGTCAGTTAGAGTGATATTGCAGCCAGCCCCGTCGGCCCATGCGGAAGTCTCCAGTGAGCCAGCGGCCGGAGTTTCAGCGAGCGTCACCGCCGAGGAACTTCACGACGTCTGCTCGGAAGTCTGCGTGGTAGGTACGGAAATAACATGGGACCACTCAGACTGTTTCAGCCTATCAGTGTTGGACTTAAATGCTGGAAGGGCCCTGTTCCAGAAAGTCACTGTATTCAGTTCTTATGAGATTTTGAGTGTTCGAATAAGCAGTCCTTGGACGTGGACTCCTTCTCTGTGCAGTTGCTCCTGACACTACACTGGTGCTACACGTGCTACTGGACAGATACCGCCGTGTCGCAACACACTGGCTATGTACGCTAGTACCAGATACGCCGGCTAATACAAGTCTTTTTTTGCAACTAAATGTCTGTAACATGTAAATTATGACCTCGTTCTGGGACCAGATTTTTTGGTCTACTTGGAGAAAAGTTCTCAGTGTCGTACACTGACAGATTATATGCGAATTTCGGGACTGTTGCTGTGTGGCGAGAGCATTGCCTTAAGGGCTCAATGTGTTCGTCCATGCGTTATCTACTGTACAATGGCTTCTGCCGACCTTATCGCTGTCATCCTATCCCTATGGTGGGGTGTCTCAGAAAACATATCGTCGGGGACACAGCCAGATCAGGTTGTTGTCTGCACAGACCTGGGTCTTACTTCTAAGAATTGGAAAATGAACTCTGTCATTTTTCATACCAGACAGAGCTTAAGACATATGGCCGTATTCACTACCACTTTAGTATCGGGATGTTTTCATATACTAATATATTCCGAAGTTAACCTATACACGATATAGTACCAGGAACCCTGATGAAGTATGTTAAACTCTGTGCGTACATATACGAGATCGTGTTGAAAAGTAATGCCGCTGAATTTTGTATGCGAAAATTCTCAAAACTTTTTGAATAAAACAAACTTTATTAACATTCTACATATTTATTCTTGATGTTTACGTATTTATTTCTCAACATAATCACCCTGGCGACGAACACATTTCTCCCAACGAGAGACCAGTTATTAATACCGTCACTGTAGAATGTCTTACTTTATTGACGTAGGGACAACCTCATCTCTCCTTACACCGCTTCCTCACTATCGAACTGAAATCCCTGAAGAAGTCCTGTGAGTTTTGCTAACATATGAGAATACGATGGGGCCGAGTCAGGACTGTATTGGATGATCGATGACAGTGAACCGAAGGAGTCGGATTGTTGCAGATATGGCAGCGTTCTTCTGCAGTCTGGCATTGTTGTCCTGAAGGAGAGGGTGTTCCGCGTGTGGACACGAACTCTTCGAATTCGAGCTTTCAGTTAGCCGAGCTGTCTCTCATGCATTGGTACAGTTACGTTACACAACGCTTTGTTAAACGCTACAATCCAGAGCCCTCTACCGGCAGAGAACTGTAGCTTGCGCCAGCGAAGCGGAAAAGTAGACTGAGAAATATGCATTACATACAATAACTGCGCTGATAATCTCAGCGTTGACCGTGCGTAAACTCCAAAAACACACGACATGTAATAACATGTTGAGAAGAGGATAAAAAATTCTGTGGCATTACTTTTCAACACGTCTTCGTATATACTCTGCAACTTAGTGTATGATGGAGAGTATGTCGTACTATGCCACCGATTTGCTGGGGAAATGCCCGCTGACTATATAATAACTCCGAACTGCTAAAAAAAAATGGTTCAAATGGCTCTGAGCACTATGGGACTTAACATCTATGGTCATCAGTCCCCTAGAACTTAGAACTACTTAAACCTAACTAACCTAAGGACATCACACAACACCCAGCCATCACGAGGCAGAGAAAATCCCTGACCCCGCCGGGAATCGTACCCGGGAACCCGGGCGTGGGAAGCGAGAACGCTACCGCACGACCATGAGATGCGGGCGAACTGCTTCGACAAGCCTTACAACATAATAATTGGAACTAGTGAGCAGTGGAAGAAAACAGTTCGACACCGTACGGGGGACATCGTTTGGTTCACCGATGGGTCGAAAACAGATCAAGGCGTTGGGGCATGGTTGTACGGGGTTCAGCCAAGACTGGAGAGCAGCATCTCTCTAGGGAATCTGGCCTCTTTATTCCAAGTCGAAATTACTGCAATCAGGGCATGTGTGGAGGAGAATATGAATAGGCGCTACAATGAACGTAGCATCTACATCTATTCAGACAGCCAGGCAGCCCTGAAATCATTGGCAGCTCCTGCAACAAGATCTAAGATTGTTGCAGATTGCGACAGGGCTCTGGTGGAGCTAGGGGGGAGCAATAGGGTAAACCTAGTGTGGGTTCCTGGCCACTCAGGGATCTGTGGCAATGAATAAGCCGATAGGAGGCAACAACTCCATTTATTGGACCGGAATCTGTCTGACAATCACCAAGGCTATGATCAAATTAGAACTGCGGAACTGGCTTAGGAAACAGCACGTAGGATATTGGACCAAGGTCCATAAACAAAAACATGTTAAGGTAATGATGCCCAAGCCATGTTTTAAAAGAAGCTCTGTAATCCTGGGATTGAACAGCAAAGAGATCAAGCTCATGACTGGACTGATGACCGGCCATGGGAACTTCAAAAACACCTACACACAATGGGTATAATGGAGGAGGACCCTAAAGGTAGGATATGTGATGAGGGTGAAGAAACTGCATCACACCTAATCTTTGAATGCATGGCACTGGAGAGTAAAAGATACAGAATCTTCGCGACAACTAGATCTGAATTAATTGTGTCTAACAAAAAACTGGTAGAGGGACTCCTTGCACTATTTAAGGGCACTGGTTGGCTTTACTAGATATACAGGAAGCGATACCGCACAATAAACCTAGTTTCAGTGCGGGTGGTGGCGGGTTAGACCTAGGCCGTTTTAGCTCTCCTGTTAAATCAATCAATCAATCAATGAATCAATGTCACCGATTTCCTTTGCTATTACATTCCTGTACTGAGTGAAAATGGACTGTTGGCACTACGTGAGGTATACAATGAGGTGGCAAAAGCCATGGGATAGCTATATGCAGATAAACAGATTCCGGTAGTATAGCGTGATGAAGGTATAAAATAACAATGCATTGCCGGAGCTACCAGGTAATTCATGTGAAAAGGTTTCTGACGTGATTATGGCCGCACAACGGGAATTAAGAGACATTAAACGCGGATTAGTGGTTGGAGCTAGACGCATGGGACGTTCCACTTCGGAGTTCGTTAAGAAATTCAAAAGTCCGAAATCCACAGTGTCAAGAGTGTGCAGAGAATACCAAAATTCGGCCTTTACCTCTCACCACAAACAGCGCAGTGGCCGACGGCCTTCACTTAACGACCGACGGCAGCGGCGTTTGCGTAGAGTCGTCAGTGCTAATAGACAAGCAACACTGCCTGAAATCACCGCAGAAATCAATGTAAGACGTACGACTAACCTATCTGTTAGGAAAGTGCGGCGAAATTTGGCTTTAATGGGCTATGGCAGCGAGCGATAGACGCGAGTGCCTTTGCTAAAAGCACGACGTAGCCTGTGGAGCCTCACCTGGGTTCTTGACAATATCGGTTCGACATTAGACGACTGGTAAACCGTGGCCTGGTCAGATAAGTCCCGATTTCAGTTAGTAAGAGAGGGTGGTAGGACTCCAGTGTGGCGCAGACCCCACGAAGCTTTAGACCTAAATTGTCAACAAGGTACTGTGGAAGCCGGCGGTGGCTTCATAATGGTGTAGGTTGTGTTTCTATGGAATTGACTGGGTCCTCTGGTCAAACTGAACCATCATTGACTGAAAATGGTTATATTCATCTACTTGGAAACCATTCATGGATTTCATGTTCGCAAACATCGATGTAATGTCACCGGGCCACAACTGTTTGCGATTTGTTTGAAGAACATTCTGCAAAGTTCGAGCGAATGGTCTGACCACCCAGATTTACCAACATGAATCCCACCGAACATTTATGAGACATAATCCAGAGGTCAGTTCGTACACAAAATCCTGCACCGGTAGCACTGTCGTAGTTATGGAGGGCTATAGAGGCAGTATGGGTCAACATATCGACAGGAGCCTTGCAACAGGAGCCTTGCAACGGCTTGTTGAGTCCATTCCACGCCGAGTTGCTGCACTATGCCAAGCGAAAAGAGATCCGACACGATATTAGGAGGTATGCCAAGGCTTTTGTCACATCAGTATACATGCTGATGGCGCCATCATACACTGTCTTCGTCTAATAAATCTCCTCTAAATTTTCCAAACAGGAATTCACAAAAACTATTTCGTCTTTATCCCAAGGATTCCCATGAATTAGTCATGAACTCCAAATTATGGCACAATAGCTAGGTGCCAGACTGAACCTGAGATCGATACCCAGTAAATCCTAGGATTTTTATCAGCCACTCATCTCTTCCTTCATACCTCGCAACGTTGGTTAAAATGAAACATGCCGGTATGCATGGTTGTTCGTCGATTTGCGCCGTGCTTCGGAGTAATATTTTTTTTTTTTGGGTCGTTAGTCTTCTGGCTGGTTTGATACGGCCCGCCGCGAATTTCTCTCCTGTGCCAACCTCCTCATTATAGAGTACTACTTGCAACCTGCATCCTCGATTATTTGCTGGATGTGTTCCAATATCTGTCTTCCTCTACAGTTTTTGACCTCTACAGCTCTCTTTAGTGCCATGGAAATTATTCCCTGATGTCTTAACATGTGTCTTATCATCCTGTCCCTTCTCCTTGTCAGTGTTTCCTACATATTCCTTTTCTCTCTGATTCTGCAGAAAACTTCCTGATTCCTTATCTTATCAGTCCACCTAATATTCAACATTCGCTGTAGCACCACATCACAAATGCTTCGAATCTCTTCTGGTCCGGTTTTCCGACAGCCCACCTTTCACTACCATACAATGCTGTGCTCCAGACTTTAAAGTAGGCTTCCCTAAAACCAGCTCTGTGAGGCAGCCCAAAGATTGGAGGAATGTAAGAGCATGCCATCTTCACTATCCTAGGACCTTACGAAGTACTTACTATTCAAACCAACCTTCGGATTTACCATACTCAACACACAAAGGAACTACAGACGTTGGCTGCGAGAGGGCGTTGATTGAAATCAAGGAGGAAGTTGAACATTTATGCCCGACCGGGATTCGAACCAAGGTCTTCTGCTTACTAGGCAGATGCTCTGCCCATCTGGACACAGTGATTATTGCAACTGCACGGACCACCCTAGTGCGCCTTCCGTCAGACGCGAATTCTCAACTTATCCCCCCAAGGCTAATTTAGGGTATGGCCAAGCAGATGGAAACGGTCACAAGGCAGCACAGTTATATCAAAACAAGTACCCTCACAGACACCAACCACATCACATAACACTTCGAGACCTTTTAGGGCTTTTTTTGTGATCATGGGTTCTTTCAGAAAGACGAAAGTCCAGGGAGGCGGCAGATTGTGCATACACCAGATTTGGAAGACCGGGTTCTACAGGATACTGAGATGACCCCTAGTAGAAGCTCCAGGCAAGTGGTCTGCCAACATAGTGTAAGCCAAAGTACGGCTATGTGCATCCTGCATGAAAACCGCTACTAACTCTATCACCTGCAAAGAGTGCAAGGACTGTCAGCAGCGTGTTTCTCTCAATGGGAGGGTTTTTCGCTATGGTTTTTGCACCAGACTATCACAATTATGAGATTTCTGTCATCAGACCTCTTTACCAACGAAGCAACCTTTATCGGAACTGGCATCATCATTCTTCATAATCGTCACCTGTGGGGTACTTACACAACACGTGGTCAGAGGAACTTTCATTCGTCAGTGCCATCTACCGAGGCAACAATGCATTTCTGGACATAGGTTTACAGGACCTTTTTCCTCCATTTGTAGTTAGGAATCCGCCCCTGCAGTTTGTTGGACTTATTAATGTTCACCCTGTACATGTGGTGCCTGCTGTTTTGGACATGTCTGGAAGAAGATGCACTACATATGTATGTACCGTAATCACATCCTGATGATTTTCAAGAGCATACATAATCGTGTCTACTAAGAAAGAAAAACGAAGTTCGAGGACTTTCATGAAGCACCATGCACTCTGCCTCGCCTTCTGTATATGCCTCCCGTCCCCCACGCGGGTCCTCTACAATCTGATTTCTTTCCCCCATCTGCTCCTACTCCTCGAACATATCCACATACTCTACACCTCCCGCCGCCTTGATCACCCTCAGCCCCTGGTTGCTCCTCTCCTCTCCAACCCCCACCATCTGACGCACCTTCACTGTTGTGTCCCCCCCCCCCCCCTGCCCTCCATCTCTACACCCTCCATCTCCTTTCCCAAGGTGGCTTCCATCGACTCCCCCTCCCGGATGATGCCCTTTCTCCCTCCATTTATCCCTCCTATCAACTCTGATCCTAGCCCCCTCCTTTCCTTTGTCCTTTTCCCAGGCTCCCACTTCCCCTTACCTCCAACCCCCCTCCATCCTGTTTCTTCCCCACCTACCCTCTCTCCGCCACCCTTCTCTCCCCCGAGTCCTTTTGTATTTTCCTTCCTCTGCCTATCCCGGTCCCTCTCATGTCTGCTCTGCTCCCCCTTCTGAGTCCTCTTCCTTCGTCGTCCCCCCCCCCCTCCACCACTTTTCGTTTTTCCTCTTCTCCCCCCTTTTTCTTGTCCCTCATCTGTCCAGGTCCCCCCTCCCATCTGCCCTTGCCTGTGGTGTATCATCTTCATGCCAACCTTTTAGTGCAGTGTTCCCAGTGATTGTTAAGTGTTGTGCATCTTTTCCGAAGTGTTGCGAACAGACATGCTGTCGCTGGGTGTGATTTTTTTATATCTCTTGCGAACAGAATTCGGACTGTCGCCGTTTTTTTTAAATTGTCTCTCTCCTTTTTCCCTGTCTGCTTCCTGTGTTTTTTTATTATCATCGCCCACCATTAGTTCTATGTTTGTACTTTCCACAATTATCCGCCATTTTACATTTTATGTCATTGTTTTATCGTCTGTTTTTATTGTTTCTTATCTTCTTATGTTTTAACAATTCTGTAGGCTGAAGAGCGGCGTACTAAGCTGCTGCCAGCCCGCCCCCTTCGGGGGGGGGGGGGGGGGGGGGAATCGAAATCCAATAAAGGAAAAGAAACTTTTACCTATGGCCACATTAGATGAACAATTTCTGAAGTGATATAAAGCCACTTAAGCCAAGCAGAGTTCTAATTTCTATTGCCCCTGGGTGACTTCAGCCAGTTCTCGCTAAACGAGAACCCACGATATCTTAATCTTGAAGTGCCGTCACTTATGCCGGCAGCTGGCAGGAGATGGGCGAGCACGACCTGCCCGCTATGCTGGCCGCGGCGCGCCGCCTGTCGCGCTGGCCCGGCGCACCGCTAGTGGTGTCGCACTCTATGGGCGCGGCGGCGCTCTCCGTGCTCATGTCGAGCCCGCGCGGGGCTTCCCCGCCAGGCCCCGGCCACAGCCGCGGGGCTCCCCCGCCGGGACACGGCCTCGCCCGCGTGGATTCCCCGGCGGCGGTGCGCGCCGCCGTCTGCTTGGCGCCCGCCGTCTTCCTGGCTCCGCCGCGCCGACCCTTCGGCCGCCTGCTGCTAGAGTACTTTCCGGACGTGGCGGTGAGTCGCAGCTGCACCCTGCCATCTCCGCCGAGCAGTAGCGTCTACCACAGTGTACCAACAAGTGGGGGTTTCAGAAATATTGGACGCAATCTCAAGGAAACACGGCACTTTTTCCTGTCTCTGTACACGGATTGAGGCTGTCCTGATGTACAGTGGCAAAATCAGGCAGCTCTCCGTTCAGCCAGAATCATTATGGGAGAGAACATACTGGCGTATTAGAAAGTATTTTGGTTCTTATATTACAGCAATCGTAGCTTATAATCGGTATTACCGTGTTCAATTACATAAGTTTTTATGAATGAAAAACCACCCGATATAGTTGTAATATTTGTAAATTATTGATTGCAGTGAACAGTCGTCCTTTTAAAATTTTATTGTAGAGATCTAGATTTCGGCTAAAAGCCAGCCATTCTCAATGCACTATTATTTTCGCTCAATGCATGTAATTCCCTGAAACTTCCTGGCAGATTAAAACTGTGTGCTGGACCGAGATTCGAACTGGGGGGGACCACTGCCTTTCGTGGGCAAGTGCTCTACCAACTGAGCTACCCAAGCATGACTCAGCTCAGTTGGTAGAGCACTTGCCCGCGAAAGGCAGTGGTCCCGAGTTTGAGTTTCGGTCCGCACACAGTTTTAATCTGCCAGGAAGCTTCACATCAGCGCACACTCCACTGAAGAGTGAAAGTCTCATTCTGGAATCATGTAATTTCCTGTTGGTCAGGCTTCATCCACAGTTCACTGATGATGATAGTTGTAATATTCTGCAGTATTTATTATTTTACAAACTGTTGTTCCATTGTCAGGTACAAAGATAAAGACTTGTGGCTTCGAATTTTTGTCGAATCAAAAATTTTGATATAGGTACAGCTAAAGATTATCTCAATTGTATTTAGAACATTACATTCGTTAATGCTTGATTTAGGACTAAAATGAAAGAAATTATTTCACTAAAATGCGATATAATTCTGTTTAACTTAGATAAACTACATGATACTTTAAATAATAAATTACGTGACAAATTACAACCGTTCTGAGAGTACAAATGCGTCAACTGTTTTATCTAAACAAATGGGTTTACATCGCTTTTTATTGACAGGAAGACTACTGTCAGACCTCTTAAACACGGATGAGTGTCAGGTGAGTGTTAGGACTTTGTAGAGCGACCTGTCCTAGTTTACTGGAGAAATGGATTCAAATTCCGCTCATGTACTCTTTTTCCAATTTACCCAACAGAATATCATAAAAAAGTATACGCCATGCAAAATTAATCAGAAATAGTCATTTACGCTTTAGTAATTAATTAAAAAATAAATCAGTCATTACAGCACACTCCCGTCAAATGTGTATTCGGTGTGTTGCATAGATTATGGAATCGTCTTACTTGCTAACACTTGCATCGCTTGCCGTGCTACAACAGAATTCTGGATGGTATTTGTCGCAGGAACCACGGAAACACAAGTCTGTGGAGCACCAAGAACATTTTATGATAACTAGTGCTTTGCAGACATATGGATTTTTTAGAAGCGATACCTGAAAACACAGTTCATTTACATTCAAAAAGATTGTTCTTTCTATGATCAGCTTCGATTCCAATCACATATATCTGATCAATCCTGTAAAAGCAGGTGCACTAAATTCATGCAAGAATAAAGATTGTATTTTTATAGAATCTCCTCTTGAAGTGATTTCTCTATCAGTCTTTAATGTATCGGGAGCGTTTTGGATTTATTTTGTGAAACTTGTAACCTCCCTGTAAAAGTAAACATCACACGATTGGAAACGTGGAGTACTATTGGATGGAATGATTTTTATGGTGCATGTGGATTCTTGCCTTTTCCCTACAAAGAGTAGATCACAAAGTATGTCATCAGTCTAATCTCTCCATGAATCAATAACATAAAGACATTGTCCCATGTACAGAAGAATGAAAGAGTTTTAAACATCTTCGTGCAGCACTTTTGTGAGCTTTTCTGACTTTGTGGAGGTCATAATTACATTTTCTTAATTTATGACTCAATTCATTGACATTTTTTGAAGAATCCTATCAAATATCCCGAATGGTTCTTGCATACATAAGAAAACTCAAGGGAATATTTTCCCTGACGCAGTTATAGCATAATTTGCTGTGAAGGAATGACTAACCGCGTTCAAATCGGTTTCTTCTCGTCATTCCACAAGGGATCTATTGTCCAGCGTCTGCTATTGGCGGCTGCTTTGATCGGAATTTATTATATAGTCGAGATCAAAATTATGGATGAGTCCTTCGCCAGCATCTGGAATCCTTCTGCAGTTGCTAATACTTCTTCCATCATTGAGAACATTTGAAACTGTCCAAATATTTTGGATTTTAACTACTAACCACAAATGAAATAGAGATTTGAAGAAGTGTGCTGTAATCATTGATTTATTAATGAAATTACTAATGTGAAAATGACTATTTTAGAATAATTTTGCATGATATGTATTATTTAATATATTCTGTAGTATGAAATTGAAAAAAGTATGTGGGCCGAGTTTGTATCCATATGGTCATTAGGTTAGCAATGAACCTTAGCCTCTGCACTGCTCTCGCTCGGCCAAAACATAAACAACATTACAGATTGAGGAGGCACATGTAAAACTTCAACACAGATTTTCTCGGAAACAACGGGGCTTTGCATGAAAAGCCACTAGCCAGGTACTGAGGACATGCCCCTCTACAACATACCAAAGACTCATCAAAGTCTGTAATTAACAGGCCTGATAGTCACCATGTGAAACAATTTATCTAGTTCAGCACTAAATCAAATATTAACAGCTATTATCTTTGAAAACTAAGATACTACTGACATTCACCTAGTTTAAAATCTTCAGTACTAGAAAACTCTTACAGCCACACATACTTGTCTTTGACCTGAGGGTGGTATAAAAGCCGAAATGAGAACCTGTTTGTAAAGTAACAAATACTGTAATAAAATTATTCCCACAAATGCAGTTTTGTAAGACCATCATCAGACCAATTTTCTTGGTAAAAAAGAGTACATCAGTCTTAGACGTCAAAGAACTTGAATACAATACCAAGGCTAAAATAATGTTAATGTGTGACTGATATACCTTTGGTGTTGGCAGTAGTAGTCTTCTACCGTCACCAAGGGCATGTCAGTGGCACATTAATATTATTTTAATTTTAGTATTGTATTGAACACCAGAAAACAGAATTAGTAAAAATATAATCCAAAAATTGTGGAATAGCAAGAGCGACAGTAAATGGATCACAGAAATTAAGGAAGATATAAAAGAACTCCAAATTACAGTAGATGACCTAAAAAAACAAGACAGAGAAAACCAGAATACTGCAAGACCCACAAACCAGACTACAAATGAAAATCAATAAAAGGAGTGTAGGATGAGTGGTGTCAGATGAAGAAAGAAAGAAAATATCCGAAAGAATAAAGACATATTGAGCAGAGAGAAGAGAAAAACATATAAGAATAGACTCTAATAATCATATTACCTAAATATCATATTAAGTTATTGTTGAGCCAAATTATATCCCTGTGTAACAACTTGTTTACAACTTTGTATTTTTGACTAGAGTGGTCCAATGAAGGCCTTAAAATAAATAAATAATAATAATAATAATGATTGTATTGAAGTCCTTTGACCTATAATAATGTTTATTACTCTTTTTCACAGAGTAAAAATGATCAGATGGTGGTTTTACGTAGAAAACTTACATGTGATCAAGACCATTTTTATTGAACTGATTTTACTATGGTTTTATCAATCACAGTTTTCTATGGACAACGGTACAGAAAATTCTTAATAAATGTTGTTGATCATCACATGAGTACCATGCGTTTTTTATTCATAATGTATGAAACATTCTATTAAGAACCAAAGAACAGTCAATTAATCCAATGTTAATTTTTGGTGGATCACCTGTGATCTACACTGCCAGTATGGTGGCTCAGCGTATTTTGTCAGAAGGCTGGCAGCCCTCTGTAGTACAAAAAGTGAGTGAAGTATTCAATGGTGAGCTTGAAGCGGTGTCCTGTGATGTCTGTGCAGGCCAAATGACGAGAAAAATGACGCTACCCATCTTTGACTAGTAATCAAAAAGTCCAGGGTCCCAGGTTAAAAACCCACCACTGCTTAAATTTTGGATAAAGAAAATCAGCAATGGCAGGCCAAGACTTCCTGCATTAGAAGTTACCCTCATTCTCCCAATGACCTTCCCCCTAAAAGGCTAAGGAATCAGCAATGGCATGAAGATGTAGAAGGCAACAGTAATCGCTGCATTAAAGACTCATAATGTGTGTCCAGAGAACATGTGGCTTGTAATTGAAAAAGTGTTATGATGATCTCCCTATTACTAAAGGATTCACAACCAGTCGCCCATTAGTAGTATATTGGCGAGAGTTCCGGACCAAAGGGCATATTGTATTAAAAATTCCAGGATGCAAACCAAGATTTAAGTTTCGCAGCATCCACCAACCAAACCTCATCTGTCTATACTGAAAAAACGAAATTCGAAGTTTCTCATAAGAAAATTTACAAACCAATTAAATTTTATTGTTTTTAAGTAAGAACCATCAAACCTCATCTGCCTATACTGAAAAAAGTAATTCTCATTTTCTTATTTAAAAATTTACAAATGTAATAAATTTTATTCTACATCAATAAGACCCATTAAATTTCATATAGGTAAGAAAATCACTTCACTTTACTTTCAGCTACCCAGTTTTGGGTACTTTTTATTTTTCTACTTTTTCTCTTTTTTACATTCTAGCTACTTTTACAGAGATCTAGTAAATTTTTCCCTGTATAAATGGAAGCTGAAATTAAATTGTGTGCTACAAACAACCAAAATATTCTGTAAGTGAACTGTTTGGAAATAAAGTAAGACAAACCAATGACAGATTTGGCTTATAGTTACTTACAGAAAATTTGAATAATAATAATCTTGTTACTAATATTGGAGATATTATCTATACAAAAGGAGATCATAAATTAAAAGAATTTTAGCCCATTACAGAACCATTCTGCGATACTGATATTATTATAAAGATCACAGGTTTTATAAATTGTAAAGGAGGAATTAAAAATGGAAAGTTTCTTGTAAAAAAGGAAACATATGGTGGTTTTAACAGTATTTAAATATCTAGGTTTTCTAAATTTAATTCGGCAAGACCTGGAGTTAATGCAAAAATTCTATATTTATTAGATTCCAATACACAAACAATTAAAGGTACTAACAAATTATTAATTGGGATATAAATATTATAAAATAAAAAATAAAAACCTGTTGCTATTTCTTACAAAACAGAATTAGGATACATTAAATTAACTACACTTTTAAAAGAATCACCAGAAATTTTGAACGAGCTTTTTCTACAGTTAATAATAGCCAGCTAGTTAAAACTAGAAGCATATCCAACAAACAGAACTAATTTTTTCCTTTCTTTTTCGTTATCTGTTCCAGTTTTTATATGCATTCCTGTTAATTTTTTCGTATTTTTACTACCCCTTTAGACATATTGCAAGAGTTTATTGTAAATAAGACAACAACTATTTTGTAGTGTGTCTGTTAATTTTTGCCACATTTCCGATAGTGGAAGAGAATAAAAAGGAGCTTTCTCGAAATGTTTACAGTTATTTGCTATTAGTTCTAAATTCCAATCTGTTAATGGGCCGAATTCTTGTTCTTTTTGAAAATACAGGTTAATATGGTTATTGATTGTTGCTTCTAGGCTTGGAATTCCATTTTCTTTAGCTATTTTTGAAGCAAATGTTTCCTTTAACCTACTGCCTGGACAATTTAAGAAATTTATAATATGGTTACCAAGTTGTTTGGCAACTCCAGTACTTGATAACTGGCAAGTCATATGTTAACTCCAGAACTCAATAACCGTCAAATAAATTTAGTGTGTATTTTTGCTCTAGAATTACAATTAATCCAAGTTCAACTGTCTTTTCCAACAGAATGATCGTTGTTAACTGTTGCATTGCATTCTTTTTTATATTCTCTTTGTTTTCGAAAGTTAATAATCAATCCAATAAATAATAGTGTTCGTTTTTATGCTCTTCCAAAATTTCTGGTAAATCTCTTAAAAGTGTATTTAATTTAACATCTGCAGGTTCTGTTTTGTAAGGAATATCAACAGGGTTTTTATATTTTTGTTTTATAATTTTTATATCATTAATAATTTGTATATTGGTATCTAATAAATATGGAATTTTTGCTTAACTGTATGTATTGCCAAATTAAATTCAGAAAATCTAGATATTAAATACTATTATAAACACCACATGATTCCTTTCTTACAAGAAATTTGCCCTTTTCCATTTTTACAATCTATTAAATCTTTTATCTTTACAATCATAATACTATCGAAAAATGGTTCTGAAATAGGCTTAAATTCCTCTAATTGATATGCTCCTTTTGTGTAGATAACATCTCAGATATTTATAAGAAGATTAGTACTGTAAGTAAGCACAAACCAAATCTCTCGTTGCTTGGTTTTACTTTATTTCCAGAAAATTCTCTTGCAGAATATTTTTTTTGTAGTACACGTTTTAAATTCAGTTTCCATTTATAGAGGAAAAAATTTACTAGATTTGTGTACAAGTAGCTAGAATTTAAAACAGTAAAAAAAAATAGAAAAAATAAAAAGTAGCCAAAAACAGGTATCTGAAAGCAAAGTGGAGTGATTTCTTTCATATATTAGATGTGATGGTTCTTATTTATAAAGAATAAAGTGTATTAGATTTGTAAATTTTTAAATGAAAAAATGAGAATTTGTTGTTTTTTTTCAGTATAGGTAGATTGGGTTTGGTGTTCTTATTTATAAAGAATTAAATTTATTAGATTTGTAAATTTTTTAATGAAAAAATTCGATTTGGTTTTTCGGTATAGGCAGATGATATTTGTTTGGTGGATTCTGCAAACTTAGAATCTTGATTTGCATTGTGGAATTTTTAATCCAATATGCTCTTTGGTCCAGAACTCTCATTAATATACTACTCCCATTTGGATCTTTGGGAGCAGACTGCTAAGGTGGAGGCGAACATGAGAAAAAGATAGGATAAGAAACGTAAAGATGACATACTACAAATCGGGGCATACAATGACAGCGAACCTAAAAAAACTTGGAAAAGGGAAATGTTAAATCTAAACCTACAAACAGTGCGCGTCAGAGAAATGAAATGTAAAGAAACGGATTTTTGGTCATATGAATACAGTGCAATAACAACAGCAGTGAAAATGTTTTAACGGAAATGGAATTCCTTATGAATAGGCAGCTGGAGCAGAGAGTGAGCTGCTCTTAACAGTTCCGTGATAAAGTGGTTCTTATCAAAATCGACAGCAACCATCACCGACAAAAATAGTTCATGGATAAATGACGACGTCGTAAGCAGAAGATGAAGAGAAAATGACAATATTCGACAGGTAATTCAGTATGTAAAGATAAATTAATATGTAATAGTCAAAAGGGTGAGATCAGTTATACAGGAAGGAGCAGAAGATAGGGTTACGGGAAAATATGGACTTGGTGGTAGGAATGAGAGAGGAGAATGACTAATTGAGTTCTGCAACAAATTTCAGATGGTAATAGCGAATATTACGCTCGAGAATCATAAGAGGAGGTGGTACATTTGGAAAAGGCTGGGAGATATAGGAAGATACATCATGGTCAAGCAAAGAGTTCGAAATCACATACTGGTTTGGAAAACGTACCTAGGAGCAGATACAGACTTAGGTCACAATTTAGCAATGGTGAAGAGTAGGCTGAAGTTTAAGAGATTAGTCAGGAAAAATCAATGTAAAAGAAGTGGTTTACGGGAGTATTAAGGAATGAAGAGATAGACTTGAAGTGTTCTGAGGCGGTAGATACTATGATAAAGAATAAGCAGCGTCGAAGAGGAATGGATACCTCAAAATAGGGCAATTACAGAAGTTGGAAAGAGAAACATAGGTACCACGATGCTAACTGCGAGTAAACCTTGGGTAACATAAGTAATATTTCCGTTGATCGACGAAAGGATATAAAAGCTCAGGGAAATTCAGAAATACAGAAATTCAAGTCACTTAGAAATGAAATAAACAGAAAGTGCGCCGCTCGCTGTGACCGAGCGGTTCTAGGCGCTTCAGTCTGGAACCACGCGACCGCTACGGTCACAGGTTCGAATCCTGCCTCGGGTATGGATTTGTGTGATGTCCGTAGGTTAGTTAGGTTTAAGTAGTTCTGAGTTCTAGGGGACTGATGACCTCAGATGCTAAGTCCCATAGTGCTCAGAGCCATTTGAAACATTTTTGAACCACTCGAAGCAGCAAGTGCAGGGAAGCTAAGGTGAAATGGCTACTTGAAAAAAAGTGAAGAAATTGGATAACAAAAGTTTGTCGGAAGGACTGACTCAGCACAGTGAAAAGTCAAAACAACCTTTGATGAAATTAAAAATAACGCCGGTAACATTATGAGTTCAATGAAAATTCCTTTGTTAAATACGATAGAGAAAGCAGTAAGGTGGGAATAGTACACTGAAGACCTTTATGAGGGGGAGGACATGTCTGATAACGTGTTGCAAGAAGGAACTGGAGTCGACAGGGGAGGGGTAGGGGTTCCAGTATTAGAATCAGGATTTAGAAGAGCTTTGGAAGACTTAAAATCAAAGAAGACAATAGGCTCAGATAACATTCCAACGAAATTTCTAAAATCGTTGGGGGAGTGGTAACAACACGATTGTTGACGCAGGTGTGTCGAATTTATGAGTCTGGCGATATACCGTCAGACTTACGGAAAAACATCTTTCACACAATTCTCAAGATTGGAAGAAATGGTTCAAATGGCTCTGAGCACTATGGGACTTAACTGCTGAGGTCATCAGTCCCCTAGAACTTAGAACTACTTAAACCTAACTAACCTTAGGACTTCACACACATCCATGCACGAGGCAGGATTCGAACCTGCGACTGTAACAGTCACGCGGTTCCAGACTGTAGATCCTAGAACCGCTCGGCCACTCCAGCCGGCCAAGATTGGAAGAGCTGACAAGTGCTAGAATCATCGCACAATCAGTTTAACAGCTCATGAATCCATGTTGCTGACAAGAATAATATACAGAAGAATGGAAAAGAAAACTGAGGATGTGTTAGGTGATGATCAGTTTGGGTTGAGGAAAGGTAAAGGCACTAGAAAGGAAGTTCTGAAGTTGTGATTGATAATGGAAGCAACACTGAAGAAAAATCAGGATACGTTTATAGGATTTGCCAACCTGAAAGAAGCGTTCGAAAATGTCAAACGGTGCAAGATGCTCGAAATACCGAGAAATATGGGGGTAGGCTTTAGGTAAAGGCAGATAATATACAATATGTATAAGAACGAAGAGGGAGCAGCAGCACTGAAAGACAAGGATGAAGTGCTGTGTTTAAAATGGGTATAAGGCCGGAATGTAGTCTTTCGCCCCTACTGTTCAATCAGTACGTCGAAGAAGCGGTGAACAGACGTGAAATAAAGATTCAAGAGTGGGATTAAGATTGGAGGTAAAAGGACATCAATGATGAGATTTACTGATAACATAACTATCCTCAATGAAAGTGAGAATGAATTGCATGATCTCTTGAACAGAACGAAGAGTCTAGTGAGTAGAGTACAGGATACGAATTGAGAGGAAAGCTAAGACAGACAAAAGTAATGAAAACTAGCAGAAATAGGTACGGTGAGAAACTTAACATCAGAATTAGGGATCACGAAGTAGACAAAATTAAGTAGTTCTGCTACCTAGGTATCAATAAAATCGATGATGGAGCAAGGAGGGCATAAAAAGCGGACGAACACCGGCAAAACGGACATTTCTGGCCAAGAGACATCTACTTTTATCAAACATAGGCCTTAATTTATTTGAGGAATAAACTTCTGAGAATGTACGTTTGGAACATAGAATTTTTGTTAGAGAAACATGGACTTTGGGACAATCGGAACAAGAGAAAATCGACGCATTTGAGATGTGATGTTACAAACGAGCCTTGAAAGTTAGGTGGACTGACGAGGTAAGGAATGATGAGCTTCAGCGAGGAAAAGAATATGTGGTAAACAGTGACAAGAAGAAGTGACAGGGTAATAGGACATCTGTTAAGACATTAAGCAATAACGTAGAGGGTTAGAACTTTACAGGTAGACAGAGATTGGAATACATCCAGCAAATTATTGAGGCCATATGGTGCAAGTGCTGCTCTGAGGTGAAGAGTCTGGCACAAGAGAGGAACTCGTGGCGGACCACTACAAACCAGTCAGAAGAATGTTGATTCAAAAATTTTAAAAAACTTCAAAAAATTCTTTGTATGAGTCCTAATTTCGTTGGCGGCAACAAAATCATTGTACGGTCAGACCCAAATGCCGGTTTTGTAAATTTTCTCTATAGTGTTTCGCGAAACGAATGCCTTCTTCTCTAGAAGGATACCCGTTTGAGTTTCCGGAGCGTTTTCGCAATAATTATTTTAGATAACTTGGTTGTACATGAAACAGCGATCTACTGCAAATTATCACTTAATGAAACAGTCATGACGGTATTATTTGTGTTTTGATCGAACCTACCAATAATAAATGTAGTAGCATACCTCTGAATTTCTTCGATGGCTTCCTTTAATCCGACTTTGTGGGGATCACAGACACTCAAGCAGTACTCAATAATGCATCGCACAGGCGTCCTGCACGCGGTAACCTTGACAGACGGTGTCCACCTTCCTAAAATTCTCACATTAAACTGAAGTAGAGCATTCGCCTTCGCTACAACGGACCTTACGTGCTCGTCCCATTTCATATCGCTTTGCAACGTTGCGCCAAGATATTTAAGCAGCATGCCACTTATCCTATATTAGAACACTGCACGACTGTCTCTCCTAACAAACCGAATCAACTTACATTTTTCTACATTTGGAGCAAGCTGCTATTCATTATTGCAAAGAGAAATCATGTATCCTCCTACAGTCTCTCAACGACGACACTTATTCTCACACTACAGCGTCACCAGCTAACACTCAAAAGTTGCTGTTCATCCTATCCGTCAGGTAGTTTATATGTATAGAGAATTATAGTGGCCCTATCACACTTTGGTGAGTCACTCCTTGACTTACGGGCGTAGTGGACTTCGAAGCTCCGTCTTCCACCCAGATTTTGGTTTTCCATGGCCTGCATGAATGAATTAAAGATTGTGATCTCTCTGGTGTTCTCTTCGTGATTGATTAAAGGTGTGCTCCTTGGGGTTCAATGGGAACCATATCTCGGCAAAACACCTGAAAGTACACAATTAACCGATTAAAGACTGTTTGCTGAAGGACACAGCCGATATAGTCCTCCATATGTAAGCCTGAATTCCGAACTTAGCGACATCGTTGTTGGCGGGACGTTAAACCCTAAACTTCATTCCTTCCTTCACTTTTCCTTTTCTCAAAATTTCGCTCGTCCATTTGAAATTGAAGTACTATTAGCGAGTGTGCTATCCTGTGTCGTGTCTGTTCCAGATGGCGATGGAGCGCGTGAACAAGTTCGAACTGCTGCCCCGCACTCGTAGCATGGCCCGCCTGTTCGAGTCTTTTTGTTCGCCACGTGCCACCACGCACAGCTACTGCGTTGCTCTCTTCTCCTACATCATGGGATACGACCTGCCGCAACTGGATCAGGTGACCGCCGCCCTCAGTATCTAAGTTCTCTATAAGCCATGGTATTCACTTTCCGCTAATAAGCACGACATTGTTTCGCTGCTTCTGAAGATGTTATTTGGCACATCTTCGTTTACCACTTTAGTTACACGCACAAATAGTAACTCAGTATGGACGTGAACTACACTGACAAAATTTCTGGGGGTTTTGAGGCATATGTCATGAGTAGAGTTACGCCCTACGAAAACAAATTCGTTAGAACAGGTAGCGTCGCTAGGGAAAGAAATATAAACGCTGTGTGAGAGCGAAACTGGGTGCCAGCAACTTCTCGTTGTTTTTTGTTTGTTTGTTCTGTACATAATTAGCACCGCACATTGTTCAGTGTTAGTCCGTTGTGTATTTTATATCCTTACAAAATGTAAATTGCACTTATATGTAATAGAGCTTTGTTGATCGCATAACTTCTTCGCTTTTATGCAACCAAACTAATTACTTTTGATGCAAGTACAGTTTACATGCACAAACATAAAAGAATCAATATAGTTATTGTTGATATTTAGTTGTCAACAGAATGTTCTTCACCATAATCGAAGCAAAGACTTTCTTGTTATTATTGTTAAGTGAACAATTCGTGTTTCATATAAGCTCGACGAAGTACAGAAACGTTGTTTGATGTGCACGTTCCAGTAGTGCATGCGAGGCCGTGTTCAGAAATATAATCCTAAAAACGAATTGCTCTTACTATCTGTTCTGAGCTTACATATACCTCCACATACGTATTTTGCTAGCCATTTCACGCCAACATTAACATGACTGTCCCGTTCCATTCGCGTGTATAGTGAGCGGCAACAGACTGCCGACACTCCTCGTCGTGCGCCTGTATTCCATGTTATCCTCGTGGCTCAAAAGCGAGGAATACGATGGAGCCAATGCAGGTGCTACACAGTTTGTTTATCTCTAAATTAGCTCTAGAGAGTTATAAAACCGTCAGTTTTCTTGTATAATTTCCAATTTAAATTAGTTGAGCAATTCTCCATTACACCTCCATCTAAGATCTACTGTCCTGCTGTGACTCTAGCAAAGCGTCTCTGAATTCGTTCGATTGATGCTATCATATCTTAGTGATAAGGATTCCAAACGCAGGATAGCTAATCAACACTTTGTCACATCAGCAATTTGTGCGATAATACGCCATGTTTGAAAATTGAATCGTTTTCAAAAACTTTTCGAAGAAATTTATGTTTCCCATTAGCCTTAGCCTTACCTACAAATTTGTTTTACCAGTTCACGTATCGCATCTTTTGCCAATACTACCCGCAGATGGTTATACGACATGATAATCCGTAGGAGCTTAGCACTAACGTTATAGTCGGATTACATCTGGATATTTCTCTTTGTTGCAGACATTATCTTGCATTTTTATGCATTTGGAAAGTGTTGCTATACAGAGCAATAAATACGCGTTCTCGGTTATCCAGAGACGATGTTTTCGGTTCCAGTCTCATGTGCGTAGCTGTCTAAACTTCCAACTCAAGTATTCAAAGCAACTCGAAACATAGTTCCTCTATTTTCAACGATACACGTCCTACTATCTCAGACGACTGCGAACAAATAACGGCTCGTTGTACTACACTCCTGGAAATGGAAAAAAGAACACATTGACACCGGTGTGTCAGACCCACCATACTTGCTCCGGACACTGCGAGAGGGCTGTACAAGCAATGATCACACGCACGGCACAGCGGACACACCAGGAACCGCGGTGTTGGCCGTCGAATGGCGCTAGCTGCGCAGCATTTGTGCACTGCCGCCGTCAGTGTCAGCCAGTTTGCCGTGGCATACGGAGCTCCATCGCAGTCTTTAACACTGGTAGCATGCCGCGACAGCGTGGACGTGAACCGTATGTGCAGTTGACGGACTTTGAGCGAGGGCGTATAGTGGGCATGCGGGAGGCCGGGTAGACGTACCGCCGAATTGCTCAACACGTGGGGCGTGAGGTCTCCACAGTACATCGATGTTGTCGCCAGTGGTCGGCGGAAGGTGCACGTGCCCGTCGACCTGGGACCGGACCGCAGCGACGCACGGATGCACGCCAAGACCGTAGGATCCTACGCAGTGCCGTAGGGGACCGCACCGCCACTTCCCAGCAAATTAGGGACACTGTTGCTCCTGGGGTATCGGCGAGGACCATTCGCAACCGTCTCCATGAAGCTGGGCTACGGTCCCGCACACCGTTAGGCCGTCTTCCGCTCACGCCCCAACATCGTGCAGCCCGCCTCCAGTGGTGTCGCGACAGGCGTGAATGGAGGGACGAATGGAGACGTGTCGTCTTCAGCGATGAGAGTCGCTTCTGCCTTGGTGCCAATGATGGTCGTATGCGTGTTTGGCGCCGTGCAGGTGAGCGCCACAATCAGGACTGCATACGACCGAGGCACACAGGGCCAACACACGGCATCATGGTGTGGGGAGCGATCTCCTACACTGGCCGTACACCACTGGTGATCGTCGAGGGGACACTGAATAGTGCACGGTACATCCAAACCGTCATCGAACCCATCGTTCTACCATTCCTAGACCGGCAAGGGAACTTGCTGTTCGAACAGGACAATGCACGTCCGCATGTATCCCGTGCCACCCAACGTGCTCTAGAAGGTGTAAGTCAACTACCCTGGCCAGCAAGATCTCCGGATCTGTCCCCCATTGAGCATGTTTGGGACTGGATGAAGCGTCGTCTCACGCGGTCTGCACGTCCAGCACGAACGCTGGTCCAACTGAGGCGCCAGGTGGAAATGGCATGGCAAGCCGTTCCACAGGACTACATCCAGCATCTCTACGATCGTCTCCATGGGAGAATAGCAGCCTGCATTGCTGCGAAAGGTGGATATACACTGTGCTAGTGCCGACATTGTGCATGCTCTGTTGCCTGTGTCTATGTGCCTGTGGTTCTGTCAGTGTGATCATGTGATGAATCTGACCCCAGGAATGTGTCAATAAAGTTTCCCCTTCCTGGGACAATGAATTCACGGTGTTCTTATTTCAATTTCCTGGAGTGTATTTAGAAACATTCAGCGTTCCTTGAATCGTATGATTACAGAATTCCCCCTCTTTCGTGGAGATTTAGCAGATATATCAATTGACATCATATGTAGAGAAATCCAGAAAACAATAGAAAGATCTAAGACACAATTTGATTTTCTGTATCCCATACATCTTGGTTATTCCCCTTTAGGAGAGCATGTGAACTTGAACCAATTACAGCTTGATTTCTTTTTCTTTCTTCTCAAAACCTCTTCATTAATTCACCGTGTTTTTCCTTCCTTTCGTCTTCTGTTTCTTTCGCTGAGCCTTTTTCTACTTCCTCGTTTTTTGTTTTGCTTCTCAACTGTTTTCTGTCCTCAGTTTCTTCTTCCGAAATTTTCAGTTGTTGCAGGTCTCGTTGTGTTTCTTTATCCAACTGGTCTTTAATTTTCTTGCATTAACATTGTTCAAAAGCTTGTTAGCAAGTCCGTTTTCATCCATCCTACTTAGGTCTCCGTAAAACTGTAGGCGACTTTTCCTAAATTCTTATGTGATGTTGTATACGTGTCCACAGAATTCTGAAGTTAAATCTCGGAGGACACCACCGTAGATTTTTCTAAGAATTTTGCATTTTTGTTTCTCTGTGTCATGGATTTTTGTCACCACTCTAGTTACTGTGGTTTCTCTTGCATGCGACGTCTGTGGTAAAACAGCTGTGCTGCAGTCTCGTACTTTAGTATTATAAGATGTTGGTTTTTGTTGTAGCGAATCCTATCAGTTTCTACGGCTTTGGCAGTTTGTCTACTATTTTTGTCTTGGGGATGTTATTCAGTCGCGTGGGTTAGATCGTTTCTCCTAAGTACCTGAAGTGAGTGACCTGTCACGTTTTTCCAGACTGTGTTTTCAGTCGGAGATTTCAGGCTGATTTGGTGGTAGGAAATTTGGAGTACGGTTTTACAGGAGATTTGCAGGAGATTCTTATGTAGTTTATCTACTGCTAGTTTGATTTCATCTTTGTTCTTCTTTAATATAGCCAGGTATATGCAGAGGTCAAGCATTTCACCGTGACTTTCCCCTTTCGCTTTTCCTATCTGGATACATTTGACATGTTTTCGCTGTTCTCAAATTTTTCCAGCACCATGTTGAACAAGGCGATAAGCCGTCTCCCTATCAGACTCACGTGTGAATTTCGAATGAGTCTGAGATTTCTCCAATGAATTTCACTGTTTAGGTACTTCCAGATAAGGTTTCCTTGATGTTGACTTTGGTCTTTCTTTGGAACTTCTAATTCTTCTAGGCTATTGAACAGCTTTTATCTCTCAGCAGTATCGTAAGCATTTTTGAAATCCACAAACGTGACTAAATTGTTCCGGCATCGTCTGACGTGTAGTATTGTTTCAATGTGCCACATTTGTTCAATACAAGATCTCCCTTTTCTGAACTCCATCTGACACTCACCAGTCTGAGGGTCCACTTGCGGCTCAAGTCGGTTCTTCAAAGCTTTATCAATAATTTTATAAATTACCGGAAAAAGTGAGATTCCTCTGTAATTTTTTCGGATGTTCTGTCTCCTTTCTTATATAAATACCACATCGCTTCTGTAGGTAGTGATGTTTCTACAACACAGGCTAAATTATTACAATTAAGGTGGCCATACGTCCCGGAAATCCGGATTTCTGCCTGACTTTTAAATGGTTTAAATAATATCTCGTCCGGCTAGGTAAACGTCCTAGTATTTTAAAAGCAATCCCTTTACATAGATCTCAAGGAAACACAATTTAAAGGCCCGCCAGATCTGCTCAAACTACGATTAATAATTATCGATTACAAAAAGTGAATACCTTTATTTAAAGGCTTTATGTCAAAAGAGCACTGATCCGACTTGCTTAAAACTGTCCAAGTTTACTTCTCCCGTCCTGTTCACAATGCTAACGTAGAAAGAGTCTTCTCACTAACTGGAGTGAAGACAGAAATAAGTTACATTTGGTTTCAGTTTGGGCTATTCTTGACATCCAATATAATATCGCAATTGTGAGTTGTTATGAATGCTGTACGTTCCATATATTAATATCTTGATTCTGTACAGTCATCACAAAAGTGCGGTTGTTTCTGGCCTAACAAAACATAAATTTTAATGTATTGTAAAGCATTTCACATTGAAGCTATTCCAGATATATTTGTGTTACTTATTTCATGGATAGTGCGCTATATTTAATTGCTAAAAAGCGTTTGTCCCTGTTTTGTAGAAGAGAATTGTGGCAAATTGCAGTTCATGTACAACGTGTAAGACTGAAATGTATTCAAAAGGAAACTAAATGGGTTACATGGTTGAGTAGTTAAGAAGTTCGTATTATGCTTTACCTAACAATTTCTCTGTTCCTATAGGATCGACTGCCGTCCATACTGACGCACATCTTGTCGGGCACGTCGACACGTACTGTCATCCACTTCGTGCAGAATCACAAGGCCGGTAAGTTATGTACTTGCTAAGCAGAGTTCATACAATAGCTGTCACACTCAAGTCACAACCCTCAACAAGGCCCCCCCCCCCCAAAAAAAAAGAAGAAATGCGTCATCATGAAGTGATTTCTTGTTGTTACCGATCATCTTCAGCACATAAAATGTTGCACCACTTATTCAAGATACATGTTATCAAACAGAAACAGTTGCTTAGTGACTTTGTCGGTGGATTCATACTTTACACCGACATTTATATAAAAAATTTTCAAACCACTTGGAAGTGCATAGGGGAGCGTACTTCTCAATGTAGCGTGTATCAGAGTTCCATCCAGTACCATTCGCGTATGGCTCTCAGGAAGACTGAGTGCTTGAACATCTTTGTGCATGCGGTAGCCAACGTTACATATACAAGCGAAAACTAGGAGGCTGTAGTATGTTTATAGATTCCTCACTTAATCTGATTTCTGGAACTTTAAAGGTACCTCTTGCTGCGTGTACCATTCGCGTATGGCTCTCAGGAAGACTGAGTGTTTGAACATCTTTGTGCATGCGGTAGCCAACGTTACCTATACAAGAGAAAACTAGGAGGCTGTAGTATGTTTATAGATTCCTCACTTAATCTGATTTCTGGAACTTTAAGGGTACCTCTTGCTGCGTACTTGGTGTTCATTTCCAAGTGTCTGCCAGTTTAGATTTTTGAGCATCCGTGACACTTTCCACGATTCAAACATGTGAGCATTCGCGCTGCCTTTCTTTGTACACGTTCCACGTACTGTGTTAGAGCTAGTTGGTATGCCTCGCACATAGTTTAGCAATGCTCGAGGGGCCGTGCGGTCTATGGCGCCTTGCCACGGTTCGCGTGGCTTCCACAGTCGGAGGTTCGAGTCCTCCCTCGGGCATGAGTATGTGTGTCTTGTCCTTAGAGTAAGGTAGTTTAAGTAAGATTAAGTAGTGTGTAAGCCTAGGGACCGATGACCTCAGCAGTTTGGTCTCTTAGGAACTTGTCACAAATTTCCAATACTCTAGGGTGGCTCGTAATAGAGTTTTGTAAGTAATCTCCTTTGGATACATTTTCCCAATATGTCAAAGAACCGAAGTTTGCCATCCGATTTACTATGATGGAATCTGTTGGATGGTTTCATTTCATATTCCTACAAATTGTTACATCCAAATGGTAGTGTGAGTCCACTGGTTCCAATTGCGATACGTTGAGATTTTGATTATAGGATACTACGATTTTGCTTTCTGTTAACTGCACATTTTTTAAATTTCTGATCGTTTAAAGATATCTGTCAATATTTGCACCATTTGGAAATCTCATCAAAATTTAACTTTGGCCTCGTGCAGCTATTTTCACACACTGCCTTATTGTAAATAGCTATGTGATCTGCAGAAAGCATGAGATTACTACTGATAATGTCCGTCGAGTTATTAATATATAACACAAACATCAAGGGTCCCGTAACACTTCGCTGGGACAGGCCTGAAGTTACTCCTACATCTGTCAGCTTCCCATTCAATTACAACATTCTGCATCCTCTTCACCAAGAAATGTCCGCCCCCTGTAGCTGAGTGGTCAGCTTGACAGAATTTCAAACCTGAGAGCCCGGGTTCGATTCCCGCCTGGATCGGAAATTTTCTCCGCTCAGGGACTGGGTGTTGTGCTGTCCTAATCATCAACATTTCATCCCCATCGACGCGCAAGTTGCCGAAGTGGCATCAAATCGAAAGACTTGCACCTAACGGGAGACCCTAGTCACACGACATTTTATTTAACGAGAAATCTTCAGTTCGTAAAGGGAAGCAGAAGTATGAACTGTAAAGAATAATTTGTTTTTTCTTGGAAAGCCATGAAAGAGGAGAAAATTTTTATATCTAGAGAGAAATCACGAAGGGAACTGAGTTTTGGGCTCACTACTATTCACATACACTGATGAGCCACTACATTGACCATTGCCTACCGCGACGTCGCATGCCGTAACAGAAGGATGTAAGTGGAGCAGACGCATACATAGGATCACCATAGCGAAGATATGGGCTGCAAATGGGGAAATTCCTCGAGATAAGCGACATTAACAAATGCCATTATTATGCGCAGCCTGTGAATGAGTATCTTGAAAACAGAGAAGCTGGTCGAATGTTCACGTGCTACTGTCGTGAGCATCTTCGTAAAGAGGTAGGGCAGTGAAACTATCACTAGGTGCTAAATGGTTGGACGTCCACGATTCTTCACAGAACGTGGGGTTCGGAGGCTTGTCTGCTCTGTGTAGTAGGATAGATGGTGATCTGTGGCATCTCTCCCGAAAGAGCACAATGCTGGTGCACGCACAAGTGTTTCGTAGGACACCGTTCATTGTACATTGTTGAACATGGAGCTCCACAGCAGATCACCACTATGTTGGCCCAACGACATCGTCAATTACTATTGCCGTGGGCACGCGACCATCGGGATGCGCCGTCGATCAATGGAAACGTATTGGCTCTTCGGGTGAATCACATTTTTGCTACACTGCATGTATGGTTGTCTGCACAAACGCCGTCATAGAGGTGAACGGCGGCTCGAAACGTGCAGCGCGCCAGTGACGTAGGCTAGTGGAAGCAGTATTACGCTGTAGTAGACATTCTCTTGCGCTTCCGTGGGATCTGTGATTATAGTCGAAGACACGCTGGCAGCTGCGAATCACCTGCATCCATTTATGCCTAATGTCTTCCCCGACGGTTATGCCATCTTTCAGCAGTATAACTGCCCGTGTCTCGGAGCCAGAACCGTGCTGTAGTGGTTTGAGGCGCATTACAGTGAACTCAGGTTGATGTCTCGGCGACGAAATTCGCCTGATGTAAATCGTATGGAACCCATCTGGGTCGCTATCGGGTGCCATCACTGCGTACCCAAATCAGCAGCCCGTTACTTAACGCGAATTACATGACGTATGCTTAGACATTTAATGCCACATACATCCACAAACCTAGCAACAAACACTCAGATCCCTGATACGCAAAGCCAGTGATGTATTTCGTTCCAAAGACGGACAAACAAGCTTTCAAGTAGGTGGTCGTAATGTTTTGGCTCATCAGTGTATATGTCTGAGCGACCTTCCACTTAACATTCGTCACACGGAACTGGTACTTTTTGCAGATGATACTAGTGTTACAATAAATCCCTTTGGAGAAAAAGCAACAGAACAGACAGTTAACTATGTTTTTAAAGAACTATTAAGTAGCTCCCTGAAAAACGACTGCCGGCCGCGGTGGTCTAGCGGTTCTAGGCGCGCAGTCCGGAACCGCGCGACTGCTACGGTCGCAGGTTCGAATCCTGCCTCGGGCATGGATGTGTGTGATGTCCTTAGGTTAGTTAGGTTAAGTAGTTCTAAGTTCTAGGGGACTGATGACCACAGTAGTTAAGTCCCATAGTGCTCAGAGCCATTTGAACCATTTGAAAAACGACTATCCCTTAATTTTGAGAACACACACTAGATTCAGTTCTGGACAACCCAAATAGAGTTATGCCAACAGTTGATGTAGCATATGAGCAGGAATCAATAAACCGGGTACAACGCTCCTACCGTTTGTGTGTACATATTGATGAAAACTTGAAACGAAAGACAAATATTTTTGAGCTGCTGAAACAATTAGATCAGCTACTTTTCTCTTCGTATAATTACTAGTCTTGGAAACAAACGAATCTACCCTACTCAGATTTTTCACTTATGGAATAATTTTGTTGGGTACCTTATCACTTACGAGGAAAGTATTGTTTACACAAAAGTGAGCAGTAAGAGTAATATGTGGTGTTCAAAAAAAGATGGTTCAAATGGCTCTGAGCATTATGGGACTTAACTGCTGAGGTCATCAGTCCCCTAGAACTTAGAACTACTTAAACCTAACTAACCTAAGGACATGACACACATCCATGCCCGAGGCAGGATTCGAACCTGCGACCGTAGCGGTCGCGCGGTTCCAGACTGTTGCGCATAGAACCGCTCGGCCACTTCGGCCGGTAATATGTGGTGTTCATCCACTATCTTCATGCAGGTATCTCTTCAAGGAATTAGGCGTTTTAACTGCACCATCACAGCACCAACATTCGGTAATGAAATTCATCATAAATAATCCATCACAATTTGAGAAGAATAGTGAGGTCCATGCCTACAATATTAGAGAAAAAAATGACCGTTACTACCTTTGTCCAATGCCATAAAATATGTGAGAGATAGCGAACAAGTTTTAAATCTAACCTAAAATCATTTCTTCTCGACAGTCCTTCTACTTCATGGACGAATTTTCATTTACAGACTGGTACTAGGTATGAAACATCCTAGTTTTGAAGTGCAGTTGCGTGGCTAGGACTAAACAAATATGTTCATTAATGTTAAAACTAATCACGTACGCCGGCCGAGGTGGCCGAGCAGTTTTAGGCGCTACAGCCTGGAACCGCAAGAACGCTACGGTCGCAGGTTCGAATCCTGCCTCGGGCATGGATGTGTGTGATGTCCTTAGGTTAGTTAGGTTTAAGTAGTTCTAAGTTCTAGGGGACTGATAACCTCAGCAGTTAAGTCTCATAATGCTCAGAGCCATTTGAACCATTTTTGAACTACGTGTTTTCGTTTTTGATGTGTGAAGTTTTACATTTCTGAACATTTACAGTAAATTCGCAACCCTTACATCACTTTGAAATCTTATGAAGCTCAAACTGAATATTTGTGCGGCATTTTTCAGACAGTACTTCGTTTGAGATAACCGCATCATTTGTGAAAAGACATCACGAATTTGACCTCGCGTGTGGCACTTATCAATTATTTCCATAAAAGAAACACTCGAGTAACCTATGGAACATGTAACTAACTATAATATTCAATATTCTCTGTACTACAACTTAAAGTAGAAGCTACAAAACAGTAAAAGAACCTGATTCTCAGTCCTATTATCAGTCTGAGTGGGTTTGTAGATTGTGGTGGCAACTTTTTATTGCTGTGTTTCAGCATACGTTTTCCAGGTGCGCTTTTTTGTTGATTAATAGGCTTTCCGACATCTACCACTGGGTGTCATCGTCGATTTCTGTTAGAACCAGTTCGCACACTAACCTATCTCCACAGAGTTAGTTGTAGGCATCGAAGCCAAGTCCTAATTGCGCTGTTCCCTAGGAGGATGGTGCCCAACTGTATCAATTCTGACTGTCTAAATTGACGGAATTTACTACTTCCCCTGGAAATCGTACTGCCTGTCACTCCACATACGTAGAATCGTTTATTTACACTAAAAATGTAAACAGTTTCATAGTGAAACTACAATGTCTGACAAAAACGCCAAGCACCCTGAATTGGAGGAGAAAATGAAATGAAACGGATTGAGAGGGTATGTGACATTATTCCATTGATAACAAAATCGAGTCCGATTTTCAAAGAACTTGGCAGTATGGGACCACTAATTGCTATTACGTTGCAGTCCCTCTGCTCTACTGTATCCTCTCCTTAGAGAAGCTGGCCCTCAAATATTGCCACTAATCCTCGATGTTATGCACACTGGCATTGATACGGAGTTGACGTCGGAAGTGGTCCCACACGTGTTCCATCGGCGACAAAAGTGGGAGTCTTGCTGGCCACGGGAATACCCCATCATCATTCAGACAATACATAGAGTCGCGTGCCATGTGTGAATGAGCATTGTCCTGTTGAAATACGGCACCACGATACTGTCACATGAGGGGCAACGCATGAGGACCTGCGATGTACGTGACATACCGTTTTGTCGTCAGAGTTTCTTCAATCACTGCCAGCCGCGGCCTGAAGATAAAACACCTGGTTCGTGAATGTATCTTCATTTTTCTTAAGTATTGCTTCCATTATCAACAGCAATGTCAGTACTGCCTCTCTGGTGCCTTTATCTTTCCTAAACCCAAACTGATCATCATCTAACATAACCTCATTTTTCCTTTCAGTTCTTCTGTATATTATTCTTGTCGGCGTCTTGGATGCACGAGCTCTTAAACTGATTGTGCAAACATTCTCGCACTTTGTCAGCCTTGCCATTTCCCCCGGTGATTTTAGAAATTGCGATGGAATGTTACCTATCCCTTCTGCCTTATTTGATAGTAAGTCTTCCAACGCTCTTTTAAATTCTGATTCTATTACTGGATCCCCTAGTTCTTTTATACCGACTGCTGTTTCTTCTCTGTCACGCCATCAGGCAGGTTCTAGACGCTTCAGGCTGGAACCATGCGACCACTACGGTCGCAGATTCGAATCCTGCCTCGGGCATGGATGTGTGTGATGTCCTTAGGTTACTTAGGTTTAAGTAGCTGTAAGTTCTAGGGGACTGATGATCTCAGAAAGGCCCATAGTGCTCAGTGCCATTTGAACCATTTCGTCAGAGAAGTCTTCCCCTCACAGAGGTCTAATTTTTTCTCTTCCCAGCTACCCGCTCTCTCCTCTGCATTTAACAGCGGAGTTTACATTGCAGTCTTAACGTTACCATCCTTGCTTTTCATTTCACAGAAGGTCGTTTTTACTTTTCTATGTGCTTAGCAGGCCTTCCGACAATTACATCTTTCTCGATTTCTTCACATTTTTCTTGCAGCCATTTCGCCTTAGCTTCCCCGCACTTCCTATCTATTTTATTCCGAAGCTTCTACCTGCACATTAATTTGTTGACTTCCTTTAATGCTTGCTCAATGTACAGGCTGAATACAACCCTGTTCCACTCCCTTCACCTACTTGTGCCCCCCTTCTATGTGCTTCGGCTCTGGTTTATGCAGAAGCTGCAGACAGCCTTTCGCTTTGCAGACGAATTCCGCGCGTTCGACCACGGGCCAGAGGGCAACGTGCGCTTCTACAACCAGAGCACGCCGCCCCGCTTCGACCTACGCCACTACGACTCCACGCCCGTAGCCGTCTTCTACGCCGACAACGACTACGCGCTCACCGTCAAGGTCAGTCTGCGCATCGAACCTCTCCCTGCTGCACACTTTAGAGACAACAGCAGCTCACACGGCAGATCGGTTTTTGTAGACCCTGAGGCACATGCCATTTAACGCTAGATTACAAAACCCACGTAAAATTTACTATTGCAGCTGGTTGAAACCTGGTTGATAGGTACTAAGAGAGCGCACAGGATAACGTTACTATTGTGGATGGGGCCGTAAACACTTACTGTGAGCTGCGCAATCAAACACACAACTTTATTTTACCAAGAACCACTTATTTACACATTGCTTTAATAGATCACAACTAGACAATACAGCTGAAGGCCTAGTTAAAGAAAACTTGAGATGTTTTCTGGGCTGAAGGCCCAAAACCACACCAAAGACAAGAATGACTGAAGGACTGGCTTAGAAATCAGAAGCAATTAAAAATAGAAGGTTAAAATTAAAAAAAAAAACATGCAACTGAAAACAATTAGTGGCTGAAGGCCTACACCACATTTCTGATGGCTCTGAGCACTATGGGACTTAACTTCTGTCATCAGTCCCCTAGGACTTAGAACTACTTAAACCTAACTAACCTAAGGACATCACACACATCTATGCCCGAGGCAGGATTCGAACCTGCGACCGTAGCGGTAGCGCAGTTCCAGACTGTAGCACCTAGAACCGCTCGGCCACCCCGGCAGGCCCACACGTCTGAAGGGCAACTATAATTGAAATACATTAATAAACAAATTTTCTAACCAAGAAATTTCTTTTAAACTTACAACAGAACAGCCAAAAGCCTAATTAAAGAAATATTAACTTATTGCACGGCTGAAGGCCACAAACCAATTTGAAACAGCGGCTGAAGGCCTGAACGACAAGTCAAACAAACAATTTAAAATGAATCCCTTCCTTCATGTAAAAAGTTTTCATTTAAAGAATACACAGCTGAAGGCCTTATTAAAAGAGGTTCACGTAAATCCTCGGCTGAAGCCACACATAACACAGCGAACAACCAATGGCTTAGGACCTGGATTACAAACAATTTCAGATAGAAAAAAATTTTAAGGAAATTTTTTTAAAAATAAACTCAATCTTCAAAATTTTAATTTAACATCACTGAAGTCCTTTATGTAAAATTTAAAAAGCACTGAATTAATACACGGCTGAAGGCCTCGCACAATACTTCAAACTAAAATGAAAATCACAATCTAAATCCAACAGAACGGGTGGTGTTCAGAAGTGTTCCACGGGTCGGCCTGAGAAGGTACCGCAAACGTAAGGTGAGGTGAGACAGGCAGACAAGAGTTGAAGTTAAGTAATCAGATGGCAACCCAAACTAGGGACGGCCCAAGGACAGACCAACAGTTTATCTAATTCCCTTCTGTCTGGCCAACGGCACTACTGTGGAAAATATGGGCCGAGGATGAGGATACGAACAGCACTACGTTTTCAGAAATTGGTGTCTAAAAACAGCCAAGGGAACAATAACCACTCTGAGCAAAATATGAACCAAACAACTTAAAAGGCTGTCGAGCTACACGCTGTGCCTGACAGCATCAACACGATGAGGAAAGGCACACTGCCGGAAAACTATGCTAACAACCAGGGCATGTAATAGGGCAGAGCAGAAAATACCGCTGGTGCATTTCACTGGCAAGTAACAGTCAATTTAACAATTAATCACAATATAGGAAGACGACTGCAAGATCTCGCCAACTCCAACACACCATATGTTGCTGCTAGCCGAAGGAGCAACATCCCGCAAATGAATGAAGAGATGTCACAATAGTTGAGGTTTCATAACAGGTTAACTGATCACTCAGCTTCAGCGTCCAGGTTCAGAGGGCAACGAACTTAGTTGCTCTCGCAGCTAGCGCCTCACGATCCAACAGCGCGTGCACGCTGCCATCAGTCCCAGCCTGGCCCTGCGGCGCGGAGACTTCCTCGCTGCTCCATCCCAACTGACTGACCACCACACACACCACCACCCGGAAATACTAGCGGTCACACCAAAGATAGGACGACAGTACTAGTATCGATAAGCGCTGCTACTGCCACTCAAGGAGGCAAACCAGCAAGTTACGCCAGCAAGTAAGGAAGAAACAAGACGCCACTCGATGTGACAAAATGCCAAAGAACAAACGGCATGAACGCGAGCGGCACACGGCACACTGGTACCAATTCGAGGTTCTCTCCAGCCGGGAATTGTCAGTTTAGGGTGTAAAACCGGACGTTTTGTACTTATTTTATGTGTGATGTACCACTCGAGACATTATAGTTGTCATTAGCTAGCGCATAAATTAGAAGTTATGACTTCCTTTGAATAAAATATGGAGTAGTGAAATTTACGATGGTTTAGTAACAACATAACATTTCCTGCATTTAGCACTCTAGTGTTAATACTGTAGTTGTACTCATATGTGTTTCATTTATGGATCAAAAAGTAAGAAAGAAAAAAAAGTAGTTCCTCCGCTAGAAAAGAGAAGTGTAAAATTTCATGGTCCACTCCAGAACCTAGTATAATCCGAAATTCCTAGAAGTGTAAGACAGAAAAACATGTAGTCTCACTGTTACGAATTTTGCAACTTATTTGGGAGGATTGCACAATAACTTCTCAAAATGATTGGGGAGACAAAGACCATCTTGATTCAGCTCTAGGCTGCTGAAAACAGTCCTAACGACTAATTTGAAAATGGTCTTGGAAGGTTTCTTGCATCCAGTTAATTGAATGCCGGTCTTGTGATACACATCACGCAAACAACCCAAAAATACAGCTTTTATATAACATTTTGTTCAACTTGAGTTGAGCCACTCAAAATTAAGAAAGAGAAGGCACGAAATTAATCCAATAAGTCCGTTAGCATGATCCGATATGAAATTTTGGAAGCAAACAATGCAAACAATGAATTGTAGATTGCATCGAAGCTGCATAGGTGGCCTTTTAAAGCTTATTTCTCGTTTGTTCACTTCGAAGAGTATTAATTAACGGATTTTATTTTGTATATTTGTCGATCTAGCTCACTTTCAGTGATACATGAATCGAAGTATTTTTTGTGAATGTCCTCTACCTTTTCTTGTTGGATGCGTTTGATTTAATCGTATGAGGATGCAATATAAGATCATTAACTCAAAAATGGTGAAACCATATCCATAAGAATAACGTAAAGATGCACTTTTCATATGTTAATGAAATATGTTTATCTTTTAGAAATCAAATTAATTTACTTCCAAACTACACTGATGAGCCAAAATATTACCACAATACTGAAAGCCGCCTGGTAGTAGAGCGAACACGTGGCGTGGTAACAAAAGAATCGAACAGAGCAGAGATGAAAGGGGAATTATTCTACTGACGATACAGATCCCAGACAGGAAAATCCACTGACAGACACGACTTAGACGGAGGTCAAATTGTATTGCCAAGCGTCTTGCAGCAATTATCTCGGAAAAGGCGAAGCTGGTCAACTATTTGCGTGCTACTGTCGTGAGGGGAAAATGGTCGAAGGACGATGAAACTGCGAGTTGGCCACAAGTTGCTGGACGTCCACCCGTAATAACGCAACGTTGAGGTTGTTGGGTTCCCGCTCTGTAAATGAGGATGGGTGACGACTTGCAGGAAATCTGACAATGCTGGGACAGGCATAAGTGTTTCTACATCTGCATCTACATCTACATCGATACTCTGCAAATCACATTTAACTGCCTGGCAGAGGGTTCATCGAACCGCCTTCACAATTATCTACTATTCCAATCTCCTATGCGCGCGCGGAAAGAACGAACACGTATATCTTTCCGTACGAGCTCTGATTTCCCTTATTTTGTCGTGGTGATCGTTTCTCCCTATGTAGGTCGGTGTTAACAAAATATTTTCACATTCGGAGGAGAAAGTTGGTGATTGGAATTTCGTGAGAAGATTTCGTCGCAACGGAAAACGCCTTTCTTTTAATGTTGTCCAGCCCAAATCCTGTATCATTTCTGTGACACTCTCTCCCATGTTACGCGATAATACAAAATGTGCTGCCTTTCTTTGAACTTGTAGTCCGTCAGTACCATCTGGTAAAGATCCCACACCGCGTAGCAGTATTTTGAAAGAGGACGGACAAGCGTAGTGTAGGTAGTCTCCTTACAAGGGCTGTTACATTTTCTAAGTGCCTTAGAAAAAATAAAACACAGTCCTTGGTTAGTCTTCCCCACATCATTTTCTATGTGTTCCTTCCAATTTAAGTTGTTCGTAATTGTAATACCTAGATATTTATTTGAATTTATGGGTTTTAGATTAGACTGATTTATCGTGTACCGGAAGTTTAATGGATTCCTTTTAGCACTCATGTGGATGTCCTCACACTTTTCGTTATTTAGGGTCAACTGCCGATTTTTGCACCATTCAGATATCTTTTCTGAATTGTTTTGGAATTTGTTTTGATCATCTGATGACTTTATTAGTCGATAAACGATAGCGTCATCTGCAAACAACCTAAGACGGATGCTGAGATTATCTCCCAAATCGTTTATATAGATAAGGAACAGCAAAGGGCCTATAAAACTACCTTGAGAACGCCAGAAAGTGTTTTACTCGATAACTTTCCATCAGTTACTACGAACTGTGACCTCTTTGACAATAAATCACAAATCCAGTCACACAACTGAGACGATATTCCATAAGCACTCAATTTCACTACAAGCCGCTTGTGTGGTACAGTGTCAAAAGCCTTCCTGAAATCCAGAAATACGAAATCGATCTGAAATACCTAGTCAATAGCACTCAACACTTCATGTGAATAAAGAGCTAGTTGTGTTTCACAGGAACCCATGTTGACTGTGTGTCAATAGACAGTTTTCTTCGAGGTAATTCATAATATTCGAACACAATATATGTTCCAAACTCAGGCTGCATATTGACGTTAACGATATGGGCCTGTAATTTAGTGGATTACTCGTACAACCTTATCTGAACATTGGAGTGACCTGTGCAACTTTCCAGTCTTTGGGTACGGATCTTTCGTCGAGCGAACGGTTGTATATGATTGTTAAGTATGGAGCTAATGCATCAGCATACTCCGAAAGGAACCTAATTGGTATACAGTGTGGACCAGAAGACTTGCTTTTATTAAGTGATTTAAGTTGCTTCACTACTCTGAGGATATTTAGTTCTGCGTTACTCATGTTGGCAACTGTTCTCGATTCGAATTCTGGAATGTTTACTTCGTCTTCTTTTGTGAAGGCACCGCTAACATACTTCACATACGACCAGAATCTCGTTGGTTTTTCTGCCAGGTTTCGAGACAAAGTTTCGTTGTGGAAACTGTTATAAGCATAGGAGCACACAGTCCAATGCACATTGTTGAACATATGGCTTCACAATCGGCGACCCTAAATCTTCCGTGTTGACTTAAACATCGTCAATTACGATTGCAGTGGGCTCGGAAGCACCAAGACCGGACCGTAGATCAACGGAAACGTTATGCGTGGTCGGCTGAATCATGTTTTTTTGTTATTACGCTAGGTCAATAGTCAAGTTCCGACACACCGTCATCCAGGCGAATGGCTACTCGAAACATGTATGTACCAGAAGGACCATCCGCCACACACTGTCAGATAGCTTGCGGAGTATTGATGTAAACGTAAAATCAATAATCTTCAACAATTGGAAAATCACATTTTGCAGCTGTGAAACAAATAACGCCAGATATACAGTAGCGATGGAACTTGCAGGGTCATCACACTAAAATGCACTAAATATGTATTTAAAATATACACTACTGGCCATTAAAATTGCTACACCAAGAAGAAATGCAGGTGATAAACGGGTATTCATTGGACAAAGATATTATACTAGAACTGACATGTGATTACATTTTCACGCAATTTGGGTGCATAGATCCTGAGAAATCAGTACCCAGAACAACCACCTCTGGCCGTAATAACGGCCTTGATACGCCTGGGCATTCAGTCAAACAGAGCTTGGATGGCGTGTAGATGTACAGCTGCTCATGCAGCTTCAACACGATACCACAGTTCATCAAAAGTAGTGACTAGTGTATTGTGACGAGCCAGCTACTCGGCGACCATTGACCAAACGTTTTCAGTTGGTGAGAGATCTGGAGAATGTGCTGGCAAGGGCAGCAGTCGAACATTTTCTGTATCCAGAAAGGCCCGTACAGGACCTGCAACATGCGGTCGTACATTATCCTGCTGAAATGTAGGGTTTCGCAGGGATCGAATGAAGGGTAGAGCCACGGCTCGTAACACATCTGAAATGTAATGTCCACTGTTCAAAGTGCCGTCAATGTGAGCAAGAGGTGACCGAGACGTGTAACCAATGGCACCCCATACCATCACGCCGGGTGATACGCCAATATGACGATGACGAATATACGCTTCCAATGTGCGTTCGCCGCGATGTCGCCAAACACGGATGCGACCATCATGATGCTGTTATCAGAACCTGGATTCATCAGAAAAAATGACGTTTTGCCATTCGTCCACCCAGGTACGTCGTTGAGTACACCATCGCAGGCGCTCCTGTCTGTGATGCAGCGTCAAGGGTAACCGCAGCCATGGTCTCCGAGCTGATAGTCCATGCTGCTGCAAACGTCGTCGAACTGTTGGTGCAGATGGTTGTTGTTCTGCAAACGTCCCCATCTGTTGACTCAGGGATCGAGACGTGGCTGTACGATCCGTTAGAGCCATGCAGATAAGCTGCCTGTCATCTCGACTGCTAGTGATACGAGGCCGTTGGGAACCAGCACGGCGTTCCGTATTACCCTCCTGAACCCACCGATTCCATATTCTACTAACAGTCATTGAATCTCGACCAACGCGAGCAGCAATGTCGCGCTACGATAAACGTCAATCCCGATAGGCTACAATCCGGCCTTTATCAAAGTCGGAAACGTGATGGTACGCATTTCTCCTCCTTACACGAGGCACCACAACAACGTTTCACCAGGTAACGCTGGTCAACTGCTGTTTGTGTATGAGACTTGGGTTGGAAACTTTCCTCATGTCAGCACGTTGTAGGTGCCGCCACCGGCGCCAAACTTGTGTGAATGCTCTGAAAAGGTAATCATTTGCATATCACAGCATCTTCTTCCTGTCGGTTAAATTTCGCGTCTGTAGTACGTCATCTTCGTGGTGTAGCAATTTTAATGGCCAGTAGTGTATCAATGTATGTTCATGTTGTTTGTAGTCCATAATAATGTGGTTAGTTGGAAAATAATACGTGACTTTTTAAACACCCTATATTTCTTGACACCTGGTGTCTTCGAGTTCATCGGATGAGCAATGTAAAAAATGTCAGTTTTAGAATGAGTCCCTCTAGGATAAACTTCTACGGATGTTCGTGCCCACATACGTGAGAAGAAGTCAGTGAGCGGTACAGTATCCGTTTCTTGGTGTGGGTCTCTGGACGTTAAGTGATCAGGTCTTTGTTGGTAGTGTAAAATGCTCAGTCCTGTGTGCTTGTCTGCAGGAGGTGCAGCGCTTCTACGAGCTGCTGCCGCGGCGCATCGGGATGTTCCGAGTGCCTTACGACAACTTCACCCACATCGACTTCCTCATCGCCAGGGACCAGCGCAGGCTCCTCAACGACCGTGTCGTCGACATACTGAAGCGTTACTGACACGACTGCTGGTCAGTACCGGCCTCGCTGGATCACTTCGTCGTTTCGTTGCCAACAGCCGTCTAGTTATGGAAGTATACCAATGAATTCATTCCATCTGTGTGCTGCCGTCGTATACGCTCCTTTGTCGCACAACATCGTACAGTTAACGTCCATACTACCACAGTCATAAAGCTTTTACAGTCATAAAGCTTTTATCACCACATCGAAAACATAAAAAACATAAAACATTTGATTTATTTATTTGTAGGTACGTGTCCATGTCGTTGTACGGACTGAAATCCTAGCGTCAGCATAGCATGCCTGAGAAGAATGCATTGACTAGTTCCACCAGGATTGGCCTGACATAGCTGAAACATTTCGCCTGCTGCCTATAACGAACTATACCATTGTAAATGAAATGTGTTCGCAGTTGCAAATATGGACAACCATCAGCTTTATAATGGAATGACAACAATGGAAATTTGTGCTGGACGGGGACTCGAACCCGTATTTCTCACTTATCCCGAGTGGTCACCTTACCATAAGGCTATCCGAATGCGATTCACGACCGGTCTCAAACTTTCTCATATCGTCAGTCGTGTATGTACAGCCTGCACTAGAACATCCATTATGTTTATTCCCGTACAGGGGACACATTTCAGTTGAAAGAAATCCGGATTCGACACATATTTTGATTATCGTCATTCCATTACACAGCTGATGGTTGTCCATATTCGCAACTGCAGACACATTTCATGTATTTCATAACGGCTGTAATCGTCACAGTGCGTGTTCCTTCAGGCACGCATGCATGCCCGAAGGAATATAGTATTGTACTTCTGACAACACAGTCACTGGAAAATCGTACACCATTATAGTCCACGTTAGCAGTGGGCTGTATCATTACGTTTTACGTCTTCTGGCGTCACGCTGCCCTTCTGTGATGCGGGGTTTTTGATGTGTACCAGGACTGCAGACATGTATCTACAAGCAAACAAAAATTAATAAAGTAATTTTAATTTTTCAAGGTGACAGTTAAAACTTTAAACTCACCTCGTACAAGTATTATACGAGCACTTTTTCTTCATATGAGTGGACTCTGGAAAGTGAATTACACACTATTATGGCAAGTAATTATTACTGAATGGTGCGTTATACTTCAAAATGACACACACACACACACACACACACACACACACACACACACACACACACACACACACACACACACACATATATACACTCCTGGAAATTGAAATAAGAACACCGTGAATTCATTGTCCCAGGAAGGGGAAACTTTATTGACACATTCCTGGGATCTGATACATCACATGATTACACTGACAGAACCACAGGCACATAGACACAGGCAACAGAGCATGCACAATGTCGGCACTAGTACAGTGTATATCCACCTTTCGCAGCAATGCAGGCTGCTATTCTCCCATGGAGACGATCGTAGAGATGCTGGATGTAGTCCTGTGGAACGGCTTGCCATGCCATTTCCACCTGGCGCCTCAGTTGGACCAGCGTTCGTGCTGGACGTGCAGACCGCGTGAGACGACGCTTCATCCAATCCCAAACATGCTCAATGGGGGACAGATCCGGAGATCTTGCTGGCCAGGGTAGTTGACTTACACTTTCTAGAGCACGTTGGGTGGCACGGGATACATGCGGACGTGCATTGTCCTGTTGGAACAGCAAGTTCCCTTGCCGGTCTAGGAATGGTAGAACGGTGGGTTCGATGACGGTTTGGATGTACCGTGCTCTATTCAGTGTCCCCTCGACGATCACCAGTGGTGTACGGCCAGTGTAGGAGATCGCTCCCCACACCATGATGCCGGGTGTTGGCCCTGTGTGCGTCGGTCGTATGCAGTCCTGATTGTGGCGCTCACCTGCACGGCGCCAAACACGCATACGACCATCATTGGCACCAAGGCAGAAGCGACTCTCATCGCTGAAGACGACACGTCTCCATTCGTCCCTCCATTCACGCCTGTCGCGACACCACTGGAGGCGGGCTGCACGATGTTGGGGCGTGAGCGGAAGACGGCCTAACGGTGTGCGGGACCGTAGCCCAGCTTCATGGAGACGGTTGCGAATGGTCCTCGCCGATACCCCAGGAGCAACAGTGTCCCTAATTTGCTGGGAAGTGGCGGTGCGGTCCCCTACGGCACTGCGTAGGATCCTACGGTCTTGGCGTGCATCCGTGCGTCGCTGCGGTCCGGTCCCAGGTCGACGGGCACGTGCACCTTCCGCCGACCACTGGCGACAACATCGATGTACTGTGGAGACCTCACGCCCCACGTGTTGAGCAATTCGGCGGTACGTCCACCCGGCCTCCCGCATGCCCACTATACGCTCTCGCTCAAAGTCCGTCAACTGCACATACGGTTCACGTCCACGCTGTCGCGGCATGCTACCAGTGTTAAAGACTGCGATGGAGCTCCGTATGCCACGGCAAACTGGCTGACACTGACGGCGGCGGTGCACAAATGCTGCGCAGCTAGCGCCATTCGACGGCCAACACCGCGGTTCCTGGTGTGTCCGCTGTGCCGTGCGTGTGATCATTGCTTGTACAGCCCTCTCGCAGAGTCCGGAGCAAGTATGGTGGGTCTGACACACCGGTGTCAATGTGTTCTTTTTTCCATTTCCAGGAGTCTGTGCAGCCTTGGTCAAGTTGTTGGCACCATTTCACTACTGCTGGACACAACAATGCATTTTGTCCATATATCGCCAGAATTTCATTCTGAATCTATATGCAATTTAAACATTTTGTTCACATAGTTTATCTTTGGAGTATGATTCTTGTTGCCGCACCATTCAAATCGCACACTGTGATGGACCTGTTATCCACACCTCAGTAGAACTGCGTCTGCAGGAAACTGGGAACATGTACTCTCTTCTGACATTATAGTCCACGTTAGCAGTGGGCTGCATCGTTAAGTTTTACGTCTTCTGGCGTCACGCTGCCCTTCTGTGACGCGGGGTTTTTGATGTGTACCAGGACTGCACACATGTATCTACAAGCAAACAAAAAATTAATAAAGTAATTTTAATTTTTCTAGGTGACAGTTAAAACTTTAAACTCACCTCGTACAAGTGCATTGGTCTTAGAGCAGGACGGCATGTGTAAGTTATTTTCTGACATCCCTACGTACAGCCACTCCCTACTTCTGAATCGGGGAAGTACTTTATGGAGTCTCAGTTCACTAGTGTTTTTGTTGGCTGACACGTCAACCTTAGCAGTCAAAGAATATTATATGCACCAGAACTCTACCAGTAGCAGCGACCAATGATTAGTGAATGGTGTATTTCATTTTTTCGTGCTGTACTTTGCAAAATGAATATTGAGGAAATAGTTATACATGCGACAAGGGCGATGCTTACATCTCGTTCTGAATACTTGAGACTCTCTGCCGTAACTGTGACCCATATTCGTACCCCATCATTACAAAGCACTAGAGATTCTGCTTCCAGGTCCCACAACCAAACAGATTCTACGAAAAGCACCCATAGAGAACTAGCACGTGGAAGGAAAAGGTCCAAAGCTCGCGTCTAGGTCCAGTTTTAATCTGCCAGGAAGTTTCAGCACCTATATAGTTTCATGTACGTCAAAGGTTGGACTTATTAGCCTGTTTTGCCTCAAAATTGTTCGCGCAAACTTTCTAAAGGATGGCTAATATTTTGTTTTCCTCTGGGATTGTATCGCAAAGCGAATTTAGTGAGTCTACTGTCTTCCATGAGCTGAAGGTGATACCCTCATTTCATTGCCTATTTTTTATAGCATCTGAAAATAACTCCACATTTAATTTCTGTCTAATGTGAGTACTCCATCCATTTTATAGTAATGACTATCCCCCTACATAGCAGAGAAACCTCATTTCAGATGATTCAGTTCACCTTATTTGGTTAACAGCAACAGATCTATAACTCCATATAAACTGAGAAAAGATGCATTTTGAACATCATGATTAAATGTTTATAGCATTGTACCACAGAAATGCCTAAATCTTGTATCCTTGATTTCAGCATCATTTGATTTCCTTATACTCATGTTGATGCTCTAGATATTTACACTCACTTGTAACTTCGAGGACTCTATTTACTACAGTCTGTTAGAGAGGCTTCTGAACATTATGAATACGTAGGCAGAGTGGATAAGTACCAAAAGAATGGAACGGAGCCTTAATATATTCACTATAAGAAAAGTTATAAGTCACTGTGTAAAAATTAAAGAGAATAACACACCTGATTTTCTATTGTAAAATATATGCAAAAGTAATTAATAAAGATTAGTGCTATTATTGATGCACAAATCTCAAAAAGGCTTCAGAAATGGAAGACATATTGGACTGTGTCTTTACACTTACACCAATAAATGTAAAAAGAAGACTTTTTAATGTAACCACTTACTATATAGTTAGCTATATATCACTGTCAACGTTACCTTTTGTAGGTGGTTAATATGCTCTCTGTAAGACAATGTCTCACTATGAACCAAGAATCCCAAAAGAAAATGTACAGCAAATCTAAACAGTATTAGCAACACAATGTCTACTCTCAATAGCAGAAACTCCCTGAAGTACTGGAAAAGGTTATTATTCAAATTACAAGGAAGAAACATAAAAAACTTATTACTTTTCATGTGCTGCTGTTGACATTGTAGCCCCTTAACTTCAAAAATGAGCCTGAGATAGCCTAGCTGTCAATCTCTCCACACTGTGTTATTGTCAGCCCACTCTCCTATTTATTGTAATATATACAGAAAAAACTATTTGTTTGTATTGTTATCATGTTGCTAAACTGTAAACAGTGTATATGTTCTACCTTTTGATGAATGCCATTGCCAGCAGTGAAATGTTATGTATCCTTGTCAGACCTGAAAACTGTGTTGTAGCAGTTTGGGTATTAATTTATTTAAATAAAATGATCTCATTTTTTATATATGTACTTTCATTTATTTAAAATCAGTACTTCTGAGTGGACAACACATGTTTTGCCATTGAGATATCTATCTATATGTATTCACACATTTTTAATTTGCTCCAGATGTTTTACAAAAACATTTTATACTATTTATGAACAGAGATACTGCCTTTATACTACTGTCATTTTAATTTTCATTTTTGTTAGGCACTCGAAATTGAACACATTCACCACACTCAATGTTTCAAGGATTTTTAAAATATGTTCTTAGATAAATGCATAAAAATCTCTTAAATGTTTGCCACAGAAAAACTGATGATTGCTCTGATCAGTGCTTACCTTGTAGACAGAGAAGAACATCACTTTCAGGATAAAATGCAAACTTAATTTCTAAGGGTGATGCAATTTTGATTACTTGCTGAAAACTGCAGCAAAATGTAAAAAAGAAATAGATAATGATCATAATGAGGAAGTCTACTATATTTGATTATCCTGGTTGCACTGCATCAGCTGATAAATGTTTTCTGCTTTCATGAACTGTGACCTTATCTCCAGAACTACACAACAGTCCGCTTTCCTAAAAGTCAGTAACGTTTTTGTCAACTACTTAAAACTCAGATAACACAGTGTGTTTCAGAAACAGTCATCTGACTTCACAGGACCGACTTTCTACAGGAAATAAAATAGATTTTGGGGTAAAGTCTAGCTTATGGATCAAAACTAAAAGTTTGGCTTGGAGGCAGTTGTATGTTGCCAGTTTGTATGGTTGCTAGTAGGACTCACTCTCATGCAGCTAGTTCTTACCCAATGTGCATTGCAAAAGATCATCTGATCCCATGTCGCTTTTTGTGAGATTTTGTGAATGACCATCTCTTTGAGTGAACTAAACCATTGCAGGGTACTAGCAGTGAATGGAGAAACTGCAGATGTGCTTGCAAAACTGTGGAACAAATATGACTATTGCACAATTCTTGGATGTCTGCCTGTGTCACATACTAAGTTCTCCATGATATTATGGCAGACAGACTTGTTGCTGCTCTACTTGGGTCTGCATCCTACATAATATGGCTATTAAGCCTCCATTGCTCCACTCCTGTCATTTGTCTGTGCATCTTCCATGGTGGGTGGTGTTGGTTTGGTGGTGGGAGTGAGCAGCTGGACTTTGCCACCCCCTACTACCCAATGCAGCAGATGCACAGGCAGTTATGGCAGTGGAGTGATAATGGGGGAGGGGGTGGTGTAATGGGAGTAATGGCAAACATATGTAGGAAGCAGACATGAGTAGAGCAGCAGTCATCACAGACCACCAGAATATGGCAACAAATGTGTTTCTTGCAATATCATGGTGAAATTAACATGGGACCTGAGCAGACACCTGAGAATAGTACATGTTAGAATTAATACCAGATAATATCACATGTTAGATTGACTATTGTCTGAATGTTGGCCATGCATGTAGTGGAGAGCACATTAAGCATGCATGAAAGATAAATGAAAACTAGAATCCTAAACTTAATTATAAAAAATAACACACACATGTGAAAGATATACCCTTTTGAAACATGATATTTAAAAAAATCTATAGATCAGATATGTAAGTGTGGAAATATAAAAAATGCAACTTATAATGATAATGCTCCTGAAACTCGTACTGACAGCCTACATTAAAGGGGACACATGCTTTATTTGATGAGGCACTAAACAGATTTGACAGACTACATAAGACCCAGAGTTCAAAGCAACTGGAGCTAAAATTTCGCACAAGGTATTTAAAATATTTCAATTGACCTCACTGTCTTCATCTGCCAAGTCATCACAACTGACTGAGGGTGGTTACAAACTTGAAACACCACCAGCTTCTATGGTTTGTTTAACTTATGCCAGTGTTATTACCATTCTGAACTTGATGAAGCTGGTGGAATATTGAGTATGTGTATGGATTTCCTGCCATTAATGAGAGAGTGACTGGGTCATACTTGATGAGGCCGCCATTGTTTGGTTGGTTACAACAGCTCAGTGCCAGTTAGACTGTCAGCGAGAGAGCACCGCTAGTGCCTGCTGCTAATAAGACGAGTACACCATTCGCTTGTTCCTTTTATTTACGAGCAACAAACAGGAGCGACTTATTTTCAGTTATCGGGTAAGTTACTAATTTATTTTTGTAATTTCTTGCGTGTTTGAGTGCTTATTAGACACAACCTTTTATTTGAATAACAGTGTAGTCCACAGTACCGCCGTTGCTATCGACCACTGTATCGACCCTTGTATCGTACAGGCTTCTGTTTGGATGGTTATAAGTGCTCAGTGTCGGTTAGGCCGTCAGCGAGAGCGCACCGCTAATTCCTGCTACTAATAAGGCGAGTACACAGTTCGCTTGTTACATATTTTTACAAGCTTCAAACAGGAGCGACTTATTTTCAGTTATCGTGGTAGTTACTATTTTATTTTTATAATTTCATGCGTGTTCGAGTGCTTACTAGGCACAACCTTTTATTTCGATAACGGTGCAATGTACAGTACCGCCATTGCTATCGACCCTGGTATCGTACAGGCTTTTGTTTGTTTGGTTAGAACAACTCAGTGTCGGTTAGACCAACAGTGAGAGAGTACTTCGATTTCCTGCTGCTAATAATTGCAGTAATGGACAGGAACTGTGATTGTTGTGTACATATGTCAGCTGTGTTGGCGACCCTCCGCTCACAGCTCCAGGCTGCTTTGACTTCCGCCACACAACTTGAGGCTGCTGCCAAGGGGCGTCACTGTGGGGCATCGAATGTGGGGATGTGAGGGACACTGAGCACGTCCCACATGTCCTCAAATCGGTCCACTGCTGTGACCACCTCGGGTACTGCCTACGCTGAGGTCTGGCAGGCAGCGAAAAACTTTCCGAGGGGCCGATCATAGGTCCTCCCCGGTTCGTTTGACGAACATGTTTTGGGCGTTATCTGTGGCTGACGACGTCACTGAGCCGGATGCAGTCATCCACCCTGTTCCAGAGGAAGCTTCTCAGTCCGCAAGTTCTGGACATTCAAAGAGGGTGGGTTTTCTGGTAGTTTGGAGCTCCAACTTTAGGCACGTAATGGGGCCCCTTAGGAACATGGCTGCCAAGGAGGGGATGGAAGCCAGTGTGCACTCCGTGTGCATTCTGGGGGGGGGGGGGGAGGCGTGTCATTCTGGATGTGGAAAGAATGCTTCCAGATACCATGAAGAGTGTGGGATGCAGCCAACTGCAGGTGGTGGCTCATGGCAGTACCAATGACATGAGTCACTTTGGATCGGAGCAGATTCTGTCTGGTTTCGGGTGGCTAGCGGAAACGGTAAACACTACCAGTCTTGCTTCCGACATTAAGGTGGAACTCACCATCTGCAGCATCGTCGATAGAACCGACTGTGCAGAGCCGAGTGGAGGGTCTGAATCAGAAGCTCAGGCGGTTCTGTGATTGTGTAGGCTGCGGATTCCTTGACTTGCGCCATCGGGTGGTGGGTTTCCGGGTTGCGCTTAATAGGTGAGTAGTCCACTACACACAGGAGGCAGCTTCACGGGTATCGAGGGCTGTGTGGAAGGGGCTGGGCGGTTTTTTAGGTTAGAGGGTCTCAGGGAACCAAAGAAAGGGCGTCGGTCTGAAAGTGGGCAGGTAAAATGCAGTAAAGTAGTTATAGAAACAATTGGTATTGTAGTTGTAAATTGTAGTAGCTGTGATGGGAAAGAATCAGAGCTCCAAGCCCTAATAGAAATCACTGAAGCTCAAATATTTGTAGGTACAGAGAACTGTCTAAAGCCGGAAATAAGTTCAGCCGAAATTTTTTTAAACGATCTAACAGTCTTCAGAAAGGATAGATTAAATACAGTTGGTGGTGGAGTATTTATTGCTGCCAGAGGTAGTTTGCCTTGTAGCGAAATTGAAGCAGATAGTTCGTGTGAAATAGTATTGGTAGAGGTTATACCTGACAATCGGACTGAACTATTAATTGGATCGTTCTACCGACCGCCTGACTAAGAAGATATAGTTGCTGAACAGTTCAAAGAAAACTTGAGTCTCATTTCAAATAAGTACCTCGCTCATACATTTATAGTCGGTGGTGACTTCAATCTACCCTCGAAATTATACTGAATGCTTTCACAGAAAATTATTTTGAACAATTAGTTCATGAGCCCACTCGAAGAGTAAATGGTTGTGAGAGCATACTTGACCTCTTAGCAACAAACAATCCTGGACAAATAGTGAGTATTGTGACGAATACAGGGATTAGCGACCACAAGGCATTCGCTGCTAGGCTGAATACCGTAACACCTAAACCATCAAAAAGAATCTATCTATTTAAAAAAACTGATAAAATTCCTCTTAACTCCTTTTTAAGAGACAGTCTTCACTCCTTCCGATCTGATCATGTAAGTGCAGAAAATTTGTGGAATGTTTTCAAAGAGATAGCCGGCCGCGGTGGTCTCGCGGTTCTACGCGCGCAGTCCGGAACCGTGCGACTGCTACGGTCGCAGGTTCGAATCCTGCCTCGGGCATGGATGTGTGTGATGTCCTTAGGTTAGTTAGGTTTAAGTAGTTCTAAGTTCTAGGGGACTGATGAGCACAGCAGTTGAGTCCCATAGTGCTCAGAGCCATTTGAACCATTTTTTTCCAAAGAGATAATATCGACAGCAACTGAGAGATATATACCACGTAAATTAATAAGTGATGTACTGATCCCCCATGGTACACAAAACGGATCAGATCGTTGTTGCAGAAGCAACGAAAACAGCATGTCAAATTTAAAATAAAGCAAAATTCCCAAGATTGCTAAAGCGTTACAGAAGTTCGAAATATGGATTATACTTCAATGCGGGATGTTTTTAATTTCCACAACGAAAATCTGTCTTGGAATCTGGCAGAAAATCCAAAGAGATTCTGGTCGTACATAAAGCACACCAGTGGCAAGACGCAATCAGTACCTTCACTACGCGCCTAACAACGATGAAGTCACTGACGACAGTGCCACTAAAGCAGAGTTATTAAAACTCCTTCAACAAAGAAGACGAAGTAAATATTCTTGAATTCCAGTCAAGAACTACTGCCAAGATGAGAAACGTAGAAGTAGATATCCTCGGCGTAACGAAGCAGCTTAAGTCACTAAATAAAGGCACGGCGTCCGGTCCAGATTGTATAACAGTCAGGTTCCTCTCAGAGTATGCTGATAAAATAGATCCATATTTAGCAATTATCAAGCCGCTGCCACGCCGTAGTGGAGAAGCGGGGCAACTGTCCCCCAATTGAAGCAGCTGACCGCCGCCATTTGCAGGGATGAATCCTAGTACTGGGATTGTGATTTGAAGTATATGAGACGCAATAAGAGCAAATTTAAGCACAAATTAAACAAATTTTTGTTAAAAAAATACTGAGTATTCGAGTCTATTTTAATAGTATACTTAAATGAATGAAGTTTCCTAATTTCCGAAATACGTCTGCATAGAGACGCGAAATTTAAGAATGTAAGCCTCTTTCCTGACAAGGTGGAGCGAGTTTACATCGAGTTATTTGCATTAGATAATTACATGAGAAAAAAATGGTTCAAATGGCTCTGAGCACTGTGGGACTTAACATCTGAGGTCATCAGTCCCCTAGAACTTAGAACTACTTAAACCTAACTAATCTAAGGACATCACACACATCCATGCTCGAGGCAGGATTCGAACCTGCGACCGTAGCGGTCGTGCGGTTCCAGACTGAAGCCCCTAGAACCGCTCGGCCACAGCCGTCGGCTAATTACATGAAACTTTTAAAGTAGCAAATAGTACGATTATTATTTAATTCACGTAATTTTCCTGTCAGGTCCTGTTTGCTTTTTGCCGACTACTGTGTACATTTTGCACGCTTACTTTTGTTTAGCACAGTATTGTCTGGACCTGAATTTTGGTATGAATAATTGTAATAACCAATATCACTTTAAATACCGTAGGAATTTCATTCGCACATTAGTTTTTAACACTGATAGCACCTCTGAAAGTGGTTGAGTTTGCAACATTTGATCCAATATTTGACCATTTACGAAGTATAATCACCACCTGACAACACATGTTAAGTATCTAAACGCAATTATTCAACCTACCTCTGGTTCATACTTAATATTATTTGATTAAAAATCTAAATACCTATCATGTGCCTAGTTCTTCATTCAGTTCAACTTAGTACATTAACCCTGTTAGTGTTTTTAGTAATTTATATGCAAATATAATATAAGTCCTTGACATGCAACGAAATACCTTTGTCTGTAATCTAATCTGGAACTTTTTCCCTATGTAGCTTGCAATTTTTGTAGCAGAAAGTTTATTAGATACAGTATAAGGTGTAAATTTAGACATCAGGTTAGGCTATAGAACACTCTGCTGTCACCTACATTTACATTTGCATTAATTGGCTTTGCAAACAAATTGCTACGTTCCAATTTAATCTATAACTCAGAGGCATCACGTATTGGTTTATCACAACCAAGATGTAGCGTCACTTCAAGAACATCCTGTAACAACCTATCATTGGTATTTTGACAACTATCCATTAATACCCCTTATCATTATAAACATTTCTCACTTTAAATAAATGGTGAAAGCATGGAAATAAAATACTAGGACCAAAAAGAGCCGCTGCAAAGACTTAAACGTATTAAGAAGAGTCAGCTATCCATGTTTTCAATAACTTACCAGAGCACGTTAAATGTCATGTAATGGAGGTCAAAACAATCAAAGAAATTTCTATGTGGCTACTCCTTGAAATCTATTCAGTAAATCTTAAATTTATTATTTTGGTTATAGAATTAGCACTTGAGTACAATGATGTAATGACTTTTCACTGTCTTAGACTGACATGTACATCTCTAACTTCATTCCACACCCCATGTAATACTACAGATGTAATGTTCAGTAGAAGGAGGTACGAGGTGTGAGGTAGGACCACCACACTACAGACATTAATTGGCATAATTAAGTACACAGGATTAAATTTTGTACACATACATAAGAAAGACATTTTCAACTGTCTGGATTATTCATACACATGTGGTAAAAGGCAAGAGTTGAAATGATACAACAACGCTATTTTCAATTTTAAACAGTTAGATTTTTAATTAAAAAACGTCAAATTTCACCCATCACTGATTTTGAAATACAATTGATTTTGTCAGTGTCTGTCTAATAACTTTTTTGTGCAATTTTGCATTGCATGTGTTTGTAATATGGTGACAACGAACAGTAACATACTGCCTTACAATTGATTTTACAATAATGTACAAATGATTCTCTGGGAAAAAATTTTCCATCAGGTGGTCCTTCAGTTCAGGAAATAAGTCCTGCTGCATTACTATTGGCACAACATGTGACATTATTTCAATGAGTGTATTGCTTTTTGAATTACATTAGTTGATTTTGCAACCTGTAGCTGTATTATTTTCTCAGCTTCTCTGCAAACCACAATTATTCCTGCTGATGGCATAATCAAGCCACCATTGTTTTTCCTCCTTAATAAATCAGAGAACTGAACTGCTTCTACACTAAATAAACTATGCACCCAAGAACTGCAATTCAATTTCTTTACCATATGTTTCACAACAAAACCTGCAATATACACAACAACATTACTAGTGTACTCTGTTAATACGTTATTTGGCAGTATCACCTAATCATGGTCAGAGACAGACTTCACATTTCTTTCATCAGTACAGTCATACCTACTGCTGTTGCAAAACTCAACTGGGTAATACAAAACACGCTTATTTTTCCCAGTCCAAGGTAAAAGACATGTATCATCTTGAACCTGACAGTTAGCAGTTGCCTTAGGTCTGACCTCATTTGAAAGGAGGAGGTTACTATATGCTGCTCTGAACTGCAGGTAGGATGAATTGTTATTCCATCCTAACCTAGATCTAACTGAAGAAAAATATATTTCCAGATGATCCTGGCTAAACTTGTACATCAGCAAGTAGTTCATCTTTTTTGTCATGATTACATCATTATACAAGCCTTTAATAGTTCCACACAGTGCTAATATCCCAAGTATAGCTGTCTTCCTATTACCTTTACATAATAGCTTCCCATTTGTATCTTTAAGGGATGTCAAATAACCAGCTACTGTCTCAAGGAAAGGCTCCCAAACAGACTTAGTACTCTCCCGCATTGGTGTGTTGTATCCCTTAGCCAAAGGATGTTTTGAATTGAACATATCAAATATTTGATCAAAAATAAGATAAAAGTCTGCTGTTACTTCAGATCCCTGAAATTCCTCTAATTTTAAATCGCAGCACAAATATTGCAGTGCAGAACTAACTGAAGCACTTAATACCTGGACAGCTAACTTCACTTTCATTTTTTGTTGTCCAAAGTTCAGGTGCAATAATTTCAGTTTATTAGCCAGAGTAAGCCCCTCCCTTTCTTGTGTATAATGCAGCTTTTCTATATAGTGCCAGGAGACTTTCCTTCCACTTCCATCAGCTAAATTCTTATATGTACCAAACATATTTCTAACTAACTTTATCATATGGAAAGGATCTAAAATTATATATACAGTGTTACCTGTAACAGGATGAGAAAAATAGGGTTTCATATCTTCAACAGCAATATTTGCCCTTAACTCCTTTGCCATTGCAATATTAGTGGAAAGTCCATCACAAGTAACAGCTAACACACTGACATTTACATCATACAACACTTTAATGCCCATTTCAATAATTGTTTTCTTCTCCTAGGCAGAAACACCATCAGTTAGGAAGTATCCTATAGGGGTCTTCCAATGATCGTTGACACCTACTGCCATAAGAACTAATGCTTCTTTACATTCAACACTCTGTAGTCCTGATGTTGTTGGCACACACCCAAAATTAACATAGCCTACAAATTCACTTCCATCCCACTCAACACACTTTTTCATTGACATTTCACTAAAAATTAACGCACAAAACACTTCACAAGACGATTTTGCAACTCTTGCCTTTATAACGCCAAAACTTTCTGACGTAAAACCTGTCAAACCTTCAACACAATTGTACCATCTCCGTAAAGTAGTTGCATGTGGTAGGGATAAATTAAATGTACTGTGAACATACCTGTAAGCAGCAGGTGAATAAAAATTTAAAGTTATAGCAAAAGCTTTCAACCTATCCGAATATTGCTGTGATCTGTTTTTGCTTCCATCTAGGATCTCCAATAACATGTCACTGTGAGTAACGTTAATAAGCGAGATTACTTTATCGTTTACTAAGTTTTTAGCTTTTAGTTCTTCTAAAATATTTGCTAATTTGCAAATCTTCTGCGTATGTGTTTTGCACTTTTTGTTCACTGTATTTAACTTAGTCTTATATTGCACAATTTTTGCTTCCTTCCTTTCTTCAATTTTTTCGAACTTTTCCTTCAGTTTACTTGGACTTGATGGAAATGAATGATTGTGGTCCCCAGTGTAACCAGAAACGTGCACATCTACACACGCGTTTTCTGCTGTCTCAACATTTCTTGGCTTTGGCGGTTCCCTTGCCTTGGTAACCTGGAAAAGGAACGCTCAGAATTATACACACTGACAGTATTTCCACAATATTTAACCTATGCCTATATTGCACGATTTTCAAGACACTATACCTTTCTCAAATGAGTTGGAAATCCAAATACTGTCGGTATTGCATCGTCCTTCAGTTGACGTCTATTTACATAATTTTCCATGTAACAATTCTCTTCAAAATGAAGAGAGCACAGCAAATGATTTGCAGTCGGTTGGAAGTTCTCTCTCCGAGTAGTAACTATCCATTTCAGATTTAGAAAATCATTTTTAAGGGGAAACCTAAACAAAAACAAACGCTCATGATGTATTATTTCTCCATGAAAATACTATATGCAAGTAATAGAAAGTAACAAACCACCAGAAATGACTGACCTCTGAAATGTAACATTGTTTCCGTCTTCGTCTTTGCTTCCATTCTTACTGTTACAATTAAAAGCAGCACACGAACGAACCGTGTTTACACACTGTTTCCCAGCAAATGGCGGCTTCTGTCACGTTCAAAGTGGGAACGCAACACTAGCGCCAATGCGCGGTCTAATTTTTATTTAGTAAGTCTATGGTAATTATATACAACCACTCGCCCACAGAAAGATCTGTACCTAAAGACTGGAAAATTGCTCAAGTCACACCAATACCCAAAAAGGGAAATAGGATTAATCCGCTGAATTACGGGCCTGTATCACTAACTTCGATTTGCAGTAGGGTTTTGGAAAATATACTGTATTCGGCCATTATGAAGTACCTCGAAGAAAACGATTTATTGACACATAGACAGCACGGTTTCAGGAAATATTGTTCTTGTGAAACACAACTAGCTCTTTATACTCATGAAGTAATAAGTGCTATCGACAGGGGATGTCAAATTGATTCCATATTTTTAGATTTACAGACGGCTTTCGACACCGTTCCTCACAAGCGTCTTCTAGCCAAACTGCGTGCCTACGGGGTAACGCCCCAGTTGTGCGACTGGATTCGTGATTTCCTATCAGGAAGGTCACAGTTCGTAGTAATAGACGGAAAGTCATCGAGTAAAACAGAAGTAATATCCGGCGTTCCCCAAGGAAGTGTTATACGCCCTCTATTGTTCGTGATCTATATTAACGACATAGTAGACAATCTGAGTAGCCGTCTTAGATTGTTAGCAGATGATGCTGTCATTTACCGTCTTGTAAAGTCATCAGATGATCAAAACGACTTGAAAAATGATTTAGATAAGATATTGTATGGTGCGAAAAGTGGCAATTGACCCTGAATAAGGAAGTGTGAAATTATTCACATGAGTACTAAAAGAAATCAGCTAAATTTCGATTATGCGATAATTCACACAAAGCCGAAGGCTGTAAATTCAACTAAATTCTTAGGGATTACAATTACAAATAACGTAAATTGGAACGGTCACATAGATAATATTGTGGGTACAGCAAACTAAAGACTGCGATTCATTGGCAGAACACTTTGAAGATGCAACAGGTCTACCAAAGAGACTGCTTACACCACGCTTGTCCGCCCTATTCTGGAGTATTGCTGTGCAGTGTGGGATCCGCATCAGGTGGGACTGACGGATGACATCGAAAAAGTACAAAGAAGGGCAGCTCGCTTTATATTATCGCGAGATAGGGAAGATAGTGTCACAGGTATGATATGTAAATTGGAGTGGCAATCATTGAAACAAAGGCCACGGGATCTTCTCATGAAATTTCAATCACCAGTTTTTTTCTTCCGATTGCGAAAACATTCTGTTGGCACCCATTTACATAGGGAGAAATGATCATCACGACAAAACAAGAGAAATCAGAGCTCGCACAGAAAAATTTAAGGCTCGTTTTTCCCGCCTGCCGTTCGAGAGTGGAACGGTAGACAGACAGCTTGAAGGTTGTTCATTGAACCCTCTGCCAGGCACTTTATTGTGAATTGCAGAGTAATCACTTAGATGTAGATGTAGATTTTTCTGAGACTATTATGCTTCAATGACATCAAATATAAGCCAATACACCCAATAAAGTTAGCACCTTTGTAAACTCTAGTGGTAAAAGTAATGAGGGGAAAGGTCTATTAACATTTCTTTTTTCTAAAAGACAATAAAAATTCAAATTTTGTGCTGATTTTTAAAGTAGCCAAGAACTAATGAGCCAATGAGATGTCTGATGCTGGTTTTTTCCACCTTTTTTTATTTCCAGTTGATAGCCAGTATCAGCGCAAGTAATGCTCCAAATTTATTGACTTCCTTCCTTTTGCTTTCACTGCTATGCTAGTTGAAAATCTACTTTCACATAAAATCGACTTTCACACCTGAAATTTATGATTAAGTGAATTAATAATATCTAGTCTTCTGGTGATAAAGAGTGACAGTAGCATCTGTTTGTGCAGCTGTGCACAAACGCACACTGAAACCTTACAAAATAACAGTAGTGCAATGACTGACCAGGTCGGATACTGTTGCCCACTTTTAGCGTTACATAAACTTTCTAAGCAATCAACAGAGTGATTAACCTGTGAGAATGTCTGCTGCAACCTAGGATGAAACTTCACTTTATGTTGATGGCTTTCACCCGTAACCTCTCAGCCCATAGGTTGTAACAGAAGTAAACACTGTCTGTGAAAACTTCATTTTACTAAGGCAAACTGAAATGTTAAAATAATTTAATAGTCATGACTAAGACATAATCAAACCCGTTTTATCTTTACCTGTCATTATATTCAGTTTTAACTACCCAAGGATGCCAATCACTGTTCTTGTGAGAAGACAGCAAATCAGAATTTAATACTTGCTCCACATTGGAGAGAGTTAAATGGGAAGCCAGCAAGAAAAGATTGAAAAAAATTAGCTAGGTTTGTTCAGTATTTACTTTCTATCAGATGTGAGGTGTTAGATTAAAATTAAACATTGAAAAGCATATATCTGAGTAGAGTCAAATATGTTACCCTACTTAGTAGTCAAAACAGTGATAACTGCAGACAATACAGTGGAATCAATTGCTTCAAAGTGACACTCATGAGTAAGCATTCACAATATTTGTCAGTGTGATATGTTATCGTCTGGCATTTCATCTATAACTGTCCAGATTCAGGAGTTGACAAAGATATTGTTAGAGAAGTGTATACAGCAGGTGTATTCCTTCCACTGCTAGAATCCAAATGCTGCCAAGATTCTTTCCACCACCGAACACCAATGCGTGCAGCCAGCTGTTACGTTGATGATGCAGAAGTCATATTCACTCATATTAGTTGTGGCTAGCTGGACAGATATTGCAGGCCACAAGGTGGTTAGTCTCATAATAACTATTTCAGATCTAGTACTTTACATGAGAATTAATTTTGAAGAGTCCACAGCTCGTGGTCTTCCGGTAGCATTCTCGCTTCCCTCGCATGGGGTCCTGGGTTCGATTCCCAGCGGGGTCAGGGATTTTTCCTGCCTCGAGATGACTGGGTGTTGCTGTGTCGTCTTCATCATCATCATTCATCCCCATTATGGTCGGAGGAAGGCAATGGCAAACCACCTCCGCCAGGACCTTGCCTAGTACGTCAGTGCGGGTCTCCTGCATCATCCCCTACGCTCCTCGAAGTATGGGACCTCATCATCATTTAATTCCGAAGAGAAAGTGGAACTTCCCATATCGTCTGGATACCGTAAAACAGATAGGCAATGCAAATTTCATTGCTGTTGTTAACAGACAATTCTCAAAGAACACTGGCTGCAGGCAACATTTTAAACTGACAATATCTGCATACTGTCAGCATAGGCTGCATAGCATAAATCTGTAGATAGAAGATATTGTAGTTCTAGAAGTGCTTCATAAACTTAACTGTTTAATTAAGAAGGTAATTATGTATTTGAAGTATATCCGTGTTTACAATGCAAGATTGGTGGCTAAGAGGAAACAAAACTGCAGTGTGTCTTCTGTCAGCCGCTTTAAAGGCCGGTCGGCCTCTGGTGACCGAGCGGTTCTACGCGCTTTAGTCCGGAATCGCGCTGCTGCTACGGTCGCAGGTTCGAATCCTGCCTCAGGCATGATTGTGTTTTAAGTAGTTCTAAGTCTAGGGAACTTATGACCTCAGATGTTGAGTCCCATAATGCTTAGAGCCATTTTTCATCTGTCACACTCAAACTTCCATCTCCTGATGGACTGTCGTAGAAACAGATTATGATAGCTGGTTAAGAAACAGGGAAGCTATACTCTTCCGCTATGCTGTTCGACAAGACTCTGAAGACAGCCATACTAGAGTATGAGACACTGCAGAAAATGGAAGATGCTTTGAAGTTATTGAACCCTATGTGTGACAATATAATGTCAGCAGAAGCAGACAGTACCATTTTGTTGGAGGTATGTGAGATTATTACTGTGATTTCAGCTGACGTAGAGGTACTGCTGAAGGAAAGTAAAATATTTTCCGCTGAAGGCTAGTCAGATAGGAAAAACTGTAGGAAAAAATTAACACCCAAAATGATCCACATGCAACAAACCTTTTGGACCCACAGTATAGGAGATGGGCTGTTAATATAATGAGGAAAGAAAAGGAATGAGCTATGTAGCAACACTAAATAATTTGCTTCAACTTGATTCAGGCAAATCTGGAGGAATTTCGAGCTAATGTTGTTTTGTTTCTGAAAGATTGTGTCAGGGCTGTTGCTAATCACATGTCTCCATTGAGCTCGTGGTTGGGGTTGTGCATGCAGTAAGGTTGGTACAGTTTAGTATCCAGGATTTTAAAACTTATCACTAACCCCAGCTAGGGCAGAATGCAACTGGTCCATTCATGGCTGGAATGACACAAAAGTCCAAAACGGTTTGGCTCAAATACGAACAGAAAAACCTGTCTAAATGGAGTGGAACCCCAAGTATAATTCGGATCGAGCATGTGTAAATAATTGTAAGAAAGTAATTTTCTTTGCTCTGATGAGGACTCAGTTTCATGGTCATCTGGATATTGGAAGCTGTGTCTATAATTTTATGAACTTGTTTGTTGTTTTAGTGATCTATCTGTTCAAATTCTGAGGAAGTGCTGTCAACTACTGAATGCTTCTATGTGAATTTATTTGGCACGTCAAGTGATCTCTCTGTTCAGGACCAAAGGGAGTGCTATTAATTTTGGTTTACTTCTAGTCCAAATGAATAGCTACTGTCTGCAATCATGGAAGCAAAACCTTTAAGTAGTGCCTTTAGATTTAAAACGATTACTTTATGTAGTAACTGTAAATTTTGAGGTTGAAGTACAGAATATGAACTACATATATAATGTCTTCTCACACTGTTATTCTTTTCACAAACATCAAATTCTACAGTTTAAACAGTTTTAAACCAACATTTTCTTTTAAACCTGTTTTACTAAACTATTTTAAAGCACCAGTGCACCTCTACATCACAGAGCAGAAGCGACAATACGTGGCATCTGCTTTCTGGAAGTGGTTCTCTGTAGCTCACAAATTTCCTGAACAATTAACTTTGGAAATGAAATCAACATACATTGTTTCTTGACAGTGTGACTTATGGTGTAATTGTGCATGTGTTGTGTTGTACAAGTTCAGCAAGATTACAGTAAAATTAGTTACTTATTATTAATCTAACATGAAATTTTATTTAATCACTGCATTTTCCAACTAATGAACGTTATTTTGTTAAAGAAGTCTCCACCTGGGAACATGTAGGAATGTTGTTTGTCAGACAGTGTAAATGTCACTATGTTCATTCACAAAAGTAATCATTTATAATCAGCAAACAAGCAAAATGCCTGATAAGTAATCTGAACTAAACAAATTAATGATTTTCAGTAATTTCAGTGTTTTGTTTAAAACGCTCTTTGCTAGTGGCAAGTCGTTTATCAAATTTAATGCTACTGTTATTCGAGGTGACAAAACTTTTCTTTGAGTAAAATGAACAGTTTTGTCTCAAAAAATACACAACACTAACATATTTTCCTGTCAAAATATTTCATAACAATTGTTACGAAATTACCAGGCTTCATACATCAGCAGATAAGAACTTATATGTAAGATGCTGTTTTCATTCATAGAAGTTCAATATGTTCATAGTCTAACTGGAATTTATTACCGCAGAGTGGTTCCTCGCCCAACAATGCACAATTATTACCGCAATTACAACCAACAACATTATGTCTGTATTTAAAATCAATTTAAAACTGCCACTGCATTATTTCCCTAAGATGACAGGCAACATTAGAGAATCACTTATCGATTCATCGATTCTGCTTCAGGCTGTGTTTTACTCGTAATAGTATATATATATATATATATATATATATATATATATATATATATATATATATGATTTCTCACATTTACTATATGCATTAATATTTGAAAATATTTCTCAGTGTTACAAGACATATTGATATTCGCCATTTACCGATAAACTGCGCTGCAGATCAATGCCACTAATGGCAGCACTCTTTAGTAGCTAAGCAAAAAACTTTTATGTAGGACGAGAATTACAATGAATCAAACTCCAAAAAGAGAAGATTCACTTCAATCACACATAAACTCTGTTTTCAAATATCGGTTAGCAACATAATACAGATTTTTATAGACCTCTGTGTTATGAGACATCAGTCACATTCTATGAGTACAACAGTTTGAACAAAGCTGTAGATAACAAAAGATTTTCATTATCTTTTTACTTGGTATTGTATGAGATATAAATTTTTACAAAATATTAAATTATGTCATTGACAATAATTACTTATTATTTTATTTACGGTGAAGTGTTTTTTATTAGTATTACGAGAATAGGTCAATGTTCAGTCCCATTCCACATGCAATGCTGTCGTGAAGATTATTTTGAATAAAACATAGGTGTGGATATTACATTGCCCCTTGGGCTAAGAAAAAAACTAGTTGATGTATTGTAATTTTTTTTATCAAACCACCATATCCACTTTGCTTATTGTTCATTTTCACCTCCTTGACACCCTGTTTTCATTATGGAAATGTTCAGATATAACACTGAGTGACACATGGCACAATTAGTGTTGATGTAATTGTGTAAATTACTTCAGTAAGTGTAAAATCTTGGAAAATGCGGCGGAGACTTCCTGGATTAACTTACCCCTCCCCTTCCAGCCCCCCCCCCCTCCGGGTTCCCCGGATCCGAAAAGCCGGGAACAAAACCGTCCTAGGGGCTATAAGCGAATAGTTATCTACTCGGATCTGTCAAGCTTGACATGATTACAACCGAAAATACTTTGAACACAAGTATTTATGTTTGTGTTTAGTTGTACCAGAGGTCAAAAGAGTCTTTCAACGAGGTTCAACATGAAAATTAAAAGTTCATGTAGTTCAAAATAACACAAGTTCGTATGACGATTCCCCGACGACGTCGTGTAGCCGCCCCCGTGTCGAGCCGGTGGATGGAGGGCAGGTGGAAACCGCTGCCTACCGCCCCCTACCGCGTGGATGGAGCGTCGGCTGCCGCCGGCCGCACGGATCTGTTGCCACCTGGAAGTATTAATGCAGCAGGTCCTGCTTCCCTCGTTCCCCGTTCCTCTCGTCCAAGGTGGGTACATGAAATGTCGAAAAGGGGTGTCAGTAATAAGGTAATTATTAAATTCACCCTGTGGAAGAAGTGTTAGTTGCAGGTTCACTTTCATTCACACGGATTAATACAGTTTGTTTTCGGACGATGTTCTGCATTTTAACACTGTTCATTTGAATGTAGTGATTCACTGTCAACTTTAATTAGCTATGCACGTGTGCGAAACTGTACTGTTTTTCAGTCTGGTGTCCATCGTGTGCTCTGTTTATTGCGTGAGGCGCTGCGGAACCAGCGTTGCATTATAGTGTTGCCACGCGGCTGGCAGTACAGTCTGTCTCATTACATTTGACAGGATAAAGATGACTCACAACAGCTTATTAGAGGTCTGGAATTTTATATCAATTTTTATGCTGTTAACAGTTATTCAACGTCCGCGTCGTTGCTACTAACGTTAACACCCTGTGGGCGTTCATATGTTCACTGACCACAGCTGTAATCATTGTTCATCTCTCCCTTAAACGAAAACACAGTTTTTCACGCATCTACTAGACTTTCACAGTTCTTGTAAGACACGCCTCACTGTCCTGATTACTGCTAGTGTCTCATCAACCACACAACAGACAGTCTCCTATACAATTGACACTTCATAAAGTAATGATCTTTGTTCATGTTCACATTATTCTATATTGTAAGAACATGATGACAAAGTTCATATACCGCCAAAAAAATTACATGATGGCTCTTGGAATCCTCTACATTGTTCTGATCATAGGATCATCACTGAAATGTGTAGATACAAATACATTTATATATTTGATAGCATACATTTTTATTTAAGTTCATTTATACTCATTCATTCATATTCTTGTTAGAATTATTAGCAGATTATGGGACAGATGTACATATTCGATTCATCTAACAGTACAAAGGCTCACGATAGCTAATAGCAAATACAACCGAATAAGGAAAACGTTCTCAAAACGGTACACAAAAAAGAAAGTGCTCCAAACAGAGCAAATGCAGACAAACACACGAACCAACTCGCAACTAACATCCGTCACGTGTGAGGTTCATAGGTGAGGTTCATAGACACAGGACTCATTTACTCTTTACATATTCATTAATACTACAGTATACCTACTGACATGTAGGCTTACAGACTAGTACATATAAATTCACGAAATCACTTATGATAACATTTTCACTGTAACTACTATTTACATATTTACATTTATGCAATTGTGCATTTACACTGGACGTAGCATTATATTCGCAGATACACAATAGTAGTTTCCTACTGCGAATATTTCTCTATGACAATACAGTCCCCTCAGGTTCCTTGTACTGACGTCTTCTAGTACATGACACCCGTCATGTGGAATTGAGATTATTTTATATGGTCCTTCGTACAATAATTGTCATTTTCTATTCTTCCTCTTGATTAGCGACGAGGTGTGATGCGTTCTTAGTAGTACCAATTCATCGACACAGTATTCCTGTTTGTTAGTTTCCTTTATTAAATTTCGCCTTGTGGAGTTCTGATTGGCGACTTATATTCTCGGATTTACTTTATTCTTCATTTTTCTTTGTTCAGGGGACCGAGTATGAAGCTCTGCAATAGATCTTACGGCGATAGACTTTCATATCATAAACATAACCTTTTATGATACTTAGTCGATCCATAAATGCTTCATGGTACCTGGATAGCAATTTTATTAATTGTCCATCCTGTCAACCATCAATGCAAGATGCCTCTTTCACGTTTTCCTCTATTGTTGCCCCTTTGTCACTCATGTTATTGGGTGCATCATTGTTAGTACGACACTTTTGTGCGTGATCGTACTCTAACACCAATAATTTTTGCTTGCCAACATATAGCCTAACCCTCTTGTCAGCGGAAGGCTCGCACCGAACTCCCGATTTAGCTTCAACGTTATAGTTGCTGCCAGTACTTAAGTACACATGTTCCCCGGGCGAGATCTATTACAGCTCCTCTGTCCCGTAAAAACTCAGGGCCCAGTAACACCGGTTTTGATAAGTTTTCCATTAATAGGAACGTGCATATAACGCTGTCATTTCCAAAGGAAACCTCAGCCTGTGTCTGGTACTTTATAATTTGTATTTGTGTCGTCTTTCCCAGCGCTGCTACAACTTTGCAATTCGTAACAGGCACAATCGGCAGTCTTTTTATTTGCGTTACCTTGCTGAAAAATTATGCATTCATCACCGACACACTCAAACCTGTGTTGAGGAGGATAATGGTTGCTGCACCATTGATGGTTCCATTGACACCTGCCTGAATACTTTCTTTTTCTTCCCGATTAGCGACGGTAGATCCTTGATACAGTTCGTCTCCGATTTTCGTACCATCCTGACTGCGAATCATATTGATGTTCTCTTGCATAGCTCTATTGCCTTCAGTCTTGGTCTAGGTTTCCTGGCGAAGGCCTACAGTAACCGAGATTAGGTTGTTGATTTTGTTAAGTCCTGTTTCGGGTCCGAGGATACCTCCATTTTTTTCACATTTTGTGATTCTACAGTCGGAGGTGATCTACTCGGGTCCCACCATTGTGGGTACTGATTTGGCTGACTGGATTCATAAAATTTTGTTGTCGCTACCAATGACTTGGCACTGGTTATTGCCAATATTCATTGTCACCACGGGACTGGCGCCAGACCTGCACAAGACTCAACGCCATCCTCTCTATCAACTCCTCCAAGTACTGCTCTGCCTTCCATGATCTTACTGGTTCCCATTCCGCTCCCCACTACCCCTTTCTCTATAACGACCGCCCCCTTCCTGACAACCTCAGTAAGGCCAACCACTTCGCTTCCCACCTTTCCGAGGTCCTCTCCATCCCAGATGATGCCCACTTTGATCATTCTCTTTTCCCCACCACCATGGAAAGTGACGGTGCTTCGGTCACTTCTCCACTTGCTCCTAGTCTGCAGTACTTGGGACAGTTGCCCCCCCCCCCCTCCATCAACACTCTAATCACAGCACAAGACATTAAACTTATCCCCCAGTCCAAACGCAACATGGCCCTTGGTCACGACTGTGTTACCTACTGCCACCTTAGAGAAAGCTCCTTCTCCTTCCTGACTGTCCTTGCCCACCTCAACAACGTCATCCTCTCTACCGGCTTCTACCCTGACCTGTGGAAGACTTCCCTTGTCCTCTCATTCCTCAAACCCAACAAACCTCCTTCCGCCACCTCTTCCTATCATTCCATCTGCCTCACCTCTGTCTTCAGTAAGGTCTTGGAATCCATCATCTCCTGTCATATCCATCAGCACCTTAATCAACACCATCTCCTTCCCCTTACCCAGTGTGGCTTCTGACCCTCCTTCTCCGCTGAAGACTAACTCCTTAACCTCGTCATCTTCTCTCCCTCCAGCTTAACTCCTGTCACTCTGCCACTTTTGTTTCCCTCTACCTCCAAACTGCCTATGATCGTGTATGGCATCCCAGTCTCCTCTTTAAACTCCAAACCTAAACCCTGCCTATCAATTTTGTCTGTCTGGTCGCTTCCTTCCTCTTGTGCCGTCCTTCCTATGTCACCCTCCACAACACCAGCTCCCTTATCTTTTATCCCACTGGTGGCGGCCCCCAGGGCTCTGTCCTATGCCCTCTCCTTTATCTCTTGCATATGGCTGATATGCCCAAGACATCCCCATCTGTCCATCTTCTCCAGTATGCTGATAACACTGTCTTCCTGGCTCTCTATCCTACCCTTCAAAGGTCCCAACACACCCTCCAAACCCACCTTGACAAGTTCACCACTTGGTATAACCAGTGGTTCCTTCGTCTCAACCCCTCCAAAACCCAGACAATCATTATAGGCCACACCACCCACTCCTTCCATCTTCATGATTTCTACCTCACCCTTTATGGTTGTCCCATCCAGCTCATCCCCACCCTGAGATACCTTGGCCTCACCCTCGACTGTCACCTCACCTGGACCCATCACCTCCTGACCATCCAGCAGAAAGCCCATTCCCACCTCTGCCTCCTGAAACTCCTGTCTGGCTGGACATGGGGATTAAATCCTTCCACCATCCTCCACACCTACAAATCCCTCACCTGTCCTATCCTCTGTTATGCCAGCGTTGCCTGGATCTCTGCACCCACCCACTTTTACAAGGCCCTCCAAATCCTCAAACACCATGCACTTCGCCTTGCCTTCCGTATCTGCCTTCCTTCCCCCACATGGTTCCTGTGTGACCTTATCCCCTTCCCACACCTCCTCCTTTTACTCCAACATCTCCGCATCCTATTCACTGTACGCAGGCTTCATCCCCCCCCCACCCCCCACCCCCTGGTTTCCTCCTTCCTCCTTTCCCCCAGCCCATTGCCACACCTGTATCGCTGTATCCTTCCCTCTCTCCACCTGCACACCCTCTATCTACTTCATCAGGGCAATTTTCAGCACCTCACCCTCCCAGATGATGAACTTCGCCATGACATATACCCTTCCTTCCAACTGTAACCTGGCATTGTTCTCCCCCTTCCCCAGGGCCCCCCTTTTTCCTCTCCCCTCCTTCTCCCAGCGTGTATTTTCCTCCTTCCTTCCTGAGTCCCTGCACCCCCTCGGCTGTATTCCTCTCCCATCTCTTCCCTTCCGAGCCCTCCTTCTGTGCGCTCCCCACCTCATCGCCCTTTCTCTCCCCTCCTCCTCGCCTCCTTTCCCCTTCTTCCCATTTCCCTTGTCCCCCCCCCTCCTGCAGATCCTCCCAGGTTTTTATTCGTTATCAGTGTACTACGTTAGTGTTGTGTTTTGGTGCTGTTATACAGTGTCATCTAGTGATGTGGCTTTTAATTGTGTGCTCGACCTGTTTATCGTCCATGACAGTTCCTTGCTATGCCGTCCATCATGTGGCTCTTTTACTTGTTGTACGGACCTTTATGCTCCGGCCATACTTTGCCTGGTGCCTTTTAATGTAGTGTGTGTTTTTTGGTGTAACATACTTTTTTCGATTTTTATCTCCGATTTACAGTCACCACTTTGTATGTCTTCTTTGCTTCTGTTCCACCTTTTTTGTTTCTATATTCCGCCATGTTATCTCCTTTATATTGTTTTTAAATATCTTCCTGTCTCTTTCTGTCTCTTAGCTGAAGAGCAGCACTTATGCTGGCCTGCTCACTGGATCTCGACACAAGTCCGCCGGGCGGATTCGTGCAGGGGACTAGGCGCTCCTTCCCAATCGGAAAACTGCGCGTTAGACCGCACGGCTAACCGAGAGGGCAAGAGAAGTGTACTGATATCATACACCTTAATTTGAGAAATAAATTTCAGATGCTGTACGTTTGGAGCACAGGGGATGTATGGGAAAATCGGAACATAAAAAAAACGAAGCATTTTAGAGGCGGTGCTGCAAAATAATGTTGAAAATCGGGTGGATTGATAAGGTGAGGAATGTGGAGGTTCTCTGCAAAATCGGCGAGGAAAGGAATACATGGAAGACACTGACAAGAAGAAGGGACGGGACGGTAGGACATCTGTTCATAATTTCCGTGGGACTAGAAGGAGCTGTAGAGGGTAGAAACTGTAGAGGAAGAAACAAATTGGAAAACATTCAACACATAATTGAGACATGGGTTGCAAACTCAAGAAAAAAAAATCACTCTCATATGACTGAAGTTACACTTCACGCCCCTTAGCCTTTTAAAATGTGGCATTTTTTATAGATATCTTAAAAATCACAATGCTGATTTTCTTTTCTTTTTCCCCAGAAATGTGATGCTTCTTCAGCTAGTTCCTCGGCTTATCTCAAACACAATGTTTGTTTTCGAAGTCGCATTTCTGCTATTAAAGTATTTTTTTTCGCAACAAGTTCGTCTTTTGTGGCACAGCCGTTATTTTTAATGGGTTTAAAGGGCCAGTAGAAACAGAATATTTATATGGTATTAGTGGAACCCGCTAAATTTAATATCGAATCTTCAAAGTTTTTGGTCCTGTCTTCCTCAGCTGCGTGTAATTTTGCGGTATATTGATAATTTTTACTTATGGACCGTCTGACAGCAACTGAATAAAACACAATTTTAGTGCCATACGTGTGTCGCCTTCATTTTCTGCAGGGCATCATCAGTGGCCTAGAACATGTACATATGTTAGCTATTTAATTTACATTTTTGTCACTGTGCCTATAGGCTATAAACAGTTCTGGTGATTGGTATTTCCTATTAAGTAGTAATGTTTTGAACTGTACTTACAGGTTGCGTGGACAATTTCTTACATATTACGCTCATGTTGCATTTTTGGCGTCGTCCTTCTTCTTATGAATGCCAATTTGAGGTATTTTTCCCACATACCACAGCACATACCAGAGCACTTAAAACACAATAACCATCATCCTACAAACATGGAACAAGAAATGAAAATAATGAAAATAATCAACCATGACAAACATCTTATACAAACGCAAGAAAACTTCCACATCCAGAAAGCCATAGCAGAAAACAAACATGTGATAAATGAACACACATACATCAGCACAGGCTCCCTACTACACGTAATAAAGGAAATGATAACATAAAACAAAAAAACTCTTCCCCACACCATCCGGACACACACACACATTCAGCCACAAAAAAAACCCACACACACACACACACACACACACACACACAGCACATAAAAATTATAACACGCCAAAACACACACACACACATACACACACACAGCACAAAATATTAGATCACACCAAAACACACACACACACACACGCACACACACACACACACACACACACACACACACATACACACTCACACACACACACACACACACACACACACACACACATATATATATATATATATATATATATATATATATATATATATATAAACGGACACATAAATGCATATACGAACACATAACAGATACTTCAATAATTACACTCGAAAGTTTGGCAATAAGATTCGATCTTTGGTAAAAACATTTGACAGTCGGCAACAGAAACCAAAACATTACCTTGAAACAAGCGTTCAGTTCATAGTGCTGTGGTATGTGGGAAAAAACCGCAAATTGGCATTCATAAGAAGAAGAACAACACCAAAAATGCAACATGAGCGTAATATGTAAGAAATTGTCCACGCAACCTGTAAGTACAGTTCAAAACATTACTACTTAATAGGAAATACCAATCACCGGAACTGTTTATAGCCTATAGGCACAGTTGCAAAAATGTAAATTAAATAGCTAACATATGTACATAGTCTAGGCCACTGATGATGCCTTGCAGAAAATAAAGGCGAAACGCGTATGGCACTAAAATTGTGTTTTATTCAGTTGCTGTCAGACGGTCCATAAGTAAAAATTATCAATATACCGTAAAAGTTAATATCGAATGGATGGTACCAAAATTACACACATCGTTATGTAAGGTTAGCATGATTAACACAATTATTTAACAGCGCTTCACTCTTCCAAAATATAAACAAAAATACTCACCTTGAAATATCACTTCAGGTAAAAATGGACAAACAACACCATCTCAATCACGCTAAGTACTGCAACACCTTTCTTGTTATCATTGTAACAAATCATTTGAGTCCTCCGCGGATTGTGTTCGTCGTGTAACCCTCACGTAAACAAACGCATGCTCATTGATTAGTCGATGTCCCTAGGACAGAGCCGAGTTTTAGGCCATGGTAAATAGATGCGCCTTAAGTTTCTCACTGTTAGCATCATTACGAATGAAACTGAGACACTCTGAAGTCTAAAGCAGTAAAGGCCGTCTTGTTTTTGGTAGCCACTATGTTGTTTAAGCCATGTATCTTTTTTTTTTAATTTCAGACTTAGTAATCTCAGACGCAATAGTTTCGATGAGTTGTTGTTTTTGTTACAGTCTTCAGTCCAGAGACTGGTTTGATGCAGCTGTCCATGTTACTGTGTCCTGTGCAAGCCTTTTCGTCTTAGAGTAACTACTACAACCTACATCCTTCTGAATCTGCTTACTGCATTCATCTCTTGGTCTCCCACTACGATTTCCCCCTCCCCCCTCCCCAGTCGTTTCCCTCCAGTACTTAATTGGTGATCCCTTCATGTCTCAGAATATGTCCCACCAACCGATCCCTTCTTCTAATCAGGTTGTGCCACAAATTTCTTTTCTCCCCAGTTGTATTTAGTACCCTCCTTCAGCGTTCTTCTGTAGCTCGACATTTCAAAATCTTCCATTCTCTTCTTGTCTAAACCGTTTATCATACACGTTTCACGTCCACACATGGCTACGCTCCATAGAAAAAGTTTCAGAAAATGCTTCCTGACACCTCGATCTATACTCGATGTTCTTCAGAAGCACTTTGTCTTGCCATTGCCAGCCTACGTTTTATATCCTCTCTACTTCATCTACCAGCAAATATTGAGCTACCCAAATAGCAAAACTCATCTACTACTTTAAGTGTCTCGTTTCCTAATCTAATTCCTTCAGCATCACCTGAATTAATTAGACAACATTGCATTATCCTCGTCGGCTAGCCTAGATGAGTGGTAACGTGTTTGCCTAGTATGCAGTGAACCTCGATTCGGTCCTCGATTGAGTTGGAGATTTTCTCCACTCTTGGACTGGGTGTTGCGTTGTTCTCACCAGTATTGCATCATCACGGACGTGCAAGTCGCCCATTGTGGCGTTACCTGACATAAAACATAACGCGGCAGCCGAACTTCCCTGGATGGAACCGTATGGTCATCAATACCATATCCTCGTTTTGATTCTGTTGATGTTCGTCCTCCTTTCAAGACCTGTACACTCTGTTCAACTGCTCTTCCAAGTCTTTTGCTGTCTCTGACAGAATTACGTTGTCATCGGCAAACCTCAAAGTCTAAGAAGAAGACCCTGGACTTTAATTAATACTTAGTACTGTAACTGACTCATGTGTTCTACCTTTAAGAAATTATTTTCTGATTTTAAAACTGTAGCTTGTAAATCATGTTTGGGCGTTTTAAACTATCGAAAGTATGTGAACCCCTTTCGGAGCCGCTAGGCTTGTTAGTCCTATGTCAAATAATTTTGTCTGAAGTATTTGAAGACTACACGGAAAGAAGGGATTATGTCCAAATCTCACGAGAGTTAGTGGTATCATTATGAAGTTCATCAGATGTACTTTCAGTTGGGTGAACTTAAATGACTGTGATGAATATAGTCACGGCGTTATAACCAGATTAAAATATGGTATACACGGATAAAATGGTCAAGTCCGCCCAATACATGGACAGAAAGAGTGAATTCCAGCAGGTGCGGATTTCTGAGCTGTATTGATTTTTTTGTCTGCTTTTATGGAAGTCTCATTGTTGAATTTGTTCAACGCAAAGTCATTGTTGACCTTTCCTATGTACTGTCGAATCTAACACGGGGCAGATTTGACATTAGCTTCTTTGCTTTGTGCTGTGGTGGAACTAAATTTCGTGCCATGATTTGTGCTACACAGGGCAGCCTTGACAATCACTTCAGCGCTTTGTGGTGTGGTAGATAGAATTGAATTTCATGTAAAATCCAACTGAGGTCAGTGTTTCAACTGGTGATGGAATATCAAGCTGCAGTGGTGAGTCTAGAAAAAGACAGAGCTACAGTAGACAACCTAAAGTATCTAAAAAGCTAAGAACAACGTCACATGAAAAAGGAGAGCATTGAAATTGCAAGAAGAGTTATACTGAATTGCTAACTGATGCAGAGAAGTCTACATTAATATCCAATTTCAACTTGCTGAAGGACTGGAATTAGCAATGTTGTCACCTGACAGGAATGATTTCTGTTGACAATGTACAACGCCAACGGCCTCGCAGAGATGAGACAGTAGCTACTTTTAGTGATTTTACATTTCATTATGAGGTCACAATAATGAGAAACAATATTGTGACAGAATTGTCTGTTTGTCAAAAGGCCTTTATATCACTGCATGGTATTTCAAAGAAAAGAGCAGAAACTATCAAAAATTCCTTAGAAAATGAAGGCAAGGCGCCAGTTGATAAACGAGGGAAACACAGAAATCAAGTTCTTAAACTTTCAACAGAAAAAGAGCAAAACACCTGCCCTCACATGAAGTCATTTAAAGGACAGATCAGTCATTACAGCATAAATAAAACACAGAAACTGTATCTGCCTGAAGAACTCACCATCAAGAAGATGTTTGACACGTTTCAAGAGACACAGTCTACTAGTTCCGTATCATATGAAACTTATCGTAAAATACTTAATACAAAATTTAACATCTCATTCGGTTTCCCTCGAAGTGATACATGCAGTACTTGTGATAAGTTTTATGTATCTTTCAAAGCTCACACACGAAATGGATGGAAAGGAGCACGACTCACGTCCGGTACTCACAGCTTTACTTCTGCCAGTACCTCGTCTCCTACCTTCCAAACTCTACAGTAGCTCAGACGGTAGAGCACTTGCCCGCGAAAGGCAAAGGTCCCGAGTTCGAGTCTCGGTCGGGCACACAGTTTTAATCTGCCAGGAAGTTTCATATCAGCGCACACTCCGCTGCAGAGTGAAAATCTCATTCTGGAAACATCCCCCAGGCTGTGGCTAAGCCATGTCTCCGCAATATCCTTTCTTTCAGGAGTGCTAGTTCTGCCAGGTTCGCAGGAGAGCTTCTGTAAAGTTTGGAAGGTAGGAGACGAGGTACTGGCAGAAGTACAGCTGTGAGTACCGGTCGTGAGTCGTGCTTCGGTAGCTCAGATGGTAGAGCACTTGCCCGCGAAAGGCAAAGGTCCCGAGTTCGAGTCTCGGTCGGGCACACAGTTTTAAAGTTTTAATCTGCCAGGAAGTTTCATATCAGCGCACACTCCGCTGCAGAGTGAAAATCTCATTCAATGATGGGTGACAGCTGTCACTGGCACGACCAAAAGTATAACAAAGATTAACGTGACTGCTGCTGGGTTAACGTGAGCGACTTAAGACCTAATAAATAAAATTACTGGATTTGGTAGTGAGGTTCGACCCCCCTACCCTCCCCCCTCCTCCCCCACTACTCCTTGTACATAAACACCTGCTTAGGCCGGTATTACACTATCAAATTTCTTTGTCCAATTTCTTTATCAAATATCTTTGTTAAAGAAATTCGATGGTGTAATAGGGAACTTTATCAAATGTCGTCAAATATTTGATCAAATCTAGGGCCATGCTGTAGATTTGATCAAAGAAGTCACTTGTCTTCTGTTCACTGCAATGCGACATGTTACCACGTGGACCGCTAGCATCGCTGCAGCGTTCTGTCATCTGTAGTGCTTTTATAAGTACTGCCGGTAAATACAATTGGTGTGTATCGACAACTACAAAATTAAGAGAGATGTGTGAAGCTAATGAGGAGCTTTACAATGTGAGGTACCCTGAATACAAAAGTAGATTAAGAAGATTGGAGACCTGACCTAATCTGACCTAACCTAGCAGGCCGGGGTAGCCGAGCGGTTCTAGGCGCTACAGTCTGGAACCGCGTGACCGCTACGGTCGCAGGTTTGAATCCTGCCTCGACATGGATGTGAGTGATGTCCTTAGGTTAGTTAGGTTTAAGTAGTTCGAAGTTCTAGGTGATTGATGACCTCAGAAGTTAAGTCCCATAGTGCTCAGAGCCATTTGACCCATTTTTTGACTTAACCTAAACCAACCTAACTCTCTGCTGTAGCAAGGAATCGGAGTGTTGCAGTGAGCCTGTCTTCTACAGATATAGCTGTTCTTGAGCGAGTGTTGTACTTTGTGATATGAGGACACACTTCACTGTGCACATACAGAAATGTATGCTCATTCATTCTTAAGTAATTGACGTACGACTTGACGCCCTCCACTATAAGCTCACATAACGAGTTTTGTTGAATGCTTTTATTGTGTCGTCGTAAAACCCACACCTTCACCCGGGTACGTTTCCTTTCCCCCCCCCCCCCCCCCCTTCTTCTCTTCCACATGTGCACACAGTGCAATTGTGGTACATGGAACTGCTGCGGTTAATAACAAGTTGTTGTTGTCAGGCATCTTGAACTTGGATGAAAAATATAACAGTGTAATACCCCGTTTTAGCGCTACGTCAAAGATCTTTGTCAAATACCGGGTGATCAGAAAGTCAGTATAAATTTGAAAACTGAATAACTCACGGAATAATGTAGACAGAGAGGTACAAATTGACACACATGCTTGTAATGACATAGGGTTTTATTAGAAGCAAAAAAATACAAAAGTTCAGAAAATGTCCGAGAGATGGCGCTTCATCTGATCAGAATAGCAATAATTAGCATAACAAAGTAAGACAAAGCAAAGATGATGTTCTTTACAGGAAATGCTCAATATGTCCACCATAATTCCTCAACAATAGCTGTAGTTGCGGAATAATGTTGTTAACAGCACTGTAAAGCACGTCCAGAGTTATGGTGAGGCATTGGCGTCGGATGTTGTCTTTCAGCATCCCTCTAGATGTCGGTCGATCACGATACACTTGCGACTTCAGGTAACCCCAAAGCCATTAATCGCACGGACTGAAGTCTGGAGAGCTGGGAGGCCAAGCATGACGAAAGTGGCGGCTGAACACACCGATCATCACCAAACGACGCGCGGGAGAGATCTTCCACGCGTCTAGCAATATGGGGGATGGAGCGCAATCCTGCATAAACATCGTACGTTCCAGCAGGTGTTTATCAGCCAGGCTGGGGATGATGCGATTCTGTAACATATTGGCGTACCTCTCACCCGTCGACGGTAGCAGTTTTGCTGTCCAGCGCCATCTGTCTGACGTTTTGTGACCTTTGTTTTTTTTGTTCTAATAAAACCCCCATGTCATTTCAAGCATGTGTGTCAATTTTTACCTCTCTATCTACATTATTCCGTGGTTTATTACGTTTTCAAATTTATACTGACTTTCTGATCACCTGGTATATTTGACGATTATTTGATCACAGCTTTGATCAAGTCTTTGACAAAGGAATTTGATAGTGTAATACGAGCCTTACTGACAGTCGTGCCTCCCACGAGCTATTCGTGAGAGGAACAAGGAGAAGGGGTAGTTAGTGGTACCAGAAGTATCCTTCGCCACACACCATGAGGTGGCTTGCAGGCTATTCGTGTATACAGGGTGTTACAAAAAGGTATGGCCAAACTTTCAGGAAACATTTCTCACACACAAATAAAGAAAAGATGCTATGTGGACATGTGGTCGGAAACGCTTAATTTCCATGTTAGAGCACATTTTTGTTCGTCAGTATGTACTGTACTTCCTCGATTCACCGCTAGTTGGCCCAATTGAAGGAAGGTAATGTTGACTTCGGTGCTTGTGTTGACATGCGACTCATTGCTCTATAGTACTAGCACCAAGCACATCAGTTCCTAGCATCAACAGGTTAGTGTTCATCACGAACGTGGTTTTGCAGTCAGTGCACTGTTTACAAATGCGGAGTTGGCAGATGCCCATTTAATGTATGGGTTAGCACGGGGCAATAGCCGTGGCTGGCGTGGTACGTTTGTATCGAGACAGATTTCCAGAACGAAGGTGTCCCGACAGGAAGACGTTCGAAGCAATTGATCGGTGTCTTTGGGAGCACGGAACATTCTAGCCTATGACTTGCGGCTGGGGAAGACCTAGAACAACGAGGACACCTGAAGTGGACGAGGCAATTCTTCGTGCAGTTGACGATAACCCTAATGTCAGCGTCAGAGAAGTTGATTCTGTTCAAGGTAACGTTGACCACGTCACTATATGGAGAGTGCTACGGGAGAACCAGTTGTTTCCGTACCATGTACAGCGTGTGCAGGCACTATCAGCAGCTGATTGGCCTCCACGGGTACACTTCTGCGAATGGTTCATCCAACAATGTGTCAATCCTCATTTCAGTGCAAATGTTCTCTTTACGGATGAGGCTGCATTCAAATTTTAAATTTTCACAATCAACATGTGTGGGCTGACGAGAATCCGCACGCAATCGTGCAATCACGTCATCAACACAGATTTTCTGTGAACGTTTGGGCAGGTATTTTCGGTGATGTCTGGATTGGGCCCCATGTTCTTCCACCTACGCTCAATGGAGCACGTTATCATGATTTCATACGGGATACTCTACCTGTGCTGCTAGAACATGTGCCTTTACAAGTACGACACAACATGTGGGTCATGCACGATGGAACTCCTGCACATTTCAGTCGAAGTGTTCGTACGCTTCTCAACAACAGATTCGGTGACCGATGAATTGGCCTCCACGCTCTCCTGACCTCAACCCTCTTGACTTTCATTTATGGGGGCATTTGAAAGCTCTTGTCTACGCAACCCCGGTACCAAATGTAGAGACTCTTCGTGCTCGTATTGTGGACGGCTGTGATACAATACGCCATTCTCCAGGGCTGCATCAGCGCATCAGGGATTCCATGCGACGGAGGGTGGATGCACGTATCCTCGCTAACGGAGGCCATTTTGAACATTTCCTGTAACAAAGTGTTTGAAGTCACGCTGGTACGTTCTGTTGCTGTGTGTTTCCATTCCATGACTAATGTGATTTGAAGAGAAGTAATAAAATGAGCTCTAACATGTAAAGTAAGCATTCCCTGACACATGTTCACATAACATATTCTCTTTCTTTGTGTGTGAGGAATGTTTCCTGAAAGTTTGGCCGAACCTTTTTGTAACACCCTGTATGGAGAATCTAACGACGATTTTGGACTGTAGTGAACTGGTGCCCCCTCAACCTCATTGGAGTGTTGCAGATGAGGAAGGACACTGAAAGGAACTTGGCAGAAGGCAGCCTGGCCTTGAAACCAATTGACGTAGCGCCCCCCACTCCCCGCTCCGGCAGCAGATAACGTCACGCCGCTGTGCGACTGCAGCGCTCATCAGTGTGTGGGGAGCGGCAGCGAGCAGTACCCAGTCGGCGACATGAGCTTCGGGACCGCGGACGGCGACGAGGCCGGCTCGGCAGCTGCGGCCGCCCCCAGCAGGGAGCGGGAACTGCAGCTGCAGCTGCACCGCCAGCTGAGCCCGCAGCCGCCCGAGGCGGCAGAGCGCAGGCGCAGCGCCGGCGACAGCGACCGCGCCGACGTGCACGTGTGCGTGGCGCCGGCCGGCGACTGCCCGGGCGCGGAGGCTTGCAGGCGCACGGCCGCGGGCCAGCTGGTGGCGGCGGTGCTGCCGCAGCGCGCACAGCGGCTCGGCCGCGTCGCCGTCGAGCGCTGCCGCGGCGTGCACCTGGGCCACGTCACCTACGTGCTGGGGCCCGTCAACTTCACCAGGGTCCTGCAGAAGAACACCATCTCCCAGCAGATCATCGTCACGTCCGACGACGCTCCCGGTTAGTATCAAAGTAAAAGTCAGAAATTAATGTGATATTGGGATGATACTTCGCTATAAAACTTCCCTGCAACTCCCTTGACAAAGATCAAAGATCTATTGTAGAAATAATTCAAAAGCCAAGATCACTTAAATACTGTTTTCTGGATAACTGGTTTCAACAAACTAAAGGTGCCATCATCGGATCTGTATATAGATTAACATTTATAAACCATTTGGATACAACGATACATGAGGCAGACCATCTGATATAAAATCATTGTCACAAAAATTAAGACAAGTTCTGATTCCTCTTCCATTCGTCCAGCAGGAGCAGTAACAAATAATGTGATGGCTCTGAGCACTGTAGGACTTAACTGCTGTGGTCATCAGTCCCCTAGAACTTAGAACTACTTAAACCTAACTAACCTCAGGGCATCACACACATCCATGCCCGAGGCAGGATTCGAACCTGCGACCGTAGCGGTCACGCGGTTCCAGACTGAAGCGCCTTTAACCGCACGGCCACATCGGCCGGCAATTAATGTGATCCAAGATCCATTGTAAGTGTCACGATGTATGATGGGGCAAACTGAAACACGTAACTGTTTCGAAACAAATGAAACAGTACAATGTAATCCAGAATGAGATTTTCACTCTGCAGCGAAGTGTGCGCTGATATGAAACTTCCTGGCAGATTAAAACTGTGCGTGCCGACCGAGACTCGAACTCGGCACCTATCCTTTCGGGGGCAAGTGCTCTACCATTTTTTTTTTTATCGTTGTGTTTGGTCGTTGCGGATGTCACATGACATCCGTTCGAGTTCGTTTTGTTGATCCTTCCACTCAGATTTTGATTACAGAGGCCAACCAGCTTTCTGACCGAACACGCTCAGCTACCGTGTCGGCTTTCTCATTTTGATCGTTTTCGTTCGTTTCATCTGCTCGGGGCGGACGTCGCAAGACATCCGTTTCAGTTCGTCGTTGATCCATTAACTCAGTTTTTTTATTACAGAGGGCAGCTAACCCTCTGACCGAACACGCTGAGCTACCGTGCCGACAGGAGAGCTTCTCTAAAGTTTGGAAGGTGGGAGACGAGGTACTGGCAGAAGTGAAGCTGTGGGGGCCGGGCGTGAGTCGTGCTTCGGTAGCTCAGATGGTGCCGGCACGGTAACTCAGCGTGTTCGGTCAGACGGTTAGCTGCCCTCTGTAATAAAAAGGACTGAGTTAATGGATCAATAACGAACTGAAACGGGTGTCTTGCGACGTCCACACTGAGCAGATGAAACGAACGAAAACGAGCAAAATAAAATTAAAAAAAAAAGAAAAAGCATGGTAGAGCAATTGCCCGCGAAAGGAAAGGTCCCGAGTTCGAGTCTCGGTCGGCGCACGCAGTTTTAATCTGCCAGGAAGTTTCAGTACAATGTAATGTTTCGAAACGCTGTTTCGAACAGTGAAACAGTTTGTGTTTTGTTATCTAATAAACCTACACTTTTTATCATCTTGAATGTCTACTGTATAAGTATGTCCATATAAACACATATGAGGTGCGAGAGCGCTAATCATATCGCAGAAAGTATGAAACTATCACTTAGCCGTCTTGGCAGTTTCGTGTTTCCTGCAGCAAATGCGCTGCTTTCGTGTCGTGTGACTTTCATACTTTTCAATTGGCTGAGGACAACCATGGCTGAAGACAGAAGAACCACCACGAACGGAGCTGGAGGTGGGAGGAAACTGCAGAAACAACGCATATGCTACTGGGATTCCCACATTCCGTTAGTATGGGTAATATACCCATCCTGCTAATTTCCATGCACACAAAGGGAATCATTGTGGATAATAGGCACAGTGACTATAGTCTCACAAATAATGACAAATAATTCGAATAAATAACAAAATATAACAGAACAAAGTTTTGTCTTTCAAGGTGTTTCGAACCGTTACTATATAAATTCACCATGTTTGCCAGCCCTTCCCGTTCACCATTACACTATCAGTGATATCTCAAACAGATTGCTTGCAATTATACCTACATCTCTAGTAACTGTCACTCTACGCCTTTTTTTATTCGAAATGTTGTAGGCTTACTTGCGTTTCCTAATATGATTACTGTACACGAACAGAGAAGCGTATGTTGTAAAAAAAGTGTAATTTAACTGAATGATTTTCACATATTTATTATTGTGAATGTGTATAGTACGCGTTGTTTTATTGTTTGGTTAGTGTTTATAAAGCAGATGTTACGCCATTTCGGAATAGGAGAGTCAGCTAGAAACGAAGCTTTATTTTCGGATATCTTAAGCTTCATACTATTGCTTGTCAAAAAGAATTCGACACTCTTGAAAGTGTTTCACGAAGTAGTATGTTGTGTTTCAGTACCTGTGCTCGAGATCGAATCTGGTCCGGTTATCCGAGACAGGGTCGGAATGAAACACCACTGTTTCGAAACAGTGAACCACAGCCGTTCCGAAACACTGAAACAGTTCCACGCATCGATACACTGTATCGAAACATAGAAGCAGTGGCCAAGTCTAGTAGCTACATCTACATTTATACTTCGCAAGCCACCCAACGGTGTGTGGCGGAGGGCACTTTACGTGCCACTGTCACTACCTCCCTTTCCTGTTCCACTCGCGTATGGTTCGCGGGAAGAACGACTGCCGGATAGTCTCTGCGCGCGCTCGAATCTCTCTAATTTTACATTTGTGATCTCCTCTGGAGGTATAAGAAGGGGAAAGCAATATATTCGATACCTCATCCAGAAACGCACCCTCTCGAAACCTGGATAGCAAGCTACACCGCGATGCAGAGCGCTTCTCTTGCAGAGTCTGCCACTTGAGTTTGTAACGCTATCACGCTTACCAAATAACCCTGTGCCGAAACGCGCCGCTCTTCTTTGGATCTTCTCTATCTCCTCTGTCAACCCGACCAGGTACGGATCCCACACTGATGAGCAATACTCAAGTATAGGTCGAACGAGTGTTCTGTAAGCTACCTCCTTTGTTGATGGACTACTTTTTCTAAGGACTCTCCCAATGAATCTCAACCTGGCACCCGCCTTACAAACAATTAATTTTATATGATCATTCTACTTCAAATCGTTCCATACACATACTCCCAGATATTTACAGAAGTAACTGCTACCAATGTTTGTTGCGTTATAATATAAACATACAATAATGGATCCTTCTTTCTATGTGTTCGCAATACGTTACACTTGTCTATGTTAACGGCCAGTTGCCACTCCCTGCACCAAGTGCCTATCCGCTGCAGATCCTCCTGCATTTCGTTGCAGTTTTCTAATGCTGCAATTTCTCTGCATACTACAGCATCATTCGCGAAAATCCGCATGGAACTTCCGACACTATCTACTAGGTCATTTATATATATTGTGAAAAGCAATGGTCCCATAACAGCCGGCCGGAATGGCCCTGCGGTTCTAGGCGCTACAGTCTGCAACCGCGTGACCGCTACGGTCGCAGGTTCGAATCCTGCCTCGGGCATGGATATGTGTGTGTGATGTCCTTAGTTTATTTAGGTTTAAGTAGTTCCAAGTTCTAGGGGAGTGATGACCTCAGATGTTAAGTCCCATAGTGCTCAGAGCCATTTGAACCATTTTTTTGTCCCATAACACTCCCCTGTGGCACGCCAGAGGTTACTTTAACGTCTGTAGACGTCTCTCCATTGAGAACAACATGCTGTGTTCTGTTTGCTAAAAACTCTTCAATCCAGCCACACAGCTGGTCTGATATTCCATAGGCTCTTACTCTGTTTATCAGGCGACAGTGCGTAAGTGTAGGGAACGCCCTCCGCAAGTCAAGGAAAATGGCATCTACCTGGGAGCCTGTAACTAAAATTTTCTGGGTCCCACGAACAAATAAAGCGCGTTGGGTCTCACACGATCGCTGTTTCCGGAATCCATGTTGGTTCCTACACAGTAGATTCTGGGTTTCCAGAAATGACATGATACGCGAGCATAAAACATGTTCTAAAATTCTACAACAGATCGATGTCAGAGATATAGGCCTATAGTTTTGCGCATCTGCTCCACAACCCTTCTTGAAAACTGGAACTATCTGTGCTCTTTTCCAATCATTTGGAGCCTTCCGTTCCTCTAGAGACTTGCGGTACACGGCTGTTAGAAGGGGGGCAAGTTCTTTCGCGTACTCTGTGTAGAATCGAATTGGTATCCCGTCATGTCCAGTGTACTTTCCTCTGTTGAGTGATTTCAGTTGCCTTTCTATTCCTTGGACACTTATTTCGATGTCAGCCGTTTTTTCGTTTGTGCGAGGATTTAGAGAAGGAACTGCAGTGCGGTCTTCCTCTGTGAAACAGCTTTGGAAAATGTTCAGATGTGTGTGAAATCTTATGGGACTTAACTGCTAAGGTCATCAGTCCCTAAGCTTTCACACTACTTAACCTAAATTATCCTAAGGACGAACACACACACAACCATGCCCGAAGGAGGACTCGAGCCTCCGCAAACAGCTTTGGAAAAAGGTGTTTAGTATTTCAGCTTTACACGTGTCATCCTCTGTTTCAATGTCATTATCATTCCAGAGTGTCTGGATATGCAGTCTCGATCCACTTACTGATTTAACGTAAGACCAGAACTTCCTAGGATTTTCTGTCAAGTCGGTACATAGAATTTTACTTTCGAATTCACTGAACGCTCTACGCATAGCGCTCCTTACTCCAACTTCGACATCGTTTAGCTTCTGTTTGTCTGAGAGGTTGTAGCTGCGTTTAAATTTGCAGTGAAGCTCTCTTTGCTTTCGCAGTAGTTTCCTAACTTTGTTGTTGAACCACGCCGGGTTTTTCCCGTCCCTCACAGTTAGTATCGTCACTTGCTCAGCATTTTTCTGTGGTTCAGCGATATTTTCACAAAGTAAAGCTGTCAGCACATGGTCCGCGTTTTTTAAACGTCAACGCTGAGGATGTCGAATTCACCCGCCAGGTTAGCCGAGCCCGTTAACGCGCTGCTTCCTGGACTCGGGTAGGCGCGCCAGCCCTGGATCGAATCCTCCTGGTGGGTTAACGACGAGGATGTGATTTTTAGGCGGTTTTCCACATCCCCCCAGGTGAATACCCGGCTGGTCCCCACGTAGCGCCTCAGTTCCACGGCTCGAAGACATCTGAACACTTTCGCACTTTTCCAAGGAGTACACTAGTCGCAGACAGTTGGGGGGTGGGGGGGGGGGGGGTACGGGGTGGCGGCGGGAAGGGCATCCAGCAACCCCTTTCCACTAACGTTGCCAAATCCGTTCCTAACAATGCCACCCTGCGTCAGTGCGGGACATGGTACCAATGAAAGAAGAAAGAAAGAAAGCTGAGCATGACGAGTTCAGTGTACTGCCACAGTCCAACATAACAGTCACGACACTCTCAGTCATTTTTGTTATCCACTGCGATAGCAGCGCGCCGAGGGGCCAGCAAGCGACACTTCTTAATACGATATCGGATGAATGCGAATAATACCGTTTATATTGATTTGTACACTGTTTATATAATAGGAAGTGTGTGCACTCACTCACTCCGTCTTCAGGCCACGAGTGACCTACTGGGACCATCCGACGGCCGTGTCATCCTCTGTGGAGGATGCGGTAAGGAGGGGCGTGGGGTCAGCACACCACTCTCACAGTCGTAAGATGGTATTATTGACTGAAGTCGCTACTGTTCGGTCGAGAAGGTCCTCAATTGGCATCACGAGGCTGAGTGCACCCCGAAAAATGGCAACAGCGCATGGCGGCCTGGATGATCACCCATCCAAGTGTCGACCACGCCCGACAGCGTTTAACGTCGGTGGCCTCACGGGAACCGGTGTATCCACTGCGGCAAGGCCGTTGCCCTGGAAGTGTGTGAAGTGACATAAAAATCGACAATAAATAATAAATTACATCAAATTTGCCATTCTTTAATTTCAAAATGACTCTGAGAGATATGAAAAGGTACATCACAGGACGGTTACGATTCTCTTGTAACGTACAGATATTTACTGAAGAAAGTCGTTTCTCTTTAATAACAAACAGTTCCCAGTTAATACCGGAAGACCTGGCGTGTTTCAGAAAGACGACCTACATCTACCCAACAACGCGAGGTTTTTTCCCACACACTTTCGGCGAAATCTGTGGATGTGGAACGTAGGAAAAATTAATGGAATGTAATACCTACATCATTAAGGATGCCAAATAGGCTACCACATCTATAGGTGAAAGGAAAACCACACAGACGTGATGATAAAACGTCGAACGCAATAAAACTGCTTCCCAACGCAGTAGAAACCGTTGCGGAATCGCAACAGTTGCTAGATCTCTGGGCCGAAATGGCATGAATGTTCAACACGCTCGCTTTTTAAGCAAAAGTAATTATATTTACAAAAACATTCCTACAGTAGAAAATCGAGCGAAGTTTATGATTGGGTCTACTCAACAAAAAAATTGTACATGGCAAGGAAAGTGCCTGTCATAATAAGAGCTGACAACAACTGAAATTATGCTTCTCATGCTTAAAATATTTTGTTTTATTCTATTGCTTTCAGCGGAATAAGCTGTGATTGTACACATATTCTTAAGTATTTCTTCGTGGGTAAGTTGTAGCTTATGTCACTGAAATCTACATCTACATCCACAAGCCACCGTAAGGGGCGTGGCGGAGGGTACCCTGTACCACTACTTGTCATTCCCCCTCCTATTTCACTCGCAAATAGAGCGAGGGAAAACGACTGTCTGTAAGTCTCCGTATGATCCCTTATTTCTCGTATCTTACCTTCGTGGTCCTTTCGCGTGATGTATGTTGACGGGAGTAGAATAGTTCGGCAGTCAGCTTCAAATGCCGGTTCTCTAAATTTTCTGAATAGTGTTTCCAGGAAAGGACGCAGCCTTCCGTCCAGGGATTCTCATTTGAGTTCCCGAAGCTAAAGTATTGTTCGAATCTACTGGTAACAAACCTAGTAGCCCTCCTCTGAATTGATTCGATGTCTTCCTTCAATCCGACCTCGTACAGATCCCAAACACTCGAGCAGTACTCAAGAACAAGTCGCACAGGTGAACCAATATTTCCTAAAATTCTCCCCATAAACCGAAGTCGACCATTTGCCTTCCATTCCATAGTTATCATATGCTCGTTCCACTTCATATCGTTTTGCAACGTTACCCCCAGATATTTAAACAACTTGACTGTGTCAAGCTGGACACCAGTAATACTGAATCCGAACATTGCAGGTTAGTTCATCCTACTCATCCGCATTAACTTACGTTTTTTTTTTTTTTTTTTTTTTTTTTTTTTTTTTTTTTTTTATAGGGCTAGCTGCCATTCATCACATCAGTGAGATTTGGCTATTTTTATCTTTATTTCACGATCATTCACGTCTCTTGCTAATCTACTGTAACTTGGTACATAAAAACATAATAACCACTTCGTATTAACATTAACACTTACGTATTAAAGGGCATAGGTGTTTCTTTCTAGAAACGAGAAATTCTTAAGCCGTCAGCACACGGATCGTGCTGTTGCAAGTCAACGTTGAGCGTGCTGACTTCAACATGCTGCTGAACACTTAGAAACAACGCGACCAGTGTACGGGCTACGTGTGTCTCAATGTGGTATGCGCGAACTCAGCGCTCCCAGCGGCGTTAGTTGGCTGTATCTAACTACGCTGCTCGTATTTTTCTTTCTGTTGTGGGCCCACATATAAATAAAAACGTCAGTATCCATTTTTGGGATAACCATGCTAATTATGGTGGCCTTGAAGCTTTCCCTGATGCAAACATCTTGGCTTGGAAGACATGGAGTATAGCTGAGAGCAGAGGACTGCTTGCTAAGTGTCCCTATGGTACTTTGGTGTCAGACAAGCCTTTTACTTTGTCTACAAGAAGAAAGGAGAAGCTCAATGCTGAGGAGTACCTGTTTATTTGGGCGAAAGTAGGCAACAACAACTGTAAAATAAAGATTACTGGTGACTGTAAGTCAAGAAGGAAAGTACAAGGTGTATTCCGACAGTGAGGTCCGGTTAGGCGTGAAATTAAAATCACTGTGAAAATCCGATGGAACTTTGCGCAGATGTGTTGCACAGTGTCTTTGTTTGCCTGTCGATCGCTTCACCTCGCTCTTTTCAGTTCAGAGCGCAAAGTGATCACGTAGAAATACCTACAACAACAGTGTCCCTGCCAAGCATCTGGATTTGGCGAGAGATTGCGCCTGAAGCCATGCACCCTGCATAACTTAAATGTCGTGTTTCTTTCTTCAGGACAATTATCAGCCACATTCTGCAGGGGCAGTGAAGACGCTCCTGCAGCGTTTTCGACAGGGAGTGTTTGATCGCCCACAATACAGCCCTTAATTGGTTCCTTCCGTTGTTCATCTCTGCTCACAAGAACCGCAGGCTACGAGGACAACATTTTGCCACAAACAACGTAACGTAGACTAGCGTAGAGAATTGGCAGAAAGCACAGGCGGCTACTTTCTGTCACGAGGGTACTGGAAAGTTTGTACAACGCCATGACAAAGGTGTAAGTTGGAGCGACGTCTAATCAGAGAGGTAGCTTGAGGGTGTGGCTAACTGTCGCGAGTAAAAATTTTTTAATTTTCATTGTGTTTTTCATTTCGCGACAGATCGGACCTTACTATCCAAACAGCCCTCGAACCATGTCCGGTCAATAACGACATCACCCTATAAAAGTTCCATTGTAAGTAGTGCGATACAAATTTACGACAGTTCTCCGTAAAAAGATAAAAATTATCATTCTCACCTTTTAGTAAAACAGTAAGGTCATTATTACTTAATCACTGTTCCTACTCAGTAGCAGAATGTTTACAACATACACTACTGGCCATTAAAATTGCTACACCACGAAGATGACGTGCTACAGACGCGAAATTTAACCGACAGGAAGAAGATGCTGTGATATGCAAAGGATTAGCTTTTTAGAGTATTCACACAAGGTTGGCACCGGTGGCGACAGCTACAACGTGCTGACATGAGGAAACTTTCCAACCGATTTCTCATACACAAACAGCAGTTGACCGGCGTTGCCTGGTGAAACGTTGTTGTGATGCCTCGTGTAAGGAGGAGAAATGCGTACCATCACGTTTCCGCCTTTGATAAAGGTCGGATTGTAGCCTATCGCGATTGCGATTTATCGTATCGAGACATTGCTGCTCGCGTTGGTCGAGATCCAATGACTGTTAGTAGATTATGGAATCGGTGGGCTCAGGAGGGTAATACGGAACGCCGTGCTGGATCCCAACGGCCTCGTATCACTAGCAGTCTTATCCGCATGGCTGTAACGGATCGTGCAGCCACGTCTCGATCCCTGAGTCAACAGATGGGGACGTTTGCACGACAACAACCATCTCCACGAACAGTTCGATGACGTTTGCAGCAGCATGGACCAGCAGCTTGGAGACCATGGCTGCAGTTACCCTTGACGCTGCATCACAGACAGGAGCGCCTGCGATGGTGTACTCAACGACGAACCTGGGCGCACGAATGGCAAAACGACATTTTTTCGGATGAATCCAAGTTCTGTTTACAGCATCATGATGGTCGCATCCGTGTTTGGCGACATCGCGGTGAACGCACATTGGAAGCGTGTATTCATCATCACCATACTGGCGTATCACCCGGCGTGATGGTATGGGGTGCCATTGGTTACACGTCTCGGTCACCTCTTGTTCACATTGACGACACTTTGAACAGTGGACGTTACATTTCAGATGTGTTACGACCCGTTGCTCTACCCATCATTCGATACCTGCGAAACCCTGAATGTCAGCAGGATAATGCACGACCGCATGTTGCAGGTCCTGTACAGGCCTTTCTGGATACAGAAAATGTTCGACTGCTGCCCTGGCCAGCACATTCTCCAAATCTCTCACCAACTGAAAACGTCTGGTCAATGATGGCCGAGCAAATGGCCCGTCACAATACGCCAGTCACTACTGTAGATGAACTGTGGTATCGTGTTGAAGCTGCATGGGCAGCTGTACATGTACACGCCATCGAAGCTCTGTTTGACTCAATGCCCAGGCGTATCAAGGCCGTTATTACGACCAGAGGTGGTTGTTCTGGGTAGTGATTTCTCACGATCTATGCACCCATATAGCGTGAAAATGTAATCATATGTCAGTTCTAGTATAATATATTTGTCCAATGAATACCCGTTTATCATCTGCATTTCGTCTTGGTGTAGCAATTTTAATGACTAGTAGTGTATAAAATACAAAACTTTTAAGATGATAGTGCAAAATATCTTACTGGAAGTTGTGCAAGATATCTTGTAGATTATGCCAATCGAACAAACTCACTCCTCAGAAAGAGCAGATTTATATTTTCGCAACATAGAATATTGTAGAAGACACTTTTATTAAAGTAACAAGAAAGTGTCAAACTATTTCAAAATGCCAAGATAAGCGGAAAGTTTTTACATCCAGTGGGATGCGATCCAGAAACGTATCCATTGTTTATAATTCTACGATGCTACTTGCTGGAAGCCACCGAAGATGAGCGATGCTATGTCGCCAGATACCGCAACCGCTTGAGAGCTCCTTGACAGCTATGCGTAATCATGCGTTTCAGCGCTTCTCTACAACCACACGAACGCCACGCGCTTGCATGTTGGCCATGAATTTGCAGTGTGCATCCGCACGATGCGCTAAGCTTAACACTGTAGGAAATGTTTTTTGCTGCAGTCGCGCTGCTAGCACCTGCCACATCGCATCTCGCTGCTTGCTGGGTGCGTTGTGGAATTTATGCTGCAACGTCGCTGCGCTCCCAACCAGGACAGCGAAATGGGGAAAATCCACGTCTCCGGTTTCTACGTTGTTAAAACACTTCCATGATAGGCAATAAAAACCTCAGACTCCATCTGCGTGTGAAACTTTTTTGCTTCAAACTTCTTACTGTTTGTCAAATATTTTTTTACTGTATTTTCACCTTGATGAGAAGTCATCAACTTTGTTCACAGCTTCAGCACTACGAAATACTTGTATTTTGTCAATGAGGACTACAGTTGTGGAGCCAAGAAGCAGCGTAGTTCCATTCGAATACATTTATTAGAGACAGATTTATCTCTGAGGTTATGAAAGAATGTTGCTCATTGTCTTTGAGCCGCTTATAACTAATTGCTGGTGTGCCACATAGACCACATTTTCTCGACACTGGAGAAATGTATAAATCCGCTTCCAAGTTTCAAACGAAATTCTATATGTCAGCTACATTTCGTATGTAGCAGTATAACATGCACCAGACATAAACTCATAATGACACGTATGTTTCATTGCAGACTACTCAAATTCCGTGTTGTGCTACTTAATTTCGAAATATCATAAACACCTGTAACTATTAACGAAAAATAGTCAGTTCATCATGAAGCTGACAAGTGAGGCTATAAGATGCGAAAGAACAATATTTTCAAACTGTTCACGTGCATCCAGCCACAATTTCGTTTTGGTGTACTTCATTTAAAAAGTACCGGTACCAGTTCCGAACTGATACAATTCATCATCAGATGCTTTCGTCATAACACGTTAGTTTATTTACAGGTTAGTTCTAGGCGCTTCAGTCCGGAACCGCACTGCTGCTACGGTCGCAGGTTCGATTCTTGCCTCGGGCATGGATGTGTGTGATGTCCTTAGGTTAATTAGGTTTAAGTAGTTCTAAGTCTAGGGGACTGGTGACCTCCTATAGTGCTCAGAGTCATTTGAACCATTTTTGAACAGGTTAGTTGCTCTAGGATAAAAGATGACTCACAGTTACAAAAGTGAAGTAATGACGGCCGCGCTGCAACCTGTGTTTGAACATGCGAAGAAGGCTTACGTGGAACAGTTGTTTTTATAGTTTTTCTCCAGTGCGTCAAATTCATAGCGTTGTTCGTATTTTCGTGGACGCTTGCACACACAAAACGCACACACAAACACACACATTTATTTTCATTGTTATACACTTTCGTTGGACTACTAAAACAAATTACCAGAGCACTCACTTATTTTGACTGACTTTTAAATTAAGAAAACAAATGCAGAGTGATTACAAAGTACATGAGTGTCAAAAGATGCTGCAGTACAGTGACACGTTAAAAGATAGAGAATTTCTGAAAAATGAGGCTCATATTACTGTTACATTAAACTGAACACGTATTTTTCATTAAATATAGTGCGTTGAATACAGATGATTAAATAGAATTTAGTTAGTTGCAGCATTACAAAGTTATTTTACAAAACGGTGGAGAGTGAAATATGGATAACAAGGCATGCAGAAACTGCATTGCTATTTGAACGTTACTGACCACAGAACTTAAAATGTATTTACGTTCAGTACCATGAAACTTATTGAGTATGGTGATCCATAGAGTATTATGGGATTTGTTACGTGATCTACATATATATGAAGAAACTTTATTTATGGTGGAGTGTGGAAAGTACTTTCTGGAAGCTTTCCAGAGAAAGACCATTAGCCGCTCAGCCTGCTCTTTAGGGGTGTGGTAAGGATAGTTGTTTTTGCGTGTGTACATTTCCACTTCTGCTAACAGATTAATTTTTCTCACCGAACAGTTTCTTTAAAATCGTTTAAAAAAATGTTGCCGGACTGCTTGCATTTTACTCTTAGTGGCACTGGTGTACCTTGACTAGCGAGCTGAATAGTGACCTCTGTGTGCTCCTGGAGGCGCTAAATAACTTCAGGTGTTAGCGCTATGATTCAGCATGCAGACTACACTCCTTCCTTTTGTTGTAATTTTACGGCTCTCGCGCCGCCAAATGACCCGTTTACAAGATACAACCGCTCTTGGTTGCATCTTCACTAGATCTTTTGTTCCGCACTGACGAGCAATACTCAAGAATCGGTCTATCAAGTACTGTAAAAACCACTTCGTTGCACAATCGGTACGCATGCGACAGCATGAGTACCTAATATCTTTCTAAACGCCGCGGATTCCGAGACGGCTACGCACAGCAAATGGTTGTAATTTTTACGATGTATTCCTAAAATCCCGATCTCGAACAACGATTAAAATTTCTTTCATATGATTATCCGTTTCCGAGGTTCAGAGCTAGCCCACTTGTACATGTAAAATACGCACGTAAAATACGGTGTGAGGCGAAAACGTAGTTTGTGAAGTAACGTAGCACGGAGAAATACGGTGTAAAGTGTCTCCGTTATCATCTGGGAACCCAAAGTTATAGCAATGAGGCGTATGAATTTTTTTTTTCCACGCAAAATTCAATCTGAGGTGTAAATTTAGTTTTGCGTTATTTCAGTTTCACATGAGTAAACTAAATTTTACTGGGTAAGATTATTTTCATATGAATTACATGCACTACTGCAGAAGGAATAAGAAATGAAGCAGCGGAAAAATGTTCCTGTCGGAGCTCAAAAAATGCAAATATGTTCCTGTTTATTTAACAGACTCTGACTGAAAAATAGGGTTCAAACTACGTCATTCTCCCTTCCTGAGAACGTTTAACAATTTTCCCAGTAATTTTGGCATGCAAAGATACTCGCAGTTTTTTATGCTGAGAAAGAAGAAGACTTTGGCGGTGGCAAAGGGACGGAAAAGTGATAAAGACTGGAAGGTAGTAGACAGTGGATGTGTTATAGAAAGAGTGAAGGATGCAGTGACAGTGGGTGAGAAAGAGAGCGACACAGTGCAGTGGAACATAGTTGACAGTGACAGAATAGTTCTAGGAAAAGCATGAAGGAGTCAGTGCCTGAGGGAGGGGGGGGGGGCGAGTGGAGAAATAAAGAGGAAGAAATAGTGGGAGTAGGTCAGAGCCAGTAATGATGAGACACATAGTGTATGACAATGACAATGAAAAAGAGAGAGATAGTGACCGCAAGAAGAGACAGCAGCAGTAGGAAGGAGGGAACGAAATAGTAGCAGCTGGAGAGAGCAAGAGAGAGAGAGAGAGAGGGAGTGAGGAGACTGTAGTGGTAGTACAGAACCAAGGGGACCGTTGCTGCAACACAGGAGAATGACTGAGAGATAATGACAATGAGGTGGGCTGAATGAACGAGAGACAAAGTGCAACTGATAATGGAAGGGTAGAAGCCACTTACAGCGACGCCAGGTGAGGGTGAACTGCAGTTATGGGAACTTGTGGGTGTGGGTTGCATGTTAAAAAGAGCGCGAATATGTTCGCATGCCAAAATCTTTACGAAAACGTTTGAAGGTGCCGAGAAAGATAGAATAAGACAGCTGGTACTCCACTTTTCAGTCAGAGTCTTTTAAATAAACAGGACTATATTCACATTTGGGGTCAACCGCCAATCCATCTACATCAGCACCCATACTCTGCAAACCACTGTGATGTGCGTAGCAGAGGGTACTTCCCATTGTACAATTTATTAGGTTTTCTTCCCGTTCCATTCGCGTATGGAACGCGGGAAGAATGATCGCTTCAACGCCTCTGCGTGCGCTGTTATTAGTTTCACCTCGTCCACGTTGTCCCTACAAGAACGATACGTTGGAAGCTGTGGTATATTCCTAGATTCACCACTAAAAGCAGGCTCTTGAAATTTTGTTAAGTAGACTTTCTGGAATAGTTTGCGTTTATCTTCAAGAGTCCGCCAGTTCAGTTCTCCAAGCATCTTCGCGACATACTCTCAAGAGCCTAACAAACCTGTGACCATTCTTGCTGTCTTTCTCTGTACACGTTCAGTATCCTCACTTAGCCCTGTTTGGTGTGGATTGCACACACTTGAGCAATATTCAAGGAATGTGTCACACAATTATTTTGTAAGCGAACTCCTTTGCAGACTGATTGCGTTTTCCTAGTATTTTACCGAAGAAGTCTGCCTTCTACTTCACCTACCACTAGAGCCTGTACGATAGCTGCATATCATATCCCTACAGATTGTTACAACCAGGTGTTTGTACGAGCTGATTCCAGCTGTGACTAACTGATATTGTAGTCAAAGGATACTACGTGTTTTCGCCGGCCGTTGGTGGCAGAGCGGTTCTAGGCGCTTCAGTCTGGAACCGCGCGACCGTTACGGTCGCAGGTTCGAATCCTGCCTCGGGCATGGATGTGTGTGATGTCTTTAGGTTAGTTAGGTTTAAGTAGTTCTAAGTTCTAGGGAACTGATGACCTGAGATGTTAAGTCTCATAGTGCTCAGAGCCATTTGAACCATTTTTGAACTACGTGTTTTCGTTTTTGATGTGTGAAGTTTTACATTTCTGAACATTTACAGTAAATTCGCAATCCTTACATCACTTTGAAATCTTATCAAGCTCAAACTGAATATTTGTGCGGCATTTTGCAGATAACCGCATCATTTGTGAAAAGATATCACGTTCGTGTGCGGCAGTTATCAATTCTTTCAACTTTGACAGGGTATGTTAATGTGAAAAACGCCGAGTTGTGGCGTTTTTCGGAGCTCCCCTATAACTGGTAGTTTTTTTTTAGTCAGTTTTCTGATTGGTTTGAGGCGCCCCTCCACGAATTCCTTTCCTGCGCCAACCTCTTTCATCCTACGTTGGGTGTATTCCAATCCCTGTCCTCCCTTACAGTTACTTCTACTGCCATGGAGGTTAATTCCTGGTGCCTTAACAGAGGGCCTACCATCCTGTCCTTTCTTTTTGCTGTGTGTTTTCTATATGCAGCTTCCCTCGCCGATTCTGCAGCGAGCCTCCTCACTCTTATCAGTCCACCTGACTTTCAACAGTCTTCTGTAGCTCCACATCTCAAACACTTCGATTGTTCCTGTTTTCCCTCTGTCCATGATTCACTGTCACACAATGCTGTGCTACAGACGTAGATTCTCAGAAATTTCTGCCTCGGATTAAGGACTATGTTTGACACCACTAGACTTCTTTTGGTCAGGAGTACCATTTTTGTCTGTGCTAGTAGGCTTTTATATCATTCTTGTTTCGTCTTTCATGGGTTATTTTGCTTCCAAGGTAGCGTAAGTCCTGAACTTCGTGACCACCAGTTTTCATTTGAAATTTCTCACTATTCTCTTTTCTGCTTCTTCTCGTTTCTTTTATGTCTTACCGGTTTACTCTTAACCTGTGTTCTGTATTCATTAGACTGTTCATTCCATCCGACAGAGCCTGTTAATTTCCTTCACTTTCAGTGAGGGTAGCACTGTCATCAGCGAATCCTGTCATTGATATCCCTTCATCCTGAATGTTAATCCCAGTCTTGATCCTCTCTTTTGTTTCATTTATCGCTCTTTCTATGTATGAATTGAGCACTATGAGCGAAAGTTTTCTTTGTTGGACTTCTTTGTTGGTCTCCCAATCTTATTGTTCCCTCCTGGTTCGAATAGGTATTGTATATCACCCTTGTTTCCCTATAGCTTACTTCCTGTTTGGGTAACTGAGTTAATGGCATAGTGGAAGGCAACTGTATAATACATGCAGTAAGTCGTCGCTTAATAAAGCACTGTGGTATTGAAACCATAGTTTTCGAGTTGTTAACAGCTTTACCTTTTAAGTATTCCGTGTTTCGTTCGATCTGTTAGAAAGTCCTGAATCCAGTCACAAGTGTTGTCCGGCAATCGTTAAGATCGCATTTGTACATTAATTGAGAGTACAGAACTGAATCAGTACATCTAATTTCGTTGTCAAGTTTCATCTACTCGTACATCTAGAGTTATATTTCGCAAGGAAGTTTCCAGTGCCTGGTCGAGGGTATTTCGTATCATTGTTAAGCATATTTTGTTCTATTTCATGCAGGTACCGTCCGAGGAAAAATGAATCGCCATTTGTACGCATCTGTGTGTGTTGTGTGTGTGTGTGTGTGTGTGTGTGTGTGTGTGTGTGTGTGTGTGTGTGTGTGCGTGCGTGCGTGCGCGAGTGGGTGGTGATGGTGCAGGCGCGAAAGGGGGGGGGGGGGGGAGAGGGTGCACTAGGGTGCATCATTTTGCTTGATATGACTGGTGCCCTGGTGCCTTTCTTATGTTGAATTTAGCAATCCCCTATCTGAATGGCTGCCCTGTCGTGTTGATAACAAGTGGACTCCCCCACTTCACATAACTACCTTGGTAATATGAGAAGCCACCAGCGGTCTACAATCTGGTACCTCGATAGAATCATTTCACTGACAATTCCATGAAAGGTAGTTGTCTACAAACGGACAGTAATGCTCTCTCCAACACTCAGTATACTGCATTAGAATAACTACCCAAAGGCTTAAATCAAGAAATAGCTTCCTCAGAGCTTCCAAGGTCTAAGATCAACAAACCCAGCCTTAAATGGAGATCCGTTCAAGTTAAAAAAAAGCCGTCACACGATGGAACCAGCAGAATAACTTGCCCTGGCCATCACGAAATCCCTTAATTAGGAACGGCATCAAAGACAACTGTCCTAAAATTAGGATAATCACTAACGCGTGACCTGTGCACTGGTGGTGAGGGCCGTCAACACAACTTATGTATTCTCTTCCTCATTGTCCCACTCAATACAGCCTCGAAGATCTCATGTCAGCAACTCCTAATGCAGCTTGACACTGCCTGATTCCAGATGAAACTAATAAGCTTTGTTATGTAATACATAATTGGAATACATAATTGGTGTTACAAGTGCCATACGTGTAGAATACTAGTCTTACAACTCGTACTTATTTCTTCTTTTTATTCGTAATCTGATGCATCTGACATACGTAAAGAAGACGAGAAGCTACAGATAGTAGCAGTGTGGGCCACCGTTGCATTTCCCCTCTTATTACTACTGTTCCAAACAACATGTCGCGAGCTGTGTCCCCAGAAAGCTTCCGGAAGAACGTATCAGCAGATCTGGGTGTCGACGAACACAGCAGGAAACCACAGTTCCTGGAGCTGACCGTGTTATCAAACACCAATCCCAGGCTCCCATTGCATCCTAGTCTTTATCAGAGTTCCACTGTAATCTGACATCCTCCGAAACAGAGAATCCTTCGGAACCGAGAACTAAAGCAATATGATGCGCTGCAGATCCAGAACGGCTGTTCACTGCAGCTGTCGGATCTTACCGTTCTACAGACTGGGGTAGCAGACCAAGCAAGATAATAATTAGATGTACAGTTACTTTGCTGTAATTGAAGTAATGAAGGTACAATGAATTCGGCTTGAGTTTGACAATATATAGGTATAAAGTTAAATGCTCATCACATCTGATCACATAGACTTCAAATAAAAAGTAAGCAAGATAAACTGTGCATGTTTTACAATATTCATTTTTCATGTTAATTCGCTGTGGCTTAGGAATATTAGATTTTCTGTTTAAGAGGTAGTTTCCTCATCGCCTCACGTGGTCTTGGCGTCTGCTGGCCGATGCGACGCCTGTTTAATTACAATGGAAATGCTACAAAAAATCCAACTTTGATTTTTATATCTCCGTTTCTAATCATAAAATGGAGATGAAATTTTAAACATGAGTTTCTGATTAAAAAAGTTTTCCGAATACCAAGAGCACAGTAAATCAATTAATTTAACAGTTATGCAAATTTTTAACTTTGGCTAGTATTATGGCTTGCTTAAATAGAATTGTAAGAGTTATCAATTATTTGTTGTTGTTGTTGTGGTCTTCAGTCCTGAGACATGTTTGATGCAGCTCTCCATGCTACTCTACCCTGTGCAAGCTTCTTCATCTCCCAGTACTTACTACAACCTACATCCTTCTGAATCTGCTTAGTGTATTTATCTCTTGGTCTCCCTCTACGATTTTTACCCTCCATGCTGCCCTCCAATGCTAAATTTGTGATCCCTTGATGCCTCAGAACGTCTCCTACCACCCTTCTTCTTGTCAAGCTGTGCCACAAACTCCTCTTCTCCCCAATTCTATTCAATACCTCCTCATTAGTTATGTGATCTACCCATCTAATCTTCAGCATTCTTCTGTAGCACCACATTTCGAAAGCTTCTATTCTCTTCTTGTCCATACTATTTATCGTCCATGTTTCACTTCCATACATGGCTACACTGCATAAGAATACTTTCAGAAACGACTTCCTGACACTTAAATCTATAGTCGATGTTAACAAATTCCTCTTCTTCAGAAACGCTTTCCTTGCCATTGCCAGTCTACATTTTATATCCTCTCTACTTCGACCATCATCAGTTATTTTTCTCCCCAAATAGCAAAACTCCTTTACTACTTTAAGTGTCTCATTTCCTGATCTAATTCCCTCAGCATCACGCGATTTAATTCAATCAGTATGAGCTTGAAATAAACACGACAAAGATAGAACTGTTGGTCGTAAGTAAGGAAAATATTACAGTAGTAAACTTAGTCATAAACCAAAAAACTATAGAAAGGGTAAAACAATGCACGTATCTTGGAACCATAATTAATGAAAATTGGGATAACTCGCAATAAATGAAGATTCGCGTCGGGAAAGCATGAATATGCTTCAGAAAATGAGTGCTGTCTTCAAAAGTCATAACCTAATCCTAAGAACAGAACGCAGATTTTTGCACTGCTATGTGTATTCTATGCTCCTATATGGGGTAGAGACATGAACCTTAAATGAAAACACGTAGAAGAAGCTGAAGGCCTTTGAATTGTGGCTTTATAAGCTGATCCTGAGAGTACCTCGGACCCAGAGAGTGACAAATGTAGAAGCTTTGAGAAGAATGAACGTGAAACACTTAAATTAATCAAGATAGTGAAATGCTGAAGGTTGCAATATCTAGGACACATCATGCGTAATACATATAGACATGATTTGCTACAAAAAATACTTCAAGGGAAAATCAACAGCAAAAGAGGACCTGGAAGAAGACGAATATCTTGGTTTGACAACCTTAGATGCTGGTTCAGTAGGTCTTCAACAGAACCATACCGTGTTGATACCAACAAAAGAAGAATAGCCGTGATGATCGCCAACATCTGAACCGGATAGGCACCGAAAGAAGAAGAAAATACTGACCATAGAAGGAAATTACTTGTGTAGTTTTTTTGTACATAATTTACTTCGAGATTGTTAGCTTTCAATACTAAATGTTTAACATGTATTCATTTTCACTTAATGTGGATTTTTGATAATACTACTAATATTTAGGATGAAACTTCCTGACAGATTAAAACTGTGTGTCGGACCGAGACTCGAACTCGGGACCTTTGCCTCTCGCGGGCAAGGGCTCTACCAACTGAGCTACCTAAGCACGACTCACGCCCTCTCCTCACAGCATTAATTCCACCAGAACCTCGTCTCCTACCTTCCAAACTTCACAGAAGCTTGGAAACGAGGTACTGGCGGAATTAAGGCTGTAGGAGGGGGCGTGAGTCGTGCTTGGGTAGCTCAGTTGGTTGAGCAATTGCCCGCGAAAGGCAAAGGTCCCGAGCTCGAGTCTCGGTTCGGCACACAGTTTTAATGTGCCAGGAAGTTTCATATCAGTGCACACTCCGCTGTACAGTGAAAATTTCATTCTAGAATATTTTGGATGTCTGTCTGGGCGAATGAGAGAATAAATGGCTACCGTATATATTTAATAAAGTAATTATTATTATTTATATGTCTCAAAGCGTGAAAATGAATGTTGTGCAGTGATGCAGTAAGTACTGGAATTGATGTAAATGCTGATTGTAAAACTGGTTTTCATGCTGACAAAAGAGCAGACATTTGAACAGTAATTTTATTACTTATTCCATTAAATTTCAGGTGTAGTTAATTAATGGAAACCTTTGCTTGGCTGGGCAATGGAAGAACGTCATATACTTTCGGGAGGTGCCCATACAGCCATCTCAATAGTAGAATGTCAGTTATGAGGATACCAAAGTGAACGCGATTATATGAGCAGGCTAGTTTGCCGGTAACAGCCAGTCAGAAGGAAGACGATCTAGTCTTCTGGAAGCTTGAGTACCTTCAGAAGCCATGCTTCCAGAAGGAGTTCCGAGCCCCCGAGCAGGAAAGATGTGCCGTCCAGTGCTCTGAAAACCAAAGGTGTACAGTATGTCTCCGAACTGTATGATGTTGCATAAAATGTTAGCTGTTGGTAGAACTGTGACTTAAGGGCACGGTTATGATGTTAGACTATTTTTGTAAACAGTGTGAGTTGTAGTTTTTTTCCGTGTCTAATGCAAAATCCGCGTGGCGTATTGTATCGAACTTGCTCACGAATCGCAAACAGGGGCAGTGCAGTAAAGTGGGTATAGTTAGTAAGACTGAATGTCGAGTGAAGTTAGATATGGTTCAAAATGGCTCAAATGGCTCTGAGCACTATGGGACTTAACTTCTTAGGTCATCAGTCCCCTAGAACTTAGAACTACTTAAACCTAACTAACCTAAGGACATCACACACATCCATGCCCGAGGCAGGATTCGAACCTGCGACCGTAGCGGTCGCGCGGTTCCAGACTGTAGCGCCTAGAACCGCTCGGCCACCCAGGCCGGCAGTTAGATATGGTTTTGGAATGTTTGCGGTTATAATTTTCTGACTGATAGGTCATCGGTTTTAAGTGAACACTAGTTATTAGCATGCATGTAAGTTGCGAAGGTAATGCTTCTTGTCGTGTACCAAGAACAGCGTAGTTTTCAAAGAGTTTAAGGAACTGGCGAAAAGCTTTGAGATAGATCTAACGGGCTTGCTAAACACACAAACTAAAAATATTTTTGAAACAGCTAGCTTGCCATAGAGGAAAATATTGAAACTATGCATTGAATAAATGTGTGATTCAAATTAGATTCCATGTTAAAATAACATTAGATACAAATCGAAATTTATGGCTGAGGATACCTACATGTTGTAGGTATGATGTAAATTGTAGTGTTGTATAAATAGTTACTCAAAACCGCAGAGAAGCTGAGCGTGTAAAACTACAGAATGTTGAACAATTTGGATTATATCAAAACAAAAATCAGAACAGACGTGTAGCATGGATTAGACGGTGTGGAAAGTGTTGAGAAACGAGAGGATTACGTGGAGAGCTAGAAAGTGTAACTGCTGAATTTAGGACTGGTCTACTTAAGCGTGACTTTTGAGATGGGTGATTCTTCGTCACAAAGGCTCCCGACAGAGTCATTTCTTTACCATGCGGAGGACAAGGGGATGTCTCAGATGATCACCAACTTGATTCTCACTACATATCCACAAGCCGTGATTACGATGATCTACAGATAATCCAGCTGCTACGGTTTTGACTCACTGACCAACGCAAAACTCATTACATTCAAGATACCCGATTTCATAAACTCCACTACAATTCATCACAGACATTATTATCCCTCAATTAAATGAAAAAAGTCCTATTTGCCTTTCAAAAGGCCCCCACTGAAACTGCTTGCATGTACAGGGCTATTACAAATGATTGAAGCGATTTCATAAATTCACTGTAGCTCCATTCATTGACATATGGTCACGACACACTACAGATACGTAGAAAAACTCATAAAGTTTTGTTCGGCTGAAGCCGCACTTCGGTTTTCTGCCGCCAGAGCGCTCGAGAGCGCAGTGAGACAAAATGGCGACAGGATCTGAGAAAGCGTATGTCGTGCTTGAAATGCACTCACATCAGTCAGTCATAACAGGACGAAGTCCAACAAAGATCCACCAACTGCTAACTCCATTCGGCGATGGTATGCGCAGTTTAAAGCTTCTGGATGCCTCTGTAAGGGGAAATCAACGGGTCGGCCTGCAGTGAGCGAAGAAACGGTTGAACGCGTGCGGGCAAGTTTCATGCGTAGCCCGCGGAAGTCGACGAATAAAGCAAGCAGGGAGCTAAACGTACCACAGCCGACGGTTTGGAAAATCTTACGGAAAAGGCTAAAGCAGAAGCCTTACCGTTTACAATTGCTACAAGCCCTGACACCCGATGACAAAGTCAAACGCTTTGAATTTTCGGCGCGGTTGCAACAGCTCATGGAAGAGGATGCGTTCAGTGCGAAACTTGTTTTCAGTGATGAAGCAACATTTTTTCTTAATGGTGAAGTGAACAGACACAATGTGCGAATCTGGACGGTAGAGAATCCTCACTCATTCGTGCAGCAAATTCGCAATTCACCAAAAGTTAACGTGTTTTGTGCAATCTCACGGTTTAAAGTTTACGGCCCCTTTTTCTTCTGCAAAAAAAACGTTACAGGACATGTGTATCTGGACATGCTGGGAAATTGGCTCATGCCACAACTGGAGACTGACAGCGCCGACTTCATCTTTCAACAGGATGGTGCTGCACTGCACTTCCGTCATGATGTTCGGCATTTCTTAAACAGGAGATTGGAAAACCGATGGATCGGTCGTGGTGGAGATCATGATCAGCAATTCATGTCATGGCCTCCACACTCTCCGGACTTAACCCCATGCGATTTCTTTCTGTGGAGTTATGTGAAAGATTCAGTGTTTAAACCTCCTCTACCAAGAAACGTGCCAGAACTGCGAGCTCGCATCAACGATGCTTTCGAACTCATTGATGGGGACATGCTGCGCCGAGTGTGGGAGGAACTTGATTATCGGCTTGATGTCTGCCGAATCACTAAAGGGGCAGATATCGAACATTTGTGAATGCCTAAAAAAACTTTTTGAGTTTTTGTATGTGTGTGCAAAGCATTGTGAAAATATCTCAAATAATAAAGTTATTGTAGAGCTGTGAAATCGCTTTGTAATAACCCTGTATGTGGAAGAAATGTGAGTGTACTTATTACAAAAAGTGTGTTTGTCTCCACGTTTCTGATTCTCTAATTTTTCGATGATGATGAAGAGACAGAAAAATCAGCATGAGAAGGTGAGATAATTTTAGATGACATGGTTCGAGATAAAGCAGCGATCTATTGTACTTTATTACTTAATGAAACAGCCAAGATTGGAAATAATCCTTTTTAAATAAATGATTATTTGCGATATCTGTTGTTTCATGAAGTGTTAAAGTGCAATAAAATTGATAGTGGGTAACATTCCTTACGTTACTGTTTGTGTCGAATGCTACTCACGATGTCTGATAATGAACGTTCAAGCTACTAAAATTTTCTTTCTGAGTTGTGTTCAGAATACAAGACTTGTTAGAAATGTACCTGTGTGGTCGAATGCGAAATATTGTTAATTTGCACGACAGTTGATAGTAGTATAGTAATAGCCAAGAAAAAAATCGATAGGGAACTATGGGCTGTGAGGGAGAAAAAGTCGAATCATGTACCAAAACAAGAAAATAAAGAAATGCAATTTTATAATTGTATTAATGTGTAAGGTGCGCCTCTGTAGCCGAGTGATCATCACATCTGACTCTCATGCGAAGGACCTGGGTTCAGCACCCATAATGCCATAAATTTTTCCTTGTTGGAAGGACTGGAATGGGATGCACTCAGACTTGTGATGCCAGTTGAGTAGTTACTTGAGAGATGTTGCAGGTCCAAAGTCTGGAGAGCAGACAACGGCCAGGAGAGCGGTATCCTGAAGGGTCGACATCGCATAGTCTGCAGGGCATGATCGTGAAGTTTAGTTAGTTTTAATTAACACGCAAGGTGCGTGGGTTCTGAAATTACGAGCCAGTCGTTACAATTACACGATTCACGCAAATTGTACTTCAAAAGCTACTTCACCATCTACATGACCACCATAACGAAACTTGGCAATGGCTCTTGTAGGTCTGTGAGTACTGGTTAGGAAGAAATTCCAAAGTTGTAAGGTGGCATGGTCGCCTGACCTTCATATCTTACATATTCCGTCCTCACAATCGTATTCTGCACATCTAGACGCTTCATTCGAACCCAAACTCGATAAGGTAGAGTCAATTTTGTATGAATTCATGTAAGATATATGCAAATCTAATAAGTAAATCGCAATTGCGCACCGAGGTTGAAAGAGTCGAGGCTGGCGTACACAACATGACGGCCACAGGAATTTTCGTTCTAGGGAGGCGGCCGACCTGCTGGGAGGCCCATCCCTTCATAGGGGTGGGTCGGCACACACCTACTTTGGGTGGAATGACAGCCCAGAAAGAGGACAGCTTTTGCCAGAACGAAAAGATAACAACCCCCATGTTCGACTTAAAAGCAAACTCCGCTACATTGTGTGGGAGCGCCCAGGAGATGCATTTTTTGACGGACCAACTGCGTAGTTATGGAGTTCTCACAAGTGGACAGTGTACACGTAATGGAGATGCTACATAAAAGAGCAACACTGATTGGCGGAATATTTCTGACGCAAAGAGCCAGAGGAGTGAGGGAAGACAGTGAATGGGGCCGTTCCGCTGTCGCTCTTGGAGCAGGAACACGTAACAGAGCGAGTGCACTCGTACATGTTCGCAAAGAGCGAGGAACGAAGTCTGTCCTCAGTACTTCACTGGGAGAGCACCTCTGTCGTTAGCGAATCGGAGTGAAACTCTATATTGAGTTGCTCACGATTAAGCATTGCTCACTCTGTTGGCTGCCACACTTATTGTGCGGTGTGAACACGGACAAAGTACTAGTTAAACGCCTGTGAGCGAATATTGAGTGGCATTGCGGTGGACTGCTTATCTGACCAGTGTAGCAAGCCAATAGTTAGCCTAGGGGTGGATAGGAGTCCTTGACTTCATCAACGCATAGGGAGAGTTTGATTGGCGAATGTCAAGCCAGATAAAAAGAGATAGTTGTGTTAATTGTCAGCACCGAACGACACAGGCAGCAGTTGTCGCAGCTCACGGTATTGTCCGCTACAGCATACGTGCATCCCATCTGTCCTCCATAACAGTACACTCCATTACATTTCTCACGCTAAAGCCATGACCGTACCCATAAAAGTTATTCAAGTTGTGTAGGCGCGGCTCTCAGCCATTCTGCCGAGTAAATAATATTCTTAAAGAAAAGAGGGAAAAGAACATTTCCGTACTTTGTAAATCAATAGAATTCCTAACCATAAGAAGCAATCTACTGTTCTGAAAAGAACCCGGAAATTTATTAATTTATAAGAAAAAGTTTCACTTGATTTCTCAGCAGTTTTTTGAAATAAATAATGTTTATCGTTCGTTTAATGTTTTTCTTACAGTAACTGGCAATATTCCAGTACCCGAGTAATCCACTAGTTATGTAAGAATATAGAATATTTTTGTGTCTTTTTCTTACAGTAGACGACTCCAGAAGATATTTGTTGCTGAATGTTTTTCTAGCAGTTCTTATAGGTACATTAGGAGCGTCTGTCTGACTTCTGTAGTAGTGTGAGGTGGAAATTATTTCTTGCAGGAGCCAAAGGGTACTTGTTGAATCAATCCATTGCGCAACTTGACAAAATAAAACCCATACACTCACAAAGTTTCCAGCAAAATAGAGAAGTAGAGCATTTGTAGAATGAAGGCTTTCACGACCGGGTGACATGGCTGTTGATATACTTTCCGGGATGTGAGGTCGTGGTACAAGAACTTTTCTGCTCCTTACGTTTCGTCCAGGACTGTGCTGGGCTTCCTCAGAGGCGCTGCTCCGCTGAGTCTTGCCGACTGTTCTGCACAATGCTAGCTGTGGGAGGCAGCAAGAATTGCGTAGTAAGAGCATACGGCGAAACTTGCCATAAAGCTTTATAAGTTATACAGATCGAGTTTCGCAGTTTCAGTAACTATACACGCGTTTATAAGATATACAGTTTCAGGTGATCTACATTAATGCACAAGTAAGGAGCAGAAAAGTTCTTGGACCACGACCTCACATCCCGGAAAGCATATCAACAGCCAGTAGAGCATTTGTCAACAAATAAGTGAAGCTGACACCGCCCATTCAACGAAGTATCTCCATTTTTGTTTGGTGTGAGCTAGTGAAACCAAAGAAAACGGATGCCTGGATGGCATCTCCTTCACAGGAGTGCTGTCTAAAGCTCCCGTCCACTCGGAAATAACCTGAGTATTGCCATAAATGCTTCACTGGACTGAACATTCTTTTTATATACCCTGAACTATGGAGGTCCACACTAATCATATCTGAAACATAGATTTTTGTATGAATCGTAAGTCCTTCGTAGCTCGCATAAATGATTAATGTGTTCCCTGATGGGCGAGTATCGAACGGTCCAAATCGACAGAGGAACGAGTCGAATACGAATGGCCGACGACTGCTTAGCGTGTGTCTTTCACAGGTAGAGACGCCAGCCGCTACCAGAGAGTAGATGCGCAGTTCAGCAGCAGGGAGCCGACCTTGGCGCCGGACTGTTGGCTCGAAGGCGCAGTAAAAGATGACAACTGGCGATAGCTGTTCTGCACAATGTTAGCTGTGGGAGGTAGCAAGAACTGCGTAGTAAGAGCATACGGCGAAACTTGCCATAAAGCTTTATAAGTTATACAGATCCAGTTCCGCAATTTCAGTAACTATACACACGTTTATAAGATATGCAGTTTCAGGTGATCTACATTAATGCACAAGTCACAGTATAGAGCGAGAGATTGTCATGATTACTTAATTTTGACTTTCTTTTCATCCTGTCCATAAAGATTCGCTCTTCTGTCACAAGGAGCAGTGTCACACTTTTCCAGACGGTACACATAATCATACTGGAAGAGCTGGGATACAGTTTCTGTGAGCGCGGTGCCTTGCTCAGGAAGCGCTTAGTAGAGATGGACTGCAGCGAAAACAATTTCCTTCAGAGATCAGATCAGAATCGCTCACTAACTGGAATGAATTGGTAGTACTTTTTCATGACTCCCCACACCATTCACTTCCTAGAATAAATGAAACTGCCTTAAATTTTTAATTCAAGCCGCTGTAACTGTTTCTTTAACCTTATTTGACCGTGTTTTGAAAGAACACGGAAAGAGAGTTAACAATTTTCCAGTACGCCGCTTGTATTTTTAAGATTTGCATAAAACCCATCGTCAGTAAAAATTACAAATTTCGCAAAACAATTCTGAATTCTTTTATTAGGTATCGAAATTTAAAAATTGAACTCATGCTTCCTACCTTTTCATGATTTTCTTGTAAAATAAAATATAGCAAGAAAGCTAGAAATAACTGAAATTAATTTACTGCCACCTGAAATTTTCTGCTGTTGTCATTTACAATCAGTATGACAATATGGGTGTAAGAAGATGGAACTGGTCAAAATTATGAGTTATGAACAAAATTACAGCAATTTTACTCGATGTGATTTGGTTTCTTTTCGCGGTGCGTATTTGTCCTGCTTTGGAAGAGATACGTTCAGGGGCCACTGACGTAGCTGGGGTACATACTTTTTGTTCGAAGTTTCTGGATTCCGCAAATTGAAGGGATCGGTACCTATAGGCGAATATGGATCAGATCAGTATTCGTCTAGCTCATAAATCACTACAAGCTTCCTTGGAACTGATTGATGGTACCATTGAATTCCCGCAGGTTATGGCGATGACTGTTCTTTTTTAAACTTTTTCATCGATTTCAACAAGTTTCCTTAAGGCAGATCGACACTTATGATCTGTTTTCTATATTTACTTTCGTACTGTGTATTGCAGAACAAGATCTAAAGAATACGCAAAGCGGTTGTGAGTCAGTTCTTTGCAGATCGCTCGCTCTAGTCCCTGCTACACAGAGCATCTTCTCTCGTGGTGAAGAGAGGAGTCGGTGAACGTGCCAGCTCGAATGGGAGAACGTGCCGGCTCCATGGAAGACCTCTTTGCAAATGTAGATTGGGAAAATGAGAGAAAGCGTTTTCTGTGTCACTACAGAGATGGAGAGAACGGAACTTTTTTCACTTTCTATTTTTTCATTGCTCAGAACACTAAGGTGTTTAAACAAATAGATATACAACGTCAGTAGTGTACTTTTCTGTAGATTGCAAGACGTTCTTATTATAATGATGTATGCCATAGTGAATAATTTAGCATATTGTGTGGGACTCCGCTACAGCCACCTGCCCCAGTTCTTTTTCGGTCCAATAACATTGCAATGTGTTGAAATATGCACGTGTGCATCTAGGCTACCAAAAAAAGAAAGAAACGAATAGAAATCAGTAACCGAGGTATCTGATGTCAGATTCAGGACCATTTGGTAATGAAAAGCTTACTGGTTCATTCAGTTTTCGCTATCAATTTTATTTCGTGTTCCTTTGTTTTCAATTGTGATCTAACCGATTAACTAAAATTCGAGGAGAAAGGATAATTATTTCTAAACTACTGACGAACCGAAATTTGGAAACATTTTACCACTTGTAATTTTGAGAAAAGTTGTTAATTTACTCAAAAAACTCTTGAAGTATTAAGTGATCTCGTGTTCTTCGTTGTGAAGGTATAGAAAGAGAATGAGGACCACTTTTTCGACGATTCGGACTGAGCTACAATGTGCAACTTCTGTTGGTGAAAAACTTGGTCAGTCTCCATTGTCACAGCAGGCAGGCTTAGACTTCTACTCCTCCACGTAAGTTGGCAACAGCCCCATTTTTTGGGGTCAGAAGCACGCTAGAGTTTGACGCCTCAAAACCCATGAAACGTCGGACCAGCACCACTTCAGCCCCATTCAGTTTCATCTTCAATGTGGACCAAAAACTGCATCTTCATCTCCATCACTTATGCGCTGCGCTATAGGCATTGCATTTAGTAACAGTTTATCCACTTATCACCCAGAACTGATTACAGCAACATCACTCAACATATACATTCCCGGTCATTCGCATGTTTGGGCACGACCATTTTGCACGGAGGCACGAAGGCAGCAAACTGACAATAACATTGTGTTGTTACCTACCTCTCCCTTACCTGTATTGGTAGCTTGTGGTTCAGTACTCTCTTTCCACCTTGATCGGATTCTGTCAGATACTCTTCACCTAGCACAGTCCTGGTATTTGTAAAGTGCAAATAACGTTTTATAAGGTTGAGCGATTTCAGTGCACTTTAGCTAAAGTCTCTGTACATCTATTCTGTGCCCTTTAGTATTGTACATGTATTCTGTGACCATTAGTATATCTTAACGTCGGTGAAGGCTGTCCTTGTATGAATATTGTGTACCTGTAATTTCAGAGAATACCTATTTTGTTACCCTGGTACACAGTTCAAGCATTTGGTGCTAGTCGCACAGCAGTCTTGGCCCTACAGTGACAGAATCCGAGATGGCGCTGGCAGAAAATTAAAAAATCCGGGGTGTCAAGGACCGGAAATCTAAAACGGCAAGGCAACAAATCAAAAACTACAGATGGCGACATTGACTCAGTTGGGCTAGTGGAAAATGAAAAAATAAATTACAAATCCAAGATGGCGGCACTACCTCACTTGTGCCAACTGCCATGATGAAATTATGTTTAGAAGCATCAGAAAGATCTATAATTTGCGCTTTGATCGAAAGTAGATCTGATGTTTTTGCTCCATGTTCAAAAGCATCCAGCCAATCTTAGCTCTGTGCCATTTTCAACAGTATCCAAATGACCTGAATTATTTAGGTAAAGGATGTAACATAAAGTATTTTCACACACACACACACACATGCCTGAATTTTGCGGCATGATCAAAAGTATTGTCTGTAACAGTTTGTTGAGGAGAAGAGTTCTGTCTTTGTACCTGTTATGTACTGAAGTTATTCAAAAACCTAAGTTTGTCAACAGCACATCTTTGTTCAGCTAAAACCGATATTAAAGTCAGCCAAACATTATAGTGATCCTCTACTAGGTTACAGTACAAAATGTTAGTAATACACACTCGTATTGGTAAGCAATTTGGGTTGTTATGCTTTACAATTACTTTCCCATGTTATATCGCCCTCACGCTAGGGTATTACTGTAGCTTGCAGTACAAAAGGATTGTCATCTTCTACAATCACAGAGAGGAAAATATATGACACTTCACCTTCTATACATCGTCATGCTATAGATCTACACGTTACTGCAGATGTAACAAATTGTCCCGTACAGTCTCATGTTACAGCAAAATTCTGACAAATTTCTCCATACGTCGCTAAGTTACAGATGTATTGTCCAAATTTTGCCCACTCATTACCAAAGTTGATGTGGTGACTGCTGTTATCATAAATGCAATGGGAGCAATGGTGGTCAGCTGACAAGGTGACTGCGATTACCCCAAATTCAATTTTGTGGGGCAGTTATGGTCTTTTTCCAAGGATGGGGCAATGATTGTCAATTTATAGTGTGGCTGTAATTACCCCAGAGGCAGCTGGTGGGAGGGGGGGGGGGGTGATTGTTAGTTGACATATTTATATTTATGAGGACTATCATTACAGCAAATACAATTTGGACAATGATGGTCAGTTGACATAGGGTAACTACCGTTATCTAAAACATAATTGTGTCAATGATGGTCAGTTGCAAGGTGGCTGCCGTTATCCTGAATGCAGTTAGGTTAATGATAACCAGTATACAGTGTTTGGAAATGACGGTCTCTTTACATGGTGGGGCAGCGATTATCTGTTTACAGGGCTGCTGTATTTAGTATATCACATAATATCTAATTGTACGTTCCATTAAATTTGCATTGTAACTTTTTCGGGAAATCAGTCTGTATTTGTACTTCACTCTGGGAACAAGTAATTAGTTCACAATCACTTTAAATTTAAGCGTTTAAGGGTGAAGCTGACGATACTTCCAAAACTGCCCACTGCCAGTGCTTGATTTTTATGTCTGGTGCTTCCCTTGATTCCCATTTTGTGCGCTATAGTGGTTCTGTGGTGGTCTCTTTTCTCGTTGGGACTTGAGTACTTGAAATGCTCTCCATGATTCCATAGTGATCGCCAGGACAACTATACTTTTGTATCAATGTATTTGTCAAATGGAAAAAAATTGTAGATTGTTTTATAACGTTCTGGAACTTGCAGATACTCTCCAACGCTAACAAATGTTTCGAAAGTTGTGGAATACTCCCGAATGTTCTAGAATACACTTGGAAACAGCATATACAGGGTGAGTCACCTAACATTACCGCTGGATGTATTTCGAAAACCACATCAAATATTGACGAACCGATTCCACAGGTCGAACGTGAGGAGAGGGGCTAGTGTAATTGGTTAATACAAACCATAAAAAAATTCACGGAAGTATGTTTTTAACACAAACCTACGTTTTTTTAAAATGGAACCCCGTTAGTTTTGTTAGCACATCTGAACATATAAACAAATACGTAATCAGTGCCGTTTGTTGCATTGTAAAATGTTAATTACATCCGGAGATATTGTAACCTAAAGTTGACGCTTGAGTTCCACTCCTCCGCCCTCCATGAGGGGTGAGGTACACGTACACACGTGGTTTCCGATTTCAATTACGGAGTGGAATAGAGTGTGTCCCGACATGTCAGGCCAATAGATGTTCAATGTGGTGGCCATCATTTGCTACACATTTGCAATCTCTGGCGTAATGAATGTCGTACACGCAGCAGTACATCTGGTGTAATGTCGCCGCAGGCTGCCACAATACGTTGTTTCATATCCTCTGGGGTTGTAGGCACATCACGGTACACATTCTCCTTTAACGTACCCCACAGAAAGAAGTCCAGAAGTGTAAGATCAGGAGAACGGGCTGGCCGATTTATGCGTCCTCCACGTCCTATGAAACGCCCGTCGAACGTGTACCTCACCCCTCATGGTAATGTACATGTGCGTCAGTGAAAAAGACCAATAAAAAGGTGTTAGCATGTGGACGTAATGTGCTGTTCCAGTCTCTTCTGTACCTAAGGTCCATCACCGTTCCCTTTGGATCCCTACGTAATTCGGTGCTCTCCGATACACGCGATCGAACAGCGGAGGAGTGGTACTCAAGCGTCAATTTTAGGTTACAATATCTCCGGATGTACTTAACATTTTACAATGCAACAAACGGCACTGATTACGTATTTGTTTATATGTTCAGATGTGCTAACAAAACTAACGGGGTTCCATTTAAAAAAACGTAGGTTTGTGTTAAAAACATACTTCCGTGAATTTTTTTATGGTTTGCATTAACCAATTACATTAGCCCCTCTCCTCACGTTCGATCTGTGGAATCGATTCGTCAGTATTTGATGTGGTTTACGAAATATATCCAGCGGTAACGTTAGGTGACTCACCCTGTATATTGATCCTATGAGTTGTGGAAGCTTTTACCAAAGTTTAACTAGAATCTGTATAAATAGCCCTTGTTATACAAGGAGTCATCAGGAAAGTGTCAGCTTTGGAACTGAAAAAGAAGTCAGGAAAGAAGTTTCCGTATAACCGAAAGTATTCCCACCAGCTCTAGCGTAAGTTGTTAGATGTTTAAACTTCGCAACAGTAACGATACATGCTGCTGCAACATGCTTAAAACACGTCCGTGTAGATGACGACATGGTATAGTTGGCCTCTAGTACAGATAAATCTGAACAGCGAATGCAAGAAGTTAACAGTTTGAGACAGAAGGAAACCCAAAACCAGTTTTAAAAGGAATAAACACAACGAAAATATAATAGTGCAAAATAACAACGAATTCACAGAACCGTTAGGCGAGGGCGTTTTTGATTTAGAATGGCTGTAGACTGCTGAATGGACATAAACGGTCGTAAGCTGAAAAATAAAATCGTGTAAAATAAATAGAATTTTCAAAAGTTAACTTGCAATGTTCCTGACTTAGGTTACAATGCGTCTGTATTACGAGTTTCGAGTTACAGCAATGAACATTTAACTTTAATGTGACAACCATTCAGAATCCAACAGTAGGTTATTGATCACTGCAGAGATACATGATGGTAATTACTAGAGGAATCAGGGGATGGATAGAAGCGGATCATGAAACAGACCGAAGTGGCAGGAGTTGTTATGAATGTACTTACGGTGTTAAGCAAAAGGTAGTGGATGAATGATAAACAAAGGAATTTCTTGGTTGGGTTCTAAGAGATAAAAAAGACCGTAGGCAGTGTCGTAATAGACGCTGCGTAGCTGAGTCCGCGGAATGTTTAGGAGCAAAGAAGTCTGTAGTGCATGGAAGTGGCTGGAGGTGGCGTTTATGTATTAGTGGATGCCAAGTCACTTCGAAAGACGATTGTAATTTCTCATTACCGTCTGAGATGACAACTGGCACCACAAAACATTTCCCAGAAGCATCATGTTTGAAAGAGGAAGAACAAGAAAAAGAAAAAGGAGAAGAAGCGAAGAATAAAAACAAAGAATATTTTTAAATTAAATATACCTTTTTTTCTATTGACAGTTTCGCATTTCTTCACGACTGATGCAGGCTGTAAGCAATGATCTTCATTTCTATATTTCGTTGCTTTTGTAATGCATCTATTTTGATATAAATGTAAAGAATGTAATATCGGTATGATCATAGCCTAAATAGACGAATAACACACAAAATAATAACATAGATGGACAATGCTATTATGCACATTATTATTAGTGATCGGTAGCTCCCGACATATCTAATGTCAAAAACCAATAAATTAAAATATCTTAAGTGTTAACGTTGTTAGCGCCCTAGAACCTTGAGGTGTTCTTTAACACTCTTCGAATGGCACATTATTTTGTGTCAACGAAAGCCATGCTCTTCAGATGGGAATAATGAAAAGCTTTTTATCAATCAAGAATGCACGCAGCACGCTGTTTTCCTTTTATACTAAAGTAAGTGGTTGCTCATTAATTATTCGTATTCAGTCGAATTTATTCGGTTTTTGTTATTGGTAGTAAATCAAAACGCGATGTTAATTAGGCAGTGGTAAAAAGAAAGTTGCAGTTATGACTGGAGTAGAAGAATACAATACTGAATTACTTGCTTGACGAAATAATTTCTGTTATTAGCTTCCTCGTTGTCAGCTGAAGCATTTACCCTGAAATGTGTCTCTGAACGTTCAGGTCGTAATTGAGTGAGAATAGCAAAGACTTACAAAACGATGACAGAAATGCAGGCATTAAATGTGTGATGTCTATTTAATCATGTTTCTATGGTCTTCTGTCGACCATTTCTTCCTGCATGACAAAGCCCATTCATAATAATGGTTTCTTCAAACGGAAACAGTCTTGCAAATGTTGTCATTACGTCACTAATATATTTCTCTTTTTTTACATTTGTATTAATTTGCTACTGCAATATTCTATTACTTTTCTTCGTCAATCATTTGATATTGTATCACCACAGAAGTTAAAAAATTCGACCGTAAGATTCGAGTACAATTCGAGAATGTGTTAATGACTGGTCTCTTCGTTTCAAGACAATTTTGTGGCCAGTATCTATTAAGGCTACTACAAGGGAACTATCTATTGAACGTGTTTGACAAATATATTTTCGTTTTCTTATGCGGACCCATCAATATCTAAAACATTCAGGTTGTTTAAAACAATAGCCAGACGTAAGTGTTGAAAACATATGAAGCCTCACAAGAACGTCACCTGCCTACATTTAGTGTATTTTAAGATGAACTTCACGAACTCTTTGTACGAGCTACTTCCAGGCTCAGTCGAAGTGTAATACCAATTCAGAATTCTTTTTGGTTTTTATGGGACATCCATTTTGTTTCAATGTACATCACTTACAGAAATACTCCAAAGCCTATTCTGGAATAGTACTCGCACTTGTGAGACACTTTAACGTGCACTTGACCATTGAGTCATGTCACCGTTACGTCTTCTGCTGATCAAAAATCCCTCCTACTCTATCCGTAAATCTTTAGAGACTGTTTTACATTTTCCTGTGGTCCACTCAGGCGAAATACTGTAGGAAACTGAAACGGCGTCTATCTGCTTCTACTTACATAGTTTGTGTCAAATTGACGAACTTCATCCTAAGACCTCCCTTCGTTAGATTTAAATGCAGTTACAAAGAAAAATACTGACGTAGTGCTGTGAGCAACAAAGCATTCGTAGTGCCTGAAGGATGACGTCACATCAGAGAATGTGCAGTCGAAAACAGAGCCGGCCGTTGTGGCCGAGCGGTTCGAGGCACTTCAGTCCAGAACCACGCGGCTGCTACCGTCGCAGGTTCGAATCCTGCCTTGGGCATGGATGTGTGTGATGTCCTTAGATTAGTTAGGTTTACGTAGTTCTAAATCTAGGGGACTGATGACCTCAGATGTTAAGTCCCATTGTGCTTAGAGCCATTTGAACCACTTTTCTCGAAAACAGACAGTTGTGTTCCTTCTCTGAGTCGACCGTTTTGGGGCTGACAGTGATTTCAGCACTCGACACTGGTTTCTAGTTATCACGGAGAGAGCGCTAGAAAATATGTTTCTGTGCATTTTATTTGCATACCAGCATGCACTCAAAGAGAAATGCCGTACTTTTAATGCAATTTCCGCCTCACATTGGAAGAGAAATGACGTAATTTAAGTGCGATATTTACAGTGTAGTGTAGCACATTGGCACATGATCACCAACCGCTACTGAATGTGAGCTACCTGCCTTCTATTATGTCACTGACTTTTCTTCGTCAATCTTCCTTCTTTTCCCCCAAATTGGCTTTCTTTGGCGTGCATTTTCTACTGAAAATATGCATGAAACTAAATTATGTTAGGCACAATTATTTAAACGTTAGTAATGCAAGTGGTGTCCGAGTGTGCAAATACTGGTTCACGTGGTATAATAAACCATGGAGTATTTACAGACTCATACTTGTCACAGCAGAAACTGCTATGTAACCTTGCGTTCTTTCCGTACTCGCCACTGAAAGATAACTATGCACTTTCAATGGAGGGATTAAAACACAGCAGAATGTACACTAGATAAGAGCAACATAAAGACATTGGAACATTATTGTCGGTGTATCTGAATGGCTGCAGTCCAGTAATAAAATCCACAATGTTCACGTTAACCTGCAACCTTGCAGCGGACTATTCCATACGCTGTGTGCTAATTACTACATTAAACTCCTCACTTTGCTTCACATTACCTCAGTTATGACTTATGGAAAGCTGCTGGGTATAATTGTTCTTCAGCGACTTGTGGTAATGTAGGAGAGAGTGTTACACATTAGAATACTTTTCAGACATCCGTTTCCATCAGCCCTGTAATAGAAGTTTAGTATATTTTCTTATTCCGGTTCAAAATGATAGTATTCGCTTTACATGTGGTGCAGTCGTTTTCGGAAATTACAAACATTACTCGAGAAAAATAAGGTTTCCACAAATGTAAAAAAACTGTTTCGAGGTGCAGTATTGTTATGTATTTAGAAACAAATATTCTACTCAAATGTAAAATCGATTCAGTCGAGAAAATTTTGTCAGTACGGTATTTAATACTGTATGTGCTGCATTATTAATCTACTAACTACCAACAATCAGTAAATGAAATGAAGGTGTGAAGAAATATTATCAGAAACCAGATACTTATTAAAACCATCCTAAAACCGAAGCTTTTAACAATTGACACAAGTTTGCAGTTTTGAGACACGGAAAAATGTTAAGATATTATAGAAACGCATTTAATTTGCGGATATCACGTGTTCCGTTTCAAGTTGTAAGAATGTCAGCTCTGACGAAATATGGCTTAATTGATCATGCGTTGTGGAACTGGATTTAAAAATGCACAAAATTTTGCTCGCCATAAAACTCTGTAAACAAAGGATTAACAATGTCCTCAGAAAAACTTTAATTATGTTATACAACACTTAAATATTCGTAAAATTTATAAACGCTTTGCAAAACACATCCTCTTGTTGCACAACAAGAGAAACAGTATAAAATGTCGGAAACTGCTTATGGAGGCCTCTAGTTCGCGTTCCTTCATGTGATTCGAAAATCGGTCACCGTATTGTAACACCGACTACGAAACATGTGTTACTAGGTACACCATCCTCTAGGTACAACACTCTCCACTACACCTTATATTCGTTGACCTTCAGTTAAAGGTTGTACAGAAATGCAGTGTTTTACAGATAGGTGGTAGAACACGCTCATCTCCTTATTTTAAAAACATTTCTATTTAGCTTGATTGTACGAGGCTGGATGCCCACCGCTTAAGACGCGTCAATGTTAAAGTCCTTGTCCAGCTCCCTAACTAAGTGCGTTGTGCCTCGCCTTTTAATCTCCCCACATGTCATCCACGCTTGAAATAGCAAGTTAATTTAATTTACGATGTTAAAATGTAAAAAGTGCAGCTACTCACAGAGGTCCAGTGTGCGCTGTAATTATCGTATTGCAGAGAAACGTAGTAAATATGCTACTGAGGTAACTAGAAACCGATTTACGGTGAAAAAATTAGTTCCAATTTTGGCCACCTGGATCAGATGTGGCGCCGTAAATGAAAGAAAGACGTTTTGAAATGTTTCCATATGTAACTGATTAGGAATGGGACGTGGGCAACAAAGGTCAAATGAGTGAGAAAGGCATAACGTAGATGTTACTATTAACACCACTTACATAACTTGTTCAACGTGAGAACCGGAAACGGCGATGAGATGCTGCATACTTAAAACGATGTAATCAACACTTGATAGCTGCAGTTCAAGTGGAATACAAGCAACGTTGTCCTTTACACTGGGCTTCAGGTCAGGCGCAGAGCGCACGTGCCCCTGATAAACGCGTTCTTTTAGATATTCCCAGAGCCAAAAGTGACATTGTTTCAGATCGGAACATCTTGCAGACTGTGAAATCTCTAGAGATAACACGTACGTATAAGGCTATATTAAGCAGATCTTTCACTGGGCGAGTGACATGAAGTGTTGCCCCATCTTGCATGAAGCCAATGATTTCTATACAGCTGCGCCCTTTCAAAGCAAGAATCACATGCTGTACAAACAGGTTTCGATAACGTCCAGACGTCTTGGTACACAGGGCAGGCTCTGTGGCTGTATTCTCTTCAAAGAAGAACGGATCGAGAATAAAGGTGCTTGTGAATCCACTCCACGTAGTCAAATCACATACGGCGAGTGCAACGGCTCTTCGTGACCAGCACTAACAGTACTCCAAATTCGGCAGTTCTGTACATTCACTGTCTAAAATGTGACATGTCACTGCATATAACATAGACTGGCTACATATCATCAAGTTCGATCCGAGCGTGAAATCGAAGAGCAAAATCAGAACGTTGCTGCGGATCATGAGGTTTCACTTGCTGAACCGTCTGGATGTTGTGTGGGTACCAGTGTAAATATAGACCGAAAGGCTGCTGCACTGTTGACCATGGGGTGGACAATTCTCGTGACACTCCACCAGCGTTAGCACTACTTGAGGCACGTACTGCATGGTCAGTAACAGCAACAGCAACGTCGTGAATAAATTCCACCGGGATAGGACACTAAGCTCACCCATGTTTTCGAATTTCATTACCATCTTCTTTAAACATTTTAATGACATTTAGCCTCTCCTCAGACCTTTCACTCGGCGATAATCTCTTAATGCATTGCAGCCGTTGACATAAAACAGTTTCGTTAATAGAGCGCGGTCTGTCCTCTCGATAGCCATACTGTTCACTCACGTTATGGATTGTCAAATGACAGCGTGGATGGCATACCATCATAGAAACAGTGGACACCGCCAGATACAGGGTGGCGCACGAAATGAGTTACCATTTTGTTTTTGAATATAAACTTTATTGTCAATACAATCTGAAAGGAACATATACTACAATGAAGAGCCGTCCATGGAGATTTATTCTAACTCAGCACATGCTCAATATGTCCACCATTTCGTTTTCTAACATCCTTCAACGAACACTGAAGTTAATGATTACCCTACGGCACATGTCTACCGTAATTTCACTGCAAGCTTGAAGAATAAGTCTTCTGAGCTTCATTAAATCACGTGGACGTTTCGGGAATTTTTTTTCCTTTAGGTACCCCCAAAGAAAAAAGTCTCGTGGATTGAGGTCTGGACTATCGGGGGACCAATTTTGTCCGTCATTGAAGCGACGAGGAAACCTGCAGGTAACACATTTCTTCAGTGAGCTTCTGTGCACAGGTCATCTTGTATGGGAACATATGGAGGTCACTTTTAAGAATGCGTTGAACGGAGCGTCTGGACATTCCCAGTTGCACTGCTTCCTTTCTACACGATTTCCCGGGACTTCTCTGTACGGCAACTCGTACCGCTTCAATATTCTCCGGCGAACAAACAGGCTCAGGCCGAGGTCGCTTCGCTTCCAATACTGTTCTTACCTGTACAAATTTATCGTACAACCTGTGGATGGTCTTCTTGCAAGGGACCCATCGTGTGTTATACTGATGTCGACAACGCCTCTGAATCACAACAAGGCTTTTCGTTTCATGAAAAAGTAACACAATTGCCGATCGTTGCTGTGTCGTCAGTAGTCCATTGTCAGCCATTGCTGCTTACTAGTCTCCTAGCGGCAGTATCGTGAATTACACGTCATTTCGTAACTTATTTGTTTTTCCAAGCTCTGAAGGTACTGCTGTAGAGATCCCAGCGGGATATCTAATGTGCGTCCTAAATTGTGAAAGAAACAATTGGTAACACATTTCGGCGCCACCCTGTATATACCTGGTAACCAAAATAGGAACTAATTTTTGCAGAGTAAATTGGATCCGCATTAATGCATTAGCATATCTACCAAGTGTCGCTGCCATACGATGATTACAGCCCACTCTGAACCTCCACGGGTAGCTACACTTTAATTATAACTACACGGTAGGTGGAGTAGATAGAGAGAGATATAGACAGGTTGTTGTAGTTGATGTTATCTTTTCACAGGATACCAGATCTCGGTTTGCTCGTTATCTGAAGTTAAAGTATTTTGGAGTTTTCCAGACCCCACTTGTTCCTGTGCGTCGTAAGCTTCATTTGCGCTGAGTAACGACTGTGTCCCCGGTATACAGTGGCTGTCCTTTACCGCGCTGCTGTGTGTTACAGGTGGGCAGGAGGGCGAGCCGGAAGTGCAGGTGGTTCGCCGCCTGGAGTGGTTGGCGCAGCCGCCCCTCCACACGCTGACTCCACTGCAGAGGCCGGTCAGCACCGTAGTCATCAGTGAGTATCCCTCCCAGACGCGTTACTCACCATCAACCAGGGTAGCAAACCTTCACGGAGAGTCACTACCAGTATATCAGAAACAAGCAGTTGACAAACATTTCTTGGCAAAAAGATTAACTGGGCTGAGGCCTGTGCATGAATACAATCAAACAGTCAGCAAACATTACAAATTATACTCTACTGGCCATTAAAATTGCTACACCACGGAGATAACGTGCCGCAGACGCAAAATTTAACCGACAGGAAGAAAATGCTGTGATATGCAAATGATTAGCTTTTCAGAGCATTCACACACGATTGGCACCGGTGGCGATACATACAACGTGCTGACATGAGGAAAGTTTCCAACCGATTTCTCATATACAAACAGCAGTAGACCGGCGTTGCCTGGTGAAACGTTGTTGTGATGCCTCGTGTAAGAAGGAGAAATGCGTACCATCACGTTTCCGACTTTGATAAAGGTCGGATTGTAGCCTATCGCGATTGCGGTTTATCGCACTGCGACATTGCTGCTCGCGTTGGTCGAGATCCAATGACTGTTAGCAGAATATGGAATCGGTGGGTTCAGGAGGGTAATACGGAACGCCGTGCTGGATCCCAACGGCCTCGTATCACTAGCAGTAGAGATGACAGGCATCTTATCCGCATTGGTGTAACGGATCGTGCAGCCACGTCTGGATACCTGAGTCAACAGATGGGGACGTTTGCAAGACAACAGCCATCTGCACGAACAGTTCGACGACGTTTGCAGCAACATGGAGTATCAGCCCGGAGACCATGGCTGCGGTTACCCTTGACGCTGCATCACAGATAGGAGCGCCTGCGATGGTGTACTCAACGACTAACCTAGGTGCACGAATGACAAAACGTCATTTTTTCGGATGAATCCAGGTTCTGTTTACAGCATCTTGCTGGTCGCATCCGTGTTTGGCGACATCGCGGTGAACGCACATTGGAAGCATGTATTCGTCATCGCCATACTGGCGTATCACCCGGCGTGATGGTATGGGGTGTCATTGGTTACAGGTCTCGGTCACCTCTTGTTCTCGTTGACGGCACTTTGAATAGTGGACATAACATTTTAGATGTGTTACGACCCGTGACTCTACCCTTCATTCGATCCTTGCGAAACACTACATTTCAGAAGGATAATGCACGACCGCATGTTGCAGGTCCTGTACGGGCCTTTCTGGGTACAGAAAATGTTCGACTGCTGCCCTGGCCAGCACATTCTCCCGATCTCTCACCAACTGAAAACGTCTGGTCAATGGTGGCCGAGCAACTGGCTCATTACAATACGCCAGTCACTGCTGTAGATGAACTGTGGTATCGTGATGAAGCTGCATGGGCAACTGTACCTGTACACGCCATCCAACCTCTGTTTGACTCAATACCCAGGTGTATCAAGGCCGTTATTACGGCCAGAGGTGGTTGTTCTGGGTACTGATTTCTCAGGATGTATGCACCCAAATTGCGTGAAAATGTAATCACATGTCAGTTCTAGTATAATATATTTGTCCTCTGAATACCCGTTTATCATCTGCATTTCTTCTTGTTGTAGCAATTTTAATGGCCAGTAGTGTATATTTACTATCGCTACTTACAGCCTTCAACAAATTATTGTTATCTTTCACTTTTTGGTAAAAGTGTTTCATCTTGCAAACTTCAAATTGCAACAAATGCGTCTGCTTTCACCGTATCGACACATATGTTTCTAGCTTCAGGCTATAAATCATTCATGTGACTGAAGACTCTCTGTGCATGGGCTTTCTGCATGCAACCGTCATTATCCTTTTGATATTAATTTTTTATTATTAGGCATCTATTCTCCATTTAAAACGTTTTCCAGAAAAATGAGTTTGTGCACGTAGAAGCTTGACTTTGTAATTGTTCCAAACTTTAATTTAGTGTACAGGTATCTTTGTGTAAACCATCTAAATCAGTGCTAGATGTATAGAACAAAAATGTTCCGTAGGTTATTGAAACCTGGTAATTACGGAAGGCAGGATTGGGTTACGATTGTGGATGGGCCCGAATCAGTTACTATTGGTTTGCTTTGCAATTTCACTCATTTATATTTTAATAAGTAATTTTTGAAAACAAGCCAATGAGGTCGCGATCAGTCTTTTAAGGCACGTAACCACAATCACAGCTGAAGGCCTTTAACGCAAAGAATGGCTAGTATTTAAAATTTAACAAATACATAAAATACAGAAAGCCAATAATTTTGAAGATAAGCCAATGTGGTCTCAATCAGAATTTTAAGGCAAATAACCACAATCACGGCTGAAAGCCTTTAACGCCAAAATATCAATTACAAAAGATTTGTCACACGGAGAATGGCATAGCAAAAGTTAATTAAAAAAACAGATTACCAAACAGGTGAGACAAATGATGGTAACTTAATAATACTATAATAAAATAAAACACAAGGGTCTGTGACAGACGGTGCTCCAGGAATCGATCTCTGAGTAGGTCAAACCCAAACACTTCCGCGAGCGAAGGGAAAGGCAGCCAAGAGTTGCACTCAGATCGCAGAATGGTATCTCGGAATAGTGGCAGTCCAACGAGCGACTGATGATAAACTTGGTAAGGCTACCTGGCATCCAACAAAACAAATGCAAGATGTGAAATTTCGCCAAAGCCGGAACCGGCGGTCTGCGATCCGCCCGCAGAATACTGTGCTTAAAGCGCCCGGAACAAGAAGGAATGACTACCACTAAGGTAGAAGAACGCCACCCAACCTACAATCAAGAAGCTGTCAAACTTACACGCCTCACCAGACAGCGGCGGCAAGGCGAGGAAATTTACACTGCCGTTACATCCACTAACCCCCAGGGCAGGTAGCTGCGGCGTTAGCGGCCATAAGACAGAAAAATACCGCTGGTTGAACTTAACAATGTAAGAAGCTGAAAACAGTAGATAGTAATTAGAAGCTCAGGAAGGCTAATCAGATCCGTCTTCCCCAGGTACTCCACTCACTGCCTTTCGCCTCGCGACACTAAGAGCAGCGACACGAACCCAAGTCACTGGAGAATCGCAAGATTTCACAATGGTGGAGGCTTCTCTACGCGAATTGCAATGCACTCAACTGAAACATACAGGATCCGGCTTCGACGAGGTCGTGCACCCTCGTGACCACTGCCCTTCGATCCGGCAGTCCATACACGCCGCCAGCATTCCTGTCGTGTTGTCGCTCTGCGCGGACCTTGCTGCTCCTCCGTCCCCAACCGAACTCCCCACTCACCATAGACAAGCCCAAAGATAGGGCAGCAGAACTACATATCGATAAGCGCCTCTGCTGCCACTAGCGGACAGGCAACGCTTACGAAACTGTGTGGCGCCAGTGAACACGAGAAGAAGACAAACAACGCAACCATGCCAACTAAAAGATACAGTGTGGCAGAAACGTACAAACGGCACCAACGCGAACCGCAGCACTGCTCAGTTATTTGGCCATTTATATATCATTACTCAGTTTACAGACAGTTCTACGCTTCCAGTTTCTTGGGGAATCTGGTGAGACACTGATTGCATGCGCAAAACTAAGTGATTGAAATGAGATAACGCCCGGTAGGTATGCAACACACCTAACGCACTTGTGACATGATTACGATCTTAACTTACCAAAGCAACTAGGAAAACTATGGCGGTCTGTGCTTGCATATGGTAGTCTACGGTAGGCTACAGTAGTTTTACAACTCTACACAACTGTCATGCTAACATGGAATCGATGGGTTCACACATTATTAGCGTCCGAGAGAGCAGGCATATTGTTCCCGCATCCATGCAGGATCGTACTGCAGGGTCAGGAAGTGGGCTTGTCTGCAGCAAAACAAGTATCCATACGGATAGTGCGTCGACGTCTGGAGGATCACAGACTGTCAACACGGCGACCATTGTTGTTTCCGTTGATGCGGCAACTGAGGCTGTCCGACAGTGGCAACGCTATACAAAGGACTTTGTCTTTTGGGACGAGTTCCAGTTCTATGTAATGAATCACTATGACGTAACCACGTGCAGAGACTGCGAGAACGAACGGTGTCCGATTACCGTCCATCATTGTCATATGGGTCCAGCTCCTGGCGCGCGGTGCATCATGCCACTGGACGCACAACAGGCTCACTTCTATTTCGCACGCTAGTAATTTACACAGCTTGCATTAGATTTCTGTCATGTTAAGGTGGGTTTTTATTCCACAATTACAATGTCTCTGTGACCTTTCAAAAAGATAATTCGTCTGTTGCCTTGCCCAGTACGTTACTCAGGTCTTCCACAAACTGAAAACATCTGTATACGAAAACAGTAACTGTTCTCGAAAGAACAGATAGCATTGATGACCGTGCAGCTACTCTAGAATAAATGATAACTGATTGAAATCTCAGCTGCCGACAGGTGTTGTTAATATATCTCGATGGGGACAGCTGAAAATGTGTGCCCTGACCGGGAATCGCATCCGGGGTCTTCTGCTTACATGGCAGACACTCTATCCATCTGAGCCACCGAGGACACACTGTCCACAATCACATACTTGACGTTCCTAATAGATATTTGCCCATCCACTCATTACTTGCGCCCACTATGGTGGCGATTCCCGTAAGAGCTCGGGCAACCTGTTCGCATGCACACAGATGAAGGTCAATGGTCCGGTAGCCATTTAACTATATATGAAGATAATAGCTGTTCTCGAAAGAACAGATACCATTGATGACCGTGCAGCTTCTCTAGAATAAATGATAATTGACTGAAACCCCCAGCTGTCGACAGGTGTTGTTGATATACCTCAATGCACGGTCATCAATGGTATATGTTCTTTCGAGGTTACTGTCTTCATATATAGTTAAATGGCTACCCGGCCATTGACCTTCGTCTGTGCGCATGCGCACAGGTTGCCCGAACTCTTACGGGAGTCGCTACCTTAGTGGGCGCAAGTAATGAGTGGATGGGCAAATATCTACTAGGAACATTACGTATGGGATTGTGGACAGCTCGGAATGTGGGTCTCTCTGGAGGTGTGCAAGGGATAAGTCCCTGCAGTCGCGCTATTCATCTGTGTCCTCGGTGGCTCAGATGGGTAGAGCGTCTGCCATGTAAGTAGGAGATCCCGGGTGCGAGTCCCGGTCGGGGCACACATTTTCAGCTGTCCTCATCGAGGTATATCAACAACACCTCTCGGCAGCTGAGGGTTTCAATCAATTATCATAGAAACATCTGGTCATGTATTGCCAACAGACTGGCACACACCGAGTCGTCAGCCACTACGGTTGAATTAGCATGGATTGGCGTACCTTCGTCCATCGTCTAAACACAGTCTGACTCGATGGCCATCTGAGTGAGAGCAGTCGTTGCTGATAGAGCTGACAGCTCCGTGTACCAGATGGGTGTTTCAATCAAGAGAAAGAGCTTCACAAATTCAGCAAGTCAATAACGCTCTGGTCCACCTCATGAAAGCATTTATTTGGCTTAGCATTGATAGAGTTGTTGGATATCATCTTGAGGGATACCATGCTAATTTCTGTCCAATTGACGCGTTAGATCGCATAGACGCAAGATACTCCAGACATTCTCAACTGGCGAGAGATCGGTCGACCTTGCTGGCTAAGGTATGGTTTGGCAAGCACGAACACAAGCTCTTGTCGTGAGCGGGAGTGTATTATCTTGCTGAAATGTAAGCCCAGAATGGCTTGCCATGGAGGGCAAAAAAATAGGTGATGTAATATCGTCGATGTACCGCTGGGCTGTAAGGGTGTCGCGGATGACAACCAATGAGATCCTGCTATGAAAAGAATGGAACCCCTGACCATCACTCCTGGTTGTCCAGCCGTATGGCGGGTGACAGTCAGGTTGGTATACCATTGCTATCCAGGGCGTCTCCAGTCAAGTCTTCACCGTTCATAGAAGCGGGACTCATCACTAAACAATTCTACTCCAGTCAGTGAGGTTCCAGGCGAAGACGGGTTTCGAGAGGCCACGGACAGAGGTGGGGTACCAACCCGACTGTCGCCCGCCATACGCACAGCAGCCAGGAGTGCCTGCCTGGGGTGCCATTCATTTTCGTTGCGGGAGTCCTTTAGTTGCCATCCGGGGCATCCTTACAGCACAGCGGTATCTCGACGATACTCTGCGACCCGTTATGTTCCCTTTCATGGCAAGTCAGCCTGGGTTTACATTTCAGCAAGATAATGCCCGCCCACAGACGGCGAGAGTTTCTACTGCTTTTCCTCACGCTAGCCAAACCCTGCCTTTGCCGCAATTTCGTCCGATCTCTCGCCAATTCAGAATGTTTTGAGCATTATGCTCAGGACCCTCCAATCATCTCGGGATTTTGGCGATCCACGGCAAATGGACAGAATATGTCGCCATATCCCTCAGAAGGATATCCAACAACCCTGTTAATTGATACCAAGCCGAATAACTGCTTGATAAATGCCAGAGGTGGACCGATGCGTTTTTGACTTGCTCAGTTTGTGAAGTTCTTTCTCGTGAATAAAACATCCAATTTTTCTGAAACTTGTTTGTACAAGTATATCACTTCTGCTAATTTATGTCCCATTCGAATAACTCCTTCGTGGTGAGTGTTTTCTTTTCTTTTGATGAACGTAACTAAACCTTCGCTACTAGGCCCACTGTAGACCGAAAACTACACTCACGCTGATAAATTAAGACTAATGCTGATACATGGTGAAACAACGCTCTGGTGGGCGGTTTGCGGGTTTAAATCACCTCGGGGTATGACCATGCGGTCGACGCACGGTGATGCTGGCAGCAGTCCACATACGCAGAGGTGTGTTGATGCATGTCAGAGTACGGTGCAGCGAGTAAGTGTGCAGACGTTTTCAGACGTGCTAATGGTGACTGTGTGTTGAAAATGGCTCAAAGCACACATATTGATGACGTTATGAGGGATAGTATACTTTGGCGACTGGAGGCTGGTAAAACACAGCAGGTCGTAGCACGGGCCCGCCGTGTGCCACGAAGTGTGATCTCAAGATTATGGCGACGATTCCAGCAGACAGGTAACGTGTCCAGGCGCTACAGTACGGTGAGGCCACAGTGTACAACACCACAAGGAGACCAATATCTCGCCATCAGTGCCCGTAGACGACCACGGAGTACAGCAGGTAGCCTTGCTCGGGACCTTACCGCAGCCACTGGAACAGTTGTCTCCAGACACACAGTCAATAAACGACTGAACAGACATGGTTTATTTGCCCGCAGACCGGCAAGGTGCATTCCACCGACCGCTGGTCACAGGAAAGCCCATAAAGCCTGATGTCAAGAACATAGTACATGATCATTGGAACAGTGGTCCCAGGTTATGTTCACGGACGAGTCCAGGTATGGTCTGAACAGTGATTCTCCCAGGGTTTTCATCTGGCGTGAACCAGGAATCAGATATCAGCCCCTTAATGTCCTTGAAAGGGACCTGTATGGAGGTCGTGGTTTGATGGTGTGGGGTGGGATTTTGATTGGTGCACGTACACCCCTGCATGTCTTTGACAGAGGAACTGTAACAGGTCAGGTGTATCGGGACGTCATATTGCACCAGTATGTCCACCTTTTAAGTGGTGCATTGATTCCCACCATCCTCCTGATGGATGACAACGCACGGCCCCACCGAGCTGCCATCGCGGAGGAGTACCTTGAAACAGAAGATATCAGGCGAATGGAGTTGCCTGCCTGTTCTCCAGACCTACACCCCATCGAGCACGGTTGGAATGCTCTCGGTCGACGTATCGCTGCACGTCTTCAAACCCCTAGGACACTTCAGGAGCTCCGACAGGCACTGGTGCAAGAATGGGAGGCTATACCACAGCAGCTGCCCGACCACCTGATCCAGTGTATGCCAACCAATTGTGTGGCCTGTGTACGTGTGCATGGTGATCATATCCCATACTGATGTCGGGGTACATGCGGAGGAAACAGTAGCGTTTTGCAGCACATGTGTTTTGATACGGTTTTCTCAACTTATCACCAATACCGTGGACTTACAAGTCTGTATCGTATGTGTTCCCTACGTGCTTATGCTATTAGTGCCAGTTTTGTGTAGTGCCACGTTGTGTGGCACCACATTCTGCAGTCATTCTTAATTTATGAGCGTGAGTGTATTTACAGCATTGGTAACCAACTGTATAAGAATCATATTCAGTCTGTGCGTTACAGTATTTGCTTGTTAGTAGTGTTCGTGTCATGACTTGCCGTTGGTGGCGGCACTGGTACTGCGACGTAGAGCTGTACATTACGGCTGCAGATGGTCAACACGGCTCTGGACAAGGTGGTTAGCTCATTACTCGCAGAGCCGTTTTATCAAAACGACGGAAACAGTGCTACTGCCCCCCACGAATATCGACGCATTAAAAGAATATGGAGATGTCCTCTTTCCACTCTGGGGTTGAAGAACATGATTCAGGAGTTCGAATTAACTGGCGATTTGGTAATTGCTCCTGGGAGAGACCGACGGCCAATTGCGCCACAAATTGTTGAAGACGTTACCGTTGCCATGGCTGGGAATGTTGGATACAGCGTGCGACCATCAACCGCTGCACGAGCTATGTAACGACAGCTGAACATTCCACGGTCCTCCTTTGGAAAAGTGGTGAGAACAGTTATTATTATAATAGCGATGAACGAGGCGTCGCCATAGTTAACTGGTGCCCAATGCTAAATAGAAACATATGAATCACAGCTGATTTGTCAGCACCGTCGATAAGGTGCTGGCTGCATGGTCTGGATCTGCAACGACTAAAATAATTAGAAGTCGTTGGTAAAAAATTATATATATTGTACTTAAATGGTTTTACAGGATTCTTCTTGGCTGCATACACATAATTATAAACAGATAGCAATTGAGGCCTCACTTAGGCCATGCGTTACTAATGGCCTTGTTAGAGGTTGCTTCCTATCAGCTGAAGGCTATGCTACTTTACTACTTGACGTACGGAGCAAGAGTGGACGAGAGCCCGCTAGAAACTTGATACAAGCCGCGGAGCGGCGCTAGCGGCGGTGGTTGCGACTCGCGGGTCCTACGATACTAATACGGACCACGGTCAATTACTGCAACCCCTAACAAGTGTGGTATCGAACGTTGATACCACAGTTATGAAATGTCATCCAGACTATCGCGGATGCAGATGGCCATCACGTTGAACAACGTTTGTAACCTGGAACGTAAACAAGGTATGCAATTAACAAATGTTACCCCCTATGGTGGAAATTAAAATGTGAGTCTTCCATGCTTTATTTATTACTTCTCTTCCACATGTCCTTACAAATGTTTCCACAAAGTTTCATTGTCTTACCATTACTAATTTTTCATTTTTCACGGGGACCCTCTCAAGCAGCGAAATGTTGTTGTTGTTGTTGTTATTATTGTGGTCTTCAGTCCTGAGACTGGTTTGATGCAACTCTCCATGCTACTCTTTCCTGCGCAAGCTGCTTCATCTCCCAGTACGTACTGCAGCCTACATGCCTCTGAATCTGCTTAGTGTATTCATCTCTTGGTCTCCCTCTACGATTTTTACCCTCCACGCTGCCCTCCGATACTAAATTGGTGATCCCTTGATGCCTCAGAACATGTCCTACCAACCGATCCCTTCTTCTAGTCATAAACTCCTCTTCTCCCCAATCCTATTCATTACCTCCTCATTAGTTATGTGATCTACCCATCTAATCTTCAGCATTCTTCTGTAGCACCACATTTCCAAAGCTTCTATTCTCTTCTTGTCTAAACTATTTATCGTCCACGTTTCACTTCCTCCATACATATACTTTCAGAAACGACTTCCTCACATTTAAACCTATACTCGATGTTAACAAATTTCTCTTCTTCAGAAACGCTTTCCTTGCCATTGCCAGTCTAGATTTTATATCCTCTCTACTTCCACCATCATCAGTTATTTTGCTCCCCAAATAGCAAAACTCCTTTACTACTTTAAGTGTTTCATTTCCTAATCTAACTCCCTCAGCATCACCCGACTTAATTCGACTACATTATCCTCGTTTTGCTTTTGTTGATGTTCATCTTATATCCTCCTTTCAAGACACTGTCCATTCCGTTCAACTGCTCTTCCAAGTCCTTTGCTGTCTCTGACAGAATTACAATGTCATCGGAGAACCTCAAAGTTTTTATTTCTCCTCCATGGATTTTAATACCTACTCGGAATTTTTTTTTTTTTTGCTTACTTTACTGCTTGCTCAATATACAGTTTGAACAACATCGGGGAGAGGCTACAACCCTGTCTCACTCCCTTCCCAACCACTGCTTCCCTTTCGTGTCCCTCGGCTCTTATAACTGCCATCTCGTTTCTGTACAAATTGTAAATAGCCTTTCGCTCCCTGTATTTTACGCCTGCCACTTTCAGAATTTGAAAGAGAGTATTCCAGTCAACATTGTCAAAAGTTTTCTCTAAGTGTACAAATGCTAGAAACGTAGGTTTGCCTTTTCTTAATCTAGCTTCTAAAATAAGTCATAGGGTCAGTATTGCTTCGTGTGTCCCCATATTTCTACGGAATCCAAACTGACCTTCCCCGAGGTCGGCTTCTACCAGTTTTCGTCTGTAAGGCATTCGTGTTAGAATTTTGCAGCTGTGACTTATTAAACTGATAGTTCGGTATTTTTCACATCTGTCAACGCCTGCTTTCTTTGGGATTGAAATTATTATATTCTTCTTGAAGTCTGAGGGTATTTCGCCGGTCTCATACATTTTGCTCACCAGATGGTAGAGTTTTGTCAGGACTGGCTCTCCCGAGGCTGTCAGTAGTTCTGATGGGATGTTGTCTACTCCCGGGGCCTTGTTTCGACTTAGGTCTTTCAGTGCTCTATCAAACTTTTCACGCAGTGTCATAACTCCCGTTTCATCTTTATCTACCTCCTCTTCCATTTCTATAACATTGCCCTTAAGTTCATCGCCCTTGTATGGACCCTCTATATACTCCTTCCACCTTTCTGCTTTTCCTTCTTTGCTTAGAACTGGGTTCCCATCTGAGCTCTTGATATTCATACAAGTGGCTCTCTTGTCTCTAAAGGTCTCTTTAATTTTCGTGTAGGTAGTATCTATCTTACCCCTTGTGAGATAAGCCTCTACATCCTTACATTTGTCCTCTAGCCATGCCTGCTTAGCCATTTTGCACTTCCTGTCGATCTCATTTTTGAGACGTTTGTATTCCTTTTTGCTTGCTTCATTTACTGCGTTTTTATATTTTCTCCTTTCGTGAATTAAATTCAATATTTCTTCTGTCACCCAAGGAGTAGTAGTAGAGTAGCAGCGAAATAGCAAAAGTTTAAATATAACCATCCTGTATATGTGAAAAAGTCTGTTTCGGCTGGCTGAAGTATCAAAGCATTTCACAAAGTTAGTAGACACTTTTCTGAGTGTCGCGCTGTTCTCATTTCTGCTACTGCTCATTACTTTCGTCGTTCTTTGATTTACTCTCAGTCTATATTCTGTACTCATTAGACTGTTCATTCCATTCAGCAGATCCTGTAATTCTTCTGCGCTTTCACTCAGGATAGCAATGTCGTCAACGAAGCGTATCACTGATATCCTTTCACCTTAAATTTTAATTCCACTACTGAACCTTTCTTTTATTTCCATCATTGCTTCTTCGATCTATGGCTTGAATGGCAGTTGTGAAAGACTACATCCCTGTCTTACACCCTTTCCAATCCCAGCACTTTGTTCTCGGTCGTCCACTCGTGCTATTCCCTCTTGGCTCTTGCACATATTGTATATTACCCGTCTCTCACTACACCTGACCCCAGTAATTTTTCAGCGTCAACTGTAGGCATTCTGCCGGCCGGAGTGGCCGAGCGGTTCTAGGTGCTGCAGTCTGGAACCGCGAGACCGCTACGGTCGCAGGTTCGAATCCTGCCTCGGGCATGGATGTGTGTGATGTCCTTAGGTTGGTTAGGTTTAAGTAGTTCTAAGTTCTAGGGGACTGATGACCTCAGAAGTTAAGTCCCATAGAGCTCAGAGCCATTTTGTAGGCATTCTTTCATATGCAGATACGTCGATGACATTTTGATCATATACAAAAGTCCTAATGACGGTATTAATAAACATTTTAATATGTTCAACGAGTTTCATGAAAATGTTTCTTTCACCTGTGAACCCTAGGACGAGTTCCGGTAATTGAATTTTCCAGATTTCACACCTACGATAGTAGATGACAAAGTTAACTTCAATATCTTCCGCAAAGAAACCAGTTCTGATCAAATTCCATTCATGTCAGCACTCTCGCATTCTCATAAGATGGCATTTTTTCGTTCAGTTATTTAGAGAGCCACCTCCACACCCCTTTCTTCTGAAAATCTCAATTCTGAGATCAATCTGTGGCTGCCAATAATGGCTATGATCCTTCAATAGTTGATAATATTTTAATAGGAGGACCAATAAGAGAGTCACTACACTAGGCCTTTCTAATAACGTCTCTAATGAAAAGAAAAAAATTATCTCCATACCTTTTCTGGGTCAAATTTTTTACGAAATACAGCGTTTACTTCTAAATAAATATAACTGTAGAGTTGCCTTCTCAATTAATAACTTTTTAAAAAGTAATATCATACATTACTTCATACCTAAGCTTTCCCCTCTGCATAATTCTGGTCTCTATAAAGTTATTTGCGGCAGTTGTCCTGCCTGTTACATAGGCCAAACAGGCCGAGCTATTGCGACAATATTGAAGGAACACCTCGGAAAAAAAAGGCACCAATGTTCACAATTCAACTTTCGCTGACCATTGTTAATCACAGGACATAATCCTAAAGATGTAAAAGAAGTCCAGATCTTGCACTCGGAGAAAAAAGTCTTTAGGCTTGACATCTTAGAAGAGCTAGAGATTTGTAAACACCTATCTCTGAAGGATGGTCTCATTCTGAACGAACAGTTGCAATTACACAGCAAAAACCTTTTTCAAGGTATAAAGCCGCTAATTAAAAGTGGTCTGAATGGCGATACTCTCCTCATTGTAGACTCTTAAGCAGCGTTTTCCTTTACAGTTTCACGTTTTCTATGCGGATTTCAACTATATTTCATTTATAAAATAAGACCCTTATGGTGTGTTGTAATTTTCATGCACTGATTCCTGTTGTTGCCTGTAATGTTAGATTGTCTATACAGCGCCTCATTTGCTCTTGCTTGTAATTCCATCACTTCTTGCTAGATGACGCGAATCTGTTTTCGTGTCCAACTCGTGGCTGCCTTGGCCTGTTAGCCGTCTAGTCTGACGGTAGCGGCGGTTTGGTGCAGTTGTTTTGCTCTAAGCGACCTCGTGACTGCCATTGTATTTCGATGGAAAATTTTATTCCAGTTGACAACATGATATATTTTTACAATTCAATTTTTAATTCTTGTGATTATTTCAATTTGACAAGAGCTTTCTTGCTCAGATGTTTTTCACCTATGCTGTGATTACTTGTAAGTACACTGCTTGTAGCCGGCCGGTGTGGCCGTGCGGTTCTAGGCGCTTCAGTCTGGAACCGCGGTACCGCTACGGTCGCAGGTTCGAATCCTTCCTCGGGCATGGATGTGTGTTAGGTTTAAGTAGTTGTAAGTTCTAGGGGACTGATGACGTCAGAAGTTATGTCCCATTGTGCTCAGAGCCATTTGAACCATTTTACACTGCTTGTACAGTATATGGAAGTAATCCTATTAATTATATTGTGATTTGAGCCATGTCATTATATTTTCTAGGTAATCCTATGTAATTTTTATTCTGATTAAGACCGCCTTAGAGCTGTCGAAACCATGGTCAATTTGACAACAGTTTTATGCAGCCGAAGTGGCTATACGTACATTCTGTAATTAAGTTAACGCGCGGTTTCAGGACTTCAGCCTATAACAATGTTTAAAATTTCAATCTTTGCGTATTGATTCTTCCTGACGAACCACTTAAACTTCAGCCTGCTCTTCATCACATTGTGGTCTGAGTCTATACCTGGGTACGTCTTGCAGTCCTGTATCTGATTTCGGAATCTCTGTCTGACTATGATGTAATATAACTGAAATTCTCCCATTACGAGCTGAAATTTTTACAGAATTCAATTAGTCTTTTTCCTCTCCCAAGCTCATATTCTCCTGTAACCTCTTCTTCTACTCCTTCCCCTACAACTGCATTTCCGTTCCCTATGACTATTAGACTTTCATCTCCCTTTGCGTTTTCTATTACCATTTTAATAGCCTCGTACACTTTCTCTGTCTCTTCATCTTCATCTTGCGACATCGGCATGTATACATGAACTATCGTCGTCGGTGTTTGCTTGCTGCCAGTTCTGATAAGAACAACCCTGTCACTCAAATGTTCACAGTAACCCCCCTTGCCCTACCTTCCTATTCATAGCGAATTCTACTCCCGTTATGCCGTTTTCTGCTGCTGTTAATATTGCCCTACACTCATCTGACCAGAAAACCTTGTCTTCTTTCCATTTCACTTCAATGAGCCCCTTCTATATCTAGATTGAGCCGTTTTCAGATTTTCTAGCTTCCCTACCACATTCAAGATTCTTAAATTCCACACCCCAACTTGTAGAACGTTATCCTTTCGTTGATTATTCATTCTTTTTCTAATGGTCACTTCCCCCTTGCCAGTCCCCTCCCAGACATCAGAATGGGGGACTGTTCCGGAATCTTTCGACAGTGGAGAGATCATCACGACGCTTTTTCAGTTAGTGGCCACATGTCCTGTGGGTACACGTTATATGTCTTTAATGCAGTGGTTTCTATTGCCTTCTGCATCATCATGCCGTTGTTCATTGCCAATTCTTCCGCCATTAGGGGCAGTTTCCTACACAAAGGATAAGAGGCAACATGAATCTCTGTCCGTTCCTCCGACCTCTTTGATAAGTCTGTTGGCAGAACGAGGGGGATTTCTTATCCGGAAGTCCTCGTCCGCCATTGCTGATTATTAATCAAAATTTAAGTAGTGACGCGTTTCGAACCCAGAACCGAGAAGGTTTTGATTACTAGTCAAAGACACTACCCCACCTTTTGTTTTAATCTAATTTTGTTCGTTTTATCTGGTCGGGGCGGACGTCGCAAGACACCCGTTTTCAGTTCGTCGTTGATCCATTAACTCAGTTTTTTTACTACAGAGGGCAGCTAACCCTCTGACCGAACACGCTTAGTTACCGTGCCGGCAACCCCTAGACCACAGGTATAACCCAGTAAGATGTTTCGATATTTGACCTGTTGAGCTGGCTATGACAAAGATACTGAAACAAAGCAAGTGCCCAAGAATAATACTGCCATTTATCAGTATCTTTTATTGCCTTTGTATGTAACAGAGATTCCTTGTGAGTCCAAGGTCGCTACACGTAACAGATCAGATACTATCAGCAACACTCTCAAGATTATTGTGTGACGTGTGCACAAGAATATCGTCGTCACATGATGTAAAGATATGTAGAATGACTTAGCCAGTATTTCCAACAGCTGCATTGAATAAAAACTCACTGTAAATGTGGATAAATACAACATAATTGTCATAAAATGGCAAAGAACGTAATAGTGTTAAATTATGGCGGTGTTAATAAAAATCTATTACGTATAGAAACAACGGAAAGTTAGGCGAAAAGTAGTCCAAACATGAAATCAACCACCTCCCTGAGAGACAACTTACATTCCGTCCAATCTGTGTAAGCGTAGATCACATACAGTTTATATTCAGAGAAATAGTATCGACGGTAGTTGAGAGATGTATACCAAATAAATTAATAAGAGATGGTACACATAGCGGGCGAGATCATTATTGCAGAATCAACGAAAAAAAGCTCGTCAAATTTAAAGGAATACAAAATCCTCAAGACTGGCGAAGTTTTACAAAAGCTCGAAATTTAACGTGAACTTCAGTGTGAGACGCTTTTAATATTTTCCACAACGAAACTCCGTCTCAAAATTCGGCAGAAGACCCAAAAAAATTCTAGTCGTATGTGAAGAGATTTGAAGTACATCAGTGGCAAGACGCAGACAATGCCGTTTCTGCGCAGTAACGATGGTGATGTTTCTGATGACAGTGTCACAAAAGCCAAGTTACTAAACGCGGTTTGCGAATTCCCTTCACAAAAGAAGGCGAAGTAAATATTCCAGAATTCGAATCAAGAACAAATGCCAACATGTGTAACCAATTCTTGGCTAGCGAAGTACCTTAGAACACTTAAGAAAGGCAAGGCTTCCGGTCCAGATTGTATACCAGTAGGGTTCCTTTCGGAGTATACTGGTACATTAGCCCCATACTTAGCAGTCATACAGAACCGCTCGCTCACAGAATGATCCGTACCGAGATACTGGAAAGTTGCACAAGTCACAGCAATACCCAAGAAAGGAAATAGGGGTGATATCAGTAACATCGATTTGCAGTAGGATTTTTTAACATCTACTGTGCTCGAACAGTGTGAATCACCACGAAGAAAAAGATTTTTTTGACAAACAGCCAACGTGGATTTCTAAAATGTGGCCGGCCGTTGTGTCCGAGCGGTTCTAGGTGCTTCAGTCCGGAACCGTGCTGCTGCTACGGTCGTAGGTTCGAATCCCGCCTCGGGCATGGATGTGTGTGATGTCCTTATGTTAGTTAGGTGTACGTAGTTCTAAGTCTAGGGGACTGATGACCTCAGATGTTAAGTCCCATAGTGCTTAGAGCCATTTGAACCATTTTGAACCGAAAATGTCACAGCGCTAGTGTCTCTGTCGCATATCTTACATAAGGGCCGTGAGAATTGTACAAGAGAGAAGCAATCCCGACGCGCGTGAAAACGTACTCTCATTTATTGCTTGTCCTGTATGCGAGTGCAGTAGCGTGTATAGTGGTTACTGTGGGTAGTATATGTCTACCTTGTCTCTCCAGAGTGTTCCGAAACTGGATTAATAAAAAGACAGTGTGACAGAGGTTCCACTGTGTCCCCATATTTGAGTACAGGGCGCAACCAGAAACTCGCGCGTCGCATTGGCTTGAATGTCGGTTATGCCTTCAAAGCATTGACCGTTCATGGGAATTTCTGCTCTTCGTCGTTTTGCAGTAGGATCCTACTGATAGCACCAAATCTCGTCACCCGTGATAATTTCCTCCAGAAAAGAACTACTCACGTTTTGGATTTCAATCAAGTCGTGGCAGGCGCCCACGCATCGTCGTATTTGCGCGGGAGTCAATGTCTACGGGACAATCTCTGCACACACTTTTCTCTTCTTAGGACACTGTAGAGAATGTCTCGAGCACTTGATTTAGAGATATTGCTCCATTCGATTTGTGATGCAACAATGTTGCATACTGCGTCCCCACTATTTAACTCTGCCTGCTTTCAACTGACTTGTCGAATGCATATATGTTGTTTACAGTAACTACGAGGGGCACCCAATAAATACTGCAACACATTTTTTTGTCTCGGCTAATTTCGGTTGAAAAAAAAACTGAATTTGCTTCGAGACATCGTGGAATATTTCAGCCTCAGCCTACATACACTACTGGCCATTAAAATTGCTACACCACGAAAATGACGTGCTACAGACGCGAAATTTAACCGACAGGAAGAAGATGCTGTGATATGCAAATGATTAGCTTTTCAGGGCATTCACACAAGGTTGGCGCCGTTGGCGACAGCTACAACGTGTTGACATGAGGAAAGTTTCCAACCGATTTCTCATACACAAACAGCAGTTGACCGGCGTTGCCTAGTGAAACGTTGTTGTGATGCCTCGTGTAAGGAGGAGAAATGCGTACCATCACGTTTCCGACTTTGATAAAGGTCGGATTGTAGCCTATCGCGCTTGCGGTTTTTAATATGGCAACATTGCTGCTCGCGTTGGTCGAGATCGAATGACTGTTAGCAGAATATGGAATCGGTGGGTTCAGGAGGGTAATATGGAACGCCGTGCTGGATCCCAAAGGCCTCGTATCACTAGCAGTCTAGATGACAGGCATCTTATCCGCATGGCTGTAACGGATCGTGCAGCCACGTCTCGATCCCTGAGTCAACAGCTGGGGACGTTTGCAAGACAACAACCATCTGCACGAACAGTTCGGCTATGTTTGCAGCAGCATGGACTATCAGCTCGGAGACAGTGACTGCGGTTACATTTGACGCTGCATCACAGACAGGAGCGCCTGCGATGGTGTACTCAACGACGAACCTGGGTGCACGAATGGCAAAAAGTCATTTTTTTCGGATGAATTCAGGTTCTGTTTACAGTATCATGATGGTCGCATCCGTGTTTGGCGACATCGTGGCGTACGCACATTGGAAGCGTGTATTCGTCATCGCCATACTGGCGTATCACCCAGCGTGATGGTATGGGGTGCCATTGGTTACACGTCTCGGTCACCTCTTGTTCGCATTGACGGCACTTTGAACAGTGGGCGTTAAATTTCAGATGTGTTACGACCCGTGGCTCTACCCTTCATTCGATCCCTGCGAAACCCTACATTTCAGCAGGACAATGCACGACCGCATGTTACAGGTCGTGTACGTGCCTTTCTGGATACATAAAATGTTCGACTGCTGCCCTGGCCAGCACATTCTTCGGATCTGTGACCAATTGAAAACGTCTGGTCAATGGTGGCCGAATACTGGCTCATCACAATACGCCAGCAACTAATCTTGATGAAGTGTGGTATCGTGTTGAAGCTGCATGGGCAGCTGTACCTGTAATCGCCATCCAAGCTCTGTTTGACTCAACGCCCAGGCGTATCAAGGTCGTTATTGCGGCCAGAGGTGGTTGTTCTGGGTACTGATTTCTCAGGATCTATGCACCCAAATTGCATGAAAATGTAATCAGATGTCACTTCTAGTATAATATATTTGTCCAATGAATACCCGTTTATCATATGCATTTCATGTTGGTGTAGCAGTCTTAATGGCCAGTACTGTAGTTATATGAACTTTCGATAGGTGGCGACGATATACACAGTCTTGAAAACGGTATCTGTAATGGCAATGCGTTCGAAGCATAAAGCCGTCATTGAGTTTCTTTCGGCAGAAAATCAGAATGTCGTACATGTTCATAGGCGCTTGCAGAATATGGGCGGAGACTTGGCAGGAAACAAAACCACAGCGAGTCGTTGGGTGAAGCGAGAAGATCGCACTAACCTGTCCGATCTCCCGTGTGCCGGTTGGCCGAACACAAGTATGATTCCTACAGTGTTGGGCTCGCAGCTCGTGGTGTAGTGGATAGCGTTGTTGCCTCTGGACCACAGGGCCCCGGGTTCGATTTTCGGCCGTGTTGGGGATTTTCTCTACCTGGGGACTGGGTGTCTGTGTTGCCCTCATCATTTCATGTTCATCATCATCATCGTCGTCATCATTCGTGACAGTGCCTTGATTGGATTGTGTGAAAAATTGGACTGTGTAAAAATTGGGACTTTGTACGGGCGCTGATGACCGCGCAGTTGGGCGCCCCACAAACCGATCATCATCAGAGTGTTGGAATGTGCAGACACTCTCATTCGAGGTGATCGACGGATCACAAAGAAACGCTTCGCTACAGAAGTTAATGTCTCTGTTGGTAGTGTAGACACACTGGTCCGTCGGTTGGAGTACTCAAGGGCGTGTGCCCGCAGAGTTCCTCGGCGCCTAACAGAAGACCGTAAAAAGCAACGAAGGACTTTCTGTGCTTATTTGCTCACGCGTTAGAGGGTGATAGTGACAATTTGTTGTTGAGTATCAGCGCAGGCGATGAGACGTTGGTCCACCGTTTCAAACCCGAAACGAAATGGCAATCCATGGAGTGCCGCCATACCATCTCTCTACCGAAAAAAAAAGGTCACAGCCGCACCCTCTGTGGTATCGATAGTTCCGATGCCACAGACAAGGTTGGTATTACGAGAGCGGAAGATCTTCGCCGGCCACAGCGCCTCTAGCCGACGCTGTGCAGCTCTACGAGCGCCGCTCCACTTTCGCCCAGTTCATGAAAAGCAGACGGCCGAGATCCATCGCTTTAGCTTAGCTAGCTTTTGAGACTTTCTTATCTGGACTTTGGCTACACAACTACGTGCTCATCTGTATGAAGATACGTATTCATTTATATATGTTCATGCACCAGTAAAAAACCTCTTTTACTTTACTTGCAGTACCGACGTGCTTTACCTCGCCTGCTCCTACTCGCTTCCTTTCGTTCGACCTCTTTGTCAGATTACAGGAGCAGATCCACGCGCCGCCTTCCAGGCGGGATACCGAACACCCTCAGCCGGTAAACGAATGGAGACGATATTCTGCGACTCTGAAGGGGTTATTCTGTTTGATGTCCTCCATGTTAGTGCAACGATGGGCTCTGAACTGTATTTTGCTACCTTAACGAATTTGAAGAAACCACTGTAACGCATTCGTCGCAACAAAAATGCAAACGATCTTCTCCGTGGCAACGCAAGTTATGACACAAGTCGACGCAACCGAGAGAAGCTCACAGACCTTCATTGGAATGTTCTTCCTCATCCACCCTGCAGCTCTGATCTCACACCTTCCGACTTGCATCTGGTTGGCCCAATAAAGGATGTACTCCGCTGGAGCCACTGCATGGATGACAGAAAGGTTATGGATGCAACAAGACGTTGGTTGTGATGTCGACCAGTAGAGTGGTATCAGACGGGCATACAGGCCCACACAATAAGGTGGCGTGAGGCCGCCGCGTTGAACGGAGATTGTGTTTAAAAATGGTTTTCTTTTAGCAAAGATTGGGCAGTGATATGGTGTATTGCAAATTTGAATAAAAGCATCCTGTTTTCAGAAAAAAATATCTTACATACCAGCTGAACGCCTCTCGGTTACTGCGCTTATGTTGCTTATACACCAGGAAAATATATCGCGCTCTAACACTTTGCCGTCCGCACGTCTCGTACAAATTTATTCGCTTGTCGCCGGCAGCTCTAATTCGGATTACTTGGCTAGTCGCCGGCCGTTCTTGACATTATCGGGGGGTTTAAAGTGTTACGTTTTACTAATGTCATCGTTAGTTCCCAAAAGTTCTCAACCCCGTTCCCCTACTTTCATGAAATTTCGAAGATATACATACGTAAAAATTACAAAATTTGTTTGTCTCATGTATTTGTTTATTTGCATTTTCTTTGGTACTTAATACTCGTATTTCTCTTTCATATGATATGCAGCAAAACAGTCTCCAAGATATAACGCAACTCCACAAGACTTGCACATTAAGTTTATTGCTCTTTTTTTGTTTTTGTAACATACATGGCAGTTTCTTCGTTTTCGTTTATTGGTTTCGGAAACACGTAGGCCGATTAGTTAGTGTTGCTTTACGTGACCGGAAAGTCTGTCAACCTCCAAGTTTTGCTCCGCGCATTCATCGTAAATAATCGTATCGTCTCTTTCGTCTGCCATGATGAGAGGGCACAAGTACGTATAAGAACAAAAAACTTGTTGACGTGTGTAACTTATTGTTACCTCAAGAAAACACCAACAGAATGGAAAAGATACTGAAGTGCTGTCGCCGGCCACTGCGCGAGACCACGCTCACGACACCACTGTGGTGTCGTCGGCCGTTGATCGCTATTTCGCGCACGACATCACTGTGGTGTCGCCGGACGGCAGAGTGTTGAGTATTGCAAGGGAGGTACGCCCACTTGAAAGTAGAGAGAAAAGATATAAGTGTAGATTTCAATGATTGAAAGCACACATGAGAATACATAAGGCAAGTGAGAACGTTCTGTCTGCCCTAGTATCTTAGCTCCAAAGTGAAGAGGGCAGTGACTGGGAGCACTATCATGAAGTGGCCACATTACCCGTCGTACCACAAAAAGCAACTTCACCCGCAGGAAGCGTAGATATGCTTCGCCTGTGAGGTGTTGAGGAAGGTTGTCTGGTCCCACGAGGCGATTACCAGTAATCCTCGTCCACGCGTTGAGGTTGAACCAGCGCTGATGGTTCGCTGCCACCATACTACGTGGACTCTCCGTAGCTGGCAGGTGGATGTTGAGAAAGTTGACGATAACTCCACTGGTGAAGGTAGCCACATCTGTGAATAGCATGGATGACGGAAGTCCCCGCGTCGTGTTGGCTTATATGATGAATCAGCAACAAAACCGTCCTCGCGGAGGTAAGAAAGACTGTACACGTTATAGATAGTGGACGTTATAGATAGTGGCACCTGCGTGGTAAATGTTCCACATGATCGTCCGGCTTACCTCATGCTGATGGGCCACCTGCCTGTTACTAATTCTGGGGTCACTGACACACATCTTTTATCTGCACCTTCACGTCGGTGCACCTCCTGTGGAACGCATTTGCGACTGTATTGTCATATGACCCTTTTTGCACCTTATCCTCTTGGAGGCCGTTTCCATCGGTTTGTCCCAGCGCTTAGAACCAAAATTTTAAGTGCCGGAATGCTCCACCTAAACTATATAACTCCCCGTCTTACCCTTGAGCCATAAAAATCACTTGTATACAACTTAAAATGGGAAATCGTTTTTTACAAAGCACTGTTGTGAAATTTAGGTTTTTAAAAGAAAGTTTCTTGTAATCAAACAATAAAACTACGACACTTAATATCAATAAAAGGTGCTAACCTGTAACCTTGTAGCAGTATACTTTGTTCCCTAATTCTGCTCGATACATACCGGCACGAGTCGGTAGTCTTCGTGACTATGACGTCATGTTTCCGACTTCTAGCAACTGCGGAGTTTAAACAGTGGCACTGTAGCTGCTCGGCGAACGTGTGTCCAGCATTTAGCAATGAATAACGATGAAAGTACTCCTGGCCCGTCGGAATCACGTACAATTCCGACTTCTCGAAGAGTTAGGAAGAACAAAACACGATGTGACATGAGACACGGAATTAGATGTTTAGTAAATGCTTCAGTGTAAATGTCATTTTTCTTCTACTCATTGAATTGTACTACAGTTGGACTGATTTAAGTTCATATTCGTTACAGGAAGAAAGCAACACATTTGAACACGAAACGTCGCCATCCTATTAGACCGCTGATGTTGTTGGCAGTCGTAAACCAAAAACGACATGTAGCGCGCGCGCGTGCCCGCGCGCCCACACACACACACACACACACACACACACAGCGCAAGTAGTCATACTTGACTGAGAAATGAAGAGTAACAGCAAGCTTTTTATTGGGACCAAAGCCACTATACATTTCTTGAAATAAGACATTTTCATCTGTCAGTAAAAATCTTAGCGTAAGCATATGGCCTTGTTTAGCAGAAATAGCATTTTTTAGATGGGTATCTGATTTACAAATATGAGAGGATGCTTTCATAAACATAAACTGAAATGAAACTTCCTGGCAGATTAAAACTGTGTGCCGGACCGAAACTCGAACTCGGGACCTTTGCCTTTCGCGGGCAAGTGCTCTACCAACTGAGCTACCCAAGCACGACTCACGCCCCGTCCTCACAGCTGTAATTCCGCCAGTACCTCGTCTCCTACCTTCCAAACTTTACAGAAGCTCTCCTGCAAACCTTGCAGAAGCTGTGAGGACGGGGCGTGAGTCGTGGTTGGTTAGCTCGGTTGGTAGAGCACTTGCCCGCGAAAGGCAAAGGTCCCGAGTTCGAGTCTCGGTCCGGCACACAGTTTTATCTGCCAGGAAGTTTCATATCAGCGCACACTCCGCTGTAGAGTGAAAATTTCATTCTATAAACTGAAATGTTTTTTCGTCCATTCTCAAATTTTTTTCGTAGTCCTTTAAGTCCTCGCACTATAGCCAAAGAACCAAATTCTGCTGAACGCCTCGAGATTCTCTTTTCGTTCTTCACAGTTTCACCCACAATCGCTTGAATTTCTCTTAATTCCCAAACAAAGTAATTGCTGTTACCTTTACAGTAGACGCTTCTCCACATTACCGAACAACTATTGTGAAAAATTTTACCAAAATATACTGACATTAGCTAGGTACTTTTCTCAAGGAAGTGTTATGGCATCTTTGATTAAGGTCTTTTCAAATTTCTTACAGTCCTGTTGTCATGCGGAAACACTTCGCGAAGCCGTCGGTGTTTGTCAGAGCTTTACGCGTGAAATCACGTCAGCAACTTCGCGGCTCATATTTCGTAAGAGCAGAAGATATGCGGCTAACGTAGTGGAATTGGGAGAACGTAATGCAGAAACCACTTCCACCGGCCTGCCTAGAACAACTTGACAGTGAATCCTTTCCGGAGTTACGGATGCTTCAAACACGTGCTGTGCCATTCCACGGAGTTCGTTCGTTGTTCTTCAGTTAGAGAACCACAGCTAATGGAAATATACTTACTAAAAAAATAGCTTTCCGGCGATCACTATGCGGCAGTGGGCTGCTGTCAAAACTGTAGGAAGATTCATGCATCTGCCGAAGTATTTTTCCATACAGGGTGTTTGACTGTTTCGTGTCCAAACGAAAGGTGCGGGGTAAAGGACAATAAAACGAGCAAATAGTCCTAACAAGCGGAAAAAATGAGAAGAGACGAATATGCTCCTATTTGTTAAAAGACTCTGAAAAGTGGAGTATCAGCTGTCTCATTCTACATCTACATCTACATTTATACTCCGCAAGCCACTTGATGGTGTGTGACGGAGGGTACCTTGAGTACCTCTATCGGTTCTCCCTTCTATTCCAGTCTCGTATTGTTCGTGGAAAAAAAGATTGTCGGTATACCTCTGTGTGGGCTCTATTCTCTCTGATTTTATCCTCATGGTCTCTTCGCGAGATATACGTAGAAGGGAGCAATATAATGCTTGACTCCTCGATGAAGTTATGTTCTCGAAACTTCAACAAAAACCGGTCCTGAGCTACTGAGCGTTTCTCTTGTAGAGTCTTCCACTGGAGTCTATCTATCATCTCCGTAACGCTTTCGCGATTACTAAATGATCCTCTAACGAAGCGCGCTGCCCTCCGTTGGATCTTCTCTATCTCTTCTATCAATCCTATCTGGTACGGATCCCACACTGCTGAGCAGTATTCAATCAGTGGGCGAACAAGCGTACTGTAACCCACTTCCTTTGTTTTCGGATTGCATTTCCTTAGGATTCTTCCAATGAATCAGTCTGGCATCTGCTTTACCGACGATTAATGTTTTATGGTCATTCCATTTTAGATCACTCCTAATGCCTACTCCTATATAATTTATGGAATTAACTGCTTCCAGTTGCTGACCTGCTATATTGTAGCTAAATGATAAAGGATCTTCCTTTCTATGTATTCGCAGCACATTACACCTCTCTACATTGAGATTCAGTTGTCATTCCCTGCTCCATGCGTCATTTCGTTGCAGATCCTCCTGCATTTCAGTACAATTTTCCATTGTTACAACCTCTCGATATACTACAGCATCATCCGCAAAAAGTCTCAGTGAACTTCCGATGTTATCCACAAGGTCATTTATATATATTGTGAATAGCAAGGGTCCTACGACACTCCCTGCGGTACACCTGAAATCACTCTTACTTCGGAAGACTTCTCTCCACTGAGAATGACACGCTGCGTCCTGTTATCTAGGAACTCTTCAATCCAATCACACAATTGGTCTGATAGTCCATATGCTCTTACTTTTTTCATTAAACGATGGGATTCTGCGTTCCTCAGCACCTTTAAAACTTTTCCCAAAAATTTTGGCGTACGAAACAGTACTGCTCTTTTTAAGATGCAACTCACTTCTCTTTCCACAAACTTCCCTAACTGTAATTCGCTCTTTATATACCACAACCACTGCCTTCCAGTATTTATCACTTTTCAGTCTCTTTCCCACAGCCATTGTATCCTTCTCTCTCAGCATAAAAATGCGCAAAACGTTCGCGTGCCAAAATTTGTGGGAAAATTTTTAAAGGTGCCAAGAAGATGGAATGATAAAGGTGGTACCCCCCCCCCCCCCCACTTTAGTCAGAGTCTTTTAATAAACAGGATCATATTCGCCTTATTTGTGCTCCTATAGGAGAATTTTTCCGTTGGTTCCCTATCTTATCCCTGCTGTTGTTGAGCATGTCGCTCACATGAAAAGAACTTTATGAATCAGACAAACCTTTATAGTTTACTTATGTGAAATTGAAATAACGCTAAACTATATACTTTTACACCTCAGATCCAGTTTCATGGGCACAAAAACTTTGCATGTGCTTCAGTACTACAACAAGGTGGGATTCCTAGAACACATCTGATGGTAAAGGAAACACTGTGCAGCATACTTCTCTGCGCTACGTCACTTAATGAACTACGTTTTCGCCTCACACCACGATTACAAACAGGGTAACTTTGAAGCTCTGTATCCAGAAACAGATAAAGGTATAAAGAAAATTTTCAAGGTTGTTCTAGATCGGGATCTTAGGAATACATAGTAAAAAAATCAGCTATTTGCTGTACATAGCCGTCTTGGAATCCGCCGTCTCAAAATCAATATGAGAAAATCCGCAGTCTGAGTTCCTATCAACACGAATTCAATAATTCTGGAATAAAACAGCTGCTCGTGACAGGTAGCAATGGAATTTACCGAATTGTGGTAGTAGCTTCGACGGAAAGCACATCAGGGTTAAAGCTGCTGCTGAATCTGTATCAACATTTTATAATACCGATCCATAATCTTATTGGCTGTTTTTAGATGCAAATGGATTACTTTTATCAGTTGACGTTTGGAAGTATGACCACATCAGTGATGGGAGAGTGATTAAAGGAAATTGTTTCAGTAACGTATTGTTTCAAGGCATGTCGTTTCCGGAACCAAACGAGGATTACCACAAGAGGATTAGACATAGATCGTTTTAGTTTATTTTTGAATAAAGTGTTTACTGGGTAATTTTTTTAAAGATGTGTAGAAACGTTGCTAACCAGATGCTAAATAGCTGTGGGATCAAGTTTTGAAAACCTCCTACGTTTCTCTTATTGCTGAGGGGTTGCATTGTGCATCTTCCTATGCAGCCTAGCAAATAGACAAATTCCAATTCAGTTATGACAGACTCTGATAACGAGTGTTTTTAACATGCAAGTAAGGGTAAGACACATGAAATAACTACAAAAAGTCGAAATGATGTAGTTTCTGAAGAATTCCCGGCGTGATTGATCGATGACTGGATAATGAGGACATGCCTAACATACTTCTTGTTGGTTAAAAGATACATATGTAATTTTGTAATTGTGTTGTAATGGTGCAATACAAATTAAATGAATGACCAATAAGAATGAGGCATCGGTGGCAGCAAGCATTATCATCTACGCTACTGGCCATTAAAATTGCTACACCAAAGAGAAATGCAGATAATAAACGGGTATTCATTGGACAAATATATTATACTAGAACTGACATGTGATTACATTTTCACGCACTTTGGGTGCATACATCCTGAGAAATCAGTACCCAAACAACCACCTCTGGCCCTAACAACGGCCTTGATATGCCTGGGCATTGAGTCTAACAGAGCTTGGATGGCGTGTACAGGAACAGCTTCCCATGCAGCTTCAACACGATACCACAGTTCATCTACAGTATTGACTGGCGTATTGTGACGAGCCAGCAGATGCTCGGCCACAATTGACCAGACATTTTCAGTTGGTGAGAGATCTGGAGAATGTGCTGGACAGGGCAGCAGTCTAACATTTTCTGTATCCAGAAAGGCCCGTACACGACCTGCAACATGCGGTCGTGCATTAAACTGCTGAAATGTAGGGTTTCGCAAGGATCGGATGAAGGGTGGAGCGACGGGTCGTAACACATCTGAAATGTAACGTCCACTGTTCAAAGTGCCGTCAATGTAACAAGAGGTGACCGATACGTGTAACCAATGGCACCCCATACCATCACGCCGGGTGATACGCCAGTATGGCGATGACGAATACACGCTTCCAATGTGCGTTCACCGCGATGTCGCCAAACACGGATGCGACCATCATGATGCTGTAAACAGAACCTGGATTCATCCGAAAAAATGACGTTTTGCCATTCGTGCACCGAGGTTCGTCGTTGAGTACACCATCGCAGGCGCTCCTGTCTGTGGCGCAGAGTTAAGGGTAATCGCAGCCATGGTCTCCGAGCTGATAGTCCATGCTGCAGCAAACGTCGTCGGACTGTTCGTGCAGATGGTTGTTGTCTTGCAAACGTCCCCATCTGTTGACTCAGGGATCGAGACGTGGCTGCACGATCCGTTACAGCCATGCGGATAAGATGCCTGTCATCTCGACTAGGAGTGATACGAGGCTGTTGAGATCCAGCACGTCGTTCCGTATTACCCTCCTGAACCCACCGATTCCATATTCTGCTAACAGTCATTGGATCTCGGACAACGCGAGTAGCAATCTCGCGATACGATAAACCGCAATCGCGAAAGGCTACAATCCTACCATTATCAAAGTCGGAAACGTGATGGTACGCATTTACAAGAGACATCACGACAACGTTTCACCAGGCAACGCCGGTCAACTGCTGTTTGTGTATGAGAAATCGGTTGGAAACATTCCTCATGTCAGCACGCTGTAGGTGTCGTCACCGGCGCCAACCTTGTGTGAGTGCTCTGAAAGGCTAATCATTTGCATACCACAGCATCTTCTTCCTGCCAGTTAAATTTCGCGTCTGTAGCACGTCATCTTCGTGTTGTAGCAATTTTAATGGCCAGTAGTGTATTACAGGGTGTGACAAAGGATACTGTTTGGAGAACAACCTGCAATAATGGCATCACTTCTGTTGCATCACATGAATGAAGCCACGTTATCCCCTTGGACAGTTAGCTAATTGGAAATAGTGATTTTACATAAATAAACACGGAAAATTAAGCAATCCACGTCCAGTAGCGCTGCTCCAAAATGGATTGCTAGGTAGTCAGAGCCTCGGGCATGGATGTGTGTGATGTCCTTAGGGTAGTTAGGTTTAAGTAGTTCTAAGTTCTAGGGGACTGATGACCACAGATGTTAAGTCCCATAGTGCTCAGAGCCATTTGAACCATTTTTTTAGGTAGTCCGAGGAAGAATCGGAGTCATTAGTAACAGATTAGTTTGCTTTATTATGTTTCCAGGGCAGTTATAGATACAGCTACAGAAAATAGGAATCAAGATGGAACAATAAAATTAGAGAACTGTACATTTGTATGGAAACGCATGAAAGACCTTAGAACTTGCCGTCTTTTGAAGGTATTTTACGAATCTCACTTACAAAATAACTAGTCACTTCATCTCTTTTTCTTATTACTGATTTATTTCTTCTTCTTTCACCGAAGTATGTGGCAGACTCAAACCATCTTGCAATACATGTGTCTTGAAGTTGGTGACATCTAGAACACAATCTGCTTTAGTTAACATCAATTACAAAATGGCGTTTCACATTCATTGCTCGCTGGAACACACACCGTTTGTTCGATTAAAGTTGTTACTGACTGACTTGTGAATGAAACTGTTAGTGCAGACAAGGAAAATTGATATATAAGGTATACAGCTGACTCTTTCACTGGATCTGCAATTGTCTATTTCTAATTTTAAATTGAAAATAACCGCTAATGGAATGTTTACTTAAAATATGGCTGGGCTGGCTCTGAGAACTATGGGACTTAACTGCTGAGGTCATCAGTCCCCTAGAACTTAGAAACTACTTAAACCTAACTAACCTAAGGACAACACACACATCTATGCCGGAGGCTGGATTCGAACCTGCGACCGTAGCGGTCGCGCGGTTCCAGACTGTAGCGCCTAGAACCGCTCGGTCACTCCGGCCGGCTAAAATATGGTTGCTGCTGATTATTTAAATCACATATGTAAGAGGAACATGGGAAATATCTCTGCATAGCGCACAACTATAGTCTTCAGTGTGGCGTGTCGTAGAGCATCGCTGTCAAACGTCAAAATACATAATCTATTTACTCTGGACTGGAAAGGCTGGTCAGCCAGACTGTATGCCACTGATCGAAAAATATGGTAGTCAGAGAGAGCAACGTATGGAGAATATGGCGGGAGGGATAGGACTTGTCATTTCAACGTTTCCATGTATTATATTTTGACGGGTTTTGCGACATGGGGTCGAGCACCGACCTGCTACGAAATTACCTTCATGTGTCTATCGCTGTACTGTGGCCGTTTGTGTTTCAGTGCTGGGTTCGAACGCATCAACTGCTTTCGATAGTGATGTCCTGTGACTGTTTTTGCCTCTTTCAGTAGCTACGAAAACGTTCTGTCTTCCCCCGCCATGATTGTCTTCGACATCACAATCACCGTTCTTAAGGCGTTGAAAACATTCTCTGCACGTTCTTCGACTAATGGTTCCCTCACCATCGGTCTTACCCAGCATTTTAAGACCCACAGACGCAGATTTCTTCATGTTAAAGCAGAAAATTAAAACCTTCCGCATATGGCGAGAAATGGGTACGTAAGTTGACGTACTTAATCGAGAATAACCTTACGATGCAATCACAAAGCTTCTTGTATTACACCTATCACCAGCCACTTGGACCCCACTTATCGCTGCTGCCGTCTATTGCAAAATGGCGGAAGCAAAGTTATAGACCTAATGTATTTGTGGTCGGATTTATCAAAGCCGATAATCTTGCATCACAGGAAATAATGCTGCTGAAGAAGTGTCTTGTCAATCACGTTAATGTGATCACCTGTCCAAAAGGCCGTGGACGCCGTGGACCGCTGCGATATGCGCAGGAAGAGAGTGAATGGGATTCTTGAAGGTACCGAGAGGGATATGGAATCATTCCGACTCCAGTGCCGTGGCCACGTGCGCTAGGTTTCTCGTTTGAGGATCCATGGCATGTAGGGCGCGATCGAGTGGTCTTACAGTTTCTCGATTGGGATTAAATCAGGGAGGTTTGGTAGCCATGGGAGTACCAAGAAGTCAACCTGGTGCTCTTTGAAGCACACACGTAGACTGCAATCTGTGTGGCATTTTGAATTGTCTTGCTGGTAGAGGCCATCGTGCCGAGGAAAACAAACTGCCATGTAGGGGTGCACATAGCCCACAAGGATAGATGCGTACATGTGTTGGTGGTGTCATCCGGAATTAAGAGATCACCCAGGGAACTTCACGGAAACATTCCCTAGACCATAACACTCCCTCCTGTTAGCATGGTGTTATCCGCCCCCAACAGCTGAGTGGTCAGCACGACAGAATGTCAGTCCTAAGGGCCCGGGTTCGATTCCCGGCTGGGACAGAAATTTTCTCCACTCAGGGACTGGATGTTGTGTTGTTCTAATCATCATCATTTCATCCCCACCGACGCGCAAGTCGCCGAAGTGGCATCAAATATAAAGACTTGCACCCGGCGAACGGTCTACCCGACGGAAGCCCGTAGTAACACGACATTTACGTTTAGCATGGTGTTTGCTCTCAGATGTCTCACACCGAGATTCACCTGAAAAGGCCACCTGTCGCCACTCATTGGACGTCCAGCTGCGGTTGTTGTTGTCTTCAGTCCTGAGACTGGTTTGATGCGGCTCTCCATGCTACTCTATCCTGTGCAAGCTTCTTCATCTCCCAATACTTACTGCAACCTACATCCTTCTGGATCTGCTGAGTGTATCCATCTCTTGGTCTCCCTCTACGATTTTTACCCTCCACGCTGCCCTCCAATACTAAACTGGTGACACCTTGATGCTTCAGAATATGTCCTACCAAGCATTCCCTTCTTCTAGTCAAGTTCTGATACAAATTCCTCTTCTCCCCAATTATATTCAATACCTCCTCATTAGTTATGTGATCTACCCATCTAATCTTCAGCATTCTTCTGTAGCACCACATTTCGAAAGCTTCTATTCTCTTCTTGTCCAAACTATTTATCATCCAGGTTTCACTTCCATACATGGCTACACTCCATACAAATACTTTCAGAAACGACTTCCTGACTCTTATATACTCGATGTTAACAAATTTCTCTTCTTCAGAAACGCTTTACATGCCATTGCCAGTCTGCATTTTATATCGTCTCTACTTCGACCATCATCAGTTATTTGGCTCCCAAAATAGCAAAACTCCTTTACTACTTTAAGTGTCTCATTTCCTAATCTAATTCCCTCAGCATCACCCGACTTAATTCGACTACATTCCATTATCCTCGTTTTGCTTTTGTTGATGTTCATCTTATATCCTCCTTTCAAGACACTGTCCATTTCGTTCAACTGCTCTTCCAAGTCCTTTGCTGTCTCTGACAGAATTACATTGTCATCTTCAAACCTCAATTTTTTACTTCTTCTCCATGGACTTTAATACCGACTCCGAATTTTTCTTTTGTTTCCTTTACTGCTTTCTAATTATACAGATTGAATAACATCGGGGAGAGGCTAAAACCCTGTCCCACTCCCTTCCCAACCACTGCTTCCCTTTCATGCCCCTCGACTCTTATAACTGCCATCTGGTTTCTGTACAAATTGTAAATAGCCTTTCGCTCCCTGTATTTTACCCCTGCCACCTTCAGAATTTGAAAGAGTATTCCAATCAACATTGTCAAAAGTTTTCTCTAAGTCTACAAATGCTAGAAACGTAGGTTAGCCTTTCCTTAATCTTTCTTCTAAGATAAGTCGTAGGTTCAATATTGCCTCAAGTGTTCCAACATTTCTACAGAATCCAAACTGATCTTCCCCGAGGTCGGCTTCTATCAGTTTTTCCATTCGTCTGTAAAGAATTCGCGTTAGTACTTTGCAGCTGTGACTTATTAAACTAATAGTTCGGTAATTTTCACATCTGTCAACACCTGCTTTCTTTGGGATTGGAGTTATTATATTCTTCTTGAAGTCTGAGGGTATTTCGCCTGTCTCAGACATCTTGCTCACCAGATGGCAAAGTTTTGTCAGGACTGGCTCTCCCAAGGCTGTCAGTAGTTCTAATGGAATGTTGTCTACTCCGGGGGCCTTGTTTCGAATCAGGTCTTTCAGTGCTCTGTCAAACTCTTCACGCAGTATCATATCTCCCATTTCACCTTCATCTACATCCTCTTCCATTTCCATAATATTGTCCTCAACTACATCGCCCTTGTATAGACCCTCTATATACTCCTTCCACCTTTCTGCTTTCCCTTCTTTGTTTAGAACTGGGTTCCGATCTGAGCTCTTGATATTCATACAAGTCGTTCTCTTTTCTCCAAAGGTCTCTTTAATTTTCCTGTAGGCAGTATCTATCTTACCGCTAGTGAGATAAGCCTCTACATCCTTACATTTGTCCTCTAGCCATCCCTGCTTATCCATTTTGCACTTCCTGTCGATCTCATTTTTGAGACGTTTGTATTCCGTTTTGCCTGCTTCATTTACTGCGTTTTTATATTTTCTCCTTCCATCAATTAAATTCAATATTTCTTCTGTTACCCAAGGATTTCTACTAGCCCTCGTCTTTTTACCTACTTGATCCTCTGCTGCCTTCACTACTTCATCCCTCAGAGCTACCCATTCTTCTTGTACTGTATTTCTTTCTCCCATTCCTGTCAATTGTTCCCCTATGCTGTCCCTGAAACTCTGTACAACCTCTGGTTTAGTCAGTTTATCCAGGTCCCCTTAGATTCCCACCTTTTTGCAGTTTCTTCAGTTTTAATCTACAGTTCATAACCAATAGATTGTGGTCAGAGTCCACATCTGCCCCTGGAAATGTCTTACAATTTAAAACCTGGTTCCTAAATGTCTGTCTTACCATTATATAATGTATGTAATACGTGTGCAAATTCCAGCCTTCGTCGCCGATGAAGAGCAGTCAGATTTGGTGAATGAGCCAGGTGACTGCTACGGAGGCTCAAACGCAACCACTTCCGCTGAAAGGTCATTGATGAGACACTTTTGCTGGCACCTTGATTCATCTAGGCAGTCAGTTGCTTAAAAATTGCACTCTGTTCACTCGTACACATCTGCACAGACGTCATTCATCCCTGTCATCAATGGTGCATCAGAGATACTTTTTTTTCATTATTGTGATTTCATTCCCCTGCCTCATATGGGCAGGGGAGGGCTGCCGCTCTTCAGCCGAGTGACATGACAGCTAATACAAGAAGAAAATTATACATATAAAGGCGATAAAATGGGTGACACAAAAACAGAGAAAGGGGAGATAATGGAGATAAAAAGACGTTCATGAGGGAACAATTAAAAAAAGTCGACATACGTTGAAAAATATTGTTGCCGATTCGTAGAGCACAAAAAAGACAGTGAAGTTACACGCACAGGTTAAAAGTTGGCCATAGTATTAAAAACACTCCAGAACAAGACACTTCAAACCCACTTGGAGAGGTGAAACACACATGACAAATAATAAAACTGCCAGGAGGGACTTGCAAGGGAGAGGCCTGAGAGGATGGAAAAGGAGGGGAGAGTAAGGTGCAGCAGGTGAGGGCGCAGCAAGAGGCAGGAGAAAGGTGGGGCAGGAGATCAAGAGGGAAGACAAGGCAGGAGGAAGTCCAGAGACACTGAAGGGGAGCACAGGAGACGGGAGGTGGCATAGGAGGGGAAAGCCGCTCAGGAGAAGGGAGGGGGAGGAGAGAAAGCCCTGAGAAGAAGGCAGGCGGAAGATGGGGTTAGAGGTGGTAGGAAGGGTAGACACCGGCCGCGGTGGCCGAGGGGTTCTGGGCGCTTCAGTCCGGAACCGCGTGACTGCTACCGTCGCAGGTTCGAATCCTGCCTCGGGCATGGATGTGTATGATGTCCTTAGGTTCGTTAGATTTAAGTCGTTCTACGTTCCAGGGGGCGGTGACCTCAGATGTTAAGTCCCATAGTGCTCAGAGACATTTGAACCAAGGGTAGACGTATGGGCGAAGCTCATCATCAGGGAGGGGTAGATACTGGACGTTTTGCTGGGAAAGGAGACGGAGGGTATGGAGATGGAGAAAGGGTGGGACACAATGGTAAAGGTGCGGCAATGGGCTGGGGGTGGAGAGGACGGGAGACACCAGTGGGTGAGGGGGATCGAGGTGACGGACGATATACAGGGGGCAGATGTGTTCAAGGAAAAAAAATGGTTCAAATTGCTCTGATCACTATGGGACTTAGAACTACTTAAACCCAACCAACCTAAGGACATCACACACATCCATGCTCGAGGCAGGATTCGAACCTGCGACCGTAGCGGTCGCGCGGTTCTAGACTGTAGCGCCTAGAACCGCTCGGCCACCCCAGCCGGCACAAGGAAAAGGAGAAGGTGGGGAAAGGGGTGAGGTCGTAGAGGATGCGCGTGGGGGACAGAAGGCGGATGCGCAAGGCAAGGCGAAATGCATGGCGTTCGAGGATTTGGAGGGCTTTGTAGAACCTAGGTGGGACAGAAAACACAGGTGCCTTCCGTGCCGGTTTTATATAGAGCCATTTTACCACTACGGCGTGTGAACAGTTTGCAAACATAGACGTTTGGGAAATGCTTCCACCCTTGGCCGAAAGCTAATGATTATGCCGTTTTGGACGCTAGATAAATCGCTTCGTTTCCGCATTGCGACAACGATTGCACTGCTTTTCGTATCCCTGCAAAACGTTTTAAATACCCTACGCTCCTGGTGTGGTCACCTGGCGTCTGTGAGTGTTTATTGCACGTTGACGTCGAATATAGACGGTGGTCACATTATTCTGACTGGACCGTATAGTTTAGCCATCTATTAAGAAATGACGGATTAAGAATTATTGTTACCTACCTTCAGTCAACAGCACCAAACAGTTTTGGAGCTCTGCGGAGAAAACTCACTGAAGATGAAATCGGCCCTGGAGTGTTTACTATCTTAAAATATAGCTTAGCTCTCGGACGAGATAGAACGTCATGACTTGACAAACTGTTCCTGCTGCCACTTCTCGGTGCTTATCGAAAGATACCGGGTTATTCCAAAAACAGCGAAAAACAAGCATGATAAAACTGGTTCAATCTTACCAACGTTAAACGTATTTTGGCCGCTACCAGCAACAATATACGATTTCCCAATGTAGTGTGTAGAGTAATGCAGTTAACACCAGCTAATAGGACAGTCATTATCGTTGTTATTATCAATATCGCGCGTAATTACATATTCAGTAGCAACTCCATTTGTCGTACTTTCATCTATAGCCGAGAAAATTTTTCGCAAAATTTTGAGGGCAATTTATTACATCGGTAAAATATTTTCTTGTTTTTACACATTCTCGTAGACATTAACTAATGAAAAGATTTTTTTTACTTTTGTGGTAAGGGAAGATCCTTGGAAGTACAGCAACTATCCTAAGGAATGTACGGTTTCACAAAAATATGAGTGACTAGAAAATTTTTGCGCGTTGCCTACTCACTGAAACTAATTAAAAATTAAATCTGTAAGTACAAAATATAGTACTCGTTCCTTTAGTATTTAGTTCCTGATGCTACAGAAAGATATCTGACCTATTTCATCATACATTCCTAAAACTGACGAAGAGTTTCTCTTCAGGGGATATGCTCTGGCGAAAATCGGTATCCATTCTTTCTACTTGATCCTTTACGAGTTGTAACTCTCAGAAACAGAAGAAGAAACAGACAAAGTGTATGAGGATACTGGACGTGTAACTCTGTATCTGAAGCGAGAGAAAAGTGGCTGAAAAAAGTGGCGAGAGAAAAGTGGCAAAAAAATAGATGACAGGATTGAGGGAGTATTTTAGGAATGAGTGAGCAGACATTTCTCTAAAACCGAATGCACTGTTCAGAAATCACAAGAGGAGGAGGTATACTTCGAAATGGTCCAGAGATACGAGAAGATTATTGATGGATTACATTGTGGTCAGACAGGGGTTCTGAAATCAGATGGATTTTATGGCGTACCCAGGAGCGGGTGAAAGGAGTCAAATCCTAATTAAGTAATCACGAAAAGAGACATAAATTTAAGAAAATCAATGTTGGAAGAAGCTGGACACTGTGATGAAAGGTGTAGCTACAGCTCTTAGAGTTACCACGATAGACACTTCTGTTGAAGAGGACTAAAACGCCAATCACAGAAGCTCGACACACATAGAAACAAGACAGGTAGCCGCAAAGAAAGATTGGGTAACAGAAGAAATAAAACTAATCGATGAAAGAAGGAAGTACAAAAACGCACAGGAAAATAAAGGAGTACAACGATATAAGTCAATTAGGCGAAATAATTGGAAATTTAGGGATACCAAAATAGAATGACTCTAGGAAAAGTTCAAAGAAATCGAAAAAAATAATTATCGTAAGGACATTAAGTGAAATTAAAAGCAAAAGCGCCAAAATCAAGAGAACAAAAGAAATTCCACTGTGAAACGCAGAGGTCAGACAGATATATGGAAATAGTACTCAAAGCCTGTACGAGAGGGAGCAATTATATGATGTCGTGATAGCAAAAGAAATGGAAATCGCTATGGAAGATATTCTCTCTATATAAGGGTGTATCTTCCATGTCGATTTCCATTTCTTCTGCTACACGTCATCAGATAGTTGCACCCTCTCGTAAAGGCCTTCAGTATACTCTCTCCACGTGTCAGTCTGACCTCAGAGAGGTTAACGAAGTTCTGGAAGACTTGCGACCAAATAAGATGGAAGGCTTTTAGCGGAATTTCTAAAATTATTGAAGAAAGTGACAACAAGACGACAATTTAAGTTGGTGTGTAGAATCAGACTAGCAATGTACCATCAGAATTCGGAAAAATATCACCTGCATAATTCCGAATGTAGGTAGGGATGAGAAGTGCGATAACTATCTCATGATGGATCCAAGTTGCTGACAAGAATAATATACACTTGAATGGAAAACAATATTGTCTGTTATAGATAAAAATCAGTTTGGCGTTAGAAAAGGTAAGGGCACCACAGAGGCAGTCATGACGTTGCCGTTGTTAATGAAAGCAGATGTGCTCAACAGCTGCAATGTTAGTATTTACTAAGTGCTTAGCAAGAATGGTAGCATAATCCCCACGAGAAATTGTCATCCAAGACGTGCGAAAAATGAAGTCCATTTCCTTAACACAGTACATGAGTATTCGCCAGATAAAGTAATTCAGAGTTCAGCATGACAATTTACTCGTTAACACACAAGAGATAGCGATTAGGAAGTCATATTCCGTTTAATCTCACGTCCAAATGCAAATGGAAGTGTTAGTGTTCCCTAACGAAGCACATGCAGACCTCGTGAAAGTTAAAGTCCCTTCAAAAGTTAAAGTATTCTGACGGCCCTTAACCGCCCATGATCTGTCACCCACACGATTATCTCACACGTTACCTCCAGCAAGTCTGCCTTCTTCCAGATCTCGACTTGAATTGTTCCGACTCGCTCCCCTGTGTGCACCATTCAAAAAGTGTGTCTCCAGTTAACTCCAGTAGTGTTCCTCTAAAGCCGCCTTCTCCGTTGGCTGAGGGTCACCCCCACCAAACATATATCGTTCCTAAGTCCTACAGACATGATTTGATTCAAGTTGACCACTTTCCATGCTAAAATAATATGTTGTAACAGTATTTAAGTAACAGAAATGTTATAAACACTCTGCCACACTCAGACCGTTTTCAATAAATATAAATAACACTTTGTTCATAAATAAAATAGCCAGATTTCTTGCACATGAGTGTTCACGTTAAACGACAGCAAAATGTTATTAAATATTGCATGAATACACTTATGTGTGCTTGATAGAAGTGTCTTTTGGCATTCTTTTCAATGGTGGTGTCAGATAACCCATGCGATTGACCATGGTTTTTAATACCGATTGTAATCATCTTAAATAAAATTAACGGAAAAAATAGTAACATATGCCGGCCGCGGTGGTCTAGCGGTTCTAAGCGCTCAGTCCGGAGCCGCGTGACTGCTACGGTCGCAGGTTCGAATCCTGCCTCGGGCATGGATGTGTATGATGTCCTTAGGTTAGTTAGGTTTAAGTAGTTCTAAGTTCTAGGGGACTGATGACCATAGATGTTAAGTCCCATAGTGCTCAGAGCCATTAGTAACATATACCTTAAATAACAACACATGAGTGTCAAGATGTGAGGTATTCATGCTGCATTCAGTTGCTGCCGTATCGTGTAGGATACAGTGTTCTGACAAACATTTCTACATACAGGGAGTTTCAAAAATAACCGGTAGATCTGAAACGGCAATAAAAACTAAACGAGCAGCGATAGAAGTACACCGTTTGTTGCAATATGCTTGGGACAACAGTACATTTTCAGGCGGACAAACTTTCGAAATTACAGTAGTTACAATTTTCAACAACAGATGGCGCTGCAAGTGATGTGAAAGATATAGAAGACAATGCAGTCTGTGGGTGCGCCATTCTGTACGTCGTCTTTCTGCTGTAAGCGTGTGCTGTTCACAACGTGCAAGTGTGCTGTAGACAACATGGTTTATTCCTTAGAACAGAGGATTTTTCTGGTGTTGGAATTCCACCGCCTAGAACACAGTGTTGTTGCAACAAGACGAAGTTTTCAACGGAGGTTTAATGTAACCAAAGGACCGAAAAGCGATACAATAAAGGATCTGTTTGAAAAATTTCAACGGACTGGGAACGTGACGGATGAACGTGCTGGAAAGGTAGGGCGACCACGTACGGCAACCACAGAGGGCAATGCGCAGCTAGTGCAGCAGGTGATCCAACAGCGGCCTCGGGTTTTCGTTCGCCGTGTTGCAGCTGCAGTCCAAATGACGCCAACGTCCACGTATCGTCTCATGTGCCAGAGTTTACACCTCTGTCCATACAAAATTCAAACGCGGCAACCCCTCAGCGCCGCTACCATTGCTGCACGAGAGACATTCGCTAACGATATAGTGCACAGGATTGATGACGGCGATATGCATGTGGGCAGCATTTGGTTTACTGACGAAGCTTATTTTTACCTGGACAGCTTCGTCAATAAACAGAAATGGCGCATATGGGGAACCGAAAAGCCCCATGTTGCGGTCCCATCGTCCCTGCATCCTCAAAAAGTACTGGTCTGGGCCGCCATTTCTTCCAAAGGAATCATTGGCCCATTTTTCAGATCCGAAACGATTACTGCATCACGCTATCTGGACATTCTTCGTGAATTTGTGGCGGTACAAACTGCCTTAGACGCCACTGCGAACACCCGTGGTTTATGCAAGATGGTGCCCGGCCACATCGCACGGCCGACGTCTTTAATTTCCTGAATGAATATTTCGATGATCGTGTGATTGCTTTGGGCTATCCGAAACATACAGGAGGCGGCGTGGATTGGCCTCCCTATTCGCCAGACATGAACCCCTGTGACTTCTTTCTGTGGGGACACTTGAAAGACCAGGTGTACCGCCAGAATCCAGAAACAATTGAACAGCTGAAGCAGTACATCTCATCTGCATGTGAAGCCATTCCGCCAGACACGTTGTCAAAGGTTTCGGGTAATTTCATTCAGAGACTACGCCATATTATTGCTACGCATGGTGGATATGTGGAAAATATAGTACTATAGAGTTTCCCAGACCGCAGCGCCATCTGTTGTTGAAAATTGTAACTATTGTAATTTCGAAAGTTTGTCCGCCTGAAAATGTACTGTACTGTTGTCCCAAGCATATTGCAACAAACGGTGTATTTCTATCGCTGCTCGTTTAGTTTTTATTGCCGTTTCAAATATACCGGTCATTTTTGAAACACCCTGTACACACACACACACACATATATATATATATATATATATATATATATATATATATACGCGCTGTAAGCCACTGTATGATGCGTAGCAACGAGTACCTTCCATCTTCAGAATGAAAAAGATATAAATATGTAATAAGTCAGTAAATAACATAGATAGTTATTTAGCTTTCAGGGTTTATAGCTATAGCGACAAGCTATCATCCGAGACATTGTATGCTGAAATCTCACGAAGTGTTTTGAAGTTGTTAATTTTAAAGTTTATTGTGAAGATATTCAGTCACTATAAATTTTTAAGTAACTTCAGTAGTTTTTAAGATATTGAAGATATTATTTTTCTCGTTGGATGCGCCTCATTTTTCTGAGATCACAGATGTATTAAGATTTGCTGTATTACATAACTGTCCTTTATTGCTGAATTTCTAGGAGCTGTAAGTAGCCATGTTTCAGACTTTCTTAAATTGCGCCGTTTCTGGTTCGTCTCTTGCTCCATATCCATGCGAGCAACCGCAGATTCGCTATTCTGGGTTTACCAATTTCTGTCCTCCTGCCACTCACCTTTGCACCTTGGGGGACCAACAGCGGTTGCTTCGGCCAGGGCGGCCACGCTAGCATCTGGGACCTGGGCCCACTGTCTAGAGTACAGCTACAAACAAATATCTCTTGTCTCATACCAGTTCTAGGTGGCCGACAAGTATGACAACAGATGATGCCTCTTAAATTAGGTGACAAGAACGCTTTTGTTTCTGACTTTATTTTAGTTTCAAATGATAACAGTTGCTAACAGAAACTCTAGGAAAAACATTCGAATGCTGGAACCACAATTCGTTACTTCATAAATTATTGTGTAAAATAGTCTAAAAGACATTGAAGGCTGCAAAGAATTTAGTCGGTGATCCGCTGTTAGACAATTACGAAATTTATCGCTGTGAAATACGTCAGGTGGCATGCGAGTATTAGACGCCTTCCGATGTCAGCGACAGCAACATTTTGCAAAATACTGATAATATTATAATTAGTGCGGAAAGCTAATGAAGCTGTTTGTCACCGGTGGGTAACTGTTTCCTAGTGTACAGCGGCTCACAACATTACATAAAATTTAAGGACCGTTTTGCGATGAGCAGAAATATCTCGCTGAAACTCATGCAAGACTGTGCGAATGCATGCTCTCGCGGCGATATCCATGAATAAAATATTCTAGGGTTTCAAGCGGCATCAAGTGGTTCACTGCCCACGAGCGTTCGGCAGAGATGTCGTCTGCCATTCCGAACTGTCTGACTGTCTTGTGGATGCCGCTGTCACATTTATAGCCGCTCCGCCGCCCGTGACGTTGAAACGACCCCTTTTGAAAATTATAAATTACTGTGCTGGTAAACCTCTTACATTATTTGATTTTCAAACAGCTGAGCACAACTGAACGTGCTCGACATTTCTCTCTTTACTTATTCTGATCATCAATAAACTGACAGACAATAATTTTAGCGCAACGCAATCTGACTTTCAATACTTCCTACAAAAGAATGACCCTAACAATAACCTATACCTTTCATGAATCACTTACCCCACAAAAATCTTCGTTACTCGAACTACTGCAATACAGCGAGCGCCACTACTGTCAGATAAATAAAAGATTCTAACTACGGAAGGCACTAACTACTGATAGGCATAGTCAGCAAATGAAAGATTTTGATAGAGAACAAACAATGTATTTACCTTAATAATGTTCAAAAGTGTTCAAAAGTCGTCATATATATATATATATATATATCAGTTCATGATGTCCAGTATTACAAATTTACTCTTTCTGATGGACACACGTCCATATCGTCCGCTCTCAAAATTCTGCCATCTCTCTCCCCCACATCCACCACTGCTCACCTCCAACTGCGCAACTAGATTTTGGCCACTGTTTCTATGTTTCGATACAGTGTATCGATACGTGGAACTGTTTCAGTGTTTCGGAACGGCTGTGGTTCACTGTTTCGAAACAGTGGTGTTGCATTCCGCCCTTGCCTCGGATAACCGGAGCACATTCGATCTCGAGCCAGACACAGAAACTGCATCGTTGTTTCAAAATAAGCCTGTTTCAGTCCACCTGTGCTTGGAACGGACCAATTGTATCGAAACAGTGATATTTCATTCCGCTTTGTGTCGGACGAGATTCGGGCTCGGCACAGGTACTGAAACACAACATACCACTTCATGAAACACTTTCAAGAGTGTCGGAATCTTTTTGACAAGCAATAGCATGAAGCTTAAGATATCCGAAAATAAAGCTTCTTTTCTAGCTGACTCTCCTATTCCGAAATGGCGTAACATCTGCTTTATAAACACTAACTAAACAATAAAACAACGCATACTATTCACATTCAAAATAATAAATATGTGAAAATCATTCAGTTAAATTACACTTATTTTTATAACATACGCTTCTCTGTTCATGTACAGTAATCATATTAAGAAACGCAAGTAAGCCTACAACATTTTGAATAAAAAAAGGCGTAGAGTGACAGTTATTAGACATATACATAAATTTGATGTAGGTATAATTGCAAGCAATCTGTTTGACATATCACTGATAGTGTAATGGTGTACGGGAAGGGCTGCGAAGCATTGTGAATTTATAGTAACGGTTCGAAACACCTTTAAATACAAAATTTTTTTCTGTTATATTTTGTTATTTATTCGAATTATTTGGCGTTATTTGTGAGTCCATAGTTAATGTGCCTATTATCCACAATGATTCCCTTGTGTGCATGGAAATTAGCAGGATGGGTGTATTACCCATACTAACGGAATGTGGGAATCCCAGTAGCATATCCGTTGTTTCTGCACTTTGCTCCCACCTCCAGTTCCGTTCGTGTTGGTTCTTCTGTCATCAGCTATGGCTGTCCTCAGCCAATTGAAAAGTATGAAAGTCACACGACACGAAACTGCCAAGACGTCTAAGTGGTAGTTTCATACTTTCTGCGACATGATTAGCGATCTCGCACCTCATTTGTGTTTATATGGACATGCTTATACAGTAGACATTCAAGATCATAAAATGTGTAGGTTTATTAGATTACAAAACACAAACTGTTTCACTGTTTCGAAACAGCGTATCGAAACATTACATTGTACTGTTTCATTTGTTTCGAAACAGTTACATGTTTCAGTTTGCCCATCTCTATGCGCAACGTTGCGCGCTGTTTACATCCAACTGCCCAAAGCTACAATAGCAAATATTCCAACAATGCAAACCAGTCACAGACTGCACGCAGCACAGTCAGTGATTTTCATACAGAGCGCTACGTGGCGTTACCAACATAAAAACCTCAGCAGCCTACTTACAACGTCACGGGTGCTCAAACCTGTGTCGTATATTGCAGGGGTGGCAATTATTCTGGCTTGGGGCAACATTATGGAAGCAGAGGTTAGTGGAGGGCCGCTCCTTTTAAAATGGCTGCATTTCAAGAAAAGTATAAATTGTACCATAAAGATTAATAAATATAAATTAAATGAAATAGTGGCAGTTATAATCAATTTCATTATAATGCTAATTTCATATCATGTATGGCTGCAAGCATATTTAATTTTAGAATGTGTTTAAGGAGACAAGTGTATCTCATCACCTGTTTCTACACTCTTTTTTTTAATGAACGGAGAGATTGCTTGTTGACATTCTGGTTACAGGCAGCAAGTTAATGTCTCTCAAAGAGCATCTAGGGACCTAAACTTGTTGTTGTTCTTCAAATAAGAAAAACTTTCATGATACATATGTGTAGACCGAAGACTGGAGAACATTTTCCCAGCAAATTTCTTCGTAGTTTGAAACTTTGCTGCAGTAAATGGTTTGAAAAAGTCTACTAATGTCAAAGCATTAGGCACGCCTTCCACAGTGTGATCTGACTGCATGTCAACAAGTAAATGGAAAACGTCATTATGTCGCTCCCATCGGCCACCGCGCTAAGTGTCAACTTTGTTTGTGCGATTAGTAACTACACTGCGTAGTGCGCATACGTATTGACGTCGCCAGACTTCGTGGAAATGCTTGGTCGCGCACTTCAAGGAAATCTTGTTCAAGGCGGATTTTTCTGGCTGTCTTGGCGAGTCACACAAAAACCATTAGGGACCGCATGTACCACGCAGGCCCCTATTTGCCCGCTCCCTGATATATGGTAATGTTCTGACGGAGCGACCGCCGTGCACACTTCAAATCCCCATTCACAGGATCCTAGACGATACTCACTTGCAATGCACCGTCTTTACTGAGAGTCTTACCCGGCATTTTGATCTCTCTTGTTTCATTTACTACGCTATCCCAGAAGCCGTTGGTCTGTTTAATAGTAGACGTTTCGTCGAATGCAATTCGGTGTCCATTATCAAATGGCTCTGAGCAATATGGGACTTAACATCTGAGGTCATCAGTCCCCTAGAACTTAGAACTACACTACTTGTCATTACAATTGCTACACCAAGAAGAAATGCAGATGATAAACGCGTATTCATTGGACAAATATGTTATACTAGAACTGACGTGTCATTACCTTTCGCACGCAATTTGGGTGCATAGATCCTGAAAAATCAGTACCCAGAACAACCACCTCTGGCCGTAATAACTGCCTTGATACGCCTCGGCATTGAGTCAAACAGAGCTTGGTTGGTGTGTAGAGCCATGCAGCTTCCACACGATACCACAGTTTATCAAGAGTAGTGACTGGCATATTGTGACGAGCCAGCAGATGCTCGGCCGCCATTGACCAGACGTTTTAAACTGGTGAGAGATCTGGAGAATGTGCTGGCCAGGGCAGCAGTCGAACATTTTCTGTATCCAGAAAGGCCCGTAGAGGACCTGCAACATGCGGTTGTGCATTATCCTGCTGAAATATAGGGTTTCGCAGGGATCGAATGAAGGGTAGAGCCACGGGTCGTAACACATATGAAATGTAATGTCCACTGTCCACAGTGCCGTCAATGCGAACAACAGGTGACCGAGACGTGTAACCAATGGCACCCCATACCATCAAGCCGGGTGATACGCCAGTATGGCGATGACGAATACACGCTTCCAATGTGCGTTCACCGCGATGTCGCCAAACACGGATGCAACCATCATGATGCTGTAAACAGAACTTGGATTCATCCGAAAAAATGACGTTTTGCCATTCGTGCACCCAGGTTCGTCGCTGAGTACACCATCGCAGGCGCTCCTGTCTGTGATGCAGCTTCAAGGGTAACCGCAGCCATGGTCTCCGAGCTGATAGTCCATGCTGCTGCAAACGTCGTCGAACTGTTCGTGCAGATGGTTGTTGTCTCACAAACGTCCCCATCTGTTGACGTGGCTGCCCTATCCGTTACAGCCATGCAGATAAGATGCCTGTCATCTCGACTGCTAGTGTTACGAGGCCGTTGGGATCCAGCACGGCGTTCCGTATTACCCTTCTGAACCCACCGATTCCATATTCTGCTAACAGTCATTGGATCTCGACCAACACGAGCAGCAATGTCGCGATACGATAAACCGCAATCACGATAGGTTACAATCCGACCTTTATCAAAGTCGGAAACGTGATGGTACGTATTTATCCTCCTTACACGAGGCATCACAACAACGTTTCACCCGGCAACGCCGGTCAGCTGGTGTTTGTGTATGAGATATCGGTTGGAAACTTTCCTCATGTCAGCACGTTGTAAGTGTCGCCACCGGCGCCAACCTTGTGTGAATGCTCTGAAAAGCTAATCATTTGCATATCACACATCTTCTTCCTGTCGGTTAAATTTCGCGTCTGTAGCACGTCATCTTCGTGGTGTAGAAATTTTTATGGCCAGTAGTGTACTTAAACCTAAGTAACCTAAGGACATCACACACATCCATGCCCGAGGCAGGATTCGAATCTGCGACCGTAGCGGTCACGCGGTTCCAGACTGAAGCGCCCACAACCGCTCGGCCACTCCGGCCGGCTGTCCGTTTTCCAGTGCATGTTCCGCTACAGCTGATTTTTCGCCGGTAGGCAGGAACGCATTTCATGTTGTAAGCCGTGCTGTTGAATAGCGTGGGCAGTTTGACCGACATAAAACCCCCTACGTCCACACGATATTTTGTATATTATAGGTGATCTGAGGCCTATATCATCTTTCACAGGATTCATTAGTTGCCGGATATTTGCGAGGGGCCTGAAGATTTCGATTTTATGTCTCTTCAGGAGTCAGCTAATCGTCTTATTGGACCACAAAACGATAAAAACGCAATATTCTTCGTGTCTTCTCCTGCTTTCTGTAGTTGTTGCTGTTGCTGTTGTAACTTTAGATTTTGCGCGTCTGAGACGGTTTCAGATGAACGTGCCATGGTCCTCAGGAAACGCTATGAACGAGACACCATTGGGTTTACGGCGGACAAGGATGTTCAGGAAGGGCAAGGAACCGTCCTTCTCTACTTCCATCGTGAACTTTGTGAAGTCGTGGTTATTGTTGATGTGTTCCAGGAACTCTTCCAGCTTTTCATGTCCATAACGCCATATCACGAAGATATCGTCGACGCAGCGATAAAAACAACTAGGCTTTGCAGGCGCCGTGTCCAAGGCGATGTCCTCGAAATGCTCCAAAAAGGAGGTGGCCTACCAATGGAGCTAATGGGCTTCCTATCGTGACGCCGTCCGTCTGGTTGAAATATTCTCCACCATGTAAAAAATACGATGTTCTCAGGCTGTGTTTAAATAAATCCACGATGGTGCTGTCAAAGAGCTGGGAGAGCAAGTTTGTGATCGGCACACACGTGAATACTACATCAAAAGTAAGGCGTAGACGTTAAATACAGTCGATGAAGTCCGCCGGATGCTTTATCTGATGGACACAGTGTCCAATGTGCGTCTAGAGGAGGCTGACCAAATGCTTTGCTATCCGATGGTGCTCACTATAGGTCTTGAAGGTATATTCTTCATATGTACCTATGGTAGACCGTTGAACGAGGTTGGTCTGGGTGCCTGAGGGATGAGGTTCTTAATAACACATTTTTTTCTGTGATGACCAATTGAGAAGCACTGAAGTTCTTCTCACTGTTCTGGATATTTGGTCACGAGGCAGTTTTTCGTACATATCTTCCTCCAGCGTCCGTCGCATTTTCGCCGTCATAGTCGGCTCATTCCATTAGGAGAGCACCATTGCTCTTGTAATCTGGCAGGATAAACATTAAAGGATAGTTGTTCAGAGCACGGAGGCCATTACGCTGAGCTCTGGTCATGTTTGCTGCTGGCGGTTAAGATTTTAAAAGAATGCGGCTCGTTGCTCCACGAATTTCTTCCGCAATTTAACTGGGAAACATACAAACTGATTGTTCAAAACTACTTAACATATCAGGGATACTTCGTGGAGAAGGAGCAAAGTTAAGTCCCTTCTTAAGTGCTGAATTGGCAGATGCGTCGAAATTTCTTGCTGTCATGTTGGCCACGTTAAGTTCTACAGTTATTAGTTCTGCCACATGTTGTAGTTGTGAAAGCCGATTGAATTTCCTTTCTGCTTACCTGCGGATCACACCATTGATGATGTGAGTTGTGCCACCGTTGCTGCAGTCTAATGTCGAAAGTGACCGAGTCAGTAGCTCGCGGCAGTTTGTATCCAGCTGTTTTCTGGTAAAGTGTATCCTCTGCATCTTCTCCAGCAGTAGGGTGACACTGGCATGGTGAAATCTTCTTCTGGTTACTGCAGCGTCGGTGTGATTGTTAATTATGGCAAATCGCGGGATCGTCGTGTCAGCACGACACCTTAGTAAAAAGGCTAGCAATCCTAATATATTGGCCTTCTTCACGCGCAGCAGTGGCAGAGGAGATTCCCGTCGAAAGTTAGTGGGTAGTTAACCATATGGCGCAACTTGAAACCCGAGAATATTTTATTAATCGAGCAGTACTGTCTCCAAAATAATGGTATTAATTGCACCACGTAGATTGTGTGAATTTTCAGCGGTAATCATCCAAAGCCGTTTTGGTGAGAATCTGAGGAATGGATTCTTTCCTTTGTAAGAACAAACAAATTGTTCTCCGAAATAGTGGAGAGTAGAGCCCAGAAATTTTTATTGTACGCACGTTTCCCATATGCAGATCTCCGTAACAAGAATTCACTCGAGCTAAGCTTTAGTGATGTAAGTTTAAAGCTACAGATAGGTAACGTCAATGGGTTTTGGTGCTTTGCACCACCAAAGATAGTAAAAGCTGTAGAAGATGTCGAGAGACTTTCAGTCATGTGTGCTTTGTTATTAGAACATGTTAGCATTGCAAAGTACAGACTAGAATCAGATGGTTGCGAGACGAATGTCACCCTTGCAGGAAGTATTTAAACTTCGGTGGCAGCTATAACAGTGGTCTCTACAGAAGAATATAAAACTAGATTTGAAGAATAGAGGGAATGGAGTTAAGGATAATTGTAACTACACTACTGGCCATTAAAATTGCTACATCACGAAGATGACGTGCTACAGACGCGACGATGCTGTGATATGCAAATGATTAGCTTTTCAGAGCATTCACACAAGGTTGGCGCCACTGGCGACACCTACAACGTGCTGACATGAGGAAAGTTTCCAACCAATTACTCATGCACAAACAGCAGTTGAACGGCGTTGCCTGGTGAAACGTTGTTGTGATGCCTCGTGTAAGGAGGAGAAATGCGTACCATCACGTTACCGACTTTGATAAAGGTCGGATTGTAGCCTATCGCGATTGCGGTTTATCGTATCGCGACATTGCTGCTCGCGTTGGTCGAGATCCAATGACTGTTGGCAGAATATGGAATCGGTGGGTTCAGTAGGGTAATACGGAACGCCGTGCTGGATTCCAACGGCCTCGTATCAGTAGAAGTCGAGATGACATGCATCTTATCTGCATGGCTGTAACGGATCGTGCAGCCCCGTGTCGATCCCTGAGTCAACAGATGGGGACGTTTGCAAGACAACAACCGTCTGCACGAACCGTTCGACGACTTTTGCAGCAGCATGGACTATCAGCTCGGAGACCACGGCTGCGGTTACCCTTGACGCTGCATCACCGACAGGAGCGCCTGCGATGGCGTACGCAACGACGAACTTGGGCGCATAAATGGTAAAACGTCATTTTTTCGGATGAATCCAAGTTCTGTTTACAGCATCATGATGGTCGCATCCGTGTTTGGCGACATCGCGGTGAACGTACATTGGAAGCGTGTATTCGTCATCACCATACAGGCGTATCACCTGGCGTGATGGTATGGCATGCCATTGGTTACACGTCTCGGCCAGCTCTTGTACGCACTGCCGGCACTTTGAACAGTGGACGTACATTTCAGATGTGTTACGACCCGTGTCTCTACCCTTCATTCGACACCTGCGAAACCCTACATTTCAGCAGGATAATGCACGATTTCGTGTTGCAGGTCCTGTACGGGCCTTTCTGGATACAAAAAATGTTCGACTGCTGCCCTGGCCGGCACATTCTCCAAATCTCTCACCAAATGAAAACGTCTGGTCAATGGTGGCCGAGCAACTGGCTCGTCACAATACGCCAGTCACTACTCTTGATGAACTGAACTGTGGTATCGTGTTGAAGCTGAACGGGCAGCTGTACCTTTACACGCTAACCAAGCTCTGTTTGACTCAATGCCCAGGCGTATCAAGGCCGTTATTACGGCCAGAGGTGGTTGTTCTGGGTACTGATATCTCAGGATCTATGCACCCAAATTGCGTGAAAATGTAATCACGTGTCAGTTCTAGTATAATATATTTGTGCAATGAATACCCTTTTATAATCTGCTTTTCTTCTTGGTGTAGCAATTTTAATGGCCAGTAGTGTATTTAAACTTCGGTGGCAGCTATAACAGTGGTCTCTACAGAAGAGTATGGAACTAGATATGAAGAATAGAGGGAATGGAATTAAGGATAATTGTAACTATTTGACCGAGGCTATTTTGACCTGGGTGTTTTAACATGTTTCAGGTCACACGGCGACGGACAGTTCAACTTCGATGGGCAAGAACACGATGATCGTGCGGCGGCTGCAGACGTTCCACATCGAGGGCCGCATGTGGCCGGACATCGGCTACAACTTCATGGTGGGCATGGACGGGCAGGTGTACGAGGGCCGCGGCTGGGCGTCGGCGCCCGAGGCGGTGGGCAGCGGGATGGCGCAGGGCTGCCTCAGCGTCGCCTTCGTGGGTTCCTTCTCGACGCGGCTGCCCAGCGCAGACGCGCTGGCGGCGCTCCACCGGCTGCTGCGTCTGGGCGAGCGCGAAGGCCACCTGGCCGCCGACTACCGCCTCATCGCCGAGAACCAGCTGGACCCCGACACCGAGAGCCCGGGCCGCGCGCTCGCCGGCCTCATGCAGGGCTGGCCGCGCTGGGCGCCGCAGCTGTGACGTCGTCTGGAGAGGCCGACTAGTGTCTGGTCGGCCGAGAACCAGCTGGGCCCGGAACACCGAGAGTCGGGGTCATGAGCTCGCCGGCCTCATGTTGGGTTGTCCGTGCTGGGTGCCACAGCTGTGACAGCTCAAACACTGTCTCACACCTGGGGGCTGCTTATTGTGTGATCGTGGTGAGCCTGCTGGATCTGAAGACTGGGCCATGTGCCCTTTGGACTCATGTGTGGATGGACGCTCTGTGTGCCATAGCTGTGGCGTCATACGATGTGGAACACCATGTGACACCCAGCTGTGGACTGCCATGTGCTCACCGAGCTGGGCCTGGGTACTAAACAGCCCTAGCATGTACATGATAGCCTCGTTCACAGCTGGAAGTGCCTGACTCCAAACGTTAGGTGGTGTCACACTCTGCAGAACTCCCAATGGTGGACAACCTTGTGATTGATGACAGTCTCGGACAGTGCGGGCTCTGCCAGTACACTCATTGGCCTCATATACAGCTGGGTGTCACGGCTGGAATGTCTCATTAAGCCACATGCTCAGAAACCTGAAGCTTTTAGTCGCTGTAAATTGATCTCTGACAGCTACAGCGGGCTGGACGTGGCCGCTTCGCATGCCTCAACCAATAGCGTAATGCGATTGTGTGAACGTCTCTGTTGCATCAGCTCAGTGTCGTCATAGCTCTGTAGACGGCCATTGTTTTCGCCTGGAACCATTAGCACTTCACAACTGAAAGCTGACGACAGTACTGAGAGCTGTCAGGGATCCTCTTTCGCAGTCTCGACTGTAGCTATGTGTGGAATTAGAATTATATTAATACCGTCAGCTGCTCACGGTCGTTGATATATATCAACGGGGACAGGTGAAAATGTGTGCACCAACTGGGATTCGAACGCGACATCTCCTGCTTACATGGGAGACGCTCTATCCATCTGAGCCACCGAGGGCACAGAGGATAGTGCGACTGCAGGGACTACCCGCGCACACCTCCCGCGACACTCACATTCTCACCTTTAATATCCACACACTACGTCCGTAGTGTCCCATCCCAACACACTCATTACTCGTGGAAGACATTCTTTCCAAGTCTCTTAAGAGTTCGGGGAATATGTGTGCATCCGCACTGAAGAGGAAGGTCATGGCCGGTATTGCCAGAACTATATATTTATATGGATATGGTGTCTGTTCTTTCGGACATGTCCGAAAGAACAGACACCATATCCATATAAATATTTATGTAGCTGTGTGTGGTGCCACGTGTGCTAACATGTGACGTCACACTGTATGGCACCTTGCTGCCTATCAACAGTCTGCTTGTTGCGGACATTCAAAACAAGCGCAACGGGTTCATGTTGAAGTGCCTGTCTGGATTTGCAGTCATGATATAACGCACCATAGTGTGTGTCGTGGCTGTGAACTGCTTTTAAATGCTTTCGAATAGGCACCCTGAGCCAAGATGATCAACAACTGACTGAAGACAATCGGTTAATGTGCACATCCTGGTAACTGATTCTTAATGCATAACGTGAACAGTAGAAGATCAAAAACGTAAGATACTGCATTCACAGATGCTGTGATTATATTTCGTGAAGTTCGTTTCCCACAGTTCGTAGGTAACAAAAAGTTTCGATCATCTGAAAGTCATCAGATCAAATGAAATGAAAATCATCCTGCGAAATTGCCACATTAGCAATATGCAGTATATAATCAACAGTAAAATGCATTGCTGTAGTTAATTAATCTTTGAACGCTGTCATAACTAGATTCCCTCCCTTTGTATGGAGTGCAGTCTGCGGGGTTGAGAATGAACATGTTACGTGAGTTGTACACTGGGCACAATTTCCGTGTGAGCTTTGAAGGTGTTCCACAGGGCTGCAAGACAAAGAATGAAAGAAAGTTCTGAGTTTGATTTATCGAGATTAGTGCCACTAAACAATTTAACTGAATAAAAGTAGGGAGGGAAATTGGAGACGACTTAACTGAAGGGACAATCTCAGAATCTACTTGGAACAATTTAGGGAAACCCAGAAAACCTAAGTGTAGTAGGACGGGGATTTGAAACACTCTGCTCCCTGGAAGTCAGTCCGCTCTCTTAACGGCTGTGTCGCCACACCTGGTACTAGCAGGTGAGTTCCTTCCCACAAACCACGTCAGGCAACTTTTCTGAGAGACACGAAATCTCATCTGGAGTACCAACAATGTACTTTTGGTTGTAGCACTAACCTAACACAGTTCAAAGTATGTTTCATTTTTTGTTTTGCTTTTATCGTGTCTACAAAGACGTAATTATAAATAGAACTCTGCTTTAGGACGATAGTGAAGGCCATCAGCGAGGATTGTTGGAGAGGCACAAAGTAGGGGGCTCGACTATAGTCTTGCTCATCTATGCGTTATTCTTCAAAGAATAAGCAGAATCATGAAAATCTTCATGTTCTGGAATAAGAGCAGTATATCATCCAAATCTCTCACGAAAGGTAGTGTGATTTCTTACTCTGAGTTTACCATTGTCGTAAGAGAGATTGTATCGAGGAAGTAAATAGTACTTTGGGACGGGAAACGACAGCAAATTTCGAAATTACATAATTTTTAAAATAAAGCCATATGATGTTGTCAAAGCCATAGGGTTTTGTTATGCAAACATTTTGTTTAGAGGTAGGTCTCTCACCAGCTATGCAGAGGGATATTCAATTTAATGTGAACAGTGAGCCACACTAAAAAAGAAAAAGGAATTGGACTACCTACAAATGGAATATTTGTACTTGCCTTATCGAATGCAATCACGTGCCATTTAAAATATCTAACCACTTCTATAACTTGATCAAAACTTAGTACATGTGTCGCAGTTATGTAAACGGAAATCTTTCTCGTTTTGCCGTTTCATCTGCTCCGTTAGCTCAAAAACGTTTTGGGAAATGAGCAGCAAAAGCCCTCTACTTTTTGCAAGCATTTAACACGGAAAATGAAAATGGGTTATGCTTTATATTAAAGTGTATGAAACGTTTACATTTTCCTAAAATATAGTCAAATGAATTTTAGAAACAGTACTGTTGACTCTGTATGGCGCTCATATTATCATTGTTTCGCTATTACATTGATGGTGGCAAGTCCATGAGTTGGTGCACACAAATGTGATGAGGCAGTGTATACTCTCAAATGAAAGTAACAGAACTTGTGCTGTGTTATGTACACGCATGCTCTCCTTGAAAGCTGTAATCTCTTATGTCATGTCTTGTTTCGATATTAAATATTGATAATTCAAAGATAAATAAAGTATTTCATAAATAAATGCTGTTCCACAAAAATCAGTTTTAAGCAGCAACTGTTCGCCAAGTGTAAGAAGTATTAATATTTCTTATCTGTATAACAGTCCAATACACTCTGTTTTTCACCAGTTTTCCATTTTATACACCACACGAATTGAGCTGTTAATTTTTATTCTGTTCGCAATTTGTATTCGCATTCTGGTATGGCCATTCAACCAAAAGAACTTTAGGGAAAGCTTACAATTCGTATATTTTACCTATATTTGTGTCTAATAACTGGGCACCTGAGACCATAATAATTTATGTGTCGATGTCTAATGATGCTCTGACTGAAGTTTTGCATGATTAAACTGATAATATTTCGCTGCTCTTCCAGTAGACAAGATGTCAAGAAAACTGAACTTTTTATTTGAAATGGAATTTTCTCAGGTGAATACTTACCAAAAAAGGGGATCCAGTGATCGTCTAAGCTTTCATATTCGTCTAAGCTTTCATATTAAACGAGACAGGTAATTTAAAATATGAGTGTAGAACTGTATTAGAACCGTGTTCGAGTTGTGATTATACTGTATCTGAAATCCACTTGAATTGTGTTTGACATGTAGTGACTTACGCTACAAACCACGTGCAGTGTATGAAAACAGGTTACACGTTCAGTTGGTATCAGGACATAGTAAACTGTGTCAAAACAATGTTCACATGCGCGGTCCATGGATTATGTGAGTGCCGACTTTATGACGATTTCACAACGCAGAAGGTGCAGCAACAGAGCTACGAGAAGTAATCAACGCCAGATACAAGATTCAGTGACTAGGAGCAACGAACGAGGCATATTAGCTGTGACAGTGAACAGCATGTTCCATCAGTTCTGTAAGCAGTATGTCACGCAGGTTTCAGAGCAGCCGGTAGGGGAGCCAGAACTTCTCGGTGGCAGCACACGGATTAAAAAGCAGATTACAGTAAATGTTATGCCTGCATAGTCTATTTCAAAATCCATACTGCTAGTAGAAGGAACTGAATAGCCCGAAACTGGTTAAAGTGTATTTTTTTAAATTGTAGTGTGGCTAGGAAAAGGGAGAGAAGGTATCTTCTTGGAAGCCGCGAAGTTTACTGTGGTAGCGACACTTTTCGGATCAGCTTCAAGTGATGCAGACTGATGATGATAGTGATGATACTTCAGACCTTATCCAGATAATAAGTAGGTAACACGTAATGAATGTAAAAAGGTAGATTCCGTTTTAAATGACTGCACTAAGATTGAAGGTTCTGTCATGCCTGACAACAGTGATGTATTAGATTTGAATGAAGACGCCAGAGACACAGAATCTGACGTCGACATTTCAAATGAACTGACGTAAGACCTACACAGGTGAAGCCATGGCTCTGTTTCAGCTGGCACTTTGCCAAATGAGTGCCAGAGTTAAGAGAATAATGTTGGGCATCAGAATCAGATTCAAGGTCAATGTCAATGTTGGAATCAGTGATGCCAATGATTTACGTGTTTTCAAGGCAAGACTAAGAGAAAGTAAATGTGAAATAATATAGGTAAATGCAGGGAAAGGTTTCATATAACTTTAAATGAAAACTGATAAAATGATCAAAGAAATATTTGCAGAAAAAAAGGTATTGATTGAAAATCTGAATGAGGGTCAGGATAAAATAGAAAGTAAGTTCACGAACAAATTAGGGATCTTAAGGAGTAGCTAGGAGAATATTTAGCCGCAATTAATAAAATAAGTCAGAAAATTGCTGAAATAGATATCACTCAAACTCGCGTTATTAAGGCATGTAAGTACAGACACCAGCTGCAGTATACAAAATTAGAAACTGTTACAAATGAGCGAAATAAACTTACCAGGAATGTTTCGAATGTAGGCTCAAAATGTAAAGGCAACACAAATTCAGAGAAATGGAGGAAAAGGTAGAAAATCTTCCCGAAACAGAAGCTGTGACTGATCATGTCACTAAAACAGAAGAGACGCAGGCAGAAACGCAAGAGTTCAGAGAAAATGTAGCTGAATGTGAGGATAGAGTAAGAGATAGTTTAAAGGACCACATTAACGTTTACTATGAAACGAATCGGTATCCGATGAACAACGTGAAATTAACACTAGCATATCTAAGGTAGAAGTTGCTTGTTAAGATGAAACGTTTGATTCAAACTGATATCGTACCATTTTGTTCCAAGGTTAGTCAAACAAATCATATGTAAAGTTAGGTGAGTGAATTCTGTGTTACGAATAAACAAAGTCAGTACAGTTGGATTGTGTCAGTGCCTGGCTAAGCTATGAAACTATTCCTGTAGAATCAGTGGCTAAAGACGAAATGAATCTGAATGAAACTGGTATTGAAGCATTAGACATTAAGGAAGTTGTAAAATTTGACACAAGTGAAGGTGTCAAAAAAAATGATGAGGTTAGTGAACTTGGTAGTACAGGTTATTCGTTCTAAGGAAATATAGAAACTTAATAGTAAGATTTCCAATGTAGAATCCGTTTGTAAAGATAAGGGAAATGTGATCAAGTCAACTTGAAAGATATCGCAGAAAAAGGAGAGTAATTTACCGAAGTAGAGAAAGAAACTGTCATCATTAATGTCACTAAATCTACAGGGAAGGTTAAATTCTAAATGCAATCACGAAGTGATCCATAAAAGAGAGAGGAAGGAGAGTCAATATAAGTGTCAAGCCGCGTTGAGTCACTCCGCCTAGTGTTTTCGCTGAAAGAAACGTACAGACACGGACATTCATGCGTCAGTTAGAGATCATTATTCCGTTCCAGTGGGCACAACAAAAAGAATTCTAGCGGGTTGCTTACGAGTTTAAAGTCGCTGAGAGGAGAACAATGGTTACCCAAACTACGCAGAATATTATTAATTTGCAATATGAGAACAGTAGTGGGTAAAGTATCCATGATGTTGAGTTGCAAGACGAAGAATAAACAGCTCAGGAGGCAATTACTCATTGCTATCCAGGTAACAGACGATGCCAGGTGCCCAAGTTAACTGATAATTCTATTTCATTTTCGTTTCGTATTGTCAGTTCTTCCACTTCTAACGCTCCGAGCTACACCTACCATCTTTATTATCCTACACTATCAAAGCTGAGTTTCAGAAATGCGATCAAGGTAAGTTAAGAGTGTTGAGAAATGTTTGTTACCTAAATGGGAATAGATGTTGACACGAAATCGTATGCGTGCGTAAACATTATGTAAGCGTAACATGAGAGTATCGAGATGTGACAGCGTTATACCAGATATGTGACAAATCAATGAACAAATAGAACAAACACATTTCTGTAACAGTCTGCATGTCTAGAGTTGATACAACTGAAAAACAACAAGCAAAAGCATGTCATGATTTAGAGATCTCATTTAATTTTTGCCTTAGCAGTTGGCACACTCACAGTTTACTGAAACTTTTACAGCTTAAACCACAGAGTGGAGCAACTTTTTCGTAAAATACACGCTGACTATAATTGCAGTAGACCTGTTAATGAGCACAATTACTCCTTAAACATAAAAAAAAGAGTTAAAGAGTTTAAAATACAATACTTTGTAAAGGCTATTAAGAAACAAATAATACCGAAGTCAAATTTTATTGTATAGTACTGTATAATTTCGCTGCAGCGGAAGAGTGGTTAAACAAAACGAGGTAAGTGGTCAGGACGTAATAACGATTGTATGAACTAAATGTAATTTACGTAGGTGATGTCACAAGATGGTACAACCAGTACACTGTCTCATGATCATAACATGGTGAAGCCTGTGTTAAGTATGAACAATGTTATGCTGTAATGGTGGGAGTTTCCTATGCGACATATATTTCCAACAATATGAATTTTTTTGAAATTTATTGGGAAGGGATGAGCTTGCCGGTGAGATTTATGTTGTATTAGATAGATTTATAAGGCGACAGGTAAGTGGGCCAAAGGGAGTTGTGTTTGTGGAGACTATTTCAGGGAACGTGAAAGTCGGCTAATTACTTGATAGAGATGGACATTTTAAGAGATTTAAGGCAATGTGGTCTCCACCAATGATTAACGGAGTATTAGGTAGAAGACATATACAAGTGCTATGCGCAAGGTTCAGGTTAGCAATGTGAATGCTACAAATTGAGTACATAAAAATTTAGACTCTAAGGCTACAATACAACGAGCAAACTGGAGTGTCATGCACTCTCAAGAGTCACGTTTACGTAATACAAATGACTAACTCTGCCACAAAATATCTACTTAGCCTCATGGTATGTGTCACACATCATAGGAAGTTATTTATTGCAAATGAGACAATGACTTATCTCGGAGGAATATTTTAAGACGTGTATCTATGGGTAAACATAAATATGAATGTTTCAAAAGCAATCTTCCATGATTTTTGAAATCAAGTTTTTGTAATAAATACGTCATAGATTCGTGACGAGATTATAAGTCACAGGCAACACTACAGCAACAGGACTGAACCTCTGACTGTCGAGTTAAAGCAAGAACATATTACACTGGCTACTGACTTTTCATTTTTATCGCCGTATGAAAGCATATAGCCACAAATTTTTGACATGCAAACCAAAGTGTTTTCACAAAACAGCTGTGAATCATATTTGTACGTCTACATAATTAATAAGACATCCTGGCACTGTCAAAGCAGAATTTGTACTGCCTATGTGTAAGAAATTTTACAAAACAGAATGATAACCAAAATGTTACATTTTATAAGTATTTATGATAAAGTTTACGTAACCAGGAACCAATACTGACATTGTACTTTCACGTGTGAGATGGCTGGAGCAGCGAAGTGACGCTGCGTAATGTAAGGCAAGTCATAGAGTGGCAGACCATAAGAGGAATTTAAAGCATACATGATGTGAAGACCAACCAGTGAACCCGGATGACTCATAACAGGAATCTGTATACTGACATTGTGACACACTCGGATGAAGCTACGTGCTCTGGACACACGAGCAGTATAAACAGTTAAACACTACGAATTCAGATTGTATCTCTGAACTAAATGGCTCACAGACATATGATGATTTTATGGCATATTGATGGAGACGCTGACGAGCAATGAGTGTTTTTACGATGTATAGTGATATGTTTGGTTTGGATTATCCAAATTAAGTAACTAATTGATGCCATTTTTGTGCCTTCGTTGGAAATGTGTACGAGTCCTGTATGCTGATACTGGAGTCGACAGAAGGTGGACATTAACTATTCTGGCTCCACCATGGAGCAATCTGACGTCACGGAGTGTGAGGTCACGCTACAAATGACGGAGTCACGTCCAGACGTCGCTGTTTCTGGCACATCGATGCCAGTAGCAGTGTAAGATAAAGGGAAAGGGGTACGTCAAAGAAACGTGTAAGAAGTTTAAGTAGAGCTTTCTTTTTTAAAGCGAACGTCTATGTGACAACATAAACCTGTAATAGAGAGGAGGAACCGCACTGCACTGATGGAAAAGCTGTTCGTAACAAATACATGTATCAGCATTAAATTTTCTCCAAATACTGCCTTAGGTAGCAAAACATTTATGATTTATGAACTACTTAAAATGAGAATTTTCTTTTTATTTATGTATGATAATTTTAACTATTTTCATTAATAGAATGACACAAACAAATTTTGGGGTCACGTAGAGGCCGAATATCAGTGTGGTCAAACTTATTGAGGGGCTCTGGTTGTTTCAATTTTCTTCGTAGTGATCTAAGCACAACTTATTTCAAAATTGTCTACTGTCTCCGGTAACATTCCAGAAATCTCACAAAGGCGACGATGCCTTGTATTTCGGGTTGTAGAAGCCATAATATCCTATCACTTCTTTCATAGTTTGGATGGGATTGCATTAGCTGAGGTGTGACGTAAGAAGTGGAATTAGAGGCAGACGACAGTTGGTACAATGGGTACCAGTTCCGTTAGAAATTTCGCCAGTTTAGTAATCGGATAAACTGATGGGCTGCCACGACACGAGTCAGAGCGCCAAATCTAATTTTCATTTATTATTGATTTATAAAGTATAGCTCAGATCGAATTGTGCACACAACAAATCTCTCAATTGCAAGCTGTCATCCACTTACTTCACAACCTACATTATAAGAGATTTCATTAACATTAGAATAATGATATTCAGAAGAAACATTTCATCATCGGCTCCCGCAAAAAATGCGAGCCGAGCAAAGTGATTCGTGTTGAGTGCTTCAGTCGGATAGCTTGGTCTGTGAGGGACAGTTCGATTTGAGGGCTGCACAATTAAGATCTGAGATGCCCGCTGCATAGAATAATCTTAATCACGACTGTGTGCAATGCAGAAAAGGCAGGAGTAGACGATTAGTAAGTTAAATTGTGAACGTAATTTCTACAATGTACTGAATGTACCAGAACAGTAAATGTTTCAAAAAGGAACTGTGATATGTGAGACTTTGTAGGCGTGAGTTTGTAGTGTGTTTTGTTAGCAGTTGTGGCTTTGTCCCGTACTTGATCCGTGTGGTACTTAAAGAATAACTTCTGGCATCGCTAATGGAAATTCGACTGCTGATCTGACAGCCTTAGCCTCCTCACTAGATAGATTGTTAAAACTTCACCTCAAGAACAACAGACTCGCGACGTCTCCACAGGGGCAAAGACATCAGAAGGGTGGACAATTACAAAATCTCAGTGTTATACCTTCATGTGGCATGCAAGAACAGAGTGAAGGCATACTGAATACTTGCATAGCTAATTTAGATACGTATACATCTGCTGTACTGCGGAAGGGTTTCATGAAGACAAGTACTTCAGATTGTATAGATTTTGTTACTTTGCTTAACGCTTTGCGATTAACATTCCTTAATTAATCCATCTTTTTATTGCCATATCAGTGCTCGCTGCTGCGTCACTTGCTCTCATTTTCACTAGTGAGGAATTATAAGCAGTTACTTTCTTATTCTGATCGCTTTATCCTTGCTCTTCAGTTTCCATGATTCGTCTGCCCTGGTGGTCCCCCGCACGTTCTTCATTTCAAATAAAAATGGGAACTGTTACGTGTTATCTGAGGTAGAAAAGAAGAGGGAATGAACGAACGACTGAATGAATGAATCAATGTGCAGAGTGCATGTTGCAATGGGCACTAATTGCATTCGCCACATTCGGTTGCAACAAGTGTTAGGTTCGTTCAACAATAGTCAGTTCATTCATTTTATCAACGTACTACATTAGAAATACCGTAATGATATTCATTTGTTAGAAAAATAAGCTGTACTGCAGAAATAGCACTGCAGTAAGGGAGTCAACTGCATCAGGGTGTTATGAATAATGAACTCTAAAGGCCGAGTGCTTTTTTTTTGCTAGCGTACAATAAACACTAATGAACTTTTATTCTAACAAGCACAGTAGATAAATAACTGAGCAAGGCAACTGTGAAGAAGAAAACAGACAGTAAATTTTAACACTCTTTTTTCTCTCAAATTATATTTCTTAGAGCAAGTATTATAAAATCGTGCCTCTACCTTCACTACAAAGTTGAAATCGTCGAAGAAATAATTGGCGCAATCTATCCACCCTGTAAACATCATTTAAAAAATACTACACTGTGGGATATATTAAAATATACTTGTCTTCAAGGATAAGATAATTATGAGAAGACATTATAATGTGTTCAGACGCTTACACACTTTTTAATCTACATGAATTTCTAACTAGATAATTAGGCTGCTTTTGAAGCATTCGAATTTTAAGTACAGTTTAGTTAAATGCTTGAAATTAGTCGCAAGGGCCAAGAGAAACAGTTTAAGTATTTGCAGACAGGGTGTTTTTAGACACTCAAATTAACAGTTGGCTGAAAGAGACTTTTCTCAGTTGCAAATAGAATATGAGGGCGGGCTAAAAAGTAAAATATTTTATGTGAAAAAGCTTGAAGCATTTTGAATAAAACAAACGTTATTAACATTCTTCATTTTTATGCTTCATGTCTACACATTATTTCTCAAGACATTTCTCCCAGCAAGGGATAAGTTTGTTGACCTCGTCACTGCCAAATCTTTGACGTTGTTGACTCAAGCTCACCTCTGCTTGCACCGCTTCATCACTATCAAAGTGAAGCTCTCGAAAGTGTTCGTTAAGTTTTGCAAACAGATGAAAATCATATGGTTCCAAGACGGAACTGTATGGAGGATGATTGATGACAGCGACCAAAAGGCATCGGATTATTCCAGATAGTGCTCATGTTATGTATGAGGCGGAACTATGGTTCAAATGGCTCTGAGCACTATGGGAGTTAACATCTATGGTCATCAGTCCCCTAGAACTTAGTAAGCGAGAACGCTACCGCACGACCACGAGCTGCGGACAAGGCGGAACTATGGACCTCATGAAAAAAAAAAAAAAAAAAAAAAGTGACCCGGCTGAGTCACGCAATTTGACTCTTAGTCTGATCACGAGGTGTGGCCATTAAATGCACGCGCTGATCACGTAGGCTGACGTGAGGATGAATGAACTATACTTGACGGAATGTATCTGGAACATCTTAAGTGATTAGTAAGTTAGTAGGCAGGAATACAAATATATACTTAAATTCAACATCAGCGGTGAACGTCGATCTTGACTTTGTACAATAATATTTACAAGTGCAGTTACAGACTGAACTGCGAATACTTCTTTACAATTCTGATTGCTTCAAACATATAGATCAATTGTCAGTGCATAAACTGTATGTGGTGCCTGGGTAGGTCGTAGCTACTGACGTAGCTGAAGGCTATGCTAACTAGTGTCTCTGTAAATGAGATCTCTGAAGCTATAACAAGTGAACCATTCCTATTAAAGTCGGCTGTAGAACTGGGCAGTGCGGTAGCTTGTCTCGTAAGACCAGCCGAGTGGCGGCGCTCGGTCTGCTAGAGTCGACAGTGGCGACTCGTGGGTCCGATGTGAGCTGACGGACCGCGGCCGATTTGAAGCCTACAACCTAGCACGTGTGGCGCCTTGCGGTGACACCACAGCTCATGTGTGGTTTGGCACTGTCATGCTGAAGAAGACAGTGTTCCATTAGTGGACGAAATCTTCGAATTCGAAACTCGATTTTAACATACTATTTCTCACGCACGGACACAGTTGCGTTACAGGTCGCCATGTTACACGCTACAATTATGTGCCCTCTAGCGGTAGAGGGCTACAATTATGTAGACATAAAGCGTAAGGACGTAGATTGTAAATAACGTTTGTTTTATTTAAAAAGCCTTAAGAGTTTTCCCATAAAAATTGGAGCCATTACTTTTCAGTATGCCCTCGTAGAGTCAATATTGTTTTCTTAGACAACTGGGTGACATAAACTGCAACGAAACGTTTGTAAGCACAGAGCACCTACGCATTCTTAGAGCTAACAAGATTTATGCTCACTTTTGTAGTTTTCAGTCTTACAGGTGAGGGACACTTCCCGAGTTACACTGGCAATAATTTACCGCCAACGACTGTGTGCAATGGTGCAGTGGAAACAGCGCTCAAACTGGGAACGGTTGTAACGTTTTCCTTACAGGGAAACGTATTTCAGGCGGTCTAGTCAACTGTTACCGGAACAGCTAATTCTTAGTGGCTTTTAAAGGTCTTTTTCGCCGAAGGAGTAAAACAGCTGTGAGTTTAGACTCTGCCCACTTCCTGAAACTAGTTTATCGTGTTAGCTCTGCCAACACCTTCGACCGAACGTTCGCACGTCTGTCTGAAACAGGTTTTCCTTATATACCGAGAACGGACTTTTATCACCATAATTATGTGTGTGGTACACGCTGTTTAGTGTTAAACGCTACTGTTGACCTTTGGAAGGATTTTTCGCGAAAGTATATTGTGTCTCTCAGATTAGTGTGTCTGCTTGGCTGCTACTTCAGTGCTCGCAGAAAAAGTAAAGACGTGAATAGATTGATCAAAGGAGTACAAACAGATTACATTTGCACGAATTAGTATGTTAGACTTTTCTATAGCCGCGTTGCAAAACTACTGGGGAGAGAGGATTATACATTAATTTAAACCGAAAACAGAACTCGCTGAAGCAGTGGTCCGAGATGAATATCTGTTCAGGTATTTCATTCATTTTACTCCGCATGTCATCATTATCACGGCGCCATAAAGCTTTTGACGCAATGCCTAGTTGTGCATGACACTCAAAGAGGTGTGAAATATTATCTTGTGACAGCATATTCCACGTTTCGTGCACCTGTTGTGCCAGTCAGCCAAGGGGCCTGTCGGCAACAGAGACTGGTCCAAATTCCACCACATTGTAGCCCGAAGGTACTTGGTAGATTATAAGTTCCGTTGTCGTGCTCGTTACGGCAACTGACAGGGGACATTGCCAACTGGAACCAGGTCTATTCCACAGCTAGATCGCCAAGTATTTGACGAAGATGTCCCTGGCTCTATATAGGTCATAACGACAAGTTGAAAGTTTTCAGCCGGCCGGGGTGACCGAGCGGTTCTAGGCGCTTCAGTCAAACCGCGCGACCGCTACGTCGCAGGTTCGAATCTTGCTTCGGGCATGGGCGTGTGTGATGTCCTTAGGTTAGTTAGGTTTAAGTACTTCTAAGTTCTAGGGGACTGATGACATCAGATGTTAAGTCCCATAGTGCTCAGAGCCATTTGAAATTTTTCAGAATGAAGGTGTATTATTTTAACCTGAAAATTGCTCTCTTGTGGAATATACGGGCACGTCTAATATAACAAGCACACAAGCATGCGTCTCTAAGACGTATTATTTGAGTGCAACGCAATTAATTTACAATTACTTAAGCAAAAGCGCAAGTCGGGTAACGTTTCTGACTGCAAGAAGACTACCCGTAATACCTGCCCCATTATTCTGTACCTAATGACATCTAAAACTTCGTAGCAGCTTTGTGAAGCTCACAGACAAATTGGCTGTCTTATAGTGAAACAGTGAGCTGAAAAGGAAGCGATGCTGTACTATGCTTTGGAGGAGGAGGAGGAGATTAGTGTTTAACGTCCCGTCGACAACGAGGTCATTAGAGACGGAGCGCAAGCTCGGGTGAGGGAAGGATGGGGAAGGAAATCGGCCGTGCCCTTTCAAAGGAACCATCCCGGCATTTGCCTGAAGCGATTTAGGGAAATCACGGAAAACCTAAATCAGGATGGTACTATACTTTGTAACAAGTGATTGTGAAATAGTCTAGTTTGGTCCTGACCACTTGCTTCCAAAACCTAGCATCTCTTAACGTAAATCTTCTCTTACCTATTCCCTAACTGAGATAGAAGATCAGTCTTCAGTCAGTTTTAATGAAAGGAATCGAAGCTAAAGCCATAGGTGGCCTAGGGATGCACACGTCTAAGATGTATCCACCCCAGATTAATAAGATGTAAGAAAAGAAAAATACGAATGCATTATGCACACACTTCAGGTTTAGACCTAAATTAAGAAGAACTAAGCGTGATGACGATTATACACCACGTATATAGTGTGCTCCAAGGAAAAAGCGTTCATTAACAAAAGAAATATCACTCTAAGAAGTGGTATGAACATCAGACGTTACAAGTTATGTAGTGCACAGGTAATACTATAAGACGAGCCTCCTGACGCTCTTATTCTACACTCACGCAAGCCACGAATGCTTCGGTTTCCCACACGAACATAAAAATACCTCGCTATTGACTCAAATAACTATAAATTTCTGTGCGATATGAGAGGACATTCCTATTTCATGAAAGCCGCAAGGATTCTGGGCCAAATAACCAGAATGTGGTAAAATAAATTAGATGGTGATCACTAGACACTAGGTGACAATTTACAAAAATATATTACCCACAAAAATGTCCTGAGCCAATCACATACTTTACCGTAACAATTACTAAAAATTAACGAAATACGTGGCTGAGAAACAACCACAGTAATGACATTTGCAGTCAAACGAAGGAACATGGTAACAAGCTCCAATCAACGCTAATTCAAGGAATATTACACGTACAGAAACAAATTATAATAAAGCATTTCAAGGCAAAGCATTTAAGTAATTGGTGATGCAATAACTAGTTATCTGAGAGCCACGTACACTTTGAGGGCTTTAATTATTAATTTCATGAACTAGTTTTCGAAATGAGACAGATAGTTAATCTGAGAGGGGATCTTTAACGACAAAGGTTGATTAATTCTGTCTCACGCACGTGGGCAATCTTGCAACTACCGAGTGTTTTTGAAACTACTGTCTCTTTACTTATTTTTGTAATTTCAACACTGACCTACGGAATTTTCCCTGACAAAGATAACTCAAACTTAACCTATTTATTTATTACCCACAATATACAAACCCACAGCAATCTGACTGCTATCCTGTGACAACATGGTTTCAAGTAATTAACATAAAAGAATGGCCCTGAATTGCAAGAAGTCCAGATAATAACCCATACTTTTTCATAAGTCACTTACCTCACAGAAAATCTTCATAACACGAGCTACAGCAGTAAAACAAGTAGCAACTACAGCCAGCTAAATAAAAAGATTCTAACTACTAAGGACTAACTACTAGGAGGCATATGGTTAGTAAAAGAAAGATTTTGTTGAAGAGCAAACAATGTACACTCCTGGAAATTGAAATAAGAACACCGTGAATTCATTGTCCCAGGAAGGGGAAACTTTATTGACACATTCCTGGGGTCAGATACATCACATGATCACACTGACAGAACCACAGGCACATAGACACAGGCAACAGAGCAGGCACAATGTCGGCACTAGTACAGTGTATATCCACCTTTCGCAGCAATGCAGGCTACTATTCTCCCATGGAGACGATCGTAGAGATGCTGGATGTAGTCCTGTGGAACGGCTTGCCATGCCATTTCCACCTGGCGCCTCAGTTGGACCAGCGTTCGTGCTGGACGTGCAGACCGCGTGAGACGACGCTTCATCCAGTCCCAAACATGCTCAATGGGGGACAGATCCGGAGATCTTGCTGGCCAGGGTAGTTGACTTACACCTTCTAGAGCACGTTGGGTGGCACGGGATACATGCGGACGTGCATTGTCCTGTTGGAACAGCAAGTTCCCTTGCCGGTCTAGGAATGTTAGAACGATGGGTTCGATGACGGTTTGGATGTACCGTGCACTATTCAGTGTCCCCTCGACGATCACCAGTGGTGTACGGCCAGTGTAGGAGATTGCCCCCCACACCATGATGCCGGGTGTTGGCCCTGTGTGCCTCGGTCGTATGCAGTCCTGATTGTGGCGCTCACGTGCACGGCGCCAAACACGCATACGACCATCATTGGCACCAAGGCAGAAGCAACTCTCATCGCTGAAGACGACACGTCTCCATTCGTCCCTCCATTCACGCCTGTCGCGACACCACTGGAGGCGGGCTGCACGATGTTGGGGTGTGAGCGGAAGACGGCCTAACGGTGTGCGGGACCGTAGCCCAGCTTCATGGAGACGGTTGCGAATGGTCCTCGCCGATACCCCAGGAGCAACAGTGTCCCTAATTTGCTGGGAAGTGGCGGTGCGGTCCCCTACGGCACTGCGTAGGATCCTACGGTCTTGGCGTGCATCCGTGCGTCGCTGCGGTCCGGTCCCAGGTCGACGGGCACGTGCACCTTCCGCCGACCACTGGCGACAACATCGATGTACTGTGGAGACCTCACGCCCCACGTGTTGAGCAATTCGGCGGTACGTCCACCCGGCCTCCCGCATGCCCACTGTACGCCCTCGCTCAAAGTCCGTCAACTGCACATACGGTTCACGTCCACGCTGTCGCGGCATGCTACCAGTGTTAAAGACTGCGATGGAGCTCCGTATGCCACAGCAAACTGGCTGACACTGACGGCGGCGGTGCACAAATGCTGCGCAGCTAGCGCCATTCGACGGCCAACACCGCGGTTCCTGGTGTGTCCGCTGTGCCGTGCGTGTGATCATTGCTTGTACAGCCCTCTCGCAGTGTCCGGAGCAAGTATGGTGGGTCTGACACACAGGTGTCAATGTGTTCTTTTTTCCATTTCCAGGAGTGTATTTAAAAGATTTTACCTTATTCATGTGACATCCAGTTCCAAAAATTATATCGTTGTCAATAATTTCACTACCCAAACATTACCAACTAAATCCGTCTTCATTTTACAATGCATGTCCTACCAACACTGAGTCTCCACTAAGACCTCATGTCAAAACCCTTCCCTGTTTGCTCGCTAACTGCTAGTCCGCGCCGGCCGGAGTGGCCGAGCGGTTAAAGGCGCTACAGTCTGGAACCGCACGACCGCTACGGTCGCAGGTTCGAATCCTGCCTGGGGCATGGATGTGTGTGATGTCCGTAGGTTAGTTAGGTTTAAGTAGTTCTAAGTTCTAGGGGACTTATGACCACAGCAGTTGAGTCCCATAGTGCTCAGAGCCATTTGAACCATTTTTGCTAGTCCGCCCAAACACAGAATCTCTTGCCGAGCGCGCAGAGTGCTGTCAGCGATATCTATACAGTCTATAGCGCTGCCAACATACAAACGGGCTACTTACAAGTATAGCAACATATGACCCAGGTACTTCAGCAGCGGCGAGGCCCCTTTCAAGCAGCATGTTCAACACAAGTGTGCAAACCAGCGCCTCTTTGTTCCCCGTTTTCCTTTCTCCTGAGTAGCCAAGATAAATTAATTCTCTTTTGTTGCAGATTCTGCTCAGTTCGACAGTCTCTTACCTTACTGAACCACATCTAACGCGACATTTTTGACCAACACAAAAGCAACGAAAAACTTTGCCTTTTCTCGCACATGCCGAATGTACGTGCGTCTTTTGTCAAAATAGGTACGAATACTAGTATGCAACATAAAAGTTTGATGACACGCTGTTACTGAGTCAGCCATTCAGGGGTGCTATCTCTTTGGAAGAGTGTACTTCCATGACGTTGAAGGAACGACACAGAATGAGTGGGATATTATTCTATTAGGAAGGAAGGATGATTAGAACATCGAATCTACTGTACGTCCATTAGAGACTAAGAACCAGTTCAAACTGAGAAGGGATAAGTGAGAAAATTAGCTGAGGTCTTTTGAAGAAACCATACTAATATACACTGAAGTGACAAAATGCATGAGTTAGCTATATGCACATATACAGATGGCGGTAGTATCGCTTATACAAGGTATAAGAGGGCAGTGCTTTGGCGGAGCTGACATTTGTACTCAGATGTTAAAAAATGTCCGACGTGATTAAGGTCGCACGACGAGAATTAACAGACGGGGGATTGTAGTTGGAGCTAGATGCATGGACATTCCATTTCGGAAATGGTTAGGAAATTCGGTATTCCGAGATCCACAGTGTCAAGAGTGTATCGAGAATACAAAATTCCGGGCATTACCCCTCACTACGGACAACACAGTGGGCGAAGGCCTTCACTTAGGGACCGAGGGCAGTGGCGGTTGCGCAGGGTTTTCAGTGCTAACAGACAAGCAACACTGTGTGAATTACCGCAGAAATGAAAGTGGGACGTACGACGAATGTACCCGTTACCATAGTGTGGCGAAATCTGATGTTAGTAGGCTGTGGCAGCAGACGGAAGTCGCGAGTACCTTTGCTAACAGCACGACATCGCCTGCAGCGCCTCTCTTGAACTTGTGACCAAATAGATTGAACTCCACACAACGGAAAAACCTCGTCATGGTCAGACGAGTCCCGATTTCAGTTGGTAAGAGCAGTTGGTAGGGTTCGAGCATGGTGCAGACCCCACGAAGCCATGGACCCAAGTTGTCAACAAGGCACTGAGCAATTTGGTGGTGGCTCCCTAATGGTTAGGGCAGTGTGGACTGGGTCATCTGATCCAACTGAACCGATCATTGATTGGAAATGGTTATTTTCGTGTACTTGGAGACCATTTGCAGCCATTCACGGATTTCACGTTCCCAAAAACCGATGGAATTTTTATGTACGACAATGTGCCATGTCAGTGGGCCACAATGCGATTGATCTGAAGAACATCGTGGAGAATTTGAGCGAATGATTTGACCAAATGAATCGGCCAGCATGAAACCCATCGAACATTTATGGGACATAATCGAGATATCAGTTCGTACAGAAAATCCTGTAATGGCAACACTTTCGCAGTTACGGATGGCTATACAGGCACCATGGCTCAATATTTCTGCAGAGAACATCCAACTACTTGTTGGATCCGTATCACTCCGATTTGCAGCACCATGCCGGGCAAAAGGAGGTCCGCCCCGTTATTAGGATGTATCCCATGACTTCTGTCACTTAAGGGCATTATATATTTATCTATAATGTTCAGCGCTCACTCAACAACAGAGACGTTTGGGCATTGTAGACTGCGTAGTCACGCCATAATGCGCGGATTTTCTCACTACGTATGTACCAAATTCACTCCAGCAATTCTCTACTGGGCGACATGCTACGATGACTAACGATCACCAATGCTGCCAGGACGGAATCTGTTCACATATCTAAACAAAGCACTGTGTAACTCATCACATCTTTCTTAACATCATCAGAGACTATCTGTTTGGTAACGAGACTGAGGAAAAACCAGCTGAGTTTCACCTTGTCTGCAACACCATTGGTGGAAATTGACCCACATGTGTTATACGAGCAGCAATGACCTTTTCGCATGACGTAAAGATCAGACGTTATCTGTACGTTAGTGTTGTCCTCAACCAGAATCATGAATATAAGCACCATTTGTGGTACACTGGCACCAACTCTGGCTCACAGTTGACCCTCCTGCTGCTGGTCTTGCATTATTCATGTGCGTCCATTTTCCGATGGATCATGATACGATGACTGTTACCATATTGTTTCACAGTAAAAATGACATATCCATAAATATTCGTTTTATTGGAATTGATTTAGGTGTTGCATTATGTAGTCTCCAGATCCCTCTATAATGCTAGGTGATCATAAGGATGCTGGGTAAACATTATATATCCCATAGAGGGTATAAGAAATCGGCGGCCTTTATGCTAAACCAGCTTTCCTATTTATAATGTGAGTGGTCGTAGTACATCAGCTATACTGTTGGTAGGAAGTAGGCTCTACTTACCAAACAGCTAAACAAATTTTTATTCTTAGATATCGTCATGTTATTCTTAAGCACCAGCCTCTGTAGCCGATGATGGTATTTCATACTTGCGTGTCAGCGTTCGAGTTGAGGGTAGTGTGTTTGAACCTTGGCGGTGAAAGAAATTTTCTCATCCAACGTATGGTCGGCAAGGAAAGGAGAGGTGGCAGTATAAAAGTCTTGATAATCAGACTTTGCGCCTGTGTTCTCACTGAAATTTCAAACCTCTCTATAGGGTTTCATGAACCGAAGGCGTATAGCAGTTAATGGTGATACGTCAGCCAGATGGAGCCGTTAATTCCAGAAGTCCTCACGGTACTACTTGAGAGGGTATAAGCTGTGTGCCGGGACTGGATTTCATCCTCTCCCTTCTATAATCATCGTAGGATACCAACATGACACTATACCCATTACAATAGCCCACATTTAAAAAAATATACTTAAGACGCAACTTACAAACACCTTGTGGAAAGAGGTTGTTGTCCGCAGTGGAAGAAAGTAATGTCAGATTAGGCAGCTGAACCTGCTCTTGGAAGTTTCACAAATAACAATGTCATACGATTCTTTCCTTTCTTCTTAAGCACCATACTCATCCTCTTGTTTATCCTTATCATACACTCATGCTCATAAATTAAAGATAATTGCAGAATGTGGTGGCACACAACGTGGCCCTACACAACACTGGCGCTAATGGCATAGGCACATAGGGAACACACACGACGCAGGTCTGTAAGTCCACGGTGTTGGTGATAAGTTGAGAAAATCGTCCCGAAACACATGTGCTACAAAACGCCAGTTTCCTGCGCATTTACTCCGACAGCAATATGAGAGATGATCACCATGCACACGTACAGGCCGCACTACGGGTTGGCATACTCTGGATCAGGTGGTGGAGCAGCTGCTGGGGTATAGCCTCCCATTCTTGCACCAGTGCCTGTCGCAGTTCCTGAACTGTCGTAGGGGTTTGATGACGTGCTGCGATACGTCGACCGAGAGCATCCCAGACGTGCTCGATGGGGTTTAGGTCCGGAGAACAGGCAGGCCACTCAATTCACCTGATATTGTCTGTTTCAAGGTACCCCTCCACGATGGCATCCAATAGGAGGAAGGTGGGACCCACGACACCCCTGAAAAAACGGACTGGTGCAAAATGACGTCCCGATACACCTGACCTGTTACAGTTCTTCTGTCAAAGAGACGCAGGGGTGTACGTGCACCAATCATAATCCCACCCCACACCATCAAACCACGACTTCCATACAGGTCCCTTTCAAGGACATTAACGAGTTGGTATCTGGTGCCTGGTTCAGGCCAGATGAAAACCCGGTGAGAATCACTGTTCACACTATACCTGGACTCGTCCGAGGACATAACCTGGGACCACTGTCCCAGTTACCATGCACTGTGTTGTTGATTTACGGGCTCTCCTGTGACCAGGGGTCACTGTAATTCACTTTCAGGTCTCCGGGCGAATAAACCATGTCTACTCGGTGGTGTGTGCACTGTGTGTCTGGAGACAACTGTTCCAGTGGCTGTGGTAAGGTCCCGAGCAAGGCTACCTGCAGTACTCTGTGGCCGTCTGCGGGCACTGATGGTGAGATATCGGTCTTCTTGTGGTGTTGTACACTGTGAACGTCCCGTACTGTAGCGCCTGGACACGTTTCCTGTCTGCTGGAATCGTTGCCATAATCTTTGATCACACTTTGTGGCACACCGAGGGCCCGTGCTACGACCTGCTGTGTTCGACCAGCCTCCAGTCACCCTAGTATTGTACCCCTCATAACGTCATCAATATGTGTTCTTTGAGCCATTTTCAACACACAGTCGTCATTAGCACGTCTGAAAACGTCTGCACCAACACACCTCTGCTTAAGTGGACTGCTGCCAGCGCCACCGTGCGACGACCGTAGGTCAAATGCACTGCATGGTCATAGCCCGAGGTGATTTAAATCCGCAAACCGCCCACCAGAGCGTTGTTTCACCATGTATCAGCATTATCCTTAATTTATGAGCATGAGTGTAGAAGAGACTTTCCACTGTGTAAGGAACTTCTCTGGGTTTCCTTTCTTCTCCGTTAGCACAAAGATATCATTCTGTACGAACATTCCCAGGAATGTTTCATCCAACTCGAAATCTGGCAAAAAATCCAGAGAGATACGGGTGGTATGCGAAATACCACAGCCGCAAGGAAAGCTCTATACCTTCACTGTTCGACAACGATGCTAATGTTAACGATGTCAGGTCCACTAAGGAAAAGGTACCACAGAAAACGAAGTAAAAATCCCAGAATTTGAATCAAGAACTGCTGCAATAAGAGTAATTTAGTATTAGATGTCCTCGGCGTAACAAAGCAGCTTAGAACACTTAGTAAAGACAAGTTCTCAGGTCTAGATTGTATACCAGTTATATTCCGTCCAGAGTATGCAGATAGTTCCGTACTTAACGACCATATACCATACTAAGAGAGTGGAAAGTTGCACAGGTCATATCACTACTCAAGAAAGGAAGCTGGAGTAATCCGATGAAATACAGACACATACCATTGAAGCTGACTTCCAGTAGGGTTTTTGGACATATAAAGTGTTCGAACATTATGAATTATCTCGATGTATACGATCTGTCGAAGTACGATTAGCAAGGATTCAGAAAATAGTGTTCTTCTGAAATAGAACTAGCTCTTTATTCTCACGATGTAATGAGTGTTGTAGGCAGGGAATCTCATATTTATTGCATATATCTAGACCTTTAAAAAACTTTTGATACCGTTCCTCACAAGCGGCTTCTAATTAGATTGCCTGGCAATGGAGTATCGCCTCAGCTGTGCGACTGGATTCGAGATTTCCTATTAGTAAGGTCACAATTCGTAGTAATTCACGGAAAGTCATCCAGTAAAACATGAGTGATATGGAGCTCTACCGTTCCTAACCTGTATAAACGATTTAGGAGACAATCTGAGTAGTCATATTAGACTGTTTGCAGATGATGTCAGTTACCAACTAGTGAAGTCATCAGAAGATCAAAACTTATTACAGAATGATTTATACAAGATGTCTATATGGTGCGAAAACTGGCAGTTGACCATACATAATGGAAATTGTGAGGTCATCTACAAAAGTACTAAAAGGACCCTGTTGAACTTCGGTTCTACGATTAATTATACAACTCTAATGGCTGGCAATTCAACTAAATAGCTAGTAGTTACAATTACGGACAACCTGTATCTTGGAAATTAGAAAACTGCTTCAGTAGTATTTAAATCTTTTTTATTGTACTCACGACCGGTTTCATGGAATTACAACCACATCTCCAGGTGAACATCTACGTATGAACACGTAACCATTATATTTACTCTTTAGTACAAGCGCATGATCTTAAACGTTATAGAAGGTACTCACATATCTCAGGTCAAAAGATGGTCAACACTGGGGCTATACGGAAAATCCAACATTCCTCGTCAACTTAGAATAAAACTAAACCACCAAGAGGCGGTAAGTCTAAAATGAAAGCTGCAAAGTAACGATGCAATCCACGATTAATTGGTAAGACCTACAATACTGTGTTATATGACAACCAACGAGACCACGGGAACATTAATTAGTTAAACAGCAAGAAAAAAGTAGGATAAAAAAGAAACAACTTACCGAAAGTTGTAGCTTGATGGTGTAACTGTCAACTAGTTACAAAAATAGTGCAAACCGGTGACAGGTCCAATGCTGGATTTTGACTGTAGAAAAACCAGTATCTAGAAATATAAAAACGGTGCTGACGGTTATGAAGGAACGATAAGAGCGATGAACCCGCTCGAGAAAACTCACCATTATTCAAGAATTTGATGCCAGAGGACACCTCCTCGATCTGTATAATAGTAATGGCGCGAAAGGAATCATCTGACTAAGAAGTCTTGCGCACGCACCATAGACAAGGATGATTAAATTGGAACGATTCTTATTCAGTAACTTCATACACCCTCGGCTGCCCACACCCAGCAGTAACCTTAGCATCGTCACGTCTTGAACACTACGGCTCTGTTTATTATCAAGCAAAAAACCTGCAGCTCCTTTCCCCAAGCTCCTTTGAGCAAAAAATTTCATAACGTAAGCCTATGCGTTCGCCAACAGCCGCCCCTTGTTTCCACACAATGAATAATCTTTCTATGTACTACTGTACGAGCACGTATTCTACTCACCATGTCCCCTCCCCCTCCTCCCAATTTTATTCCTGTTAATACTGCCACAATTGTTTATTAATATACTGTAGTTCCATTACATCTCGCCAATAAATATAGTGACCACCATATACGTAAAGTAAGTGACACAGGATCAACCTCCAGCCCTCTTCTGTTAGGCCATGACGTGAGTTTAGCAGCGCAAAGTGAGTTAGGTAAGTACACAACCCGATACTACTCCCATTTCCTTTTACTCTTATTATGGGCCTTGCCATTCTATTCACACTCATCATCCTCACAAAGCACAATCCAATAGCAAATTTATTCCTTTTGATGATTCTGAACCGTGTGTGTTAGCTCGACGAGAATGGTATGCACGTGAACAATGCGTGGGTTGGCAGAGATTTCCGATAGTACCCGGTGCCATACCAGTCGAAACCTAGGCACTGCTTATTAATAATTTTTACTTATGGACCGTCTGACAGCAACTGAATAAAACACAATTTTAGTGCCATTTTGACAGTCGGCAACAGAAACCAAAACATTGCTTTAAAACAAGCGTTCAGTGCATAGTGTTGTGGAATGAGGAAAAAACCGCAAATTGGCGTTCATAAGAAGAAGAACAACACCAAAAATGCAACAGGAGCGTAATATGTAGGAAATTGTACACGCAACCTGCCACTGATGATGCCTTGCAGAAAATAAAGGCGAAACGCGTATGGCACTAAAATTGTGTTTTATTCAGTTGCTGTCAGACGGTCCATAAGTAAAAATTATTAATATACCCTAATATTACACGCAACTGAGGAAGACAGGACTATAAAAGTTGAAGATGTCTAGGCACTGCTCTACAGTGAAACGCATTAACGCAGTACAGAAAACGCAAACTGAAAAAATAAAAATTTTTGTTTAAAAAATACGCCGGTTCGTATACTGGTATTCGTTGAAATTTTCATTACCAGTATGTGACAGGCAAATGGAGGAGACGAGATGGCGTAAAGTTCCTGGACACCAGTCTTTGCGCCAATGTCGTAGATTAAATTCCAAACCTCTCCGCAGTGTCTCAATGAAGTGATGGCATGCGATAATTTTCAAGGTGATCCGTCCGGCGAACGGGTACGTTAAGCTCGGCGACCACTCTAGTGGAATTCAAGAAGATTAGGCTAACAGCTGGCATCGGGTTCCACCCTCTCCCTTCTCTCATCATGATCATGATCATCATCTCATCATATTAGGTCTACAACTTTGCTTCCGTCTTTTTGCACTAGATGGCAGTAGAGGAAAGTGGGGTTCAGGTGGTTGGTCATAGGTGTAATACAATAAGCTTAGGCATCTGTAAACATAACGCCATAAAAATATTAGTCGATTTGTGATTGCATCATAAAGATATTCTCGATTGTGTACGTCAGCTTACGTACACATTTCTCGCCATTTGCGGGAAGTTTTCATTTTCTGCTTTAACATGAAGAAATCTGCGGCTGTGGCTCTTAAAATACTGGGTAAGACCAATGGCGAAGGAACTATTAGTGGAAGAACGTGCAGAGTATGTTTTCAACGCCTTAAGAACGGTGATTTTGATGTCGAAGACCGGCGTGGCGGTGGAACACAGAACGTTTTAGTAGCTACTGAAACAGACGAAGACAGTCACAGGACATCATTATCGAAAGCAACTGATACGTTCGAGCACAGCGCCGAAAAACAAACGGCCGCAGTACAGCGACAGACACGTAAAGCTAATTTTGCAGCAGGTCATTGCTCGACCCCATGTCGCAAAACCCGTCAAAATATACATGGAAACGTTGGAATGCGATGTCCTATCCCTCCCACGGCATTCTCCATACGTTGCTCTCTCTAACTGCCATCTTTTTCCATCAGTGGCATACAGTCTGGCTGACCAGCACTTCCTATCATATGACAGGGGCAAAATTGAATCGATTCAGGGACTCCCACAAAAGACGCCCAGTTCTTCCACCACGAGATTTGTATACTATCCGAAAAATGGGAGAATGTAGTGACCAGCGATGGATAATACTATGGATCATAATGTTTTTGTAAATTTTTCGCAATAAATCCCCGAACTTCGAGAAAAACGGTGGAAGCGAAGTTGTAGACCTACTACAACACAAAAATAACATCACAATAGAGACACATCCATTACACTCACCTACATTTTGAAAATTCTTATAAGAGACAACTCTAAGATATCCGCAAGGAAAGGGGCCACTGTGTGCAGCGGAAGAAATCCCCTTCGGACTGGGCGGCAAAACGTACCCCTCTGGCCATTCCAGTCATCAATGCCATACGATTACATTTTACTTTATCAGTGCATAAAGTTGTCAGAGAAGGCTGTACTCGGCTAAATATGATGTTTTGTTTAATTCTTATTCCACATTACATGACCATTTTTGGTACTCTTTGTTAATTTTTTTTATTAGAGTCTCGATATCCTCCCATTTCTCAAAGTATGCAACAAATCACGGACCCCTGGCAAGTAGAAAGGCTGCCGACGATTTACACGGACGAATCAGTTTAAAATCCTGGCGACCTGTTAACATTTTCCACGCCTTCAAAGTGGGGCATAGACCTTTCGCTTTCGCCAACTGGCACAGCAAGAGCCGTGGGAGGGAACGAGGTGAGGTGACCAGAACATCCATATCACATCTACATAGCCTTCGTCCACTAATGGTGGTCTTCACCTCGTTTCACGAACTTGGTCTGTCGCTGGACGATAAGCACTGAATGAATCAAAAAGAAAAGCAGAGCCTTTTCTCAAGCTTATAATCTCGTCTTTATACTAATTACTGATCACAGCACCGTCGTTCTTACATAAACTAACTACCACTCACAACATCAAAAATGGTTCAAATGGCTCTGAGCACTATGGGACTTAACATTTGAGGTCATCAGTCCCCTAGAACTTACAACTACTTAAACCTAACTAACCTAAGGACATCACACACATCCATGCCCGAAGCAGGATTCGAACCTGCGACCGTAGCGGTCGCGCGGTTTCAGACTGAAGCGCCTAGAACCTCTCGCTCACACAGGCCGGCTGCCACTCACAAGTCTCTGTACCTATTTTAAATCTAATTTTTTCAGTCGCCTGTACAGCTCTTGCCAGATAGCATTATCAAATGAGTTTTCCATATCTAAAAGGACAACTGAGTTGGCTTATTTTTCGACCGTTGTTATCGATAAGATATCTTAGTGTCAGAATGATCTCCCGTGTTCACAACTGCTTCTGAATCCAAGGTGATCTTAACAAATCCTGCACCAAACTTTCAACTCAGAATCTTTGACGCTTGCAGAATGAGACGTAAAGGTCACTGTTGCTTACATTTGGTAGCTGCCACCTTCTTTGGTATAGAAACCACTCTACATTTCTGTAAGTCTCTTGGTGGCTCTCATGTCTTATTGTTTGTATGCTGTCAACAGCAATCTTGATCATTTTTGCAGAAGTATCGTCCATACTTCTACAGATCTTTTAGAAATTGCTCAGTTCCTCTTACTTCTTTCTTTGTTATCTTCGTCTACTATGTTCACTCCTACTTTTCTACGTGTTTGCTCTTATTTATTTTATGTGGTAAAATATTCGAAGAATGGGTTACGGCGAATCCAATGTACAACATAATTCCAAATTCGAATTCAGAACTATAAAATAAATTTCTTCTTATGGTACATGGTTCCATGACTGGCCCATTCAGTGTTCCGTACTTCTCTGTTGCATACGCGTTTGTTGCAATGACAGTTACTCGGGAAAGTCCCCTGTCAAAAACAGAGGAAATATTAGAGTTTCATTGTTGGGCAAGCACTTCGTGGAAGCGTGATTTCATGTTGTTGCACACAGTAAGGGACCCTGATAAGGCCATGTTCATGATAAATCTTTCATCTAAAAGCGACAAACTGCGCATAATCGTCTCTTCCTTCTTCCTAACAGACTTCACTGAGATATCTGACTAGACAAAACATTAGTCGCTCTTAGAAAAACGCATTGCACTGTGGAATGCGTCAAACTGGTACCAGCTATATAGTATTGGCATGAACGTGGTTTGTTTATTAGTGTGGGATTTCGATAGTATCTATGAGGAATGATGTACTACTGCTGTCGCGTAACACAGAGTAAGGAGAGAGGTCTAAAAGCGATCCTAAACGATAACAACACGAGTGTTACACCATTTCATTGAAAATTGGTTTTAAAACAGGCTCTCTAATCATATGGACCAATGGTGTAGACAAAATATGGTATCAATAGCCGTGAATAAGGCATTGTATGAAGGGTGATACAGCCGCCTCTAGCTATGAGTTTTATGCAACCTGCAATGCCTTCAAATACCATATGCAAGATTTTCATATTCTCTCACTTACTACATGGAAACTATTAGTCCAACAGCAAAAAATGAACAGGTCCTTTTGTATGAGATTTAATGTAACTAAATTTTGTACTTGGATAAGTTTTTGCTAGAGGCCGTAGTTTTCGAATTATTCAAGAAAACCGTTCAAAAGTGATCTTCAAAAGCGCTTTCCTTCGATAACTCGAAAGCCGTGGCCTCCAGCGATAACAAAATTTAACTCCATTGAATTTCCTACAAAAATATTCCAATCATTTTTTTTTTTTGTAGGACTAATAGTTTGCACATAGAGAGCGAGAGTGTATGACAATATCACACATGGTAATTGAAGGCATTGTTCGTTGCATAAAGCCTATTTTTAGGGGCACTGAGTCATCCTATATACAGGGTGTCCCAGGAGGAATGGTTAATTGTCAGGGGCATGGCAGGAACGATCATTTAGATCAAAAAATGCAGTAAACATGGGTTCCAAGACGCATAACTTAAGAGCTATGATCAGTTCTTCATTTTCGATACTGCGAAACAATTTCTTTTCTATTGAAAGCTCTTTGCTACCCATATTCTGGTAAGTGGTAGTGTGGACCGAAACAAGAACAAAGGTCCAGTAAACATGTGTTCTAAAGTGCATGTTTTAAGAGCTGTGAGCACTTGTTCATCTTCGCTACAGTGAAACCCGTCTCCTCTACTGAACAAGGGCTCATTGCTGTTAAAGTATGCATTTTAGAGCCCATGTTTAACAGTTTTTTTTCTCAATGCTACCTCCTCCAACAATATGGAAAGTAAAGAGCTTTCATAGTATGGAAACTGAAGAAGTGCTCATAGCTGTAATGCATTTTAAAGCTCATGTTTATTAGACTTTTTCCTTCGAACAGTTGTTCCTGATTGTTGACCATTCCTCCTGGGAGGCAACGTATTACTCAAAGTCACCAATGAAATCTTGTCGGGTTAACAGCCTAGTCGTTGCGTTGTGTTTCGCTACGTTTCGATGAGTTTCCTATTGGTCATCTTCAGGCGAAGACGAGGAAGATGACGGGCAGGAAACTCATTAAAACTTTCTGTCGACACGATGTCGTGGCTCGACTGATAATCCGATAAGATTTCATCAGTGAAATTCGCCGCGAAATCCTGCCTGCCTACATACTAAAAGACAGTTTAAAAAGGGAGCTAAGCGATGTTACTAAGCCAAGGAGACAAATAACATATCTAGGAATAAATGTTGACCAGAAATTACCATTTAACGGAAATATCAGACAAATAGAAAAAGCAAGAAAACTAGTCCCACAACGTGTTCAGAACTGACACTGAAAAATACAAACAACCGTAACACATTCTACTACAAACGTATCAATGTAAGCTCTTCGGGTGCATAGAATATTTTATGACCAGTACATGGACATATTGCCTCCCTCTCATGACTGATGTCACAATTGTTTGGAGAACACCGAGGGGCGTGCTATTGTAACCATCAGGGACCTTCGGGACCGCACCAGCAGAAGCATTATGCACGATGGTCGGAATATACTCGACAGACATGAACTGCAGCACACTGCTGGAAGATAGGTAAACTAAAGGTGCCATAAAATACAGTGGCTATCGTCAAAGCCCTGCAACAACTGAAACCCTGGGAAATATATGTACGGGACAGGGAGGGGCAGCTCGTGTGCGTAACTTCTCCAACATCTGGGAGCGACTGGGATTGAGACATGTCAGCCCAGCCAGGGCATGGTCCTTTTACTGACAGGCCATGGCACTTGTCCAATGTATCTCTACCTCGTGAACCTCGGTCAGGAGGCCCCAGGGGTCTCCAGACTACACACTCTGCCACTGTCACATCCTAGACAACACAAGACAGCTGCATTTGACACACGAAGACATTCTGCAATCACTATCACACACTGAAATGGGTCAAATGAATCCGTTTCAGGAATGTTAAACACCGTAATACGCTGGCAGTATTTAGTCCATTTGAGATTCCATTATGCCGCAGCTACACATAGCTTCGGGAAAAGGGAGAAGCTGTTATGTTTGTTTTTTCACCTCTGCACAGCCAGGTTTATTCCTACCCATGTAAAAGAGGGCTATGTGAGGAATCGTATGTAAGACCGTGTTCTTAAGATACCTCCATTATGGCCAGAGTTCATTGAGGTACTGGTTTCGGTTACCAGCCTAGCGTGGAAGGTGGGTAGCATAGAAACCAGAGAGTGTTTCGATCGCTGACACGAAGAGTCACCACCACTGTTCGGCCGCAGCTAACGCTAACATCCGCCACCACCGGTCGCCGGTGGACTGTACAACCAGGGCTGCTTCCTCCAACTTCATCCACTAGGATCTGTAAGTAGTGAACGCTTATAATGCGAACCACTCGTAGATGGTCAATTCAAGCCATTTTAAACGATGGTTAAAATCATTTTTCTATCGTCATTTTTACCTGTTTTCCGTCTTTTCCTTTAGTTTCTCTAAATTCGTGAAGATATGTACCGTCTATGCAACTAAATGAAGGCAGTTTGTTGCCGTACGCGTTTCGCTTCATTTATTTGGGAAGCATCGTCAGTGGCCTGAAATACATGATTCTTTTTATACATATGATAAAAATATTGTGTGATAGATATAATATGATGAGATATTCCATTTTCTTGTATTTTTCTCTTGCTTTTTAGGTTAGAAGCAACTTCTGCAGCACAAGTTCCATGTTATGAATGTATCGTTCTGTGTTACTTACGATTTCCAGAGCTGATAACACATATATGTGTTCCTGGAGATGTATTTGTTGGTCTTCATACTTCAGCTAGCCGAATTTGGCGTTGTTTATACACATTTGTCACATCACATGTTTCACTTTCATTTCCATTTGGTGATCAACATATGCGTGTTTTCGGTGTGTAGTGTTGCCAACTGTTGTTTTGTGTTTGTATGTCTTTTGTTTCTGTTGTGTTTGATGTTTTTCATTTGTTGTCTGTGTGTTTGTGTGTGGGGGGGGGGGGGGAGGGAGGGGGAGAGGGGAAGGAGATTCATTAATTATTTATCCTGGTTGCATTTCATTTTGTTATTGTTTGGTGATTAGCATAATCAGGGAGTTATTGTTTATATGGATTTGGTCATTGAGTACCTTCTTTTCCACTGCAATGGCACTTTGTATCTGGAGGTTTTCATGCAATGTCAGGAGCCTTTTGTTGTGATTATTCACTCTGATAACTGTCATGTCACATTCCATGTTGGATGGTTCATGTCCCTGTTTTATCAGGTGTTCGGCAAAGACAGAATATTCTCATATTGCCAACTTCTTATATGTTCTTTATATCTAGTTTTAAAGTTCCTGCTTGTCATCCCCAGATATACTGTTTTACAGTCTTGGTACTCTAGCTGGTATATACCCGCTCCTTGGTATTTATCTGGTTTTTCTGTTGTCTGTAAATGTGATTGGAGTGTGTTTCTTGTTCTGTAAGATATTTGTAATCCCTGTTTCCTTAGTATATTTGCTATCTTGTGTGTTGCTTTGTGTTTGTATGTAAGAGTGTATAACTTTTTTCTGTTATTCATATCACGGGTGTTATTGTTTTGTGTTTCTGTGTGTACTGTAGTGTCTGTGGGGTTCTGTGCTCTCTGCTTGATTTGATTTTCCCTTTGTTGTGTTTTAATTTTTTGATTGAGTTTTTGTACTACATGGGTGCTGTAATCATTGTTAGTGACTATGAGTTGTATTGTTCGGATCTCTTTTTCATAATTTTCTGTAGTGAGTGGGACGTTATTTAGCCTGTGTAACGTGTGTCGTAGGGCTGCTAATTTCTGATTTTGTGGGTTGTTGGATGAAGCATGTATGATTATGTCTCTGGCTGTTGGCTTTCTGAAGATGTCGCCGCTCGGAGTGGCCGAGCGGTTCTAGGCGCTACAGTCTGGAACCGCGCGACCACTACGGTCGCAGGTTCGAATCCTGCCTCGGGCATGGATGTGTGTGATGTCCTTAGGTTATTTAGGTTTAAATAGTTCTACGTTCTAGGGGACTGATGACTTCAGAAGTTAAGTCCCATAGTGCTCAGAGTTTTTTCTTTTTTTTTTTTAAGATATCAAATGTGTGTTTATTGTTCTCTCTATCTTTATTGTTATATTCAAGAAATGTATTTGCTTTTGTGTTTCTTTTTCCATGGTAAATTGAATATTTTTATGTATGTTGTTTGTATCTGTCCGAAGTTTATCAATTTTCTCTGTTGGTTCATCTACCATCCAGATTACGTAGTCCAGGTATCTGTACCAGTAAACAATACTGTATCCTTTCTTTGTGATGACTGTATCAAAGATTGTGTTTTCTATGTGGTTCATGAATATGTTTGCCAGTGTTCCTGAAATTGAGGATCCCATTGGGAGCCCGGCTTCTTGTAAGTAAAATTCCTTTTCAAATTGGAAGTAATTTTGGGATGTGGTTGCTTTGAGGTTTTTTTGTTATTTCATTAATATTGTCTGTAGGTAGTTAGTTGTGTGTCAGTAAGTTTTCTTCTATTAGTTTTATTGTGTCTGCAGTGGGTGCTGAGGTGTACGTGTTTTCTACGTCAAAACAGATGAGTGATGCTGTTTGTGGGATGTGTAAGTCTCTTGTTTTTTTATGACTTCATTTGTGGTTTTCACTGTTCTACTGTTTTCTGTTTCATAGATTTGCATTATGATTTTGTTCATGTGTTTTGACACATGGTATGATGGTGCATTCATGAAATTAATAACAGGCCTCAGTGGAATATGGGGTTTGTGAAACTTGGGTTGGCTTCTGCGAGTTGGTAATTTTGAGTTCTTCTGTGTGATGTGTTGTTTTTGTTTACCTGCGAGTATATGTCTGATCTCTTTGAGGTTGTTTTTTATGTATGCTTGGAAGCGTGCTGTTGGATCAGATTTTAGTTTTGTGATATTGTTAGAAGAGACGAAATCTTTAATTTTTTCTATGTATTGTTCTTCATTGATCAGTACTGTGTTGTTCCCTTTATCAAGTCTTGTGACTATGATGTTGTTAGGTTGCAGTTTTTTTTATTTCTTAGTGGTGTTTCTTTCTGTTTGAAGTTTACTGTTTTGCTCTTTTTTGACATAGTGATTATGTTATTTATTTATTTCTTCACTGCTTCTCGTGTTGGTCCAATATTTATAGTGTTATTTTCTTTTCTCTCTTCCCCTGCCAGGATGTTTTCCGTTTGGCTGTAAGCACTATGGGACAACATATGAGGTCAGCAGTCCCCTAGACTTAGAACTACTTAAACGCAACTAACGTAAGGACATCACACACATCCATGCCCAAGGCAGGATTCGAACCTGTTACTGTAGCAGCAGCACAGTTCTGGACTGAAGCGCCTAGAGCCGCTCGGCCACAGCGACCGGCTCTGTTTCACAATCAAGGTCTCTAGGTAGTGCTTATCAATTTTTGTACTGATGTTGTGTTTGAGGCCTTTCTCTGATAGCTGTGTTTCTCTCTCCATTAATTCTGGATCTGTGAGATTTATTAATTTTGGGTGAAATTTGTGCTGATGTGTGTGTTGCACTTTGTCACGCTCTTATTTATGGTTGTTTTTGTTAGTGAGTGTTCTGACTTTTCGTTTGTGTTTGCTTTGTGTATATTACAGTGTTCTTGCTGTGATGTGTACAGGTCTTTTGTATTTTTGTATTTCTAGCATTAATTTTCGGTCAATGGCCTATTAAAAACCTCTGTTCGGTTGGAGATGCGCAGATTCATCTACTTGCATTTCAGACCAATAGAAGAGTGAATATACAAATAATTCAACTAAATTTGAATCGCAGGTTGATTAATGCCAGAACTCCAAATTCTACCCACATGATGATTTACACATGCAGTGAAATGAAAATGTATACGATCTAGCATTTGACATGTAAATCAGTCGTTTTAGAAACAGCATAACTCCATAAATGCATATTTTTCAGGAAGCATAAAAACTTTTTAAAAGAAAGTTCAACACTCAACAAAATTTGCTTCATTTTGTCAAAAGAAGAATAGTTGTATGAGTAATTTAACAACCAGTATAATCTCCATCTCATAGTGAAACCAGCCAAAACAGTGATCAAAGTGATTGGAGTTATGTTTTTTTATAAAGTTAACTCAAATGCTTGAAAAAATGTATCACTGAAACAAGCTATTGTAATCAACGTAATAATGCTTTTACTTTCAAAAGTTATGAAACATATAAAAACTGATTTAGGCATCAAACTTGCACAAATGTATGACATTAGTAATATATTGCCTTTAACATTTTTTTGAGGCATCTAACATATTTTTTTAAAATTATGAAACAAAAATAATCTTATAATGCTTTGACTTGGCAATTAAAATGCAAGACTGGAAACAGTTACTTGAAATTAAAGACGATTGTCCTAAACTTCAAGGTAAACTTGCTGATACTCTTCAGAAACATACTGGAAGATCTTCTTCAGGTCAGCATGTTTAGCTTCAGTGATTGACAGCTGTCTGTTGGATGTCCTCGTTTATGGTAAACATACATTTCGTTTCCCTCTACCCCACAGGATGAATGTTTGTTCTACTGCTGTGCTGAATGAGGATCCAACTACTGCCCGCAGATGCCGAGTTGAGTACTCGAAATGCCTTAATGTTGATATCTGGAACGCAGTACGCTTGTCTCTTGCAAGCTGAAATTACTGTATTATTATAACGAAGAAGCCACAAGTCCTCGAAGTTAATTACATCTTCAACGCCTGCCATAGTAACCATGAACCTCCCAGGGAGTCTTGGCTTACTATTATCTGTCCTGTTTCTTTTGGAAGATAAATTCGATGATGTTTTGACAAAAGTCTCTTCACAACACCAGACTCATGGTAATTGGGGAGAGAATAATGTCCTCGCAGGGGAAACAAGGGCTGTATTTTATCAAAACAATGTTCCTGAAAGAGCCATGGTGTGATCTCTATTTTGACCACCACAGCTATCACTAAAGCAGTGCAGTCCCTTCACGTCGTTTGGAATACAATTATGTAGATAGTGCAGAAGAAAAGAAACTATCACATTTTGTCCTTTGTTTCCCTGGGTTTCATCATAGATGTAAAAATGACTTTAATGATTTCGAACTATACATTTCAAAAACGTTGAGGGTTAACCGACTAGATACAACAATCGCAAAATTTGTACAAAGCTGCACGTTCAGAGACCGTGAATAGTTACAACTGAATGAAAACACCTCTCGGTCAATAATTTTTAACGAATCAACCGGGTTTCAACACTGCTAGGAAAGAAATACAGTAGAAGAAGAATGGGTAGCTTTGAGAGATGAAGTAGTGAAGGCAGCAGAGGACCTAGTAGGTAAAAAGACGAGGGCAAGTAGAAATCCTTGGGTAACAGAAGAAATATTGAATTTAATTAATGAAAGGAGAAAATATAAAAATGCCGTATATGAAGCAGGCAAAAAGGAATACAAACGTCTCAAAAATGAGATCGACAGGAAGTGCAAAATGGCTAAGCAGGGATGGCTACCGGACAAATGTAAGGATGTAGAGGCTTATCTCACTAGGGGTTAGATATATACTGCCTACAGGAAAATTAAAGAGACCTTTGGAGAAAAGAGAACCACTTGTATGAATATCAAGAGCTCAAATGGAAACACAGTTCAAAGCAAAGAAGGGAAAGCAGAAAGGTGGAAGGAGTATTTAGAGGTTCTATACAAGGGCGACGTACTTGAGGACAATATTCTGGAAATGGAACAGAATGTAGATGAAGACGAAATGGGAGATACAATACTGCGTGAAGAGTTTGACAGAGCACTGAAAGACCTGAGTCGAAACAAGGCCCCGGGAGTAGACAACATTCAATTAGAACTAGTGGCGGCCTCGGGAGAGCCAGTCCTGACAAAACTCTACCATCTGGTGAGCAAGATGTATGAGACAGGCGTATTACCCTCAGACTTCAAGAAGAATATAATAACTCCAATCCCAAAGAAAGCAGGTGTTGACAGATGTGAAAATTACCAAACTATCAGCTTAATAAGTCACGGATGCAAAATACTAACGCGAATTCTTTAGAGACGAATGGAAAAACTGGTAGAAGCCGACCTCGGCGAAGATCAGTTTGGATTCCGTAGAAATATTGGAACACGTGAGGCAATACTGACCCTACGACGTATCTTAGAAGCTAGATTAAGGAAAGGCAAACCTACGTTCCTAGCATTTGTGGACTTAGAGAAAGCTTTTGTCAATGTTGACTGGAATACTCTATTTCAAATTCTGAAGGTGGCAGGGGTAAAGTACAGGGAGCGAAAAGCTATTTACAATTAGTACAGAAACCAGATGGCAGTTATAAGAGTCGTGGGACATCAAAGGGAAACAGTGGTTGGGAAGGGAGTGAGACAGGGTTGTAGCCTATCCCCGATGTTATTCAATCTGTATATTGAGCAAGCAGTAAAGGAAACAAAAGAAAATTCTGAGTAGGTGTTAAAATCCATGGAGAAGAAATAAAAACTTTGAGGTTCGCCGATGACATTGTAATTCTGTCAGAGACAGCAAAGGACTTGGAAGAGCAGTTGAACGCAATGGACAGTGTCATGGAAGGAGGGTGTAAGATGAACGTCAACAAAAGCAAAACGAGGATAATGGAATGTAGTCTAATTAAGTCGGGTGATGCTGAGCGAATTAGATTAGGAAATGAGACACTTACAGTAGTAAAGGAGTTTTGCTATTTGGGGAGAAAAATAACTGATGATGGTCGAAGTAGAGAGGATATCAAATGTAGACTGGCAATGGCAAAGAAAGCGTTTCTGAAGAAGAGAAATTTGTTAACATCGAGTATTGAGTTAAGTGTCAGGAAGTCATTTCTGAAAGTATTTGTATGGAGCGTAGCCATGTATGGAGTGAAACATGGATGATAACTACTTTGGATAAGAAGAGAATAGAAGCTTTCGAAATGTGGTGCTACAGAAGAATTCTGAAGATTAGATGGGTAGATCACGTAACTAATGAGGAGGTATTGAATAGGATTGGGGAGAAGAGAAGTTTGTGGCACAACTTGACTAGAAGAAGGGATCGGTTGGTAGGACATGTTCTGAGGCATCAAGGGATCACCAATTTCGTATTGGAGGGCAGCGTGGAGGGTAAAAATCGCAGAGGGAGACCAAGAGATGAATACACTAAACAGATTCAGAAGGATGTAAGTTGCCGTAGGTACTGGGAGATGAAGAAGCTTGCACAGGATAGAGTAGCATGGAGAGCCGCATCAAACCAGTCTCAGGACTGAAGACCACAACAACAACAACAGGAGTTTCTTCCTCAGAATTTAAATCAAAGTATGGTCTATAACATGGTCACAGAATTATGACTAAAAACGTATGATACAGAGTATAAGTACGGAATCATCGTGAAAGACTGGCAGTAATTATATGTCATTTATAAAACGATGAAGATGCCAAAAGGGCATCAGTCACAAAAATATATAAGATAAATAAACTGTGGTGGCGAGCCACTAAGGGCTACTCGTTACTTACGTGATGCAGGTTGCAAACGGACTGAGGTGCCCGCGTTAACGAATGCGGCCAGGTGAACATGGCACTGCAACAAGCGCGCCATCTAGTAGCCGTTTTTCTTTCTAGAATTGTTTTCCTGCATAGTTTATGTACACACTTCGTTGAACACATGCTCTTTTAATTACCTCACTCTTGCATTCTTTCCTCACACTCCTCTTTCGTTTTGTGTAGTTTTTCATTAACGCAGAACTTTAAAATAAAATTGCTATCAACCTGCACCATGTAATCACGTAAGATAACCGAGATGAAGAACTGTTCTATCTAAATGACAACCAGCTCTTCAAAAATGACAAATCTTATTATTAGAATAAACAGAACACGCAGCTCTGCCAACAGAATCAACAGTGTTGCTACGTTAAGATTAGAAACACCAGAACGCCAAGAGTTACGTTGTTTCTGAAACTAACTAGACTCAAAAGACACACACGGTTAGATGGAAATCACTTTCTATGCACAACGCTGCAGTTACACTTAACGAAGGCATGCACGTAAATATCTCATTTTACATAAAATGTTGAGCTATGTCTTTTCTAAAAGGATCAAGCCTCGTATGAGAGGTTCCGTGTTTCTTACTATGAACAAGAAGGAAGTCTACAAATCCCACTGATACTCAAGGAGTTGATGCCAATCGTCGTAATAGATCACTCAGAACGATATAGTTAAATCTGGACCTATAGGTGTAATGGAAATTGGAAGTATGTGGTAAGGTCTAATGGGACCAAACTGCTGAGGTCATCGGTCCCTAAGCTTACGCACTACATAATCTAGCTTAAACTAACTTACACTAAGGACAACACGCACACCCATGCCCGAGGGAGGACTTGAACCTCCGACGGGGAGAGCTGTGACAAGGCGTCCTAGACCACGCGGCTACCCCGCGTGGCTCTATAGGTGTACGAACTGAATCTGAATCTGCGGCAAATTTCCCAGAACGCACTGCAGTGTATGCTCTAGTTCTACGTGACCATGTGATTGCCTGCTGACTGGTGTTGTGCAATGAGTTGTATAAACAGACATGTGCTGCGCCATATCAAGAGAATTTCACAATGGCACCTCAAGGTGTGCCGGCCGCGGTGGTCTAGCGGTTCTAGGCGCTGCAGTTCGGAACCGCGGGACTGCTTACGGTCACAGGTTCGAATCCTGCCTCGGGCATGGATGTGTGTGATGTCCTTAGGTTAGTTAGGTTTAAGTAGTTCTAAGTTCTAGGGGACTGATGACCTAAGATGTTAAGTCCCATAGTGCTCAGAGCCATTTGAACCATCTCAAGGTGTGAAAATTACTGCAGAAACTCAGGGTTTCTATGATGATGATCGTAGATAGTTCATATATGTTGTTGTTGTTGTTGTCTTCAGTCCTGAGATTGGTTTGATGCAGCTCTCCATGCTACTCTATCCTGTGCAAGCTTCCTCATCTCCCGCCGGCCGAAGTGGCCGTGCGGTTAAAGGCGCTGCAGTCTGGAACCGCAAGACCGCTACGGTCGCAGGTTCGAATCCTGCCTCGGGCATGGATGTTTGTGATGTCCTTAGGTTAGTTAGGTTTAACTAGTTCTAAGTTCTAGGGGACTAATGACCTCAGCAGTTGAGTCCCATAGTGCTCAGAGCCATTTGAACCATTTTGAACCTCATCTCCCATTACCTACTGCAACCCACATCCTTCTGAATCTGCTTAGTGTATTCATCTCTTGGTCTCCCTCTACGATTCTTACCCTCCACGCTGCCCTCCAATGCTAAATTTGTGATCCCTTGATACCGAAGAACATGTCCTACCAACCGGTCCCTTCTTCTTGTCAAGTTGTGCCACAAAATCCTCTTCTCCCCAATTCTATTCAATACCTCCTCATTAGTTATCTGATCTACCCATCTAATCTTCAGCTTTCTTCTGTAGCACCACATTTCAAAAGCTTCTATTCTCTTCTTGTCCAAACTATTTATCGTCCATGTTTCACTTCCATACATGGCTACACTGCATACAAATACTTTCAGAAACGACTTCCTGACACTTAAATCTATACTCAATGTTAACAAATTTCTCTTCTTCAGAAACGCTTTGCTTGCCATTGTCAGTCTACATTCTATATCCTCTCTACTTCGACCATCATCAGTTATTTTGCCCCCCAAATAGCAAAACTCCTTTACTACTTTAAGTGTCTCATTTCCTAATTTAATTCCCTCAGCATCCCCGACTTAATTCGACTACATTCCATTATCCTCGTTTTGCTTTTGTTGATGTTCATTTTATATCCTCCTTTCAAGACACTGTCCATTCCGTTCAACTGCTCTTACAAGTCCTTTGCTGTCTCTGACAGAATTACAATGTCATCGGCGAACCTCAACGTTTTCATTTCTTCCCCATGGATTTTAATATCTACTCCAAATTTTTCTTTTGTTTCCTTTACCGCTTGCTCATTATACAGATTGAATAACATTTTACCCCTGCCACCTTCAGAATTTGAAAGAGAGTATTCCAGTCAACATTTTCAAAAGCTTTCTCTAAGTCCACAAATGCTAGGAACGTAGGTTTGCCTTTCCTTAATCTAGCTTCTAAGATACGTCGTAGGGTCAGTATTGCCTCACGTGTTCCAACATTTCTGCGGAATCCAAATTGATCTTCGCCGAGGTCGGCTTCTACCAGTTTTTCCATTCGTCTGTAAAGAATTCGCGTTAGTATTTTGCAGCTGTGACTTATTAAGCTGATAGTTCGTTAATTTTCACATTTGTCAACACCTGCTTTCTTTGGGATTGGAATTATTATATTCTTCTTGAAGTCTGAGGGTAATACGCCTGTCTCATACATCTTGCTCACCAGATGGTAGAGTTATGTCAGGACTGGCTCTCCCAAGGCCGTCAGTAGTTCCAATGGAATTTTTTCTACTCCCGGGGCCTTGTTTTGACTCAGGTTTTTCAGTGCTCTGTCAAACTCTTCACACAGTATCATATCTCCTATTTCATCTTCATCTACATCCTCTTCCATTTCCATAATATTGTCCTCAAGTACATCGCCCTTGTATAGACCCTCTATATACTCCTTCCACCATTCTGCTTTCCCTTCTTTGCTTAGAACTGGGTTTCCATCTGAGCTCTTGATGTTCATACAAGTGGTTCTCTTTTCTCCAAAGGTCTCTTTGATTTTCCTGTAGGCAGTATCTATCTTACCCCTAGTGAGATAAGCCTCAACATCCTTACATTTGTCCTGTAGCCATCCCTGCTTAGCCATTTTGCACTTCCTGTCGATCTCATTTTTGAGACGTTTGTATTCCTTTTTGCCTGCTTCATTTACTGTGTTTTTATATTTTCTCCTTTCATCTATTAAATTCAATATTTCTTCTGTTACCCAAGTATTTCTACTATCCCTCGACTTTTTACCTTCTTGATCCTCTGCTGCCTTCACTACTTCATCCCTCAGAGCTACCCATTCTTCTTCTAGTGTATTTCTTTCCCCCATTCCTGTCAATTGTTCCCTTATGCTCTGCCTGAAACTCTGTACAACCTTCGGTTTAGTCAGTTAATCCAGGTCCCATCTCTTTAAATTCCCACCAATTTGCAGTTTCTTCAGGTTTTCTTTACAGTTCATAACCCGTGGTCTAGGGGCGCCGGCATGGTAGCTCAGCGTGTCCGGTCAGAGGGTTAGCTGCCATCTGTAATAAAAAAACTGAGTTAATCGATCAACAACGAACTTAAACGGATGTCTTACGACGTCCGCCCCGAGCAAATGCAACGAACAAAGCGAACAAAATGAGATTAAAAAAAAAAAAAAAGTGGCTGCGTCTTTGATTCATAATCAAAACGTCTTCGGTCCCGGGTTCGATCCCCGCCTCTGCCTAAATTTTCATAAATAATCAGTATTGGCTGCCGAAGACTTCCGCCATAAGAAGTCAGCCTCATTCTGCCAACGGCCTTGTCAAAGAGGGCGGAGGAGCGGATAGAGGTTCAGGGCACTCTCTTGTCCTAGGGGAGGGAAATTGCCCCTCAAGGCGGAAGAATCAGCAATGATCAACGACATGAGGATGCAGAAGGCAATGGAAACCACTGCATTAAAGACACGTAACGTGTATCCACAGGACATGTGCGCTGTAATTGAAGAAGTGTCATGATGATCTCTCCATTGGCAAAAGATTCCGGAATAGTCCCCCAATCGGATCTCCGGGACGGGACTTCCAGGGGGGAGGTTACCATGAGAAAAAGATTGAATAATCAACGAAAGGATAACGTTCTACGAGTCGGGGCGTGGAATTTCAGAAGCTTGAACGTGGTAGGGATACTAGAAAATCTGAAAAGGGAAATGCAAAGGCTCAATCTAGATATAGTAGGGGTCAGTGAAGTTAAGTGGAAGGAAGACAAGGATTTCTGGTCAGATGAGTATCGGGTAATATCAACAGCAGCAGAAAATGGTGTAACAGGTGTAGGATTCGTTATGAATAGGAAGGTAGGGCAGAGGGTGTGTTACTGTGAACAGTTCAGTGACCGGGTTGTTCTAATCAGAATCGACAGCAGACCAACACCGACAATGATAGTTCAGGTATACATGCCGACGTCGCAGGCTGAAGATGAACAGATAGAGAAAGTGTATGAGGATATTGAAAGGGTAATGCAGTATGTAAAGGGGGACGAAAATCTAATAGTCATGGGCGACTGGAATGCAGTTGTAGGGGAAGGAGTAGAAGAATAGGTTGTAGGAGAATATGGGCTTGGGACAAGGAATGAAAGAGGAGACAGACTAATTGAGTTCTGTAACAAGTTTCAGCTAATAATAGCGAATTCCCTGTTCAATAATCACAAGAGGAGGAGGTATACTTGGAAAAGGCCGGGAGATACGGGAAGATTTCAATCAGATTACATCATGGTCCGACAGAGATTCCGAAATCAGATACTGGATTGTAAGGCGTACCCAGGAGCAGATATAGACTCAGATCACAATATAGTAGTGATGAAGAGTAGGCTGAAGTTCAAGACATTAGTCAGGAAGAATCAATACGCAAAGAAGTGGGATACGGAAGTACTAAGGAATGACGAGATACGTTTGAAGTTCTCTAACGCTATAGATACAGCAATAAGGAATAGCGCAGTAGGCAGTACAGTTGAAGAGGAATGGACATCTCTAAAAAGGGCCATCACATAAGTTGGGAAGGAAAACATAGGTACAAAGAAGGTAGCTGTGAAGAAACCATGGGTAACAGAAGAAATACTTCAGTTGATTGACGAGAGGAGGAAGTACAAACATGTTCCGGGAAAATCAGGAATACAAAAATACAAGTCGCTGAGGAATGAAATAAATAGGAAGTGCAGGGAGGCTAAGGCGAAATGGCTGCAGGAAAAATGTGAAGACATCGAAAAAGATATGACTGACGGAAGGACAGACTCAGCATACAGGAAAGTCAAAACAACCTTTGGTGACATTAAAAGCAACGGTGGTAATATTAAGAGTGCAACGGGAATTCCACTGTTAAATGCAGAGGAGAGAGCAGATAGGTAGAAAGAATACATTGAAAGCCTCTATGAGGGTGAAGATTTGTCTGATGTGATAGAAGAAGAAACAGGAGTCGATTTAGAAGAGATAGGGGATCCCGTATTAGAATCGTAATTTAAAAGAGCTTTGGAGGACTTACGGTCAAATAAGGCATAAGGGATAGATAACATTCCATCAGAATTTCTAAAATCATTGGGGGAAGTGGCAACAAAACGACTATTCACGTTGGTGTGTAGAATATATGAGTCTGGCGATATACCATTTGACTTTCGGAAAAGCATCATCCACACAATTCCGAAGACAGCAAGAGCTGACAAGTGCGAGAATTATCGCACAATCAGCTTAACACCTCATGCATCGAAGCTGCTTACAAGAATAATATGCAGAAGAATGGAAAAGAAAATTGAGAATGCGCTAGGTGACGATCAGTTTGGCTTTAGGAAAAGTAAAGGGACGAGAGAGGCAATTCTGACGTTACGGCTAATAATTGAAGCAAGACTAAAGAAAAATCAGGACACTTGCATAGGATTTGTCGACCTGGAAAAAGCGTTCGACAATATAAAATGGTGCAAGCTGTTCGAGATTCTGAAAAAAGTAGGGGTAAGCTATAGGGAGAGACGGGTCATATACAATATGTACAACAACCAAGAGGGAATAATAAGAGTGGACGATCAAGAACGAAGTGCTCGTATTAAGAAGGGTGTAAGACAAGGCTGTAGCCTTTCGCCCCTACTCTTCAATCTGTACATCGAGGAAGCAATGATGGAAATAAAAGAAAGGTTCAGGAGTGGAATAAAAATACAAGGTGAAAGGATATCAATGATACGATTCGCTGATGACATTGCTATCCTGAGCGAAAGTGAAGAAGAATTAAATGATCTGAACGGAATGAACAGCCTAATGAGTACACAGTATGGTTTAAGAGTAAATCGGAGAAAGACGAAGGTAATGAGAAGTAGTAGAAATGAGAACAGCGAGAAACTTCAGGATTGATGGTCACGAAGTCAATGAAGTTAAGGAATTCTGCTACCTAGGCAGTAAAATAACCAATGACGGACGGAGCAAGGAGGACATCAAAAGCAGACTCGCTATGGCAAAAAAGGCATTTCTGGCCAAGAGAAGTCTACTAATATCAAATACCGGCCTTAATTTGAGGAAGAAATTTCTAAGGATGTACGTCTGGAGTACAGAATTGTATGGTAGTGAAACATGGACTGTGGGAAAACCGGAACAGAAGAGAATCGAAGCATTTGAGATGTGGTGTTATAGACGAATGTTGAAAATTAGGTGGACTGATAAGGTAAGGAATGAGGAGGCTCTACGCAGAATCGGAGAGGAAAGGAATATGTGGAAAACACTGATAAGGAGAAGGGACAGGATGATAGGACATCTGCTAAGACATGAGGGCATGACTTCCATGGTACTAGAGGGAGCTGTAGAGGGCAAAAACTGTAGAGGAAGACAGAGATTGGAATACGTCAAGCAGATAATTGAGGACGTAGGTTGCAAGTGCTACTCTGAGATGAAGAGGTTAGCACAGGAAAGGAATTCGTGGCGGGCCGCATCAAATCAGTCAGTAGACTGATGCCAAAAAAAAAAAGCAATAGATTGCGGTCAGAGTCCACATTTGCCCCTGGAAATGTCTTACAATTTAAAACCTGGTTCCTATATCTCTGTCTTACCATTATATAATCTATCTGATACCTTCTAGTATCTCCAGGATTCTTCCATGTATACAACCTTCTTTGATGATTCTTGAACCAAGTGTTAGCTATGATTAAGTTATGCTCTGTGCAAAATTGTGCCAGGCGGCTTCCTCTTTCATTTCTCTCCCCCAATCCATATTCACCCACTATGTTTCCTTCTCTCCCTTTTCCTACTCTCGAATTCCAGTCACCTTTGACTATTAAATTTTCATCTCCCTTCATTACCTGAATAATTTCTTTTATGTCATCATACATTTCATCAATTTCTTCATCATCTGCAGAGCTAGTTGGCATATAAACCTGTACTACTGTAGTAGGCATGGGCTTCGTGTCTATCTTGGCCACAATAATGCGTTCACTATGCTGTTGGTAGTAGCTTACCCGCACTCCTATTCTTTTTATTCATTTTTAAACCTACTCCTGCATTACTTCTATTTGATTTTGTATTTATAACCCTGTATTCACCTGACCAAAAGTCTTGTTCCTCCTGCCACCGAACTTCACGAATTCCCACTATATCCAACTTCAACCTATCCATTTCCCTTTTTAAATTTTCTAACCTACCTGCCCGATTAAGGGATCTGACATTCCACGCTCCGATCCGTAGAACGCCAGTTTTCTTTCTCCTGATTACGACGTCCTCTTGAGTATCCCCACCCGGAGATCCGGATGGGGGACTATTTTACCTTCCGAATATTTTACCCAAGAGGACGGCATCATCATTTAACCATACAGTAAAGCTGCTTGCCCTCGGGAAAAATTACGGCTGTAGTTTCCCCTTGCTTTTAGCCGTTCGCAGTACCAGCACAGCAAGGCCGTTTTGGTTAGTGTTGCAAGGCCAGATCAGTCAGTCATCCAGACTGTTGCCCCTGCAACTACCGAATAGGCTGCTGCCCCTCTTCAGGAACCACACGTTTGTCTGGCCTTTCAACAGATACCCCTCCTTTGTGGTTGCACCTACGGTACGGCCATCTGTATCGCTGAGACACGCAAGCCTCCCCACCAACGGCAAGGTCCATGGTTCATGGGGGTAGGAGTTCATATATACAGATGTTGAATTCATTGCATACACAGAAGGTGCCATTATGATAGAGACAACCTCTGCAAAAACTGCGTCAACGAGGTCTTCAAGGTTTTGAAGGGTGCTAAGAGACAGAGGAGTGCAATGTGGTTACGACGTTTCAAGCAAGGCATTCACTGGGATGATCCTGGTGTAGCGTATAAAGATATGGCGACGTCGCTTGGATTATTGGACCACAGAGATACCATCATGTACGTCAAAGGCGAGGAGAAGATTACAGGGATGCGACGAATCTTCAAGTTTGCTGTTATTCAAGACCTGGAATTCTACGTGTGTCCTGCTCTTCATCGAGAAGAAGAAGAAGATGTGTGAAAATATTGTTGTGTATGCTTACGAAAACCTTAAATTCCGTTTCATTTGGAGGAAAAATACACGAATTTTCACATTTTCCTATTAGTATGTAACTTTACCCAGAAATCACGTCATTACAGTTATTTTGTTCCTCTCCATCTTAGAACTTCATCTCCTTAGTGGCACCCATGTTTCAAACGAATGTAATTTGCGTCTTGCAAATCTTTTATATACACAACTGGGATGGGTTTTCCTGTAAGTAACAATAAGAAAGACGTACGATAACGAATTTTTCGTTTATTCAATTCTGACAGATACAGTTTAGTTCTTCAGGTGTTCTTGAGATACAATTTGGTTCTAATATTTCAATGCAGACATACTTATAACTATGACTGAATACGGTTTTGGATTTTCAGTGTAGAAAGTCTTTAAACTCACACAGTATTACTAACAACTATGGCTTTAAAAAATCTTACAGTCCACCCAACAGTAGCCCTGGTTGACAATATTTACAATTTTCAGTAGCACTGATTAAAAATATTTTTTACAATTTTCCAGGGCACAGTAGCACTGGTTGAGAATACTTTCTTGATGGACTGGGATCTATTTACAATAACAACTTATCAGACTGGATGGTTGTCAGAGATTCTACAGTCAATAGCGCGTTAATACCCAAATCATGCGAGACTGGTTGCAGGGGTCTTGAACCTACCGAATATAGGCTGGGATGTCTATGGATTCATTGCGGCGGTACAGAGAGAGTCATGCGAAATACTTTTGAAGACGTTTTCTGAAAATAGTTTTGAGCAGCTAGCTCGGCATCCCATACCCCATTGAAATATCTTAGATCTTGATGCTACAAATAGGCTGGATCTTATCGACAATGTCAGTGTAGAGACTGGGAATAGCTATCATGATGTCATTATGGCAACTATACGAAAGTTAATAAATGTAGGACAGAATGTTAGGACTGTTCCTGATAGATAGAGCCGATAAGCAGTTGTTAGCATTTCACTTAGACAGCGAACTGACATCACTTAGTTCCAGTAAGATGGCTGCAGAGATTTATGGGCAAAGCTGATTAAGCAGATCGTAAATCGTGGTGTCGAGTGTTATGTGCCTAGTAACTGGATAAAGGATGGAGAAGATCCACCGTGGTTTAACAAAAAGAGAAGGCACAAATGATGACAAACGAAGGTTGGTAGAGATTCGTGCATCTGTCAGAATATCTCAGCGCGAAGTATACAACTACCACCGTCACACGTTTGCAAAACATCTGACAGAGAACCCGATAAAATTCTGGTAACTCACAAAGTCCAATCATCAACGCACCCCACAATAAAAAGAGGATTGCGCTGATAATCGTTCGGGGGGGCGGATGTAACGCCGCTTCCTTTGGACCCAAAGATGAAAATACAAAAATAGTACCCAAAACCCAATACAAGCCCCCAACCCAAGATCCAAATTTCATTAAAAAAGAAAACGAAGTCCCACTGTGATAGCATCATTTGAAGAAAACCAAGTATACTGAAGGGAAACAACGTAAAAAGAAATAGAAAAGAAATCCAGTATAAAGTAAGTTAGTATTTTTGCAAAAGAAAGTAAAATAGAATCCATTTTGTATCAAATTAAAATTAAAAGTAGATCGCAAAAGTAGTGTGCTTATAGATAACGGAGTAGAACAAGTGACCTCAAAGAATACTCCTTGTGCGTACTCTTGATCAGCAACTTTGAGAATATCATTACGTAAAGTCAAGATAGGAAAAGAACCGAAATTTGTTCAAAAAATGGTTCAAATGGCTCTGAGCACTATGGGACTTAACATCTGAGGTCATCAGTCCCCTAGAACTTAGAACCACATAAATCTAACTAACCTAAGGACATCACACACATCCAAGCCCGAGGCAAGATTCGAACCTGCGACCGTAGCACGCGCGGTTCCGGACTGAAGCGTCTAGAACCGCTCGGCCTCCACGGCTGCCGAAATTAGTCTTAAATCGATTATTATCAATGGAAGACTGAACCTTGTCCTAAATAATAGCCTGTAATTTAACGAAAAAGGAAGTGAATATTAGTATCGAATTATGGGAAAAGACTTAGATTTCGCTGAAGCAACTGGTGAAAACTGGAGCTTATTGCAAATTATTTGACTGAAATTTACGTAAATAATTCCACCCAGCTTAGGAAAAGGTTACTTCTTTAAGACAATGATAGAATGTGCTTAGACTATAATAAACCAGCATACCGTGAATTTACCGTGTTTGACATTTATTTCAAACCAACTATTATTATGTGCTTACGAAACATTTTATCAGTGCAACAATACAGATTAATAACAGAGCGCTGCATATATATATATAGTGGAGAAATTATTGTTGTATATAGACTGTAACCATGATTAGTGCAATAATATCATTTTGTATGCATCTACGTGTAGCTGTACTCGTACACGTCGGGGAGTATATGATTATTTGAGCTGGCCGGCACAATTAATACGCACTTGGCCTGAATATAGTGCAGCAGGACAGACTTCTTTTGTAATGTTCCTTATCAGACAGTATAGAGACATTCTACCGCTAGCTAGTTGGAGCACGAAGTTCATCTACTATCATTTTCAATAGGAGCAGTTACATGCCTGAGGGAGGACGCGAACCTCCGGCGGGAGGGGCCACGCAGTCCGTGACACGGCGCCTCAAACCGCGCAGAGACTCCACGCAGACCATATGGATACAGGAAAATGTTTAAGGTAAAAGTTGTAGGTAGCAGGAGGGTCACGCGTTGCTGCTAATGGGCATGAGCTTGAACGTGATTTTCAATGTGATTTGGAAGTTTGACTGATTTTTTAAAAATGGGAGCCATAATATTTTATTTAAGATTCGAAATGATTGTCTGTTACGTATAAAATGATAAACTATTCAAGATAATGTCACGATCCAGTGAAGGCATTAAGACGAAATAGAGGAGGGATACAGCAAAATACAATGTTAGATACAAATCGGAAGAAGTATCCCGAGGATTGTGATATGAGGGGACCCATTCAGCGACTGTTAAATCAATCACATGCGATATATTTATGTTTTTTTCTGTCTTGCAAATGTCAAAATAACATTTATACATTGGGATGTATTTATTTTCCAAATTCGATGTCACATATAGGGATTTGCGTGAAACAAATTCAACCTTCGACAGACGTTAGAGAGCTACCTTTAATTTCATGGTTATAGGTAACGATACGTGACCCCTTATGGCCTTCCAAATTCGTATCTAACATTGTATTTTGCTTTGTACCTCCCCTATTCCCAGTTAATCTCTACTAGAACTAAAAACATGTTTTTTTATTCGACCTTCATTGAACCGAGCCATGACCCTGAGTAATATATCATTTTATACGTAAAGTTCTCCGCTCATGTCAAATCTTAAATCAAATATTACTGTTCAAATTAAAAAAAAAAAATCACTTTAACCTCCAAATCAAATTGAAAATCACGTTCAAGGTCATGGCCGTCACTAGCAGAGAGTGACCCTCTTTGCCTCCTACAACTTTTATTTAAAACAATTTACTGTATCTCGTCTCCATCCTGAGCTATCTCCCATCATGGATTAAAATGGTCCACCCTGTATGTGGATACCATATGCAAACGTGTTGCGAAAGGAGTTAGTAGTAAAGAAGTAACCAATTACAACGTCATGCCTGACTCTGAAATTTTGATGAATGAACAGCGAAAACGTAGTTAGCAGAAAACATTTTTCGTTTTGTTACTTTGTGTTCAGATTATATATGAAGTTTGTTGGAAGCAGTTAAATGCTCTCATTCTCTAACACTCGATGAATGTAGTGGGGGTAATTAGCGCGCCATGGGCTACACTGCGTCAAGATATATACATACTTGATTTCTAGTATTAAATCATTAACGTGTGATATACCTCGTAATGAATAAATTATGTCAACATTTTAAATTTTCAATTTCGATCGTAATAATTATGTGAAATGATGAATATCCAAATTTTGTTAACCTGTAACTGGGATCGGGTACTCATTTTAGCCGTATAGTAATAAAAATTGTACTACATTTTCTCCTAGTTAAAGAGGTAAAATGAATTTTTTAAGGAATGGTGTTGTTTCGTTACGCGCCGACAGCAACCAGTTATAAAAGCAACAGTACAGGTCTAATCCCCACATTAGGGATCCAGTTTCATAAAAGCTAAACTCCGTCCGAACAGGCCACGGTTGGCCCAATGGTACCGACCGACCTCGCGATTGGTGTCACTGAATGCGGGTATGAAGGGGCATGTGATCAACACACGACTTTCCCGGCCATTCTCAGTTTTTGCGACTGGAGCCACTATTTCTGAATCGAGTAGCTCTTCAATTGGCCTCACAGGGGCTGAGTGCACCCCACTTGTCATCATCGCTCTACATATCCGAGCGGTGACACACACAAGTGCTGACACTGCTTAATTTCGCAATATTTTTTATATTCACTTCGGGAAAATTAATTATGTTATGATGAATTTATTACGTGGTAAATTGAAAACTAATGTACATTATCATATTTTGTAAATAAGTAACGGGTACAATATTCAAACTACCGAAAATGGCCGTCGTAATAGTAAACAAAAATAGCTTGTAAATTATAGATTGCAGCGATCAGTCGTCTTTTTTAAATGTTGTTGCGCAGATCTAGATTTCGGCTAGAAGCTAGCCATTCTCAGTGCTAAGAACACAAGAAGTACATAGTTAGGTGATGTAAAAAGTTGCTAAAAATGGGTAAAATGGCTCTAAGCACTATGGGACTTAACATCTGAGGTCATCAGTCCCTAGACTTAGAATTAGTTAAACCTAATTAAGCTAGGGACATCACATACATCCATGCCCGAGGCAGGATTCGAACCTGTGACCGCAGCGGCAGCGCGGTTCCGGACTGAAGCGCCTAGAACCGATCGGCCACAGCAGCGGGCTAAAAGGTTACAAGTAATGGCTTAACTCATATGGTTTGTGTATTACATACCACTATTATTTTCGCTCACTGCATGTAATACCTGTTGGTCGGGCTTCATCCACAGTTCATTGAATTCTACTGTTTGCGGAAGGCAGGCTGTATGGAGAACACGTCGGTTGGTTACATGGCCTTCCGTAGACAGAAGTAATCAATGAACTGTGGCAGAAGCCCGACCAACAGGCTTTACATGCATTGAGCGAAAATTATAGTTGTATGTAATACACAAACCATATGAGTTAAGCCATTACTTGTAACTTTTTACGACATCATCTAAATATGTGCGTCTTGTATTCTTAGCATTGAGAATGGCTAGCCTCTAACCGAAATCTATATCTGCACAATAAAATTTAAAAAGGACTACTGATCGTTGCAATCTATAATTTACAAGTCAATTTGACAGTAGCTGAGTGCAACAGCTTTCTGAATGGAAGGTAACCTGATGAATAAAATTAGCAATCGAAAGAATTGTAAAGACTTATTTACACACCATGTGAGAACATCTACCAATTTATTATGCACATCAAGAAGGAAATCAAGTAACAGTAATCACAATCACGGAAAAAGAGCCTGAATAAAGTTACGTTTGCCAAGAGCAAGCAAACAAAGAATACTAAATGACAATTTCTACTAGGGAGTAAAATTGTACCAGTAATGGTCCAGAAGAGTAAAGAGATTACTAAAATACAAATTTTAAATGTCAGTGACAGTTTATCTCTTATATAATTCATACTAGAACGCTAAGTATTATTTAGATAATACAGTGCAGAGCCTGGTAAAATCTTACTGTAAATGCGACATTCAAGTGCCTGTGTTGTTATATATCGCCGACCGAGTGGCCGAGCGGTTCTAGGCGCTGCAGTCTGGAACCGCGAGACCGCTACGGTCGCAGGTTCGAATCCTGCCTCGGGCATGGATGTGTGTGACGTCCTTAGGTTGGTTAGGTTTAAGTAGTTCTAAGTTCTAGGGGACTGATGACCTCAGAAGTTAAGTCCTATAGGCTCAGATCCATTTGAACCATTTTTTTGTTACATATCCTTCGAATATGCATGCATGTCCAAAGGAACAGGCACTGCAGCAACTACAGCCGTTACGAAATAAATGAAACGTATTCCCAGTTGCGAATATGAGTAACCATCAGCTGTATAATGGGATGAAAATCTGTGCCGGAACAGGACTCGAACGAACCCCTCTCAGGCAGCGACTATCGATTAAAATGTCCTCCTCCATACAGGAATTACATAAAGTGTGTACGAATACGGGTAAATGTAAATGTCGTGTGACCAGGGTCTCCGTATGGGTAGACCGTTTGCCGGGTGCAAGTCTTTGGACTTGACGCCACTTCGGCTACTTGCTCGTCAATAGGGATGTAATGATGATGATTAGGACAACACAAGACCCAGTCCCCGAGCGGAGAAAATTTCCGACCCAACTGAATTCTTCCATTCGTGAATGAGTGAGGAATTATGTACATCTTTAGAACTGTAAGACCATGCTCCAATACTACCTTTATCTTCCTTCATCAGGATTATGTCTGTGTCGTCTGGAGCAAGAGCGATAAGTAACACAAGAAGATCTGCATCTTGACCCACTATTATCACTTACTGGTAAAATTTTGAGGCATTTATTGCTTATGCATTGTCATCCGCAATGCTAGTTTCAATACCAAAACTGTCTAGTTTTTGCACAAGCTGTGTGATAAACATTTCCTTACTGCAGAGGTTTCTCGCCATTAAAGAAAATTTCTTGTGAGGTCCGCTTCATGGTTCGCCTTTGGCGTTCAGTAGCTTTTGTGTCCAGAGAAACTTCTGAATACCTGTCACATACAACAGCAACATCATCTTTATAATGTCTCTGAATGTAAGCTATTAAGGTTTTGTAAATGTCGCCAAAAGTTCCATTCTCGGGACATACGACATGGTGGATAAGAAACCCTCAATCTATAACAAAGAACTTTGATTCATTATTGTCAATATTGCTTTCAGGTACTTGATTGAAAGACTGTACAGCGACGACTTTTTGGTTTCCTCATCTATCCACTGCTGTCAGACAGAGACATTGGCACACTCGATAATTTGTACGTGAAGCATTCCTTTAAATCGTTCAAATGGTTCAAATGGCTCTGGGCACTATGGGACTTAACTTCTGAGGTCATCAGTCCCATAGAACTTAGAACTACTTAAACCTAACTAACTTAAGGACATCACACACATCAATGCCCGAGGCAGGATTCGAACCTGCGACCGTAGCGGTCTCGCGGTTCCAGACTGAAGCGCCTAGAACCGCTCGGCCACCCCGGCCGGCCTTTAAATCGTCAGGTGGATGAAACGTGCACAGTAATCTCTGAAATAACTGCGTTGTATCTACTTCAGTTACTTTTTTTCAATCCTAACAGTTGACATGCTCATTGTACTAACCATGCTGGATCGCTTAAGCTTCAGAGAACCAAATTTTGGCGAGACAGTAGCTATTGTTCGAAGAGCTTCTTCACCAACAGTCACAGCTTTGTAGCAGTTTACTCCCTGAGAAGCTACTGATCCAGATCCTAATGGATATAGTTGCTTCTTATAAACAAATGGAGTGTGCTGTTGCAACCATAGATGAAATGAAGGGCTTATTTCAATAGTGGTACAAGTCCATTACCTCCACTTTTCTGTCTATAAGGCTTCAGAAATTAATGAGCCAAACAAACAGAAGGAAAGGTTCATCTCTGGCAAGAAGCCATATGCTTCAATATTTCTGGTATCTCAAATGCAGATTTTTCAGCGCTCATTTAACTTTAGGGATCTGTATCTCAATATGAACAAAAATGGACTTGTACCACTATTGAAAAAAGCCCTTCAAATGTTCTACGAATTTTCTCGTCAATTTTGTCCTCCCACTCCTCATTTCATGTTGATCACTCGAAACCGAATGTAAATTGCAGAACTGTTCCATAGCTTCACATATGTGATGGGCTACTGGTATACCGCAAACCCATCTGTTCAACACACAGTGGGTGAAACCTCTTCCATCTGAAACACCTCCAACACTCTTCAGGTTCTTCATAAGCGACCGTTCTATCGTCATGTCGGTCCATACTCCACACCATACTTTTCAGAGTGACGAACCGTGAAGAAGCTGCCCTTCATGAATCTATCGAACTCCGCGGGTTTCGTGGTTTCTTTCAGTTTTTCCATATCCTGGAGGTACAAATGACGCGTCTTAGCATAAGGAAAGAGTCCAGTTGCACGGAATATTGAGAGCATAGCTCTCACACGTTCTATATGGAGCTCCCAATTCCCCATACGCTCTGCCTGGATGAAATTGTACCCATAACTGGGAAGTTTTGCCTCTTTGCTTAGTATCATCCACAGTGTTGACAAATTCATTTTTCAGTTTTTCAATCACTTGATCTTTTTCCAAACCGCCGAAAGATGCACCGTTTCCAATCAAATCAGAAATACAATCTTCAATAAGTTGCTTCTCCTCCTCCGTGACTGCCATTTCCTCCAGTATTATGATGGAAAGAGCACACATGACTGCAGAGTGTACCTGAATTGCCCTCATCTATGCACGACCAGAAAGTATATGGGGGACAGAAGCTGCAGCATATACAGTCTCCAAAAGTAGAGAGAGTCCACAGTTATCATTAAGAATCCTATTGCTCCTAGAAAAGGCATTATCAAGTGAAAGTCTCCTAATCGAACAACTACATTAGTGAATACCTTACTCCATTCATTAGCCTCCACTGAAACTATCAATATCTTTAGTTTTCATGTAGGGTGGTTGATCAAACGTCACGATACATGTTTGCCGTATGGTCTTCTTACTCTCCGCGATGGGATAAGTTAAAGCAGGTAAAATAGTACTGTAATCTGTGGGCGGGTTATTGATGAATGAAAGTGCTAATACATTTGATTACGTATAAGGTTCTCCAGTTATGATTTTGTCCATAAAGCCTTGCCATTATACAAACTTTTTGGCCACTTGCTGTTTCAGCAAGAGCTCGCCATGTCAGAGAGTTCCGTTGCTCTCTGATGTTCTAAAGCTTTCTCAAGAGTCACACACCTGATTCCACCCATAGTATGGGATGTACATTTGTCCGTCATTGTTGCGCTATTGAAGTCAGCATTATCGAAAACGAACTGCGAGAACGAATCATTTCATATATTTGGTTTCCAGAACTTGAACGGCAGAAGCCTGTAATAAAGCCATAGTACTATATGAATAGCAGAAACCCATATTCGAGACAATTTCAACAATTCTTTTCATCGCACTTTACGAAACAAGTACACTGCAAGACCAAGTTGCAGTGGGGAGATAAATGACCGAGGATTGGTAGCTGACACAGTCGCATGGGATATTGCTGTACATTCTTTTAAAGGGCACGTTCACTGCCTTTCTCTTTTGGCGAAACCACACCCTCCAAAAATCGTGTAAAGCATCAGGAACCAAACCTCAGCATTCTCTGTCAGGTCATTGATATCTGGCAAAACTGTATGGAGTCATTCTTATATCTTCACGGACGATAGCTGCTGCTGCTTTTGCTATTCTCTTTCTCTGATCTTTTTTCATTAATAGCTCGTTCACTGTACCACTGATTCAAAAGTTTATGACCACTGCCACGAAAATATACAACTGGGGGATTTTTTTGGCATTGTGGCAAACAAGACCCCATCACAGAGGTGTTCAGTCAGTTTGTTTTTCAGAGTTTTTGTAGTCATTGGCTCTCCTTCTGGGAGGTATTCATTAACTTCCTGCAACAAAACGAGCAGTGAAAATTGACATTCCTCTGAACTATCTATAAATTTGAGTAATTCTTGAAAAGCGGCATCAAAGTTGGTATCTTGAGGGCGGCCTCTATTTCGAACAGAGGAGGGGTTCCACACTAGTTTAGCATAGCAATCTTCGTGATAACGGACTTCTGCAGCTACTAAACACAAAACATTATTGATGTGTTCAGCAACCTTTTTTACCGAAATCATCATCGCGTTTCTGTGCTGTCTCAAGCAGCGTAAGTTTCACAGTTAAAGAGTGAACTTCAAACAGTCCACCGCGTCTGGGGAGAGTTTTTGTTTCTTTGTTTGTTTTGTTTTGTTTCCGCCTTTATGTCACACTTTTCAGCACATATGAAACAGCCTCTTTTGAAATTCAATGGATAAGAGGAAGAGGATCTCAAACTTTTATCATCTGTTTGTGCAACATTCTGATTAATCAGTTTCCTAATATTACGTCTTTAGTACATTCACGTCGACATACCTTAAGCACTTCCATTAGTCCAGCGTTCTGTAGAAGATTATGAGTCCCATACTTTCGTTCCTTGCTGACGCATGTGAGAGTTTCCAACCCCTTCGTCACTATTGATGTCTCTCCTTCCGAATCACAGTCCAGATAAAAGAAATGAGACTAAGAGGAAGCACTTCATAACACCACAAACTGATATATACTGTCACAAAAACATAACTCTCTAGCACTACTTTGACAGTTCACAACATTAACTCAACTGAACTGGACGTTGGGTAGGAAGAAACGGCAGCGACGATAGAGGTAACGGAGCGCTGAGTGAGTGGGAAGGGTAACTTCACGTTTTCATTGTTGGCACGTACTCCTAATTTCAACAATACTGATCGCAAAAGAAATACAGGGTGATTCAAAGAGAATACCACAACTTTAGGAATTTAATACTCTGCAACGACAAAAGGCAGAGCTAAGCACTATCTGTCGGCGAATTAAGGGAGCTATAAAGTTTCATTTAGTTGTACATTTGTTCGCCATTTCAGCCAATAAAGTTTTTGGTTCCTTTTTCTTCGAAGGTGCTACTGTAACTGGACTACAGTATCTGGAGATGTTAGAGAATTGGCTGTTCCCTCAGCTCGAAGAAAAAGCACAACAATTCATATTTCAGCAGGATGGAGCGCCACCACATTGGCACTTATCTGTCCGTAACCACCTGAACGTCAACTACCCGAGGCGATGGATCGGCCGCCAGGCAGCCCGTGACAGAGCACGTCATCACTGGCCTCCAAGAAGCCCTGATCTTACCCCCTGCGACTTTTTCTTATGGGGGTATGTTAAGGATATGGTGTTTCGGCCACCTCTCCCAGCCACCATTGATGATTTGAAACGAGAAATAACAGCAGCTATCCAAACTGTTACGCCTGATATGCTACAGAGAGTGTGGAACGAGTTGGAGTATCGGGTTGATATTGCTCGTGTGTCTGGAGGGGGCCATATTGAACATTTCTGAACTTGTTTTTGAGTGAAAAAAACCTATTTAAATACTCTTTGTAATGATGTATAACAGAAGGTTATATTATGTTTCTTTCATTAAATACACATTTTTAAAGTTGTGGTATTCTTTTTGAATCACCCTGTATAATCAAGTAGAATATATAGGCTACGAAATATGTCCATATACGTAATTACGCTTTTCATTTAAATACTTTGCTAGGTAACAAAAACAGCAAACTATTACGTTAACAGAATTCTATTCCAATTCTTATACCTCAAATACCATTCGCATAAATAAAGAAATGCACAAGATATTTTTCGTGTACTATTTTGAGAGGAATATATTTACTAATAAGAGCTCTGTTCGAAAAATGAGCTTTTTTGAGTATAAATTTAAAATATGGAACAAATTGACTTTGAGAGGGGTAAAAGGGGGACACGCCCATCACTACGAACTTTTCTGTTTCTTATTAGTACACCCCATATGAGTATTTTCCCGAAGTTTCAAAACTTTACACATTCCCCCCCCCCCTCCCCCCCATTTACTGAGTTTCTTACTAATTTGCCTGGGGTATTTGTTCAGAAGGGGAGGGCGAAAAGCGATTGTCACCTTTCGGCCGGTCGGCGATTACAGAATCGACGCTCACGCCATGCAATCTTTCTCAAACGATTTTACAAAATCAATTCGGTACAAAAATTTCATTTTTGCTTTACTTGTAGCTTTATATGCCAGGTTCATTACGATTTTCCCATCAATGTAATACTTACGTGGAAGTAAGACAACGCGCGGAATTCGAAAAAGTTTGCAAATGAAATATAGGAGTCGTTACGATTTTGCGTCTCGTGCATATTACATAATACGTTGATGCGTATGAAATGGAATCAATATATTCAATGTCTCTTTAGACTTGGTTGGAGGTCTCTATTTGTCACCAATCTCGAGAAAATTAATCTGACGTAGCGCAATCATTTGCGATCGCGCCGCGTCAGCGATAAAGCCAAAGTGATTTGTTTGTTTGTTTTGTTTTAGGGCAAAAAAAAAAAAAAAACAACTGAGGTCATACGCGCCCAAGTCAAAACTATAGAACGCAAACAGAGAGACAAGGGCAAACGATTATATGTCAGTCCCAACTGAAAGGAGACATCTAAACAAGGCACGTGGAAAAAGCACTAAAAAAATGGAGATCCAAAACTAAAATTTAAATGGTCTTCACCGTATTGCTTCGGGGGATAAAAAGTAAAACTCAGGAGACAGCCCGCGCGTCATTTGCTAAAACAGCTGATAAATCAAATGGCAAACCCAAGATGGAACGTAAATTAGCAAAAACAGGGCATTGCAGCAGGTAGTGGAGGACAAAGCCAGAGTGAAATATACACAACATTCCTCATATTTCAGAACCGGTTTGAGATCTCGAAATGAGATATTAGCAAATGGTAGAATACAAAGAGGAGAGTATTTTCCCGTATGGTTATTATACAAACCTTCGTTATCTACAGTGTTATTCAACTAACTACAGACTTTTCTGATGCTGAATGTAATTTTCAAGAGCGATCGGTAGCTGGTGAAATGACAAATGCTATGGGTTTTAGTACAACGTAAGTGAAGTCATTACACTTGTATTTCGTACCGAGGGTGTGCTTTATCGTATGTTTCTGACCTTACTTTTCCCCAGTTCCTCACCTAATAAACTTGATAAACCACCATTTCAGAAATCTCTCGCAATTGCGTCTGCACAACATGTTAGTGAGGTATAAACTCGGCTGAGTTTTGGCAAAAGGAGCAAATTTTAACGTGGCAACACGACAAACGTGTAGGTTTTACTCAAAATTGCCCACTCGTTATTTTTCTCTGAAAGCTATAAATGATTAACAAACCAGGCGACAATAAATCGCTGCATTCTCGGCGGAATTCTTTTTAAATACTAGCCAGAGAAGAAGCGACAGATCTCTTTGAATGGTCTCTACCCACGTGTGGGCATGGAGGGGCCCCGTTTAATATTTACAAAAAACGTAGCGTCGGCTTCAGTTTAGAAAGGCACTTCCCTTCCAGCGCTCGGCATTTACCCATCCCATACAACTGTCTGAGTGCCCCCCCCCCCCCCCCCCCCCGACCGCTGACGCTCTTCCCACGCTTCCCCAGCCGACTGTGCATCTAGCGGCCGCGGAATTTTGCACGCCCTATAACCAGATTGCAGGCGGTGAGAGCCGCTCCTTGTCCACTAAACTCGCAGCGGTCACTGCTGCAGGAAAACGTGGGCCCCCCATAGCCCAACGGTTAACGCTGTTAACTAGCTGCAATTGGCAGGACGCCGAGTTTGTCAGTCACACCCGTCACTATTTTGCACATCTATTACTGGAGCTTCCTCATAGTTAACGAAATCTCTGGCGTATGAAAATTAATAGAGTAACTGTGAAGCACGTTAAAATGATTACTTGCCAGCACTGAAACCCGATAAGTTATTGAGGAGAGGGGATTCTGATTCACAAGTCAGCGACAAATGTATCTTATTCCTAAAATAAAAGGAAAAACTTCCCCATATACAGGGTGGTCCATTGATCGTGACCGGGCCAAATAGCTCACGAAATAAGCGTCAAACGTCCCGGCGGAGGTTCGAATCCACCCTCGGGCATGGGTGTGTGTGTTTGCCCTTAGGATAATTTAGGTTAAGTAGTGTGTAAGCTTAGGGACTGATGACCTTAGCAGTCCCATAAAATATCACACACATTTGAACATTTTTTTAAGCGTCAAACGAAAAAACTACAAAGAACGAAACTTGTCTAGCTTGAAGAGGAAAACAGGATGGCGCTATGGTTGGCCCGCTAGATGGCGCTGCCATAGGTCAAACGAATACCAACTCCGTTTTTTTAAACAGGGACCTCCATTTTTATTACATATTCCTGTAGGACGTAAAGAAAGATAAACGATTTAGTTGGACCTCTATTTTCGCTTTGTGATAGATGGCGCTATAATAGTCACAAATACATGGCTCACAATTTTAGACTAACAGTTGGTAACAGGTAAGTATTTTAAGTTAAAATACAGAACTTAGGTACGTTTGAACATTTTATTTCGGTTGCTCCAATGTGATCATTTCTGAGAAAGCATGCTGTTACAACGTGATTACCTGTAAATACCACATTAATGCAATAAATGCTCAAAATGATGTCCGTCAACCTCAATGCATTTGGCAATAGGTGTAACGACATTCCTCTCAACAGCGAGTAGTTCGCCTTCCCTAATGTTCGCACATGCATTAACAATGCGCTGACACATGTTGTCAGGCGTTGTCAGTGGATCACGATAGCAAATATCCTTCAACTTTCCCCACAGAAAGAAATCCGGGGACGTCAGATCCAGTGAACGTGCGGGCCATGGCATGGTGCTTCGACGACCAATCCACCCGTCATGAAATATGCTATTCAATACCGCTTCAACCGCACGCGAGTTATGTGCCGAACATCCATCATGTTGGAAGTACATCGCCATTCTGTCATGCAGTGAAACATCTTGTAATAACATCGGTAGAACATTACGTAGAAAATCAGCATATATTGCACCATTTAGATTCCATCGATAAAATGGGAGCCAATTATCCTTCCTTCCATAATGCCGCACAATACATTAACCCGCTAAGGTCGCTGATGTTCCACTTGTCGCAGCCAGCGTGGATTTTCCGTTGCCCAGTAGTCCATATTATGCCGGTTTACGTTACCGCTTCGTCGCTAAATAGAATGCGTGCAAAAAATCTGTCATCGTCCCGTAATTTCTCTTGTGTCCAGTGGCAGAACTGTACACGACGTTCAAAGTCGTCGCCATGCAATTCTTGGTGCATAGAAATATGGTATGGGTGCAGTCGATGTTGATGCAGCATTCTCAACACCGATGTTTTTGAGATTCCCGAATCTCGCGCAATTTGTTTGCTACTGATGCGCGGATTACCCGCGACAGCAGCTAAAACGCCTACTTGGGCCTCATCGTTTGTTTCAGGTCGTGGTTGACGTTTCACATGTGGCTGAACACTTGCTGTTCCCTTAAACAACGTAACTATCCTGCGAGCGGTCCGCACACTTGGATGATGTCGTCCAGGATACTGAGCAGCATACATAGCACACGCCTGTCGGGCATTTTGATCACAATAGCCATACATCAACACGACATCGACCTTTTCCACAATTGGTAAACGGTCCATTTTAACACAGGTAATGTACCAGGAAGCAAATAATGTCCGCACTGGCGGAATGTTATGTGATACCACGTACTTATACGTTTGTGATTATTACAGCAGCATCTATCACAAAGCGAAAAAAATGTTCTAAGTAAAACATTCACATTTCTTTACGTACTACACGAATATGTAATAAAAAATGGGGGTTCCTATTTTAAAAAACGCAGTTGATATCCGTTTGAACTATTGCAGTGCCATCTAGCGGACCAATCATAGCGCCATCTGATTTCCCCCTTCAAGCTAGACGAGTTTCGTTCTTTGTAGTTTTTTCGCTTGATGCTTATTTCTTGAGATATTTAGCCCGGTCACCACCATTTTTATGTGCGTGTGTGTGTGTGTGTGTGTGTATACGGTGTCACGGCGGAGGGGGGGGGGGAGAAAAATGGCTCTGAGCACTATGGGACTTAACATCTATGGTCATCAGTCCCCTAGAACTTAGAACTACTTAAACCTAACTAACCTAAGGACGTCACACAACACCCAGCCATCACGAGGCAGAGAAAATCCCTGACCCCGCCGGGAATCGAACCCGGGAACCCGAGCGTGGGAAGCGAGAACGCTACCGCACGACCACGAGATGCGGGCGAGGGGGGGGGGGGGGGGAGGAGTAGTGCACACATATTATTGGTGTGACCAGTGTGTTGAAATACTAAAATGCCAACATGAACCACGAAGACAAATTTTTACCGTAAAGAAAATCGTATGAGGTAGATCAATAAAGTAAGTAATGGCGACGCAGAACTTTTAACAAGATAATAATAAGTTGTCGTCTCTTTCTCTATGAATAGATGATGAATGCAGCTAGCCGCTAACTTTGTGTAATGTCTTGTCTGCATAGACGTGTATCTGTTGCCTTTAAGACCCTTTCACCTTCACACATAAATCTATACAGTAATGTAAGGGCCTCCCGTGTCTTGGCTGATCCGTGATAAGACAGGCGAAAGGTTAGACTAATGGAGGATTATTAGTATTATCTCTATTTTCATTCGCTCTCTCTCTTTCTCTCCTTTATCTATGTACAGTTTTTAATATAATATTTCATTACGTGAAATCAGCCAAATAGGTGTCCTTCGTCTTGGTAATCAGCGGCTGGCTTGCTGTAAGAGATCTTTACATTTATTATTACCGTTAAACACTGTATTCAGTCGGGAGAATCAATCGTGTGGACAATTTGTTCCTTTTACGAAAGATTGCGAATTCCAGATACGTACGAAGCCTTTTTGGACGATTTAACACAGACTCAGTGATTGCAGGTTCAAATGGTTCAAATGGCTCTGAGCACTATGGGACTCAACTGCTGAGGTCATTAGTCCCCTAGAACTTAGAACTAGTTAAACCTAACTAACCTAAGGACATCACAAACATCCATGCCCGAGGCAGGATTCGAACCTGCGACCGTAGCGGTCTTGTGGTTCCAGACTGCAGCGCCTTTAACCGCACGGCCACTTCGGCCGGCAGTGATTGCAGGCTCTCTTCGACACAGCTGAAACTTCCCCACTAATTACAGGGCCAACGTGATCATCAAATGGTTCAGAAAAAACTCATTCGTTCATTCACTCCGGAACAAAGAGTCAAAAACCTTATTTATGAAGGAAGTAGTGTACTAAATCCATCTCCGTTACATGTCCAGATCTCCGGTGATTCCACGTCTTAATTATTTTCCGTTTACACTCTCTTTCTATTCAAACAAACCGCTAGTGGCACAAAAGTTAATTCGATCGATTTAGCGAGAAGAAAATCAGAATATGTAATTCTCAGAAATACGTCAATCCCTCAATCCCTACTCCAGAAGCTGTCCTAGTTGCCACTCTAACAACCATGGAGAATGCATATATGCATCTCTGTTATTTCAAAGAATAAACGCGCTAGAAAATACTTTGGCGTCGTCTAGCTGTCGCCGCATATGTTACGAGAAAATCAGATCAGATACTTTTCCAAAGTGAATGAATGTGGATGGTTTGATTGACAATGATTAATTGGTGCGTGGTAGAGGGTATTTTCTGTGGGGACGTTACAATCTGTTTATCATCTTCTCGATTGCAACACAGTCAACTGTTACATAATGTGGAATGAACATGAGGGAAATGAGAAATTAGACGTTCAAATGTGTGTGAGCTCTTAAGGGACCAAACCGCAGAGGTCATCGGTCCGTAGACTTACTCACTACTTAAACTAACCTATGCTAAGAACAACACACACCTGTGTCCGAGGGAGGACTCGAACCTCCGACGAGTCGGTGACATGGCGCCTCTAACCACGCGGCCACTCCGCTTGGCAACTAGCGTCAGGACATTTGAAACATGCACAGCTTCACCTCTAAGAAAAACGCAGTGTAATATACGGAGCGACACGGGTAAGCCGTCCGTAGTGGCCGTGTGGTTCTAGGCGCTGCAGTCTGAAAAGCACGAGACCGCTACGGTCGCAGGTTCGAATCCTGCCTCGGGCATGGATGTGTGTGTTGTCTTTAGGTTAGTTAGGTTTAACTAGTTCTAAGTTCTAGGGGACTAATGACCTCATAAGTTGAGTCCCATAGTGCTCAGAGCCATTTGAACCATTTAATTTTTTTGACACAGGTAAACAGTGGAGGAAAAGAGGTACAAACATCGTGTACCGGAAGAGTCGAGTCTGTGTAGTTCTAAATATCTGCCAGAGATGACGACAGTTCGTCGTTGTGCACCGTTCACCACCAAGCGAAATAATGTCTAGATTTCTTGGATATGTTCAGAATGTGAGATGATCCACTGGCTGCATGAAAAAAAAAATTGCTTGTGTGATTGTCACAAAACTAAATGCACTGATTACTGAAAATATTATGCCCACATTTGTAACTTATTATAGCAGCGGTTTTGAGTGGCAAGGATTCAGCGATTTTAAGTGGCAAGGATTCAGCAAGTTCTGGCTACGTTTCCGAAGGTAAGTGTCACCAGATAACTGCGCACGAAATGGTGGCTCGCAAGGTCAAAAAGTGGTGCCCGATAGCATGCCACTTGTGTCCTATCGCCTTGAGAGTTCACTATCATGCTCCTCGAACCAGTTACGATTCTCGTCTTGGACAGTTACCCAGCAGGGAGACACTATCGCTGTCAGGGAAGTCATCAAGCAGGAAGAGATGCTGGTGGTCGGCAATAATGTTCACGTGGTCCTAAGCCGTCACGGTGCCTCCGATTATTACCACAGTTCGCTTAAAAGCCCAATGAATCTCCCCCAAAGCATAATACTGTGTCCATCGGCCTGGGTCCATTGCGTGTTGCATATTGCGGGAAGCAGTTTGCCTGGATGATAAAGTGTTCTGGAGACGACTGTCAACCTAGTGTAACAAAAAACCTGATTCATCATACGAGGTGATCCGTTTCCGTGGATCCACGGTCAGACCGCCCGTGTCCACTGCAGTCGTAATTGACGATGTCGTCAAATCGACGGAACTCATAGGCGCCTTCTGGTGCGGATCATCGTGTTTAACAATGTGTGGCTAACAGTATGCTCTGAAACACTTGTTCCTGCACAAACGCTCTACCCTGTCGTCACATCTGCCACAAATCGCCGTATATCCTGCTTTACAATGTGGGCAAGGCTCCATAGTACACATTCTGTAATGAAGTGTGGACGCCCAACATCTCGTCGTTTCACAGTCCTTCAACAACCATTTTCCGTAGGTCTTTCAACAACCACATAGTCGCTCACAAGTTTAGCACGCGAACAGCTGAACACCTTCGCAGTTTCAGAGACGCTCCTTCCTAGGCCCCAGGCCACAGTATTCTTCGCTTTGTGAAAGTCGCATATGTCGTGGATTTACCTATTAGCCATCCGTATCGTCGCTAAAATCATTCCTTGCAACACGTATGTGTAAGGGACACTTAAATGAAAACGAGACAGACGGAAGAAAGTAAATGAACTGTTTATTATTTCAAAAGTAATAGCCATAACTGGCACTATATTTATCTCATTGTGAGACGAGACGGCCAGTGCCTTCATGGGAAAATGTTTGCGGTTGTCTACGGACTCCGATTGTATCAAGGCTTTCACTCTCCTCCGAAGCTAACCGACGACCACGAGTATCTTTCTTCAGGGAATCACAAATATGAGACTCGCATGGAGAGCGATCGGGACTGTATAGAGAATGTGCAAGGATTTCCCTGCGAAACTCCTACGACATAGTCGAAATAATTTTCGCAACTTTTGGGAGGGCGTTTTACTGCAACAGAATGATATCGTCCGTCAACATTCCTGGGCGTTTGGACTTGATGTCTACATAAACACTTTGCAAAAATTGAAGCACGCCGTCAAGTCCAAATGCCCAGGAACGTTGACGGACGTCATCATTCCGTTGCAGGAAAACGCTCTCTCATATGTTGCCAAGGTTGTTTCGACTACGCTGCAGAAATTTCGTTGATAAGTTCTTAGACATCCCCTATACAGTCCTGATTTCTCCTAATGCGATTACCAAAATTTTGGTGTCCTCCGTCTGCTTCGGATGAAGAGGTGCATGCCTAGATATGATCATCGTTCCCTAGGCAACCACAAACATTTTTCATGAAGGAGTGGATACATGTATTAACACTTATGGAGATTACTTTTGATTGATAAACAATTTACTTACTGTTTTCAATCTGTCTCATTTTAATTTACTGCCCTTTTGCTACATTTAGCCTGCCACACGCCCACAACACCATCAAGTTTCTCGGTGAGCAGTGATCCTAATGCTTTTGGCCTATCAGTATAACATATAAATATTATTTTCTTTCTCATTAATGTCATATGTCCATGTAATGAAAATACGTCATGTTATTCCTTTTTAGTTTTGTAACAAATTTCACATATAATTCTAACCATCCGCCTAACATGTTTAATGATAAAGCTTTAATACCACCTCCTATTTTCAAATGCATACACAAAAGCGCCAAAGAAACTGGTATAGGCATGCGTATTCAAATGCAGAGATGTATAAATAGGCAAAAAAAAAAAAAAGACCGCTCTGCGATTGGCAACGCCTATATCAGTCAACAAGTGTTTGGCGCACTTGTTAGATAAGTTACTGCTGCTACAATGGCACGTTATCAAGATTTAAGTGAGTTTGAACGTGGTGTTATAGTCGGCGCACGAGAGGTAGGACACAGTATCTCCAAAGTAGCGATGAAATTGGATTTTCCCGTACGAACATTACGCGAGTGTACCGTGAATATCGGAAATAGTATAAAACATCAGATCTCCGACATCGCTGCGGCCGGAAAAAAATCCTGCAAGAACGGGAGCAACGACGACTGGAGAGAATCGTTTAACGTGACAGAATTGCAACCCTTCCGCATATTTCTGCAGATTTCAATGCTGGACCATCAACAAGTGTCAGCGTACGAACCATTCAGCGAAACATCATCGACATGCCCTTTCGGAGCCGAAGGCCCACTCGTGTATCCTTGATGACTGCATGACACAAACCTTTACGCCTCCCTGGGCCCATCAACACCGACATTGAACTGTTCATGAATGGAAATGTGTTGCCTGGTAGTACGAGTCTCGTTTCAAATTGCATAGAACGGACGGACGTGTACGGGTATGGAGACAACCTCATTAATCAATGGACCATGCATATCAGCAGGGGACTGTTCAAGCTGGTGGAGGCTCTGTAATGGTGTGAGGCGTATGCAGTTGGTGTGATATAGGAACCCTGATACGTCTAGATACGACTCTGACAGGTGACACGTACGTAAACATCCTGTCTGATCACCTGCATCTATTCGTGTCCATTGTGCATTCCGACTGACTTGCGCAATTCGTGCAGCACAATGCGACACTCCACAATTCCACTACACAGTGACTATAGAAACACTCTTCTGAGTTTAAACGATTCCGCTGGCCACCAGACTATCCAGGCGCGACCATTATTAAGCATATCTGGAATGCCTTGCAACGTGCTGTTCAGAAGAGATCTCCAACCGCTCGTTCTCTTACGGATTTATAGACTGTCCTGCAGGATTCGTTGTATCAAATCCCTACAGCACTACCTTGCTCGCTGGGGCCCTACACGATTTTAGCCTGGTGTACCAGTTTCTTCGGCTCTTCAGTGCAAAATAAAAAAAAGGAAGTGAATACTTAGTTCACTTTTTACCATTTCTTCGGCTTTTTACGTAATACAACAAATATAAAATCAAACAAGCGTTGAATTATTTTAACTTGCATGAAATGCAGACATACTTCGTCCACACTGTGTTTCGATGTTATTCATTTAACATATGAGATGTGCCTTCAACCCTTAATGCTCGTAAACCGTGGTCTACGGAATTGTAACCCATGTCCGGTAGGTCAGAATAACAATAGATGCCACACTTGGCGGATTTCAGCTGTATCCATATTCAGAGCTTGCTGCTGGACTATTTCTCGTCGTGTGACAAACACAACGCCACGTGGTAGTCGACTTCTCATCCCATGACTTGCTCTGCTTTATCTTTTCTCCTCGTGCCTCGCTGTTTCTGACGCTCCCCACGCCCTTCTCCCATCGCCCCCACCCCACCACCATCATTATCCCCACCCGCGCTAATGAAGCTCATCGCGCAAAGTGTCGTGTGAATTGTCTTGAGTACTGGGCTAACACCGCACGGCCGGCCAACGTGGCCGAGCGGTTCTAGGCGCCACAGTCTGGAACCGCGTGACCACTACGGTCGCAGGTTCGAATCCTGCCTCGGGCATGGATGTGACTCCTGTCCTTAGGTTAGATACGTTTAAGTAGTTCTAAGTTCTAGGGGACTGATGACCCCGGTAGTTAAGTCCCATAGTGCTCAGAGCCATTTGAACAATTTAATACGGCACGAGTGCATTTCGTAGAAGTTCCAAACCCGTCGTGAACCTCGGAACAATCACCTGGGAGCAAGCAGTGACGGAAAGCATCGACGTGAAAGGAAACAGAGAATCCATGTTATACCGAAAACAGGCCATAAGCTGACTCACGTACGGAAGTGGAAGAAGACAGGATATAACAAGTCTGAATCTTAGTCACTCTTATCTTATTGAAATGACTCATATCTGACTTGTACGACGGAAGCAGCAGATTACTGCCCGGTCTTCCTGCGGATCGGTTCTCGAAAATTTCCGAAAAAGGTTCGACGTGAAACCAGTCACTTTCCTTCAGACTATTCCCAATGAAGTTGCTCATTCGCCATTGCTACTCTTTAGTGTCGCCTACGCTGATCTGTAGAAACTTTGTGCTTGTCTGAGAATCCTTTCGGAATCTGCTCTCAGATTTATTTGAAAAGAACTTGATTTCAAATGTTGGCTTCACTTCATTAGGCCTCGTAATGTTAAAACTACGTACATATACATCTACAAACATACTCGGCAAGCCACCTACAGTGCGTGGCGGAGGGTACCATGTACTACTACTACTAGTCATTTCCTATCAGCCTGGCGGGGGCCGCGCGGTCTCAGGCGCCTTGTCACGGTCCGCGCGGCTCTCCCTGTCGGGAGTTCGAGTCCTCCCTCGGACACGGATGTGTGTGTGTGTTGTCCTTAGTATAAGTTAGCTTAAGTAGTGTGTAAGCTTAGGGACCGATGACCTCAGCAGTTTGGTCCCATAAGATCTTACCACAAATTTCCTGTTTCTATTTCCTTTCATGTTACACTCGCAAAAAGAGCGAGGGAGAAACGACTGTTATATGCCCCCTTATCAGCAATAATTTCTCGTATCTTATCTTCGTGGTCCTTAGGTGAGATGTATGTTGGCGGCAGCAGAATCATTCTGCAGTCAGCTTCAAATGTCGGTTCTCTAACATTTTCCAATAGCGGTCCTGGAAAATAAATTCGCCTTCCCTCCAGGAATTCCCATTTGAGTTCCCGAACCATTTCGTGTTGTTCGAAACTACCGGCAACAAGTCTAGCAGTCCGCCTCTGAACTGTTACGACGTCTTCTTTAATCTGACTTGATACGGAGCCCAAACGCTCGAGCGGTACTCAAGAATGGGTCGCACTGGCGCCCTACATGCGAATATCTACAACTAAAGGCTTTCAAGCTCTGCAATACCTTCCTTAAATGTACTGCTTGTGTTATAATCGACTATTATCAGCATCTTTGTATTTTTTCCTGCAATTACCAGCAGAATAGCTGCTGCGCCGTACAGCACGTGGAAATATGTTCTGCGTTTCTTTACAATAATCCGACGCTAATATTTTGCTGCAGACAACGGTAATATTAATGAACTATATGAAAATGCTGCTGAGCATACCTGATAAATAGTTTGCATCAACCGAAACCACTGACTAGTACAGCAACGGGCAACTGTGCGATGGTAGTCAGTTCGGAGATAGCCGATTTTGGACGACTTTGTGTCATGTTGGTACAATTCCACACCTCTCCACAGTGTCTCATGAAAAATGGTCATCTATGCGTCGGATGCGGGCATGAAGCTCCTCATACGGAGAACGAGAAGCGTTCCAGATTAATCAACTGAATCTCCCAGCCAATAATGTCACACCTCGAAGAAAACGGTCTATTGACACACAGTCAACATGGGTTTAGAAAACATCTAGCACACAACTAGCTCTTTATTTACATGAAGTGTTGAGTGCTATTGACAAGGGATTTCAGATCGATTCCGTATTTCTGGACTTCCGGAAGGCTTTTGAAACTGTACCAAAGAGGCGGCTCGAAGTGAAATTGCGTGCTTATGGAATATCGTCTCAGTTATGTGACTGGATTTGTGATTTCCTATCAGAGAGATCACAGTTCGTAGTAATTGACGGAAAGTCATCGAGTAAACAGAAGTGATTTCTGGCGTTCCCCAAGGTAGTATTGCTGTTCCTTATCTATATAAACGATTTTGGAGACAATATGAGCAGCCGTCTTCGTTTGTTTGCAGATGACGCTGTCGTTTATAGACTAATAAAGTCATCAGAGGATCAAAACAAAATGTAAAACGATTTAGAAAAGATATCTGAATGGTGCGAAAAGTGGAAGTTGACCCTAAATAACGAAGAGTGTTAGGTCATCAACATGAGTGCTAAAAAGAGCTCGTTAAACTTCGGCTACACGATAAATCAGTCTACTCTAAAAGCCGTAAATTCAACGAAATACCTAGGTATTACAATTACGAACAACTTAAATTGGAAGGAACTCATAGAAAATGTTGTGGGAAAGACTAAACACTGCGTTTTATTAGCAGGACACTTAGAATATATAACAGCTCTACTAAGGAGACTGCCTACACTACGCTTGTCCGTCCTCTTTTAGAATAGTGCTGCGCGGTGTGGGATCCTTACCAGATAGGACTGACGGAGTACATCACAAAAGTTCAAAGAAAGGCAGCACGTTTTGTATTATCGCGAAATATGGGAGAGAGTGTCACTGAAATGATACAGGATTTGGGCTGCAAATCATTAAAAGAAAGGCGTTTTTCGTTGCGACGTAATCTTTTCACGAAATTCCAATCACCAACTTTCTCCTCCGAATGCGAAAATATTTTGTTGACACAGACCTACGTAGGGAGGAACGATCTCCACGATAAAATACAGGAAATCAGAGCTCGTACGGAAAGATATAGGTGTTCATTCTTTCTGCGCGCTATACGAGATTGGAATAATAGAGATTTTTAAAGGTGGTTCGATGAACCCTCTGCCAGACACTTGAATGTGATTTACAGAGTATCCATGTAGATGTAGATTTAGACAACTCTTTGTTTACTAAGCTCGTCCAGTAAAATATTAGTCACCCTCTCAAAAGACCATACTGTTCGCTTTGGTGTGATATATGTGGTGTAGAACTGACACCAAGCTGTTATACAAAACCATCAGCACAGACGTTATTGAAGGTGAAATGTGCCAGTGTGCTGTCAACATAGGAAGATGGTTCTACGTGGTAACGTGATAGAAAAGCAGAAATGAGATAATTGTGTTTGTCCGATTTGTTGCTGTATCTAACGTGTATACGAACAAGAATTAATACTTACCTCCTTGATTCGGTCAAAGAATGCCGAAGGAGATCGGACTAATTGTGACTAAGCTGTTGGCTGATGTTTTCGGGTGACCACTGACGACGGCGTTTGTCGACCTTTGACAGTGCCACTATGACCACAATCTTAAAGGACTCAAATGTTTGCAACGTTCTCGTCAGGTCACCGAAGTTAAGCGTTGTCGTGCTTGGATGGGTGAACATCCGGGTCTGCCGAGCGCTGTTGGCAAGTGGGGAGCACTCAGCCTTTGTGAGGGCACTTGAGGAGCTACCTGACTGAGAAGTAGCGGTTCCGGTCAAGACTTCGAAGGAAGCATTTGAGAATTCTTGATATCCAGAAACAAATGGCGCCAAAATCGATAATTTTTGTGAGGTGCACATGGAACTTGAAGATGAGCTACCGAAACAGGTATCAAAAATTAAATAACTTCTCAATTTGCGCTGCTGTTTGGTCAATTTCTTTTTTAAAAACTGACAATGACCGGAAGCACGGAGTGCTGACCACATGTCTCTCCATATCCACATCCAGTTACGCCTATCAGCTGAGGACGAGATGGCGGTCGGTCGGTACCGTTGCGCCTTCCGAGGCCTGTTCGGGCTGAGGAGGAGGGGAGATGCTTACAACTAACGTGACTAGGCCCAGTGTAATAACAGTTAATAAAATGTGAAAGGTATATACACAGGGTAAATTAATTCAAGTTTTGTAAGAAAATATTGTATTGAACCAGAGATGGTCAAATGTAGTATCAATTGTGTAGTAGCGTCGCTGCTCAACAGCGATCGCTGATTCAGTGTGTTATGAGTCATGTGTTAGGGTAACTTTAGATCGAGAGACGTATGGAGGACTCTCAAATGTAAAGACGTGTTGCATCTGATGCGTGCTGGATATATACTCTCTACGGACAGTAGGGCGTTTTTTATTTGCAAGATAATATGATTTTTGCAAAGGACCTGGAAGAGCAGCTGAAGGGAATGGACAGTGTCTTGAAAGGAGGGTATAAGATGAACATCAACAAAAGCAAAACGAGGATAATGTAGTCGAATTAAATCGGGTGATGCTGCGGGAATTAGATTAGGGTATGAGACGCTTAAAGTAGTAAATGAGTTTTGCTACTTGGGGAGCAAAATAACTGATGATGGTCGAAGTAGAGAGGATATAGAATGTAGACTGGCAATAGCAAGGAAAGCGTTTCTGAAGAAGAGAAATTTGTTAACATCGAGTATTGATTTAAGTGTCAGGAAGTCGTTTCTGAAAGTATTTGTATGGAGTGTAGCCATGTATGGAAGTGATACGTGGACGATAAATAGTTTAGACAAGAAGAGAACAGAAGCTTACGAGATGTGTTGCTACAGAAAAATTCTGAAGATTAGAAGGGTAGGTCATATAACTAATGAGGAGGTACTGAATAGAATTGGAGAGAAGAGAAATTTGTGGAAGAACTTGACCAGAAGAAGGGATCAGATGGTAGGGCATATTATGAGGCATCATGCGATTACCAATTTAGTATTGGAGGGCAGCGTGGTGGTTAAAAATTGTAGAGAGAGACCAAGAGATGAATACACTAAACAGATTCAGAAGGATGTAGGTTGCAGTAGGTACCCGGAGATGAAGAAGCTTGCGCAGGATAGAGTAGCATGGAGAGCTCCATCAAACCAGTCTCTGGACTGAGGACCACAACAACAACAACACGATTTTTGCAAACTGTGAAGGGAATCTTAACACAAGTAGAAAATAATTAAGGTAAAGAAAGTTATTTTGTTACTAATGCAACGCGCGTATTCATAAGTAATGACAGAGACTATGTATAGTACTCACATCCAATGATTTTGTAAACCTAATTGTTAATGTATAATCACTTTATTGGGAGTGTTAATTGTGAGCATTATTAATTTTGTAAGAATGAAAAAACAGGTTTTAAAGTTACTGCCATATTGTTGCTAATCCCAAGTCAATACTAGTTTTCAGGTCCATGTCATTTTTGACTAACTACACTACTGGCGATTAAAATTGCTACACCACGAAGATGACGTGTTACAGACGCGAAATTTAACCGATAGGAAGAAGATGCTATCATATGCAAATGATTAGCTTTTCAGAGCATTCACACAAGGTTGGCACCGGTGGCGACACCTACAACGTGCTGTCATGAGGAAAGTTTCCAACCGATTTCTCATACACAAACAGTAGTTGACCGGCGTGGCCTGGAGAAACGTCGTTGTGATGCCTCGTGTAAGGAGGAGAAATGCGTACCATCACGTTTCCGACTTTGATAAAGGTCGGATTGTAGCCTATCGCCATTGCGGTTTATCGTAGCGCACATTGCTGCTCGCGTTGGTCGAGATCCAATGACTGTTAGCAGAATATGGAATCGGTGGGTTCAGGTGGGTAATACGGAACGCCGTGCTGGATCCCAACGGCCTCGTATCACTAGCAGTCGAGATGACAGGCATCTTACCCGCATTACTGTAACGGATTGTGCAGCCACGTCTCGATCCCTGAGTCAACAGATGGGGACGTTTGCAAGACAACAACCATCTGCACGAACAGTTCGACGACGTTTGCAGCAGCATGGACTATCAGCTCGGAGACCATGGCTGCGGTTAGCCTTGAGGCTGCGTCACAGAGAGGATCGCCTGCGACGGTGTACTCAACGACGAACCTAGTTGCAGGAATGGCAAAACGTAATTTTTTAGGTTGAATCCAGGTTCTGTCTACAGCATCATGATGGTCGCATCAGTGTTTGGCGACATCGCAGTGAACGCACATTGCAAGCGTGCATTCGTCATCGTCATACTGGCATATCACCCGGCGTGATGGTATGGGGTGCCATTGGTTACACGTCTCGGTCACCTCTTGTTCGCAATGCCGGCACTTTGAACAGTGCACATTTCAGATGTGTTACGACCTGTGGCTCTACACTTCATTCAATACCTGCGAAACCCTACATTTCAGCAGGATAATGCACGACTGCATGTTGGAGGTCCTGTACGGGCCTTTCTGGATTCCGGAAATGTTCGGCTGCTGCCCTGGCCAGCACATTCTCCAGATCTCTCACCAACTGAAAATGTCTGGTCAATGGTGGTCGAGCAACTGGTTCGTCACAATACGTCAGTCACTACTCTTGATGAACTGTGGTATCGTGTTGAAGCTGCATGGACAGCTGTACCTGTCCACACCATCCAAGTTCTGTTTGACTCAATGCCCAGGCGTATCAAGGCCGTTATTACGGCCAGAGGTGGTTGTTCTGGGTACTGATTTCTCAGGATCTATGCACACAAATTGCGTGAAAATGTAATCACATGTCAGTTCTAGTATAATATATTTGTCGAATGAATACCCGTTTATCATCTGCATTTCTTATTGGTGTAGCAATTTTAATGGCCAGTAGTGTATATTTCTCAAGAGATAATTGTCTCAGTCATATTCGATTTAATTAAGATGTATGCCAAGCAACAGCCTTGCAGAACAGCTATTTGCTAACTATACAATTTAAAGTACTAACAGAGCAGTGAGAAGAGCGTTACCATCGCGCAAGTAAAGATAAGAAATTTTATTATTTCAGGGACAGGATTGATTGAACGCAGGGACCATTATTTTCAAATTGATCAAGTTTTTCTTTATTAACAGGGCCCATTTCAAATCAATAGTTTTGATTCAGATTCAGTTTTTGTGTTACGTAAATTCATACAGTTTTGGTTTGGTTTAAAGTTATTGACAGTTTTCATTCTCGCAGCTAAATTAAATTTTTATTCCCTCAGAAAAGTTCAGTACAGCGCAGATCGCATTACCGACTAGATCAAATTCACTTTCACATGCCATTCCCATTCTAACAGTTGTATTTCAGACTACTCTCACGAGGGGACCTCATGGAAGGGGCATCGAGTTATGAACTCCCATTTCTCCTGCTTATAGTGTGGGTAGGCACCGATCACACACTAAAACTGGAGGTGCCAATGAGGCCTCGTTTTTGAAATATTGCCTGTTAAAGTTTGGGCAATACTTTATATACAGAAAAGTTTCACTATTGTGGCAAGTGAGCGAGTAGCCGAGTGACAAGGGAGCGAGACTCCCGTCCATGCGACCCTGGTTCGAGACCCGTATACACTACTATTTGTTAACTTTTTTATCAAATGCCTCTTTTAATTTATAATTAATCATCAAAATTACGCAAGTAATAGATTAAAAAAATTACAAGCCTCTATAAATCAAAATTACACATTGAATGTCAAATTTTGTCAAAATTTGTTAACTCCTGCTGCTCTTCATTGTTAGGTGGAGCCCACAAAATACCTCCTTGGTCTTCCACCAAATGTTCAATATTGTCGAAATTGCGCTAACTGACAACTCGTGAACAACTTGCACTTTTCTCCATTTTGAAGGATACACGTCTGCACACTTCATAGCCAAGCTTTCAACTGACGAGGAACGTTTATTCGGCAGTTATAACTGTCGCAACTCATGTACACACAGTAGAGCCCCTTTATTCGTGGAACGGCAGGTACAAATAGGGGAACGCCAACGGTCACCGACCATAAACAGGATTTAGGCGCGACGACGCGTCAATGATGTGACAGGTATAAAATTTTCTAGGACCCTGTCGCAACATTTGTATGACGGGTTTATGACTATTTTCGAAGAAATATTTTAACAACTTCTCTCAATTTTAAGGTAAATAGGCAAATTTATGTATGCCAACGTTTTAATTGCGGTTAATTTCCTGTTAAAATAAAAATAAACGCAAAAGATTGAAACAAAATGTGACATTCAATTTTTAATTTTGATTTATAGAGGCTTGTAATTATTTTTAATCAATTTCTTCCAGAATTTTCATGATTGATTATAAATTAAAAGAAGCAGTTGAAAAAACAAAAAGAAAACAAAAGTAGCACAGACGGGTCTCGAGCCAGGGTCGCCAGGACGGGGGTCTCGCTCGCTCGCCATTCTGTTTTTTTTTTAATAATCTCATTTTGTTCGCTATTGTTCGTTTCATCTGCTCGGGGCGGACGTCGTAAGACATCCGTTTAAGTTCGTCGTTGATCGATTGACTCAGTTTTTTTTTTATTAAAGAGGGCAGCTAACGCTCTGACCGAACACGCTGAGCTACCGTGCCGGCGCCAATCGGCTACTGGCTCACTTGCCAAAATAGTGAAACTTTCCTGTATATAAAGAGCTACCCAAACTGTAACAGGAAATATTTCAAAAACGAGGCCGCATTGTCACCTACAATTTTAGGGTGTGATAGGTGCCTACGCACACTATAAGTAGGCGAAGTGGGAGCTCATAACTCGATGCACATCCCAGAAGGCCCCCTCGTCTGTTACGTAATTGCAATCACATTTCAAAAGTACATGTTTCAAATGATTGAAAAAGAGAGACAAGTGACGTTGGGTTAGAAATGCCACCGCTGCTCTCATGCGCGTCGTGTATGAGTGACAGGGCACACAGAGCTTTGGGGAAGAGGCGGAGGAAGAAGTGGGAGCAGTGAAGGACGCGGAGGGGCGGCCTCGTCGCTTATCGCCAGAGCTGCGAGCAGCGCGCCGCGTAGCCGCGAGACGGTGACTCAGTGCTGCGTCGCACACAGACCAGCGCGGTTGCCATGGCGACCGACGAGGTGCCGCGACTGGTGGACGAGCTGCCCGCACCCTGCAAGGCCGTGACCGGTGACGTCACCCTGGGCGACCAGTGCCTCGTGCTGCGCCACCCCGACCAGCAGGGGCTACTGGCCGACCTGCGGAAGCTCGCGGAATCCGCGGCCGGCGAGCGCAGGCCCTCTGAGGGCTACGACAGTTCTTCCGGGATCTGCGAGTTCGATCTGGAGCCGGTCCCCAGGAAGGACTCCCTGGACAGCTGCTTCTCGTCCTACAACTCCGGTGACCTGGCCGACGTTTCTAGGAAGCTCGCGTTCGGATTCGACACGGCTGGCGTGACGTGTACTGTCGAATGCGAGGAGAGCCTGGAACAGCGGTACGAGGCAGTCGAGAGCTGCAGTGTCGCGGAATATTCCGAGTCCGAGAGTGACAGCAGTAGCGAAGATGGCGAAGAAAATCTCGAGTGGCCGCTGGCTGGAGACAGAGATGACGGCCACGTCACCGACGGTGAGGAGCAGCCGGCAGACGAAGTGATACAATCGTTGTCCTCCCTGCTGCACAGAGAGACTACCCAGAAGTTCGAGAGTCTCACCGTGACCGACTCGGAGGCCGTGCACGTGGGCAACGTGACGTACATCTTGGGCGAGGTCAACGTGAAGCAGGTGGTGCAGGAGACTTCTCTCAAGCAGCAGGTGTTCGTGTCGCAGGGGAGGGGAGGTAAGGCTGCATGACCTTTTTTTTTTTTTTCACGCCTGCTTATGCAAGTGCCAGGTTGCTCCCAGTCTACACCTCACAGAGAACCACACATAAACAGCTATAATACAGTAACCTATAGAATAGACTTGAAAGTCTCTTCGGGTTTGCTGCCGGATGCTAAAATCACGTTGACTCGATATTTCGGCGATTCAAATGTTCGCCATCTTCAGGCAAATGCTCAGCGGGACTCATCAGCAGAAGCAGCATTTTCCTGAAGATGGCGAACCGTTGGATCGCCGAAATGTCGAGTCAACATGATTTTAGCATCCGGCAGCAAACCCGAAGAGACTTTCAAGATTTATTACGCCGGGAAAGCCTGCGTAAACACATATAGAACAGACTTCTTCCCCCCTCAGGTTACCTGACGACTGTGCCGAAGGTAAGGGCAGCCTGCCACAAAGTTAAAATACGGTAAAATAGCGATATAATCAATAACAGCGGACCGCATACGGCCGAATAAATGCCATGTAAGAGAGAGAGAGAGAGAGAGAGAGAGGAGAGTTCGTTTGAGTCAGCGTATCAGCCATTGTCTTCCAAATAAATATTGGAATCAGTTTACCTCTGAGAACTGTCTAAGTACGAAAGAAACATTAAAGGCGTACACAGAGCAAGAGATGTAAACCTTTCCCTGCCGAAACAGTTACAATTATAAAAACCAGCGGAAAAATGTTCCTATAGGAGCACAGAAAAACGAATATGCTCCTGCTAATTAAAAAGAATGGCTGAAAAGTGGTGTACCTGCTGCCTCATTATAACTCCTTCGGCACCTTTGAAACTGTTTTCAAAAATTTTGGCTTGCGAACATACACGCACTCTTTTTAGCATGCAACTCACCTCTCGTTCCCACAAGCTACCCTAACGGTAACTTTGTCACACTCTCCAGTCCATCGCTGTTAGTCGCTAACACTCATCAACTCCCACTTGCTCTTTCTCACTCACTCATTCGGTCTAACTCATCGTCATTTTGTGTCTGTCCCTGTCCCCTGTCTCACAGCCACAGTCTTCTTCGTTCTATCCTACCTAACACTGTCTGCTCTCAGTTTCACTACCTCCCACTTATTTTCTCTTACTGTTGCTATCTGATTCATTCATTCCTTCCCACTGCTGCTCTCTCTTCTCACTGTCACTATCTCTGTCTTCCTAAATTGCCCTATCCTAACAGGCACTGGCATTGTCAAATAGACTCTATCTCTCATTATGACTGGCGTTGACCCATTTCCACATTCTCCTTCTCCTTGTTCCTCGCCCACTTGTGCGGTCTCCTTCAGTTTTATTTCTAGCACTGTTTTGTCGCTCTCAACTATGTTCTACTGCCTCTGTGTACTTATCTTTTTTCTCACACTACCATTGTCTTCTACGCTTTTTTAATACCATAACCACTGTCTACTGTCTTCCAGAATTTATTACTTTTCTCTCTCTTTCCCATAGCCCACTGTCTCCTTCCCTCTCTACACGAAGAAGCGCGAATATGTTCTCATGCCGATGTTTTCGGGAAAATTTTTAAAGGTGCTGAGGGAGGTAGACTTTTCAGCCAGAGTCTTTTTGTGCTGCAATGCGAGAATTTTTCCTCTGGTTCCCTTCTTTTCCCCGCTACAGCAGGGCAATTCACTCATATGAAAAAAACTTTACGGGTCAATAAGATTTTGATATTTACCTTACGTGACACTGAACACAAAACTATGTAATTTCACGCCTCAGACCGGATTTTATGTGCCCAAAAATATTGCAACTGTTTCAGCACTACAACAACACGGTGTTCTCATAACCTTTCTTTACATCGTATTTCTCCTGCCACATCACTTTATAGACAACGATTTCGCCACACAACGGATTTTACGTGCGTTCTTTATGTGTACAAGGAGGGTAACTTTGAATCTCTGTGTCTCGGAAATGGATAAAGACACCACGAAAATTTTCAGGTTTGTTCGAGAACGGGATCTTAACAATATATCGTAATAATTTACCCATTTGCCGTTCACAGCCGTCTTGAAATCCGCGCCTGGGTTTTGGTTCCCAAAAACCAGCTTTCCGGGTTTTCTCAGGAACCGCCCATGTACTAAACGGCGCCGCGATAAACCCCTTAAGGCGCACAGTACACTACATCTAATGCAAAAAGCACCAAACGATTTGCTCCATTTGCTTACGACGGAAGAAGTATGTAATGTCCAGACTTTGACCCTCTACTGTACGATAGTTACAGTAAGACGACCATTCTATTGGATATACGAATGGTCCCTAACGAAGAGCTATCCAATACTTTTGACGCTACATTTCTATCGCGAATAGAATCCGAGGTCCAAGGTCTAAGGCCAATTTATGCGTGGCGTTTTGGGACATTTTGGGCAGCGCATGCTGTCGCATGCGTACTGACTTAAAGTTTGCAGCTCTGTTACCCAGTTTAATTCTTGTGACAGTGGCAAAAGACGCAGGAAAACTGTAATACGTTCAAAAACAAACCGAGGCTCACCCCTCTACGAGTCCAAAGGTATCTTTTTTGTACCATTCCGAAGATTTATTTTATTTTATTTTAATGTTTTGCAAAGAATAGATTGAGTCCGTCCAAAATTATCTGACTTGGTGCTTACGGTGAAATATCAAACGTCAAATTGTAAGAGCGGCATTGTACCATCATGGCATAATATTAATTTGAAAGGTATTTGTTGGTGAAGAATAATCGCTATTCCAGCAGCCAGTGAACATGACTGATATGAAGACAGTGCAGTCGGTATAGCCTAATCTTCTTGTTATGTTGTCATGTAACCCGTGGTCTTTTAGTTGGTTGTTGACTCTTGATTCAGGGGCCCCGAGTTCGAGTCCCTGCTGGGTCGGGGACTTTTTCCACTCGGGACTGGGTGTGTTTTGACCTCAATGATCGATGCGCAGATCGCCAAAGTGGCGTCAAATCAGAAGACTGACATCTGGAGACCAGACCCCCCCCCCCCCCCCCCAGAAAGGGATTGTCGATCAAAAATACCTTAAGCCCCTTGGGGTATTACTATTAGCAAATAATTTTCCATTTAGTTCGCTCCCCGTCAGCAATTCACATAAAAATACACCACAAACAACACGTTTTACGGTAATGATGAATGAAAACGAAGTTCTCTATTTATACTGGACATTGCATGGAAAACCTGAGCAGAGACCTCTGTTTGACCTGCCGACTACTACAGTTTGTGGAAACTAACAATAGAAGCATGTTGTGGAACACCAAAATAAAAGTCTCTCACTATTGTTAGGAAAGATATCCAGTACGTACCATTTTTTAAGCGAATAAAATGCTGTCAATGGCTAGAAATAGGGTCCCTCCTTTTGAAATGCGCAATTTGCTTAGAAATACGCTTGAAACACTTTTAATCCTTTCATAATAACAACAGGATATGTAACAGAGGTCATTTTTAACTGGACATCAAACGTCTTCAGAAAATTATGACGTTACAGAATTTTTTGTCACGAACGAGTAATATAATATTCGTCTTCATTGCTGAATAGTCTCTAAGTCTGCGATGCGGAGGACGTGGGTTCAGTTCGTATATTTCCAGGAAGTTTTCATTGGTGGAGTGAACTCAATCACGTGAAGTTTCACTGTAACAATGAACAGTGAGTCTATTATCGAAGAGATACGTTCTAAGATTCCAGATTTTCATTCTAATGAAAGTTCTTCAGGCAAATATGAGTTTCCTGTCCTCGTCTGTAGTATTTACCAGGAAGCAAAATATAAGAACCTTTAACGCTCACAAATATGAAGAGGAGGAATGTTGTTTCATACTGGTCTTGTAAGGTTGTAAAGTGGCGGTCTTCAGCCACCACATTCCCATAGATAGAAAATCTCGTTGACAGCTGAAGCGAATCGTATTACACAAAGCGAATATGAAAATACAAACAGGGCTATACGTTACTCGAGGACGTTGACGTAACGTATGTTACTGTGCGTGTCTCAACCAGGTGCATGATGTAAAGGAGTCTTATTAACACCAGATAATCCGTTTCCATTGTTCCATGGTGAAGTGAAAACGTTCTCGTGCTCGTTGTGCTCGAAAAATAACGACATACTTCGTTGATAGATACATCATGTTCATGATCGACCAGACTTTCTTCAGTCAGTATAGACTGCTGTACTGTTAGACACTCGGATATTGCCACTCACTGTATCTGCGCCCATTTGCATTAAAAAGCCACTAAACATTCTAAATCCACTTTCATGGGAATTCCAACTTACAAGATGTTTTAAGACCATTCGTCCACTTTCGATAACCACTGATCAAAGCAGTATGTAGACGTCCGACAAACGGTTCCAATTTCGCGACACTCATTCTGAGGCGTAGCGCCACTGCAGTCTGGCTTATGTGAGTCCCATAGAGCGGATATTACTCATATTTTCTACAATCAGAATCGAGATAAATAATTTTCTCTATTTACGGCACCAGATATGAGGGATACGTCCCTTATCACACGACCTCAAATCTTCCTTTCTGCACTACATCTAGCCTCCACTTTCACTAAAATTCTGAACGTAGAATGAGATTTTCACTCTTCAGCGGAGTGTGCGCTGATAAGAAACTTCCTGGAGGATTAAAACTGTGGGACGGTTCGAGACTCTAACTCGGGATGTCTACTATCACGAGTAAATGCTCTATCAACTGACCTACCCAGCCACTACTCGGTACGCACCCTCACAGCACTGCATGCTCGGTAAAGTACTTGCCCGCGAAATGGAAAGGGCCAGAATTCGAGTCCCGGTCCGGCACGGAGTTTTAAACTGCTAAGAAGATTCAGCTCCTGAACATAGTCTCCTGGAAATGGAAAAAAGAACACATTGACACCGGTGTGTCAGACCCACCATACTTGCTCCGGACACTGCGAGAGGGCTGTACAAGCAATGATCACACGCACGGCACAGCGGACACACCAGGAACCGCGGTGTTGGCCGTCGAATGGCGCTAGCTGAGCAGCATTTGTGCACCGCCGCCGTCAGTGTCAGCCAGTTTGCCGTGGCATACGGAGCTCCATCGCAGTCTTTAACACTGGTAGCATGCCGCGACAGCGTGGACGTGAACCGTATGTGCAGTTGACGGACTTTGAGCGAGGGCGTATAGTGGGCATGCGGGAGGCCGGGTGGACGTACCGCCGAATTGCTCAACACGTGGGGCGTGAGGTCTCCACAGTACATCGATGTTGTCACTAGTGGTCGGCGGAAGGTGCACGTGCCCGTCGACCTGGGACCGGACAGCAGCGACGCACGGATGCACGCCAAGACCGTAGGATCCTACGCACCGCCACTTCCCAGCAAATTAGGGACACTGTTGCTCCTGGGGTATCGGCGAGGACCATTCGCAACCGTCTCCATGAAGCTGGGCTACGGTCCCGCACACCGTTAGGCCGTCTTCCGCTCACGCCCCAACATCGTGCAGCCCGCCTCCAGTGGTGTCGCGACAGGCGTGAATGGAGGGACGAATGGAGACGTGTCGTCTTCAGCGATGAGAGTCGCTTCTGCCTTGGTGCCAATGATGGTCGTATGCGTGTTTGCCGCCGTGCAGGTGAGCGCCACAATCAGGACTGCATACGACCGAGGCACACAGGGCCAACACCCGGCATCATGGTGTGGGGAGCGATCTCCTACACTGGCCGTACACCACTGGTGATCGTCGAGGGGACACTGAATAGTGCACGGTACATCCAAACCGTCATCGAACCCATCGTTCTACCATTCCTAGACCGGCAAGGGAACTTGCTGTTCCAACAGGGCAATGCACGTCCGCATGTATCCCGTGTCACCCAACGTGCTCTAGAAGGTGTAAGTCAACTACCCTGGCCAGCAAGATCTCCGGATCTGTCCCCCATTGAGCATGTTCGGGACTGGATGAAGCGTCGTCTCACGCGGTCTGCACGTCCAGCACGAACGCTGGTCCAACTGAGGCGCCAGGTGGAAATGGCATGGCTAGCCGTTCCACAGGACTACATCCAGCATCTCTACGATCGTCTCCATGGGAGAATAGCAGCCTGCATTGCTGCGAAAGGTGGATATACACTGTACTAGTGCCGACATTGTGCATGCTCTGTTGCCTGTGTCTATGTGCCTGTGGTTCTGTCAGTGTGATCATGTGATGTATCTGACCCCAGGAATGTGTCAATAAAGTTTCCCCTTCCTGGGACAATGAATTCACGGTGTTCTTATTTCAATTTCCAGGAGTGTAGTTCAACGCTCCACCTCTTACTGTCGTTACATACAACATCTTTCTCTACTTTCATTACTATCTTTTGGGTTTTTGAAGATACTGTAGACAGCTGGTCAGTATCTCTGCTCCGTTCTTATTGTCAACATTCTGAACATCTTATTTCATCTTACATTGTCAGAGTCATTCTCCGGATCTGTCATACATGTTGTAAGGCACTGGCACGGAGAAAAAGAAAGGAGATAGTAATAATCAAGAATTGAGAAGTAACATTACGGCTTCAGGGCCTTTGATAAGGATAAACCCACTATTGTACTCATTTTTGAGTTCCGTAACTCAATCGGTAAAAACAGAACCCTTATGGGGTAACTTTGTTGTCCGTCTGCCTGTCTGTCCGTGTTTGTCCGAATTTTATGAACTCTTTTTTTTTCAGGAACGGTTAGTCGTATCAGGTTCGTTGTCGGTATAAAAACTTTGAGCTTCCAAGTCAACGCAGTCAAGATACACAGCCAGTTACATTACATATTTTGATACTCGCAGAATCAAATGGTTCACATGGCTCAGAGCACTATGGGACTTAACTTCTGAGGTCATCAGTCCCCTAGAACTTACAACTACTTAAACCTAATTAACCTAAGGACATCACACACATCCATGCCCGAGGCCGGATTCGAACCTGCGACCGTAGCGGTGCGCGGTTCCAGACTGAAGCGCCTGGAACCGCTCGGCCATCCCTGCCGGCAGCAGAATCACTTATCAAAACCTATGCGGTACTTCCCGTTGACCTAGAATCATGAAATTCGGCAGGTAGCAACGTACGTAAAGAATTATGAATGTTTTAGTTGGACATCTTATTTCGCTTTGTGATAAATGATGCTGTAATAGTCAGAAACGTATAAGTACGTGTTATCAAGTAACATTCCGCCAGTGCGGACGGTATTTGCTTCCTGATACATTACCCTTGTTAAAAGAGACCGTTTACCAATTTCGGAAAAGGGCGATATCGTTTTGATGTATGGCTATTGTGATCAAAATGCCCAACGGGCGTGTGCTATTTATGCTGCTCGGTGTCCTGGACGACATCATCCAAGTGTCCGGACCGTTCGCCGGATATTTACGTTATTTAAGGAAACAGGAAGTGTTCAGCCACATGTGAAACGTCAACCACGACCTGAAACAAATGATGAGGCCAAAGTAAGTGTTTTAGCTGCTGTCGCGGCTAATGCGCACATCAGTAGCAGACAAATTGCGCGAGAATCGGGAATCTCAAAAACGTCGGTGTTGAGAATGCTACTTCAACATCGATTGCACTCGTACCATATTTCTATGCACCAGGAATCGCATGGCGACGACTTTGAACGTCGTGTACAGTTCTGCCACTGGGCACAAGAGAAATTACGGGACGATGACAGATTTTTTGCACGCGTTCTATTTAGTGACGAAGCGTCATTCTCCAATAGCGGTAACCTAAACCGACATACTATGCACTATTGGGCAACGGAAAATCCACGATGGCTGCGACAAGTAGAACATCAGCGACCTTGGCGGGTTAATGTATGGTGCGGCATTATTGGAGGAAGGATAATTGGCCCCCATTTTATCGATGGCAATCTAAATGGTGCAATGTATGCTGATTTCCTACGTAATGTTCTACCGATGTTATTACAAGATGTTTCACTGCATGACAGAATGGCGATGTACTTCCAACATGATGGATGTTCGGCACATAACTCGCGTGCGGTTGAAGCGGTATTGAATAGCATATTTCATGACAGGTGGATTGGGCGTTCATCGGATCTGACGTCCGCGGATTTCTTTCTGTGGGGAAAGTTGAAGGATATTTGCTGTCGTGATCCACCTACAACGCCTGACAACGTGCGTCAGCGCATGTGCGAACATTACGGAAGGCGAACTACTCCCTGTTGAGAGGAATGTCGTTACACGTATTGCCAAATGCACTGAGGTTGACGGACATTATTTTGAGCATTTAATGCATGAATGTGGTTTTTACAGGTAATCACGCTGTAACAACATGCGTTCTCAGAAATGATAAGTTCACAAAGGTACATGTATCGCATTGGAACAACCGAAATATATTGATCAAACGTACCTACGTTCTGTATTTTAATTTAAAAAACCAACCTGTTAACAACTGTTTTCGTCTAAAATTGTGAGCCATACTTTTACAGCACCATCTATCACAAAGCGAAAAAGTCGATATCGTGTTGATGTATGACTATTGTGATCAAAATTACGTACTACACGAATATATAATAAAAAATGGTTCCTATTTTTAAATAACGCAGTTGATATCCGTTTGACCTAGGGCAGCGCCATCTAGCGGGCCAACCATAGCGCCATCTGGTTTCCCCCTTCAAGCTAGACAAGTTTCGGACTTTGTAGTTTTTTCGTTTGACGCTTATTTCGTGAGATATTTGGCTGGGTCACGATCAATGGACCACCGTAACTTCGTACAGAATCCTAAGTGTGTTAGTTCTACTCGCACTAATGCGGATTTATTTTAATATAATTATATTTAAAGCTTCTTTAATTTTCAGGTGCAAGAGAAAAGAGACATCCTAATTATTCCTGAAGTAGGCCTACTGAGGAACTGAAATCTGGAAACGGATGTTGGCTGCAGTAACTTTGCGACAAGGTATTGGTTTACTCAGAATGGCGGAACACGCTAAAAAGTCTTCTTGCTGTAATCGATTCCTTCTTGCTCTACGTGGAGGCCTAGAAACGAGGAACTCAGTGAGGACCGCTTTTCTGGCGGTTGGGACAGAAGGGAGCGTGGACCATCTGTCGGAGACGACGTGGTGAGTTCCCTGTAGCACAACAAGTAGCCTTAGATCCCTTGCCATCCATGTAATCTGGCAACAGTCCCATTTTTTTTTTATTTGGGGGGGGGGGGGGTGATCAGAAGCTCACTAGATCGGGCCCCTATGGTCATAAAAGGTCAGACCACCACCGCCCCCACACATTCAGATTCAGCTTCGATGCTGACCCACAGATGCAACTCCATCTGCGTCACAGACGCTGTTTGCTGTAGGCACTTGCCAGTTTACATTTATTAAGATTTCAAGTTGAACAGATCTCTGGAGCGATGTTCACGGATGCACGCCACTTCATTCGCCCAGAATCTCACACTACAGCCAGAAGCTGACAGCCTTATTCATATTTTAAGTAAGTTGTGTATATTTTATGTAAACGTGCCTCGAGTTGTATAGTTTCTTCGCACTTTGCTTTGCGGCAAACCCGTGAAGACTATTTACAACATATCCGCCGGGAAAGCCTGAAGAGTCACAGTATTGCTTAATTTTTGCGAAGGCTCCCCTCTGATGATTAATGTGAACCTATAACTTCTGAATGCATAAATATGCTATTGGTTGTTCTTTTTGTGTTGTGACCTGCTTCCCCTCCACCCCCTCCACCCCCCCCCCCCCCCTCCCGTCTCTAATCTTCTTCAGTCTCCATACAATTCAAGGACGCCCGGATGCTAGGAACGTTTCCGACACCTTACACCAGGGTCGGACACGGCTTGCAAAACTATACGCAAGCGTTATGTGCTGCCCGCGTGCAGTCCGAGGCTCGGCCTGTCGCGGTACTGTTCGGTTCATCTCGGGAGTACTCGGTACTAACAATTCCACCACTTGCAAAGTAGGTTATAAATCAGATTAATAATGTTGCTCACGCAGCATGTGTTAGCTTTATCGGGCAACAACAATGATATTGACTGTGGATGGTATCGTCAGAATGGAAATAATGACGTCACCGTAAAAAAGTCATTAATTTTGGCACTTATCTTGATTCCCACGTAGATTTCGTCGAAGTTGTTATGGCTCATCTTGTTGATTCTAGGGTGATTCCACTTTGACTGCTAGAAGGTCCAGATCTGTATTTAGACCTCACAAATGCGTTTTTCAGGAAATTCTTAATGATCAAACAATCCCATATCAGAACAATGGTATGGTAGAAATAATTTTTGACTTGGTGTTCACGATCCACATTTTTATTAAACTTCCTGTAAATTCACATATACTTCTCCTTAATTGTCACATCATCAAGAAACCAAATGTGAATATTGTCACAAAAATATGTCTGTTACTACGCAGAAAAGTAGTACGATATTACTGGTATCGAAAACTGGGGTTGAAGTGTCGTAATGGTCACGTAAATAAAGAACCATTACAAGCGCAATATGTCGTTTAGCAGTGCGGTGGGGCATTTTTCGATCGCCACGACATTCATCAGCTCAGCAGAATCATGGTGCCATTGTTGTTTACCCTTCGCTATTTGTTTGTGGTATGAATTAAGTTCACAGCGTGGTTTCGCCCAAATAACTAAGTGCCAGGTAGTCGCTGCAAGCGACGCCGGCGTAGCCACGCCCAGAAACTTTCCGCAAAGCCGCGACAACCACTCCGCTACCTGCGTCCGCCCACAGTACCACTCATCTCAGTCCGTGGTGGTCAACTACGATGACAGCATCCTCTTCTAGTATGCCAGCTATATGATTAGTGTATTAGGCAGAACCCAACATGAAAGTTATCATTAAATTTATTCTGATTGAGAGACTTCTATTTTGTCTGTGTCAGGTGCTACATCAATGATCAGAGACAGCTGTAAATACCCATTCCTGTGGAAATGGGTTGTTGGTTCGTTGATTGGGAGGAGGGGACCAAACAGCAAGGTAATCGGCCCCATCGGATTAGCGAAGGGCGGGGAAGGAAGTCAGCCGTGCCCTTTCACAGGAACCATCCCAGCATTTACCTGAAGCGATTTACGGAAATCATGGAAAACCCAAATCAGTGTTGGGAGGACGTGGGTTTGAACCGTCGTCCTCCTGAATGCGAGTCCAGTGTTCTAATCACTGCGCCACCTCGCTCGGTAGATGGTTTGTACAAAGTTAAGTAATACTTCTTATCTGTATTATAATGTAATGACCTGCTACGAGGTGTAGCCGCGCGGTTAGAGGCGTCATGTCATTGATTGCGCGGCCCCTCTCGCCGGAGGTTCCAGTCCTCCCTCGAGCATGGGTGTGTGTGTTGTTCATAGCATAAGTTAGTTTAAGTAGTGTGTAAGCCTAGGGACCGATGACCTCAGCAGTTTGGTCCCTTAGGAATTCACACACATTTGAACATTTTGTAATGAATTAGTATTGTTTGTGTTACAGTATCCTCTCCGTGGCCCCCCAGAGCAAAGTAAAGAACCCACCACTGTACCGACGAATGTATTTTCGTCCGATACAACATGACAATGCGGTGGCTGTTTGCACAAAATGAAAGAATCAAGTGATCTATCTCCACAGGCATTTAAAATGAATGGGCATGACAGGGGAGAAGTATGAGTTATAAGAAGATAGTAACTGTTCTCGAAAGAACAGATACCATGATATCTGTTCTTTCGAGAACAGTTACTATCTTCATATATAATTAAATGGCTAGCCGGCCATTGACCTTCGTCTGTGCGAGTGCGCTCAGTTTGCCTGAACTCTTACGGGAATCGTCACCTTAGTGGGCGCCAGTAATGAGTGAATGGGCAAATATCTATTAGGAACATTACGTATGTGGATTGTGGACAATTGAGAATGTGGGTCTCACGGGGGGCGTGCAAGGGATCAAGGGATAAGTCCCTGCAGTCGCGCTATTCATCTGTGTCCTCGTGGCTCAGGTGGATGCCGGCACGGTAGCTCAGCGTGTTCGTTCAGTGGGCTGCTCGCCCTCTGTAATAATAATAAAAAAAACTGAGTAAAGGAATCAACGATCACCTTGAACGGATGTCTTGTGACGTCCGCCCAGACCAAACGCAACGAACAATACCGAAAAAAAAAATGGATAGAGCGTCTGCCATGTAAGCAGGAGGTCACGGGTTCGAGTCCCGGTCGGGCACACATTTTCAGCTGTCCCCATAGAGGTATATCAACAACACCTGTCGGCAGCTGAGGGTTTCGATTAATTATTATTCAGAAGGATGAGAATTCTCACGATTTATTATGCGGTTACATATCGACTGATATCGTAATTTTGCTGTGGAACGACATTGCAATACCATGCAGAAAGAATTTAAGGTTTGATCGATGACGAGAGAGCAGAAAACGGCACTATCGACAGACCGTTTGTACAGAATTCTTTGTTCTGTGCACCAAGAAGCACTTCGTGCTAAATTTGCAACCATGGAGCACATTATGGAATTGCTGGTACGAAGAGTAAAGCCTCCGAAGTCGCACACGTTATTTCACTGTCAGTTGCAACTGTTTTCGTTGGAACTGATCGAAGAGTATGGAGACTTTATATATTACTGCAGAGTCAATTCGCTGAAGTAGCACGCGTTATTGCCAACAGCTTTGCTGCTGTGGTAACACCGGTTCTCGTCAGATCACCGACGTTAAGCGCTGTCGGGCTGGGCTAGCACCTGAATAGGTGACCATCCAGTCTGCCCAGCGCTGTTGGCAAGCGGGGTGCACTCAGCCCTTGTGAAGCAAACTGAAGAGCTACTTGGTTGAGAAGTAGCGGTTCTGGTCCAGCAAACTGATATATGGCCGGAAGAGCGGTGTGTTGACCACTTGCCGCTCCATATCCGCACCCAGTGACGTCTGTGGACTGAGGATGACACGGCGGCCGGTCGATACTGTTGAGTCTTCATGGCCTATACGGGCGGAGTTTACGTTTTTAGCAAGCGTTATTACACTACTAAGGTACGATATCTCCTGCAAGCGGTCGCTCGCTTCGAGATCCCACACATGAGCGATTTGCCAAGCAATTGCATTCAGTGTTATGAACGCCACTGTGTCGAGAATTTTTGCTATGAGTATTGAAATGCAGTATTTAGCACCAGTTGTTGTTGATTCACGTATCCCCACGAATATTCGCAAAACTTAAATTGAAGCAGACGTGAATTGTAAGTTATCAAACTTGTTTTGAAACGCTTTTCTTGAGAAATGTGGGTTACTTTACAGAACATATTACATTTTCCACTGATACCAAATGGGTTGTGTACATCTTTCCAGTGTGCCAATACAATTCGTTCACGTTCAGTAGTCCCCAATTCCTTTTTTGTTGATTAGTCTTATTGTTTTATTGCCTGTATTTAGGGCAACACAATAATTGTTAATTATTAACTCGGCTTGTCTATAGAGATGTCAATAGCAGTACTACTGATTACAGTAATTCCAGTTATAAATTATAAGGAAGAGAATTTATTTATATAAAATGACAAGAGACTTTAGTATAACTGTATATTAGATTTACCATGAACATTTAAATTAAAATGTCCTCTTAACTTTACAGTAGGTAGGCTACTTGTATCATTCTGATTAGAAGTTAAAAACTTTAATAACGAGTTTAATTATTTCATAAGTAACTCAAAATCATAAGACGCAGTCCATTCTATTGCCACTGTTACTACGAATTTCCCATCAGTTCCATTTCTGTAGCACAAACTTCTAAAAACTAATCACTGAAAAATCGGAGACTGTATTTTGTATTACTTCTTAACATAAATGGCGACACTGTGTTCCACTTCACTTCTCAGACTATTTCCTGGATCACTATAAATTCTACCGCAGTATCGTTATTCAACATGGGAAAACCGAGAGGAAACAAAATTGCGCAACCAGGCTTGATGCATATACAGAAACGAGACGCAGCCGTATTGCCACACTATGCTACTAACCAGCCAGGCAGCTACATTGCGAACTCGAATCGCGTGCAATCCATCAGATCGCCTGGAATTTCCATGCGACCAGAGGTCAACAAGCGATCGCTGCGATTTTCCCACACACGTGCGATCCACGAAGTGATAGATCTCTCCTATGTGGCACCCTTTAGTTGCAAACACTCTACTTTGGAAGTGATCGAACACCATGGAGACTTTATATATTATTACAGGGAACGTTTGTTAAGTCAAGAGGCATGCTGTTTTCGATTTAAAATACTTTATAGTTGAATTTATGAAGGAAAAAAAAGAAAACTGCAACAAAAATTAGAACTTCAGAAATGAATTGCAGACTTCGAATTTTAAGCAGACTGGACTGCACAGCGCCTACAATAGGACGTTGCAAGGTTAATCATCCTCATTTGAGGAAATTATCTGTTTTAAATTTGTTTTTTGAACTGTTTTGGACACCGTTTGCTGTGACAGTTAAAAGAACCTCTCTGGAAGTGTATAGAGGAACTGATCGATTTGTATTGTAATTCCCGTTTAATAAACAAATTCGTTTACGTTAAAACTGTTTAGGAGTTATACGTTGTTTTCCTCGGAAGAGTTTCCACGTCTCCATAATGAGATTGCAAACGTGATACAATATTTATATCAACATTTGTGCGTGAAACGCTTTTTTTCTGTTATGAAACAAAATAAGTCATGATTAGGTGTCACACTGTCTGACGAACATCTGCTGTATTGCCCGCATTGGGCCGTGTGCCGATACCCGCCAGGGTAGGAATGGTGGTGGGCTACGTCTATAACGAATCGGAAAAGGACAAAATGGATTTTTGGCATTTTCTCCTGGATGGACACACGAAGCTGCAACAGCATAAGAAATATAGGCAAGACTTCGCTAATTACTTGCGACTTACATTTACCGACCCGCCGGCCAGATGGGGTGTGACGGGTGAGAGATGAGATAGACGAAGAAGCCGAGATAGACATCGGTCACACTTACGGACCCTTGGTTAATTTCGAGAAGATGACCCAGTCTTACACCATCGTCTGGAGAACGAGTCGATAGATGGCTCTCTTGCTCTATCGAACGTCGGGTCGTGAGCAGGTGCCGCCCCCCCACACGAATTTCATTTCATTGCTACAGGAGCATGTTTCTTTTGTATTTGTACTATCCGCAATGTCTTCATGTCTTTCATTTGGACATTTTCAGTTTTATTCATTTCCTTAATTAATTAATTTTCTAATTAGCCACTATTTGTCAACATTTGGACATTGTAGACACTATTTATGCAGTAGTACAACAAAATGTATGTCAGTAAAGGTTGTAAGTCTGACATTGGGAAAAAATAAAATAAAACAATATATATATAAATCAATAAGTAAAAAGAAAAAAGATGGTAGAGCACTTGCCCGCGAAAGGCAAAGGTCCCGAAAAAAAAGCAAAAAAAAAAAGCGCACTAACGCGCTGCTTCCTGGACTCGGGTAGGTGTGCTGGCCCGGAATAAATATGCCTGGCGTATTAACGACGAAGGGCCGGTGCGCTGGCCAGCCTGGATGTGGTTTTTAGGCAGTTTTCCACATCCCACTGGTTTTTAGGCAGTTTTCCACATCCCACTAGGTGAATAACGGGGTGGTCCCCACGTTTCGCCTCAGTTACACGCGTCGCAGGCATTTGAAACACGTCCGCACTATTTCACGATTTACACTACACGCAGACAGTTGGGGTACACTGATTCCGTCCTGGGGGGGGGGGGGTACAGGGTGGTGGCAGGAAGGGCATCTGGCCATCCCTAACAGTAACACTGCCAAATCCGTTGTAACCACGCCCACCCTGCGATCGCTGCGGGACTAGGCGTAAGTGAAAGAAAGAAGGAAAAGGTCCGTATGCCGACAGTCTATACCAGATAACAACTTTATTATGCCTCCAGCATTATCAAAATAATTAGGCCAAATAATACTGAAAACTCGTTTTCTTTGTGATCTATGTCGTTGCGAAATGACACGTGAAACAAAGCAACATACAATGTTCCTTGCGTGACTGCACTGCCATTTAAATGCAGCGCGTTCGCAGTTAACCCCTCTTCCCAATAATACCACTTAAACATGAGGCTGCCTTAGCAAAGTATCCGTCAGCAGCGGAGAAAATCGCTCTACACGATTTTAGTTGCTTGACAAACTACGCAGAGGCTTCTTCCGAGCCAGCGGTCAACGACTTCCATAAGTGACCTCGTGTGCCTTCACAGCGCGATTCGGCCTTCGGCGGCTGTCATCAGTGGACATAATTATGGTGTTTACGTCTCCGTTGCTAACGACTGAGCATTGTCGTGTTTAATTCGCGCTCTTGTAACGCCACAGTAACATGTAACTGTGTGTAAATTGTATGGACTCTGAAGATATCTCAACCAACCGGAAAGATACACTGAAATCTGTATTTGATTCAAAACATGACCTAAGTAGGTTGAAGAAGTTGTGAAACTCTCACTGGATGAGGTTACTCGAATTCATTAACAGATAATTAACAGTAATGTGCACATTATGATGAAATCTACTGAAAGTTGTGGACAAATTACTGAGTCGTGTAGCGGTACTCTCAGTTTCAAGCGCTGCGATGGGGACGTTGGAGACGTACAAGTTTCATATGCAGACCTTGGTATTCGCACCGTTCGAATTTTCAAATTACCTTGCAAAATACCGGCAGAGAGGATCAATGCTACGATGAAAAATAACGGAAAGATTAGTAATATGACACAAAAACGCTCAAATTGTCGTAAAGAATCTAGCCATGATTTGCAGAACAGCATGACAGCATAATATAATACTAACATCTAGTCTACTATCAGATCAGGAAAACATACTGTGAGTACGTAGCTTAATCTAACTCTTTTATAAATAAACCGGCACTAGCCTGACCAAAACTAAAAAACACATGCATTCTGCGGTGCCCTTCGTAATTATCAACGCTCTAGCCTAGTTTACTACTGAAAGACTAAGAACCCTTCTCGCTGTATGACTTTTCTGTGCGAGCACAGGATAGCCACTGAGGACAGCGGACAACCCGACAACCGAAATGCATCCTTTGTCCCTTAGACGAAACGCAAGAGAACAATTCAATCAAGTACGCGCCCTTGCGTACAGTAAATAAAACTAACCGGAGCATCAAAGGTAATACATGCAGCAAGGACGTCGTTCCTTTGAATCACTCAACACACAGAACCAAAATACAAGTTACACTGCTCAACACAGGGCGATGGCCTAAATACTCAACTGCGTGTCCCAGGCACAGTTAATGCCAACACGACGAAACTCTGAAGGCAAATACAGACAGACCATTGCAAGGCGACAACGTAGCCAAATGCGCGCACCTTCATCGAATAAACAGCCAATCAACAAGATTAAAGCAATATTTGATACAACACAGCTAGTGAAATTGATTCTCTCTCCGATAAAACTCTCGCCAACGAAATGTGAGATACCAAACCATGTGACACTTGGAGGGAATAATTCAAGAACAGTTCCGCTTCCAGAAGCATCCTGCATTGTATGTACCTCGTACAGATGTCGTGGCATGTCACTAAACTTGGTACGCGAATGATGCAATTACTGCTACAGCCAAGACTGCCCAAACCGAAAAGGCCTCGATGTACGGCTGACAGTACAAACCATCGAAAAATAAGTATCGAGGCCCAATCCTCCAGATCTCACTATCCCGTTGGGGACAGCAAAGCGAGCCAAACTATTTTCCCTAGGCGTCAGCATGCAGGTACCTACGACAAGAAACAACTTACTGCTGGTGGTAGATTATAACAATCCAGCCGATGATACATTAGTTTGTCAGTTACTAAACAAACGATCGAGCGATTGACGAAAGTTCTCTCAGCACCTCCGTTACAGGCATCTACATCTGCATCTTCATGATTACTGTGTATTTAACAACTTAGTGCCTGACAGAGAACATCAAACCACCTTCAAGCTATTTCTCTACCGTTCCACTCTCGACCAGAGCGCGGGGAAAACGAACACTTAAATCTTTCTCTGCGAGCTCTGATTTGTCTTATTTTATAAGGATGATCATTCCTCCCTATGTAGGTAGTCGCCAACAAAATATTTTCACCTTCTGAAGAGAAAGTGGGGGATTGAAATTTCATGAGAAGATCCTGCTGCAACAAAAATTATTAATTACAGCCACCCCAATTCATGTATCATATCCCTGGCGCTCTCTCCCCTATTTTGCGATAGTAAAAAATGACCTGCCCTTGTTCGAACTTTTTCGATTTCCACTCTGTTGCTGATCCCACACCGCCCAGCTATACTCCAGAAGAGGACATACAAGCGTAGTGTAGTCAATCTGTTTAGTAGACCTGTTGCATGTTCTGCCAATAAATCGTAGTCTTTGATTTACTCTAACCACAATGTTATCTATGTGATGGTGCCATCTTGAGTTATTCGTAATTGTAATCACTGTTTGGGTGAACTTACGGCCTTTACAGGATAATGGAATGCACTCGAATTAAATCAGGTGATGCTGAGGGAATTAGATTAGGAAATGAGACACTTAAAGTAGTAGATGAGTTTTGCTATATGGGGAACAAAATTACTGATGATGGTCGAAGTAGAGAGGATATAAAATGTAGACTGGCAATGGCAAAGAAAGCGTTTCTGAAGAAGAGAAATTTGTTAACATCGATTATAGATTTAAGTGTCAGGAATTCTTTTATGAAAGCATTTGTATGGTGTATAGCCATGAATGAAAGTGAAACATGGTCGATAAATAGTTTAGACGATAAGAGAATAGAAGCTTTCGAAATGTGGCGCTACAGAGGAATGATGAAGATTAGATGGGTAGATCACGTAACTGTTGAGGAGGTACTGAACAGAACTGGGGAGAAGAGGAATTTGTGGTACAAGTTGACTAGAACTAGGGATCCGTTGGTAGGACACGTTCTGAGGCATCAAGTGATCATCAATTTAGTGTTGCGGAGGGTAAAAATCGTAGAGAAGACCAAGGCATGAATACACTAAACAGATTCAGAAGGATGTAGGTTGCAGTAGTTACTCGGAGATGAAGAAGCTTGCTCAGGACAGAGTAGCATGGAGAGCTGCATCAAATCAGTCTTTGGGCTGAAGACCATAACAACAACATTTCTGTGATTTATCGTTGACCGAAATTTAGCGGATTTCATTTAGTGCCCATATGGACGATTTCGCACTTTTCATTATTTAGAGGCAGTTGCCATTTTTCGCACTACACAGATATCTTGTCTAAATCGTTCTGCGATTTGTTTTGACTTCTGATGACCTTATAAGACAGTAAATGGCAGCACCTCCTGCAGACAGTCTAAGACTGCTACTCAGGTTGTCTCCTAAATCGTTTACGTAGATCAAGAACAGCAGATGGCCTATAACACTTCCTTGGGGAACTCAAGACATTTCTTCTGGTATACGCGATGACTTTCCATCAGTTAGTACGAATTGTGACCTTTCTAACAGAAATCAGGTATCCAGTCGCACAACTGAAGCGATAGTCCGTAGCGACGAAATTTGATTAGAAGTAGCTTGTGAGGTACTGTATAAAAAGCCTCCTGGAAATGTAAACGTATGGAATCAATTTGACGTTCCCTGTCAATGGCACCCATTACTTCGTGAGAATAAAGAGCTTGTTGTGTTTCACAGGAGCGATATTTTCTGAATCCGTGTTGACTGTTTGGCAGTAACTCGATTTCTTCGAGGTATAACATTATAATACAGCATATGTTCCAGTACACTACCGCAAATCGACGTTAGCGATATGGATCTTTAGTTTAGTGTATTACTCCTATTTTCTCTCTTGGGTATTCGTGTGACTTATGCAACTTTCCAGTCTTTAGGTAGAGATCTTTCAACAAGTGATCGGTTGTGTATGATCACTAAATGTGGAGCTATTATATTAGCGTACTCTGAGAGGAACATCACTGGTATACCATCACAACCGGAGTCCTCGTTTTTATTAAGTGATTTAAGCTGCTTTACTACACCGAAGATATCTACCACCACGTTGCTCATATTGTCAGTTGTTCTTGGTTCGAATTCTGGGATATTTATCTCGTCTTTTTTGGTGAAGGAATTTCGGAAAACCGTATTTAGTAATCTGCTTTAGTGGCACTGTCATCTGTAACATCAACATTGCTGTCGCGCAGTGAAGATACTGATTGGGTCTTTCCGCTGGTGTGCTTCACATACGACCAGAATCTCTTTGGATTTTCTTCTACATTTCGAGTGGAAGGAATGGAGACTGTCACTTAGGAAGGCCTCAAGTCAATTTTTATCTGTTTTTTTGTTTATTTATTTAATACGTGGCTAAATCAATTATTATCCGCAAAATAGTTATAAAACTTTATTGTAATCAAATAGGAAACTTACAAGAACATCATTTTTCGACATAATCTCCTTGCGTTTCAACGCACTTGGTCCATCGTTGTACAAGCTTCCTGATGCTCTCATAAAAGAAGGTTCTCGGTTGAGCTGCGAGCCAGGAATGCACCGCTTCTTTCACTGCATCGTCGGAGGCAAATCTACAGCACCTTAATGCCTGTTTGAGTGGACCAAACAAGTGATAGTCAGAAGGGGCAAGATGGGGACTATATGTAGGATGATCCAGTACTTCAAATTTTAGTTTCTGGAGCGTTTCAGCAGTGTGGGCAGCAGTATGCGGACGGGCATTGTCGTGCAACAACACAACACCTTTTGACAGCAATCCTCGGCGTTTGCTTCGAATTGCAGGCTTTAGCCTGGCAGTAAACGTCTCACTATAACGTACACTTTTTATTGTTGTGCCCCTTTCCCCATAATGTTCAGTACTGGACCTTGTGCGTCCCAAAAAACCGTAAGGATCAGTTTTCCTGCAGACGGTTGGGTCTTGAACGTATTCTTGCACGGAAAATTTTGATGTTTCCATTGCATACTCTGCCGTTTACTATCCGGCTCGTAATGATGGATCCATGCTTCGTCACCAGTAATGACCCTCTCTAAGAAGTTGTCCCCTTCGTTACCATAGCGATCCAAATGTTTTTTTGCAGATGTCCAAGCGCGTTTGTTTATGCAACTGTGTGGGTTGTTTTGGGACCCATCTTGCACAAACTTTATGAAACCCAAGTCTGTTGTGGATGATTTCGTAGGCAGAACCGTGACTAATTTGCAGACGATGTGTCACTTCGTCAATAGTTAACCGTCTGTCTAAGATTATCATTACACGTGACCGCTCAATGGTTTCTTCATTTGTGGTGGTAAACGGACGTCCGACTCCTTCATCGTGCGTAACACTTGTGCGACCATTTCGGAATTTTTCAATCCATTCGTAGACTCCATTGTGGCAAAACACTGTTCGCGTACTGTACGGAAAGTCTTCGATGAATTTCGGCCCCTGATACGCCTCCCGACCACAAAAAACGGATCACTGAACGTTGCTCTTCTTTGGTGCAAATAGAGGAGCAGCCATGATTAACAACAAGGCAGCGATAACGAAACTAACCTAGCAGCTTGAAAATTACGAAGATATAACAAAAAATAAGCAAAGCATGCGTTATCAACGTAAAACGACAGTACTACCAAAATAAGCAAAAATACAACTAAATTGCGGATAGGAATTGACTTACCCTCGTATATGTACTTGGAGTTTATTTTTAGTGGCTTTGGGAGCTACAGTATTCAGTCTCCTTACAACAACTTTGTGGTCACTATTTCCTGCATCCATCCACATGTCCCCATTTGTGCAGTGTAATTTGTTGCTAGGAGGTCAAATATGTGTTCTCAACCATTCACACTTCGAGTGGGCTCCTGAACTAATTGCTAAAGTTAATTTTCTGAGAACGCATTCAGAACGATTTCGGACGACCTTTAAGCGTACCTCCACCTTTAAACATGCATTTTCGCCAATATACACAACCTAGAGTGAAGAAACTGCCAACTATAACTACACTCCTGGAAATGGAAAAAAGAACACATTGACACCGGTGTGTCAGACCCACCATACTTGCTCCGGACACTGCGAGAGGGCTGTACAAGCAATGATCACACGCACGGCACAGCGGACACACCAGGAACCGCGGTGTTGGCCGTCGAATGGCGCTAGCTGCGCAGCATTTGTGCACCGCCGCCGTCAGTGTCAGCCAGTTTGCCGTGGCATACGGAGCTCCATCGCAGTCTTTAACACTGGTAGCATGCCGCGACAGCGTGGACGTGAACCGTATGTGCAGTTGACGGACTTTGAGCGAGGGCGTATAGTGGGCATGCGGGAGGCCGGGTGGACGTACCGCCGAATTGCTCAACACGTGGGGCGTCAGGTCTCCACAGTACATCGATGTTGTCGCCAGTGGTCGGCGGAAGGTGCACGTGCCCGTCGACCTGGGACCGGACCGCAGCGACGCACGGATGCACGCCAAGACCGTAGGATCCTACGCAGTGCCGTAGGGGGCCGCACCGCCAGTTCCCAGCAAATTAGGGACACTGTTGCTCCTGGGGTATCGGCGAGGACCATTCGCAACCGTCTCCATGAAGCTGGGCTACGGTCCCGCACACCGTTAGGCCGTCTTCCGCTCACGCCCCAACATCGTGCAGCCCGCCTCCAGTGGTGTCGCGACAGGCGTGAATGGAGGGACGAATGGAGACGTGTCGTCTTCAGCGATGAGAGTCGCTTCTGCCTTGGTGCCAATGATGGTCGTATGCGTGTTTGGCGCCGTGCAGGTGAGCGCCACAATCAGGACTGCATATGACCGAGGCACACAGGGCCAACACCCGGCATCATGGTGTGGGGAGCGATCTCCTACACTGGCCGTACACCACTGGTGATCGTCGAGGGGACACTGAATAGTGCACGGTACATCCAAACCGTCATCGAACCCATCGTTCTACCATTCCTAGACCGGCAAGGGAACTTGCTGTTCCAACAGGACAATGCACATCCGCATGTATTCCGTGCCACCCAACGTGCTCTAGAAGGTGTAAGTCAACTACCCTGGCCAGCAAGATCTCCGGATCTGTCCCCCATCGAGCATGTTTGGGACTGGATGAAGCGTCGTCTCACGCGGTCTGCACGTCCAGCACGAACGCTGGTCCAACTGAGGCGCCAGGTGGAAATAGCATGGCAAGCCGTTCCACAGGACTACATCCAGCATCTCTACGATCGTCTCCATGGGAGAATAGCAGCCTGCATTGCTGCGAAAGGTGGATATACACTGTACTAGTGCCGATATTGTGCATGCTCTGTTGCCCGTGTCTATGTGCCTGTGGTTCTGTCAGTGTGATCATGTGATGTATCTGACCCCAGGAATGTGTCAATAAAGTTTCTCCTTCCTGGGACAATGAATTCGCGGTGTTCTTATTTCAATTTCCAGGAGTGTATATTGGAGTGGGACCTATTCGAAATGAGACTCAAGTTTTCTGTGAACTGTTCAGCGCCTGTATCATCTGGGACGGCGGCCAGTAAAAGGAACCAATTATCAATTTATTTCGGTTGTCAAGTATAACCTCTATGCTTACTAACTCACAGGAACTATCTGCTTCGATTTCACTACAAGGGAAACTGCTTCCAACAGCCATAAAGACTCCACCACCAACTGTATTTAGTCAGTCCTTTCTGAACAATGGTTAGGTCCACTGTAAAAATTTCGGCTGACATTACTTCCGGCTTTAACCAGCTTTCTATAGCTATAACGATTTGACCTTCAGTACTTTCTATTAGCGTCTGGAACTCTGGTTCTTTTCCAACACAACTCTGACAGTACACAACTACAATATTGATTGTTCACATGTCTACATTCTTCCTGTGTTCGTCCTCCACCCTTTGAAACAGACGCTCTTTCTGCACTTTCTCGAGACCCTCTAACCTAAAGAACCACCTAGTCCTCTCGGCACAGCTCTACTACCCGTATACCCGCTTCCTGTGTGTAGTGGACCTATTAAGTGTATCCCAGAAACCGACCAACCATTGCGCAAGTCGAGGAATCTGCAGCCTACACAGTCACAAAACCCTTTGAGCTTCTGGCAGTCTTTACTACTTCAGCTAGCCGCCTGAAACCAGAGGGAATCTCTTCCAGTCCAAAGTGACACATATCGTTATTTTCCGACATGGTCCATCGCCTGCAATTGGGTGCACACTGTGCTCTTCACGACATCCAGAAACACTCTTTCAACGTCTGGAAAGACTCTGCGCGGTAAACGCATAGAGTGCACACTGGATTCCTTCCCCTCCTTGGTAGCCACATCCCTAAGGAGGCCCTTTGCGTGTCTAATGTTGAAGCTTCTAGCTATTGGAGAACGCACCCTCTGTGAAGATCCAGACTTCCTCTGGAAGCAGGCAAGCTACTACATGTCGCTCAAGGACTTCGTCAGTCACAGATAGTGCCTGAAGAATGTTGGTCCGATGAACTGGGTGACCCTCCGATCCACACCCTAAAAACCCTTTCGCTTCCTGCCTCTCCTTGGAACAACCTCCCACTCGACCATGGGTCAACTTCAGGCCAGGTAGTATCTAGGGCAGCAAGAGTAGTGGATCGATTGGGGGATGTGTGGGATATGCTGGGCCCCTGGAGTTCCACTTCCGGCCTCCCATAGTAACGCCCTTCGAAAACAGTCTTAAGCTGTGTAACCGAAGCCGACACTGCCTGAAGGTGTGCGCAAAGGGTCTCCAACTTAGCTTGCATCTGAACACAGCAACCACAGTCCCCATCCACACCAACGCTAGACTGTGCCTGGTAAGCACACAGACATGCAAGAAATTAAACTAGTATATGTCCAGATAACTGAAAATAAGTCGCTCCTGCTTGAAGGTCGTAAATATAATTCGCAAATAAACGTTGTAGTTATCTTATCTGCAGCAGCAACGGAAAGTGGACTCTCTGGATGACAGTCCAGCCAACAGTGAACCGATGTAAGCAAAACAAACAAAGCCTGTATTGTAAGGGGGTCGATACAATTTCCGATACAGTCTCGGATACTTTACACTGCACTGCTATTAAAACGAAAGACTGTGCCTAGTAAGCACTCAAACATGCAAAAAACAAGGAGAATAATAAACAAAACGCAACTGCACTCGCCTGTCACCATAATCTCTACACGAGGTACACGAGAGAGATAGGACGTGGCGCGTACGTCACGGCTTGTCACACTGCAGGACTTACGAGTGCCAGCAACCATCTCCGACAGAGAGCAAGTAACTATTTCAGACGAGTTTAATAATTCTTGGCTACACTTTTAAATGCAAGCAAGCTCTCGATAGCACACGACAAGTTAAGACTCTTAGCGGGTACCTTTTCAACTGCGTTATTATTTCCCGTGCGCCCTGCTAGGAGCCAAGCTTTCGCGAAGTGTGGTGGACAACCCGACTAGTGTGACGTCACAAATTCGTTGTGGGTCCGTATTTCTCGAGGGCCCCGCCTCCGCATTTATGACGTATATGACTGCAGACCTCAGCAATAACACAAGGGAAAACAATAACATAATAGCTACAGGCGGCCCCAAACTGCTGGCTAATTCCGCACTGCTCGCTGTCACAAGCCAGAAGGCCCTGTCTCTGGACGCTGCACGCCTCAGGTCGAAACAACAGTCACAAGAGAGTGCCGTACGCGGCAGGTGGCGAGATTTCAAAATCATGGCAGGTCAGGATCACTCGGCACAGAGATGAAACAGAATGTTTCAAGGAGTCCATTACTTGGTCTCAGATGACAGGTGCATTTGTAAGCGATAACGGTGAGCTTGGTGCACAATACGGCGATGCTCCCTCTGGTGGTCGACCGACCCTTGACGATGAATGTGCCTGCGCTCACGTTCTCATGCAGTCCAACATGCCTCTCAAATTTGGATGTTGGACGATCTGACCAGCCTGCGAAATGAAAACCCACAACTCTGTCAGTTGCTGAAAACGCTGTCTCACAACAATACGCGGTATCTCCGTGTCCTTCACAGAGATAATTCATCTGACGCTTTTTCTACCCGCTACACAGAATTCTAACTAATCATTTAGATTCCCGCTGATGATGTGTACGTGTACGAAGTTACACTGGTATCCGATTACGTTTTCCTGATTGATTGGTTTAAGAGGAGGGGGAAGGGGACCAAACTGCGTGGTCATCGGTCCTGGATGCTTGAGTTTTTTGTTGGGCAGTAGACACATAACATACAAAATCCTGTCAATGATCATTCCCGAAAAACTTAAACCTTACGCAGAAAACAATATTCAAGATTACCAGGCTGGGTTTTGAACAAACCGTTCCATAGCTGATAATTTGTTTACTGTACGACAGATCTTTGAGAAATACTGGGAATTTAACAAAACAACCACAGTCTCTTCATTGACGTCCAGACAGCCTATGATAGCATCCACAGAAGTAGCCTCTACAACACATTACGAGAATTTAGTATACCCAGTAAGATCATTAGGATGATACAACTGTGCAGGGATAGCTCCCAGGCAGCAGTGAAGTTCAGAAGATCCATATCGCCCACCTTTCTAATTAAAACAGGCTTAGAAGGAGACGCCCTTTCATGTGTCCTCTTCAACTTTGCATTAGAGAAAGTGGTTCGGGAGAGTAATTTAATCTATGCAATGACCTCCGATGCGAACACAGGGAACTAAAACTCCTGACTTATGCAGATGATATAGTGTTGCTAAGTGAAACTGAAGAAGAACTGAAAGAATGTACAGATCTCTCAGGCACAGTGCCAGCAAAATGGAGCTTTTGATTAACCAAGAGAAAACAATATATGGAAATAGGTCGAATCATAAACCCAAATCCTTAGTATGAAATTGACCAACATTATAAATTCAGAAAAGTTCTTCAGTTTAAGTACGTTGGATCACGCTTCAACAGTAAAAATATCATAACAATGGATATAAACGGAAGAATAGCTTCAGGGTCAAGATGTCTGTACTCACTAAAAAGTAAATCCTTGTCAGTCACCACACAGATGAAGATATACAACACTATCATCTGCCCCATAGTAGTGTACAGTTCAGAAAGCTGGACGCTTACAGAGAATGAAAAAGAAAATCTGAATGTTTTCGAAAGAAAAGTAATGAGAAAAATCTGGGGACCTGTGCTGGAGAATGGCGTGTGGAGAATTCGAAAGAACAATGAAATTTATCAGTTAATGAAGCAACCCACTATTATCTAGAAATTAAAATGTAGAAGACTGCAATGGGCTGGACATGTGGCCAGAATGGAAAACAACAGAATCACCAAGAAAGCATTTGAAGGAGCTCGCTAGGCAACAAGACCATTGGGCCGACCTAGTACAAGGTTGAAAGATGACATAGAGAAGGACATGGCATCATTAGGAATTTCTGCAGAGCGGAGAGAGTCTGCGAGAGATAGAAGGCGGTGGAAGCAGATCGCTGATGCAGCGCGTGGTCTACAGGGCCTGTGATCGCTGAGAAGACGAAGAAGAAGAAGAAGTGTACTTTTGTGAGTCACTATGTGACTTGGCTTCTATGATACTGACCATATCTGGAATGAGCTCACGAAGGATTTCACTTGATTGTGGGCTACTGTTCATTGGACATGAACAACTCTCACTTCCCAAGCACTCTGCCGCCCGCAAATGAAAGCTGCGCATTGCGAGGATAGTTCTTGAACACAGCCAGTCAGTGTAAACTTTTCAACAAGTAGCAACCAGTGAATTCTTAAGAAGCAGCGATTTTGCTAGAATACGATAAGTGCAACATGATAAACCGTAATCGTTGCCATCTCACAAGAACGCTGATACGTTTGAAGTGGCTTGCCTTGGATCTTTCCGTATTATCTTTCTCAGAGTATTAGCTAATCGTAAGACCTTGCACGTATTTCAGTTAATCAGAGAGATATCGTACGCCTACACCAAGTAACAATACGCACGTCTCATCGCTCGATATAGTGCAAGAATGATCGTAGAAAAGAAACTAGCGCTCCAAGAAACATGTTAACGTAAGAGATATGTCAAGGAAACAAAATGTATTTGGCCTCTTCTGACTTGATAGGCTTTTCATTATATTACTAAAAAAACTGGTGTTACTGTTTGACGGTGCATTTAAATTGATGTTGTTAGTGACAAGAATATGCTGGTGCCTAGTAAGTTGTGAAAGGAAATTATGACCTTTATGGTTGTGAAGATATTGAGAGAAAGCCCTTTAAGGTGATGGTGGAAATGGGATAGTAAATATGGATAAAAATGGTATGAAGCTGGACATTGTAATAGTTCCACCTTGGCTGTAGTTCAAGCACGTATCTACTTTATTCAGTTTCGCACAATTGGCCAATTTAGGCGTTACAGATCATTCTCAAGTGCTAAAGATGTCGGCATGTCGTATTGTATCCTACTACTTAGCGGCGAGTAGTCGGATTTTTAATGACATGTTGGCATCTAAAGCACTTGAGAATGGCCTGTAAGGTCCAGACGGAACAGTCGTGAGAAACTAAGTAAAGTAAATACGTTTTAAACAACAGCCTGCAAGAACCCCACGCTTGTACTTAACCTCCAGAAATTTCTCAGTTTAGCGAGTGAGTCCATAGAGGATAGCGTTAGAGGCGTACAATATGACTGGCCGTGTTTTTCCATCCAAGTTTTGTGACGATTAAGACAATTCGTCCTGGGACTATCTTAGTGAGTCGTCCTACGACTCTTTCTACCTGTCTTTGCTGAGAAACTCTCGAAGTTTGTGTCCCTCACAGAAGTAGTATCAGCACCGTCGGGTTCTCTGTAAAGTGCAATTCTACTTCCTGTGATTCTATGTGATGCCGCGGAAAGCTATATTATTCCAATGGCGGCGCTGTATCGTCCACACGCTCCTTCAGCCAGCATGGGAATTGAATGTGTGTATTCTGCAGCACCGCTTCACTCACTCAGTGCCACAAGATATCTGCAGACGCGATACAAAATTGAACAGAGGGTTGAACCCTTACAAGCCGAAGTGGAACCATTACAATGTCTTTCAACAAATTTACGGCAGTGGTAGCCGACAAGAAGAAAATGTTGGTATGTATTGATTCGATTCGAACACAACTGAGTGTAGATAGCCGTTGATATTCCCAGGATGTAGAAGAACAGGTACTGACGGAAGTAGAGCTGTGAGGGTGGATGGATGGTGACTTGTATTTGGATGACTCAGTCGCTGACCACTTGCCTGTGACAGGCAAAGGTCCCTGGTCTGAATCCTGGTCCAACACATAATTTCAATCTGCAAGGGAGTTTGAAACTATTGGTGTGTTCTTAGTAGGTCGATGAACTTCTGATCAAGGTTGACAGAGAAGACGGCGAGAATAGACAGCGATGCTTTTAGGGTATCAGCCTGTCAATGATGGTGGTGATGGTTAGGCTATTGTGAAGGCGGCAGATCATGAGTTGGCGGCAGTGACACGGATGTGTCACAGATCGATGGCAGAGGAATGGAAAAGCACATGTGATGAGGGTAACAGCTAAATAGAGCACATACAATGTTGATCTTAGTGACCGCCAATCATGATAGAGGCACACAGTTGATTGTGAAGATAATGACAAACCTGGAGCTCCACTGCCGATAATACTAATGCACGACAAAAAATTCAAATGGCTCCAAGCACTATGGGACTTAATACCAGAGGTCATCAGTCCCCTAGACTTAGAACTAGTTAAACCTAACTAACTTAAGGACATCACACACATCCATGTCCGAGGCAGGATTCGAACCTACGACCGTAGCAGCAGCACGGTTCCGGACTGAAGCTCCTAGAACCACTCGGCCACAGCGGCCGGCTAATGAACTACATATAAGGAAGTTTCTCACAGACTCAGGGAGTGGCTGTGAGAATGGCTTATATCTCTCACTCCATGCGGTTACTGAAGGATTGAAACCTTCAGTCGCGTGATGCAAGCGCCACTGTTCCATTCTGGATTGGTCTTAAGAGTGCTCCATTGCAGCGAATTGAGTGTAAGCTTGTCCAGCGGTGACCTGAAGACAAGATCGACATCCACACCTTAAATTTTCCACATTAAGTCGGAACAGTTAAACACGTTCGGGATATTACAGAAGAGAGAAGTGATCACAGAAGGTGACCCATTGGACATTACTCTGCAACTCAATGACTGAAAGCGATACTGAAAAAGTTGCCTCCATCACAACATGTAACTGTGCATTAAAGACACTCGACTTTCATGATTCACAGTAATATGAGCCAAAGCGTGATGCTGAAGAGCAACTTACACGTGCGGCGACCTACTGCATTCGTAACGGCAGTATCATAATGTACCAATAGATTACTAACCTGAGGGGCACTATAATGGCGTAGCGGCTACTGGGCCGGGGGCGCCCAACACATACAATGACCACAGACATGGCGAAATGAATCCTTGAATCCAGTCTGGCCGACGCCCGCAAATAACAGCCCAGATCGCACCGTTTGGAGTGTACCCAACCAGCTTCTCACAAAGTTGGTTGCAATGGATGTAATAGCGAGCAGTGTTGCTGCCCAGGCAGGACTTCAGACAAGCGCTTGAGCTGCACTGAGATGGACATTTAAATGCCTAAGAATAGTGTCAATACCGTCACTAGTGATGCCCTGTCAAACATCCTGTACATATTCAGCTTCAACGTAATACCAGCAACTTCACCTCGATATTTGATTGAGGATGCAATGAAAGTGTGACAATAAGTGCTCACAAAAATGCTGTGTCTGTGCTATTACGGCTGAGGAACAAGGAGAGCCTGGTCTGACAGAGCGGACTGCCAACTACCGAGCTCACGCTGCACACCTCATAGAGAAATATCGCGCTTAGCCCACGACATTTACATACAGTCCCGAGATCAGGAACTGTGCGCCACCACTTATTCCAGGCTTGTCTTCCAAATTCTGGTCGGTAAAATATCATCCAACTCCGAATTACATAAGCACAGTGTGTTAGTGACCACAACTACACACATCAAAAAAAGTTTTACAGCACCTCGGTTCCAAGAGTTCCGGAACCTGTACAGAAAATTGGAACAGAGATCAATATAAACAATCATTTACGCCCTTTTTATTGCTCGTGAAAACCACACATTGCATGTTGTACCACCATACAGCGAGACCTTCAGAGGTGGTGGCCCAAACTGCTGTACACACCGGTACCTCTAATACCCAGAAGAACGTCCTCTTGCACTGATGCGTGCCTGTATTCGTCGTGGCATACTACCCACAAGTCCATCAAGGCACTGTTGGTCCAAATTTTCCCACTCCTCAACGGCGATTCGGGGTAGATCTCTCAGAGTGGTTGGTTGGTTCACGTCGTCCATAAACAGCCCTTTTCAATCTATCCAAGTTATGTTCCATAGAGTTCATGTCTGGAGAACATGCTGGCCACTCTAGTCCAGCGATGTCGTTATCCTGAAGGAAGTTATTCACAAGATGTGCACGATGGGAGCGCGAATTGTCGTCCATGAAGACGAATGCCTGGCCAATATGCTGCGGTCGGAGGATGGCATTCGCGACGTGCAGCCGCTACGGCGCCTTCCATGACCACTAGCGGTCTACGTCGGCCCCACACAATGCCATCCCAAAACAACAGGGAACCTCCACCTTGCTGCACACGTTGGACAGTGTCTCTAAGGCGTTCAGATTGACCAGGTTGCCTCCAAACACGTCTGCGACGATTGTCTGGTTGGAGGCATATGTGACACCCATCGGTGAAAGGAACGTGATGCCAACCCTGAGCGGTTCATTCGGCATGTTGTTGGTCCCATCTGTATCGCCCTGCATGGTGTCGTGGTAGCAAAGATGGACCTCGCCATGGGCGTCGGAAGTGAAGTTGCGCTTCATGTAGCCTATCGCGTACAGTTTGAGTCCTGTGTCTGCACGAAAAGCATTAATCAACATGGTGGCGTTGCTGTCAGGGGTCCTCCGAACCATAATCCCTAGGTAGCGGTTATCCACTGCAGTAGTAGCCCTTGGGTGGTCTGAGCGAGACATGTCATGGGCAGTCCCTGTCTCTCTGTATCTCCTCCATGTCCAAACAACATCGCTTTGTTTCACTCCGAGATGCCTGGACATTTCCATTGTTGGGAGCCATTCCTGGCACAAAGTAATAATGTGGACGCGATTGAACAGCGGTATTGACCGTCTAGGCATGGTTGAACTACAGACAACACGAGCCGTGTACCTCCTTCTTGGTGCAATGACTGGAACTGATCGGCTGTCGGACCCCCTCCGTCTAATATGCGCTGCTCTTTGGGCGAGTTTAGTGACCACTGTGAACGGTCCAAGGGACTATGGATTTCATACAATATCCACACTCAAAGTCTATCTTCAGGAGTTCTGGGAACCGCGGTGATGCATAACTTTTTTTGATGTATGCATGTTCACAGACTCGGCGACGTACGAGTATGTCCTTGTTTCTCGACAGAAATTAGAGACGTTTAAAAATGCACGTATGTAATCCGGAACAAATTAAAAGGAATTTATAGTGAGACTGTTGGGATATTTGTAACTGTTTTTTATGTTGAATTTGCTGTTGTTTACGTATACTATTGCTTATCTATTCTTAAACTTTCGTTTATGTCTGTTTTGTAAGGTGAACTTGAACAGCGCGAGTGTTGGGTTTACGTAAACGCTATTTGATAAAAAGAGTGTTCAAATCTATATGAAACTGTGTAACTGTACTGCAATTAACTTTAACGAAAACTAATCAGAAAACGAAAAAAATTATTCCAAAGAAGCTGTCTCGCGGAAATCTATATTGTACATTGCAGTAAGTAGTGCTATAATCGTGACGTCACAGAACTTGTCCTGCAATTCCAAAAAGTTTGAACGAATATCTATCCAAAACGTCCTGTAAAAATTGCCCCCAAATTTAAGTGCCAAAACTGACTAAACAAAATTCCGAACTGTAAATGGCACACTTCAGGACACATAACCACATAACACTGCACTGTAAGAATAAGAATGACTGACAAAGATGTGAGATCTGAAATGAACTTTGAAATGAAAAGCCTGGCTGTGAATGATTTTGCTGTGTCCTGACTGTGGCGTTGAACTCCCGTAACAAACTCTTGTGACTTACCTTGAGCCAACGGAAACTCGTTACTGCTGGAAAGTGATGAATGTTAACAAACATTAACAAGGTTTCGTGGAACTCCTGATTCCTTGGCAATTACAACAAGCTTTACAAAATTCATTTCTCATAAAAATATACAATTATGCCTTATAAATAGTTACTGAAATGGTAAAGGAGCGGTGAATACAAACCTCTAAGTGCAAACAACATGATCATATAATTATGCTTATTCTCGTCTAGACAGTCAGACTAATTGAACTGAACTAAAAAAGAAAAATCATGCTAAAAACTCGCCTCTGTCAACGCTCTTCATAAATTACGCGTGAGCAAGCAATGCAGCGACATTACATGAATATCTTCACACTTCTCAAATCAATTGTTACAAAAACATATTTCCAAAAGGCGTCATCCTCTGAATTTGCATCTCTGTGTTTTGGTAGTCACTTCCAGACCGACTGAGCGATGTGGCGCAGTGGTTCGCACAATGGATTGCATTCAGGAGGACGACGGTTCAAACCCGCAACCAGTCATCCTGATTTAGATTTTCTGTGACTTCCATAAATCACTTCAGGAAAATGCTACGATGGATATCTTGAAAAGGCCCAGCCGACTTCCTTCCCCAACCTTCCCTAATCGATGGGACCGATGACATCACTGTTTGGTCCCCTTCTCCCAGATCAATCAACCAACCAACCAACCAACTTCCAGATGCTCAGCAGGATGACCAACAGCCGACTCTCTCACTTACTTCTCAATGAATGCTCCACTGGCTACGACAATGATACTGACAACCAAAGATCACCCTGCTTGTATTCAGAACCTCTGCGGCTGACGTATCGGCTATTCAATACTTTTGTTTGAAATGTATCCAGTGTACAGATATCAAGTGTGATACATCGAACAAAAAGAATGCCCACATAACTTCCACTGAACACAAAAAAAGCTAGAAACTAAGCATGTTGAAGAAGAAAGAGTATAATGACGTCTTGTACAAAATCTAGAAGCTAATGCAGTGTATGCATTTGGCTGAGAAATATTGATGAAGGAAAAACGATGGGATTTTTTTCGCGGTTACCGCGCTGGTACATTTTCCCCGGTTCCGCTCGCCATCTTTCCCGTGGACGCGTATTTTCGGGATTCCACGTTGCGCCACCAGAGACAGTTTCTTCCTTGTGTGCGACGTGCGGTTGATCCGTCTCTCAGCAGGTCTGACGTAAGGGAATCTTCCAGAAGTACACTTCGTCGAACCCTGAGTTCACGTGCTTTTCCTGTCTGCGTTTAGGCGGACATTATGAAGTGTACAGTGTAAAGTTGTCTCCTCGACTGTTCTTTCTGCAGCAGAGAGACCGAGAGGGCTGGTGCATCAGAGTTCCTCCGCCTAGTGGGAAGAAAAATTAGGTTTCTCAAGTGCAGAGCGTGAAGTGCCTGTATGTGATACAGTTCACGTGACTATTGGCTTCCCCTACTTTTTTAAACTGCTTTGCCGGTTTTCAGTGCCCTACCCGCTACATTTAATTTGTAATCCTCAGTATTTAATCCTTAAGATACCTCAACAACTATAATGACTGAACTGACATCTTAGAATAAACATGAAAAAATCCGTTTTTGCTTGAAAACTAAGCCATATTCAACTGCGGAACTTACGCTAATATCCTGTTTATTTTCTCAAGGTTATTGTTGAAACAAACTGCAGAAAATTCCAACTGTCGTCTAAGCTGCTGTCGGTGAGACATCCCGTTATTTAGCTCTGTTTCAAATAATTTTCAACATAGCTCAGAAGTGGATAACAATGCAATTTTAACTCGTTTTCTTGTCTGGTGTGTGGCGGAGAGTACTTTGTTTGCCACTATCAATTCTTGATGAGTTAGAAACCTGAAACTTTAAAAATAGCTCAGAACTCGATTATACTGCAATATTAACCAGCTTTGGTGTCTTGCGTCTGGTGGAGGGTACTTTGCGTATCACTGTTATTCCCTCCTTTTCCTGCTCCACTCGCGAATGTTTCGTGGTAAGAATGGTTGCTCATTTTTATCTTCGAGGTCTTTTCACGAGACTATCGTTGGATGAAGCAATGTATTGGTTGACTCAGGTGAAGAGAAACTGAAATTTACGACATGCACTGCTGTAATGTTGTCAAACTGTGTGAAATCGATTGAAAAATGTGTCACACGCAAGACTAAAAAGCAGAAAAATAACAATTCAAAAAAGAAACTTTATTAAAATAACACGTTTTTAAAACGAACTAAGAAAATTAAATAATTTCTCCTACCTTCGTACAGATTCCTAACGCTATACGGATAGTCCTGTGCTTGTGAATTATTAATAGCTATGAAAATACTTGTGGAATTTAAAACGAAAAACGTGGGGCACGTGCAATGCATAACTGATGCAAAAGTAGTTCACCACCTTAATCTCATCTACTGCATGCGCTCCACATTTTTCGTAATATATTCCATAAGTATTTTCAAATCTATTAAAAATTCACAAGTACAAATTTTCGTGTCTCTCTGTATGGGGTTAGGAATCAATATGGGGCAAGAATACATTATTTTACACCTTTCAGTACTTTCTAAAAACGTTTTGTATTAATAACCTTTTTGTTTCAATAACTCGTTATTTCAATTATGTTACAACTTTGATACAGTCAGTAGATTTAGACTTTGCGAAGTCAACACTGTGGTAAGCCGAGTTACCACGCTTGATGGATCACTCCAAGACTTCACTCTATATTTCAGAGGCAGCAGTAGGGTAATCGCAGTATATTGTGTAACGAGCTTTTGCAACTGTCAGCACAGTGTTATAGGTCTTTAAAGGCAATATGCTTTCAATTTATGGCAAGCATGGGGAAAGGAATCGGCCTTGTTCTTGAAGAATCCCAGCATTTGTCCTAAGTGATAATTGTGATACAAAGCGGAACCTAACTTTGCATTCTGCATGGGGACGTTATATTTTATTATTATTGAACTGTACGTCTGTACCAACGGCACGAGCTCATAAGTTAGGTCATAAATTAACAGAATTTTTTGAAAGTACGCAAAAATAGAACAAGGGCAATCAAAACGTAACGTGACAGAAAGCAACAGCAACAACAACAACAGTAACAGCAGCAACAACAACAACAACAGCAACAATAATACTGCTACTACTAATAACAATAATAATAACAACCCCGAAAGCAGCCAACAACGGAATGGGATAAATGTGAGACGGAAAGCAAAAAGGAACCTTTTGTCCGAGATGCAAAACTGTCAGTGAAAGCAAAAACGTTCTGTAATGTCCAAAATGACCATTTTCTTTTTTGTGTTATGATAAATTACTTCATTTTGTACATGCGCGTATCGATTTGAAAGTTGTTTGAATCCAACAGGAGTCAGTAAGAGCGTTAAAAGCAACCGATGTCAGTCTTCTGAAAATGGACGCCTTGTTGTTATGGGGCAATAGCACTGACTTGAAAAGAGGTCCTTTCTCTAAATCTCTCTGTGCAAGAAATGCTCCAGAAAACAGTATTTCCTAAATTTTAGAGTATTTAACGAGCTCAGAGTAGATTTACACAAAAGAAGGACATTTTGTGATTACAATAAAGTAAGAGAAGACAAGCGGCCCTTTTCTATATTAGACCTATAAATTTCTACAAATGTGGCCAATTCACAGTTGGCCGCAAAATAGAATAAAAGTATCAATACTTTGCCAAAAGAAAACAGCAGAGAATTCACTAATTTCTCTCAGTTTGGGGACAATTTCGTTGGTTTAAAATTTAAATACACTGCAGTGGGCTATAGGTCTGAGGGGTTAGCAACATAACACGTAGACTGAAAAAAAAATCTCTGTGCCGTATGGCAAACAACATTTTAAGGGTAATAATATACAAATTTGTTTCTTAAATACGAGTATGTCCAACTAAACAATGATAAAAGGTGAAACTTTAAAATACATTAGCCCAATATACTTATTCTCAATCACAAACATTCAACCTGTCATAAATCATTCAAATTTACAGGTAATAGTCCGTATTCTTTCGTTCTTCAGAATTTAATGCTGAACATAAAAGTTACTGTAGTACAAAATCCAAACTTTTTAACGAGACTTTAGTTTTCGCTTTCCGTCTGACATGCAGTGTTTCCACGATGATGTACGAACTCTGATGGATGACGGTGAAGGGAAAATAAATAAAACTGAGACATGGAAGTCTGTTCCCAAAACGACGGAGTTGAGAGTTACAAGCGAAAAAGACAACATTTCATATTTGCTACTCGTCTGTTGACAATCACGAGAACAAAGAAATTTGATATTTGTGTTATAAACTCAGATCACAATGTAGTAGTGATGAAGAGTAGGGTGAAGTTCAAGAGATTAGTCAGGAGGAATCAATACGCAAAGTAGTGGGAGACAGAAGTACTAAAGAATGACGCTTGAAGTTCTCTAAGGCTGTACACACAGCAGTAAGGAATAGCTCATTAGACAGTACAATTTAAGAGGAATGGACATATCTAAGAAAGGCAATCACGAAAGTTGGAACGAAAAACGTAGGTATGGTACAAAGAGGTAACTGCGAAGAAACCACGGGTAACAGAAGAAATACTTCAGTTGATCGATGGAATACGGATATACAAAAACGTTCAGGGAAATTCAGGAATACGGAGATACAAGTCGCTAAGGAATGAAGTAAATACGAAGTGCAGGGAAACTAAGGCGAATTGGCCGCATGAAATACGTGAAGAAATCGAATAAGATTTGATTATTGGAAGGACTCACTCTGCATGCAGGAAAGACAAAACAGCCTTCGGTGACATTAAAAGCAAGGGTGGGAACATTAAGAGTGCAATGGGAATTCCACTGTTAAATGCAGAGGAGAGAGCGGATAGGTGGAAAAAGTACATTGAAGGACTCTATATAAGAGTGAATATTTGTCTGGTGTGATAGAAGAAGAAACAGGAGCCGATTTAGAAGAGATAGGATATCCAGTATTAGAATCAGGATTTACGAAAGCTTTGGAGGACTTAAGATCAAATAAGGCAGAAGCGATAGATAACATTCCATCAGAATTTTTAAAATCACTGGGGAAATGGCAACAAAACGACTGTTCACGTTGGCATGCAGAATGTATGAGTCTGGCGACATACCCTCTGACGTTCGGAAAAATATCATCCACACAATTCCGAAGGCTGCAAGATCTGACAAGTATCGCACAATAGATGTTTAACAGCTAGCATCCAAGTTGCTGACAAGAATAATCTACAGAAGGGTGGAAAAGAAAATTGAGGATGTGTTAGATAAGGATCACTTTGACCTTTGACCTTTGAAAGTTAAAGGCACCAGAGAGGCAATTCTGACGCTGCGGTTGTTAACGGAAGCAAGGCTAAAGAAAAACATACACTTTCATAGGATTTGTCGACCTGGAAAAAGTGTTCGACAATGTAAAATGATGAAAGGTGTTCGAAATTCTATGGAAAATAGGGGTCAGCTATATGAAGAGACGGGTAATATACAATATGTACAAGATCCAAGAGGGAATAATAGGAGCAAGCGATCAAGAACGAAGTACACGTATTAAAAAGGGTGTAAGACAGGAGTGTAGTCCTTCCCCCCTAATGTTCAGTCTGTACATCGAAGAATCAATGATGGAAATAAAAGAAAGTTTCAGGAGTGGAATTAAAACTAAAGAGGAAAGGATACCAATGATTCGATTCACCGTTGACGCTGCTATCCTGAGCGTCAGTGAAGAAGAATTACATGATATGCTGAATGAAATGAGCAATCTAATTAGTACAGAATATGGAGTGCGAGTAACTCGAAAGAAGACGAAAGTAATGAGAAGTAGCCGAAAGGAGAACAGCGAAAAAGTTAACATCAGGACTGATGGTCACGAAGTAGATGAAGTTAAGGAATTCTGCTACCTAGGCAGCAAAGTAACCAATGATGGACGGAGCTAGGAGGACATCCGAAGCAGACTATCACTAGCAAAAAGTGCATTCCTGGCCAAGAGAAGTCTACTAATATCAAACATAGGCCTTAATTTGAGGAAGAAATTTCTGAGAATGTACTATTGAAGCACAACATTGTATGGTAGTGAAACATGGACTGTGGGGAAACCGAAATCATCGAATCATGTGAGTGTGGTGCTACAGACGACTGTTGATAATTACGTGGATTTATAAGGTGAGGGATGAGGAGGTTCTGAGCGGAATCGGTGAGGAAAGGAATATGTGGAAAACACTGACAAGCAGAAGTGACAGGATGATTGGACATCTATTAAGACATAAGGGAATGACTTCCATGGTACCAGAGGGAGTTGTAGAGGGCAAAATGTGTAGAGGAAGACAGAGACTGGAATACATCCAGCAAATAATTAAGGACCTTGGTTGCAAGTGCTATTCTGAGATCAAGACGTTGGCACAGGAGAGGAATTTGTGGCGGGGCGTATCAAGCCAGTCAGAGGACTAATGACCCAAAAAAAATGTTTGCAGAACTTACAGAAGGTGCTCTATTCATGACGTGTTAAGTGGCAGGTACGGTACATTTTTCGTACAGGGCGATGTCGCCGCACGCACCAAGTCACGTTGATCCCATTCCCACAGACCTGGTGTTCTGCGAAAGAACGACAGGCAGCAACATTTCTCGCCAGGAGCTCTGCTACAGTATCGACAAGTGTTTCGTGCACGAGATTTTTCAAGTAACTTCACAGCATGAACTAAAGTAGTAGCAGATTACGTGAAACAGCTGTCTCCATATTGCAAGGTGTACGACTTCATGTTATTCTAGTTTGTCTGTCCTAGATCGTTATTAACTTTCAGTATTTGTTTTCCTTGGGTCATCAGTGTTCTAAATGATTCAATACAGCCCACCACGAAGTCCACTCCTGTGAAAAGTCTTTATTTCTGAGTTGCACTTGTACTCAACGTTCTCAGCTATTTGTTGGATATATCCCGGTCTTCATCTACGGTTTTACCTTCTACAGCCATAGAAATTACACCGTCACGTCTTTGCACACTCCGAATCATCCTGTCCCGGCTTTTTGCCAGCGTTTTTCGTATGTTCCTGCATACTCTAGTTTGCTGAGAACTTCCGCATTCCTTATCTTATCATTTCCACAATTTCCAACATCCTTCTGCAGCAATACATCTCCAACGGTTGGAATCTCATCTTTCAGTATTTTCACAGTCCATGATCCACCATTTTACAATGCTGTGCTCCAAACGTACATTATGAGAAATTTATTCCCCAAATTAAGAGCTATTGAAACTCCCACGACTGAATCGTCTCAACAAACACCGGCTGCTCCAGCAAAACAGCTGTCTTCTGTTCCTACTGATAATGTGATCTCACCAGAAAGAGCTATCATCATCGACAATGTTCCGAATGCCGTAATAGAAGACTATGTAATTTCTGGCATCAATATTAGGCGTTGCTCTCTCGTATCTGGTGGCAATATTTGTATTTCTACAAGAACTGTTAAAAGTGTAGATCGATTAGTGCAAGACGATAATTTGTTTGTTAAAGTGACAAAGATGCCAGTAAGACGCTTTAAAAGTGCCAGTACACGAGTTGTTTTTTTCTAAAGTATTTACTTTTATTAATAATGCTGTAATAGCTAATAAAATGTCTAAATTGGGACGTATACTAAGGTTTATCACAGATATTCCAACTTGCTCCATACGTATGCCACGATTTAAGCAATGTACCATCCACGATATAGGTCCTCTATGAAGAAAATTATTTCTGTATGTATATATGATTTGGACCCATGATCTAGGGATAGCACATTTGATTAGTAAATAAAACGTCCTCGATCCCGGGTTCAAAAGCCGCTACCGCTTAAACTTTGCTTAATAAACAGCATTGGCGGCAGAAGACCTCCGGCGTAAGAAGTCACCCTCATTCTGCCAACGGCCATGTCAAAGAGAGCGCAGGGCACGCTCTCGTCCTTGGGGTAGGAAACTGCCGCTAAAGGTGGAAGAATCAGCAATGATCAACGGTACGAGGATGCAGAAGGCAATGTAAACCACTGCATTAAAGATACATAACGTGTATCCACAGGACATGTGGCCTTTAATTGAAAAAGTGTCATAATGATCTCTCCACTGGCAAAATATTCCGGAATAGTCACCCATTCGCATCTTCGGTGGGAGACTGGCATGGCTGAGGTGACCATTAGAAAAAACTGAATAACCAACGAATGGATAACATCCTACAGGTCTGAGCTTAGAATGTCAGAAGCCTGAACGTGGTAGGGAAGCTAGAAAATCTGAAAATGGAAAGGCAAAGGCTCAATCCACATATAATAGGGGTTAGTGAAGTGAAATGGAAGGAAGACAAGGATTTCTGGTCAGATGAGCACAGGGTAATATCAACAGCAGCAGAAAATGGTATAAAGGGAGTAGGATACGTTATGACTGGAAAGGTAGAGCAGGTTTGTTCTTATCAAAATCGACAGTAAACAAGCACTGACAACGATAGTTCAGGTATACATGCCGATGTCGCAATCTGAAGATGATGAGATAGAGAAAGTACGGGTAAGTCATTGTGTAAAAACAGAAGAAAAACTAATAGTCTTGGGGGGGCTGGAATGCAGTAGTAGGAGCAGAAGTAGAAGAGACCGTTACAAGAGAATATGGGATGAGAGAGAAAAATCTCCCACCCGCCAGGGAATCGAACCTGGGCCCAGTGCATGGGAGACGAGCACGTTACCATCCAACTAAGCAGGCGGACATAAGTCGTAGTGACCATGTCCTGTGCTCGCACACCTTTTCATGTGATACCCGTGTACTGAGGGACATTGGTATTCTTGTCGTATTTGCCTTGCTGGGCATATAGTACGGGTTTGCAATGTTTGTACATTGCTTTGTCTACGTAGTCCTATACATTTCCCTGAAATAGTATCACAAAGACACTGCAAACGTTAAGGACATTTTATTTTGGGTCCGCCAACCTGCGGCAACATTTTTCTTTTTCTTTTTTTTCTGGAGGATTACCGCCTTGCACCAACGAATTTCAAGAATTGTGTTTATTGATGTGGTGAGCCGTGGGTTTAACTACGGTTTTTACTAGTCGTCAGTACTCTCGCTGTTAAACTGTTCACTAACAGTAAAGCGTTCGATAGTATTTTGATAAAAAACTACTGTTGAAGTATATAAAGTTTTGTTAATCCAGCACCTTAGTATTCCCCAACCTGCTCCCTATGGCCCTAGCTGAGATTTGTGGCTCCGTGCTTCGAGGGTAGTCTCGATCTTGGCTTCGGCTAGCAACTCGCCTCATCTTTTTCAAGGATGTGGTCTTCGACTGTGCCGTCTCTGTTCTTGTCTCACACTGATATCGAATGGAAAATGAGAAACAAAATTCATGGAAACACATTGTTTAATATCCCGAGGCCCAAGAGAAAGACGGGTCGTGCCGTGTACGTCACAGCTCGTGACACTTGTAGTGTACCATCAGCCGTCTCCGATGGGGAGCGAGGAACTACTTCAGACGAGTTTAGTAATTCTTGACTGCTTGTTAGAAAGCATGCAAGCTCTCGATCGCACACGACAAAGTTAATGTTTTTAGAGGTCACCTTTTAATTACATACTGATTTCCCGCGAAGTGTGGAGAACAAACCGAGTCACAAGTTCGTTGCAGGGCTCGTATATCTCGTGGTCCCCGGTAATATCCCGAGGCCCACGAGAAGGACAGGCCCTGCAACGAACTTGTGACGTCACACTAGTCGGTTTGTCCGCGACACTTCGCGAACGCTTGGCTCCGTGCAAGGTCCGCGGGAAACCAAAACGTAACTGAAAACGTACCTACTAAAAGTCTTAACTTTGTCGTGTAGTATCGACAACGTGCATGTATTGAAACGAGCAGTCAAGAATTGTTAAATTCGCCTCAAACAGTTACTCGTCCCTTGCCGGAGACGGCTCTTGGTACTCGTAACGCCTTTAGTGCCACGTGGTGTGACGTACGCGCCACGACCCGTCTCGTGGGCCACGCTAATATCCAGAGTGACGTCAGCTACTAATTGTGTTCCTAGCCACTTTTCTGCGTGCGCGTCGGTGCCCGTTTGGTTTTTTGCTATATGCGAGAGTGTATAATGTTGTTGGTTAAAGCAAACACAGCCGGTACGCCGCAGTGACGCCGTTCAACGCGCCGATTCGCCTTATCGGCGACACAGCGCAGCCGACAACCCGACATGCGGGAAGTTCCAATCTGGGACAAGGCGTCACCCGGTATTCCCTTCTGGGCGCGAGAGGCTACCGGCTTGCGCGCCACAGCAGCCCCCGGTCTGCGACATGCTGCCCAACCAACGAAGACAAGGACTGAAACTTCCTGGCAGATTAAAACTGTGTGCCGGACCGAGACTCGAACTTGAGACCGTTGCCTATCGCGGGCAAGTACTCTACCGGCTGAGCTACACAAGCACGAATCGCAATCCGACCTCGCAGCTTCAATTCCACCAGTACCTTATCTCCTGCCTTGCAGACTACACAAAGCTGTCCTGTGAACTTTGCAGAACTAGCACTCGGAGATGAAAGGATATTGCGGAGACATGGCTTAAACACAGCCCGGGGGATGTTTCCAGAACGAAATTTTCACTCTGCACTCTGCGTTCGAGTCTCGGTGCAGCACACACTTTTAATCTGCCAGAAAATTTCGTATCAGCACACGCTCGGCTGCAGAATGAAAATTTCATTCTGAAAACTATGACTGTTGATTCGATCGAAAAAAATGAGTCGCCAGGTCGTGATGAAATCCCATTTCGGTTCTACAAAGAGTACTCTACGGCATTGTCCCTTTACTTAACTTTATGGCGAATCTCTCATCCAGCGCAGAGTTCCAGTTGACTGGAAAAAAGCACAGATGACTCCCGTATGTAAGAAAGTCAAAAGAACGGACCTGCAAAATTGCACACCAACGCGCTTAACCTGTTTGCTGCAGATTTCTAGAACGTATTCTGAGTTCGAATACAATAAAATTCCTAGAGACCAAAAACCATATGTCCACGAACTAGCAAGGTTTTAAAAAGCATCACTGTTCTGAAACTCAGCTTGCCGTTTTCTCACCTGACATTCTGTGAATTATGGACAAAGGGTAGCAGGCACATTCCTTATTTCTAGACTTCCGAACAGCTCAAAATGGCTCAAGTGGCTCTAAGCACTATGGGACTTAACATCTGTGGTCATCAGTCCCCTAGACTTAGAAATACTTAAACCTAACTAACCTAAATCATCACACAATCCGTGCCCGAGGCAGGATTGGAAACTGCGAACGTAGCAGCAGCACGATTCCGGACAGAAGCGCCCAGAACCGCTCGGGCACAGCGGCCGACTTCCGAAAACCATTTGACACGTTAACCAAGGTACGAGCATACAGAATAGATTCACATATATATTAATGTCTCGAAGTAATAGAACACTTTATTTTGCCCTCGACGGCAAGTGTTCGCCAGAGACAAGACTAGCATCAAGGGTGCTACAGGCAAGCTTGATAGGGCCACTATTAACACACATAAAAAAAGTTTTGCATCACTTCGGTTCCGAGAGCTCCGGAACCTGTACAGAAAATTGGAGTAGAGATCAACATAAACATCATTTCCGCCATTTTATTGCTCATGAAAATAACACATTACATGTTGTACCACCATACAGAGAGACCTTCAGAGGTGGTGGTCCAGAATACTGTATACACTGGTACCTCTAATACCCAGTAGCTCGTCCTCTTGCATTGATGGCTGCCTGCATTCGTAGTGGCATACTATCCACAAGTTCATCAAGGCACTGTAGGTACAGATTGTCCCACTCCTCAACGGCGACTCGGTTAGATCCCTCAGAGTGGTTGGTTGGGTCATGTCGTCCATAAACAGCCCTTTTCAAACTATCCAAGGCATGTTCCATAGGGTTCATGTCTGGAGAACATGCTGGCCGCTCTAGTCGAGCGATGTCGTTATCCTGAAGGAAGTCATTCACAGGTTGCGTACGATGGGAGCGCGAATTATCGTCCATGAATGCCTGGCCAATATGCTGCCGATATGGTTGCGCAAGCCGTCGGAGGATGGCATTCACGACGTACAGTCGGTACGGCGCCTTCCAAGACTACCAGCGGCATACGTCGGCCCTACACAATGCCACCCCAAAACATCAGGGAACCTCCACCTTGCTGCGCTCGTTGGACAGGGTGTCTAAGGCGTTCAGCTTGACCTGGTTGCCTCCAAACACGTCTGCGACGATTGTCTGGTTGAAGGCATATGTGACACCCATCGGTGAAGAGAACGTGATGCCAATCCTGAGCAGTCCATTCGGCATGTTATTGGGCCCATCTGTACCGCGCTGCGTGGTGTCGTGGTTGCAAAAATGGACCTCGCCAAGGACGTCGGTAGTGAAGTTGCGTACAGATTGAGTCGTAACACGACGTCCTGTTGCTGCACGAAAAGCATTATTCAACATAGTGGCGTTGCTGTCACGGTTCCTGCGAGTCATAATCCGTAGGTAGCGGTCATCCACTACAGTAAGAGACCTTGGGCGGCCTGAGCGAGGCATGTCATCGACAGTTCCTGTCTCTCTATATCTCCTCCATGCCCGAACAACATGGCTTTGGTTCACTCCGAGATGCCTGGACACTTCCCTTGTTGAGAGCCTTTCCTGTCACAAAGTAACACTGCGGACGCGATCGAATCGCGGTATTGGCCGTCTAGGCATGGTTGAACTACAGACAACGCGAGCCTTGTGCCTCCTTCCTGGTGGAATGATTACAACTGATCGGCTGTGGAACCCCCTCCGTATAATAGGTGCTGGTCATGCATGGTTGTTTACATTTCGGGCGGGTTTAGTGACATCTCTGAACAGTCAAAGGGACTGTGTCTGTGATACAATATCCACAGTCAACGCCTGTCTTCAGGGGTGATGCAAAACTTTTTTTGATGTATGTGTTTTCTAAGTACGCAAGTGTTCTGACCCCTGCTCCATGACCAAGGTCTCTAACGCACGCAGATGTCATGGCGTTCGACCCCGAGGTAAGCAGGTTCTAATTCTGGTGGTGGAAAAATTTTTCTCTCTATTTGTGGGCAAAGGGGGAGAGATGGTGGAGGACAGTTCCTGACCACCAGAAATTGGACAATATCCCGGTTTAAATACGAGACATCACCACAGTGGGTCATGAAGTGAGAGCACGAGACACTGTTGAAGGCGAACTATCCGTCGGATGGGGACGTGTGGTGCTGCTTCGGTGCTGGCAACGGCCTTGCCTCAGAGGACACACTGGTTCCCGTCAGATCACCGAAGTTAAGCGCTGTCCTGCGTGGCCGGCACTTGGGTGGGTGACCATCCGAGTCGCCATGTGCTGTTGCCAGTATTCTGGGTGCACTCAGCCTCGTGATGAGAATTGAGGATCTACTCGATCTAATAGTAGTGGTTTCGGTGAAAGAAAACCATCATAACGTTCGGGAGACCACATGCCCCTCCTATCTGCCTCCTCAGCTGAGGATAACACGGCGGTCGGACGGTCTTGATGGGCCAGTTGTGGCCTGAAGATGTGCTTTTTTTTGCCTACTTCGTGCTATTCGAGAGGAGAGGGCTATGTGCAGTGAGCGGGTTTCACCCTCTCCCTTCTCATCACAAACATTACACTACACTCCACGCATGCACACACACACACACACACACACACACACACACACACACACACACACACACACACACACTACATAAATGAAATGTTACAAATAATGTAACAGAACATGTCGTAAAAGAATAGATAAAAAAATGTTCTGGCAGACAGGGTGGTTAGCAATCTTCGGTTATTTGCTGATGATGTGCTGTAGATGAGTGATTGCATAACGATACTTTGCCTTATACAATATTTGTAATTCTCGTGACGAATGGAAGCTGTCTCTAAATGTACAAAAATGTAAGTTAATGCAAATGAGTAGGAAAAAAACCGTAATCTCCGGATGTAACATTATTAGTGTCCCGCTTGACACAGTAACGTCGTTTAAATATCTGGGCATAACGCTGCAAGGTGATATGAAATGGAAAAAGCATATTAGAACTGGTATGGAAGGCGAATGGTCGACTTCGGTTATTGGGAGAATTCTAGGAAAGTGTTGTTCATCCGTAAAGGAAAGCGCATATAGGAAGCTAGTGCGACCTATTCTTGAGTACTCCTTGAGTGTTTGAGATTCGCACCATGCTAGAGTTATCTAAATTTCCGAATTGTGTTCCCCGAAAAGAACGTCGCCTTCCTTCTACGGATTTCTATTTGAGTTCCCGAAGCATCTCCGCAACTCTTGCGTGTTGTTCGAACCTACCGTCAACAAATTTAGCAGCTCACCTCGGAATTCCTTTGATATCTTCCTGTGACAACTTGCTTCTGCCAAATTTCATGATTCTTGTTCAACTGAAGTATCCTATCGGTTTTGATGAGTGAGTTTGCAAGTATCAAAAATGTGACATAATTAGCCGTATCTTCTGTTTGCATTGACCTATAAGCTTAAATTTTTTAGCACCGTTAAAGAACCGTAGACCTTAGTTTTTGAAATAAATGTCAACTTGGTACCTCTATCCCTTTCTGAGAAGAAGGTGACGAAACAGTCAGAGAGACGGACAACAAAGTGATCTTATTAGTGTTCTGTTTTTATCGATTGAAGTTCGAAAGCTTAAAAATGGCTTAAAAGTAATAGAGTAAAACAGTGAATCGATCAGATGTGAAGTTTCGATATCAGGCAATGTCATAGAAGGCTTCAAAGTTGAATAAAATTTGTATCCTGCTACTCAATGCCGAATACTATTATTTAGTGGCATTTTTTCATTATTATCTTTGTTGATATTCGTCAGAGTTTTCTAAATGTAAATTTTTTCTATTTCAGAGGCTTGATGTACAGGGTCAACCTGATGTCATTGACACTTAATGCGAACAAAAGTATCTTTAGTGTATATTTTTAGCTTTATTTCCCAACTTCCTGTGTGCACTCAATTTAATAATATAAGGTGCCATATCAGATCGTTGAACCAAAAAGGTAGTATTTGTAACAGTATAAAAAATCTACTATGCTTATGCTAATGCTATGTGCTTACCTTTTACGTGTCAAAGAAATCTACCTTCCAAAAAACATATTGACTGGAACTGAGTATAGAATAAAGTGAAAGAAATACAATAGTATATTTTGTGGTATCGTCAAACAAAGTAGAGAATGGCAATTAATGTAGTAGTGTGGACCACAAGAAATTGAAAGAGGGTTAATTGAAATCAGACATGAGAAAGTACTCAGCAATGAGGATGTTTAATACAGTGACAAGTGATGAAGTTCCAAATGGAATAGAATTATGAGAAATTTTCCTGTAAGCAGATATACAAGCCTACGACCTGTATCTGATAAGAATAACGTTTTGTGATGACAGTAAAGTAACAACACGTAAGCACAGTATGGAGGAATTGCTCCCTGTTGTCTTTAGACGAATCTCAGAGTAGAGTTTGCGTTGTCAATTAATATAATTAATATAAACCGAACAAATTAACCACATCCCTAGTATCTGAATAAGTAGCGATAAAATACGGTACATATCACTAAGGTATCGCTTGAGATACAGTAATAAGAGAGCGTGCTGAAAAGTGATGCCTTCGAACTTTTTATGTGAAAATTCTTGAAGTTCTTTAAATAAATCAAACATTATTAACTTTATACAGCTTTATTCTCCGTGACAACATATTTGAGCCCTCTGCCGAAACAGGGTTCCGAATTGTAGCGTTTAACATGCGATGCGTAAAGTAACTATGTTGGTCCGTGAGAAACAGCTTGCTGTAATCGAGTTTCGGTTCAAATGGCTCTGAGCACTATGGGACTTAACTGCTGAGGTCATCAGTCCCCTATCACTTAGAACCACTTAAACCTAACTATCCTAAGGACATCACACACATCCATGCCTGAGGCAGGATTCGAACCTGCGACCGTGGCGGTCGCGCGGTGCCAGACTGTAGCGCCTAGAACCGCTCGGCCACTACGGCCGGCCAATCGAGTTTCGGATTGAGTCAACAAGCAGTGCAAGCAGAGATGAGGCTGTGGTTCGTTCCTTGTTACTACTGTATTTATTAGAAAACTGTGACTCTAGTTTCAACAGACTATTTTGTCGAGGTCAGTCACACAACAGAGATACGAACTTGCGTGCTCAGTCTAAGGAAAGTTTGGGTGCATTATTTTCACACATCCCAAGAGCATTCGTGGAAATATTTCGTTTCGAACTAATGAGCGGACAAGACCTGCGAATTGTGTTCTAAGGTGTAGACAAGTTCGCTGGTTGCTGAGCTGCTGGCAGTTAACCTCGTCCTCGCCAGATGCGCCGGCTCAGCTTGCTACTTGTATTAGCGAAGCTGAAGCGGTTGCGTCAGCCCCACAAATAGGAGCGCCATTACTTGAGTCCTATGCGACATTTCCTTGTTCCCAATTGGTTATTCGCGTATGCACTTCCCTGTGATCTTTTGTGGCTAGTATCATCCCCCTACAGCTTTCAAGAGTCTCTTAATTTTCAGTGCTTAATATTAGCAAAATTTACATTCACAAACAAGCATTCATGTCCTTAGATTAGGCTATAATAAGGCCATTTTCCTTTCTAGGTATACTTTACAGCTACTGCTGGCATCCTTTGTGGGCATTGAGGCCGCCTACACCTTTCAAGTGGCTCCTGTTTACGCTCGCGTGACAGATTTGGCAAGATTCAACAAACTGCTCAATAATCCTTATAGTGTACCGTAATCTGAACTGCTGCCCATTAAAGTAATCTGACCTGCTGTGCACTAAAATTACAACCCGAGGGCGGCATACAACAAACCTCAATTTCACATAAATTGTACTACATGACTTGATATACAAATGGTTAGCATTTCGTTGGAACCGCACAAAATAGATGAGATTAACGGCATCTACAGTCTGTATAGAAGGTAACATTACATACCGACTATCACATTCAGAAATCGCGCCTGAATATTGGTTGTTTGCGAGAAAAACGTGTTATGGCTCATGAAAGAAGCAGGAATGTCTACCAGACAGAAATCTAGTAACGTTCGTTTTCCTACAGGTCCATACTCAATGTGGGCTCTCAATGGAGGCACGGAGATGGTACCCGAGAGGAAAGACATATTATTGAAACTTTCAGGCAGATTAAAACTGCTAGCCGAAGCGGGGCTTGAACCCAGAACCTTCGCCTTTCGCAGACAAGTCCTCAAACGACCAAGCTGCTCAACCACGACTCAGAGCCCACCGTCGCAACCTTTTTCCAGCCACTACCTCATCTCCTGCCTCTCCCACGAACGGAGAAGTTCCCAGTTTCGAGTCCCCGTTCGGCACATAGTTTTAATCTGTTCCGAAGTTTCAGATCAGAGCATGCTCAGCTGCAGAGCGAGGAAGTCATTCTGGAGACTTACTGTTCCTCCGTTGTGTAGGATCGTGAAAATCAAATCACTTAAGTGCAGCTTATTTGCACCAAGGCAAGGATTCATACGAACAGGCGGCGACAGTCTGTGGCTTCACCAGCTCTCAGCATGGCGATCAGTGTTGCGTTTCCCTTGACATGGCAGCAGAGAGAAGTGCGCCCACAAAAAAATGGTTGAAATGGCTCTGAGCACTATGGGACTTAACATCTGAAGTCATCATTCCCCTCGAACTTAGAACTACTTAAACCTAACTAACCTAACGACATCACACACATCCATGTCCGAGGCAGGATTCGAACCTGCGACCGTAGCGGTCACGCGGTTCCAGACTGAAGCGCCTAGAACCGCTCGTCCACCCCGGCCGGCTCACACCATTCCCGGTATTGCGTGCAGCACCAGTGCGGGACTTTTGTTTTTCGCTAGAGAGGTAGGAGATAAAGTACTGAGGGAAGCAGAGTTGTCAGAGCCGGCCATGAGTCGTTCTTGGATAGCTCAGTCGGTTGAACACTTGCCTGCGAAAGCTAAAGTTCCCAAATTCGAGTACCAGTCCGATAAGAGGTTTTAAGCCGCCAGGAAGTTTCAATAATATGTCGGTCCTCTCGGACACTATTCACGTGACCTGTTGAGAGTATGAACCTCTAGGAGAACGAACGTTACCAGATTTCCCTCACAAAACTCATGCGGGCCTAACAGCTGGCATGATGGCATGAGATGTTTTTGAGAACACAACATGACCATGTCTGGTTCGCATAACCAGTAATTTGGTCAGTAGCTGTCATATTTATCCTGCGGAAAGGCCGATGGCAGTGCCCTATTTTTGACATATCCTTGACGTCATGTTTCAAAAAGTTAATGCAAGACCACGTATTGTGCTGTTCCGATCCACCTGAATACAAAGGGTGTTTGGCTGTTGTCCTCACCAGCACGTTCTCCAGATCTCTCAAGTATTGAGAATATCTGGTCATAGCTTGCCGGGAGATTAGCACACTACCACTCACCAGCCGTTACGACCGACTGACTAGCTCTAGCATAGGAATAAAGCTGTACCTGTCATTCAAGCTCAGTCGTAGTCGATGTGCAGCCGGGCTAGGGCCGTTATACCGCTGGAGTCGGCAGATCTGTGTCCTGATTTTTATATTCTGTATCTATCTATATCCGAATCTCGCTCCAGCTACTGCCGGTTCTGGGTGCTGACGAGTCCTCTCCATTTGGCTCTGTCCTCCCACCACTTTCCTTCCTCCACTTGCTGCCAGGTCACACCTCTCCTTTCTACAGATATTCTCACACCCATTTTCCACCGTGTTCTTGGGCGCCCTCTAGGTCTTTTGCCATACATCTTTAGTTCTTCCATAATTTTGGGGAGTCTCTGCCCACGCATCCTCTTAACATGCCCATACCATCTTAATCTCTTTCTTTCAATTTCTTCTCTCATACTTTCTTGTTTGAGGTCCTTTCTAATCTCTACATTCCTTACTCTGTCCATTCTTATTTTTCCCTTAACTGCTCTGAGAAATTTCATTTCCCCTGCTTGCAGTCTGCTCCAGTCCCTTTCTGTCATTGTCCATGTTTCTTCACCATAGGTGACAATAGGGATGTAATAATTCATATACATAAGGAGTTTTGCTCTTTCTGAAACTTCTTTATTGTTTGGTAGAAATTGCCTCCCTTCTGTAACCGCCTATTAGTTTCGTTAGTTATTCTTCCATCCCTAGATATTTCACTCCCTAAATAAGTGAAACTTTCTACCACTTTGAGGGATTCTCCATTCAAGGTAGTATTTCCATTGATTCCTTTCTCTCTTCCAAATACCATTACTTCACTCTTATCTTTATTTATTTTTAATCCATACCTTTCAATTATTTCCTTCCACGCATCAACCTGTAACTGTACATCTACATCTTTATCACCCCATCTTACCATATCATCTGCAAAAATCATCTTTTTGTCTTTTTCTTTTACTATATCTTTAACTGCCCTATTCATTCCCTCCATCACAACATTAAAAAGTGCAGGAGATAGAATACTTCCTTGCTTAAGTCCTTGTCTTATTTCAAAGTATTCAGAGTTCCCCAATGGTGTTCTAATTCTACAATTGTGTCCTCTGTACATTGTCTTTATAACATTAATGTATCCATCTTCTATATATATCTTCTTCATTTCTTCCTGGTTCGTTCCGAGGCTCGTCTGTGTTTTGAAAGCAATATGTGAAGACTTTTCTACTATCTTGCTAGGCCTAACGCAAGAAAAGATTTTCTGTTGGGGTTGTCTCCCTTAGCCATTGGAGTTTTTCCTCCACCACAAGGCAATGGTTCCCTTCTCATTTAATTCCCCGAAAGGAGGATTGCCCCATCTACCAGCTACGCCGTTCCGAAGTCTTCCTTCTCCGCCGTCGCTGCCATTAAGGTCTTCACCCGTAACCCTGGGCATGGGTTCCGTGTTACACCCCACGGGATTGGGTCCCTGCCTGAACTCAGCCATCCTAGCACTCTGGCCTACTGAAGTGTAGGATGCCCACCCCCGCGACGTGGACGCGCCAGACAGGAATTACCCCAGTGGAGGAATAGGGAAGGGCACCCTACCTCCCTGGAGCCGGGTTAGTGATTGTGTATGGTGCCACTCTGTATATAATCCCAAATGATCTTTGCTTATAGAGTCTTATTCTCCATTTAAGTGGACTCACTCTGAGCCCTCTGCTGAGGCCTGTACGGTTTGGGTGTCCCGAAAACCGCTCGGCTTAACCGCTACACACTGATTTACTCATGAAGCACCGAAATTCATTTGGTGAGACGGGTCCCATGGGATGTCAGAAAGTGAAATTCGTGATTACGACGTATCTACTCCGCACAATTTAAAACAATCAGAGTGAGCGTTGACCTTTTTCTAGCATGTGAAAGCAACCGCAGTCCAGGTGCTTTACTACTAGTGATCTATATCCTTAGAGTCCATTAGTTGTATTGCAGCCACTTACCTGCGGTGCAGCAGTTGATGTACAATAGAATTATATGGAAAATTGTTTCTTCTTCTTCTTTCAGTCCTTCGTCCTCCACTAATTTTGGCGGTCAGCAGCATTATATGTTGCTTTTCCATGGGAATTTCTCAACATCGATTCTGGGCTCAATCCAAACCACGGGCTGAAGTTCTTTAGTCAGGATAATGTTTTACGTCCTGGACCATGCTTGCCATCAATTTTTACTTGAAGTATTAGTTGCAAAAGATTGTATTTATTGTTGCGCATTATAATGCGCCAGAGTATTCGAGTTATCTTCTCTTGATAGTGTTGAGAATTTCCAAATCTTTCTTCATGCGCCGCAGTATCGCCAAATTTCTGGCTTTATCTGTCCACGGTATTCTTATCAGACTTCAATACGCCGACCTTTCAAATGCCTCGAAGTTCTTACATAGTACTACGGGGAGTGTCCATGACTCATTCACAGAGTAACATACCGAACACGTAGCATCGAAGTAATCGGGTGCGAAATGTAATACTTGTGTCAAGGCTAGCTAGAGCTTTCTCCATTTTCTGATCAATTCTGGAGCGAGTTTCTTTAGAGAGGTCCCAGTTTCCGTTCACCTTTTTCGCTATTATCATTACGGAATGCAAGACTGCCCTGAACTTCATCTCGTTTTGTCCTGACAACCAGCCGTTGTGTCTTCTTGACATTTAAACGTAACCCCATGTCATTTCTCTCTTAATTAACAGCGTTTAGTTGTTCCTGCAGATCTCACAGCCTGTTTGCAGTACGACAATGACATCAACATATCTCAGCTGTCGACCGACAAGGACCGTAGCAAAATTGTCCCAGTACAGATTTCCACTAAATCGAGGAACACAACTATCCAGCACAGCTCATCTACGATATCATCAAATTCTTCTCCTGAACAGTGTCAAAAGCTTTTTAATAATCGATGAAACAAGCATGAACATCGACGTACAGGTTACGACGTCTTTGAATCAATATCTGAACAGCGAGCAACTCCTCCCAAGTCGCGAAACCACTTCTGAATCCACACTAAGAGTCTTCAGTTTTCTTCTTACAATTATTCTCAAATGCAATATTCCAAGAAATAACTTCAGGGCCTGGCTCATTAAATTGATCATTCTGTAGTCATTACAGCGCTTTACACTTGACTTTTTGGGAACAGGTATAACAATTGGTTTGAGCCAGTTATGCGATGATTTCGCTTTGACGGAAACTGTTGAACAAACCAACCAATAAGGAAAGAGATCATTAATACTTGAGCAGCTTTAGAACTTAATGCACATATCGTCATGACCTGGAGCCTTCCCACTTATTGGAACTGTTATTTTTTTATTTATTTGTTTACACACAAGTTCCGTACGGCCAAATTGAGGAGCAAATCTCCATGGTCATGGAAAGTGTCAGTACATGAAATTACAACATAAAAGTAATATCAGATAAAAATAAGTATTTATGAACACGAAAAAGTCAGTCCATAAGTTCAAGTAAACGCAGTCTGCAATACAACAATAATCAGCTTTTTTTTTCGAGGAACTCCTCGACAGAATAGAAGGAGTGACACATGAGGAAACTCTTCAGTTTCGATTTGAAAGCGCGTGGATTAATGCAAAGATTTTTGAATTCGAGTGGTAGCTTATTGAAAATGGATGCAGCAGTATACTGCACAACTCTCTGCACATGAGTTAAGGAAGTCCGATCCAAATGGAGGTTTGATATTTGCCGAGTATTAACCGAGTGCAAGCTGCTTATTCTTCGGAATAAGCTAATATTGTTAATAAGAAATGACAGTAAGGAATATACGTACTGACAGGCCAATGTCAGAATACCCAGACTCGTGAACAGCGGTCGACAAGAGGCTCGTGAACTTACACCACTTATTGCCCGAACCGCCTGTTTCTGAGCCAAAAATGTCGTTTTAGAATTGGGAGAGATACCCAAAAATATACTACCATACGACATAAGCGAAGTAGACTAATTTTCGTGTCGATCACTCACTTATACAGTCCGAATAGTAAAAATGGCAGCATTAAGTGTTTGAACAAGATCATGAACCTGGGCTTTCCATGACACCTAAATATCTATCTGAACACCTAGATATTTTAGCTGTTCAGTTTCACTAATCTTATGCCCGTTCTGTGAAATTAAAACGTCAGGTTTAGTTGAATTGTTTGTTAGAAACTGTAAAATCTGTGTCTTACTGTGATTTAGCGTTACTTTATTTTCTACAAGCCATGAACTTAGGTTGTCTACTGCACTATTTGGAACCGAGACAATGTTGCACACAACATCCTTTACTACCAAGATAGTGTCATCAGCAAACACAAATATTTTAGAGTTACCCATTATACTAGAGGGCACATCATTTATATAAATAAGGAACAGGAGTGGCCCCATCACTGATCCCTGGGGCATCGCTCTTGCAGACAGACATCACAGTCAATACTTCTGGTGTCTCTGAAATAATTTTCAGTGTATTCGTTCCACTCACCAAGTTTCGCTTCAGTACTAGGGAGAATATTGCCTTCCTTGTTTTAGAGGAACTCATTTCCTTTGCTGCCGTAAGTTATCTTATTTTCTTTTACAAGTTGAATGAGTTACGCTTTCCATTACTTTTTCCATTCAATTCTCTTTCGCTGCTGTATGCTTTTGAATTTTTTTTCCAATACGTATTTCTTTCTGCAGTACTTTCTGCAATTCTGTGTACATTACCGGGTATTTAGTTTTGTAGGATCTTCTGCGATCGAAGAGTTGTAGAATTTCAGTTGTCATGCAAGGCTCGTGTTTCTTAGTCTCTGAGTCCTTTCGTTTTTCTTGACTCACTTCTCTGTAGATTTAGAAATTAGTTGTATTTGTGTTTTACAGGATCTAATCTACGACTAGTTTGTGCACAATGCCATTTTAACCTCATTCCTTAGTGCTGGATCTTGGAGTTTGTGGATCGCCATTTGGTAGGTGCGTTGCACTGCGTAAAATTTGTTCATTTTGATATTCATTGTCGCTAGCAATAGGTTGTGATCATAGTTAACATCTGCGCTAGGTATGTCTTCACACCTCTCATGAAAATTCTGAATTGCTTTTTGATGAGGATGTAGTTTGATTCCTGACATTTTTGTTCGAGGTTCATGTATAAAAACGACATGGAGGCAATTGAAAACGAGTGTTTGCTATTATGAACTCTCCTAATGACATATCTGGATCAGCCGATCACCTCCGTCATTGCCATTCCCTGAACGCCGACCATGGCCTACTTTGGCACTGAAATCGCCCGTCACTATGGTAACAGTAGATTGTTTGATGAGAGACGGGCCTGTCGTCATCTGATGCATCACAAGTAGTCGCCACACCTAGATAACATTAATCAGAATGGGTTTTTGATTGAACTGTACAGGCATAAGTTACTTCACAGTGGCGTTGCTAACTGGGTGTACTATGAACCGTACTCCATTGAAATTACAGTTCCCTGCATAATGTTCTTGAATCGATTAATGCTATATTGTCTCAAATTAGAGCAGCTTATCTCAGTGATACCAAGCATGTCAATTTTGAGTCTTCCCACCGCTCTGATAGCATCGCGAGTCTTTGCCCTTTGAAATAAGCTGTGGATTTCTAAGTCGCTGTCCTTCTCCTGACTGGCTCGTACATTCTCATCACCTCCTGCCCACTGAATTCTGCTGGGACTGAGGGGCCTCGGCTTTAAGTTTTCCAGATATGGTACAGATTTTCCTGGGCATAAGTATGAGGTGGTTTCCCTTTACCTATGTCGCGCAATTTCGGGACCGCTTGTGGCACTATGGCTACTCTCTCACATGTGTGTCACACAGCCGTATCAGCCGATATCTACAGAGGCCATGATGTGCATTGACAACGGCGCTGCTGTCCTCCGGCATTACGGATTCCATTGGATATCCTCCACCGACGGACTATACCGCTCTCTCAGACGCCTTGCCACGGTTCGTGCGGCTTCCCCCGCCGGATGTTCGAGTCCTCCCTCGGGCATGGGTGTGTGTGTGTGTGTTGTCCTTAGCGTAAGTTAGTTTAAGATTAGGTAATTATGTAAGCCTAGGGACCGATGACCTCAGCAGTTTGGTCCCACATGAACTTACCACCATTACCACCACCATGCTGCTGAAGGTAGGACTAGACAATGAAAGTGGAGATCACCACCTGGCCTCGAAACTTAATACCGTCGGGGTCGAAAAAGGAAGAGATGGCCAAGAAAAGCCGACAGGAAAAGAGAGAGAGCAAGTTGCGCTTTTGAAATATCTCATGCACCTTTACAGTGCACTTCGGAGGAGATACGATTCATATCCAAATGCCAGGAACAGGATTCAAAACAAAGTCCTTGAAATGCAGCTACACTAAACTGAGGTGACAAAAGTCATAAGTTAATGATAAGCACATACACAGATGACGACTTTTGCGTACAGTTGTCAGTGCTAACAGACACACAACACTGCATGAAATAACTGAAGAAATCAATGCGGGGCGTACGAATAACGTATACATTAGGACAGGGCGGCGAAAATTGGCGTTAATGAGCTACGGCAGGAGACGACCGAACCGAATGCCTTTGCTAATTGCACGACATCGACTCCAGCGCTTCTTCTGGACTTGTGACGATGTCGGTTGGACCCTAGAGGACCGGAAACAATGCTTCGAAACAACCATAGAATTTTCGTGGATAGCAATGTGCCGTGTTACCGGGCTACAGTTCTTCGCTGTAAGTTGAAGAACATTCTAGACATTTCGAGGGAGTGATTTGGCCACCTAGATCGCCCGACATGAATCCTATCGAACATTTACGGGACATAATTGGGAGTTCAGTTCGTACACAAAATCCTGCACCAGCAACACTTTCGCAGTTATGGACGCATACGGAGGCAGCATATTCCTGCAGGGAACTTTCAACGACTTGTTGAAGCCATGCTATGTCGAATTGCTGCACTACGCAAAGTAAAAGGGGATTCGACAGGATACTAACAGGCATCCCTCAGTGTACGACAGACAAACCTTTCCTCTTTGATGTTGAAGTGTAAAGTTTTTCTTGTCAACCCCGTATTAGATATCAACTGTGCATTTTTAAAATACTTGAATCTGCGTTGAAAGTTAGATAAGAGCAGATTTATTGCATTATTCAGCTTTAGAACTTAGCTTACATTAATTACATTAACTACAAAAATCTGCACTTGAATGTAACATTTGCAATCAATAAGCCATCAGTTAAAAGGATTAGATACACCTGGTTTGGGAATGTAATCAAAATAGATTACAATTGTTTTTATTTCTACAAAACATTTCACAATGAACGAGAGATATCCACGCTTATTGAAGAAGCCAATTTCATAGGAAAACTGGACTCCGGAGGACTATTCCACCTTCACAGATATCTGAACTAACTGGCTTTCTGTCAGTGGTCACGGGATAGCCTTTATAGTTACATCTTACTGTGTCATCATGCTTTATCTATTTGAAGGATATACGCACAATGAAATCACCGCAACATCCTCTCGATATCCCCACATCCTGGAAACACAGTTCGCCCCCAAGATGAAAAAAGGCGCACATCTTTACACTGAAACAGTGTTGTTTCAAGACCAAACTACGTGCCACATTGTCCAACAACCAATGAAAGTAACTCGTGGGCTGTCTGAAAGGTGCATCGTTGCAAATAAGGTTGCATTAAATGGCTTCAGAGACACAATTACCTGGTGACAGCGATTTGTTTTTAAGGCCCTCAAATAATTTAAATTCAAAATGTTCCTCGGATATTCTTCCAACAACGCACCCAGGTTCTGAGCTATCGATGGGAGGGACAGGTGAAGGAGGGGGAAGGGGGGGGAGGGGGAGAGCAGGTGCTGTTCGTTTTGCGCTCAGTGAGATAATACCTGTAGTTTTGATGTTCCACCACAAATGGTTCTGAGTACCCTTACTACTACTCAATATCGATTACATTTTCTAGTTTTCTCCGAATACTACTGAATGGTGTGCCGTTTGTCACGTCTTTGCCTATCGATAGGGTTGTGGCGGTCGGTAGGTTGCGCGTCGTGCATCGCTGGGAGAACGGCGGCGGCAGCCAGGGCAGTTGTTTCATGGGGTAAAGGGGGGAGGGGGTGGAGAGGTGGTGCTGGCGGGCGGAGCGACAACAAGCAAGTGTGGGTAGTACGTGGGGCAGTACGTAACGGAACGTGTGGGCTACGGCAGTGGATGCTCTGTGATTGACGTTGAAGCTTGTAGTGATTATTGTGGTTAAGTCTGTGGAGACATTGAGTCACTGCCTTCACAGAGGAACGAAGCCCATATAACATGGACATGACGGCAGGTTTCTTTTCACATAACGTGGTAGATTGTGACGTGTTGTACGGGTGAGCCCAGTCAAGGGATTGCTGTGGGGTAGGCCACCTGAGTAATTCTGAATGGAAGGAGTCAACGGACTGTTACGGGCTAAGTCTACTGTGTAATTTTGCATGGAAAAGAACTCTGAACTGACATTATTCATTGCCTGTTGTCACTGTGTTTTGCCGCAAACTCATGGATAGAGTAGTTGGTGTTTGCCTTGTGGCCCTCTCAGCAATAGAGAACTCACATAAGGAGACTTTATTGGTGGTTATTTTCCTGTCGGGTTAGTGCGTATGCTATGGTGCGAATATATGCTGTATGCTGATGTGGGGACTGGAATATAGCGCATTTTTGTTGTCAAAATATTTTCATCAAACCGTGGGGTGCTCACTTTATCATCGGACCTCATGTGGATTTTTCTGTAGCTTGCTGAGCAGCAAGAATTGTATCTTGTAGTATCTCCATTTCAGATGGCCCTTAGGTATGGTAATTATCTGTTATCTGTGCGGACAGTAAGCAGTTAGGGCTGAACAAGTAACGGCGGTGAGATGAGTGTAAATGTACCACGCTGCTGACAGAAGATGCAACTGCCATTTCGACGATGTTTGCAAGTTACGTAAATGTTTGTTTTGTACCTTGATGATCCTTATGTGATGATCCTTATGTCCTATATTCATTTGTTTTGAAATTTATTAATGAATGAATTAGACTGTAGTTTTGGATTTTAGTAATGCTATTGTGGATTTCAGATTTTAGTTATACTGTTACTGGTATTAAGTGAAAACTTTCAAATAGGATTGCAGGGGATCCTCCATAGAAAATTATAGAGATGTGTGGATACAGAACGATTGGGAGTATGTGAAAGATTAACACTAAAATCTATGAATAATTCTGAGCTGCGCTCGTTTTGGAGCCGTATATGCCCTGTTAGTATTACAGGGATTCAATGCCTGTGAAATGTGGAATAACTTATATGTCTGGAAATAAGTGATGGAGAACTCATGTGGTGTTGCTTCCAAATTTAAGTAGAATTTCATGAACTTTGTCTTCTGTAACGGCTTATTCTTAGAATGATGATTTGGAAATGTTTAATGTAGTCTCGAGTAGGGTTTCCTAGATGGTTACAAATTCAGCAAACACACGAACTACTCCAGCTGGCTTTCTTACTTGCTGTCGATTTATAGCCTTACTTATTTCTTCTTTAGTAAATGGTTAAGATGAAATAGAATTTTCAGTGAATGTGGAATCTGTTATCTTCAGTTCTTCGATGACAGTTGTACATATTTAATTTCTTTCATTTATGTGATGAAGCTCTCAGTTTTGGCATCACAGGATGGGATGTACTCATTTTGGAACCCACGAAGTATGATGCGTGTTACTGCTACGGTTACTATGCCCAGAAGAGGATTATTTTTATTTATTTTAGTTTTATTTTTTGCACATATGCACACACACAACACACACACGAACACTCTCTCTCTCTCTCTCTCACACACACACACACACGCAACATTTAGTTCAGCGGAAGTGTGAGTCGACCTGCATAGAATAGGTTGGTTGGTTGGGGGGGGGGGGGGGGGGGGGGACCATCAGTGAGGCCATCGGTCCCATCGTATTATAGCAGGATGGGGAAGGAAGCCGGCTGTGCCCTTTCAAAGGAACCATCCCGGCATTCGTCTGAGGCGATTTAGGGAAACCACGGAAAACTTAAATCAGGCTGGCTGGACGCGTGTTTGATACTTCGTTCTGCCGAATGCGAGTCCAGTGTGCTAACCACTGCGCCACCTCGTATGGGGTAGGCCAGCTGGTCTGCCTTTCTGAAGTTCCACAGTGGATCCCAGATCGTTTTGATTCCTGGCGGGTGAATCCAAATGATTGCCATGGATAGTCGGTGTTCTCTGCAGGGAAAGTTTCGGAGCACGTTCCTGGAATGAGATACTGGGATCCGAGTTCCTTCAGAGGTGACTATGCGGAGGTCAAGATTTGAATTATTTCGCCAGAGAGCAGAGTGGAAGCTTGTCCTATCCCCAGCATCGAAAACGAGATGAAGGTTAAAGTGTTCCACCCAACTCATCACTGGCTCACTATTATCGTCTTTAGCAAAATATCGTCAGCTGTCACGGTCAATTAAAATCTCCCATTGCGATTGAAAGCGGGAAAAGATGGGCTAGCCCAAGAAAAATCAGATGGTTCATTGACTGCAGGTATTGTATTCCCAGAGATTTCGACAGCTATTCATTGTCTTTCCTGCTAACTGTAACTGACTTCATTGTTGGCAATACTATTTCTGATATACGTTTAAAGGGCAGTCAAATGATGATAAGACACAGGGAACAAAGTACGTAAGCTGTTCATTCTTTCAAAAGTAATCGCCATAACTAAGAGAAAAAGTGGTCAATGGCTTCACGGAAAAATGTTATCTACAGAACAATGATTGGATCCAGCCGTGCACCTTTCTATTCCAAGCAATTCGACGTCCCCTTCTGGAGCGTAATCGGAACAACTTTGGCAGATTGAGGGTGGCCATTATCCTGCAACGCTAACATGCCGTCCATCAACAATCCTGGGCATTTGGAGCTGATGGCGCGCTTCAGTTCTTTTGTAAAGTATCCACGTACAGATGTGGGACAATTGTGAAGACAAGATCCAAAACGCCAACGAGCAGCGGGCCCCTGTAGTCAAAGAAAAAGGTCATCATGATTTACCGAGAACTGGCGTGCCTGTTGTTTCGGCTACGCTGCAGAAGTTTCTTACGGAAGTCTTTATACATTCTCTACATAGTCCCGATAGTTCTCCTTGCGAATTCCGTATTTTTGGAGCCCTGAAGAAAGACATTCGTGCCGGCCGTTGTGACCGAGCGGTTCTAGGCGCTTCAGTCCAGAACCGCGCGACTGCTACGGTCGCAGGTTCGAATCCTGCTTCGGGCATGGACGCGTGTGATGTCCTTAGCTTAGTTAGGTTTAAGTAGTTCTAAGTTCTAGGGGACTGATGACCTCAGATATTAAGTCCCATAGTGCTGCGAGCCATTTGAACCATTTGAAAGACGTTCGTGCCTCTCGATTTGCTTCGGACAAAGAGGTGCATACCTGGGTACGATCATGTTTGTGTTGTGTTTCAATTGCCAGATAAGTTTTCAGAAGATGTTGTACCCTCGTGCGGTTCGACTGAGATTTATAAAATAACAGATCCGCTTCCGTTTTCCTGTAATTTTCTTAATTTATTCGATGACCGGTTACGAAGCTAAAGCTTTACCTTCAGGTGTCACCATACCGTTACGGGAATACAAATGCATGGCAGTAGGGCCAGCCAGTCATGGAGGATCACACTGAAGTCAAACAAACGCCTGAGAGCGTAGGACCAGCAGCCACAGCGCCCACTGGACAGCGCGATACTCAACGGCTGACCGCTTCCGCCGCCGCGGTTAGCTGACTTCTGGACCTTCCGCTCCAGTCACTTCCGTGTCGTGCTGTCCAAGCTGGTGCTATGGTTGCTGGAACTGCGCTCCCATGCGTTTGTTTGACGTCGGTGTGAGACGCCGAGACTGACTGGCCCAACTGCCACAAGTTTATGTTCCCATAATTATTTGGTTACACCTGAAGATGAATCTTTAAGATTCGAAACCGGTCGTGGAGTTAATTAAATTACTGGCAACTGAAGCGGGCTTTTTATTCTTTAAATACTTCCTCAAGTTCGGATGTTCATAAGATCAAAACTTTTGTATCGACTGAGCTGATCGAATTTCTCGCGAGAAATGCCAACTGCAGCTGCAGAATGCGGATGATGGGCGCAGTATTTCTTCTCGGGTGGCCCTGACAAGTGCTGTTTCATTCTTGTTCTCTCTCTTCCTAGGTCTTCATGATCTCGAGGGGCCTCAGGAGCAGAGCGGTCGGCTTATGAGTAAACTTTATTCTTTAAATACTTCCTCAGGTTCGGATGTTCATAAGATCAAAACTTTTGTATCGACTGAGCTGATCGAATTTATCGCGAGAAATGCCAACTGCAGCTGCAGAATGCGGATGATGGGCGCAGTATTTCTTCTCGGGTGGCCCTGACAAGTGCTGTTTCATTCTTGTTCTCTCTCTTCCTAGGTCTTCATGATCTCGAGGGGCCTCAGGATCAGAGCGGTCGGCTTATGAGTAAACTTTCCGCCAGCGTCTACACGTCTTCCTAGGTCTTCATGATCTCGAGGGGCCTCAGGATCAGAGCGGTCGGCTTATGAGTAAACTTTCCGCCAGCGTCTACACGAAGACAGTTCCCCGGATCTACAATATTCCCCCCCCCCCCCCCCCCCCGCTGCTCGATGTATAAAGATAAAGCCTCGTCACATAGTATTCTTCTATCGCTATCGCACGTCACTGTACTTCGCTCTGTGGAATTCAAACGTGTATATTTTTAAATAGAATCCATCAACCTGTATTCAGGACAGTGAAAATTAAAATGTCCTGTGGTGCCTCTCCTGCTCCCTGTCGGCCAGTCTGACATACTACGACTTTCAAAAACTCACAATTAATACTGGATGAGATTATTTGTGACCGGGAGAATAAGAAGTCTTCATAAAATTTGCACTCTTTATTACCTGTTAGCTAATAACTTTCTCTTTTGTGTGGCATAAAATTAAATGTAGGAAATATAAAACCAGTAAAGACAAGAGACAAGCAAGACAGTACACGTTTCTTCAATCCTTAGGTCCTGGCATCTTTTTCTCTCTAAACTCGCAACGTTTTTACACGGCGTGCTTTCCTTTCTGGGAAACAATTTATTACATCATCAAAGTTCGTCAAACGTTTCGCAACATGAAATATCAAAATGTCATTCTCTAACACTGAATAAGCTGTTAAAACAAATAGTGCTAAAGAGTGGCATGGTTTCTCGATTTGATTACGTCTGTTTTGCACTGGCTGCTAGATAACACGAAACAGAACTTTCTAATACTGCAGCAATTGTAACACACGCCAAATAAGCGAGAATGTATTGGCACAAATAGTCATTTTTATCTTCCTCATTTACATAAATAACACGAGAGAATATAATTCACGAAGCACCAATATCAAATGCCTATTAGGCCAACTACAAGCAGAAAGTTGTATGTTATGAAATAGCTCCAGTTTCTCAAACGTAAGATCGACAAGTAGTAGTACGGAATTTTTATACAAATTTGGAAACGTCATATTCTTTCATATAATTTGTGTAATATCTTAGTTTCTTCTCCTTCCTCGCCGGCCGGAGTGGCCGAGCGGCTCTAGGCGCTACACTCTGGAACCGCGCGACCTCTACGGTTGCTAGTTCTAGGGGACTGATGACCTCAGAAACTAAGTCCTATAGTGCTCAGAGCCATTTTTTCTCCTTCCTCGTTCTAACAAACAATCTTGTCATCACTAATTCTGTAACTATTCCTGCGGCTGTCAAAACTTATTCTCTGGTTAACTTCACTAACTCTGCCAGAATCACGGGTTAGGTATCACGCGTTTATTCTACGGATAGGCGTTATAACGGTTTCGTACAACGCGTTTTTTGCGGTATTCCGAGAATAGAACTTAAACGGGCGCTAACCAGAGACTGTACAACTGCCCATTAGTAATGTAGCGATATGGAAAAAATTTTGTGTCAAAATTTCATTTTCTTGGCTACAAGCAGAAGGTAATATGTAATCTTTCTAACCTACTATTCCTGTTTGTCGTTTATTGCCACTCTGGTAGTCTGAATCCATGAATTTCGCTAATAATTATAATAATACTTATCATTTGCACACCCTATCTACCATATAAACAAACAGTGATTAGTGTTCATCCGCTCAGGTTTATTCGGCTCAGCTCGTATAGCCCCGTTCCTTTTTGTCTACAGGAAAGTTTTTTTTTCGTATGTAACGGGGATTCCCCTGACAGGTACTATGAAGGCATTCAAAAAGCAACTTGTTATTCGTTCAGAAATAAGCTTAGAATGTGGTCAAAAAAGTTAAAAAACCAACAGGGATGCGTTTTAAAATCATACGAATAATCGATAGACAAACCTACCCTGGATGCTAGGCGCTTTCTGAAACAAGGCTTTTTTCTTCAAGAATATGAATATGGCGCCCCCTGAAATTGCCGCCTTGTGCAGGTACCCCGGTTTGTTCCCTTGGTTCTTGTACATATTATATATTACTCGTCCTTCATTATGGATCATTTCTATTTTTTGTTAGAATGTCGAACATCTTGCAACATTTTACGTTGCCCAAAGCTCTTTCGAGGTCGATAAATCCCACGAACGTATCTTGATTTTTCATCAACCTTGTTTCCACTATCGACTGCAACGTCAGAACTGCCTCACTGGTACCTTTACCTTTCCTAAGGCCAAACTGATCGTCATCTAACACATCCTCAGTTTAGGGGCTCTTACATATACATGTCATTTGTCATAGTTTGCTTTCTTTGTAATCAGCCCAGCAGCTTAGCAGAAAACTATCTTTTATTACATATTTATCCTGTGCTTGGGGAAGGAATTCGCACTGAAAAATTTGTTTTATTTATGTGTCATACCAGAAAGCTCTTTTCTTATCTTAATACATGCCACGAATAATCTCCGCAGAGTGTGGATATGTAGAGGTGACATGTAGCAGTAGAAATCAGAGTAGTTTCTTTCTTTTCTGTGTAAAGTCGTGGCAGTTTTCCTTGAGTCATGCCAGAACACGTCCTATAACCCGCAGTCGTGTACACTACAGTCCCCTTGCTCTTCTTATCGTTTTGCGAGTGGTAGCACTTCCCAACAGGTAAAAATAAAGCTAATACCAGTGTTAACGGCTGGCAGTTAGCAAATTTACTGGTCACTCTTCCTTAGGACACTGTCGTCAGTATTTGTGCTCCTTGGAATACACTTAAGGTTGTTCAGATTTAGTTGAAGGTTTGTTTAGAATGTAGATATCTATAGAGTTTACTGGTCTGATGTTGAACACTTGCATTCAGCGCGTCCGTTGGTTAGGTTCAGAACTTGTTGCCATGTTTATTAATTGACTGATGCACACTTGAGTTGTGCTGAGTGAATGTTGAGTAAATTCTCCTCGCCTTTGCGAAGTCCAGTCTTTACTACTGCGTGAAGTTCTCAATTCCTTCAGTTAATTAATAACTTTTAGCGAATTACCAGTAACCTCTTTCTTCAATTTTAACGATACTAATAGTGATTCGGATTGTCATGTTACTATTCAGGTTGAACTTGTATTTCTGTGTGATACTGGACACCAAATGAGTATAAGTTTCCCACTAGGAGACTAGTTCTCAGTTCGCTGAGTAGAAGGAATTTGTGGATATCGGACTCTACTGATTTTACTGCATTTTTCGACTTGGCCCTGAATCTACTGTCCATTCACTGTGGATCCTTCTAACTGTTACAAGCCAACTTTGTGAGTAGAACTAATACTTGTAAGGCTGGGAATGTTCCGATAGATAAGGATTTATTATAATCATTGACCTTTGTCACCTATACTGGACTTTGATTTCTGTCATGTGGAACCTGCCCTTGTCATAGTAGTATATGCTGATATCAGTACTTTGTGTAATTTCTCCGGTGGTTATCTGTCTCGCAAATGATTGTGTTTTGCGAGACTCAGAGTTATTATTTTAGAGGGTATCCACATCCCCCCTCTCCCCTTTTTCTCCTCCCATGAGATTCAAGTACTGATCTTAATGCTATAGACTGTCGGATTAATTTCAAATACTTGATAAGGAACAATGTCAATTGTTTTTCTAGATACACGATATGTGCTGTGAGAGTGAAGGGCTTTCTCTGTAATAAATGTCCATTTTATAGAATATGTATCAATTTCCCTCTCAGCCCCAGTCATGGTCCGTCGTCTCTCTGCATTCTTATAACATCAGTAACAGAAGGACAATTCCATTAGAAAATTCTTGACGAAAATGCTAGGAAACGTCATCCTTGTATAGTCGTGTCGAAGTCTTTACATTAATTCCGTTGCTCATTTAATTAATGTACAGGGTCATAAAATAACTACTAGCGGAACTTCGCGTGGCATTTCGCACACAGTGGAACTGAAGCATAGAGAGTGTATTTCCCTCAGTTTCTAAGAGTCATAAATCTCTTCAAAAGTCCATGGTATTTGGCGGAAGAGGTGTATCAGAGAATAATTGCTTAAAAGAAGTTGAATTAGCATATAGGTAAGACAGCAACGGAAGGTAGGGGGACCCCTATTAACGACTGTTTGGTCCGGTATCACGGTATTTCGATTTGCTAAGATTTTATGAATTCCTTCACCTCAAAATCAATATCAGCAAATACTAAGATGGGAATCTATAACACCGAGATATTCCCAGCAATTATGTCGTTTCAGGAACCTGGAGAGTGACAAAACGCGAAAAAGGAAAACTATTAACATTTTAAAGAAGAGTAAAGGGGAAGATATGGGGACCAACCTGAGATAAAGGAGAATGGAAAAGGAGGAGGAATAAGGAAATCTATTTCTTGATGCAACAACTAACAATACCACAACAGCTGAAGAGCAAAATAATCCAGTGGGCAGGCCACGTAGTCCGTACGGCAGAAGAAAGGCAGGCGAAGAAAGCATTTGAGGGGAAACAAAACACCACACGCCACATGAGACGAACAAGGCAGCGCTGGATGGGCGACCTGGAGAAGGACCTGGCAGCCTTATAGACTGAAGATACGTGGAGGAATCGAGCGCGAAACAGAAGGGAATGGAGGCAGTTTCTAGAATCACTGTGTGATCTGTTCGGCGGCGGCTGTAGCATACAAGAACCTCTACATGTGACTGCCACCTTTTGCTGTGAAGGGCCTTCTGACAAGTGGCTCGTTTCCGATTGTTTGATGGGGGTGTCATTCATAAAATTGTGTTCGATATAATTCATTATCTAGGACCATTTACTTCAGAAGTTCAAACATTTTCGTAAATTTTTCACCTACCTTCGTGCAAGGACCTCATTGCGTCGATGCTCAAGTAAATCAGACGCAGCAATAAGAAACTGAAAAAATTCCGGTCAGATTTTTTGCAAAATGATTTGTCTAAAAGTAAGTAAAAACATTTAACATGACTTGTATTGTGGTCGAAATCTAACTCAGCAAATGAGATATGTCAAGTATTTCTCTAATCAGTTTTGTTTCTTACTTTCAGACAGCCGGCTGGGGTGGCCGAGCGGTTCTAGGCGCTACAGTCTGGAACCACGCGACCGCTGTGGTCGCAGGTTCGAATCCAGCCTCGGGCATGGATGTGTGTGCTGTCCTTACGTTTAAGTAGTTCTAAGTTCTAGGGAACTGATGACCTCAGAAATTAAGCCCCATAGTGCTCAGAGAATAGCTCAGAGGTACGATCTTACGTTAAATCTTCAACATAAGACAACTGCAGAGTGCTTATAAATTAGTTACACAAAAGAAACCTTTGATTGTGAAAAGGGTAAATAACTTACATAAATGTTTGATATATCACTGAATACAATATATCTTCAGGTTTAATTCCCGCGTAAGACTGTTAGTTCGCAACGTTCCCGCTAGGTGGCAGGTGTGGATGAGTTATTCAACAGCCATCATGGAGATGTATAACGAACAGAGCGTGCAGTGTTGTTTATGTTTTGGCTCTGAGCACTATGGGACTTAACTTCTGAGGTCATCAGTCCCCTAGAACTTACAACTACTTAAACCTAACCAACCTGAGAACATCACACACATCCATGCCCGAGGCGGGATTCGAACTGCAACCGTAGCGGTCGCTAGGTTCCAGACTGTAGCGTCTATAACCGCTCGGCCACTCCGGCCGGCGTTTATGTTTTCATGAATTCAAATGCGCTACAATAGTTCAGAGAAAAAACAAGATTAAAGATCACAGGCCACCATCTCGAAGACAAACTTTTATTAACAGGACAAACTGTTACTAATTGGTACAATCGTTTCACCGAATCTGGCTGTGGATGCCGGCTAGGGTTGCCTAGCAGTCTCTGGCGCAACACAATTGAACGTGTTTGGAGCCTTAAATTCGTAGTCTGGTGAATCTATGTGACGTGTCAGCTTAGAATTGAATGAGCCTAATGTCACCTGATTGGAGGGTATTACGGTAACGCCTGTCATTCAACCACTAGAAAATGGAACTGTTGCAAGCTTTGATAGAAAGTGACAGGGAAAAATGAGCTGAGTTTTGTGCACAAATGTTTAACAAAATGCAGACTGAAGGTGATTTTGTTAATAAAATTGTGTTCAGTGACGAAGCCATCTTCCATACCTGCGGTAAAGTTAAAGGGCATTATGTTTGGATATGGGGTGAACACAAACCACGCCACGTAGTCGAACTTGTACGGAACTCGCCTAAGATTAATGTTTCTTGCCCTATAAGTTACGACAAGATTTACGTTCCCTTGCCGACTCAACTGTAGCTTCCATACCTTACCTGAACATTGTTGGACATTATGTAATACCTCAATTACAGCACGGGCTGATCCCGGAGGAGGTTCGAGTCCTCCCTCGGGCGTGGGTGTGTGTGTTTGTCCTTAGGATAATTTACGTTAAGTAGTGTGTAAGCTTAGGGACTGATGACCTTAGCAGTTAATTCCCATAAGATTTCACACACATTTGAACATTTTTTCAGTTACAGCACGATATGGGCACAGAATGTATTTTAGAGCAAGATGGTGCGCCATCACATTATCGTCGTGAAGTCGTATCGCATCTCCGACGGAATGTGCCGTCTTGGATTGGAGCTGCTAGAACAATACCTTGGTCGCCACGATCACCCGATTTAACCCCAGTTTTCTTCCGTGTACGAGGCTACATTAAAGGCAAAGTATTTGTTCCTCCGCTTCTGGGAAACCCTAACGAGCTGCGAAAACGGATAACACAAGCCTTGGCCACCATACATCATGACTTACTTCGTAGGATTTGATGGGAAACTGGTTACAGTTGGGACACTTGTCGCGTTACAAAAGGTTGTCACACTGAAAATTTGTGAATACAATTTGATGATAAACTGCATCCAGTACTGTATCGAACATTTCACGATTTTAGATTACATTTGTATAACTAATTTATAGACACTTCGTATTACAGTTAGCAACTGTGTGTATGTCTTCACGCAGCGTAAATCGCCTCTTGCAAATACCAAGACTATAGTCATCCAGTATTTGAGAATGAGAGAACGCAGCGCTCTGCAACGAACTTTACACATAATTTCATACCTATACGAAACTTTCTCGCATGATGCTGTTGTTGTGGTCTTCAGTCCAGAGACTGGTTTGATGCAGCTCTCCATGCTACTCTATCCTGTGCAAGCTTCTTCATCTCCCAGTACCTACTGCAACCTAAATCCTTCTGAATCTGTTTAGTGTATTCATCTCTTGGTCTCCTTCTACGATTTTTATCCTCCACGCTGCCCTCCAATACTAAATTGGTGATCCCTTGACGCCTCAGAACACGTCCTACCAACCGATCCCTTCTTCTAGTCAAGTTATGCCACAAACTTCTCTTCTCCCCAATTCTATTCAATGCCTCCTTATTAGTTATGTGATCTTCCCATCTAATCTTCAGTATTCTCTGTACCAACACATTTCGAAAGCTTCTATTCTCTTCTTGTCTGAACTATTTATCGTTCATGTTTCACTTCTATACATGGCTACACTCCATACAAATACTTTCACAAACGACTTCCTGACATTTAAATCAATACTCGATGTTAACAAATTTCTCTTCTTCGGAAACGCTTTCCTTGCCATTGCCAGTCTACATTTTATATCCTATCAACTTCGACCATCGGCAGTTATTTTTCTCCCCAAATAGCAAAATTCATTTACTACTTTAAGCGTCTCACTTCCCAATCTAATTCCCGCAGCATCACCCAATTTAATTATCCCCGTTTTGATTTTGTTGATGTTCATCATATATCCTCCTGTCAAGACACTGTCCAATCCGTTCAGCTGCTCCTCCAGGTCCTTTGCCGTCTCTGACAGAATTACTATGTCATCGGCGAACCTCAATGTTTTTATTTCTTCTCCATGGATTTTAATTCCTACTCCGAATTTTTCTTTTGTTTGCTTTAGTGCTTGCTCAGTATACAGACTGAATAACATCGGGGATAGGCTACAACCCTGTCTCACTCCCTTCGCACCCACTGCTTCCGTGTCATGCCCCTCGACTGTTATAACTGCCATCTGGTTTCTGTACAAACTGTAAATAGCCTTTCGCTCCCTGTATTTTACCCCTGCCACCTTCAGAATTTGAAAGAGAGTATTCCAGTCAACATTGTCAAAAGCTTTCTCTAAGTCTACAGATGCTAGAAACGTAGTTTTGCCTTTCCTTAATCTATTTTCTGAGATAAGTCGTAGGGTCAGTATTGCCTCACGTGTTCCAACGTATCTACGGAATCCAAACTGATCTTCCCCGAGATCGGCTTCTACCAGTTTTTCCATTCGTCTGTAAAGAATTCGTGTTACTATTTTGTAGCCGTGGCTTATTGAACTGATAGTTCGGTAATTTTCAAATCTGTCAACACCTGCTTTCTTTGGGATTGGAATTATTATATTCTTCTTGAAGTTTGAGGGTATTTCGCCTGTCTTATACGTCTTGCTCACTAGGTGGTAGAGTTTTGTTAGGCCTGGCTCTCTCAAGGCTGTCAGTAGTTCTAATGGAATGTTGTCTACTCCCGGGGCCTTGTTTCGACTCAGGTCTTTCAGTGCTCTGTCAAACTCTTCACGCAGTATCATATCTCCTGTTTGGTCTTCATCTGCATTCTCTTCCATTTCTATAATATTGCCCTCAAGAACATCGCCCTTGTATAGACCCTCTATATACTCCTTCCACCTTTCTGCTTTCCCTTCTTTGCTTAGAACTGGGTTTCCATCTGAGCTCTTGGTATCCATGCGTGATATACACAGCAACATTATGAAGGGAAAAAAGTTTATCTCTTACTGCAATTTAGTTCATGCGGCAAAACTGCCGCATCAGACATGACTTTTTAATTCATTGTCTCTTTACTGCATATTGTACTTACTCATTATTGTACTCGCAACGCACTTAGCAGATAGTACCCAGATATACCAGTGAATGTATCTGCAAAATTGTATCACTGTATGACACATTGCTTAGGAGATACTGCGCAACAAAAATTATTATGCATGATAAACTACCTTTTACAGTTAGCGTCTTTGTGTTTGTCTTGAGGCAAATACCTCTACTATATTCATCCAGTATTTGAGAATGAGAGCATGCAGCGACTTGCAACGAACTTTACACATAATTTCAAACCTTTAAGAAGCTCTTTCTCGCTGACACTAACACAAAGTGGTGAAAGGAAAAAGTGTTTAGCTTATTATACTCCTCGATGATCTTGCAGTAAAACAGCATAGGACATGATTTCTTTACTACTGGAGTTACCGGCAACACATTTTGCAGGTGGCATCCCCATATACCACTGAATGAACCTGCAAAAATGTATCATGGTACGACACGTGGGTCAGGTGATATGATGTAACCACTGAGACGCGTGAAAAATTAGCGTTTGCTTTAAAAGGGCCAGAAATTATATACACTATATTCATCCAGCGGCTGGACGGCGTGGCCGAGCGGTTCTAGGTGCTACAGTCTGGAATCACGCGACCGCTACGGTCGCAGGTTCGAATTCTGCCTCGGGTATGGATGTGTGTAATGTCCTTAGGTTTGTTAGGTTTAAGTAGTTTTAAGTTCTACGGGACTGATGACCTCAGAAGTTAAGTCCCACAGTGCTCAGAGCCATTTGAACCATTTTTTTCATCCAGCGCTTTATAATTACTTAGCGACGTACAGCAAACTTAAAAACATAATTTCCAAACTTTTCTAAACTTTTTGTCGCTTAGATGCTTAACGCCAAATGCTGAAGACACTAACTCGTTCGTGAGGTGGTCAGAAGTTTGAAGCTATTTAACACGTGGGAGTTAGTTCCTTTTTAGAATCGGTAGTTTATTGATATAGGTGTGTAGTCTGCAAATCCCTATGAAATGCAAGTCAGATGATAATTTGTTTGTAGAAACATCAGAGATACTTTTATACCAAGTATCAGACGAGGTACGGAGGCCAAGAGAAGTTCTGAAGTGTAAGACATTGGATTGGTATCCGGGACGTCAGAAGTTTCTGCTGCGCCTTCATGTAAGGTAAATAAGCCTGGGACCATTCATGTAGCTTCTCTTTGTATTCTCTAGACATTACACGGATTTCCCAAATATTGGGCAGTTTCCACTGTGGGCAGTATGTTCCGCATGCAATTTCTTTCGTGGACAAAACGCGTTATTAATGAACTGAAACGCTTGAGTTACTACACCTCGTTTAAAGAATCGATTAAGTTCATATCACAGGAATTGTTTGCTTGCGGTATTTGTGGCAGAAATGACTCCCGTAGTTATCCAGTGCTCCTGTAGTAAGAGGCTATCTTATGGCTCATGAGCTGCACAGCTTCATCTAATTTACCAGCTAATTACCAATCATTGCAAAAGAATATTCTGTTCCTGCTCGGTTGGAAACTGCTACAATTTTTATCAGGTAGCACTGCGTCATACGAGGAGATTACCGCGTCGTATGTCGAAAGGTTTGATATCGCTACTTGTACTATCATCTAAATGATTAATTAACATGAAGTAGAACGACACTGTCACGCTTTCATGCGGCACACTTGACGCTATTCTATGTCTGTTTGTGATCCTCCATCCACAATAAGAAAACTCTGTAGGAAATCCTTTCTTGTCTGAAACTTTCTATACCTACGTTGAGAGACATCATGGAGAAACACACTTCAGAATAAGAGAAGAAAACACGATGTATCGCTTTTTCGAAGCTACGTAGTTGACTCCCACTCCAAAGCACGCTTAAAATTGGCGCAAAGGCGCCTACAACATTCGTCTGTAATGATGCAAAGCGTGGCGCTGTGCGACGTCAACCTCGGGTTCGGCGACTCTTCAAACAGCAAGGTGTCAACACGTGTGGAAACAAGGCCACAGCTCGGAAGTTCATGTGAGACGTAAGCTGGATTAGTGTCTCATAGGCACCAAGTTTCACTACAATTCTTCCAAAGGCCATCGTGAATGTGCCATCGATGGGAAGGTCGTCACAGCCCCGTTTTACACACATCGCACTCCTTCTATTGACGCCTCTGGCATGCGGGTCAGAACCACGACATCCAGCATTGAAATCACGCTTCTTCTGGGCGACTGAGGAATACACTTCACCACACACCGCCGCCCAGCCTCCACACCAAAAACCCCTAGGAACATGAGATCTGGTGGTCAAGGAAGGCAGGATTCGCTTACGATTGTTGACGGGGCCGTAATCAGTTACTATTGGTTCGCTTTTCTTTTAATCACACACAATTTATTTAAAATCAACAATAAATTAAAATAATGGCAATAATTTAAGATTTGTTTCACGGTTGAAGGCCTTAATGGCAATATATTAAGAATTGATTAAACTTGCTGCAACTTATAATTACAGTTATTAAAAATATAAAAGACAAGTGACCAAGGTCTTAAAGCTCGCTGCAAAAATACAATTGCCAAATTAAAATTTTCAGGCAATTAACGAAAATCACGGCTGAAGGCCTTAGTGGCAATAAATTAAGAATTGTTTCACGGCTGAAGGCCTTAATGGCAATAAATTCAGAATTGTTTAACTTGTTGCAACTTACAAACTACAGTTATTAAAATATTGAAAACAAATCACTAAGGTCTTAAAGGTTGACTGCTAAACTACAAGGCCTTTAATGCCAAGAATGGCTATTATTAAAAAAATTTAACAAACATACTGTCAAACAGCAAGGCAATAGCAAAAGTTAATTTACAAGATAGGCAACTGATCACCAAACAGGTGAGACAAAATGATAGTAAACGTGGTAGCACAACCATTTAAACTTGCTGTAACGCCAAGAATGGCAATTATCAGGTTGCCCTCCATGGGGTGGGTGCACGCAACGACTGTGGTTATATTGGGTTAGATAGAGCAGCAATCAGTCGTAGAATTAAGTTGCAACTTAATTCTACGACTGATTGCTGCTCTATCTAACCCAATGGCAATTATATTAAAAAAATTAGAAACATACAATAAAACAGCAAATATAACAACAAGTTTAGTTCAAAAGGACAAGCAGGTGAGACAAATGATGGTAACTTAGTAATACCATAATAAAATAATAACTCAACAATAAAACACAGGAGCTGGTCACAGACGGTGCTCCAAGAATCGACATCTGAGCAGATCAGGCCAAAAACACCTTCGCGACCGATGAGAAAGACAGCCAAGATGGTAAATCAGACTAGTGGCAGTCTAACGAACGACTAATGATAATCTGCTGAAGCTACCTAACGTCCGATAACCAATGCAACGATGGAACACCACACCAAAGCCGGAACCGGCGGTCAGCACTACGTCCTCAGAATGCTGTGTTTAGAGCGTCCGAAAGGAAAAAGGAACCACTACTACCAGAGTAGAAGTAACACCAACCGACCTACAAATCAAGGAAACTGTCAAAACTACACGCCTTTCCGGACAGCAGCGGCAAGGCGAGGAATCGTGCACTACCGTTACATATACTAACCTCCAGGGCAAGTCACTGGCGCGTTAGCGGCCACCAAGCAGGAAAAATACCTCTGGTTGAGCTTAACAAATAGTAATGCAGCAGTTAGTAACAAGAAGTCGAGGAAAGCTAATTAGATCCACCTTCCCCCAGCACTCCACTCGCTGCTCTTCGTCTCGGCGACATTGCGAGCAGCAACATGAACCCAAGTCACTGGGGAATCGCGAGATCTCACAGTGGTGGAGGTTTCACTGCTAGGATTAAAATCCACTCAAAGCTTTATGGATCCGGTTGACGACTAGGTCATGTACCCACGCGACCACAGCACTTACATCCGGCAGTGCATGTGTGCCGCCAGCGGTCCCGGCATATTGTAGCACTGCCCTGTTGGCTCCTCTGGAGTCCCCAACCGAACAGCGACGTCCACCAAAGATAGGGCCACAGTTACTACATATCGATAACGCCGCTGCTGCCACTAGCGGACAGGCAAAGCTTGTGAAACCAAGTGGCGCCAATCAACACAAGAAGAATACAAACAACCGCAACCATGTCAACTAAACGATACAGTCTGGCTTCCAACAGAGGGCGGAAACCTACAACAGCACCAACGCGAGCCGCAGCACGGCTCCGACAAGGCATAATGAGCGTCTCAGCGGATGTCAGTAAAACCACCCCTTCACCTGTGGCGTTGATTCCCACACATTTCGCGGCCGAAAACGGCAAATCGCAGTGCGATGAGAACAGGACGACATTGTCGATTATCTTCGACACTGATGACACCCCACGGACAATTCAGTCCTTCTTCAAAATGGCTCTGAGCACTATGGGACTTAACTGCTGAGGTCATCAGTACCCTAGAACTTAGAACTATTTAAACCTAACTAACCTAAGGACATCACTCACATCCATGCCCAAGACAGGATTCGAACCTGCGACCGTAGCGGTCGCGCAGTTCCAAACCGTAGCGCCTAGAATCGCTCGGTCACTCCGGCAGGCATTCAGTCCTTCTCTAAGGACATTGTGGGCCAGCAATCACACTGAACGTGCTAACACCTCTTTGGAACGTAGCGCGGCCGAATTTTTTCCATGCATATAGCGTGGAACCACTAGAGACGATGCAAAACCATTCGACGACATTTGAATGAGAACGAAAAAGGAAAGAGTGTTAATGCTTTTGAGACCTCCAGTTCCGCGCCGTCCTAAGGCGTCATCACATAGACATGTGCATGAATAAAACTGCGACAGGTCGCTTTAAGAACACCCAGTTCGGCAACACCCTCGATGCCTCCCGCGCACCTCCTTTGAGCACGTTAAAAATGTCAGAGACGTGGATACACGTTTAGCTGAGCTGCTCCAGCGCGTGAGGCCAGGCAGCCTCACCTAAGTGGTGTCGAAAATAACAGATTCAAATTATCTGTCCTGTCACTCGTTCACTATGCTGGTACAGAACTGACTGAAACCTAATATTCAGGGTCGTGTTGGTGAACCCACTTCACGACTGAGGTTTGTACCAAAGTGCCTTCGGCACATTACAATGTGTCAATAATGGCAGATGTACAGATAAGTTATCACGTTCTCTAAAATTAATTAAAGTTGCTTAATACAGACAGATTCTTCGAACGTTATGACGTCTTTGGTATCGACAAAATTAATTACCCAACAGATCTTGCCTCTCTGCTGTAATCCCATTGTCTAATGGTTCTCAATCAACCAATCGTCGCCCACTTGAATGAAAACGACACGCCTTATCAGGTACCGCACAACAGGTGCACTGAACTAAATGACAACAGAACTGTAGATATAACTGTAGTAATGAGGTACAAAAAGGAGGAACGCAATAAATTCCCACGAGATAGAACAGCTTCTGTTAACAGATCAGCACGGGTTTAGAAAGCATTACTCGTGCGAAACTCATCTTGCCCTTTTCTCATATGAAGTCCTGCAAATTATAGATATAGAGCAAAAGCCAGCTTCCATATTCCTAGATTTCCGGAAAGTGTTTGACACGGTGCCCCGCTGAAGACTGTTAACGAAAGTACGAGTATACGGAAGAGGTTCCGAGATATGTGAGAGGCTCGAAGACTTCTTAAGTGATAGAATCCAATACGTTGTCCTCGACGACGAGCGTTCATCAGAGACAAAGGTATCGCCAGCAGTGTCCCAGGCAAGTGTAATACGACCACTATTATTAATTACATACATAAATGATCTGATTGACAGGGTGAGCTGCAATGGTTCAAAAGTAACCTAAGGGCAGCACACACATCCATGCCCGAGACAGGATTCGAACCGTAGCGGTCGCGCGGTTCCAGACTGAAGCGCCTAGAACCGCTCGACCACATCGGCCGGCTGAGCTTCAATCTGAGACTGTTTGCTGATGATGTTTTGTACGGAACGGTGTCAACGTTAAGTGACTATAGGAGGATAGAAAGTGACAGACAAAATTGCTATTTGCTGTGATGAACAGGAGCTGACCTAAGCGTAGAAGAATGTAAACGAATTCAGATCAGATGAGAAGGAAAAACACTTACATAATGTTCAAATTTAGCATTAGTCGTGTACTGCTTGACACAGGCACGTCGATTAAATATACAGGAGAAATGTGAAATGGAATGAGTACGTAAGGACTAAAGTATGGAAGGTGAATGGTCTACTTCAGTTTATTGGGAGAATTTTTGGAAAGAGTAATTTATTCGTAAAGGAGACCACGCGTAGAACTGTAGTGTGACCCATTCTGGAGTACTGGCCAAGTGTTTGAGACCCCAGCAGGTCGGATTGAAGGGGAGATATCGAAGCAATTCAGACGTAACCTGCTAGACTTGTTACTGGTAGGTTCGATCAACGCATGAATACTACGGAGGTGCTTAGTGAACTAAAATGGGTATCCCTGGAGGGAAGACGACATTCTTTTCGTGGAGCAGTATTCAGAAAATTTACAGAACCGACATTTGAAGCTGGCTGCAGAACGATTCTGCTGCGACCAACGTACATATCGTGTAAAGACCACGAAGAGCCGGCCGGTATGGACGAGCGGTTCTAGGCGCTTCAGTTTGGAACCGCGCGACCGCTACGGTCGCAGGTTCGAATCCTGCCTCGGGCATGGATGTGTGTGAGGTCCGTACGTTAGTTAGGTTTAAGTAGTAAGTCTAGGGGACTGATGACCTCAGATGTTAAGTCCCATAGTGCTCAAGGCCATTTGAACCATTTGAACCACGAAGATAAAATAACAAAAATTAAGGCTCGTCTTCAGTCGTCGTTGGTCCCGTTCTTGCAGGATCTTTTACCGTCCACAGAAATGTCGGAAATAATAATTTATCATAGGATTCCTGATATTCACGGTGCAATCGCGAAATGATCGTTCTGGAAAATCCCCACTTCATCTCTACCTCTCAGATGCGGTGTCCAATGGTTCGTGCGCCGACTATCACACCACGTCCGAAATCACTTAAATCTTGATAACCCGCCACTGTAGCAGCAGTAAACGATATAACGACTGTACCAGATACTCATTGTCTTATAAAGGCGTTGCCGACCGCAGCGCCGTATTCTGCCAGTTTACACATCTCTGTATTTGAATACGCATGCCTACACCAGTATCTTTGGCACTGCAGTGTATAAACGAGTATGAAATTTAAGCTACACAAACTTAACAGAATCGAATTTATATACCACATGAAATATACGAGGGATGGAACTTTAATAGTGGCAACTATTTATTTACAGCTGGTACAAAATAGAGACGTGTTTCAAAGTTTTAATGACCTTCAAAGTAGTCACCAGCATTGTGTATAACCCGTTGTCAGCGATGTGGAAGTCGTAGGATACTCTTAGCAGTGCCAGTTGTGTTGACAGTTCGAGCTGCGCGGTCTATTGCCCGACGATTTTGTAGCAGTTCTGAATCGAATGCCGTGGTTTCCTTTAGTTTAGAAATCGAGTTGAACTCACGAGTGCTCAAGTCAGGAGAGTGCAGTAGGTGGAACAGCACTTACCAGCCCCATCAGTCAAACAAATCAGTAACAGCTTGCACTGTACATACTTGAGCATTATCCTGCAAACTGATGGCCAGGTCCTGCAGAAAGTGTCATCACTCTCTAGGTCGTAGGCTGTGTTCCAAAAATGAATAGCATAGAGACAGAAGTGATGACACTTTCTTCAGGATCTGACCATCATTTTGCAGGATAATGCTCAAGCATGTACAGCGCAGGCTGTTACTGATTTGTTTGACTCATGGGGCTGCTAAGTGCTATACTACCTACTGCACTCCCGTGTCTTAAGCCCTCGTAAGTTCAACTCGATTTGTAAACTGAAGGAAACCACGGCATTCGATTCAGAACTGCTACAAATTCGTCGGGCAATAGACGGCGCCGCTCGAACTGTCAACATAACTGGCACTGCTAAGAGTATCCTACGACCTCCACATCACTGGCAACGGGTTATACACAATCCTGGTGACGACTTTGAAGGTAAGTAAAACTTTTAAACACGTATCTATTTTGTACGAGCTGTAAATAAATAGTTGCCACTACTAAAGTTCCAACTCTTGTATATTCCAACGCTGTAGTCAGCTACTCAAACAAAGATCTCAAATAATGATGTTGTTACGATGTATATTCTTTGTACTTCGAGATAATGTTCTTTGCACCTAGCAGTTTCCAGACACCAGAGTGTTTTTTTTTTATTTTTCACAAAATATGACATGGCAACTTCCTGGCAGATTAAAACTGTGTGCCCGACCGAGACTCGAACTCGGGACCTTTGCCTTTCGCGGGAAGGTAGGAGACGAGGTACTGGCAGAAGTAAAGCTGTGAGTACCGGCCGTGAGTCGTGCTTCGGTAGCTCAGTTGGTAGAGCACTTGCCCGCGAAAGGCAAAGGTCCCGAGTTCGACTCTCGGTCGGGCACACAGTTTTAATCTGCCAGGAAGTTTCATATCAGCGCACACTCCGCTGCAGAGTGAAAATCTCATTCTGATATGACATGGCAGTTTGCATGTGGTATGTTACAACAGAGACAGGAGCGTATGACCATTGGAGGTACTGTATTTTACTTTTACCCCAACATCGTAACACAACACACACGTATGTCATACTGACACATGTAAATCCACCTGATGATGAAGGTTTAAACTTTCAAGGTGCGTTGTGCATATAAATAGACAGTGAGTGTTAACAGTAAACTTGTTGTTTCATTCGAACACTAAAGATATTTTAGTTGAATTAAAAAAGTAAGTTCTTAAAAATATGATTATTGTTGTTGAACCAGAAGATGTTCCTTTTCTTTTTGTAGCCACTGTCCAATTTTCATTTAGACCAGTCATTTTTATAACTATTCTCTTCATAAGCGTTGAACATAATGCTGTTGTTACTGTAGTATACTTTGATTAACTTTTCTCTCCAGATATTTTGTAACTTATAAATTTCAACAATTTCGATAATGTTAACATTACAAAACTGCCAGATATTTTTCTGGAAAAACTAAAGTTTATTAGTAAACGATTGTTGTTTTTTATTATTCATTTGCTGCTGCGTTCTTTCAACATTAATGCTGTAATTAGTATATTATACTGATATTTAGTTCATCCTTTTATTTAAGCTCAAGAGTTATTAGCACTGCTGTTACCTATTTTCAGGGAATAACTCTGATCCCGTGACATAACTTGCAAACAAATTACAAATCAGAGTCTTTCTTAAGTGAAGTAAAATCTAAATACTGATTATCTTACGGAAAATGTAAATACTGATTACCTTACGGTTTTCATTTGGTTCTGTGGTTGGTGTAGTGTTATGCAGCATGCAGTGTGTACGACACGTTATTCGGCTGATGGTCATGGTCAAGTTCATTTATTTACTCATTTACTTCATTTAGTTTCATTTTAAAAAATGTTGCAGAAAAATTCATCCGTTCCGAAGTTGCAGGCCCTATTATACTTCACCATGAGCCGACAACGACACTACATCACTTCCAATACACTGTACTGAAAATGCAGAAATGATTAATTCAGGATATACTTTCATCTAGTAATTAGTAAGTAGAAATTTTCTTTGTTTTCACCAGAAGATATATTTACACTTCATTACACTTCATTAATATCTTGACAATGTAGTACAGGGTTTAGGACACAAAATGGCTGTGTTCGGGAAGATTAACAAATACGTATTTCCTCAAAGACAGACAATAGCTTAAAGATTGCGTATTGATCTGCAAGAAGCTATCGAATAAACGAACAGCAACAGCGATAATAATATGCCCAGATACGCTCTTACCTGAGATTACTTGTCAAGTATTTACTTTGACTCGCACACGGCGAAAAATGTATTAAGATATGTAAGTCATTAAATATATTATAAAATTTTCAGTTTCTATATTTATCCAAATAAGAAAGCTCGACTGTCAGAAGTAATTTGTTAATTCGTTGATTGCTTTGGTAGTACCTTTTATGACTGTTACAATATCTTTTAATGAACACTACCGAAAAGTTTGTAGTGACTTTTCAGGGACTGTGACTAGGAATATTAGTTGAAGGAATAATTCTATATTTCTTATCAATTTCGTCACTTTTATGCGGAATTTATTCAATTTTTCAGACAGTATATATTTCACCATCTTTGTAAGCCAACGAAAAGTGTTATCAACTGTAATGAACATATGTCACACAACTTAATGAAAGAAGACTTGGGTACAGTGTTTCTGAGACCAGAATGAAGATCACAGATGAACTAAGTGGGCGCATTCGTCTGACGTATTTCCCGCACTTAAGAAAGGAAGAAACATAACACTGCTCTAAATTTTAAAATTAATTATCTTATAGCACAGTGTCTCATATGTTTGAAATGAACACAGTTTATTTTCGCCTCTCTTATATTCTATCAGTAACTTCATTCATACACATATGAGACATCGGACAGCTGTGAGATTAGCTGTTCTTAGTTTTTTAATACAACTTCGGTTTATAAAAAATACGTTTATAAGATCAACCTTCTCTATAAACCGGTGCCTGCAGAAACTACTTAAGTCTGAAACTTTCTATAACATATTTTATGCCTTTAATACAACATGTGTAAGATCTACGCGCGGTGGACGTCAATGTTTCGCTGGTTCAGCGCCTCGTGTCGAAGAGACAGACACGTGGAAAACTTGTGTGGTTTCTGTTGCTCTCGGTAGACAGTATCACAAGCCTGAAGATTTTTTTCCCTTTTTTATGTCACAGGGGAGTAGCAAAGAAAGCAGCCAAATGAGTTTGTAGCTTGTTGATAACATACATAGATGAATGCTTACCCCCTACAGTAAAAATCCTTAAAATGTTTTTTCTTGAATGATTGACTTCATGACGCCTGCATCAGTTAACTGTTACTGCTATTCTCAAGTACTTGTGTATATTTGTCTACCCGCTAACCAAAAATTTTACAACTGCTGGAAAATGAATTAAAAATTGAGAGTACATACATCGTGGAATCATCCAAAAAACTCATGGCAATCTAGACCCAGGGTGAAAGAAATAACTTTTTTCTCTCATGGTTATCCTAGAGCAAACAGAAACGACCCAATGATCATATTTTATCTTGTTCTGGCTGTGACCGTCACTATTAGCTTATTAAGAGCCACTTCTTTTTACTAGTTATCGAGAATAGAAAAAATCGTAAAAAGATACGATCTTGTGCGTGCATCTTTTAATGTATTGACTTAGATGCTTAAATTTGTTACACCACCTCGGAGTCGTACACCTTAGTACTTGACATAAGTTTCAACTTGATAAGTTTACCGTTCCCAGACAGACAGACGTAGCGATCCTATAAGTGTTCTGTTTTAGGACGTAATTTGTTCTCACTGTGGAAAAGCTTCACAGTTTTTGTGCCCTCCTGTAAGTAAGAGGCATTATGTTGTTTCCTCAATAACCATTTCATTTGGAAACTTGTCTTCTGTTACTATTTAAGAACTCGGTCTGTAATTGGCTGCGATCGACAGACGCTAGCTGGTGATGGCCCGTGAAACCAACGACCAGTTTCTGAAGGCACAACACCAAGAGAGTTCATTTGTTTTACTTTGTAATTGTTTGTCGGGAGCCTGCTATTTAGCTTGTGGGTGCATCACAAAATATAACATTACAGTCATCTCAAACTACGAACTAATATACAGGCTACGAATGTAGGCTACTGATGCCTCCGACATCACTAAAAACTCTGTTGTATCGACAGGGAAAGCTCTGAGAGGACATTCTTGAATTACATGGCGAACAGTCTGCTTTGCAGCGACGCAGCCACAACTTGGAGAAGTTATTTTCTTCCACTTGTCCAAAGAGTCGGCACATATTCCAGTGTTGGTTCTTATTCGGTTACGAGCCGACCACACCTTGTATAGCAGTTCAAAGCCAGGTGGCTTGGTCGCTAAGCAAAGCATTTTACGACGTTCCTTCGTTACGTTAACCTGTTATGTGTTGTTCCAGCAGTCATCAGTATTTTAAGCCGTTTCAGTGAACATTCTTTTGGTTTCCAGAGATGGGTAACGAGAGCGAAGCCTACTTTTTCTGATGTTTGGAATGTCTCCTTGGACAGGGAGGTTAGTTTCTAAAGTTTATTGCACTACCGTTAAAGTGCACTTTCCCGCAGTGGAGATGGAGGTGGTATGTGGCTAAGTGTGGGTGGCCAGAAAGTAGGTGTGGATCTGATGGTAGCAGTTACAAGACGCATGGCCTGGTGAAGCCGTGTATCAACAAGAGTTGTGTGACTACTATTCTTCCAGCATGTCGACCAATATTCTGCAATAGCGTAAACATCTCAGAGCTGAAGTACTGAGAGCTGATGCAGTCGATCGGCATGATGTACCACAAAGTTTCTAGAGGACGTTATTTCGAGTTTTCATTTTGATAGCTGTTCTTAATAGCCTTTAGTTACCCTGCAAGTGTTCTCTGAGTGGCGCTAAACGGGAAACAAAATACGGGCAACCAGACAATCCTCGAGATCTCACGGTACACAGGGTGGTCCATTGATCGTGACCGGGCCAAATATCTCACGAGATAAGCGTCAAACGAAAAAACTACAAAGAACGAAACTTGTCTAGCTTGAAGGGGGAAACCAGATGGCGCTATGGTTGGCCCGCTAGATGGCGCTGCCATAGGTCAAACGGATATCAGCTGCGTCTTTTTAAACAGGAACCCCCAGTTTTTACTACGTATTCGTGTAGTACGTAAAGAAATATGAATGTTTTAGTTGGACCACTTTATTCGCTTTGTGATAGATGGCGCTGTAATAGTCACAAACATATGGCTCACAATTTTAGACGAACAGTTGGTAACAGGTAGGTTTTTTAAATTAAAATACAGAACGTAGGTACGTTTGAACATTTTACTTCGGTTCTTCCAATGTGATACATGTACCTTTGTGAACTTATCGTATCTGAGAACGCACGCTGTTACAGCGTGATTATCTGTAAATACCACATTAATGCAATAAATGCTCAAAATTATGTCCGTCAACCCAAATGTATTTGGCAATACGTGTAACGACATTCCTCTCAACAGCGAGTAGTTCGCCTTCCGTAATGTTCGCACATGCATTGACAATGCGCTGACGCATGTTATCAGGCGTTGTCGGTGGATCACTATATCAAATATCCTTCAACTTTCCCCACAGAAAGCAATCCGGTAACGTCAGATCCGGTGAACGTGCGGGCCATGGTATGAGGCTTCGACGACCAATCCACCTATCATGAAATATGCTATTCAATAACGCTTCAGAAATGGCTCTGAGCACTATGCGACTTAACTTCTGAGGTCATCAGTCGCCTAGAACTTAGAATTAAGTAAACCTAAATAACCTAAGGACATCACACACATCCATGCCCGAGGCAGGATTCGAACCTGCGGCCGTAGCGGTCGCTCTGTTCCAGACTGTATCGATTAGAACCGCACGGCCACACCGGCCGGCAATACCGCTTCACCGCATGCGAGCTATGTGCCGAACATCCATCATGTTGGAAGCACATCGCCATTCTGTCATGCAGTGAAACATCTTGTAGTAACATCGGTAGAACATTACGTAGGAAATCAGCATACATTGCACCATTTAGATTGCCATCGATAAAATGGTGGCCAATTATCCTTCCTCCCATAATACCGCACCATACATTAACCCGCCAAGGTCACTGATGTTCCACTTGTCGCAGCCATCGTGGGTTTTCCGTTGCCCAATAGTGCATATTATGCCGGTTTACGTTACCGCTGTTGGTGAATGACACTTCGTCGCTAAATAGAACGCGTGCAAAAAGATCTGTTATCGTCCCGTAATTTCTCCTGTGCCCAGTGGCAGAACTGCACACGGCGTACAAAGTCGTCACCATGCAATTCCTGGTGCATAGAAATATGGTACGGGTGCAATCGATGTTGATGCATTCTCAACACCGACGTTTTTGAGAATCCCGATTCTCGCGCTATTTGTTTGCTACTGATGTGCGGATTAGCCGCGACAGCAGCTAAAACACCTACTTGGGCATCATCATTTGTTGTAGGTCGAGGTTGACGTTTCTCATGTGGCTGAACACTTCCTGTTTCCTTAAATAACGTAAGTAACCGTCGAACGGTCCTGACACTTGGATGATGTCTTCCAGGATACCGAGCAGCATACATGGCGCACGCCCGTTGAGCATTTTGATCACAATAGCCATACATCAACACGATATCGACCTTTTCCGCAATTGGTAATCGGTCCATTTTAACACGGGTAATGTATCAGGAAGCAAATACCGTTCGCACTGGCGGAATGTTGCGTGATACCACGTACTTATACGTTTGCGACTATTACAGCGCCATCCATCACAAAGCGAAAAAAGTGGTCCAACTAAAACATTCATATTTTTTTATTTACTACACGAATATGTAATAAAAAATTAGGGTTCCTATTTAAAAAAACGCAGTTGATATCCGTTTGACCAAGGCAGCGCCATGTAGCGGGCCAACCATAGCACCATCTGGTTTCCCTCTTCAAGCTATACGAGTTTCGTTCTTTGTAGTTTTTTCGATTGATGCTTATTTCGTGAGATATTTTGCCCGGTCACTCTCAGTGGACCACCCTGTATATTACATCAGACACCAGAACGTGAATGAGTCCTATCAGCCTTTAAAGTATACCTCACGCAAAGCCTGGCTCTGTGGTGACGGGGCCCGCCAGAGTGACCGAGCGGTTCTAGGCGCTACCGTCTGGAACCGCGCGACCGCTACGGTCGCAGGTTGGAATCGTGCCTCGGGCATGGATGTGTGTGATGTCCTTGGGTTGGTTAGGTTTAAGTAGTTCTAAGTTCTAGGGGACTGATGAACTCAGAAGTTAAGTCCCAAAGTGCTCAGAGGCATTTGAACCTTTTTTTTTTGTGGTGATGGTCACTTGCTGTTGCAGGGAAGGGCCCTTCGCTGCCGCCCAGTGCACTGCGGATCATCAGCAGGAAGGAGTGGCTGGCGCAGCCGCCCTTGCAGCCTGCCGTACCGGTCACGCCGCCTCTCAACCTCGTCGTCATCAGTGCGTACAGTGGACCACCCTATGAATAATACCACCTAAGGCACACACTCCTGGAATTTCTCAACTTATAACACGTACATATCACAGAAATGCAGCTTTAGGGGAATACAAAATGTGAAGTGGGCATAAGATTTAAATTTTTATTCTTTTTTACTTCAGTTTTCTCTTTAATTTACATGCTTGTAACCTCCACCAACATTCACACAACAGTCATACATATACCATGCAGTTTTTTTTATGATTTCTGTTACAAGCCAGAAGTGACTGGTCTCTTGTTTGGACATTAATAATGGCCTTTTTAAGAGTTATATCGTTTGGGAGGCAGATATGTGAGAACCCTCCAGGTACTGGCTCATATACATGTGCAAAATTCTATGGAGACCTAACAAACAAACTGAGGAAATAAATATAACAAATTAAATGAACGAAATAATTTAAAAAGGCACTAATAACAATTAGCTGTTCCAAATTTGGTAATAAGGAAATTTTTGAGAACATAAACATTCTGAACAGATACACGCTCTCCTTTAAGCTAAAGACAGTAACATGAATTCGTTACACACATTGAAATTAAGATAAAAATTGGCAACCCCAACGACAGAAAATCATAGCTCTGAAATCGTATCTGTAAGATACAACAAATACATTTGCTACAGAAGATTACCGGATATACAGAGTAAAAGGTCACAACAACAATTTTAGCCACCACTGTTCATCTCCTAATGATTTCATGAGTCAAGACTGATTTAAAGAGAAAAATAACACAATTGACGTAAACAGACAAATCAGACAGTTAGTCAAGCTTTCAGATTTAATGAAACTTAATTTCTATGTATAGGCCAGAACTTAGAAGCATTAGGCTTCGATTGCAGAACGAGGACCCCTTGCCACAGTAACACACACCGGCTGAAACTTCCAATGAGTGGGTTGTCTGTCGGGATATCAAGGCGCCGGTGTACCCGACGAATCACTCCAGATGGCAGTCGTGGTTGCTCAGTCAGCTGCAAGATCCACCCAGGCCAAACACTCGGCCGAGTAAACTTACTAAGTCCTTTGAATAAGAGGTATGGCAGGAGCACCTGAATCACAGACAGACTTATTGCTTTAAGGATAAATATCACGTGCCTACCTGGGGTACTCAAAGGCCAATGTGCAAGTTCTGACTACGAATAGTTGCTCAAGTACACAGCAAGGAACGAAAATACAGATTTCACAGCTACTGTCTGTCTATAGTGACGCTCAAACAACATTTCGTGTATAATTCTTACGGCTAAGCCAACAAGGATGCAAAAGCAAACGGGCCTAAGTACAAGTGTGTCTTCAATTTAGGAAGCTTAGAAACATGTATCAACTAACGAACACAAAACAGCAAAACCTGTTAACAATTTTTCGCCTGAAGAGCACAGCAAAGCACGAATGACAATTCCAAATAAGTAAATTTCTTACTAAATAAGAATTAAAATCAGCTTCATAAAACAAAAAGTACAAACAGTTCAGAGCCCTGAGGGGGCTCAGAAAAGTTTAAAAACCCGTAGGAGTAGCATGCACTGACCAGCCAGAACATTACGACCGCCTACCTAATAGCCGGTATGTCCACTTTTAGCACGGATGTCAGTGGCGACGCGTCGTGGCATGGAAACAATCTGGCCTTGGTAGCTTACTAGACGGAATTGGCCCTACATCCGCACACATCCCTGTAAATTCCGGGAAGAGGGCCGATGAGCTCTGACCACACGTTCAATTGCCTCCCACATGAGTTCGATCGAGTTTAGATCTGGCGAGTTGGTGGGGCCAGCACATCAATTGGAGCTCACCATTGTGTTCCTCGAACCACTCCATCACTGCCTCTTGTTGAAAAACTCCATTGCCACCTGGAAACACGATCGTCATGAAGGGCTGTACGTGATCCGCAGCCATTTTGCGATACTCCTTGGCTGTCATGGTGCCTTCCACGAGCTCCACTGAACCCGTGGATGCCCGCGTGAACGTTCCCCAGAGCATAATGGAGCCGTTGCCAACCTGTCTCCGTCCCGCAATACAGGTTCCAAGGAGTTGTCCCCCTAGAAGACGACGGAATCGCGCTCTGACATAGGCATGATGAAAAAGGTAGGAATTCATCAGACCATTAAACGCTCTGCCGGTGCGTCAACATTGCCGACGGCCACGTGTCCATTTCAGTCTAGTTTCCAGTATCGTGGAATTAACTGTCTCACATGCATGGCTCGTCGGCTGCGGAGGCCCATATATTGGAGTGTTCGGTGTACTGAGTGTTTGTACTCACCTGTACTCCAACCAGGATTGATGTCTGATGTTAGTTCCTCCATAGTTCGGCGCCTGTTCTGTTTTACTAGGCTGCCAAGTCTACGAAGTTCGCCATCTGTAATGATGGTGGTCGGCCAATCTCACGACGTCTGGCCGTGGTTTCATCTTGGTTTCACCATCTGTTGAAGGCACTCACCATAGTATTCCTCGAACACCCGACAGCTCGAGCAATTTCCATAATGCTTGCGCCGAGTTTCCGAGCTATCACGATCTGCCGTCGGTCAGACTCAGATAGCTCGTGGGCCTTCCCCATTCTACACACGTACAGCATGGTCAGTGACACTACATGATCTGTGCGTGTGTCTGACTAGTAGTCATTCCTCGCAAGGTGACACTACTATCGTCTGGACGTGTTTATATCGGTAGTAGGTCGGAGGTTATTATGTTCTGGCTGATCACCGTACGTGCTTATAGTTTACAGTTCCTCCTCTTCCACTATTACATAGGCTAAATAACACGTCCAGAACATCAACGGTGACGCAGCACACACTCAGTCTTATCGCAGCTCCGTAGGCAACACTAAAACACACTAAAATGCAACAGTACGCGAGCAAGAGCATGGAATTTACAATCAATATGACAAGTAGCTGTTCCTTATGTAAAGCGGAAGTCCTTTCAGAATTAACTCAAGCTGCACACATACGACCCTTAATAGGCAATAATTTACAAATCATACACTTATAAATATATCAATCTGCAAACCCCTCACCGTAACACAGAGGTCACTTTCTTTCTCAAACAACTGTCAAGTCACCACTCAGACAGATGCGACCACAAAGTATGGAGTAAGAGCACACCAACGTATAATACACAGGCCTTCAAATAGAAAAGAAGCTAAGACACTTGGCTTAAGGCAACGTGCGACGTAGCCACGGCAGAAAGATAAAATACCGCGGCCATACTAGTCTACTGCTAGCCTCTCAGCCAAACACGGCTGCAGTCGCCGCACTGCACGGCCAATCACGCGCCTTCCCGATCTGTCTTGTGTGTGCTTGTCTCCACTCCATCGACCGCCGACCAACTTTCTATCCGCGACCCACTTCACCTCACCTCTCTTCGGCCGAGCACCACCGAGCTTCCTCGTTCGGCAGCCGATCAAAGATTATACTCTACCCGGAAATCGACTCGGAGCGAGCCGTCAAGACTTAATCTAATTGACGATGTCATTGGGTCAACAGCGGAACACGTACTAGTCCTCTACAGTGGAGTGTCGAGTCCCACGTTCAACAGGGTGCCGTGGACGGTGTGCTTCGAAACAGTTGTGTGTGTACCGGCACAGTCGTCAGACGTGCCACAGATAGCCGGGCCTTCCTGTTTTACAGATGGAGCAATCCTCAGACCTCCACCTTCTGCATAGACGTCCACACCTGAAGTGTGCTTACCGCGTCGGCGGAGTTTTCGCTCCGCGCAGCTGTTGAAATTCGTAATAATTGGTCGTAGCTACTCAGGTGAGAGTATAGCCACTGAGAATCGCTCGATTTTTAATTTTGGTTTACCGATTACGCAGGTATTTGGCGTTTTTTTCCGAATGTGACACTATTTCAGAGGTGGTTGCTAGGCAGGAACCTAGAAGCACAGATTAAATTACTATGAGTGAAGTGAGCAGAGTGAAATATGTAGTCACACGTATGTTGCTCTATATAGCGAATTATCACGATCTCCGAGGCTGTGGTGAGGCAGGTAACTAAGAGCACTGCTTAACTTTCTACTTGCAAAGCAAAATACGAGGGGCAGTCAATAAGTAGTGCAATACATTTTTTTCTCGGCCAATTTCTGTTGAAAAAATGCTGGATTTGTTATGGGACATTGTGGATTATTCCAACTTCAGCTCCTAGAGTTTCATGAAGTTTCGACAGGTAGCTTCAAAATGGCGTCTGTAACGGATGTGCGTTCAAACAGAGTGCTGTCATTGAGTATCTTTCGGCGGAAAACCAGAGCATCACAGATATTCACAGGCGCTTCCGTAATGTCTGCGGAGACCTGGCAGTGAACAAAAGCACGGTGAGTCATTCGGCGTGGCGTCTCTCATCATAGAAAGATGGTCGAGCAAACCGGTCTGATCTCCCACATGCCGGCCGACCGCACACAACTGTAACTCCTGGAATGTTAGAACGTGCGGACACTCTCATTCGAAGAGCTCGACAGATCACAGTCGAACAGCTCGCTGCTCAACTGGACGTCTCTGTTGGTAGCGCCGATACAGTCGTTCACCAGTTGGAGTACTCTAAGGTGTGTGGTCGCCGGGTTCCTCACCGCCTAACAGAAGACCAAATAATGAGCAACAAAGGACCAGCGGAACTGCTTGCATATACGAGCTGATCGCGACAGTTTTTTGTCGAACATCGTCACCTGCGATGAAATATGGATTCATAACTCCGAACTGGAAACGAAACGGCAGTCCATGGAGTGGCGCTACACCACCTCTTCTCCAAAGAAAAAGTCCAAATCCACTCCGTTAGCCGGTAAAGTAAAGGCGACTGTCTTCTGGGTCTCTGAAGCGGTTGTACTGTTTGATCAACTCTGAAGTGTATTTTGCTACCCTCAGGAAATTGAAGAAACGACTTCAGCGTGTTTGTCACCATGAAAATGCAGAAGAACTTCTTCTCTATGACAAAGTAAGGCCTCACACGAGTCTGCGCATCCGAGAGGAGCTCATAAATGTTCATTGGACTGTTCTTTCTCAATAGTTCATTGGACCTTTCTCATCAAAATGGTTCAAATGGCTCTGAGCACTGTGGGACCTGACTATGGGACATCAGTCGCCTAGATTTAGAACTACTTAAATCTAACTAACCTAAGGACATCACACACATCCATCCCCGAGGCAGGATTCGAACCTGCGACTGTAGTAGTCGCGCGGTTCCGGACTCAAGCGCCTAGAACCGCTCGGCCACAACGTGTTTCTCATCCATCTTACAGCCCGGGTGTCGCACCTTCCTACCTATATCTGTTTGGCCCAATGAAGGATGCACTCGGCGAGAAGCAGTACGTTGCTCGTGGAGGATAGACGTCGGCTTCGACGTCGACCGGTATAATGGCACCATGGTGGCATACAGATAATCCTAGTAAGGTGATGTAAGGCCGTCGCTTTGAACTGACACTGTGTTGAAAAATAGGGCTTTACAGTCAAGAGAGTGTGAAATAATGGTTGGTTCAAATGGTTCTGAGCATTATGGGACTTAACATCTGAGGTCATCAGTCCCCTAGAACTTAGAACTACTTAAACCTAACTAACCAAAGACTTCACACACATCCATGCCCGAGGCAGGATTCGAACCTGCGACCGTAGCGGTCACGCGGTTCCAAACTGAAGCGCTTAGAACCGCACGGCCACACCGGCCGGCTGTGAAATAATGTCGTGTATTGAAATCCTGAATAAAACCAACCTGACTACAGTAAAAAATGTGTTGAATTATCTGTTGAACACTCCTGGTATCATCAAACTTAATTTACGAAGAATCTCATTAGTTATCCACGTTGGTCAAAGCTGACGGCCGGTATCTTAGGCCCTTATTTATCCAGCATCACTGTAACAAACAAAATAAAGGAAAATTTATTTATAAATTCTTCCAAACACTGTTTTCGCTCCTTACTAGGACAACCAAAGATTAAATATTCACGACTGGCCATTAAAATTGCTACACCACGAAGATTATGCAAATGATTAGCTTTTCAGAGCAGTCACACAAGGGTAGCGCCGGTGGCGACACCTACAACGTGCTGACATGACGAAAGTTTCCAACCCATTTCTCATAAACAAACAGCAGTTGACCGGCGTTGCCTGGTGAAACGTTGTTGTGATGCCTCCTGTAAGGAGGAGAAATGCGTACCATCACGTTTCCGTCTTTGATAAAGGTCGGATTGTAGCCTATCGCGTTTGCGGTTTATCGTATCGCGACATTGCTGCTCGCGTTGGTCGACATCCAATGATTGTTAGCAGAATATGGAATCGGTGGGTTCAGTAGGGTAATACGCAATGCCGTGCTGGATCCCAACGGCCTCGTATCACTAGAAGTGAGATGACAGGCATCTTATCCGCATGGCTGTAACGGATCGTGCAGCCACGTCTAGATCCCTGAGTCAACAGATGGGGACGTTTGCAAAACAAAAATGGTTACCCTTGACCCTGCATCACAGCCAGGAGCGCCTGCGATGGTGTACTCAACGATGAACCTGGGTGTACGAATGGCAAAACGTCATTTTTTCGGCTGATTTCAGGTTCTGTTTACAGGATCATGATGGTCTCATCCGTGATGGCGACATCGCGGTGAGCGCACATTGGAAGGGTGTATTCGTCATCGCCGTACTGGCGTATCACCCAGCGTGATGGTACGGGGTGCCATTGGTTACAAGTCTCGGTCACCTCTTGTTCGCACTGAGGGCACTTTGAACAGTGGACGTTACATTTCAGATGTGTTACGACCCGTGGCTCTACCCTTCATTCGATCCCTGCGAAACGCTACATTTCAGCAGGATAATGCACGACCGCATGTTGCAGGTCCTGTACGGGCCTTTCTGGATACAGAAAATGTTCGACTGCTGTCCTGGCCAGCACATTCTCCAGATCTCTCACCAATTGAAAACGTCTGGTCAATGGTGGCCGAGCAACTGGCTCGTCACAATACGCCAGTCACTACTGTTGTTGAACTGTGGTATCGTGTTGAAGCTGCATGGACAGCTGTACCTGTACACGCCATCCAAGCTCTGTTTGACTCAATGCCCAGGCGTATCAAGGCCGTTATTACGGCCAGAGGTGGTTGTTCTGGGTACTAACTTCTCAGGATCTTTGCACCCAAATTGCGTGAAAATGTAATCACATGTCAATTCTAGTATTATATATTTGTCCAATTAATACCTGTTTATCATTTGTATTTCTTCTTGGTGTAGTAATTTTAATGGCCAGTAGTGTAACTTTGATTAGGAGCGTAAACTCGTTAACTGTGACGTCACCTACCATAGCACTATTTCAGGGCTCAAAGCCGACCCGTGGTATCGAATACATGAAATGTATTCACAGTTACTAATATAGAGACTAAATTAGCTGTATAATGGAATGACAACAATGAAAATTAGTGGCGCACTGGTACTCGATCCCAGATGTCCAAATTGTCGCCAGCGGTCGCCTTACCATTAGCCTCTCTGGGCACCACCCGCGCCGAGACCCAGATTTCAATATGTTGTCAATCGTGTGTCAACAACCTGCCTTCTTACACTCATGCACGTTCGAAGGAAAATTGGTCCGTACTTCTGAACAACACAGGCACTGCAGTATCGAATCTCAGTATCAAAGGTTCAAGTTGACGCTGAATGGTCACCGCAAGAGCTGGTGTCGCGGCGTAAAAACCAGCGCTGACTTGACTCAGCGGCGCGCTCACAAGTCTGGCAGCCGGAACTGAAACACTGAAAAGCTGCCGGTCATTTGCTTGTCTGGACTCACTTTGTCTCTTCACTTCACATGTTAGGCTGTTTATTACCAGTCACTGTTCCAAAACGTTCCTTACTCCCTCGGTATAATTTTCCCTTTTTGTTTGTTGTTATTTTTACTGGTAGTCAGTTCTAGTGGTCTAATAGATGGGTCCTCAACATAAACCCTTCCACAACTCGAGCAATAATTATACGACGAACTAGCCGCACTTTTCGCCATTGTGACTTCTATATCACCATTTATGTGTGGGACTAACACTCGACCGGTGACTAACACGGGAGTCCTGTCCGCTAAGTGTCAAACAGAATGCTCACAATAGACGAGAACTTCTAACTAGTCAAAATCCACTATTCTCGACACATACGAAACCTAGATCGAACTTATCCACTCCTGTGCAAATGCTGCGTGGATCTCTGCTCCACCTAATTTCTATCAGTCGCTCCTCATATTTGAACGTCATGCACTCGCCTCGTTTCGCGTATTCGTTTCCCTTTCCCCACATGGATCCTTTGCCATCTCATCAGATTCTCATTCTCCTCATTCCCGTTGAGCATATAAAAATCTGACTGTGCTCCTATAATCCTACTGTCTCCTCTCTCAATACCAACTCTGGCACACGATCACGCTTATATCGATACGTTCCACTAACCCTACACATACACACATTCCACATCGCAACGAAATTTCAACAATGTCAGTCTCTCAGAAAGTTAAATCTGCCACGATATTTACTCATACAATCAACTATAGTTTCACCCCACACATCGCACCTCGCAAGGACTGCCCATTTTCGTCTTCCGTCACCAACTTTCACTAACCCTTTTTCCGTTCTTCCCCATCTTTCCCTATTTCTTTTCCCCTTCTCACATCCCAAACTGCTACTTTTCCCTCTCTTGCCAACTTCCACTCCAACACCTTCTACATCGATATCACCCATACCTACACCCACACCATCCTATCCTATCACATATCTTTCTCCCCTCCAAAAACAGACATTTTTCCCAGTGCAGGCCCATCTTTTATCGAAAGGGCAGCGCTGCTTTTGGAAAATCAGTTTCTATAATAAATGTCCTCCTCTTCAATTTTTTTCTAATTTACTTTCAAAAATCTAGAAAATCAATTTTGTTTTACACAAAGAAACCTTTATTAAATTCATTCTTTTACATGTAATAAATATTTCACCATTTAATTTTTTGTTCTCGTCTTGTAGGGCGAAGTGTTGTACCTTGTGACACTTTAGAAACTTTCGCCTCTAGCCAGCCATCCCTGTAACAGAAGTTTGTTATTTTGTCTCTTTAAACTGGAATAAAAAGTGATAGCATTCATTTTTTGCGTGCTGCAGTCTTTTTCTGAAATTGTAAAACTTACAGTGAAGTAACTAAAGTCATGGGATAGCGACATGCATACATACAGATGGCGGGAGTGTCGTGCACGAAGGTATAAAAGGGCAGTGCAATGGCGGAGCAGTCATTTGAACTCACGTGATTCGTGTGAAAAGGTCTCCGGAGCTATTATGGCCGCACGACGCGAGTTAACAGACTTTGAACGCAGAATGATAGTTGGAGTTAGACGCAGGGCACATTCCACTTCGAAAATCATTAGAGAATTCAATAATTTGAGATCCACAGTGTCAAAAGTGTGCCGAGAGTGCCAAATTGCAGGCTTTATCTCTTAGCACGGATTATGCAGTAGCCGACGGTCTTCACTTAACGACGGCTGTTGTATAGAGCTGTCATTGGTAATATACAAGAAACATTATCAGAAATAACCACAGAAATCAATGTGGGACGTACGACGAAAGTACTCTTTGTTTTGTATGGAACTGTGGACCTAAAAACGACGGAGAGGTTTCGTACCCGCCGCAGCCGCAGTGGTCCACAACCCCACGACGACTACCGCAGTCCACTTCACCCCTCCGCCGCCCCACACCGAACCCAGGGTTATTGTGCGGTTCTGCTCCCCGGTGGACTCCCCTGGGAACGTCTCACACCAGTCGAGAGCAATCCCAATGTTTGCATGGTAGAGTAATAATGGTGTACGCGTACGTGGAGAAAGCGTTCGCGCAGCAATCGCCGACATAGAGTAACAGAGGCGGAATAAGGAGAACCAGCCCGCATTCGCCGAGGCAGATGGATAACCGCCTCATAAACATCCACAGACTGACCTGCACACCGGGCGTCGACACTAATCCGCCGGGCGGATTCGTACCGGGGACCAGCACGCCTTCTCGCCCGGAAAGCAGTACATTAGACTGCACGGCTAACCAGGTGGGCAACGTACCCTTTAGGAAAACGCGGCGAGATTTGGCGTTAATGGACTATGGCAGCAGACGACTCTCGCGGGTGCCTTTGCTAACAGCATGACATTGCCTGCGGCACCTCTTCTGGGCTCGTTACCATATCCGTTGGACCCTAGACGATTGGAAAACCGTGGCTGGTCAGATGAATCCCGATTTCAGTTGGTAAGAGCTGATAGTAGGGTTCGAGTATGGTGCAAACGCCACGAAGCCATGGATCCAACCTCTCAACAAGGCACTGTGCGAGCTGATAGCGGCTCCATAGTAGTCTGGGCAGTGTTTAAACGGAAAGGACTGAGTCATTCACTGAATATGATTATGTTCGGCTACTTGGAGACCATTTGCAGTCATTCATGGGCTACATGTTCCCACACAACTATGAAATTTTTATGGACGACTATGCGCCTTGTCACATGGCCACAATTATTCGCGATTGGTTTGAAGAACATTCTGGACAATTAGAACTAATGATTTGGCCACCCAGATCACCCGATATGAATTCAATCCAATATTTGTGGTAAATAATCGAGAGGTAATTTCGTGTACAAAATCCTGCACAGACAGTAGCTTTGCCGGCCGGTGTGGCCGAGCGGTTCTAGGCGCTTCAGTCTGGAACCGCTCGACCGCTACAGTCGCAGCTCCGAATCCTGCCTAGGGCATGGATGTGTGTGATGCCCTTAGGTTAGTTAGGTTTAAGTAGTTCTAAGTTCTAGGGGACTGATGACCTCAGATGTTAAGTCCAATAGTGCTCAGAGCCATTTTTGAACCGACAGTAGTTTCGCAATTACAGGCGGCTAGAGAGACAGATTGGTTCAATATTTCAGCAGGGGACTTCCATCGAATTGTTGAGTCCATGCCACGTCGCCTTGCTGCACTACGCCCAGCAAACGAAGGTCCGACATAATATCAGGAGATATCCCATGACTTTTGTCACTTCAATGTACTCCGGAAAGGTAGTAAGGTTCTGCCAAATGTGAAAACATATTCCTAGGTACAGTGTGGTCCTGAGTCTAGGAAGAAATATTCTATTGAGTTTTAAAAGCGTTGTAATCGAGCAAATCTTGTTAGAACTGTATTAAGTCGTCTATCTACTACATTATTATTGTATTACACACCAATAACCAGAAAGTAAATTTAATTAAGAAGATGTATTATTAAAAACCAGTTACAAAAATGTTGAAATTGAAGCTATTGGTAACTAAAACAAATTTCCATTTTAGTGACAGATAGGATTGTTAATACTTTAAGGAAAATCACTTATTTTGCTAATACCTCGTATTCTATGGTACAGAACCTTTTTCCGTTTCAAGGTTGGTTGGTTGGTTGGTTTATTTGGGGTGGGGGGGTGGGGGGGGTGGGGGGAAGGGACCAAACAACGAGGTCATCGGCATTTGCCTGAAGTGATTTAGGGAAATCACGGAAAGCCTAAATCAGGATGGGGCGGACGCGGATTTGAACCGTCATCCTCCAGAATGCGAGTCCAATGTGCTAATCATGGCTCCACCCGCTTGGTTGTTTCAAGGTAAAAGATGGTGCACGGCTGACGAAAGGAGGCTTAACTGTGAAATTTAATATTTTTTTGTTCGAAGAGATTTCGAGATAGCAACTGGTCGTCATAAAACTTCACGATATTTCGATTGGACACCTTGTAATCTCCTCCTGACTTATCGACCTTAATGGCAGTGAAAAATTAAACTGCGTGTACCTAATGGAAATTTGGGAAAAGCAATCGTCACCGAAGTTAATCTGTCGGTAAAGAGGGAGGAAAGGGTTACATCTAAATGAAAAGAAAAATGCAAATGAAACTGGTGGAAATTAATTTTGAAAAGGGGTGAAGTTAATAAAGAAAGTAAATGTGCGGCCGTTACGTTAACAATTAACTAGCAGTAATTAGATATTTGAGATTTGAGGGAAATTACGGTCGCCAGTCCTATGGACAGTTAGTATAGTAACTTAAAAAGAAAGGTTATTACACATATAATTAGCACTAGAAGCGTGGCAACTCAAGGTTGACACGTGTAGTCTGAAAACTGAAAGTTTGTCAGAAGTAATAAATTTCGCTACATTCTGACTTAATTTAGCAAAATAATTAATAAAACCGGAAAATTGAAAGTTAATTTAGTGACTGAAATTAATAGTGAGCTTTGTTTCTGAAGCACATCGAAATTCAGTAAAATACGGTTAGTTTTGGGCTACCTCAACAATCATTTCAAAAGCTATTTGTATCTACTCAATTTAGAAATAAGATTGAATTAAATGATTCTGAACAATTAACAATAGTAAAATTTAGTACGTACCAAGCTGAGCTGCAGTCACAGGTAAGCTAAAATACGGTAACAAAACTCGCACTCTTAATTTTGGCTTGTGTAATCTAAATATTGTAGCCAGCTATGAATACCTTAACTGAAGTTTGAAATTAAAGCAATGAAATCGAATGATATTACTTTAATGCTGGCGTTTGAATTTCAACGACACTCGGGCTCATTCTGGAAAAGGAAGGGACCCTGCTTGGTAATGCAATTGGGGCAATGAGCAACAAAGGTTCATGCTACGTTGCTGTAATTTAGTGAGAAAATTTAACAGTTTGAAAAGCTGAGGTCTGCCATACAGTTCTAAAACTTTACGTGCTATATCAGTCTTCCTTGTCGGTTGATTGAAGGTTTGATGTCGTCGATCGAGGAGGTGGCGACAGTCACTCATTGTCGGCTGTCGCTGTTGCAGAAGCTGTATGTTGGCGCGCCTTCTTCTCGACACGGTCTCCAGCCTAAACGGGCTCTTGATGCGTGCCAGCTAACGCTTCCCGTCCGCGACACCATGTCAGAAACTAACATAGCAAGTCGAGCGCAATTACATGCTGCCAAACCCCGAAAGCGCGGCAACTCGCGGGAGCGTCACACAACACACCTGCTCCACTGCCCTCCTCCAGCCAGACTCTGCCCTGCCCGCGCTCCACGCGGCCGAGTTCACACTACCAAAGATCCTAAACACTTTGGTTCTCCACACGACCTATCGATGTATTCGTTCGACAGCATAGTTTTCCCTAGGCAAGACCCAGCGTAAAAATAGAAATAGTATTTACAAAACAAACCAATTATACATCGACATAAATGCATGTATATACAAATAGTGAAACAATTACAATATACAAAGAACGTCATATCTTCAGGTAACAAAATAAGGAAAAAAATTTATAGTACAATAGAAGGAAATAGGAGGATATGCATTTCCGGCGTTACAACCTGCCAGTCTTCTTAATGTAAGCCGTCGAAGACTTAATTGTTCACACTTTATTTAACTGTTTTCAAAAATGTACAGAATTTGAATCACCATAAAAGTCTAACTGAAGAGTTAATAACATCCTCGAAATAAATATAATGTACTGTATAGCATATAGACATGTAGAATATTTATAAAAGCAGCACAAAACACAACCTCTTGTCTCACAACAACAAAAATAGCTGAAAATGCCTAAAAATGCTTATGGCGGTTTGCAGTGCGCATTTTTTCATGTGATTCCAAAAGCTGTCTCTAGAGTGGGCGTTTCTAATCTTGCGTTCAAATGTCACCACGAACATCTTCAGTAGTAACACAACGTTTCTCCCTTCATCTCATATATTCGTGAGACTTGTCTGGTTATTCCGATAACTGAGGACGGAATGGACAGTGGTCGTCATGTACATTTGGAGAGAGCTCATTCACATGCCTTCGGCGTCTTTCTAATAGCAAAAACCGCAATTCAGCACTCCGATAACAGAGACGTCGCAGTATCCATCCCACCCTGGCTTAAAACTTAACCTCTTCATAAATAGAATAGATTCTAACCTAACCTAACGCAACCTAACCTATCCCAACCTAACCTCCATGAGCCGGCCCCGGTGGTCTAGCGGTTCTAGGCGCTCAGTCCGGAACCACGCGACCGCTACGGTCGCAGGTTCGAATCCTGCCTCGGGCATGGATGTGTGTGATGTCCTTAGGTTAGTTAGGTTTAAGTAGTTCTAAGTTCTAGGGGACTGATGACGACAGATGTTAAGTCCCATAGTGCTCAGAGCCATTTGAACCATTTAACCTCCATGACCCTGCGAAAAACTGGCGAAGCGGATCGGACGTACTGCGACCAAGCATACATTTGATGTCATCGGGCGATCTCTGGCGACGGCGTTTGGCAACTGTTGTTATGTGACTGTGAACGTAGCCCTGAATTTCTATATCGAGTTTCTCGGGACTAGATACCATCAATGAAAAGTCGCTAGCCAAGTTCTTTCCCTATTCCACACACACACACACACACACACACACACACACACACACATACACACTCACACATATCTGCCACAGTTAGAAATTTTCTTATGAAAGTAATTACCTTTCTTCCAGGAAGATGTGTCCAGTGCCATGTACAGAGTGAAGTGCTTAACTGTTTCACATCAAATTACTTGTATCCCCCTCCCCCCACTTCGTTTTTCCTCTCCTTCCCCCCCTTTTCATTCCCATCATCTGTCCAGGTTCCCCCCGTCTGTCCTCGGCTGTGGTGTGTCATATTTGTGCCAACTTTTTAGTGCAGTGTTCAAGTGAGTGTTCAGTGCTATACGTCTTTCCGAAGTGTTGCGAACAGAAATCATGCTGTCGCTGGGCGTGATTTTTATATCTTTGCGAACAGAAACCAGACTGTCGCCGTGCTTTTTACTTGTCTGTCGTTTAGTTATCCTGTCTCCTTCCTGTGTATTTTATTAGCATCACCAACCCTTTGTTTTATATTTTAAGTTCCACAATTTTCCACCATTTTACCATTTCAGTCACCTATTTGTCGGGTGCTTTTATTATTTATTATCTTAATATTTTTAAAACAAATTCTGTAGGCTGAAGAGCGGCGTACTAAGGTGCTGCCAGCCCGCCCCCTTCTGGGGAAATCGAAACTCAATAAAGGAAAGAAAAGAATTACTTCGTTGAAGGCATATATAATCTGTTTTCACGTACAAGAACAGTGACCAGGGGCTCATGAAACAAACAGCGATAAGTCTCGCAACTTCATTAACAACTTTGTCTTTCGATATGGAACAATTTTTTGCCGACAGAATAGCAGATCTCGATGAGACGGTCGTCCTCCACACAGTCCCAACTTGGCCCCATACCATTTTCATCTGTTTCCAAAACTTTAAGAACACCTTCGAGGAATCCACTATGTTAGTGATGAAGCGGTGCAACCAGTCGTAAGATTGTAGCACCGTCAATAAGACCAAACATTCTACAGTGACGGCCACAGCAAACTTGTCTCTCACTGAGACAAATATGTTCGTCACCCGAAATAAATCTGCAGACATGAAGAGTAAGGATGTAGAACGTTAATAAATTTTGTTGTATTTCACAAGTTTTAATGGTTTTCACATAAATCATCCGGGAGCATTGCTTTTCAGCACACCCTCTTCATTCTCACGTAGATAGAGATTTTTGTTGTGAGGTTGCATCCGCTGAAAGGCTCGGCATCCGGAAGTTTACGTCACTCCCCTACGAAACTTGCCCTGCGGATACAACAGCTATGTGATGCTTACGTTTCTCTCGACAGATATCTCTTTCGTGGAGACAAGACAAACTGCGTCACATCAAAGACGGCTGAGTGACTTTCCAGCGAAATAGCATTTTCTTTGGCACAAATAATGCTTAAACCTTTGTAAAATGTAGCGCGAAAGCGTGACATTGCGTCTTAACGCGGCGCCGCAAGTTTGCTTGAATAGTGGAGTAAACTTCCGCACGGTGGGCAAGAAACTAAGATCCCAGTATCCAGTGTACTTTTACTTAATGATTATTTGTTACAACTACGAGAAAGTTACGTCATTTGTCTCATCGACTTCTACTATTCTTGCTGAAAAAAATAGCAGAGTGATGTTTAAAAAAATGAAGCTGATGCTCGTTTCTCGGTTATTAATGAAGTTGCGAGAACGCACTGCCGGCCGGTGTGGCCGTGCGGTTCTAAGCGCGTCAGTTTGGAACCGCGTGACCGCTACGGTCGCAGGTTCGAATCCTGCCCCGGGCATGGATGTGTGTGATGTCCTTAGGTTAGATCGGTTTAAGTAGTTCTAAGTTCTAGGGGACTGATGACCTCAGTAGTTAAGTCCCATAGTGCTCAGAGCCATTTGAACCATTTGAGGACGCACTTCCGTTTGTTCCATGTATTCTTCGTACTGTTCTTCTAGATGAAAACAGTAAGAAGTAATTTATAGTGAAAAAGTTAGCCGGCTCACCTTATATGATGGGCGATCCTGCTAAAACAGTTTACCCTAATTATATCCATAACCAATAAATGTATCGAGATGCGCCTTTGTGTAAGCTGCAACGGAGAATGTGGTGAATTTTCTGACGAACGCAAGCAACTTTTAACGTTTATAGCTGCCGGATTTCGCAACTGGCTTTTTTGATGGAACTACATACTTTTTACTGTGGGACTGGAAGGGCTTCCAAGGGGGACGAGATAATAGTGGGCCTTGGCAAATTAACAAGATAACAGTGCCGTTAATCTCTAGCATTCAAAGGCTAAGAGGTTTTGTTCAAAAAATGTTCAAATGTGTGTGAATTCTTAAGGGACCAAACTGCTGAAGTCATCGGTCCCTAAGCCTACACACTACTTAACCTAACTTAAATTAGCTTACGCTAAGGACAACACACACACCCATGCCCGAGGGAAGACTCGAACCTCCGACGGGGGCAGCCGCCCCGACCGTGGCAAGACGCCTCAGACCGCGCGGCTACCCCGCGCGGCAGAGGTTTTGTCTAACGTCCTGGAGGGGACAACATTTTTAGAGGCTGAGCACGAGTTCGAAAGAGGAGCGGGTAATGATAAGGAAGGAATTCAGTTGTACTCTTTTCGAAGACCCAATATCGGTAGTATTTAGAGAACCCCTTGGAATTTGGTAGGTCTAGGGATTTAATCTTCAATGAATGGATTCCGTTGCGTACTGAATGCCTCAAGATACTTCTGGACGGTAATCCTCACCAAATCGAGACAAGAGGCGCTGTTACACGATATTAATGTGATACCTCCTGGGCTTAATTTTTTGACCCATGTGTTTATGTCTGTGAGCGAAATATTCAGTGACATGTGATGACAAAAAACAAACGTCACACATCTACCCGTTGCGATCCTCCTATTGAATCCAGATTGCTTTGATATTAGCGCTTTTACTCCTGGTGATGCTGTCACTACTTCGTGAATGAGATACAATATACTGAAATATCTCTGCCTTAGAAAACTATGAGTGAATTTACTACACCACGAAGATTTACTACACCACAAAGATGACGTGCTACAGACGCGAAATTTAACCGACAGGAAGAAGATGCCGTGATATGCAAATGATTAGTTTTTCAGAGCATTCACACAAAGTTGGCGCCGGTGGCGACACCTACAACGTGCTGACATGAGAAAAGTTTCCAACCGATTTCTCATACACAAACAGTAGTTGACCGGCGTTGCCTGGTGAAAGGTTGTTGTGATGCGTCGTGTAAGGAAGAGAAATGCGTACTATCACGTTTGCGACGTTGATAAAGGTCGGATTGTAGCCTATCGCGATTGCAGTTTATAGTATCGCGACATTGCTGCTCACGTTGGTGAGATCCAATGACTGTTAGCAGAATATGGAATCGGTAGGTTGAGGAGGGTAATACTGAACGCCGTGCTGGATCCCAAGAGCTTCGTCTCACTAGCAGTCGAGATAACAGGCATCTTATCCGCATGGCTGTAACGGATCCTGCAGCCACATCTCGATCCCTGAGTCAACAGATGGGGACGTTTGAAAGCCAATAACCATCTGCACGAACAGTTCGACGACGTTTGCAGCAGCATGGACTATCAGGTCGGAGACCATGGCTGCGGTTACCATTGGCGCTACATCACAGACAGGAGCGCGTGCGATGGTGTACTCAACGACGAACCTGGGTGCACGAATGGCAAAACGTCATTTTTCGGATGAATCCAGGTACTCAAAAAATGGTTCAAATGGCTCTGAGCACTATGAGACTTAACTTCTGAGGTCATCAGTCCCCTAGAACTTAGAACTACTTAGCCCTATCTAACCTAAGGACATCACACATATCCATGCCCGAGGCAGGATTCGAACCTGCGACCGTTGCGGTCGCGCGGTTCCAAACTGTTTCGCCTAGAACCGCTCGGCCACTCCGGCCGACTAATCCAGGTTCTGTTTACAGCATCATGACGGTCGCATCCGTGTTTGGCGACATCACGGTGAGCGCACATTGGAAGCGTGTATTCGTCATCGCCATACTGGCGTATCACCCGGCGTAATGGTATAGGGTACCACTGGTTACACGTCTCGGTCAGCTCTTGTTCGCATTGACCGCACTTTGAACAGTGGACGTTACATTTCAGATGCTTTACGACCCGTGGCTCTACCCTTCATTCGATCCCTGCGAAACCCTGCATTTCAGCAGGATAATGCACGACCACATGCTGCACGTCCTGCACGGGCCTTTCTGGATACAGAAAATGTTCGACTGCTGCCGTGGCCAGCACGATCTCCAGATGTATCACCAATTGAAAGCTTCTGGTCAGTGGTGGCCGAGCAACCGGCTCGTCGCAATACGCCAGGCACTACTCTTGTGTGGTATCGTGTTGAAGCTGCATCGGCAGCTGCACCTGTACACGCCATACAAGCTCAGTTTGACTCGATGCCCAGGCGTATCAAGGTCGTTATTACAGCCAGAGGTGGTTGTTCTGGGTACTGATTTCTCAGGATCTATGCACCCAAACTGCGTGAAAATGTACTCACATGGGAGTTCTAGTAAAATATATTTGTCCAGTGAATACCCGTTTATCTTCTGCATTTCCTTTTGGTGTAGCAATTTTAATGGCCAGTAGTGTACAATCAAAGATAGAGAAGTTCTCGGCAGACACACTGTGCTAATCAGACTTTGCGCTGTATCTCACTGAGTGACTGCATTTGTTGTTCACTTTCAGATCACACGGCCACGGAGGCATCCACGAAGATGATGACGAACATGATGCTGTGCCGGCGCATCCAGCTGATGCACGTGGAGGGTAACGAGTGGTGGGACATCGGCTACAACTACCTGGTGGGCATGGACGGCTACATATACGAGGGCCGCGGCTGGGGCCTGGTGGGTGCGCACACGTACGGCTACAACTCGCGCAGCTTGGGCGTTGCCTTCATCGGCTGCTTCATGCAGCACGTGCCCACCCCGGAGGCCGTCGCCGCCTTCCACCAGCTGGTGGAGCTGGGCGTGCGAGAGGGGCACCTCACCCCAGACTGCCGCGTCATGGGCAACTGCCAGTGCACACCCAACGAGAGCCCGGGCAGAGCCTTCTACGAGCTCATGAAGACGTGGCCGCGCTGGGCCGAAACGCCCCCGCCGCCTCCGTGGGACTCTGCCACGTAAGTGTCGCCAATCTAACAGCCCACTTCTGTCTCCTGAAAGGTCACGTTTATTGTCCTGCAAGCTACCGCCAGGGATGTGGAGCCATACTGAATCCAGGAACGTGAGGGGCTGCGCTTGTCTCAGTCGAGGATCATTGGCGCCAACACTCCGATCGAGCTAGCAACACATATTCTGGACTGGGTTTAAAGCCGGGGGGTGGGGTGGGAGGAGGGGGTTTAGGGGCCGGGTGAGTCATCCTGGTGCTCCTCGAACCACGCGCATACACTGAGAGTTTAGTGACTCGTTGCATTGTTCTGCTGGAAGATGCCATCGTGTCGAGGAAAAACAAACTTCACGTAAGGATGGATGTGGTCCCTAACGATAGAAGCATTTATTTGCAGATCAACTGTGCCTTCCAGAATGACGAGGTCACTCAGAGAATGCCAAGGAAACATTTCCCAGACCATAGAGCCCCCTCCTGGTTGCAGGGTATGTTTGCTTCGAGACGTTTCATGCCGTACACGCCAACGGCCATCTGTGCGATGGAATACACAGTGCGATTCTGGAAAGCCATCTGTCGCCACTCGTTGGCCGTCCAGCTCCGGTATTGGCGTGCAAATTCCAGCTCTCGTCGCCGGTGAACAGCAGTCAGCATGATTTCATTAATGAAGCCCCTGCTGTGAAGGCCCAAACGCAGCAACGTTTGCTAAAAGGTCGTTGAGGAGACACTTTTGGTGGTCCCTTGACTCATCTGGATGGTCGGTTGCTCAACAGTTACACGCCTTTTCGTCCATACACATCTCAGCAGCCGCTTTTCACCCCTGTGGACGGCGGTGCAACACACTCTGTGGCGGCTTGGAATAGCCACGCAAAGTATACTTTAACCAAGACGGCATGACAGTAAACACATCAAAAAAAGTTTTTCATCACCCCGGTTCCCAGAACTCCTGAAGATAGACGTTGACTGTGGATATTGTATCACAGACACAGTCCCTTTGACTGTTCACACATGTCACTAAACCCGCCCAAAGAGGTAGACAACCATGCATGGCCAGAGCCTATTGGACGGAGAGGCTCCGACTGCCGATCAGTTCCTCTCATTCCACCAGGAAGGAGGTATACGGCTCGTGTTGTCGTAGTTCAACCATGCCTAGTTAGTCAGTACCGCGGTTAGATCGCGTCCGCATTGTTACTTTGTGACAGGAAGGGCTCTGGACTACGGAAGTGTCCAGGCGTCTCGGAGTGAACCAAAGCGATGTTGTTCGGATATGGAGGAGATACAGAGAGATAGGAACAAGGGCTACTACTGCAGTGGATGATCGCTACCTGCGAATTATGGCACGGAGGAACCCTGACAGAAATGACACCATGTTGACTAATGCTTTTCGTGCTGTCACCGGACTTAGTGTTACGACTCAAACTGTGCGCAATGGGATGCATGTTGCGCAACTTCACTTCCGACGTCCATGGCGAGGTCCATCTTTACAAACCCGACACCATGCTGCGCGTTACAGATGGGCCCAACAACATGCCGAATGGACCGCTCAGAATTGGCATCACGTTCTCTTCACCGATGAGTATCATATATGCCCTCAATCAGACAATCCTAGTAGACGTGTTTGAAGCAACCCGGTCAGGCTGAACGCCTTAGAGTCTAGCGAGTGCGGCTGTTTCGGGGTGGCATTATGTGGGACCGACGTACGCCGCTGGTGGTCGTGGAAGGCGCCGAGACGGCTGTACGATACGTGAATGTCATCCTGCGACTGATAGTGCAACCATATCGGCAGCATATTGGCGACGCATTCGTCTTCATGGACAACAATTCGCGCCTCCATCGTGCACATCTTGTGGATAACTTCGTTCAGGATAACGACATCGCTAAACTAGAGTGGGCAGCATGTTCTCTTGACATGAATGCTATCGAACATGCCTGAGATAGGTTGAAAAGGGCTGTTTATTTACGACGTGACCGACCAACCACTCTGAGGGATCTATGCCGAATAGCCGTTGAGAATGGGACAATCTGGACCAACAGAGCCGTGATGAACTTCTGGATAGTATGCCACGACGAATTCAGGCATGCATTAATGCAAGAGGTCGTGCTACTGGGTATTAGAGGTACCGGTGTGTACAGCAATCTGGACCACCACCTCTGAAGGTCTCGCTGTATGGTGGTACGCCGGACGGAGTGGCCGAGCGATTCTGGGCGCTACAGTCTGGAACCGCGCGGCCGCTAAGGTCGCAGGTTCGAATCCTGCCTCGGGCATGGATGTGTGTGATGTCGTTAGGTTAGTTAGGTTTAAGTAGTTCTAAGTTCTAGGGACTGATGTCCTCAGAAGTTAAGTCCCATAGTGCTCAGAGCCATTTGAACCATTTTTTTGTATGGTGGTACAACATGCAATGTGTGGTTTTCATGAGCAATAAAAAGAGCCGAAATGATTTTTATATTGATCTCTATTACAATTTTCTCTACAGGTTCCGGAACCCTCGGAACCGAGGCGAAGCAAAACTTTCTTTGATGTGTGTAAATGATTCGATTCTATTGGTCACGACTCGAAATTGTCTCAATTTGGTAAGACTATAATATTGATTATGTAAGTTATCAATAACTCCTTTTCCTCAATTAGTAGCATTAATGTGGTGGAGATTACAGGCTCCTCACACCCACTACACACAGACGTATGTTGTGCTTTGTCCTGTACATCGCTGATGAAAAAGTGAGACATAAACGTAACAACTGCTTATATCTCAAGAAAAGTCTTCTAAAAGCTGCAGACAGTACCTGCAGTAATCCGGAAATTGCTTCATTACTCACTTCGAAAAAGATAATTGAATTAATTGACAACAAGAGACAGTAGTACCTACACATGAGCTTCTATAGTGCTGTACACAGAATTATTATTACTATTACAATCAGTGGCTGTGATTAGACACAAAGCATTAACAGCCTGAAGTATTCCAATTTTTACCAATTCAGAAGTAAGGAGGGCAGCAATAATGTGCTTTACGAACATATAGTGCGCACATTTTAACTTTTTTGTTTTTAAATGGGGTTTGAGTGTGCAGCAAGTGCCGCAGTGCAGAGGAATAACGCAGGGGAAGTATTTGTAACAAATGTCTACTCTCACTGTGGATAGCTTTCTCATCTGAGAAGGAGGTGTGGGTAACACTTGCGATGTACCACGAACTCCTGCGTTATTCATTCTGAGACACACACACACACACACACACACACACACACACAAACTAAATGTCATTCATCTTTAATCATTCTAAAAGTAAATTTGGTCCAAGAAAAGTGTTTCATTCAACAGTTTAGTTGGATGCTAATGTTGATGATAATGTGGGGGAGAGAGGGGGCAACAGATGGCAGGATCGTGAGGGTACCAGCTAATGTCTAATTGCACTCAGGTGTAACGGTGTAAGGAAGGTTGGAAAGCATTGCACTTGAGCAACCCGAGCATCTCCAGAAATTACGTTGTCGTGGGCTGTAATGTATGGCCGCTGGATGTGTAAATTCTGAACTTGCTCATGTTGGTCGAGTGGATCGGTCATGGAGGCGTGCTCAGATAGCCGAAGTGATCAAGGCGACAGCTCGCGATAAGCGGGAGATTCGGGTTCGAGTCCAGGTACTGCGTAAATTTTCATGTGTCGGAAACAGCTGACGTCAATGCACAATAGCAAAATGTGAATATACTCCGCAACTAATGACACATGTCTAAATAACGAAAAATGTACATGAGACTTGTGGCAGTTGTGCAATTTTAATCTCTAACGGACGCTGTTCCCATGTATTCAGTGCCTGCACTTACAACAAAGTGTAAAGGATGAGCCAGATAGTAGGTGATTTTACTTTATTATATGAGTTTTCAAACGGTAACTTCATTTTTACGTTATGGCCAAGCCACGGCCGGCAATGTCGCCTGCCTGTAAATTCTTTCGTCCCACAGTTTAGCAACAGGAAATCAGCACCGAGGAAGGACACCTTGGCCACAATCCTCCCTCACAGCTGACGAGGTAAAGCCGCCCCAGGCTTTCGCTCTGGAAAATTCCATGCCGCCCGCTCGGTTTTCTCGATCCTGACCAATCAGGGCGGAGGAAGCCGCGTGGTCGAATATACCTGGCCGCCCATAGCCGGGCCCGCTCTCTTGTATTCTTGCTCACCCGCGAGCCGGATGCGCGCCCGCTTCTCCCGGTGCTGCGGCACTGTGAACTTACAAGGAGACGGCACGAGCGTGGGGTCTGGGATTTGTCCGAAATTTTGTGTGATTAAAATATTAGGATGCACTACCCGGAAAATCCCGGGAAAATCGATTCAAAGTTTCTTAGGTGACTTATGTGTATAAAATGTAAGTCCATTGCCGAGGCGCCGTCTGGCGTACATGTTTAGGGCTCGGACTCTTACGCCAGAGGTCTCGGGTTCTATTCCTACTCTGGCACTTTTCTTCTTTTGTTTCATTTTTTTGTTATTCCACCAATTATTCAGAAAGTTTCCAAAACCTACATTATCTTTAACAAATAAGTTACATTATCGAATAAAAATTATTTTCTTTTTGTCCAACAACACAATTCATGGCGGTGGGTTTTCCATTTTTCGTTGTAAAGTGTACAGGGTGTTACAAAAAGGTAATGCCAATCTTTCAAGAAACATTCCTCACACACAAATAAATAAAAGATGTTATGTGGACATGTGTCCGAAAACGTTTAATTTCCATGTTAGAGCTCATTCTAGTTTCGTCAGTATGTACTGTACTTCCTCGATTCACCGCCAGTTGGCCCAATTGAAGGAAGGTAATGTTGACTTCGGTGCTTGTGTTGACATGCGACTCATTGCTCTACAGTACCAGCATATGTTTCCGTACCATGTACAGCGTGTGCAGGCACTATCAGCAGCTGATTGGCCTCCATGGGTACACTTCTGCGAATGGTTCATCCAACAATGTGTCAATCCTCATTTCAGTGCAAATGTTCTCTTTACAGATGAGGCTTCATTCCAACGTGATCAAATTGTAAATTTTCACAATCAACATGTGTGGGCTGACGAGAATCCGCACGCAATTGTGCAATCACGTCATCAACACAGATTTTATGTGAACATTTGGGCAGGCATTGTTGGTGATGTCTTGATTGGGCCCCATGCTCTTCCACCTACGCTCAATGGAGCACGCTATCATCATTTCATACGGGATACTCTACCTGTGCTGCAAGAATATGTGCCTTTACAAGTACGACGCAACATGTGGTCCATGCGCGATGGAGCTCCTGCACATTTCAGTCGAAGTGTTCGTACGCTTCAACAGTTTCGGTGACCGATGGATTGGTAGCGGCGGACCAATTCCATGGCCTCCACGCCCTCCTGACCTTAACCCTCTTGACTTTCATTTATGGGGTCATTTGAAAGCTCTTTTCTACGCAAGCCCGGTACCAAATTTAGAGACTCTTCGTGCTCCTATTGTGGACGGCTGTGATACAATACGCCACTCTCCAGGGCTGCATCAGCGCATCAGGGATTCCATGCGACGGAGGGTGGATGCGTGTATCCTCGCTAACGGAGGCCATTTTGAACATTTCCTGTAACAAAGTGTTTGAAGTCACGCTGGTACGTTGTGTTGCTGTGTGTTTCCATTCCATGATCAACGTGATTTGAAGAGAAGTAATAAAATGAGCTCTAACAGGGAAAGTAAGCGTTTTCGGATACATGTCCACATAACATATTTTCTTTCCTTGTGTGTGAGGAATGTTTCCTGAAAATTTGGCCGTACCTTTTTGTAACACCCTGTATAAGGAGAATCATTGGGTTTTTAATCAGAATAACAAATTCGATAGGGAAACATTCAATTTTTATACATATAATAATTATAAACAAGAACCGCAGTGGTAATTATCGTAAAAAACAAAGCAATAATTTTTGCGACATCTTGCGCAACATATAAAAGCTGATTTTTTACAATCACAGGGCGTTTGCAATAAATCTTTACAAAAATCTGCCCCATTAACATTTACGAAAAAGTTTTGAGTTTCTGATAATTTTGAGGCAAACAAGGCATATTGAATCATGTCTCGGAATATTGGTGACGATAACTGATAGTGAATTATACGTAGAATGCATTTTTATACAGTCTTCCAGGGAATTAATTTCACGATTCTCCTGTAACAATGCGCTGCAATTTTGCAAGCAACAGAAGAAAAAAAAAAGTGCCAGAGTGGGAATCGAACCCGAGACCTCTAGCGTAAGCGTCCGACCGCTAACCATGTAGGCCAGACGGCGGCTCGGCAAGGGAATAACTTTTAGTACTCATGAGACACCTAAGAAACTTTGGATCGATTTTTCTCGGGATTTTCTGAGTAGTGCGTTCTTATATTTTAACCACGTGAGGTGTTAGGGGTCCTCTTTCACCACACAAAATTTCGGACAAATCCCGGACCCCACGGTCGTGCTGTCTCCTTCTTAGTTGTGGCAGACTTTCGGTAGCTTCGCGAACTATCTTTCACCAAACTCTATGCTCTGGCTCACCCTCACCTCCCTAGGCCCATGTGGCCCCTTTTTAACATGCTTACGCCAGAAAAATGGCCTTTGTCTAAATTTTGTCCTATTCATTTGATAACGCCCACCACCTGCCCATACGCCCATCCTGTACAAAGTGATTAATTTGTCCTTTTAATTTCAGGAAACAACCTGGCCGTGTAGGTACGGCTTCTGAAAGAATGAATGACAGCTCACACGTGGAAAGGGAGTGCACTGCAGAGAAATCGAATGCCTCCGCGGATTCCCATGTAGGAAATAATGGAACATTCAGTCCTCTGACACCTCACTACGAATTCCACCTGCCGAAGACTGTCGACAAGCCTGGAGGCAGCGGGGATTGCTCTGGTGAACAGAGAGCCGTGCTACGCGCAGAAGCCGTCGCCAGCAGTCTGCAGGTGACGACTAGCCCGACGGTGAGCGGACAGCGTGTGGCGGTGGCGATGCGACAGGGAGGCGGCCATGTTGCAGAGTCCAGCGGAGGCCACGGAGAGACACTGACGGAGCGGTCCAGCGAGAGTTACGAGGTGGTGAGCGTGTCCAGCTCCAGAAACGTGCACCTGGGCGGCGTCAACTACGTGCTGGGCCCGCTCAGCGTCAACCACGTGCTGCAGCGCTCCAGCGTCGAGAGGAGCATCAGCGTCACCAAGCCGGACCAAGGTAAGGGGTGGGCAACCGTTAAACAATTTCTGGGGGGTCACCAGTCTACTGACTGGTTTGACGTGGTCCACCGCGTCTTCTACTCCTGTAACATGAAAGTGATTTAAAAATGTTGCTAAGTCGCATAACTACTGCAGATCCAGATTGTATAGAATCCTTTGCCGTGCTCATATGGATGTTTCTGGTGTGAATGGATCAGCTCATGAACTGGCCATTCTGGAAGTCTTTGAATAGGCTGAGGTCAGGAGTAGGCAGATCGTGGGTTAACCTGGCAAAAAGAGGATACACTAAAGAAAACAAAACCCAAGGTGACTGCAGGGAAGAACAGACTGTTCAACACATGCTTCAGTATCGACTGTGTCCAGCCATCTGCACAGAAGGTGACGTGCAACTCCCTTATAGGTTTTGCTGACTGTTGTCAGACCATGTATAGCTAACAAAACCTGGTAACTACACTAAACACGAACAACACTAATACACTCTGATGGCCATTCTATCTTTTGCACAGAATTACAACTCCAGTCGTTTACACATCTGCTGATGCTGTGTACGAGAACGAAGTTACATTGAGACTTGGCTGTGTCTTCTCGGTGCTTCATTTTTTGTCAGGCTGTGTATAATAATAATGTTGCCAATACTGGTTAACATACAACATTTTTAGTCATTATTTCATATCGACATTGTGTGTGTGTGTGTGTGTGTGTGTGTGTGTGTGTGTGTGTGTGTGTGTGTGTGTGTGTGTGCGTGCGTGCGTGCGTGCGTGTGTGTGTGTGTGAGAGAGAGAGAGAGAAAGAGAGAGTGAGTGTGAGAGAGAGTGAGTGAGAGAGAGAGAGAGAGAGAGAGAGAGAGAGAGAGAGCAGTTTTACTAATGTAGGATACTACAAAAACTGAGATGATATTGTTGTGGATGTTGTAATTTTTGTTATTTGGGATGAATCCATATTGTTTTCACTGGTGTTTGCGTATTTGAAGTGTTTCGAAGTTGTCTAGTTTCTTTATTGTAGTTTGACAATGTAAAATGCCGATACTTGTGTTAATATCACAAGTAGTATCATACTCCATGTACTACAATATATACAGTCTTTGCATTAAATACAGTTTTCCGGAGGCTGCTGATATAATTTAAAGATGTGTGTTGTAACAATGATACTTCGTCAGATCGCAAAAGTTTTAGAAACTCATTTTTAATACAAGGTTTGGGTTAAAAGAACTGAATGTGGGAAAACAGACGTCATTGAAAACAAGGGAAGACAAGGTCTACGGTGCTTACAGGCTAAATGCAAGCATCAGATGCACCACGAACTAGCTTTATGGTGTCAAGACATCTCGCCATTTTTCTGAATGCGTTCTGGGTGACCAAACGACACAGTTCTGAGGATGGCTTCCTTAGCGATTAAATCAACTTCTTCACTGGAAGAATGCTGGTATGAGTCTTAATCCAAAGAGATCATATTTGACCTCGGATTTTACACTGTCTGCATTGTCAAGTTATAGCTAACATTACTTGTCTTGGAACTCCACTTCTTACACTTTATAAGATTCAAAAATAACATCATACCCTATAAAATCAAGACCACGAAAACCTTGAAAATATCCTCCTCTTACATGTTTCAATGCACCTACAGTTTCAGCAGCAAAAAAGGAAATTTCTTTCATTATTTGGATCATTTTGAAGCAAATGTTTGAGGAAAGAGAATGGCAAACCAAAACTGTCTTCCTATGTCGTTCTAAAACGCTCAACGTAATACGTAAAATGTCTGATCGTTTTTCATATCTTATATCAAGATAGTGAGTGTTTTCAAACGTTTTTGACAAATTAATGTGCAGGAGAGCAGCGACCCATGTCAGTACACATAATTAGTTGTCACACTTGACATCTGGCATTGCGAAAGGAGAATCCACAGAAAATGTAATTTATTCTTTTGTGTAAGAGGCACTGACAAGGCTAAACGGTAGGTTGAGGGCCGCAGATATTTTCTTGAATTAACTATAGCATATAATTGCGTGGACCCTGAAATAATCTTGCACAAGTTGTAACATTTTGTGATTAGGCAACAAGGGTAACAATGGTTCACTCTGTATCTGGAAAGTAGGGAGCGGTAGTCCAGTTTCAACAAATAGGGAAGAGGTTTAAATCTGACTGGGTTTACATAATGCCGGTGTCACCACGGGATTCGGTTCAGGGTCCTTTGCTTTTCTTCATACAAATCAAACATTTTCCAGTAAACATGACAGATGACCCAAAACAACATATAAGATGCTGTTAATGATGGGCATGTTTGCTCGATACTAGTCCCTTATTAAATAAATAGAAGTAATATTCGTTGGTCAGCTTACGTCAGTCTCTTGTAGCTGCCTAAACGGTGGATATTTGTCAGAGGACAAATAAGGTAAAATCAAATAAAGCAAAAGGTACATGTAACGTAGTTGGTTACACACGTTGCTAATAGTGCACGGGAATTTATTATAGTGTACTGCTTCTCACGACGTTAACAGGATTCTCTGTTTATTCTTTCTATTATATAAATTTACCACATGGTATCCCTATATCGATATCCCTGCTATACAATGCTTTTGCATCGTCTTTATGACACAGAAATGAGAAAGAAATATTCTTAGTTACAAATGAAATGTGGTTTAAGTATTAAATTATATTTTAGTGAGAAGCCTGAAAGCTCCTGACAAACGTTTGCAACATATTGAGACATGGACAGCTAAGCTCGCCTGCTGTGGGCATTTCTCTTACCGACTTCAGTATCTCCGTATGAAGCAGAACCTGATTTCACATCTTTCCATCTACCAGTGCCCCACTGATACATTCCAAATTATTCAAACGCTCTAAAGCATGTCGTGCCAGACTAGTACTCATTGGAAAAGGCGCACTGGGGAGGAACGGCTTCGCCACAGCTTATGGACAGTTTTCAGAATGACCGTTTAGCAGAAGAGTGTGTGCTGTTCCCAAACTTTCTGACATTTTATATTATGATCCTGGCCGAGACTCGAACTCGGAACCTTGCCTTTCGAGAAACAACCTCTACTCCGTGTCTAAAAGCTTTTGCAATATCCTTCTTCCAGGAGTGCTAGTGTGTGGAGGGAAACTTGTGAACTTGGGAAAGTAGAAGGGTGATGTGGTCGGGACCAATACTTCCCAAGGCAAGAGACAACGTTTCAGTTTCGTTTCCGATCCAGCACATACAAAATTTCCAAATAGCTTGCACCCCACTGCTAGATGTAACACTCATGCTTGGATACTAATACCTTCATCATACGTTACGATGTAGCATGGCCGGCCGAGGTGGCCGAGCGGTTCTAGGCGCTACAGCCTGGAACCGCGCGACCGCTACGGTCGCAGGTTCGAATCCTGCCTCGGGCATGGATGTGTGTGATGTCCTTAGGTTAGTTAGGTTTAAGTAGTTCTAAGTTCTAGGGGACTGATGGCCTCAGAAGTTAAGTCCCATAGTGCTCAGAGCCATTTGAACCATTTGATGTAGCATGATAAGAGTGCAAAAGAAGCCACTTACAATCTTTCACGTAATGCTGTGGCAAGAACATTGTGTGCCAGAAGAGAAAAATGATCGCCACGAATGCAACGTTTCGTCTTTGGGCTCATCCTCAGAAACGCTATCTGTTACAGACAGCGAGCTGTGTCTGGTGCAACGCGAGGAGTGGGGAGCGCACCCGACAAAGGAAGAACACACGCCTCTGCCCGAGCTCATCTCCAGAGTGATTATCTGTGAGTATCCTCCTCCATAGTGGATCCGTCTCTCTCAAGAATCACTTGTTTTCCCTCGTGGGGGTGGAAACTCTTTCGGAGATTCGCAGGAAAGCCATATAACTTACGTCACTCACCGCTGTCATAATATGAATCTAGTACGAACATAACATTTCCAGAGCGTGTCTCTTGACTTATTTGTAAACTGAGTCGCGTTTTACCTGTGTTGTAACTTACATTTCCTTTTCGTTATGTTTGGTACTTCTTGTACTGCAAAATATCAGTAAGCGAATTTATACGACAGTATGTTTGCAATCTTTGATATGTGGCGTTGTTAACTGTCATCATATAGATCTTTCGGAACTTTAGAGGAGAGCTTTCTCTTTTGTCTATGTTTATTTCATATTTGTTACATATGATATCACACTCCTGTAACTGAAAATATACTGCTTACTAAGTGCTTAATTATTTTATTATTTATACGCATAGAAGATTATTTCAAATACCAGATACTAAAGATTTTCTAACAAGCCTTTAGTACAACTATTTTTAGAGTTGTACTTTAAAAGATTAAATTCCCCTGGGCTCTGTTCCATTCACCCGTTATGCATTGCAATTACAAACAATAAGTGTAGAACATCTATAATATTGTGCCCACATCTCACATTTCAATATCAGCACAGTCATAATTCAACGGGAATCTCCCAGTTACATTGCTATTAAACTGAATGATTAATGATGATCACAAAACGGCAAATGGAGTGTGGAACAAACTGACTTTTTATAGCCCCTCCCGTGTTGATCACAAAATCCTTATATGAAATACGCAATGAGTTTGATAGATTTATGGAACAGACTACGTAGAATACCGGCTCTCTAAATTAATTGAAGACGATTTCTTCCAGTGATTTCCATTTAGTCTCCATGAACACTTCTGTTATTTTTTCATTAGTAATCTCTAAACTGGATGCCGAGAACTCCAGCCGCCTAAGCAAGCCGGATAAAGATTCTAATACTTCGTATCTTTCCCAATTTCAATATGGTGACCACGAAGTAAAACCTTTTTAAAGCCAAGATCGCGTAAATATTTCTTCATTTACAAACAACCTGTTTCGACAGACTTCGTTGTCATTTTCACGTCTGTAACATAGTGCATAAACACGGAATATATCGCAAGTCATGAGTTATAATTTTTGAGATAAAAATTTTAGTTTGGCATAACAAGAAACAGAAATGGAACTGTACTTTTACATATCTTCAAACATTTTTTTGTTGTAAAGTGTGTTCATTTTGATTTACATCTCACTTCAAGTTGTCATGTAGGTAAAATTTATGCACTGTGTTAGAGACTTGAAGGTGACACCACGAAGTGTTACTAGAATGCACTTCAAGTTGTCATGTAGGTAAAATTTATGCATTGTGTTAGAGACCTGAAGGTGACACCACGAAGTGTTACTAGAATGCAAAAGAAAATAATTTTCGAGTCTGCGTCAACATTAGCTTATTATACAGCATGTTACACTTATGTGGGAAAGAACAGGATGTAATGTTTTAAGATAAATACAAAAAGAACTAACACATCTGACGTACCGGTACTCCTGATAATGGCAAACTAATATATGTTCTGCATTATTTCGCTTACGCTTTTTTCATATATTCTGCTGTCTGGCACCAGACGACTTGAACCAATAAATTAGCTATTACATCAGGTATATATTCAAACATGTTTAATTCGTAAACTTAAGATTTGTAAACAATACAGAAGCTTATGGAATAAAGGTGACATCGTTTACTTGGATTGGCCACTAATGATTAATATTACGCATGAACAGAGCAAGCAATCATTATTAGTTACTGTTGTTGTTGTTGTTGTTACTGTTGTTTTTGCTGTGGTCTTCAGACCAAAGATTGGCATGGTGCAGCTCTTCACGCTAGTCTGTCCTGTGCAAGTCTCTTCATCTCCGAATAACTGTTGCAACCTGCATCCATTTGAACCTGCTTACTGTATTCAGGCGTTAGCTGGGATAGATACCGGGGAAAACATCAGACAACGCCCGAAGGCCAATACCTTGGATACTTCGAGTTGGGGAGTACGGGCAGCCACCGTTTCTCTAATAAAAGTTTTTTTTTACTTTTATTCATTCTACATCATTAACTTGATTTTAAAATAGTAAGTGAACATTCGTTATCATGAACAGCAAAAGCCTCAATACAGTTTCTCAATGAAAGTTCCTGAAGCATTATTTAACCAACGGTCTCTTGAATAATAGTAGGTCAAATAACAGCTCTCAAAATCAATTTACAACGCTTAAAACTCAAAATCCCTTTTGAAGCAAAGGAAAAAAATACAAATTGCATAATGCAAGGTTAAATAAAAGATTCTAACGCTACATGGCAATCACCTGTGATCTCTAAAGGCAATAAAATATTGATCACAAAATTGTAGTTAAGACAACAAATTAAATGCAATAAAACCCCGTAGCCTCTACGATGCGCACAGTATCACAAAATATTTTCCTTCTTTTTAAACATTTTACTCCATAAACCTCCCTACATGTGATGCATACTACACCCAACGAATTATGACAAATAATTAAGCATAGACGTTATCCTTAATCTGGTATGCAAACCTTTTCCTTTCAGAATAAATAAAAAATACACAAATCAACTTAGCTCATTGGTTACATCCGTTAAAAAAATAAAATACAATACATATCTTTTGATTTCGTCGTGATCGTGCGCTGTTGTGAACCGTGCTGTCCTTCAGGATCACAAGCGGCAAGGAAAAGATTTTCCACGATGTACAAAACGTTAATACGGCGCAACCAACTTACACAAATTGCATTCTGGGATTATATGTCGATACGGACGCGGCTCGCAAATCTTAAAACGGCCGAGGGGGTAGATGCGGTACTACTGAACACTTCGACTATACCGCACCGCACCAAACAGCAGTACGGTGGGTAGACAAGAGGCAAGTCAACAATTGTTGCAAGGTAACTTCAGCAAAGGCAGTAAGAAAATATGTGGGGGTTTAAACTCTTGGGAGGGCCACACCAAACCACAGAATTACACCCGAAGCTAAAGTATGAAAATACTATCGGCGATTTCGCCAGGAGAAGTAGAACCGTAAAATACCATAAGAAGTGAAATGCGATTAACTCGATTCATAAGCGTCCGACTGAATAGCTCCACACTCGTCTTTCCATTACTATAAACACTTAACGGTACCTCCAAAGTTCAGTCGTGGACGCTACCAGAGTGTCAAATTACTCGTTATAACTGTAGATAACAGAGTTTAACACGCTGGGGGCCGACTTAGGTTCTTAATAAGACTAGGAATCATTCGGTACCTCATTTGGATCCACCTTCGACCCAAAACATTTACTTTAAAGCAGCTAAATAGATGACAATGCCGATATCAACGCTCTCCTCCCAAGCAGCGCTCTTGCTGGAGACTGCAATACCGAAGCAAAGCTTACACCACTCACAAGTCTGATACACGCGCCAGCAACGTGCACCTTTTTTCGAATTCTCATGTTCACCTCATACACCAAACTTGCCATAATTCTTCGTCGGAATCGAAAGGCAGAACCAATAAATCACTTCTCAGCTCTTGAATAACCACACGATGACCGCCATCGGGACAACACCGGCCCTCTACACTACGATCTTCGAGCCCACGGCGTCCCCAGCCAAACGACTGCTTGCACGGGGCCCCACCGACCAAACGCCCTTGCCCTCCGTCACAGACTTCGCTCCTCACCCACAGTCCAGAGTAACTCACAGCAACCCCTTTCTTCTTCGCTCTGTCGCGTCGCGGTGCACGTGAAGTCAACTCGCCAGGGATATGCGGCGACCAGAGATTCCAATCCGATCTTGATATTTAAATCACGGCGAGTACTGAGAAAGCAAATGATTTCAAAAACAAAACAAAAAGTTTAAAAAGCGAGCCGTACCGACTAAATTCCTTGGCCTCCTTCCATCCCCCTTCTCCAGTACTTCATTCCAGTATTATCTCGACAACACCTTGATGCCTGGGAATGTCTTCTATCGCCCAACTTCTTTTATTCAAGATGTGCTATAAATTTCATTTCTCCAAAATTCGATTTAGTACCTACCATCTCACCAGTTACGCGTTCTACCCATCTAGCTTTCAGCATTCTTCTGTAGCACCACATTTCGAGAGCTGCTAGTTTCTTGCTGTCTGAAATGCTTGTCGTTCACGTTTCAGTTCCGTATAAGTCTACTCTCCAAATATCTTAAGAAGAGACTACTATAAAAACATAAATTTATGTTCGATGTTGATAAATTCCTCTTTTTCAGAAATGATTTTCTTGCTATAGCCAGTTCGTGTTTTACAATATTTTTATTTCGGCTATCATCAGCTATTTTGGCGCCTAAATACACTCCTGGAAATTGAAAAAAGAACACCGTGAATTCATTGTCCCAGGAAGGGGAAACTTTATTGACACATTCCTGGGGTCAGATACATCACATGATCACACTGACAGAACCACAGGCACATAGACACAGGCAACAGAGCATGCACAATGTCGGCACTAGTACAGTGTATATCCACCTTTCGCAGCAATGCAGGCTGCTATTCTCCCATGGAGACGATCGTAGAGATGCTGGATGTAGTCCTGTGGAACGGCTTGCCATGCCATTTCCACCTGGCGCCTCAGTTGGACCAGCGTTCGTGCTGGACGTGCAGACCGCGTGAGACGACGCTTCATCCAGTCCCAAACATGCTCAGTGAGGGACAGATCCGGAGATCTTGCTGGCCAGGGTAGTTGACTTACACCTTCTAGAGCACGTTGGGTGGCACGGGATACATGCGGACGTGCATTGTCCTGTTGGAACAGCAAGGTCCCTTGCCGGTCTAGGAATGGTAGAACGATGGGTTCGATGACGGTTTGGATGTACCGTGCACTATTCAGTGTCCCCTCGACGATCACCAGTGGTGTACGGCCAGTGTAGGAGATCGCTTCCCACACCATGATGCCGGGTGTTGGCCCTGTGTGCCTCGGTCGTATGCAGTCCTGATTGTGGCGCTCACCTGCACGGCGCCAAACACGCATACGACCATCATTGGCACCAAGGCAGAAGCGACTCTCATCGCTGAAGACGACACGTCTCCATTCGTCCCTCCATTCACGCCTGTCGCGACACCACTGGAGGCGGGCTGCACGATGTTGGGGCGTGAGCGGAAGACGGCCTAACGGTGTGCGGGACCGTAGCCCAGCTTCATGGAGACGGTTGCGAATGGTCCTCGCCGATACCCCAGGAGCAACAGTGTCCCTAATTTGCTGGGAAGTGGCGGTGCGGTCCCCTATGGCTCTGCTTGGGATCCTACGGTCTTGGCGTGCATCCGTGCGTCGCTGCGGTCCGGTCCCAGGTCGACGGGCACGTGCACCTCCCGCCGACCACTGGCGACAACATCGATGTACTGTGGAGACCTCACGCCCCACGTGTTGAGCAATTCGGCGGTACGTCCACCCGGCCTCCCGCATGCCCACTATACGCCCTCGCTCAAAGTCCGTCAACTGCACATACGGTTCACGTCCACGCTGTCGCGGCATGCTACCAGTGTTAAAGACTGCGATGGAGCTCCGTATGCCACGGCAAACTGGCTGACACTGACGGCGGCGGTGCACAAATGCTGCGCAGCTAGCGCCATTCGACGGCCAACACCGCGGTTCCTGGTGTGTCCGCTGTGCCGTGCGTGTGATCATTGCTTGTACAGCCCTCTCGCAGTGTCCGGAGCAAGTATGGTGGGTCTGACACACCGGTGTCAATGTGTTCTTTTTTCCATTTCCAGGAGTGTAGAAAAACTCATCTAATTACACCACACTCTATTAACCTTTTACTTTTGTTGATGTTCATCATGTATCCTCCTTTCCAAACACTATGCACCCCTAGCAACCGCTCTTCCTAGTCCTTTGCTATTTCTAACAGACTTACAATATCATAGCAAACATCAAATTATTTGTTTATCCTCCCTGGCCTCTAATTCCTTTTCCAGATTTCTCCTTGCTGCCCTTTACTACTTGTGTTGAATACTAACGGGGAGAGGCTACAACTCTGTCTCATTCTTTTCTCAACTACTCCTTATCTTCGACTCTTATAACTGTAGTCTGATTTCTGCACAGCTGTATATAACCTTTCACTCTGTGTATTATATCCCTAATACGTTCAGAGTTTCAATGGGTATAATCCAGTCAACATTGTCAAAAGCTTTCTGTAACCTGCAGATGATATCAACGTATATTTGCCTGTTTTTAAGCTGTCTTCTAAGATAAGCTGATGGTTCGCTATTGCTTCGTGTTTTCCTAAATTTCTCCGGAACCCAAAATGGTCATCCCTGAGGTACCCTTCTTTTCTTTCTTTTGTAAATAATTTGCAAAGAATCTAAGAGGGTTGCTCAGATGGTCTCCTTTGTCGCTTATGTATATCAGGAACAGAAGAGGGCCTATAATACTTCCTTGGGGAACGCCAGATATTACTTCTGTTTCACTCGATGAATTTCCGTCAGTTAGTACGAACTGTGACCTACCTAACAGGAACTCATGAATCCAGTCGCATAACTGAGACGATATTCCATAGGCACGCAGTTTGATTAGATGACGCTTGTGAGGAACGATGTCGAATGCCATCTGGAAATCTAAATATACGGACTCTGTTTGACAACCCCTGTTGATAGCACTCATTACTTCATGAGGATATGAGCTATTCCTGAATCCATGCTGACTATTAGTCAATAAATCGTTTTTTTTCAGAAAATTTATTATGTTTCAACACAGAATATGTTCCAAAACCCTACTGCTAATCTACATTAGTGACATGGGTCTGTATTTCAGAGGATTACTTCTGTTTCCTTTCTTGGATATTTGTGTGACTTGTGCAACTTTCCAGTCTTTAGGTACAGATCTTTCGATGAGTGAGCGATTGTATATCATTATTAGATACTGAGCTATTGCATCAGCATAGTCCATAAGGAACCTGACTGGTATGCAATCTGGACCGGAAGCCTTACTTTAATTAAGTGATTTAAGCTGCTTCACTACACCAAGGATACTATTTCCAAGTTACTCGTGTTGGCAGTTATCCTAGATTCGAATTCTCAAATATTTACTTCGTCCTCTTTGTTGAACGAATTTCGGAAAACCTTGTTTATTAACTATGCTTTAGTGGCACTGCCATCAGTTACATAACCATTGTTATCGAGCAGTGAAGGTACTGGTTGCTTCTTGCAGCTTGTGTACTTTACATATGACCAGAATTTTTGGGTTTTCTGCCCGACTTCGAGACAGAGTTTTGTTGTGAAGTTCGCGCTAAATTTCGAGTTCCCATAAAATTTCGCCAATCTTTTGGATTATGCGTTCTTTTAAATTTGGAGTGTTCTTTTAGTTGCTTCTGCAAGAGTGTTCTGACCTGTTCAGTGTACCAGGAGGGGTCAGTACCATCGCTTATTAATACGTGTGGTATGTATCTCTCAATTGCGGTCGATGCAGTTTCTTTGAACTGAAACCACAACTGGTCTACTCTTACATAGTCAGATCGGAGGAAGTGGAGACAGGAGTATCGCGAATTTTTATCGGCTTTTTAAATAGATGTACTTTGCGTTTATTTTTGATGGGTTTGGATGTGACGGTATTCAGTCTCGCCTTGTGGTTACTAATCACCGAATCCGTCATGATGCTCGCTATTTGTTCAGAATTATTTGTTGCTAATAGGTCAAGTATATTTTAGCAACCATTAACACTTCGAGTTGGCTTTTGAACTGACTGTTCGAAATAATTTTCTGAGAAAGTACTCAGTACAATTTCGGTCAACGTTTTATGCCTACCGCCCGATTTGAACACGTATTTTTACCAACATATCGAGGTCAGATTTAAGTCACCACCAACCAAAATTGTATGAGTAGGGTACCTATTTGAAATGAGGCTCAAGTTTTCTTTGAACTGTTCAGCAACTGCGTCATCTGAGTCAGGGTGTCGGTCACACGAACCAACTACTAATTTATTCCGATTGCCAAACATAACCTCTGCCCGTATTAACTCACAGGAACTACCTATTTCAATTTCAGTATAAGATAAACTTCTTCTGACAGCAGTTAACACTCCAACACCGACTGTATTTAATCTGTCCTTTCTCAACACGTTTACGTCCTTTGAAAAAACTTCAGCTAAAATTATTTCCAGATGTATTTCTGTACCTATAGCGATATGAGCTTCAGTGCTTTCTATTAGTGGTTGGAGCTCCGGTTCTTTCCCAATACAGCTACGACAATTTAGAACTACAATATTAATTTTTGCTATCTCTATCTTCCTGCGTTTTCCCTGCGACGCTGTGGACTGATATCCTTTCTGTAGTTTCCCGAGACCCTCTAACCTAAAAGACGACCCAGTCCCTTCCACACAGCCCGCACTACCCGTGTAGTCGCTTCCTTTGTGTAGTGAACTCCTGACGTATTAATCGGAACCCGGAAACCCACCACCCGATGGCGCAGGTCGAGGAATCTGCAGCCTACACGATCGCAGAACCGCCTGAGCCTCTGATTCAGACGCTCCTCTTGGCTCTATACCCAAGGACCATAGCCAGCACTGTCGATGATGCTGCAGATAGTGAGCTCTGCCTGCATCTCGCATGCAAGACTGGCAGTCCTTACCATTTTAGCTACCCGGCCGAAACCAGAGAGAATCCCTTCTGATCCTAAGCGACAGACATCGTTCGTACCATGAGCCACCTCCCACAGTTGGCTGCACCCTGTGCTCTTCATGGCATTCGGAGGCTCACTTTCCACACCTGCAACGACTTCACACAGTATGCACAAGGAGTGCACACTAGACTCCGTCCACTCCTTTGCCTAAGGGCAACCATTACGCAGCTAATGTTGGAGCTCCCAACTACTAACAAACTCACCCCCTGTGAAAGCCCAGACCTTGCGGCTCGAAAGGCTTCCTCTGGAAAAGGGTGGGCATCTGCATCTGTCTCTGGGAAATCATCAGCCGCAGCTATCACCTGAAGCCTTACCGTCTGAAGAATTGAAACGGCCTTCCAAGCAGCCTCCCAGAAAGCCTTTCGACACCTGTCAGACTGTATAACGACTTCCCACTCGAACACTGGTGAGGGGTCAGCCTCAGTACAAGCAGTAACCGGGGGACACGTGGGACGTACTCCACATCCTTCGGATTTGCACATCCAGTCCCCACAATGATGCCCACTGGCAGCAGCTTCAAGCTGTCTGATGAAGCCAACACAGCCTGGAGCTGTGAGTGAAGGGTCACCAACTCAGCTCGCATGTGTACACAGCAATCACAGTCCCCGTCAATACTAAAAATTGCTTAAGATATACACTAGACAGTTAACAAACGCAGAACTGTGTTTGATAAATAAACTTGCACGAAATTGACGACTTTAAACTGAAGATTACTCAAACACGCAAGAGATTAAAAAAAAAAAACCTAGTAACTACACAGATAATTGAAAATATATCGGTTCTGTTTGAAGCTCGTAAAAATATGTAAGAAACGGTGCACTCGCCTTATTAGGAGCAGGAACGCGAGGCACTGTCTCACTGACGGTCTAACCGACACTGAGATATGCTAACCACAATCAAAACACCTAGGATACTAGGGACGATGTAAGCGTCCATAACAACGGCGGTACTTTACGCTACATTGTCATCATCATCATCATCATTTAAGACTGATTATGCCTTTCAGCGTTCAGTCTGGATCACAGCCCCCTTATAAAATTCCTCCATGATCTCCTATTCAGTGCTAACATTGGTGCATCTTCTGATGTTAAACCTATTACTTCAAAATCATTCTTAACCGAATCCAAGTACCTTCTCCTTGGTCTACCCCGACTCCTCCTACCCTCTACTGCTGAACCCATGAGTCTCTTGGGTAACCTTGATTCTCCCATGCGTGTAACATGACCCCACCATCTAAGCCTGTTCGCCCTGACTGCTACATCTACAGAGTTCATTCCCAGTTTTTCTTTGATTTCCTCTTTGTGGACGCCCTCCTGCCATGGTTCCCATCTATTAGTACCTGCCATCATCCTAGCTACTTTCATATCCGTAACCTCAACCTTATTGATAAGGTAACCTGAATCCACCCAGCTTTCGCTCCCATACAACAAAATTGGTCGAAAGATTGAACGGTGCACAGATAGCCTAGTCTTGGTACTTACTTCCTTCTTGCAGAAGAGAGTAAATCGCAGCTGAGCGGTCACTACATTAGCTTTGCTACACCTCGCTTCCAGTTCTTTCACTATGTTGCCATCTTGCGAGAATATGCATCCTAAGTATGAAACCATCCACCTGTTCTAACTTTGTTCCTCCTATTTGGCACTCAATCCGTTTATATCTCTTTCCCACTGACATTACTTTCGTTTTGGAGATGCTTATCTTCATACCATAGTCCTTACATTTCTCATCTAGCTCTGAAATATTACTTTGCAAACTTTCAATCGAATCTGCTATCACAACTAAGTCATCCGCATATGCGAGACTGCTTATTTGGTGTTCACATATCTTAATCTCCCCAGCCAGTCTATTGTTTTCAACATATGATCCATAAATAATATGAACAACAGTGGAGACAGGTTGCAGTCTTGTCCTCCCCCTGAAACTACTCTGAACCATGAACTCAATTTACCGTCAACTCTAACTGCTGCCTGACTATCTATGTAAAGACCTTTAATTGCTTCCAAACGTTTGCCTCCTATTCCATAATCTCGTAGAACAGACAATAACTTCCTCCTAGGTACCAGGTCATATGCCTGTTCTAGATGCATAAAGCATAGATACAATTCCCTGTTCCACTAGTAACACTTCTCCATTACTTGCCATAAGCTAAAGATCTGGACCTGACAACCTCTAAGAGGCCTAAACCCACACTGATTTTCATCCAATTTGTCCTCAACTAATACTCGCACTTTCCTTTCAACAATACCTGAGAAGATTTTACCCACAACGCTGATTAAAGTGATACCTCTGTAGTTGTTACAATCTTTTCTGTTTCCATATTTAAAGATTGCTGTGATTACTGCTTTCGTCCAATCTGATGGAACTTGTCCCGACTCCCACGCCATTTCAGTTATCCTGTGTAGCCATTTAAGACCTGACATTTCACTGTATTTGATGAGTTCCGACTTAATTTCATCCACCCCAACCGCTTTATTGCACTGCAATCTATTGTCCATTTTCTCCACTTCCTCAAATGTGATCCTATTTCTGTCATCATTCCTGTCCCATTGTACATCGAAATCTGAAACATTACTGATCGTATTTTCTCCTACATTGAGCAACTCTTCAAAATATTCCCTCCATCTGGCCAAGGCATCAACAGGATTCACCAGCAGTTTTCCTGACTTGTCCAAAATACTTGTCATTTCCTTCTTACCTCCCTTTCGAAGACTGCTAATTACACTCCAGAATGGTTTTCCAGCAGCTTGACCCAAAGTATCCAACCTGTTTTCAAAATCTTCCCAAGATTTCTTCTTAGATGCTGCAATTATCTGTTTGGCTTTGTTTCTTTCTTCAACATAACTTTCTCTGTCTACCTGAGTTCTAGTATGTAGCCATTTTTGATGCGCCTTCTTTTTCCTTTTACAGGATTCCTTGACTGTCATTCCACCAAGCTGTTTGCTTCATCCTACCTTTACACGCTACTGTTCCAAGACATTCTTTAGCCACTTCTAGTACTGTGTCCCTGTACCTTGTCCATTCCTTTTCCAATGACTGTAATCGACTACATTCAACTAACTGGTACCTTTCTGAGATCAGTGTTATGAACTTGTGCCTGATTTCCTTATCCTGAAGTTTCTCCACTCGTATCCACCTACATATGGACCTGACCTCCTGCACATTAGGCCTCACAGTACCAATTTCACTGCAGATTAAATAGTGATCAGTGACCTCAAAGAATCCCCTGAATGCACGTGTGTCCCTCACAGCCTTCCTGAATTCCTGATCTGTTATTATACAGTCAATGACAGATCTGGTTTCCCTGCCTTCCCAAGTATACTTTACGCTACACTGTTACTAAAATGAAAGGCTGTGCCTAGTAAGTACTCAAACACGAAATTAGAAGAATAAACTAGTAATTACACAGACAGCGGAAAACAAGTCGTCATTTTTGAAGCTTGTACAAATATGCAACCAACAAACGGTATAATCGCCTTATTAGCAGCGGGATCGCGAGGTACTGTCTTACGGAAGGTCTAACCGACACCCCCTTCCGACGAAGAGCCAACAAAAAGTGTAAAACAAGTTAATGGTAGAATGCATCGTTTCACACTGAAACAGCTGCTGGATTCATATGTCGAAAGTAAATGTTCCGTGATATTTTACTATAAAAATACAGCGACTGGGCCGGCCGGTATGGCCGAGCGGTTCTAGGCGCTTCAGTCTGGAACCGCGCGATCACTACGGTTGCAGGTTTGAATCCTGCCTCGGGCTTGGATGTGTGTGATGTCCTTAGGTTAGTTAGGTTTAAGTAGTTCTAAGTTCTAGGGGACTGATGACCTCAGATGTTAAGTCCCATACTGCTCAGAGCCATTTGAACCATTTTTACAGCGACTGGTCGCTGTATTTTTATAGTAAAATATCATTATCCACGGCCACGGAGCTCAACAGTTCAAATAAAATAGACAAATTGTTATGGTAACTGTTCTATGACGCCACGATCACGGTGTGCTTTTTGACCAGGTCACACGGAGACCAGCTGCGGTGCGTCGCTGGAGCAGGAAGTCAGCCACGTGCAGCAGCTGCAGGTGCACGCGCTACACAGCGACTTGCTGCAGGACATCCGCTACAACTTCCTTGTGGGCGCCAGTGGCTACGTCTTCGAGGGTCGCGGCTGGCAGGTCAGGCCGGCCGTAGCGCGCGGCTACGACGACACCAGTCTGGGGGTCGCCTTCATCGGAAACTTCAAGACGCAGCCCCCGACCCCGGAGGCCGTGGAGGCCTTCCACCAGCTGATGGCTCTGGGGGAGCGCGAGGGCCACCTGAGCGCGGACTGGCGCGCGATGGCTCAGTGCCAGGTGGTCACCACGGACAGCCCGGGCCGCGCGCTCTACCAGCTGCTCAAGGGCTGGCCGCGCTGGGCCGGGCCCTCGCCGTCTGAAACAGCAGGTCGGTCCCGCCAGCTGCATGAAATTCCGAGAAGTTACAATGGAAGTTCACCTTAATGTATTTATTACCAATGAGATGTACGCAGGCTCGTTCTAAACCCCTGCATCGATTTCAGTCAAACTTGTTACAGATATTACTTACTACCTGAAAAGAAATACTGTGAGGTTAAGTACAAGCAAGCCGTGCAGAGACAAGGCACTGGAAGAGGTGGATAGACGGAAGGAAGGAGGACATGGACAGAGATGGGGGGGGGGGGGGAAGAGGAGATGTGCAGTGAGAGGGGAGGGGTAAAATTGACAGAAAGGAAAGGCGAGGGGATGGAGAGAGAGGGGAGAGGAAGAGATTGGTAGAGAGAGAGGAAGAAATAGACGAACAGACAGGGGCTGAGGAGAAGGGGATGTACAGAAATTTGGGGAGGAGGAAATGGACAGAGAAATGGGAGGATATGTACGGAGAGAGGGGAAAGGAGGAGATATACAGTGAAAGGAAATAGGAGGGTATGGATAGAGAGAGAGAGAGAGGGAAGGAGGAGTGGTTGGGCAGAGAGATGGAGGGGGAGGTAGAGGGGGTGAGGTGGAAACACAGCGGTGAGAAAGACATCTGATTTGAGAGTGGAGGAGGAGATTGACAGAGGACGAAGGAGTAGATGGATAGAGGGGGGTGCAGATGAACAGAGAAAGGAAAGAGGACGAGATGGACTGTTATGCTGAGGAAAAGGAAAAAGAAAGGGAAGAAGAGGGTTGGCAGAGAGAGGGGAGGGGGGGAGATCGACAGAGAGCCTGGTGGAGGGAAGAGATTAATAAAAAATTGGAATAAATACACGCCTGTGTGACGTCAGTTACTCAGCTTGTTCTTATGACAGTAACTTGCACTGTAGGGTGTGCTGTCTTCATATTTCATTGTTAATCGTCTGTTCTGCTCTGCAGTATTAATGTGTTTAGTCAGATCGCACCTTAAACAGGAAACCCAGTGAACAGTTGTGTAAAGGGGGGGGAAGGGGGTTGCTGTCTCACCTTCCTGGACAGTTCGTGTCTATGCATTGCACACCCGTATTCACATTTGCCACTGCCACAAACGTTGTCCATATTGAGCACCTGTAATGTAAGCTGAAAACATGAAGAGATGCTCTATCCACTATTGTGTGTTTATTTTCTATGAGCCTTGTAGGTTTTGTGCAATTGTCATCTAAAACCCCTAATTTACATATGAATAACCTTGTATGTCACTCCACTCCTGCCGGCTGGAGTGGCCGTGCGGTTCTAGGCGCTACAGTCTGGAACCGAGCGACCGCTACGGTCGCAGGTTCGAATCCTTCCTCGGGCATGGATGTGTGTGATGTCCTTAGGCTAGTTAGGTTTAATTAGTTCTAAGTTCTAGGCGACTGATGACCTCAGAAGTTAAGTCGCATAGTGCTCAGAGCCATTTGAACCATTTGAACCACTCCACTCCGCCGCACGGGGTAGCCGCGCGGTCTAGGGAGCCTTGTCACGGTACGCGCGGCTCTCCCCGTCGGAGGTTCGAGTCCTCACTCGGGCATGGGTGTGTGTGTTGTCCTTAGCGTAAGTTAGTTTAAGTTAGAAAGTAGTGCGTAAGCTTAGAGATCGATGACCTCAACAGTTTGGTCCCGTAAGACCTTACCACAAATTTCCAATATGCCTCCACTCCCTTCATTGGAAAAACGATACGGTGGGAAATATATATTTTTTCGTATTTTTACCTGGGACTAAGACATTAATTCAAATAATCATACATTAATGTCTTTTGCTCAGTAAAAAAAGGTAGTGATAAGGTTAATATCCATATGACAGTCTTGGCTCTTTATTCACACGACGTAATGAGTGCTATCGACAGGGGGTCTCAAATTGGTTCCATATTTCTAGATTCCCAGAACGTTTTTGACAGTGTTAACTTCTAATCGGATTGCGTGTCTGTGGAATGGCATCCCCGTTGTGCGACTGGATTCATGAGCTCCTGTCAGATAGGCCACAGTGCGCAGTAATTAACATCAAACTGAAGTAATACAGCAATTCCTCAACGAAGATTTACAAGCCCTCTGCAGTTATTAATCTATATAAGCTATTTATGAGACAATATTACGAGCTGCCCTCATAGACTGTTTCCAAATGATGCTGTCGTTTAGTGTCTAGTCGGCTCATCAGAAGATCAAAACGAACTGCAGAATAATTTAAGACAACGTATCAGCGTAGTGCGAAAAGTGCCAGTTCACCTTAAACAATAAATATTGTGAGGTTCTCCACATGAGTGCTAGAAAGTAAACGTTAATTTTCTGTTATACGAAAAATTATACAAATTTATAGCATGTAGATTCAACTAAGTACCTAGCGACTACAATATTACAAAACTGGAACCATCCCGTACAAAATATTGTGGCGAAGGTGTATCAAAAACGGCCTTTTATTGGCACACCACTTACAATATGCAAACAATCTACTGAAGAAATTCCCAATACCACGCTTGCCCTTCCTCTTCCGCAGTAGTGCTGTGTGGTGTGGATTCCTTAATGAATAGGAACGAAGGAGGACGTTCACAAAGTGCAAAAAAGGGCACTTCGTTTTGTATTATCCCGAAATAGGGGAATCAGTGTCATGGATATAATAAGCGATTAGGGTGACTATCATTAATGATGATTATGATGATGTCCCATACTCCGAGGAGCGTAGGGGAGACCTGCACCGCTGTACTAGGCAAAGTCCTAGTGGAGGTGGTTTGCCATAGGCTTCCTGCGACCGTAAGGGGAATGAATGATGTTGATGAAGACGACACAACAACACCCAGTTATCTCGAGGCAGGAAAAATCCCTGACCAAAAGAAAGGCATTTTTCATTGCGGCGAGATATTTTCACGAAATTTCAGTCATGAATTTTCTCCTCTGGATGCCAAAATATATTATTAAATTCCACTTGCGGTGGGAGAAATGATCGCCGTAATAAAATAAGTCACAGCACACATGGAAATATTTAGGTGTTCAATTTTCCTACTGCGAATTACGGAGCAGTCATCACGTCACTTTCAAGGAGCCAGTCATATGTCATTGCATTGTCACCTTGTAAGACGGCACAGCAACCTTCTTGGCTGCTGCAATGATCTGGCTGGGCCGACTAAGAGACGACTCATTCCTCACAAACTCAAATATGTAAATGGTTCTGCCGGCCGATTCTAGGCGCTACAGTCTGGAACCGCGCGACTGCTACGGTCGCAGGTTCGAATCCTGTCTCGGGCATGGATGTGTGTGGTGTCCTTAAGTTAGTTAGGTTTAAGTACTTCTAAGTTCTAGGGGACTGATGACCTCAGGAGCTAAGTCCCATAGTGCTCAGAGCCATTTGAACCATGTAAATGGTTCTGTCGAGTAATGGAATGAATGATTGAATAGAATGGTCTTCGTAAATGTATCCCAGTCGTTGGTCATTCCAAAAAGCATCAAAGGCTTATAGTTAAAAAGAGGTTTCTTCTGACAATTGAATGTAACCTCAGTTTATTGCAATTACTACTCTTAAACACATACATAATCAAGAAAGCAATAATTACACCTTGAAGTGAGCAATAAGTGACAAAGTGAGGGAAACTACCAGTTATGAAAATTGTATCATACTTAAATCGGATTCAGATTGGTTTGACAAAGTCTGCAAGTAACAAGTGGGACGGGTGTGAGCATCTTCTCACTATGTCATTCTCGAAAATATTTAGCAGTGGATGGGTGTACAGTAATTAGCACTATAGTGCAACAAAGACGTGTGAAAATAGCATTTAAACGAGAAAGTCTACTCGGTCATGGAAGGGCCTTCGAATCCTTTGTCAGGTTTTAAGTCTTGGAACTTAATCAACACTAGAAACTGCGGTCTTAAAAACGTCTGTTGCCTTGCGCTGCAAGATGTCTCACCATAGTTGATGAGTTGGAGCGCCGAGTGCTACTTACACCGGAGTCTCTTCCTAGCAGCTGGTCATCAGCCACCCTGACGGCTGATCCTCAGAAGTATGAGGGTCACTCCAAAAGAAATGCACACTATTTTTGTAAAAATACATTTTTCATTCTACATGTGTGAAAGTTTTACAGTGTGTAGATACATCCTTCCCGCTTGTTTTGAAACTTAGTTCAACCTGTTTCCGTGAGTGGCACCGTCACAGCATGTCTTCAAGGTGGCTGCTACACTTGACGTTCGTCAGAAGCAACGTGCTGTCATAGAATTCCTGTGCTGTGAAAACGAGACAATGGGAAACATCCACAAGAGGTTGAAAAAGGTGTATGGAGATGCTGCTGTCGATCGCAGTACGGTTAGTCGGTGGGCAAGCAGGTTACTTGATGAAAGCGGGCACGGCAATATTGAGAGTTGTCCTCGCAGCGACAGGTCTCGTACTGCACACACTCCAGACAGTGTGCAGAGAGTTAACGAATTGGTGACTGCTGACAGACGCATCACAGTGAACAAATTGTCACGCTACGTTGGGATAGGGGAAGGAAGTGTTTGCAGAATACTGAAAGTGTTGGCCTTAAAAAAGGTTTGTGCCAGGTGGGTTCCCAGGATGTTGACAGTGGCTCACAAAGAAACAAGAAAAACGGTATGCAGCGAACTTTTGGAATAGTACGAGAATGGTGGAGATGAATTTCTTGGAAGAATTGTGACAGGTGATGAAACATGGCTCCATCATTTTTCAACGGAGACGAAGAGGCAATCAATGGAGTGGCATCATGCAAATTCATCCAAGAAAAAAATTTAAGAACCACACCTTCTGCTGGAAAAGTTATGGCTACGGTGTTTTTCGATTCCGAAGGGCTCTTGCTTGTGGACATCATGCCAAGGGGAACCACCATAAATTCTGATGCATATGTGACGACACTGAAGAAACTTCAAGCTCGACTGAGTCGTGTTCGACCACATCGGCAAAAGCAGGATGTTTTGCTGTTGCATGACAATGCACGGCCACACGTCAGTCAAAAAACGATGGAAGCGATCACAAAACTCGGATGAACAACACTGAAACACCCGCCTTACAGTCCTTACCTGGCTCCATGTGACTATCACCTATTTGGGAAACTGAAAGACTCTCTTCGTCGAACAAGGTTTGAAGATGATGACTCCCTTGTGCACGCTGTCAAACAGTGGCTCCAACAGGTTGGTCCAGAATTTTACCGTGCGGGTATGCAGGCGCTGGTTCCAAGATGGCGTAAGGCAGTTGAGAGGAATGGTAATTATGTGGAGATATGAAAGTATTGTTCCTAAAGGATGTATCTACACACTGTAAAACTTTCAAACATGTAGAATAAAAGATGGATTTTAAAAAAATGGTGTGCATTTCTTTTGGAGTGACCCTCGTACAAGCGAGACTTCTGTCATGCCTCCAGAGTGAGAACTTCTGCTTCTCTATGTCTTCAAGTCCCGTGCATCTACTTTGGCATCTTCATCCAGAGTGCCCACAAAATCTTTCCTCTCTGCTCTGCACGAAATCCACGCAAAGGAATACTCCATCAATAAGAAGGCTCTGCTAAACATTGTCCAGAGATAACTTTCTTTTAAACAGCGGTCCAACGCTCCACCTAGCAAATGTTTTATAAGTCAACCAATGGGCTGTCTTCTAGCGCATTCAGTTCTGAGAAAGCTGTTTTCCTGTGTCCGAAATTTCTAGAATGTGGCGCCCTTAACTCTAAAGTACAGATATATTTTTAGAACACGCAATAGGCTTCCTTCCTATCTCATACCAAGTGAGGTACCGGTAGGCAAATCCACTTCCCCCCCCCCCTCCCGCTCCACCCCCCACTCCCAAAATGGATGGAGAAAAATGTTTCAGCAATAAACAGAAGTAGAGATCCGCACAGTAAAGCAGGCATGAATATCTCCCGACCAGCCGGGCAGAACTTCCGTAGGAAAAGCGTTGCCAGTGGAAAAATAACATTCCAAACAAGTGTTCTTTGAGCAGAGAAGCCGATTTGTAACAATAATTTATACTGCACTAGCCAGATGCGCGGTACAGTTCATTACACTGGCCTTATTTAGACAGACTCTGAGAACACACAACGCACGGCAGCGGCCAGTGCAATCTCGATTGCTTTCGTCACACCGGTGCCGAGACGGAAAGTAGCGTTCCGCATCCGCCTACCTTGCATCCAGTGTCTTGCTCACTCTCGCTCCTTGGTTTTTAGAAGCTATGTATTCTCCTTGGGGACCTCTAGAGAGTACCTGCCACTGGCTCCTGTCCTGTCCTTCCGCGAGGACTCATCCAAGACCCCATCACCTTCATACAGCACAACAACTGCAGAACATGCTACTGACTATGACGACAGAGGGAAATTAAGACACCTGTTAGCGGCTCCATCTGTGCCATCACTAATTGTTGTTTATGTGGTCTTCAGTCCAGAGACTGGTTTGATACATCTCTCCATACTACTCTATCCTGTGCAAGCTTCTTCATCTCCCAGTACCTACTGCAGCCTACATCCTTCTGAATCTGTTTAGTGTATTCATCTCTTGGTCTCCCTCTACGATTTTTACCTTCCACGCTGCCCTCCAGTACTAAATTGGTGACCCCTTGATGCCTCAGAATATGTCCTCCAAGCGATCTCTGGTCAAGCTGTGCCATGAATTTCTCTTCTCCCCAGTTCTATTCAATACCTCCTCACTAGTTACGTGATCTACCTACCTAATATTCAGCATTCTTCTGTAGCACCACATTTCTAAAGCTTCTACTCTCTTCTTGTCTAAACTATTTATCGTCCACGTTTCACTTCCATACATGGGTACATTCCATACAAATACTTTCAGAAACGACCACCTGACACTTAAATCTATACTCGCTTTCCTTGCCACCACCAATATCACCCATATTATCAGCACCAATACAAACTGGATACGAATTTTGATAAAATGATATACGAGACGTGTGACTCCATTACTTGATTGATGTGTTTGAACCTCACCTAGCGACAGCGACACACATACACAAACGCTGTGCAGAATATATCGCCCTTTTAGTTTTGAAGGCTGAGAAGAACTCCTGCCACCTTCTTTGTAGCTGTTCCTCTAGAGCTAGTGTGGTTATCTCAAGACATCATTCTGACAGCAGTACTGTATACAACCTGGCTATATTTTGAAGGACAGTTCGGTAACATAATATGCTAATGTATTTTATGTGGAGCCTACATGGGAACTATCAGAAGCTAGTTCATTTAATAATTCGTGTGCCTTAGGGAAAGAAACAATCATATTCTAATAGCAATAACAGTAATTATCTTTCCAGGAGTTTCGATTTCCAGGAGACGACGGTAGTATGGAAAGTTCTGCATCCACATGTTAGGGTTTCTTCCTCATTCAGGCTCATGTGAAAGTTGGTAAAGATCACTGCTTAAATGCCTCTCTGGGTGTTGCAGTTAGCCTAGTTTTGTCTTCCTGGTGCCTTATGGAAGCTTCACTTACGGGGTGGAGTAAAATCTCTAGTTGATGCACTTAATACTGGTCCTTATTTGTAAGTAGGCTTTCGTTGGATAGATGGTTTCTATCTTTAAGAGCCTACCAACCTAGATTTTACAATATTTCCGTGAAGCTCTCCAGTGGGTTAAACAATCCTGTGAACATTTATAACGCCCTTCTTTGGGTACATTCAGTATCATTTGCTACACCTGTTAGCTATGGTTCCCACACGCTCGAGTAATGTTTTAATTTGGGACGCATGAGTGATTTGGAAGTATTCACATTTGCAGACTCACTGCACTTCCCCAGTCTCCTACCAATGAGCCAATGTCTGCCACCTTACCTGCTACTGAGCCTATGTAGTCATTCCATTTCACATGCCTAAGAACGGTGAGACTCAGAAATTTGTGTGAACCGATCGATTCTCATTGTGAATACCTGATATTGTAGTGTATATGTGCAGACTGAAGAGACGCATGAAAATTTATAGCAAGGAATTTGAATCGCGGAGGGATGTGTGCTAGGATGGTCCGTGCAGTTATGCAATACCACTGTGCCACCGTGGCTCAGTGGTTAGCGCATCTGCCAAGTGAGCAGGAGACCTGGGTTTGAATCCCGGCCTTGGCACAAATCTTCATTCGCCACCTTCTATCTGCATATACACAAGCCAGATGTTTGAGATTTGAAAAGGTCTCTTGAATCATATACTTTCATTTGATATTTTAGTAACAAGGCACTAGCTTTTTTTTCGTTTTATGAAGTTCATAAATTTATTTTTCTGTACTTCCAAGGGAAGCCGTCAATCTTTGTACCACTTAAAATCTTATCAAGATCTCACTAAAGTGGTGTGAAAATGTTATTAGGCAAAAATTCATTACAGATAAGTGTATCATCCGAGCCTGCAATAAATGTTGTCTCCCAGATCATTAATACACATCGTGGACAACAAACATCCCACCATACTTCTCTTGTGTTCTCTTAAGTTACTTTCAGCTCTTTCGACGACTCTCCAATCAGTACAACATGCTGCGTCTTGTGCTGCGTCTTGCCTACCAAGAAATTGTCTTAGTTACAAATTTTGATTGATGCCCCATATAATAGCACTTCTGTTAACAGAAGATGATGTAACGCGTCGTATACTTTTCGGAAGATTATAAGTACTGCATCTACCTGATTTCACTGATCTACGACTTTTAGGATGTAATGTGAGAAAAGAATAAGTTGCGTTTCTCCCCAGCGATGTTTTCGGAATCGATGCTGGTTCATTCTGTTCAGAAACATGTTTTGGAATCTACATACGTGAACGAGAGTGTGGTTGGACGGTAGTATTGCGAACAGTTTTGTTTGCTTGTAGACAAGTGTGACCCATGCTTCTCTCCAATCAGTTGGCAAAGTTTTTATTAGAAGAACCTGCGGTATGTTATGGTTAAAATGAGAGCGAACTAGGAGGAACGTTCTGTATAGAAACTATCACGGATCGTATAGTACCTTGGTATCTTGCTTAATTTTAGCAATTTTAATTGCTTCTCAACGCCACTGACATGTCTATATCATTCACCCTTGTAGTGATCCAAGAAGTACATCTACATTTTCCTTAGTAAAGGATTGTTAGAAAACGTCGTCCAGTGCTTCTGCTTTGCTTTGCTTATCTCAGTTACAATTCCTGTGTCATCCATGAGAGTCTGCCAAGTTTTATGGTACTGACTGCCTTTTCGCATAACCATAATTTCTTTGGGTTCTGCGAGAGTTCTTTCGACTAGATTCTGCTGCAAAGGTCATTGAGTGCTTCACTAATGGTACTCTTCACAGTCCATTCATTCAGAATCTTTCTATCTTTGGCCCTGTGTTCTGTTTTAACCTATTATGAAGAAATCGGTATTTGTTTAGCTCTCTATAGTGTTTGTATACTCTGAGGTTCAATATCAATACGACAGTGGCCTATCCTTACTACCGTTTTCAAGCTCCGTCACAGTAATAATCAGGAAATGTAGCCCTCAGTAAACTTGTCGACAGATCACTTAATTCACATCTCTAAAGGCAGTTTATTTGGGAAGTTAGCTTTTCTCTTTTCACATCGTTCTTGTAGCCTAAGCATACAATTTTTTTATATGAAATCCTCTTTAATCCTATCACTTCAAGGAGTACTGATCACTACGTTATAGATTGGTTCAAATGGCTCTGAGCACTATGGGACTTAACATCTGTGGTCATCAGTCCCCTAGAACTTAGAACTACTTAAACCTAACTAACCTAAGGACATCACACACGTCCATGCCCGAGGCAGGACTCGAACCTGCGACCGTAGCAGTCGCGCGGTTCCGGACTGCGCGCCTAGACTACGTTATAGACTGAACAAATTTCTCTGTGTACTAGATGTCATTGTATAACCACTCCCGCCCAAACTACTCTCCTACGTTGGTCTCACTGTATAGCTGATGTCAATGACGCTTCAAGCACTCCAACCTTTTGGTAACGTAGGTTCATCGGGGCCAGATGTACGAACGCTTCCAAATTTTCCTCTTAGCAGTCATTCGTAGTTTTTGAACAATGGTGCAAAAATTCTCTTGTTGGAATACAGTTCTAGTAATTTAAGTGTTCTTTACTACTGGATAACAAAAAACCTTGGTTCTCAGTACATCGCCACAGTCACCTTCACTTGAAATAGCTGTCAACTCAAACAGAGCACCATGTTTCATTTGTCAAAAGTCCGGACGTTCTAGAGCATTCCTTTCGCTCTGTATCTTGCGTACGTCCGTATGGAAAACATTTGTGATCATTTCTGGGCAGACAGTTTGTAAGTAAAAATTAGGGTTGCGCCTCGCCCCCAGTGATGCAATTAGTTACTAACTGTGATTAGACAAGGTCGTGAAGAACACGCGACATCAGAACTTAAAGAACCAAAGAGGGATTTGAAACTGGATATTCGTGAATGAAAGCTCAATGTTATACCCACTTGGCCGCATATTTCGGCCAGGTAAACTGGTCACTTGTTTCTGTATGGCTAGTAGCGGATGCTCAGCAGTTTGCCGACTCCATTATTTCTGGGCTTCTTCTGGCACACTCCTCAACATCCTGACATGTTTTGCCTCCAAGTGTTGTATCCTTGAGTTAATGCCTTCTGTAAGCCTGTCCCTGAGTGTTCACGTGTTCTTCGTGACGTTGTGTTACATAATGAGAGTATTTCGTTATTTGCTCAAGGCTCTTGCATTCTGTTGTTGTCTTTGAAGTCCGCCGTAGTCGCTGCTCTGAACGAAATTAAGAATTTTACAAGGTTGAGTCACATTGCTTTAGACCTCACTAAAATTAACTTTTGAATGACATGCAAACGTATTACCTCAATAAATTCGGGGTTTAGTTGGTTCATTGCTTTTTCGCTATATTGTACATTAATTAATATCTTAAGAGTTGCGTTAATATTTCCACATAATATTTGTGTAGTATCATTGTGTGATATTGGCTGTGTTTTTAAGTTCCTCGGTTGTTTAAGCAGGTTTCCGGTCTATTTTTTTGTTTGCGTTAATTCAGTCACATTGACTGTTACTATGGATAATTAATGTGGAGATAAAAATGTACATGATAAAAGACAAAACCCCCAAGTATTCGTAATGATATCTAAAGTTCATCTATGTATTCGTTTTACGTAACGGTTTCTTTTTCAGTTATTTCTTTATTAACTCTATTCAAAGAACAGACAGATACGACGGTTTTACCTATTTGTTATTAGTATAGAAGAGTATATATGTATAATATTTGCAAGAGCTAATCAGTGTTTTTCCATACCACAATTTCTAGCTTTATACACACACACACACACACACACACACACACACACACACACATACACACACACACACGTGCCGGGCGGTCTGCGGTCCGCGTGGCGCGTGGCTCCCCCCGTCGGAGGTCGCAGGTTCGAGTCCTCCCCGGGCATGGATGTGTGTGTCGTCCTTAGCGTAAGTTAGCTTAAGTTAGATTAAGTAGTGTGTAAGCTTAGGGACCGATGACTTCAGCAGTTTGGTCCCATAAGACCTTAGCACAAATTTACAAAATCATTACGCAGTTGAACGAGAGTGCCTGAGAGTCCATTCCGTGTTCTCATTTCGCAAATGCTGCGCAATGCCCTGGGACTGTGACGAAGTACTGAAATGAACTGGTGCAATGCTCTTGCTGTAGTCGAACTATTAAAGACGTTTCGTCTTATTACATACGTACTCACGCTTTCCGGTTGTTGAGAGACAGTTTTCACAAGATGCTGTTTAGCATCCTCCATGAACATCTTTCAACAGCTGAAAATATTTTACAACACTGTAATTTCACTGTAAACAGGCATTGAAATAACACATATCACTATTAATCCTAATTATTTTTTCATAATGCGGGGCCACAGTCGTAGTATATTTCTTTAAAGTCAGTACCGCCATTAGAATGTTGTTTATTTACAGAGTTACATTTACACTTACACAATCATGATTTCGGCTTCAAAGTGCCATTATCAAGTGTTTTAAGTGTTATACAGTGCCTAACATAGCATACTGTTGCATTAAAATACACTATTAGACACATTGTCAATGTGTCTGATAGTGTATTTTAATACAACAGTGTGCTATCTTAGGCACTGTATAACGCTTAAAACACTTGATAATGGCACTTTGAAGCCGAAATCATGATTGTGTAAGTGTAAATGTAACACTGTAAATAAACAACAATCTAATGGCGGTATTGACTTTAAAAGAACTATTACTCCTGTTCCGCTGATGAATCTTAGTAAAAAAGATACACATCGAATTGTGTCAAATAATAAGCACCGTATTCACTGTTCACTTTTCTTCATAAACTGGATAACTCACTGAGAAATTCTAGCTTAAGAATTTATGTAGACTTCATTATTTCTTCCTAAATTTTTGCCATTAAGATTTGCAACAATGTACTCTGTCATTCGTCTGAGTTTTATTTGTACAGCGTATTTCAAAAAATCTGTTTAGTCGCACTTCAAATTCTAAATTTGAGGGAAACAAAATGAAAAGAGAAGATTTCAAATCGACGAATATTCTACGAGCCGAACTTACCTTGCCATAACAGTCTCGACTGATTCTAACCAAAACAACCAATCATCGGTAGATGAAATGTTAACTATAACAATAAAACCATTTGTAACTGAAAACCTACACTGAGAACATAGTTGAGAAGTAAGTCATATATTTCGTTACTCAATTGTTTTCAAGACGAATGTGGTTGATTACAACCCGTGTAGCAAAACCGCATGCAGGTGAACTGGGTTTAGCCACAGAAAATATAGTGTCTAGCAGAACTCAACAGAAATGTCGCCTTTGATGGTCATCTCCGGAATACCATCGGAGTGTGGGATACTTGTTGTACATGTCTATACAGTGATTAGATGCAGTGACAATGTGACTGTACTTGTTTCAGGTCTGCAAGACTTGTATGTGGTGTCGCGAGATCAGTGGCTGGCAAGTCCCCCGGCAGAACCAATCCCGAAGCTGGAGTATCCTGTTCGGGTGGTTGTCATCTGTAAGTATAGCACATTTGCAAGGTTCATAATATGACCGGACGTAGTCCTCTTTCGATGACTGATAATATCAGAGATATGTCTACCTAAAAGCAGATTGCATTTTGCTTCTTTCCAAATTTCTTATTCTAGAATAACGATACAGAAAGCATATTAGCCAGAGCCCTATGAACAGCATTCGACAGGCGGTTCAACTAAGACTGAAGCGCGACGGTCGAGCTTATTATTTCTGAGGTCTGCTAATTTGGCAGGCTCCATAGCCGACTTTTGCCTGTCGCATGCTTTTACGTACAGATGCGCTCTAACAGGTGGCAAACAATTCCAACTGTGATTGTGAAAGAAATTCTTACCACAACTATTTCGCGTCCAGGGAAGGAAACGTGACTTCCGATCACCAGAATTTACGTCAATGTTCTGGACTTAATTTCAGTAGTTTCATCTTCACATAGTCTGCCCTGGTAGCTGAGTGGTCAGCGCTACAGATGTCAATCCTATGGACCCGGGTTCGATTTTCGACTGGGTCGGAGATTTTCTCCGCTCAGGGACTGGGTGTTGTGTTGTCCTAAAGGTGCGTTTACACTGCGATTTGTATCGGCACATGTATGAGATACATGTATATGCGACTTTGCGACATGTATCGCGACTTGTATGAGTTGACAAGTATCATCCTCATACACGTATGAGCGTGCGTTTACACTGGTTGATATGTATCACTGTGCGATAGCTTTCGACGACGATTTGGAAGATTTCACATTTTTACGTGCAGATACACTTGCTCTTTTGGAAGATGATAGGAAGAAAAGTCGGAGGAAGCGTAGATGGTGGCACAGAGAGTTTCTCGCGAATTAACGCTAGAGGATGGCGCATATTTTAGAAATTATGTTAGGATGAGTATGGAGGATTTCCGCGGTTTGTTATCACTTGTGGCTCCTCTTGTGTCCAAAACCAGCACAAACTTTCGGGAAGCGATTTCATCAGAGGATCAGTTGGCAGTAACACTCCGTTTTTTAGCCACTGGGGATTCCTCGTAAAACGAAGATTTCATGACAAAACATTTGCATTGTCACGCGATTGCTAATGCCAACGTCTCACACACGATTGTCGGCATCCGTTGTCAACATTATCACGCGAGACCGCCGGAATAATAGCAAAACATTGATATACGTGCCAGATGCATGAAAAAATTATATAATGTATTACATACTCTGATATATGTATAAAACTTTTACCTTCACTTCTTGGGATAAAACTTGCACAATGGCCTCGCAAACACGAAGAATAATGTTGCATATGGCACTTTTTGATATTCTATGCAGATTCATTGACGTCGAAACGACAGTCGGCATCTTCAAAACTCAAACAGCCGCCAAAGAACCTGGTACTACGCATGCGCTAATCGTCGAAATAAGCGGCAGTCGACAAGACGACAGGAAATGATAGTACTGCGCATGCGCGAGTTCTTCAAATGTCGCTCATACATGTCGCGTATATGGCCAAAAAGCGATATACAAAATGTATACGCGACATGTATGAGCTCGAGGGTCCGCATACAAGTTCCGGGAATTTTTGTATGAGGTGATGTATCGCGACATGTCAAATTGACATGTCGCTCATACATGTCGCGATACATGTATCCCAGTGTAAACGTACCTAAGATCATCATTTCATCCCCATCGACGCGCAGTTCGCCGTAGTGGCGTCAAACCGAAAGACTTACACCCGGCGAACAGTCTACCCGACGGGAGGCCCTAGTCACACGACATTTACATTTATTTATCATCACATACATCTACATACATACTCCGTAAGCAATCAAACGGTGTACAACAGCATTGCCTTTTCTGTTTCACTCGCTTATAGAGCGAGGGCAAAACGACTGTCTATATGCTTCCGTACGGGCAGTGAATACTCCTATCTTGTCTTCGCGGTTCTGACGCGAGGTGTATGTTGGTGACAGCAAGATTGTTCTCCAGTGCGACGTAAATGCCGGATGTCTGAACTTTCACAACAGTGTTTCGTGATAAGAATGTCTACATCCCCCCAGGGATTTCCATTGGCGTTAAATTTGATTTCCGTAATGGTCGCGTGTTGATCGAAGCTACTGCTAACACATATAGCAGCACGCCTCTGAATTGCTTCAACGTTTGTCTTTAATCATCATGGTGGGTATCGCAAACACTCGAGTGGTGTTCAAAAATAGGTTGCGCTAGTCTACTACGCACGATCTCCTTAGCACATGAGCTACTCATATACTCTCCTTAAATTCTCCCAGTAAACCGACGTCGACCAATCACCTTCCCTACAGCCGACCATGCTCGGTGTATTTCATGACACACTGTAACGTTACTGCCAGATATTTAATAGATGTGATTGTGTCAAACAGCACAACAATAATACTGTATTCGAGCACTACTGACCCGTGGCCGGCTCGCGTTCATGCCGTTTGTTCTTTGGCATTTTGTTGTAATCGAGTGGCATCTTATTTCTTCCTGAGTTACTACCATAACGAGTGGCAGCAGCAGCGCTTATCGAGACTGGTAGTGCTGTACCATCTTTGGTCTGACTGCTGTGTGTGCTGAGTGCTGTGTGTGGAATCGGTCGGTTGGGACAGAGCAGTGAGGTCAGGCCGGGACCGCTGGAAGCATGCATGCACGTCCGGATTGTGAGGTACTAGCTGCGAGAGCTCACTCAACCTGGACACTGAAGTTGAGTGATCAGTTAACCTGTTATGAAACCTCAACTGCTGTGACATCTCTTCGTTCATTGCCAGTTGTTGCTTCCTGGGCCATTCCGGCTAGCAGGAATGTATGGTGTGTTGGAGTCGGCGAAATTTTGCAGCTGTCTTTAACTATTAAATTGGTTGTTACTTATCCGCCAAGTGCACCAGTGGTATTTTCTGCCTTGTGGCCATCAACGCCCCAGTTACCTGCCTTGGTCGTTAGCGTAGTTTTCTGGCAGTGTGTTTTCCTCACCCTGTTGATGCTGTACAGCACGGCGTGTAGTTCGACAGCCTTTTAGTTGTTTGTTCATATTTTTTTCTTAAGAGTGGTTATTGTGCCTTGGCTGTTTTTAGATGCCAATTTTGAAGATGTAGTGCGGCTAGTATCTTCGTCCTCGGCTGATATTTTCCATTATCGTACCTTTGGTTGGGCGGAAGGGAACTGATTAGGTTGTTGGTTGGTCCTTCAGCCGTTCCTGGGTCGGGTTGCGATCCTATTATTTAACCTTACTCTTGGCTACCTGTCACACACCTTAAATTAGAGCTACATCTTCTGGCCAATCTTTGGAACACTTCTGAGCACCACTGTTCTGTTGGTTTTACATTGTGATTTTCATTTTAGTCTGATGTACTATGCGAGTTCGTCAGCCGTCTATTAACTTAGTTTGTTTTAATTTTAAAATAAGGCCTTCAGACAACTTAAACTAAAATTTGAAGATTGATTTGTTTAAAAACTAAATTTTGAAAGTTTGTTCTACCTGACATTCTTGTTATCCAGGCCTTAAGCTCTGCCTTGTTCAGTGCCTAGTGTGTGGCCTTAAGCCGAGCTTTCACGTGAAATTGTTTTAAGATAAGGTCTTCAGTCGCCTTAAATTTAAATTTTTAAAATTGATTTGTTTGAAACTAATTGTTTTAAAAATTTGCTTTATCTGAAATTCTTGCTATCCATGCCCTAAGCCCTAAGTTGTTCAATGTCTTGTGTGTGGCCTTCAACCAAGTATTTACGTGAAAGTTTCTTCTTTTTTTTAAGTAAGGCCTTCAGCCGCATGTATTCTTTAAAGTAATTTTTATAACTTGTGTTCAGGCCTTCAGCTGTTCTTGTTTTTGGTGTGGTTTTGGGCCTTCAGCCCAGGAGGTATTGCAAGTTTTCTTAACCAGGCCTTCAGCTGTATTGTTTTAATTTCATCCTTTTAAGGCAGTGTGTAATTAAGTGGTTCTTAAGAAAATTAAGTTTGTGTGTTTTGTGCAACTAACAGTTACTGATTACGGCCCCCTCCACAACCACAACCTGATCTGCTCTATCCTGCGAAACCAGAATTCAACTACAGGATTATTTTCCCTACTCATCATTATTAATTTACGTTCTCCCACATTTAGACCAAGCTGCCATTTATCACACCAAATAGGAAGTCTACCCAATTCGTCTTGTACCCTCCTGTAGCCACTCAAGACAACACCTTCTTAAGCGTTGCAGCACCAAAAGCAAACCGTTTCATATTTCTGGTCATCCTATTCGCCACACTATTGATCTATGAGGGCGTGCTGAAGACAAATGCCTCCGAATTTTTTAGGTGAAAACTACTAAAGCTTTTTAAATGAAACGAACTTTCTATACGTTCTACATCTTTATTCTTAATGTCTACATATTTATTGCTTAACATAGTCACCCGGGTGACAAACAGATTTCTCTGAACTGATGACCCCCCCCCCCCACCCCCCACCCCCAAAAAAAGATAAAAAGATCATATGTCTCCTTCTTGGTGTTGTGATTTTCATGAACAATAGTGTACGTGGCGCTGTCCGTTGTGAGGGGCGAGTGAACAGTCTCACTATTTGACTCACTGTCTGTAAGACATCACACCCAAATCTATCATTCAAAAAGAATTAACCGATGTTGTTTGTGTTGTCACAGGCCACACGGGGACGAAGGAGCCTTCGAGCGTGGAGGGTGAACGTCGTCAGGTGCGCAGTCTACAGGACTTTGAGGTGCAGTGTCGTGGTCTGGCGGACCTGCCGTTCCACTTCGTGGTGGCACCGTCTGGCACCGTGTACGAGGGACGCGGTTGGGAGCTGGCGGCAGACCTCAGCCTGGGGCTCGGTGGAGATCTGGAGCCAGACCTGGAACTGGACGCTCCAGACGATGGCAGTGGCCGCCGCTGCCTGGCCGTGGCGCTGCTGGGCACCTTCTGCAGACGCCTGCCGGCGCCGCCAGCGCTGGACGCACTGCCCTATCTGCTGGCCGAGGCGGAACGCAGAGGGGTGTTGACGCGGGACTACCGCGTCGTGGGCCACTGCCAGCTCGCGCCCACAAACAGTCCGGGCGGCGCGCTCTTCTCGCTCCTCAAGACGTGGCCGCGCTGGACCGATCGGCCGTTTGACGACGGGGATCACGGCGCTGATGAAAGCGACAGTGCTCCGGGACGCTGACTGGCAGAATTGAGACCCAGTCCGCTGAGTGTCAGAATTGTGATCCAAGGGCGGCACTCTCATTCTTCCAGAAGGGGAAGTTACGCACCTCTGTAAAGAGCTGCACTCTTGCCAGGAAAATTGTGATATTTTACTGGTAGAGCCCCATTCGAGAACAGGAGTGTTTCAAATCACAGACTGCTCTGTCAACAGTAGTACGAAAGATAGTCCAGTTGGTGGACTAAGCTTTTAGAAGTAAATTATTACAGTCAGAGTCTGGAGCACAACAGAACTGCAGTTCACAAATCGGTAATCTTCGTACACCTAATCACTGGCCACAGCCTTTTGTGTATGTTCTCATGAACTAGAATCTCTTCTACGCTCATCAGCAGAAAACCACCGAGTCCAGAAGATGGAACATTCATTCACAACTGATTGGTGCATCTCTATTGCTGTTAGTGCCCTAAACAATCTAAGAGCATTATAAAAAACTACGAATCCTCAAATCCAAGAAAAACGCTTAATCAGAAATATACGAATCCTATTCTATGAAAATAAAAAAAAAAAACTTGAATAAATTTCTGACTTCTTTATTCCTGTATGTTTTTGGAGCTTACAGGCGCTCAGCAGTGAGGTTATCAGCGTCGCTATTTATTCCTGAAGGTCTAGACAATTCCTTCTATAATGCATTATGAAGTGTCCCACACGATACAATATTTGTAGGTCATGAATCGTCTTTGTAAGATTGCTTTCAAAACCGGCTGTAGAATGGAGGTATTGTTCTTGAACATAGTTCTAGAATCAATTTTGGAAACTTGTTTGCTCATTAAGTCGAAGTAGTTATGTTTCAAAGACAGCTAATCGACTTGTTGTTCTATTGAGAATTGTTATCGTTTTAACATTGCAGAAATAATGGGTTTCACCTTCTTTATAACAGTTATATGCAATGTACAAAAATTGTACACATTCATCCTATACGTTATTACAGTATGCAGTATAAAATATCAAGAAATTTTTGTATGTAAATATAAGAAAACAAATGACAAGATGTAAGCGTAGGCTTCCGCGGCCGTTGTCTTCTTCAATAAAATTCTTCACGGTATCAGACCGCATCGTCATAATTTAAAATGCGCCAACGTTTCGGCCAGCGTTGCAGCTAGCCTTCATAAGGGCCTTACGTTAACTGCTAAATGAACACACTTGAATCCTTAAATAGCTGCACGAGAAAACCGTGTCGTTACTTGATTGGCTGTAAAAGGAGGAGGAGGAGGAGGGGTGAAAGGTGTGCTTTATTGGTGTTTCCTTTATTATCTGTCATTGGCTGAAATAGCTGTTTTCTATTGGTCTTTATATTAATCCACCCCATTGGAGGAGACGGACGAATAGCGAACAGGTGATGGCTGTGACGTCACACTGTTTCCATGCTGTACAGAAGCCGGCTGGGGCGTGCCATTGCTTTGTGTGCTCGCGACCACTACTGCGGCTCTCCGCGTGTCTGCATGGGCCGCCACGGCTCTGCCGCCGCTCCGTAGCCCTGCTATTGCAGGCAGCCAAGACCTCGGAAGCTTGTACCCGTCCTCTCTATTCATGTTGGCGGGTCTTTTGGCTATTTCTATCGCCTCTCTAATCTTTCTTTTGAAAGTGAGAGGCTGTTTCGCCAGGACGCGGGCTTCTTGAAAAAATATTGGTTTCCCGCACTCGTCTCGGTGTTCCGCCACTGCTGACTTAGTGTGTTGTTTCAGGCGGATATATCTTTCATGTTCCGAGAGCCTTGTGCTAATCGGACGTCCCGTCTCACCTATGTAGACTAATCCACACGCACAACCAATTTCATACACGCCAGCTCTGTGTAGTTTGTCAACTGCATCCTTGGTAGAACCGAGCATGTCTGATATTTTGTTTCTGCTTCGGAAAATTGGTTTGATGTCGGCTTTTCGTAGAATTTTGCCAATATGTTCGGTAACCCCTTGTACATATGGTAACACAGCAATGCTCTGTGCCTCCTTCTCCTCTTCCCTATTAGTCTTCTCCCTTGTCGACATGGTGCTGTCTATCATCAGCTTCCCATAGCCATTGGTTCCGAAGATGGATCTGAGGCGTTCAAGTTCTGTCTTCAGATGTTCTTCGTCGCTTATCCTGTACGGTCTCTTCGTTAGCGTGTGCAGGGCGGACTTCTTCTGCGTGGGGTGATGGTGGGAGGAGGAGTGAAGGTACCTGTCCGTATTGGTTGGTTTCCTGTACACTTTGTGGCCAAGTTTACCATCAGGTTTTCGATAAACTTCCACGTAAACTGAATTTTCTTATGCTGTTGGTTAAGGTGCTTGTGGAAGTTCTGTAACTCCTCTTCTCCGTGGGGAAGAACGGGGAAACAGAGAAGAATGGGGTGCTGCCTTTTCCGAAGCAGAAACAAAATATCAGACATGCTCGGTTCTACCAATGATGCAGTTGACAAACTACACACAGCTGGCGTGTATGAAATTGGTTGTGCGTGTGGATTAGTCTACATAGGTGAGACGGGACGTCCGATTAGCACAAGGCTCTCGGAACATGAAAGATATATCCGCCTGAAACAACACACTAAGTCAGCAGTGGCGGAACACCGAGACGAGTGCGGGAAACCAATATTTTTTCAAGAAGCCCGCGTCCTGGCGAAACAGCCTCTCACTTTCAAAAGAAAGATTAGAGAGGCGATAGAAATAGCCAAAAGACCCGCCAACATGAATAGAGAGGACGGGTACAAGCTTCCGAGGTCTTGGCTGCCTGCAATAGCAGGGCTACGGAGCGGCGGCAGAGCCGTGGCGGCCCATGCAGACACGCGGAGAGCCGCAGTAGTGGTCGCGAGCACACAAAGCAATGGCACGCCCCAGCCGGCTTCTGGACAGCATGGACACAGTGTGACGTCACAGCCATCACCTGTTCGCTATTCGTCCGTCTCCTCCAATGGGGTGGATTAATATAAAGACCAATAGAAAACAGCTATTTCAACCAATGACAGATAATAAAGGAAACACCAATAAAGCATACCTTTCACCCCTCCTCCTCCTCCTTTTACAGCCAATCAAGTAACGACACGGTTTTCTCGTGCAGCTATTTAAGGAATCAAGTGTGTTCATTTAGCAGTTAACGTAAGGCCCTGATGAAGGCTAGCTGCAACACTGGCCGAAACGTTGGCGCATTTTAAATTATGACGATGCGGTCTGATACCCTGAAGAATTTTATTGAAGAAATGACAAGACGTTTAACACCAAATGCAATCTTTAAAAAACTCCATATATTAAGAAGTTAAAAGTTCCTCATACATTTTTAATACAGTGTTAGTATAAATTTTTAAGTATTGTATGTACTGCCAACGAAAATATGCTAAACTTTCAGGAGAACTAAACTATGGAACTCACAGAGAGAAGAAACAGCAGCAAGAAACATTCAGAAGATCTTAGTATCAATGGATAGTAAGGGGAAATTGAGAGTTGTGGTACAGTCCTCATTGTTTCCAGGTCTATTCCCCCATCCCCTACCCATAACCGTCCACTGCCTTCACCCTTCTAGATCACTTGTCCCATTTGTGGAACTGAGTCATTGTCTTATTGCTTAGGGTTACTGGTGGGGTCTGAATGTTTACCAGAACGCCTTTCCTGGGACATACAATGGAAACTATTAAAACGGGTGCTCCCGTAAGGGTGACATGATACAGAACAAATGAGTGGTTTATGGCGTGCAAATCACAAAGGACACAATAAGGCTAATGATTTGGTCCTGTGGAGCTCCAAATTAATCATAATATTGCACCTTAGCCCTGATGGCAATCCAAGGTGGCAGTCTCTGTAACATCAGATATGTGAAATATCATACAGGTCCACTAAGCGAAATTATTTTGGTCTAATAGGCACAGTCCCATTGCACCACTGACCTCGCACAGCACGAGAGGGCATGAGTGTGGCCACCCTCTCCAGCAATGCTTGCGTAGCCAAATCGACCAAGTACATCAACATTTGGCCCAGGAGACACTGGCTGACAGCATCTTGCCATCTATCTCACTAGCATAAGGTACGTGCCAGCCTATGAGAGGCTGGCCAGCAGAGGATGACGTGTGCATGCAGATTGCATTTCACAACCAGGAGGGGGCTCACTCTCGCGCCCTGAATCACAGTTCATGTTTCAGTAGTTATAAGTACAGTATGTGCTGAATTACTAACAATAAATAACAATTATTGGGGAAATATCGTCAGGTGATATTTCTTACGGAACTCTGAGATGTTTTATCATATCAGTTATTATTCTAAATGTTTATATAGATGCATAGTCACTGTAGCTCAGTCAGTAAGGCATAGTCATGGTAGCTCAGTCGGTAAGGCAGTTGATTCTTAAACTCAGGTTTATAAAAAAGAGTAATTGCCATGGCCCAAATGGCTAAGCCATAGTGAGTGCACATTCCTACATAATGTAATAAGAAAAATATGTATTACTGAAACCTGGTGGTAGTCAAGGGAAGGTAGGATTCGGTTACGATTGTGTAATCAGTAACTATTGGTTGTGTTTTACAATTACACACAATTTATTTTAAACCAGTAATTCCAGACTCAACAATAAATTAAAAATACCACACGTTATGTGGTGTCACCGCCAGACACCACACTTGCTAGGTGGTAGCCTTTAAATCGGCCGCGGTCCGTTAGTATACGTCGGACCCGTGTGTCGCCACTATCAGTGATTGCAGACCGAGCGCCGCCACACGGCAGGTCTAGAGAGACTTCCTAGCACTCGCCCCAGTTGTACAACCGACTTTGTTAGTGATGGTTCACTGACAAAATACGCTCTCATTTGCCGAGACGATAGTTAGCATAGCCTTCAGCTACGTCATTTGCCACGACCTTGCAAGGCGCCATGTTCAGTTACTATTGATATTGTGAATAATGTACAGTCAAGAGCGACGTTCACCATTTATGGATTAAAGTTAAGTATTCCACCAGCTACGTCCGTTTTTTCTAAAGTCTAATTTCCTTGTCCTGTTCCAGACCTCACGCCAGCCTGCGTGAGCTAAAACGCGTGTCTTTCGGCTTCCTCTAGTAAACTGGTGTTGGCTCTCCTGTCAACTCACAACACTTTATTAATGAAGGAATAAACAACAGTGTAAATAATAGTGTTTTCAGTGAGTTACAATTTAGCAAATCACCATAAAATACAACAGATAATCTTTTAAAAGCAAGCCACTGTGATGTGGGCAGAAGGCCTTAAACGCCAGGAATGGCAATAAATTAAGAATTGTTTAAAACTCACAGCAACTAACAAATTACAGGCATTAAAATATTAAAGGCAAATAGCCACAAACACGGCAGACGGCATCAGACGCCAAGAATGGCAGTAAATAAGGTTTTAAAGAGTTACTGCTAAAATACAAATACCAAATTAGAATTTTAAGACAAATTACCACAATCACGGCAGAACGCCTTAAATGCCAGGAACAGCAATAGTATTAAAAAATTTGAAACCTGCTGTAAAACAGCACATACAATAACAAAAGTTAATTAAAAAAAAACAAGCAACTGATCTAGACGGTGCTCCAGGAATCGAACCTCTGAGAAGGTCCTGCAACAAACACTTTCGCGAACGATGAGATAGGCAGCCAAGAGTTGCATTCACTTTACAAGATGGTAACTCAGACTAGTGGCAGTCTAACGAATGACTAATGATAGTCTTGCTGCAGCTGCTTGACGTCCGATAAACCAAGAGCAACGACGGAACAATACGCCGAAACCGGAACCGGCTGTCTGCACTACATCCAGAATACTGTTTAGAGCCCCCAGAACAAGAAAGGAATTATTATCACCAGAGTAGAGGAATCATCGTCCGTAGCTCCTGGTCATGCGGTAGCGTTCTCGCTTCCCGAGCACGGTGTCCCGGGTTCGATTCCCGACGGGGTCAGGAATTTTTCCTGCCTCGAGATGACTGTTATTGTGTCGTCTTCATCATCATCATTCATCCCCATTGCGATCGGAGGAAGGCAATGGCACACCACCTCCACTATGACCTTGCCTAGTATGGCGGCGCGGGTCTCCCGCGTCACTCCCCTACGCTCTGTAAAGAAGTATGGGACTCATCATCATCATCATCATCAGAGGAATCATCAACCGGACTGCAATCAAGAGAGCTGCGGAAACTACACGCCTTACGGGACAGGCGACGAAATGTACACTGCCGTTACATACACTAACCCCCAGGGCAGGTAACTGGTGGGGAGAGTGAATTTAACTGACTAAAGGAAAATATAAAAATCCAGCAAAAAAAAAGCAGAATAAAGAAAATACACATGATAAGAAATTAGAGTGAGACAATATGCAAGATGGCAAATCAGAAATATGTAGAAGATTAATGCAAAGCTGTAGGGGGACCTCCACTTGGAAGTCGAGTATCTGTAAAGATGTCATGCAAGTTTATATCTGTTACTACTCCCTACCAACTTTTCCAGTCATCAAGGGGTTTAAAATCCGCGGCGTTTATGTCAGCAGCATCACGCTGTGGAAGCCAGTGAAATGGAGTAGATCTGACTGCGCCAGGTATTATGCGCACTGTCTTACTCAGCTGGATGCCAACAAGCCTTGTTCGATGACTATTCATCCAAACAGGTGTGCAATACACAGCACCTGGGTACACCAAACTGAAGGTTGAAGATCACAGGGTGGTTACTAAAGATCCTCCAGGTAGTTCTGCATAGCTTATGGAGGATGTTGTTTCGAGCCCTCAACTTTTGAGCCAGTTTCAGGTACTGTTAGTGTAGTGCTAAGTGAGCCACAGTGGTAAGGCTCCCGGACTATCCACAGGATCTCCTGGCCATGACATATCGACTGAACCACAGAGATAATTTAAGAACAACATGACGAAGATAAGGGATCGTTTGATAAGGCACTTTCTGAGGCATTAAGGAAGAGTCAGTTCACGTATGGAGAGAACTGTAGGGATTAATAACTGTGGAAGGATACCAAGCCAGGAATACAGCTAGCAGGTTCAAATGGATGTGGATTTTAATAGTTAGGCAGAGATGAAGAGGCTCGATAGACGCGAATGGTGAGTGGCATCAAATCTGTCTACAGACTGAAGACAACAATGGTCGAGAATGGTAGATTATGTGATATCACTTACGACGAGTATCGCCCAAGAGGGAAACGGTTTATAATTTCCAGAATGAATTTTCACTCTGCAGCGGAGTGTGCATTGACACGAAACTTCTACAAAGGTAAAAACCGTGTGCCGAACTGGGACCTTGCCTTTGTGGGTAAGTGCACTACTTACTGAGCTACCCAAGTATGATTCAGGACCCACCCTCACAGCTTTAACTGGTGCAATATCTCATCTCCTCGCTTCCATACTTCACAGAATTTCTCCTGCATCCCTTGAGGGACTACAACAGCTGAAAGACAGAATTTTGATGAAATACACCACAGCCACAGCCTGGAGGATAGTTTGCAAACAGATCGCGGTAGGATAGCTCAGTTGGTAGAGCGCTTAATCGCGAAAGGCAAACGCCTCAGTTTAGCGTGCTTCCAAGAGAGCTAGTTCCAAAAGGTATGCAGGTGATGTCCATGAAATTCGGAGGGTAGGAAATGAGGTACTAGCGGACGTATAGCTGTGAGGGCAGTTCGTGAGTCGTGCTCTAACAGCTCATTTGGCAGTCTGCTGAGGCAGTGGTGCAGCACACATCCGTCCATCAGTGGGCAACCAGAGCGTTGGAAGTGTTCCAACCTCTGTCCCCCCCCTACAGTGTTTAGCCTCTACAGTTCCATCTAGTACCGTGAAAATTATTCCTGATGTCTTAACACACATATTATCCTCAATTTTCTTATTCTTGATTGTTTTCCATATCTTCCTTTCTTCGCAGATTCTCCAGAGAACCGCCACGTTCCATATGTTACCAGTCCACCCAATTTTCAACATTCTCCTGTAGCACTGCAACTCAAGAGCTTCAGTTCTCTTCTCTCCCACTTTTCCCGAAGTGTATATTTTACTACCATACAATGTGTGAGCGTGGGGTTGATCTGAGATTCTGTTATTCTGCGCAATGGATTAATCTGAGATGTACCCTTTACCCTGTGGCCCCTACAAGATGCAATTTCCATCCCCACACTACTACAGAAGTCAGACAGACGCTCCTAACCTTCTAAAGAAAAATGCCTGAAAAACTTTCAGGAATAAATATTTTCTGGAGTCATCCGCTGTAAGGAAATAATACAAAAATTCACGAAATTTCTTACGTAACTAGTGGGATACTTGGGTACTGGAGTAGTGCTAGTTAGTGTAAGAAAAACATGAAACTAACGAAAATAATTATTTATTTTGCAAAAATTCTGAGAAATCACAATGGCACTTTTAGTTATGAATTGAAGAAGTTCTATCCTGATTCTTTTCGGAACGTGAAGTTACCTCTCAAGGATAGGATACGCTAATGAAATTTCTATACAAAGTTTAAGATTATTAGTAACTTGACAGAATGGCTGAGAGGCGCGCCTACTCAACTTGAATAATTATCCTTCAGAATGTTGCTAGGTACAGTCGAGGCTGTCGCGTGTGAAATGCAGTGAAGTGTACGGTGGTGGAAGAAATATGGGGCTCGCAGTAGCTGTAGCGCACAATACCGTAAGCTGCGATGACTGCTGTCTGCGCCGCTCGCTGCTGACAAATAAGATAACTCTCGTTCTATCTGGATTGACCTTCGCCAATCAAACTCTCCCTACGCCTTGATGAAGTCAAGGATTCCTATTCACCCCTAGTCTAGCTATTGGCGTGGTACACCGGCCAGTAGTATCGGCGTTTGGCGTTTGCTGTCTCCCTGTGAAAATCTCTGTAACATCCTTTCACGGCAGATTTTAATCTCAATCTTGAACTTTCTTTTATTTCTATCATAGCTTCATCGATGTGTAGATTGATCTGTAGGGCGAAGGCCTGCATCCGCGTCTTACACCCTTTTTAATCTGAGCACTCCAACTTTGGTCTTCCAATCAAATTGCTCCTGCTTTGTTACAGTATATATTTAATGAAACTTATTAGTAGTCCCATATTCGGATGGACAGTATCAGAAAAAGGAGAAAATAAAAAATTTAGTTATGATGACGGCAGCATCAGTGACGTAGTTGTAGAGCACGCCCGTTAGGGTGTCGTGAATATTAAGATAGATAACGTGCCATTTGAATGTGCAAACTACGAAAGTCAATGTGGGAATGCTATGAATGTGACAAATGACAAAAAGTCCTCTGCATGTAGATTCTGCATCGATTCGGCATAAGAACCACTTGGTTCGGTTTGAGAAAGCTTGTGCCATCCTTTTCGTTCATGTTTTGTATCGTATAGCAGCTAACCGCAGACCTCCTCTGTTTTTGGCTTGCGCTATCTCTTGCGTAATAACAGCTCCCGTAAACAGCTCGTACATCCAGGTACCGCCGATACCTACGCCAGTACAGTGGGCGCAGGGCCACGAAGCGGTGCGTCTGCGAGCGTCACCTTGTTTATATCTTAAGTAGGAGTAACTGCGGAAGAAACTGCAGAAGAAACTGCGGAGTACCCAATGAAAACAGTTGTTTTTCTTATTAAATAAGTTTATTCGCTCAGGTTGCTCGAAACTTAAATCGCAATCTTCAGATCATTTCTACAGAAAACCTTTTTAAAGGACCAATCCATTTCATCGACCACATTAATTGGAGGCAACTGTAGTCGACAAAAAGGTACAATTATGAAAAAAAAATCTAACGTCAAACCAACATAAAATGCATACAAATTCAAAGGAAATGTACCTTATAGAGACGACTTTCCATAGTACCCTCTCTCGTCATACAATAAGAGAATAGCTGTGTGAACAGAGCGCAGTGGTTACATATAAAATGCATGCGACGTGCATAAAATGTTTTCATGTTGTGTCATTGTCGACATCTGACAGAAAACTGTTATGAGGCAACCAACGGAATAAATTTTGTTTTGAGGCGCCAGCAGATAGCAACATTCTTTTTCAACATAAGATTATATCTTCGAAATAAAATGTAGAGGATTTTTATTTTTTATTTTTTATGAAAATCCATAAAAGTAAAATGATTATATACCTGGGCTTCCAAAAATATACGTCAGAAGTTGTTATAAAAATATTATTAACGTATCATACAGACATTGTTAAGATATGCAAAAGGTGGTAAACTATTAACAATTCTTGGTTAAAGAGATTAAAAATATGAAATCGGTTTCGTGTGGCTTGACTACATGCGAATGTAGAGTCTTGTTTAACACACGCACTTCATGAATTGGATTGAAACCTAAACCTTGGACTATGTATCGCACTTTCCTAATGTGCCACTATGTAGAAACCAGACCTCGGGCTACATATCACATTATCCTGGTATACTACATTATTACTAATACGGTACATAAGAGGTTTTGCTGTTCATATGTTATTACATTACATTCCTTCAGTAAAAAAAGACTCTTTAATAAACATTTATGGTTATAGAAATAAAACCGAACCATTGTGTTGAATATTATATAACATGACGTAGTGCAATAAGACCCGGAATTAATATAAGGGATTTCTGGTTAGCATTCTAGACGCTACTGTAATGCCCTCTTTCGCTAGATATACCTACTGATTTATTCTAATTAAGTTTTATTTTATTGACAGGTGATAATACAAGCGTTGTCTGCCATAGGGCAACTTAAGTCGTTAGTGGTATTTGCGCTTACATTCAGGGTTGTTACATATAGCCACAGTAGAAGCTTCACACTCATATAGATAGGATAATGTTTAACTTAGACCTCGAGCTAAGCTGTGTTCAGTGGTCTGCTTTATTGCTACCAAGCCACGTGAGGTAAAGATAGTAAACTTTGTGAAACGGTAACACCATTGTAACTTTTATTAGTTGGTATATTCTATGAAGTTCGTAGTTTTCTTGATATTAGTGCGATCTGATACCTGGTGCTGGAAGCTTTGTAATGTTTTAATGTACTGCATTGATCGGTTTTCATATATTTTATTTGTTACATAATTATATGTGATATTACATTGGAAGGTGCTCCAGTGCATTAAAATAGAGCTCCCCAGTGTGTTTCATAGACTATAACGACATGCCGTCTCTGGTGTTTTTGTGGTTCAACCTTGCATCCCTTCGCTTTCTTTTTTTGTTTAAAGACGGAGTTTGGTCAAAAACTTTTGTATAATGAGTCAATATGTGGCGCTTGTTGTAACCTATTCCACGACTAAGGTAACAGACTTAATACATTGGACCATGACCTAGACCTCGATCTACTCAGCACATATCAGCTGATCACTAAAGATACATTATTATACGAGACTCTACATCCGACCGAAGTAAAGTCGCACAACACCTTTTTCATATTTTTAGTTTCTGTATACCAAGAATTTACTATTGTAACGTATCTGATAACAATGACGATAACACTGATATAGATACAGTAATAATGTTTTTAAAAATTTTAGACGTATGTATGTGGATAACCATCACTTTACTTTTATGAATGTTTATAAAAAATAAAATTCTTTACATTGTATTTCGAAGACGCAATGTTATACTGTATGAAACTGCTGCCATCTGGCGGCGCCTCCGTTGGTTACCTCTTAACAGCTTCCTATCAGACGTCATCAAGGGCAAAACATGAAAATATTTTATACGCGTCTTTTGTGCTTTATATGTAGCTATTGTGCACTGTTCGGACAGATATTCTCTTACCATATGGTGAGAGACTATATTCTGCAGTGGCCGGCCGAAGTGGCCGAGCGGTTCTAGGCGCTACAGTCTGGAACAGCGCGACCGCTACGGTCGCAGGTTCGAATCCTGCCTCGGGCATGGATGTGTGTGATGTCCTTAGGTTAGTTAGGTTTAAGTAGTTCTAAGTTCTAGGGGACTGATGGCCTTAGCAGTTAAGTCCCATAGTGCTCAGAGCCATTTGAACCATATACTATGCAGTGTCGTCCCTATAAGATGTTTACTTTGATTTGTATGCATTTTATGTCGGTTTGACGTTAGAATTTTCCATAATTGTACCTTTACGTACATTAAAATTGTGTCCATTTAGTGTGAACAGTCGACGAAATGGATTGGCCCGCAAAATGATTTCTGTACAAATAATCTAAAGATGACGATTTAATTTCGCTGAAACTAGTAATCGCTGTGTATTTTTTTGTGTGATCTGGGCGAATAAACTTCTGTAATAAGAAGAACAGTCATGTTTAGATTCTGAGATCGCTTTTGATACAGTTGACAATGTCAGGTTATCGTAATGATACCCAATGAAGAAGCTGTAATGGGCCATAGACACGTGGAAACGTCCACATCGTACAAAACTGGTCCAAGCTCTGTTAACACAGCGCCAGACAACAAGAAAAGTGACCACGAAAATTAAGAAAGAGTAGAGGTGCCGGACAGAGATGACAATTTAAAATGGTAGAAAACATTCTGTAATTTGAACACAGTGATCGGTATAAAACGCTAAGACTCAAACAAAAACGGTCTCGATCGCATTTTCAGATTTTTTTATTTGTTAGCAGCCGAATTCACCCCGTTCCTCAGAACATCTTCAGGCTTTTTCCGCCTTTCTGCCTTTCGTACTTCTACGAATGTCATAATGGTGGTAAAAAACTTAAGATGGTCTGAGGAATGGGTCGAAACCGGTTGCTAACAAATAAAAATTCTGAAAACGCGATCGAGGCTGCTTTATTTGATTTTTAAAAGATGACAATGTTTCTCCAGACACCGATAATCAAAATAGAACAACAATAACGGATATAATTCCACTTCCAGCTGCTAAGACTGGTTGCAGGTCTAAATAAAACATCCTAGAAAATAACGAAACCTCGAAAGTAGTGACATAAACGCAAGTTGATCAACCCTCCATAGGAACTCCTCTCATATCTGATAGATAAAAATTGTTCAAATGGCTCTAAGCACTATGGGTCTTAACATTTGAGGTCATAAGTCCCCTAGACTTAGAACTACTTAAACCAAACTAATCTAAGGACATCACACTCATCCATGCCTGAGGCAGGATTCGAACCTGCGACCTAGCAGCCGCTTGGTTCCGGACTGAAGCGCCTCGACCTCCGCGGCCGGTCTGATAGATAAGTTCAGGATCATGAAACAATTTCCACAACTGAGAAGTGTTTCTGGGAATAAAGCAACAGATCAAAACCTTCACTAGGAATGGCGGTAAATGTCAGGGTGACCCCTACCCCCGACCCCTGTCGCCCCTCTCACGCTGCACGGGAGAACATCCAAATAGAACCCAAGATGACGAAAGCACAATCGGCCCCCCATGTTTGATAAATTCCGGGACAGACGGCAACCGCGGAAGTGTATCAGACAGCGATGTTCCCAGTCAATAACCTTTAAGTTGTGTGGTTGATGTGCAGAGACAGCATCACTAATGTCCACTGAACTGTTGAGTAGCTGTACAGATATCACTCAATCCAATAATATCCCGCACGATAACGGACAAAACTGTATAGGCCTTGTTTTAATTCGCTTATAATACTCGTGTGGCGATCCCACGGTAATCAAAATGACCTCGGTACCGGGTTCGAAAAACCGCCACCGCTTAAATTTTTATAAACAGTATTGGAGGCCGAAGATTTTCGGCATAAGAAGTCACCCTTATTCTGCCAACGGCATTGTCAACGAGGTCGGAGGAATGGACAGAGGTTGAAAGCACTCTCTTGTCCTTGGGCTGGGAAACTGCCCCTAAAGGCGGAAGAATTAGCAACCGTCAACGGCATGAGGATGCAGAAGGCAATGGAAACAACTACATTAAATAAAGGCACATAACGCATATCCACAGGACATGTGGCCTGTAATTGAAAAAGTGTCGTGATGATCTCTCCACTGGCAAAAGATTCCGGAATATTCCCCCTTTCGGATCTCCAGGAGTGGACTGCCAAGGGGGAGGTGACCAAGAGAAAAAGATTCAATAACCAACGAAAGAATGACATTCTGCGTGTCGGGGGGTGGAATGTCAGAAGCCTGAACACGATATGGAAACCAGAAAATCTGAAAACAGAAATACAAAGGCACAATCTAGATATAGTAGGGGTCAGTGAAATGAAATTGAAATAAGACAAGGATTTCTGGTCAGATAAGTATAGGGTAACATCAGCAGTACCAGAAAATGGTATAATGGGCGTAGGATTCGTTATAAATAGGTAGGTAGGGCAGAGAGTGTGTTACTGTGAACACTTCAGTGATGGGGTTCTTTTTAACAGAATCGACAGTGAACCAACATCAACAACGATAGTTCAGGTATGTATACCGACGCCGCAAGTCGAAGATGAAGATATAGAGAAAGTACATGAGGATACTGAATGAGTAAGACATTACATAAAGGGAGATGAAAATCTAATAGTAACGGGGGACTGCAATGCAGTTGTAGGGGAAGGAGTAGAAGAGAAGGTTGCAGCAGAATATGGGTTTGACACAAGAAATGAGAGAGAAGAAGGACTAAGGTCCGTAATAAATTTAAGCTATTAATAGCGAATGCTCTGTTCAAGAATCACAAGGGGAGCAGGTATACTTGGATAAGGAAAGATATCAGATTACGTCATGGTCAGACAGAGATTCCTAAATTAGGTACTGGATTGTAAGGTGTGGCAAGACTCATATTACAATGTAGTAGTGATGAAGAGTAAGTTGAAGTTTAAGAGATTAATCAGGAAGAATCAATACGAAAAGAAGTGGGACACGTTGGTACTAAGGAATGACGAGAAACGCTTGAAGTTCTCTGAGGCTGTAGATACAGCAGCAAAGAATGGCCCGCTAGGCAGTACAGTTGAAGAGGAATGGACATCTCTAAAAAGGACAATCACAGAAGTTGGAAAGAAAAACATAGGTAAGAAGTAGGTAACTGCGAAGAAACCATGGGTAACAGATGAAATACATCAGTTGATGGATTAAACAAGGAGGTCAAAAAATATTCAAGGAAGTTCTGGAATACAGAAATAGAAGTCGCTGAGGAATGAAATAAATAATAAGTGCAGGGAAGCTAAGACGCAATGGCTGTATGAAAAATGTAAAGAAATCGAAAAATAAATGATTGCTGGAAGCACTGACTCAGCATACAGTAAAGTTAAAACAACCTTCGGTGAAATTAGAAGCAAGGGTAGTAACATTAAGAGTGCAACGAGAATTCCACTGATAAATGCAGAGGAGGTAGTGGATGGGTATGAAGAGTACATTGAAGGAATCGGTATAAACGAAATAGGGGGTCCAGTATCAGAGTCAGAGTTTAAGAGAGATTTGGAGCATTTCAGATCAAATAAGGCAGAAGGGGTTGATAACAATCCATCAGAATTTCTAAAATCATTGGGTAGCAAATCGACTATTCACGTTAGTGTATAGAATGGATGAGTCTGGCGACATATCATTTGACTTTCTGAAAAATATCACCCACACAGCTCCGAAGACGGCAAGAGCCGATAAATGCGAGAACTATCGCACAATCAGCTTAGCAGCTCATGCATCCAAGTTGCTCACAAAAATAATATACAGCAGAATGGAAAAGAAAATTGAGGGTGTGTTAGATAATGATCGGTTTGGATTTAGGAAAGGTAAAGTCACCAGAGAGACAATCCTGACGTTGCAGTTGCTAACGGAAACAGGAGTAAAGAAAAATCAAGAGACATTCATGGCATTTGCTGACTTGAAAAAGCGTTCGACAATGTAAAATGGTGCAAAATGTTCGAGATTCCGAGAAAAGTAGGGGTAAGCTATAGGCAGAGATGGGTAATATACAATAATAAGAGTGGATGGTCAAGAGCGAAGTGCTCGCATTAAAAAGGGTGTAAAACAGGGATGTAGTATTTCGCCCCTATTTCACAATCTGTACGTTGGAGAAGCAATGATGGAAATAAAGGAACGGTCCAGGAGAGGAATTAAAATTCAAGGTGAAAAGGTAGCTTCAATACGATTCACTGGTGACATTGCTATCCTGAATGAAAGTGAAGAAGGATTACAAGACCTGCTGAATCGAAGGAACTGTCTAATGAGTACAGAATATAGATTGAGAGTAAATCGTAGAAAGACGAAAGTAATGAGAAGTAGCAGAAATGAGAACAGCGAGAAACTCAACATCCGGATTGATGGTCACGAAGTAGATGAAGTTAAGGAGTTGAGCTATCTCTGCAGCAAAGTAACCAATGACGGAGGAAGCAAGGAGAAAAGTAGGCTAGCACTGGTAAAAAGGGAATTCCTGGCCTGTAAAAATCTACTTGCACCAAACATAGGCCTTAATTTGAGGACAGAATTCTGAGAATGCACGTTTGGAGCACAGCATTGTATGTTAGTGAAACATGGACTGTGGCAAAGGCGGAACAGAAGAGATTCAAAGCATTTGAGATGTGGTGCTATTGACGCATGTTAAAAATTAGGTGGACTCGTGAGAAATGAGGATGTCCTGCGCAAAATCGAAGAGGAAAGGACTATATGGAAAACACTGACAAGGAGAAGGGACACTATGATAGGACATCTGTTAAGACCTGAGGGAATGACTTCCGTGGTACTAGACTGAGCTGTAGAAGGAAAAAACTGTAGAGGAAGGCAGATATTGGAATACACCCGGCAAATAATCGTACCGGTGCCATGCCACCAGACAGTAAGAATCCTTGCCAACTAATAAATTGCACGGCAACGCTAAGTATCTGCAAATTGCAAAACGAACATAAAACGCGTGCAGGAATACAGGGTCATTACAAATGATTGAAGCGATTTCACAGTTCTACCATAACTTTATTATTTGAGATATTTTCACAATGCTTTGCACACACATACAAAAACTCAAAAAGTTTTTTTAGGCATTCACAAATGTTCGGTATGTGCCCCGTTAGTGATTCGGCAGACATCAAGCCGATAATCAAGTTCCTCCCACACTCGGCGCAGCATGTCCACATCAATGAGTTCGTTAGCATCGTTGATGCGAGCTCGCAGTTCTGGCACGTTTCTTGGTTGAGGAGGTTTAAACACTGAATCTTTCACATAACCCCACAGAAAGAAATCGCATGGGGTTAAGTCGGGAGAGCGTGGAGGCCATGACACGAATTGCTGATCATGATCTCCACCACGAACGATCCATCGGTTTTCCAATTTCCTGTTTAAGAAATGCCGAACATCATGATGGAAGTGCGGTGGAGCACCATCCTGTTGAAAGATGAAGTCGGCGCTGTCGGTCTCCAGTTGTGGCATGAGCCAATTTTCCAGCATGTCCAGATACACGTGTCCTGTAACGTTTTCTTTGCAGAAGAATAAGGGGCCGTAAACTTTAAACCGTGAGATTGCACAAAACACGTTAACTTTTGGTGAGTTGCGAATTTGCTGCACGAATGCGTGAGGATTCTCTACCGCCCAGATTCGCATATTGTGTTTGTTCACTTCACCATTAAGAAAAAATGTTGCTTCATCACTGGAAACAAGTTTCACACTGAACGCTTCCTCTTCCATGAGCTGTTGCAACCGCGCCGAAAATTCAAAGCGTTTGACTTTGTCATCAGGTGTCAGGGCTTGTAGCAACTGTAAACGGTAAGGCTTCTGCTTTAGCCTTTTCCGTAAGATTTTCCAAACCGTCGGCTGTGGTACGTTTAGCTCCCTGCTTGCTTTATTCGTCGACTTCCGCGGGCTACGCGTGAAACTTGTCCGCACGCGTTCAACCGTTTCTTCGCTCACTGCAGGCCGACCCGTTGATTTCCCCTTCCAGAGGCATCCAGAAGCTTTAAACTGCGCATACCATCTCCGAATGGAGTTAGCAGTTGGTGGATCTTTGTTGAACTTCGTCCTGAAGTGTCGTTGCACTGTTATGACTGACTGATGTGAGTGCATTTCAAGCACGACATACGCTTTCTCGGCTCCTGTCGCCATTTTGTCTCACTGCGCTCTCGAGCGCTCTGGCGGCAGAAACCTGAAGTGCGGCTTCAGCCGAAAAAAACTTTGAGTTTTTCTACGTATCTGTAGTGTGTCGTGACCATATGTCAATGAATGGAGCTACAGTGAATTTATGAAATCCCTTCAATCATTTGTAATAGCCCTGTACTTATACGCAACAATGGTCGATGTAGCACTGGTACAAGAAATGGTTCCAGGACAGCTTTATAAAATAACGGGTATGATACAGAACAAAACTTCGGGAACGGCTGAGACACTGGAACGGTTATAATGGTCAAAGATGGCACTGAAGTGACGCAAATGCTTGCCAATAGTTGTGGTATATTTTGAGTAATAGCAGGAACACACATTGTTAACTGATACTCGCCATCCGCAAATCAAAATGGTGAACCATGGAAATATTTCTATAAAACTGAAATATCCACCTTACAAGGATGCCCCCATGGTGACCTTCTTATAGCAGGAGATTTTAATGGTGTTTCGTCGCCGAGAGATCAGACACAGTGCCGGAACTGTCTCAAAGAACTTGGCCACCTCATTAACACTCTAGGAATGAGAGATGCCTGGCAACTATGTCACGACGACATCTCCGGATACACATTCGTAACAGATTAAGAAAGTAGGCTAGGCCGCAGTTGTGTATCCAACAACATACTGTCTAAACTGATCGGAACAGAAATTTGGGCACTACGTTTTTCGTGATACAGCATTTACCACTGTAAAATCAATCTCCACTATTTACAGGGTTGAAGCTTGTGGAGACGTAACACGATGAAGTACATTGCAACTGGAAACAATGCAGAAGGCAAACGAATAGGTGTTATTGTTGTTGCTGTTGTGGTCGTCATTTCTGAGACTGGTTTGATACAGCTCTCCATGCTACCCTATCCTGTGCAAGCTTCTTCATCTCCCAGTACTTATTGCAACCCACATCCTTCTGAATCTGCTTAGTGTATTCATCTCTTGGTCTCCCTCTACCATTTTTACCCTCCACGCTGCCCTCCAACGCTAAATTTATGATCCCTTGATGCCTCAGAACATGTCCTACTAACCGGTTCCTCCTTTTTGTCAAGTTGTGCCACAAACTCCTCTTCTCTCAAATTCTATTCAATACTTCATCATTAGTTAGGTGATCTACCCACCTAATCTTCAGCATTCTTCTGTAGCACCACATTTCGAAAGCTTCTATTCTCTTCTTGTCCAAACTATTTATCGTCCATGTTTCACTTCCATACATGGCTACACTCCATACAAATACTTTCAGAAACGGCTTCCTGACACTTAAATCTATTCTCGGTGTTAACAAATTTCTCTTCTTCAGAAACGCTTTCCTTGCCATTGCCAGTCTACGTTTTATATCCTCTCTACTTCGACCATCATCAGTTAGTTTGCTCCCCAAATAGCAAAACTCCTTTACTACTTTAAGTGTCTCATTTCCTAATCTAAATCCCTCAGCATCACCCGACTTAATTCGACTACATTCCATTATCCTCGTTTTGCTTTTGTTGATGTTCATCTTATATCCTCCTTTCAAGACACTGTCCATTCCGTTCAACTGCTCTTCCAAGTCCTTTGCTGTCTCTGATAGAATTACAATGTCATCGGCGAACCTTAAAGTTTTTATTTCTTCTCCATGGATTTTAATGCCTACTCCGAATTTTTCCTTTGTTTCCTTTACTGCTTGCTCAATATACAGATTGAATAACATCGGGGAGAGGCAACAACCCTGTCTCACTCCTTCCCAACCACTGCTTCCTTTCATGCCCCTCGACACTTATAACTGCCATCTGGTTTCTGTACAAATTGTAAATAGCCTTTCGCTCCCTGTATTTTACCCCTGCCACCTTTAGAATTTGAAAGAGAGTATTCCAGTTGACAATGTCAAAAGCTTTCTCTAAATCTACAAATGCTAGAAACGTAGGTTTGCCTTTCCTTAATCTTTCTTCTATGATAAGTCGTAAGGTCAGTATTGCCTCACGTGTTCCAATATTTCTACGGAATCCAAACTGATCTTCCCCGAGGTCGGCTTCTACCAGTTTTTCCATTCGTCTGTAAAGAATTCGCGTTAGTATTTTGCAGCTCTGACTTATTAAACTGATCGGTAATTTTCACATCTGTCAACACCTGCTTTCTTTGGGATTGGAATTATTATATTCTTCTTGAAGTCTGAGGGTATTTCGCGTGTCTCATACATCTTGCTCACCAGATGGTAGAGTTTTGTCAGGACTGGCTCTCCCAAGGCCATCAGTAGTTCTAATGGAATGTTGTCTTCTCCCGGGGCCTTTTTTAGTTTCAGTGTTCAGTCAAACTCTTCACGCAGTATCGTATCTCTCATTTCATCTTCATTTACATCCTCTTCATTTCCATAATACTGTACTCAAGTACACCGCCCTTGTATAGACCCTCTATATGCTCCTTCCACCTCTCTGCTTTCCCTTCTTTGCTTAGAACTGGGTTTCAATTTGAGCTCTTGTTATTCATACGAGTAGTTCTCTTTTCTCCAAAGGTCTCTTTAATTTTCCTGTAGGCAGTATCTATCTGACCCCTAGTGAGATAAGCCTCTACATCCTTACATTTGTCCTCTAGCCATCCCTGCTTAGCCATTTTGCACTTCCTGTCGATCTCATTTTTGAGACGTCTGTATTCCCTTTTGCCTGCTTGATTTACTGCATTTTTATATTTTCTCCTTTCATCAATTAAGTTCAATATTTCTTCTGTTACTCAAGGAGTTCTACTAGCCCTCGTCTTTTTACCTACTTGATCCTCTGCTGCCTTCACTACTTCATCCCTCAGAGCTACCCATTCTTCTTCTACTCTACTTGTTTCCCCCATTCCTGTCAATTGTTCCCTTATGCTCTCCCTGAAACTCTGTACAACCGCTGGTTCTTTCAGTTTATCCAGGTCCCATCTCCTTAAATTCCCACCTTTTTGGAGTTTCTTCAGTTTTAATCTACAGTTCATAACCAATAGATTGTGGTCAGAGTTCACATCTGCCCCTGGAAATGTCTTACAATTTAAAATCTGCTTCCTAAATCTCTGTCTTACCATTATATAATCTATCTGATACCTTTTAGTATCTCCAGGATTCTTCCATGTATACAACCTTCTTTCATGATTCTTGGACCAAGTGTTAGCTATGATTAAGTTATGCTCTGTGCAAAACTCTACGGGTTTCCTCTTTCATTTCTTAGCCCCAATCCATATTCACCTACTACGTTTCCTTCTCTCCCTTTTCCTACTCTCGGATTCCAGTGCCCCATGATTATTAAATTTTCGTCTCCCTTCACTACCTGAATAATTTCTTTTATCTCATCATACATTTCTTCAATTTCTTCATCATCTGCAGAGCTAGTTGGCATATAAACTTGTCCTACTGTAGTAGGCGTGGGCTTCGTGTCTATCTTGGCCACAATAATGCGTTCACTATGCTGTTTGTAGTAGCTTACCCGCATACCACGAATAGGTACGTAAACATAATACAAAGGTGGATAAAGTTCGAGAAGCTAAAAATCACAGGTACGTTAATGAATTCGAAGAGAACTATGAGCAAATGGGAATAGAGCATAAAGGAATTCCTGAGACACTAACGTAAGGAAAACAATCTAACTAAATACTCGAAATATACTAAGAAAGTAAAGGCGATATAGTCAAAACTACAGGGAAGCAAATAAGTGCAAACAGTTGAGAGCCAGAGAACATTACAGAATACAAACGGAAACTTCCTCCACTTGCCGCCTGCTACAGAATAGACGTAAGGCAAAGAGATGATTAATATTTAAAAAATATGTTGTAGAAGAATAATCAACACCGAGTGAGAACTACTGACGACAGTGGCAGAGCATCTGTCCGAATACACGCAGAAGAAAGACCACACAAAAATGAAGGTCAAAAAATTGATAAACGTCCTTGAAGAAGACGTCAGCGCAGAGGAAAACTGCATGCTGGATGAAGCAAATCACAGGGCAAGAGGAGTTAGACGCTATTAAAAAGAGCCCCAACAACTAGGTACCAAGCCCTGATGGCCTGTCCACAGAATTTTATACAGAATATTGTGAGCTGCAGAAAACTCCATTTACAGAAATTTGTAATGTTCCTGCTGAATTTCGAGGAGGGTTAATGGTAATGATTCCTAAAGAGGCTGAAAAGGAAAATATTGAAAAATACAGACTATTAACTCTACTTTTAAAATATTTGCTCGAATAATTGTGGGAACAATGCGACCCTCAGCAAAATAAAAAAAAAAAAAAAAAAAAAAAAAAAAAAAAAAAAAAAAAAAAAAAAAAAATTCGGCAAATACAAAACCTATATTGGGAATATACGAACTATCGTTGACACTTTAAGCAGTGCCAGAGATTCGGTACCAATTTTACATGCTGCTAATGTCAAATGGCAAATTGCTTTTTAATTGTGCGAACTATCATACCTAAATAAAACTCTCAAACAAATGCGTCTACATGAAGAATTTTGCAACTCAATCTGTGGGGTAACAGGTGACGCCCCGTCAAGAATTCAGATAAACGGAGTCATAAGTGAACCGACCAAAAGCAACCGTTGTCCATCATACGTATTGGGATAAGTCACTAAAACAAACGTGTATTCAGTTGCGATAGGACTTTCTCATGAAATTTCAATCACAAACAAAATATTCTGTTGGCGCCCTCCTACATAAAGAGAAATGATCATCGTAATAAAATAAAAGAAATCAGAGCTCGCACGGAAAGATTTAAGTGTTCGTTTTCCCTCGCGCTGTTCGAGAGTGGAACGTCAGACAAGTAGCTTAAAGGTGGTCCGTTGAACCGTCTGTCAGGCACTTAATTGTGAACTGCAGGCTAATGATGTAGATGTAGAAGGAGACCAATTACTTGCAGCTGTTCACCGAGAAACTACTGAGCTGTCATATCTAGGTGGAAAATTAACAAATGGCTCTAAGAACTATGGGACTTAACATCTGAGGTCAAAAGTCCCCTAGACTTAGAACTACTTAAACCTAACTAACCTAAGAACATCACACACGTCCATGCCCGAGGCAGGACTCGAACCTGCGAGCGTAGCAGCAACGCGGTTCCGGACTGAAGCGCCTAGAACCGCTCGCTCACAGTGGCTGCCGAAAATTAACAGTTTGTGCTTACACCGTTAACGTCAACCTATCAGCTGCACAGAAAGAAGATACAGCAAAGATCCTGGAGCTAGTTGGCAGGTAATGAAAGCCTCTAATGCAACAATAAACATACGAGAATCTATAATTGTGAACCCACAGCTGAGGCAAATTAAAGTTGACTATATACACTCCTGGAAATTGGAATAAGAACACCGTGAAATCATTGTCCCAGGAAGGGGAAACTTTATTGACACATTCCTGGGGTCAGATACATCACATGATCACACTGACAGAACCACAGGCACATAGACACAGGCAACAGAGCATGCACAATGTCGGCACTAGTACAGTGTATATCCACCTTTCGCAGCAATGCAGGCTGCTATTCTCCCATGGAGACGATCGTAGAGATGCTGGATGTAGTCCTGTGGAACGGCTTGCCATGCCATTTCCACCTGGCGCCTCAGTTGGACCAGCGTTCGTGCTGGACGTGCAGACCGCGTGAGACGACGCTTCATCCAGTCCCAAACATGCTCAATGGGAGACAGATCCGGAGATCTTGCTGGCCAGGGTAGTTGACTTACACCTTCTAGAGCACGTTGGGTGGCACGGGATACATGCGGACGTGCATTGTCCTCCTGGAACAGCAAGTTCCCTTGCCGGTCTAGGAATGGTAGAACGATGGGTTCGATGACGGTTTGGATGTACCGTGCACTATTCAGTGTCCCCTCGACGATCACCAGTGGTGTACGGCCAGTGTAGGAGATCGCTCCACACACTATGATGCCGGGTTTTGGCCCTGTGTGCCTCGGTCGTATGCAGTCCTGATTGTGGCGCTCACCTGCACGGCGCCAAACACGCATACGACCATCATTGGCACCAAGGCAGAAGCGACTCTCATCGCTGAAGACGACACGTCTCCATTCGTCCCTCCATTCACGCCTGTCGCGACACCACTGGAGGCGGGCTGCACGATGTTGGGGCGTGAGCGGAAGACGGCCTAACGGTGTGCGGGACCGTAGCCCAGCTTCATGGAGACGGTTGCGAATGGTCCTCGCCGATACCCCAGGAGCAACAGTGTCCCTAATTTGCTGGGAAGTGGCGGTGCGGTCCCCTACGGCACTGCGTAGGATCCTACGGTCTTGGCGTGCATCCGTGCGTCGCTGCGGTCCGGTCCTAGGTCGACGGGCACGTGCACCTTCCGCCGACCACTGGCGACAACATCGATGTACTGTGGAGACCTCACGCCCCATGTGTTGAGCAATTCGGCGGTACGTCCACCCGGCCTCCCGCATGCCCACTATACGCCCTCGCTCAAAGTCCGTCAACTGCACATACGGTTCACGTCCACGCTGTCGCGGCATGCTACCCGTGTTAAAGACTGCGATGGAGCTCCGTATGCCACGGCAAACTGGCTGACACTGACGGCGGCGGTGCACAAATGCTGTGCAGCTAGCGCCATTCGACGGCCAACACCGCGGTTCCTGGTGTGTCCGCTGTGCCGTGCGTGTGATCATTGCTTGTACAGCCCTCTCGCAGTGTCCGGAGCAAGTATGGTGGGTCTGACACACCGGTGTCAATGTGTTCTTTTTTCCATTTCCAGGAGTGTAGAAGCCTACGAAAATACTAGGCCCGTATTTTACAAAATACCATTAGCGAGCTGTCAGCTGGATAATGGGTCTCTTAGCTACACCAGAACCATTACAATGATATTCATACTGAGAATTTAATACAATGCAAGAAATACAGTGCGTAAACAATGTGGCGCTGTCCAACAATGGCATCTAGCGCACACACTTCCAGATCCTGCATGAATAGTAAATAGAATAGGAATGGCTGTCAAGTGGTTTCTGGAGAACGGTAAAACGCTTAAAATTCCGCACCGTACAGTGCAAACGTACTATGAAAGAGGAGCATTACAACTTGTAGACGTCAGGACAAAATGTACTGCCATCTTCCTGCGAAACACGCTTCATCATGGTCAACACCTTCAAAGCAGCGTTACAAACTAATATCATCAACGAGATAGAGCCAGTAAACATAGAATCGCTAACTGATGTAAACCGCTTCAATCTCCATTTCAGAAATATATGCCCTACCTGAGTAGAGTATAATGATATAGAAAAATCAGTTTCAGGGAGTCCAACAACAAGGATGACATACATTATAATTTGCCAAAAGTATACGAGCGAAGTTGATGCTGAGAATGGCTGCCAGGAGTGGAAAAAGATAATGGCACACACCCACTGATCTCTGTGACATCCACCAAAAGATTTCCACAAACTGCCTAAAATAGAGTTTATCCTTCGCCCAAGTGTACTCGTTGCAATGTAAAGGATACGATACATCATCACTCAATATTCTGCGAGAAATCTGAAATTTGGCAATGGACGAGACAAAAACTTGCAATCATAAAGCGTACTTTTCCATCCACGTACAGTTCAGAAGACACTGTGTTCCCGACACTGTCCTTTTATCTCAGAATGAAAAACAATGCATATCTCTGTCTGCTAACCAGTTATACCCACTACTCAAATAGCAAGAAAACCGAAATGAGTCTTGAAGACTACTCGTATTACCTGATACTGGAGCACAACAAACTGTTACGTTGCACGAAATACAAATATAATTTTGCCCGATTTTTGACAGCTTTCCTACTGTCCTCATCAGTGCTACTGAACAAAGAGGTTACCGACTTGGTTACTAACTGTAGAACAGTCTGAAATCTGTCACCAATACTACTCGATTTATACTCAGAGTGTTTTTCGGAAAGCACTTGGAGATACAGAAAAAAGCATAAAGGTTAACAGAGACTTCATCAGCAACATTCGCTATGCTAATTATACAAATCTGATTGCTGATAATTTAGTAGATCTTCAACAAATCATCAACATTGTACGAGATTACAGCAGTAATCTATGTCTGAATATGAACACCAATGAGATAAATTTTATGGTTACCACGCGACGGCCCGACTCATTTACAAATGCTAATCTAGAATTCAGTGGCTCCTTAACACAAAGAGTAGACAGTTATGTACCTTGGAACGTGGCTCTGTAAAGACTGGAGAAGGATGTGGAGATAAAATGTCGCATAGAGAACACCGGGAACGCCTCCATAAAAATTTAAGAAAATTTTCACAACTGGAGACCTAGAGCGAAATCTTGGAGATCTATTTGAAGATGCTGCATGTGGTCTTTACTTCTGTATTATTCCGAAGAATTGGAAGTAAATATGCAAAGAATAAGGAAGATAAAAGGCTTTGCAATGTGGTTCTACCGCAGAATACTTAAAATATCGTGCCCAGCAAGAGTAACTAACATCAAGTATTGCTAAGAATACACAAATAGCGAGTAATGTAAACGTTTAAAAGAAGAAAGACTGGATATATACGACACACATATATTATTGAATACTAAATAAAAGCTCTACAGTTCATAACGGGAGGGAAGATTGACAGAAAAAGAAGAAAGGGCGAAGAAAGGGCAGTGGACAGGTTCACCAAGTGCCGAACAACTAGGACACAGTACGATTCATACAATAAAGATGCATCTGTTAGTGGATAAACAGAAGAAGAATAACGTGATTAGACCATGGTCCACAGCATATTTCGGCCCAATGGCCATAAAACAAAAACCACCGAAAACCTTGTTTAGCTTTGCCACTTCACATCTCTTTCACAAAACTGTTGTCTGAAGTACGCTATGCCGAATTATTATCATTTTGTAACTGGTCCCATACATGATTTCGCTCTTCCAGCTGCAATTCTTTATACCTGGCACTAGTCCAAACTATAAATAATGGAACAATAAATCCAAGGTTTTGACAAGGAACCGAAATCTGGTGCTCTCCTGTTACAAAAAACAGCCGCAACTTACGTGTTTCGATTTCCACACTTTTTTTTATTTAGTACCTTTGCAAGTTGGAAAGCATGTCCAACAAACAGTTCTTCGGTTCTGTCGGACTTCTCCCCAAACTGTAGAACACTACTGCCACTCTGAAAAACCGTACTTTGTAGTTAGAATTCCATAAAAACTGTCTGTTGAACTTGCACATGTATTTGTTGTGGTCTTCAGTTCAGAGACTAGTTTGATGCAGCTATCCATGTTACTCTATCCTGTACAAGCTTCTTCATCTCCCGGTACCTACTGCAACCTACATCCTTCTGAATCTGTTTAGTGTATTCATCTCTTGGTCTCTCTCTCTCCGATTTTTACACTCCAAGCTGCCCTCCAATGCTAAATTGGTGATCCCTTGATGCCTCAGATTATGTTCTACCAACCGATCCCTTCTTCTAGTCAAGTTGTGCCACTAATTTCTCTTCTCCCCAACTCTGTTCAATACCTCCTCATTAGTTATGTGATCTACGCATATAGTCTTCAGCATTCTTCTGTAGCACCACATTTCGAAAGCTTCTATTCTCTTCTTGTCTAAACTATTTATCGTCCACGTTTCACTACCATACATGGCTACACTTCATACAAATACTTTCAGAAATGACTTCCTGACACTTAAATCTATACTCAATGTTAACAAATTTCTCTTCTTCAGAAACGCTTTCCTTTCCATTGCCACTCTACATTTTATATCCTCTCTACTTCGACCATCGTCAGTTATTTTGCGCCCCAAATAGCACCTGTCTCACACATGTCGCTCACCAGATGTAAGAGTTTTGTTGCGGCTGGCTCTCCCAAGGCTGTTAGTAGTTCTTGTTGTCTACTCCCCGGCTCTCGTTTCGACTTAGGTCTTTCAGCGCTCTGTCAAATTCTTCTCGCATTATCATATCTCCCATTTCATCTTCATCTACGTTCTCTTCCATTTTCATAATATTACTCTCAAGTACATCGCCCTTTTATAGACTCTCTGTATACTATTACCACCTTTCTGCTTTCCCTTCTTTGCCTCTTTAAGTTTTCTGTATGCGGTATCTATCTTACCCCCAGCGATATATGCCTCTACATCCTTACATTCGTCCTCTAGCTATCTCTATTTAGCCATTTTGCACTTTCCGTCGAACTCATTTTTGAGACGTTTGTATTCCTTTTTGTCTGTTTCATTTGCTGCATTTTTGTATTTTCTCCTTTCATCAATTAAATTCAATATCTCTTCTGTTGCCCAAGGATTTCTATTAGCCCTCGTCTTTTTACCTACTTGATCCTCTGCTGCCTTCAGTATTTCATTCTTCTTCTATTGTATTTCTTTCTCCCATTCTTGTCAATCGTTCCCTAATGCTCTCCCTGAAACTCTCTACAACCTCTGGTTCTGTCAGTTTATCCAGGTCGCATCTCCTTAAATTCCTACCTTTTTGCAGTATCTTCAATTTTAATCTACAGATCATAACCAATAGACTGTAGTAAGAGTCCTAATCTGCCCCTGGAAATATCTTACAGTTTAAAACCGGGTACCTAAATCTCTGTCTTACCATTATATAATCTATCTGGAACCTTACAGTATTCCAGGCTTCTTCCATGTATACACCCTTCTTGCATGATTCTTGAACCAAGTGTTAGTTATGATTAAGGTATGCTCTGTGCAAAATTCTACCAGGCGGCTTCCTCTTTCATTCCTTACCCCCAATCCATATTCACCTACTACGTTTCCTTCTCTTCCTTTTCCTACTACCGAATTCCAGTCACCCATCACTATTAAATTTTTGTCTCCCTTCTCTATCTGAATAATTTCTTTTATCTCATCATACATTTCATCAATCTCTTCGTCATCTGTGAAGCTAGTTGGCATATAAACTACTATGGTACGCGTGCGCTTCGTATCTATCTTGTCCACAATAATGCGTTCACTACGCTGTTTGTAATAACTTACCCGCATTCCTATTTTTTATTCATTATTAAACCTATCCCTGCATTATCCCTATTTGATTTTGTATTTATAACCCTGTATTTACCTGACCAGAAGTCTTGTTCCTCCTGCCACCGAACTTCACTAATTCCCACTATATCTAACTTTGACCTATCCATTTCCCTTTTTAAATTTTCTAACCTACCTGCCCGATTAAGGAATCTGACATTCCATGCTCCTACCCGTAGAACGCCAGTTTTCTTTCCGCTGATAACAACGTCTTCCGACTAGTCCCCGCCCGAAGATCCGGATGGGGGACTGTTTTACCTCCGAATATTTTACCCAAGAGGGCGCCATCATCATTTAACCACACAGTAAAGCTGCATGCCCTCGGGAAAAATTACGGCTGTAGTTTCCCCTTGCTTTCAGCCGTTCGCAGTACCAGCACAAAAAGGTCGTTTTGGTTATTGTTAGAAAGCCAGATCAGTCAATCATCCAGACTGTTGCTCGTGCAACTGCTGAAAATGTTGCTGCCCCTCTTCAGGAACCACACGTTTGTCTGGCCTCTCAACAGATAACCCTCCATTGTGGTTGCACCTACGGTACGGCTATCTGTATCGTTGAGGCACGCTAGCCTCCCCACCAACGGCAAGGTCTATGGTTCATGTTATGTTGCCACATAAACAGCGTTAATTAACTATACATGGTGTAACGGGTATATGTGCATATGTTTATGTCGCTGACTGAGGACGGTGTACTCATTACGTCAGTATTTATACTATTCGCTGACTAATAATTATAGCTGTTGCAAGTCGTATAGTAGCTCCAAATATATGTGGCAAGAGTAAGCCTTAAAGCTTATTTTCTCCTGAGCAGCATGTCAGGTGTTCAACTGTGGGTTCGTCTGCTCTGATAGGCGTAGTCCAGTTAATGGCGCAGTTAATATTGTGCAGGAAACATCAGATAATAAGTTTTGTGACGTGTTTATGGAAGGCTGTAAGAGGCAGAGAAAAAAAACCACAATGTACCACACAAAAAAATAATTGTACTTATAGCCATTACACCTTGTATTTAGTATTTCTTGATCTTTCTTTTAATGCATCGATGTTCATCAGTTCTGACCCTTTCCCATCTGCAAGACTAATTTAATCAATGTGATATTCTAACTATTTCATGTATTGTGTTTCAACAATCATGAAAAATATGTACATCAGACAGCGCGTTAAAATAGTGAAATATTCAGCGAAAAGACACGTAAACAAGGATTTATAAGCAAGAAAAATGGAATGTCACATCAGTTGCAGAACACTGAGAACTGCATGCAGATGGAAAAGGCAGTAAGATAATCACTTTGCTTCTTTGTTTGTTGTCCAAAATTCTACATTTCTTCTCAGTTATTTAGGTTAGGGCAATAGATCTATTCTGACAGGAATGGTGATATTAATCAACGATATTCTTTGTAAAAAATTATATCCCGGTATTCCTCAAGAAAATTACAAGGACCCCAACTTAAACCAGAATCGGAGTGGCTATATTTGGATTTGAACCACCTTTTTTATCATAGCTCCTATTTTTAATTACTGTATCACTGTTATCAGTATTTTATTTTATTTTAGTTCAACAAGAAGATAAAAACAACAGTAGTCTAGCTCACTATTACCTGCAGCGAAGGTATTAATTGTGCCGTTTCACTCCCTGTGACACTAAAGCCAACCAGTACTTTTAACGAGTCCATGGAGGTCAATTACTGGTTCTTTAGTAGACAAAATTTTTTCAGGACTCGATGAACCAAATATTCTGCGTCTTTTCATCTCCAGCGCTTCGCTTTGGAACATTAGATATGGAGCAGTTTCATCACCCTCGCCACACAGCCTGCACTAATAGCTTCTTTTTCTATACCCATCGTGTATAGACGTTTCTTGAAGTTCCCGTAGCCTAACTTCTCTTAAAACGTGGCTTTATCATCTTTTTTCTTAGCATGTTTTTGTTTTTGGATCCCATCCAGTATTCTGTCTGCTGCTTTCCGAGCCAGCTAGTGTAGTTATTTATTTTACCGTGATCTTGCTGACGGTCAAGGCAGGTTCCGTCCAATAAATGGAGTCATCACACCTGTCCTCGCGAGCCTATCAGCCTGTTCATTGTCACTGTTTCCTGAGTGACCAGGAACACACAGCAGGTTTACCCTGATCCTTTCCCCTAGCCTCCCAAGGGATTTCTAGCATTATACAACGATCTTTGATCTCATTCGAAGGACTGAAAATGTTATCAGAGCTGCTTGGCTGTCGGATTAAATACAGGTGCTACGATCTTTGTAAAGCCTACGCAAATTCGCCTCCACGCTCGCCCTGATAGCGGATATTTCCGACTGGTATACCGTGGCCAGCTTCCCTAGAAAGATTGCTAGGCTCTGCCCCCTATACCCTGGTCTCAGCATCTTGGTCTGTTTCTTGGCTCGTCAGTAAATCAGATTATGAAACTTCATGGCAGATTAAAACTGTGTGCCGGACCGATACTCGAACTCGGGACCATTGCCTTTCCCGGGCAATTGCTCTACCATCTGAACTACCCAAACACGACTCACGCCCCGTCCTTACAGCTTTGCTTCTGCCAGTACCTCGTCTCCTACCTTCCAAACTTTACAGAAGCTCTCCTGCGAACCTTGCAGAACTGGCACTCCTGAAAGAAAGGATATTGCGGAGACATGGCTTAGCCACAGCCTGGGGGATGTTTCCAGAATGAGATTTTCACTCTGCAGTGGAGTGTGTAGTGATGTGAAACTTCCTGGCAGATTAAAACCGTGTGTCGAACCTTTGCCTTTGGCGAGCAATTGCTCTACCATCTGTAGTTCTGCAAGGTTCGCAGGAGAGCTTCTGTAAAGTTTGGAAGGTAGGAGACGAGGTACTGGCAGAAGTAAAGCTGTGAGGGCGGGGCGTGAGTCGTGCTTGGGTTGCTCAGATGGTAGACCAATTGCCCGCGAATGGCAAAGGTCCCGAGTTCCAGGCTCGTCCGCCACACAGTTTTAATCTGCCAGGAAGTCTCATATCAGCGTACACTTGGCTGCGGAGTGAAAATCTCATTCTGGAAATCAGATTATGTCTCCAGCACGTTGTTGTTGCTCGTTTTTCCACTTCTCTCTATTGAAAGATTTATTGAAGTTGTGGGAAGTTATTGTGTAGTCAGCTGGCATCTCTCTGACCATTCCTAATTTACCACGTTCGCTATATTGGTGTGGGATTCAGGATATCCTCAAGGTACCCAGCTTTTTTTCCGGTTTTCAGCCTGTATGCCCCGGGCACTGACTCCATTTTAACCCACAGCTGTAATGAGGCATTTCCAGCATTGTCTCCAGCGCAGCAGTTGATGTGCTGATCATCCCGCCTTTTACGGCTAAGCAGGCCACACTCTGCGTCTTGACAGTCTCCTTAGCCGCCATCTTCTGTTCTACTTTGCTCCACCACACTGTAGCCCCGTGATTATCATAGGTCTCATTAATTGATGTATATCCACCAGATACTTTTGGAGTTTAGACACGAGTCATTTCCACAGGCTCTTCTCGTGCTTATAATGGTACATTTCGCCTTCCTTCGTGTATTCCCTTAGTGAGAGATCCATGATAATATCGCAACCAAGGTTCCGCATAATACTTCGCTACTTCTCTAAAGGTAGAGTTTCATCGAGAAGCCTAATATTCGAGCACATGTGCTACGTATGCTTTCTTGTAAATGGTATTAAAACAGTTTTCTTGGGGCTAACCCTTAGATTCTGTTTCTTGCAACAGTTTTGCACAATGTTCAATGCACATTGTACCATCATTCTAACAGTACTAGCAAATTTGTCAAGTATGACGATGACTGTGACTGCGTATCTTGGGCAAAAGTAGCCTTTAGTATTTAGCTCTTCAATGAGTTTATTTGCCACTAGGCTCCACAGTAGCGTGGACAAAACCGCTTCTTGCTGGCTCCCTCTGCTGGTGTTGATCAATACCTGGCGGCTTCTAGTCTTCTTCTGCTCACATAGTATTAAACGACCTACATATCGTTGTCTTAATGCCATGTTCTTCTGCAGCTCCTACCAGAGTTTTGAAGTTTGTAGTGCTAGAAGTCCTCTCTGCTTCCAGGAAGGTGTAGAGAAGAATTACCTGGAAGTGTAGTACTATTTCCACTTTACCAACAAGTTGGTAATTTGCTGTTTCAGATGATTTGCCTGGTTGATATGTCGGCCGGCCGAAGTGGCCGTGCGGTTAAAGGCGCTGCAGTCTGGAACCGCAAGACCGCTACGGTCGCAGGTTCGAATCCTGCCTCGGGCATGGATGTTTGTGATGTCCTTAGGTTAGTTAGGTTTAACTAGTTCTAAGTTCTAGGGGACTAATGACCTCAGCAGTTGAGTCCCATAGTGCTCAGAGCCATTTGAACCATTTGATATGTCGGGAAGCCTTAGCTAGCTTCTTTTTTCTAACATGCACATTAAGGAGTTTTTGTAATGTCTTTGAAAGAAAGGAGAACAGACTGATCGATTTCATATTTTCGGCCTTGGTATGATCAGTCCCCCTTGATTCGGAATAGAAACAACCCTCGCTGTCCTTCAAGCATTAGAAATAATTCCTGCTGCTAGAGCAACACAGAAGTTTAAATGAACTTTGTCTTGAGCCGGCCGAAGTGGCCGTGCGGTTAAAGGCGCTGCAGTCTGGAACCGCAAGACCGCTACGGTCGCAGGTTCGAATCCTGCCTCGGGCATGGATGTTTGTGATGTCTTTAGGTTAGTTAGGTTTAACTAGTTCTAAGTTCTAGGGGACTAATGACCTCAGCAGTTGAGTCCCATAGTGCTCAGAGCCATTTGAACCATTTTTGAACTTTGTCTTGCTTGTCCCAGAAGAGCTGGAAATATTCAATCTGAGCCACAGCACATTCTATGATAGATTCCCAGATCTCCCTTGGATTACGTATAAACTAAGGGCTCTCAGGGTATGAATTTTGCTCTATGTTGTCTGACAGACGGCGCTGACAAAAGTGAATCTCGAGCAGCACTTCCAGCAGAATCTTATTTGCTGTTCTTGTATTTTCACCATCCTCCTTCCTTAGGACAACTCTCGCATAAGTCGTCATTCTGGTGGGGCTATTGTGAAGTCTGGTGAAAGTAGCTGTACCTTCCACTTCCTCCAAGAATACCTTCCATTTCGCACAATGGCATGATCGTATTTGGCAAGGTATAACACTGCTACAACGTTTGTTATATCATTATGCAGTTTACTTAGTGACGCTAAGATTTTAGTCCTGTCACGGTTGTTGTTGTTGTGGTCTTCAGTCCTGAGACTGGTTTGATGCAGCTCTCCATGCTACTCTATCCTGTGCAAGCTTTTTCATCTCCCAGTACCTACTGCAACCTACATCCTTCTGAATCTGTTTAGTGTATTCATCTCTTGGTCTCCCTCTACGATTTTTACCCTCCACGCTGCCCTCCAATACTAAATTGGTGATCCCTTGATGCCTCAGAACATGTCCTACCAACCGATCCCTTCTTCTGGTCAAGTTGTGCCACAAACTTCTCTTCTCCCCAATCCTATTCAATACTTCCTCATTAGTTATGTGATCTACCCATCTAATCTTCAGCATTCTTCTGTAGCACCACATTTCGAAAGCTTCTATTCTCTTCTTGTCCAAACTATTTATCGTCCATGTTTCACTTCCATACATGGCTACACTCCATACGAATACTTTCAGAAATGACTTCCTGACACTTAAATCAATACTGGATGTTAACAAATTTCTCTTCTTCAGAAACGCTTTCCTTGCCATTGCCAGCCTACATTTTATATCCTCTCTACTTCGACCATCATCAGTTATTTTGCTCCCCAAATAGCAAAACTCCTTTACTACTTTAAGTGCCTCATTTCCTAATCTAATTCCCTCAGCATCACCCGACTTAATTAGACTACATTCCATTATCCTTGTTTTGCTTTTGTTGATGTTCATCTTATATCCTCCTTTCAAGACACTGTCCATTCCATTCAACTGCTCTTCCAAGTCCTTTGCTGTCTCTGACAGAACTACAATGTCATCGGCGAACCTTATATTTTTATTTCTTCTCCATGAATTTTAATACCTACTCCTAATTTTTCTTTTGTTTCCTTTACTGCTTGCTCAATATACAGATTGAACAACATCGGGGAGAGGCTACAACCCTGTCTTACTCCCTTCCCAACCACTGCTTCCCTTTCATGTCCCTCGACTCTTATAACTGCCATCTGGTTACTGTACAAATTGTAAATAGCCTTTCGCTCTCTGTATTTTACCCCTGCCACCTTTAGAATTTGAAAGAGAGTATTCTAGTCAACATTGTCAAAAGCTTTCTCTAAGTCTACAAATGCTGGAAACGTAGGTTTGCCTTTCCTTAATCTTTCTTCTAAGATAAGTCGTAAGGTCAGTATTGCCTCACGTGTTCCAGTGTTTCTACGGAATCCAAACTGATCATCCCCGAGGTTGGCTTCTACTAGTTTTTCCATTCGTCTGTAAAGAATTCGTGTTAGTATTTTGCAGCTGTGACTTATTAAGCTGATAGTTCGGTATATTTCACATCTGTCAACACCTGCTTTCTTTGGGATTGGAATTATTATATTCTTCTTGAAGTCTGAGGGTATTTCGCCTGTTTCATACATCTTGCTCACCAGATGGTAGAGCTTTGTCAGGACTGGCTCTCCCACGGCCGTCAGTAGTTCCAATGGAATATTGTCTACTCCGGGGGCCTTGTTTCGACTCAGGTCTTTCAGTGCTCTGTCAAACTCTTCACGCAGTATCATAACTCCCATTTCATATTCATCTACATCCTCTTCCATTTCCATAATATTGTCCTCAAGTACATCGCCCTTGTATAGACCCTCTATATACTCGCTCCACCTTTCTGCTTTCCCTTCTTTGCTTAGAACTGGGTTTCCATCTGAGCTCTTGATATTCATACAAGTCGTTCTCTTATCTCCAAAGGTCTCTTTAATTTTCCTGTAGGCGGTATCTATCTTACCCCTAGTGAGATAAGCCTCTACATCCTTACATTTGTCCTCTAGCCATCCCTGCTTAGCCATTTTGCACTTCCTGTCGATCTCATTTTTGAGACGTTTGTATTCATTTTTGCCTGTTTCACTTACTGCATTTTTATATTTTCTCCTTTCATCAATTAAATTCAGTATTTCTTCTGTTACCCAAGGATTTCTACTAGCCCTCGTCTTTTTACCTACTTGATCCTCTGCTGCCTTCACTACTTCATCCCTCAAAGCTACCCATTCTTTTTCTACTGTATTTATTTCCCCCATTCCTGTCAATTGCTCCCTTATGCTCTCCCTGAATCTCTGTACAACCTCTGGTTCTTTTAGTTTATCCAGGTCCCATCTCCTTAAATTCCCACCGTTTTGCAGTTTCTTCAGTTTTAATCTGCAGGTCATAACCAATAGATTGTGGTCAGAGTGCACATCTGCCCCTGGAAATGTCTTACAATTTAAAACCTGGTTCCTAAATCTCTGTCTTACCATTATATAATCTATCTGATACCTGTTAGTATCTCCAGGGTTCTTCCATGTATACAACCTTCTTTCATGATTCTTAAACCAAGTGTTAGCTATGATTATGTTGTGCTCTGTGCAAAATTCTACCAAGCGGCTTCCTCTTTCATTTCTTAATCCCAATCCATATTCACCTACTATGTTTCCTTCTCTCCCTGTTCCTACACTCGAATTCCAGTCACCCATGACTATTAAATTTTCGTCTCCCTTCACAATCTGAATAATTTCTTTTATTTCATCATACATTTCTTCAATTTCTTCGTCATCTGCAGAGCTAGTTGGCATATAAACTTGTACTACTGTAGTAGGTGTGGGCTTCGTATCTATCTTGGCCACAATAATGCGTTCACTATGCTGTTTGTAGTAGCTTACCCGCATTCCTATTTTCCTATTCATTATTAAACCTACTCCTGCATTATCCCTATCTGATTTTGTGTTTATAACCCTGTAGTCACCTGACCAGAAGTCTTGTTCCTCCTGCCACCGAACTTCACTAATTCCCACTATATCTAACTTCAACCTATCCATTTCCCTTTTTAAATTTTCTAACCTACCTGCCCGATTAAGGGATCTGACATTCCACGCTCGGATCCATAGAACGCCAGTTTTCTTTCTCCTTATAACGATATCCTCTTGAGTAGTCCCCGCCCGGAGATCCGAATGGGGGACTATTTTACCTCCGGAATATTTTACCCAAGAGGACGCCATCATCATGTAATCATACAGTAAAGCTGCATGCCCTCGGGAAAAATTACGGCTGTAGTTTCCCCTTGCTTTCAGCCGTTCGCAGTACCAGCACAGCAAGGCCGTTTTGGTTAATGTTACAAGGCCAGATCAGTCAATCATCCAGACTGTTGCCCTTGCAACTACTGAAAAGGCTGCTGCCCCTCTTCAGGAACCACACGTTTGTCTGGCCTCTCAACAGATACCCCTCCGTTGTGGTTGCACCTACGGTACGGCTATCTGTATCGCTGAGGCACGCAAGCCTCCCCACCAACGGCAAGGTCCATGGTTCACGGGGGGGGCCTGTCACGGTAGCCAAATATAATACTATACTGCATCTTTGGTTATATCATTATGCAGTGTGTATTACCAAATGTGGTATTACGATGCAGTAAATGTTACCCTCTGGGAGGATTTAAATAAAATTGACCGTGAGTTACCTAATGGGTCTGGCTTATCTAATCTGAATTCAGTGCTACAGAAGAGACCAGAAAGCTAAAGATTAAAATTTGGAAAATGTTTTAAGTAACCAAGTTCACTGAAATGAAATAAAATACGATCGCCAGCCTAATTAGCCATACTAATGTGGAACATTGCTTTCATATAAACCGTATAGAGTTATGATAAAGGAAAGCTATTATTATTTCTTACCCAAAGAAGTGCATTGAACTGTATCATAATCAGATAAGTGATACAGTGAATACCGGCAGCTATAAACTGTATGTGCAAACTCTCACAGGAACAATTGACACTTTATCTCTTCTCAACAGTAATACTTTGTCATATATAAGTTATCTCATCAGCAAATGTTGTGAAAGGCTCGACTAAACCAAAACTTTACATGGACATAGTCCTGTTTCGATACATGCAATAGGATTTTTACATTCATTAAGAAGTAATATTGTTTCCATTTTTATGGATAAGGGTAATTACAATAACTTTATCTTCAATAAACAAAATTGTTGGTAGGGACTCTCAAATTGGCTTTCCAATTTTTATCACACATAGTACACAAAATTCAAAATTAACTTCAATTGCAATCAATATATTCATTATTCAAGCAGGTTTATTCATCTTAGGCAACTCAAAAATGGGGACCCTTAAACTGTCCAATACCTTAAAGCAAACTAAACGCACTTTTCTGAGACATTTTGTAAGACGCAAATTTTCACTAATTTCATTCACATTGCAGGACTTTTAAAACAGTTAATGCCAAGTTCTCAAACATGACTTTAAATCTATTGTACTCTAACCAGCCTCAAAATAACGTGATTCCTTTTGTCATTAGCACAACTAGTAATTTTCACCGACAGAATTAAATGCAGTTAATCTTTGAAGCACAAATACTTTGAATTAAAACAAATTAAACATTATGGAGGTTTTCATAAATGCAATACTTCCCTTGATTTCAATGAAACCCACAGTATTTCTATACATCTTGTTGCATTCAGAGTTAAGCAACACCAACAATGACTTATTTTTAATCGTTTTTCACATACGGGATACTCAGATATTAGAGTTAAGCAACGCCAACAATGACTTATTTTTAATCGTTTTTCACATACAGGATACTCAGATGTTAGTAATTATATGGAATGGATCCTAAGAAATATGATGGGAGGAACCAATTCAAGGATCGGACACATAGTTTAAAATAATTTGCCTTATTATTGCAAATTAAACAACACTTAAATGTACTGGTCCATACTTTGACATAAATCTGACCTATTAGATGGCGCAATATTGGACACGAGTACATAGTGGCTACCTGGTCTTTCCTCTGGATGTAATTTGCTGTATTTTCTTCTTCTTAGCGACGAAATTACCAACCTCAGAGCCTTTTTCCAATAATAGAGCACCATTTCAGATTCGTACACACATCCGAGGCCTTTCCATATTAATCCAGGTACTGAATACTTCACTCGGCACTTGTGCTGTTCAGTCACTTTCTGCTCAGACCAGACTTCCCAGTAGATAGCTGCCGACTGACTGTTCTCTCGCTTGGCGCCCAGACTGAGCGCCACATCCACCTTTTAGCCCACGCCAACCGTATTTTGGTGCGCGCCAACTCACTTCCGTTACAAATGGGAAGTACTGTTGCTTTTTATTTTATACAATGCAAGTCCCTAGGTATGAACCAGCTTGTACATAGTTGTAAACAAACATCTTTTAAAAAATCTTAACATTTAAATACATTAACATGGCAACACAAAAGCAACATAATTATATAACATATTCCTTCAATTAATACAACAATTTAAATAATTAAGAGAAAAAGTTTAACACAACTTTCCGCTTCAATACAATAGGTCAAAGACATTGCACAGTAAAAAATACATACTTGACATCAAACAGAATTAATCAGTAAAAAATACTTACAGTATTAATTATGGTGTTACACAGTGCCTCCCATTACTTTGATAACTGCCCTTTCTTTCTTGTAAGGCTGAGTAGTCTTCTTACATGCTTCCTTTGCATCCCAGATTATTGTTCCATCAAGGTTCATTCCTGTTTGTGTACGGCTTGGTGATTGGGGGGTTTTATAAACAAGAAGTCATAATAGCAGAGGTCACAGCTTCGAAATCTTCTGGATTCCACATCGAAGTTCAGGCCATTGCCGGTTTAACACTCATTTCAACCTCAAACTTTATGTGGATTTGGTCAGATGAGGATCGCTCCAATGCCAATTTCAATTATTTAGCACAGCTACCCACGAGGATGGACCCAAAATTTATGTCAATTACTTCTTCCATAGCCGTGCGGATTAGCCGAGCGGTCTCAGGCGCTGCAGTCATGGACGGTGCGGCTGGTCCTGGCGGAAGTTCGAGTCCTCCCTCGGGCATGGGTGTGTATGTTTGTCCTCAGGATAATTTAGGTTTAGTAGTGTGTAAGCTTAGGGACTGATGACCTTAGCAGTTAAGTCCCATAACATTTCATTCACATTTGAACATTTTTTAACTTCTTCCATTCTTATGTTAATGAACGTAGGTTCCCTGGCCCTATTCAGGACCTCCTGGTTGCTTTCAAGTCAAAATTCAAAAAGATACTCTTCTGTTCTTATCGCTGCTTCCCCACACCAGGTTGTGAGCGCTAGTATCACAAATAACCAGCAGTTTCATTCTGCTGTGAGGAGCTATCTACCATTCTCCTCATTTCCTGGGAAGTTGGAGAGCTGCTCTCGTAAGGGAGGTAAACTGAGGCCTATGCAATTTAGGTCGTGCTTCCTTTCTCACGCTGGCTCATTTTGATGGTCACATAGTCCCTGGGAGAATGTTCAGACATCGACTTGAATTAAATTCTACTTTTCACATAAATGCATGTTCTGCAGCTCCTTAGACTTCTTGCATAAATCAACTTGCCTCCAGTTTTTCTGAGGCCTGAAGGGTTCCCTTTATACAGATGGGGTTCCTGGATTATAAACACATCCACCTCCTGTCTTCCCAGAAGACCACCCAGGGTGGCAGATGTACCGGCAACGCTTGCAGTTTCCGCTTTGCCGCCACAGTCACTTCTGATATCTTTTTGATTCCATTGTCACTGTAACGTCTTTTTTATGATTACTAAGACTTTAGGGCTTCTCAGTTACGAGCGTTTTCTTTAAATATGATTAAATGCATATCGTTACTTGTTTTGGGGGCTAATGCTACTGCGTAAGGTACGACCAGCGCTTGATATCCTCAATCTAAGTTCCCACAGTGGTCATCTGTTACCCCAGCCACCGCTGCCTACCGCTACAACTGCAGCGTTGGCTTGTCCTGTGCGCGATTTTTAATGACTCGCTTGCTTGCGATGAAAGCGACTTGACCCAGTGCAATAACTTTTAATACAAACCATTAGAGGGAAAGTGTCATTATTGATGGAAACGTCAGAATGAGGTAACATAAATGTCAACGCCCTCCTCAGGTGCTTCATGCATAGCCGAGAGTGCTCGTAGAGATTCGTAGTAGGGGCAGAGGAAGAAGTGGGAGTACCGAAGGACGCGGAGTGGTAGCTTATCACCTGAGCTGCGAGCAACGTTTCACGCAGCAGCGAGCTGATGACTCAGTGTTGTGGCGTATCGTGGCTAGCGCGGTTCCCATGGCGACAGAAGAAGTGCCGAGCCAGGTGGACCAGCCGCCCGTGGCCGGTGACGTCACCGTGAACGACCAGTGTCTCGCGCCGCATCACCCCAACCAGCAGGGTCTACTGGCGGACCTGCGGAGGGACACTGACCGGCGAGCGTCCAGCGAGCGCAGGGGCTCCGAAGGCTATGACAGCGCTTCCGGGATCTGCGACTACGACATGGAGCCGGTGGCCAGAAGGGACTCGTTTGACAGTTGCTTCTCGTCCTACAATTCCGGCGACCTGGCCGGCTTGGCCAGGGAGCTCGCTCTCGGTCTCGGCGCGTCAGATGCCTATTGTAACGTCGAGTACGATGACAGCTTCGAACAGCGTCACGCAACAGTGCAGAGCTGCGGTGTAGAGGAACGTTCCAAATCCGAGAGCGACAGCAAAAGTAAAGAGCGTAGCGATAATCAGCTGGCAGAAAACAGAGAGGAAGATGGGCACGCCGCTGGCGATGGAGAGCAATCGACAGACGAAGTGATACGAGCGTTGTCCTCGCTTTTACATCGTGAGGCGAACCAGAAATTCGAGAGTCTCTCCGTGACTGAATCGAAGGCCGTTCATGTGGGAAACGTGACGTACGTCTTTGGCGAGGTCAACGTGAAACGGGAGGTGCAGGAGACGTCACTCAAGCAGCAGCTGTTCTTGTCGCGGGAGAAAGGAGGTAAGACCACAATAAGCTGTGTTTCTGTCTCAAAGGTTAACGACTCGTAGAGTATTTGCAGTCAAAAGATTTGAAAAGAAAACGAAACCAAAATAACTGTGGCCACACTGTCGCGGTCTTGGTCCAGTTCAGGGCAATGAGAGGAAACAGGCCGAGGCTCCTTTTGATTAACACGCAGTGTGCGAACTTGCAACAAATGTGGATCAGCCAGGCCAGTATCGAATCCGTGCAGCGTATTAACGACCGTTGGTCTGTTACACTCGTCAGTTTGATTGATTTTTGGACGGATTTCAAGCTTGTTTGTGCAAGTGCTAGGCTGGTTCCCTTTCACCACCTCAGAAAATACGATCAGTTAAAGTTTTTTAACTCATAGAACGAAATTATAGCACGATTCACCGACAGAAGACACACACCGACCTCCTCATCCCCCTTTTAGATCATCTGACGACTGTCGCAACGGCAAAGGCCTCTGCATAGTTAAAATAAATCAGCCAAATCATGAAAAGCAGCGAATTCCGTACGGTGGGATGAACGACAGGAAGCAGGGAGCCGGCCGGTGTGGCCGAGCGGTTGTAGGCGCTACAGTCTGGAATCACGCGACCGCTACGGTCGTAGGTTCCAATCCTGCCTCGGGCATGGATGTGTGTGCTGTCCTTAGGTTAGTTAGGTTTAAGTAGTTCTAAGTTCTAGGGGACTGATGACCTCAGAACTCCCACAGTGCTCAGAGCCATTTGAACCATTGAAGCAGGGAGAGAGGTAACACGTCGGAATGCTAGAGCAAGAGTATGAGCCATTGTCTTCCAAACAAATATTAGACTTAGTTAATTTCTGTAAATGGTGTAAATAATAAACAAACATTAAAGAATTATAGATAGTAGACAAGAAAAAAATCGATCGAAATACTGGAGTAACATTTCTCCAGCATTGTTAGAATATAAATCCAATATGTTTCTACTGTAGATGTAGTCTGTGTGATCGTTATAGTTTTTTTTAACGCTCGAACACTATCCCCAAAAAACTTACGCCATTGATGTCTTTGTATCTATCAGACAAATGATATAAATTATAAAATGCAGGGTGAATCACACAAAACTTGCAACGCAAATATTGCTGAAATGGGAAGTGTTAGTGATGAGCGGTTCTCACAGAATGGACTGGTAGCCAGGAGCTCGTATTCTTAGCAACGCAACAGATTATAATAAGGTTTTTTGTGCAAACATACTCTTATTTTAAACGCAACATTGCCTATTGACATTAAAAGACTAAAAGCAGGGTACATTAGAATGTCATTGGTGTATGTTACAGGATTCTACTGAGAATCGTCTACGAGATATCGTATTTTGAAAAGTTCCCACACTTACACTTGCACAATACCTGTGGTAGAACACACTTAAGAACCACACCAGTGCATACACTAGTTATGTGTATTCTGACCAGTAACGGGACGATTGACCATCACGTGTTGTGTTCAAAATGACCAGCCGCGGTGGCAATACACACTTCCCGTCTTATATGGACCGACTGCTGGACGCATGCTAGCGTTTCAGCGGAGATGTCCGAGCAGGCTACAGCAATAGGTCAAAATGGTTCAAATGGCTCCAAGCAATATGGGACTTAACATCTGAGGTCATCAGTCCCCTAGACTTAGAACTACTTAAACCTAACTAACCTAAGGACATCACACACATCCATGCCCGAGGCAGGATTCGAACCTGCGACCGTAGCAGCAGCGCGGTTCCGGACTGAAACGCCTGGAACGGGTCGGCCAGCAATAAGTCGTTACATATCATGGATTGTAGCTGGTGTGTCTATATAGACAACGATTTTCAGCTTTCTCCACAGAAAAAATGTCTACGGGCGTCAAATCTGGGGAACGAACCGGTCAAGGTGCAGGTCCTCTGCGTCCAGTCCAACGGTTTGGAAAGAATTCGTGAAGACTTGCTGCGGTACTTTGTGCACTTTAGGCTGGACAGCCATTACGCTGCTACCAAAGGTTCCTCCCACTCTGCAGAGGAATGTCTTCTAGTATCCGTGGAAGATGGTGTGTTAGGAGATTGCGATACTTGTGCTCGTTCAGTATTCCGTCTATGAAACCTGTTGGTTCACTATCCCACACCACACGTTTACAGTCCAAGGACGCTGACGTTCCACCTGACGAAGCCAACGGGGATTGTCAACAGACTGATAGTGCATCTTTCGGCAGTTTACCTGGCCATCATTGGTACATGTGGCTTCATCTTTAAAAAAGATACATGATACATCTGGAGTATGTTGTCTTACTGTCCTTGTACAGAAGTTAACACGATTCTCATAATCGTTTCCATGCAGTTCTTTATAGAGAGAGATGTGATAGGGATGACGATGGAGAAATGCCCATGACACTTGCCTAACTCACGCCACTTCTTCGTGCGACTGCTAAGAACCTAACGTGCGGATCAAGAGCCATAGCAGCAACAACATTAATTTTCCCCTCTTCTGTCGTCACTTTTTTCCTTCTGTTACATTGCCCAGGTGTTGCACTACCACTTTCACGTAACTGGTTGAACAGATCCATAAATTATAAATAATAAATATACATTTCTCTGCCTCGTCATGACTGGGTGTTGTGTGATGTCCTTAGGTTAGTTAGGTTTAAGTAGTTCTAAGTTCTAGGGGACTGATGACCATAGATGTTAAGTCCCATAGTGCTGAGAGCCATTGGAACCAATAAATATACAAATAAATTATAAATAATTTCCGAGAAGGTTGACGTCTACTTGGATATCTTGCCGCATACACGGAACAGGAACGAACTTTATTCATTCTACATCCTCCATACGACATGAGCATGTCGGCTTTCAGTGCATTGATAAATCCCATCGTCCACTTACGACCTACTGCTTATACTGTCAAACACTAACTGACAATTAAGTCGCAATGCACTCAAGGAACACGCAAGCACATTGTAAGCAACAATAACAACATCGTACCTAGAAACTACCCAAGCTGAAGGGCACAAACAAGTGTCGGTGTGGAAACATTTCAAAATACGATATCTCGTAAATGACTCATAACAGAATCCCGCAACAAACACCAATGACATTCTAATTTATCCTACTTTTAGTCCGTTAATGTCAAGAGGCATTGTTCCATTTAAGAAAGTGGATGATGCACAAGAAACAATTTCTAAGTGTTATTACAATCTCTTGACTGGCTAAAAACACGAGCCTCTGACTACCAGTCCATTCTGTGAAAACCGCACATCAACAGCACCTTCAACTTCCACAATATTTGCGGTGCAAGTTTTAGGTGTTTCACACTGTACATCCACTGTCTACGTTATTAGTTTAGGGGGATGCAGTAAGTAAATACAGGTGCACATCCTTTTCCCCCTTAATAGCTACAAACGTACAAAGCAGCCAGCAAAATCTTGTAAAAGGAAGAAAATATAAGTAGGTATATTTACGATTTAAGAAGCGTACTGTGATAATAAGCATAATAAAGTTTAAGTACAAGAATAATGTAGAATAATATAAAGTCTTAAGAACAAAATTGGTCACCGTCCTCTTCATTATGTTCATTTCCTGTATCACACCGTCGGCCGCAGTGGCCGAGCGGTTATAGGCGCTTCAGTCTGAAACCGCGCGACTGCTACGGTCGCAGGCTCGAATCCTGCCTCGGGCATGACTGTGTGTGTCCTTAGGTTAGTTAGGTTTAAGTAGTTCTAAGTTCTAGGGGACTGATGACCTCAGACGTTAAGTCCCATAGTGCTCAGAGCCATTTGAACCATTCCCTGTATCACACTCTTCAGTGTATACACAAGTACAGTGTTGCAGGCATAAATACTTCCCAAAATCTTGCAGGTATGTTTTGTAAGTCTTCTTGTTTTCGTGACTCAGCAACGCAGGCAACGCTTCGTATCTGCACTATCAGAGGTCACACGACTGGCGTGGGTAGTGATGGGTTGTCGATTTTCAGATGAAATTTCGCAAAGTCTGGTAGAAATTGATCGACGTAAACGAGGCATAAGATATTGCCTTATCAAGTGATTACCAATAATTTCTCTTCCGATTCCTCGAAAAGGCAGATGACGTTTGAAGTTAGTTTCCGTTTCCCGCATAAATAACTTGAGAACTGATTGCAACAATACTTAGAACTAAAGAGAAAACAGACATTGGCCACTTTCTAGTACCCCTCACGGTAATGTAAACTGAGCACATTTTGTCAACTATATATACTCCAATGTTACGTTCATTGTACTAAATTACCATTTCCGACTTTTTCTTGTCACCAATATCTTTATTATTTGAATCAAACTTGTGCAAACTTGAGATGAGCAGTACATTTTTCTTTGTACTTTTATTCTAAGGGATGTATTAAACTAGCTTTTCTTCTTTATGGAAAGTAAAAAGTTTTCACTGTTTTTTCATCTCTTTAGCGATGTGTTATTTGCTCTTATTTAGCTTCCCCACATAAAACAAGCGATGTTTTTCTGATAAACTTTGAAGAAGAGTGATACCACTAAGCCAGTTTCAGCTGTCACACTACTTCCGGTGTTATTTATGGAAGTAAACATGCTTCGTGCTATGTCTATGCATTTGTCACTATACTGCTTGTTTACCAGATTAAATTTCTAGTTTGATGGTATAAAACATTTTAGAATCTACAACTTCAAATATTTTGGTCCCATATTTTGATGGTTTTCATGTAGTGTACTGAGGGATTGGGCATCTGTCCCTAAAGGCCTACCGAGCGAGGTGGCGCAGTGGTTAGACACTGGACTCACATTCGGGAGGACGACGGTTCAATCCCGCGTCCGGCCATCCTGATTTAGGTTTTCCGTGATTTCCCTAAGTCACTCCAGGCAAGTGCCGGGATGGTTCCTCTGAAAGGGCACGGCCGATTTCCTTCCCTAATCCGATGAGACCGATGACCACGCTGTCTGGTCTCCTTCCCCAAACCAACCAACCAACCTAAAGGCCTCCAGCTTTTCGTCAACTGTGATATCAGCTCCCACGAGCAGCAAACTCTGCAATTGTTCACAAACTTTTTAAAGAGATCACTAATGGCTGCTAAACCGTCTTCTGCTCTGCTTTCTAGGCTACTTTCTTTATCATCAAATCCCACAGCTTGCAATAAGGACCGACGTCTAAAGAGGAACACTTCCATACCAAATCCATTTTAGTCCACAAATCTTCAAGATTGCTTCTTCCACCTCTATAATGTCCTGCCATTTGTGAAAGGCCTATGAAGGCACGTATTTTGGCCCAAGCAGTATAGTGTGCAAACTTGGGCTATGAATAATGTGGACGTATGCTGCCAAGGTACTGGTCTGAATATCTAACATGTCATCGTGACTGAGACACTTCCATGCATCCACAATTTTATCAACATTTCGGGCTTTTCAAAGTACACGTGAACGCCTGACTTTTTTTTTTCAAGTAAGTGTTTCTGTTACCTTTTTCCGCTGCTGCCCGTGACAAACGTAGAAATTCCGCTTTACCTCCTCCTTTTCTTCTTCTTCTTCTTCTTCTTCACGAGAGCTCATTTCTGTGCTGTTCTGCTCTGTTTTCGAGTATTCCTACCGATCTGTAACTTTCTCCGATGCATCAGTGTCACAATCTTCCCCTTCTCAGTCCTATGGAGATGCTCCAGGCTGCACTTCATCCTCATCGATACTATCAAACTATAAACTCACTCACTCTCTCACTCATTCATTCAAACTCATTGTCATTATCTCTTTGTGTCTGTCAGTGTCTCCTTTCTCACAGCCGCTGTCTCCATTATTCTGTTCTACTACTACTGCCTCCTGTCACTTTCATGTTCTTCGTCTTTTCTCTCTCTTACTGCCGCTATCTCATTCATTCCCACTGCTGCTCTATCTTCTCACTGTCAGTGTCTCTCTCTTCCTCGTTGTCATTGTTGTAGACTCTGTCTCACATTATCACTTCCACTTTCTCTTTCTCTTTATTCTTCTCCTACTGACACTGTCTCCTTCGGTTTTTTCCTAGCACCGTTCTGTTACTGTCAACTACGTTTCACTGCCTCTGTGTCCCTCCCTTTCTCTCGTGCTGACGTTGTCGCCTTCGTTCTTTCTATACCACAACGAATATCTTCTATCTTCCAGTATTTATTACTTTTATGTCTCTTTTTCATTTGCACTTTCTCTCTCAGCAGAAAAAAAGCCCGAATATGTTCGCATGCTAAAATTTTTGTGTAAAATTGTAAAGGGGCTAAGGTAGGTAGAACGACGCAGCTTATGATAAACAGAAACATATTCGCTTTTCTTGTACTCCCTTCTTTTACCCGCTACAGCAATGCATCTTACTCACATGAAAAGAACTTCTTGGGTCAGTGAAATTTTGATATTTTACTTATGTGAAATAGAAATAACGCGGAATTATATAATTCTACGTCTTAGACCGGATTTTGTGTGTAAACAATTTGGCAGATGCTTCAGTACTACGACAGCATGGGATTACCAGAACCGTCATGATGGTAGGGTCGATACCTTATAGCAAATTGTTACCGTGCTACGTCACTTTATAAATTGCGTTTTCGCTTCACACCGGATTTTAAGTGCGTATTTTACGTTTAGGGTAACTCTGAACCTCTGAATCACGGAAACGGATAAAGCTATCAAGAAAATTTTCGAGGATGTTAGAGATCATCTTAGTAAGGCATCGTGAAAATTGCCATTTGCTGAACATAGCCGTATTGGAATCCAAGGTTCAGTTTCGTTATCCAAAAACCATTTTTTTTGGGGGGGGGGGCGGGTTTGTCAGAAACCATCCATGAACGAAATGGGCCTTCACAAGCACCTTAAGGCGCAACGTAGATCACATTTAACGCAAACAGAATCAAGCTATCTGCTGCATTTGCCTATGCTGGAGAAAGTGTCTAACATTCGAATTTTGTACCTGCACCACAGGACAGTTGCAGTAATACGGAGCTGCTGTAGAGTATTCAAATAGTCCCTAGCCCGAGGGGTATCCAAAACAGTTGTCCCCACTTTTCTGTCACCAATAGAACTCGATGAATGAACCTCGTAAAAATCCCGTTTTTATGTGCGGCATATTGGAATATACTTGGTAGCGCATGATGTCCCATGCGTACCGATAGTGCGTTTATTGACAGCGAAAGGAGAGCGTGAAACGGAAATTCATCAGCAAATGGCACAAGTACACGAAGAACACTGCTTCGTCGTTGGAAAGCGTAACACAAGCGATTCATGACAGCATGGATCTCATTGGCCGATGGCACACGATCTGGAATGCCTCATTTCATCACGTTACCGCAGAAGGTAGATGCCCTCATTATTGAAGACTGCTGAGTTTCCGTGGCAGCCATTGCCCATAGGTCGAATTCAGCGTCGAAAATGTAAGAGAAACGCAGTGTTCGCCGTACCATTGTGCCATTCTTCGCCGAAGCATCCCTTTCTCTGTTTCCCGCACTCCCGAGTGCAGTGGCTGGTCGTAGCGTACACGTGGTTGCTCTGTCGTCACATGTGTGTGCGCTCATATGCCCTTACTGGCGTAGGCTGAGTCATTGAGATCTCTTCAGCGGGTTTTATTGGACAACCTTCAGCTCTTCTCTTTTTGAATGCCCCTTATACAATTTAAACAGTTGTAAATCTTTGTGAATCACATCAACAAACAGGGACGGTATGTAACTGAGATCACATTCGGCTAGACACAAATGACTTCAGAAAATTATGACGCTACAGAATTTTTGGTCACCCAATGTTCGATAGAATGGCGACCTCCATAACTGAACAGTCTGCGAGTTATCAAAGTATAAGTGTATATGTGTTTGAGTGTGCTTAATCACGGGATAATTATATATTTTTATTTTTATAATTATATTTTATGATTTTGGTTGGGGTGGCATTAAATATTGTGGGCTAGCATGAGACTTTTAATTAACTTATACCGCGATAGCACTCGTACGGACATCAGCTGCTCCGAACTACGTACGATATAATATTTTTTAAACACAACGCAGGACTCACCGCCTTCTAATAAATAGTTTGCGTGAGCGCTGCTATTTAGAGAAGAAAATATGCGTATTCTTACGCAAGCTGTAATTATTAATATGGGTCTCAGGGGCTACTGCTTATTTATATACCAAACTACACAAAGATTAACTGAGATATTGCGGAGCTTATTGAGTGAAAATATTTTCAATCTTTCTTGTTCATTATTTGCAAAGCAAAACTGGAGAGAATCTCATCTGCCGTTAGGCGGCCAAACTCGAAACATGCTGAACTCATTCAGTATTCTAAATATTAATAAAGGAAATCTATTTTTACTCTGTCTTTTTAACTTTGAAATTAATGAAATATCAGAACTGAGAAGTCTCTCGCATTTACATTTAATAACATGAATTGTCGGCGTAATAGCCGACTAAATCCTGCTAGGGGAGATAAGCTCCCTGCACTACGAAGTTCTGTAAAAATCTTGTTAATCATAATTAATGGTTGCGATCATGAGAGGTGACAACTAAGTCGATAATACACACTTTCTAATAACAATTATAAGTATATTTTACTAAATTACAACCAAACTTACATTAAATATTATCCAGCGCTACAATGGCGGCCTACCGCTAGACGAAACGAAAACAGGAGCTGGTTCAGTCAAATCTTTGTCTCTGAACTTCATGGCCTATGTTACACAGAGATTATACAAAAAACTGTGTTTTGTTAATTACATCGATATTTGTGTTTTTATAACAATAATTTACAATATTTACTATTTGTTATACATCGCGCAGACGTACTTAGTCTTGAAATAATTTATAATTCACACGTCTCATAACAAAAACTTCCTTTCCCTTTCTCCAAATGTCCATTTATGTGACGTACCGTCACAGAGTCTAACTGCCCTGTTGGGGTCATAGCACCATATACCACTATTGCCAGAAATTTTTCCTTGCTAGGAGAACAGAAATGGGGTGGGCTCGTCCTCTTCAGGCTTCATTGGGAAGCATCTTGAATGAGAATTATCGGCTGTTAGGTTTAGAGAGATGACACCGACCGGGATGGTCTTTAATCCTGATTGATTCGACAACGGGGCAACGTATCGAATTTTTTTTATTAACATTTATTTCTCAGCACAGCTCACCCTTGAACAACCTGAAAAACATTCCAGACTGTTTCTAACCACCCCGAATATTTAATTTATTCTTGTAGGATGCTTCTTACAAGAATAAATAAGAATAAAATTGTCGTCAATCTTTCGAACATCTTATTTTCTTTTACGTTGTCCGTGTCCTTCTCTATGTCGGCTATACAGGTATAATGACTTTTCTTTATCCTTCTTTTAATTTCTTAGTGCAAGGTGAGAATTGCTTCTCTCGTGTTTTTAACCTCTCTTAAACTAAACTGAACTTCATATTAGCTTTTCTGAAACTAATCTTCATGTTACTTCTCTTAAACGTTTTGCCGTTTTTGTGGCATAAAGTAAACGGTGGTTTTCGGAGTCTGTAGGTATGTAGAGGTAGATGCGGTGACACTGGACTTGCATTTAAGAGGACGGCACTTCAAATATCAATCTGGCCATTTAGATTTAGTTTCTCCATGGTTTGCCTAATCCACTGAAAGCAAATATCGGGATGGTTTCTTTGAAACAGATGCGACGATTCCCACAGATATACGGCAGACCAGAATCCTGAAAACCTGCCCAGAATTGCTAAATAGGCTCCACTATGCCAAAAGTGGCTGTATTGGGGTTTGTTACTGTTATGGCAAAACAAAGATTCAAAGTGGCGAATTCAATATGGCGAAAAGAATGTGCCAAAAATTAATGAAGTGGACAAGAAATGTTTTCCGTGAACATTTATAATTTCAACGGTAATTTTTATAACGAAACTGGCTCTCTTACTGTCTTTATTACGGAAGATATAGGTTAGTAATAAAAATTGAAAGCTTTATAAGTCTTTTTAATCTTCTCTTTCTAGTACCTCTTGTTCTTCATCGTTATTTCTTTCTATAGTTTCTTCCTTACCGACGTTTCTATCCTCTTCATGATCCTCAGCATCTGATTCCTCGTAATCCTGGGAACAGGTACAAAGAGGGCAACAGTTTTCGATTACAAAGTTTACGTTTTCCACGGAAATAGTTTCCACAAAGAACAAATATTTTAACAAAATTAAATTTACTAAAGAAAAGTTTATGGATATGAAATAACATAATTAGCTTATAAACAGCACTTTTTATATATTTCAGAAGTTTTTTATATTTAATAATTATATTTTTATTTTGTAACAGATTATTAGAAATAACAACTGTCTGGTTATGTGTGCACATGTGTTTTTTTCTTATTTTACTAAAATGTTGAATTCTATTTTCTCAGTGTAAATAACGAAATTTTGAACATATCGCTTAAACTTGTGGCTAGTAGGTGAATTTTAAGTCTGATTCGCGAAGATAGTAGTACATACTTAAGGACGGAATGAAAAAGAAAATGGAATGTCGTGGAATCTAAAACTCACCTTTCTTTCGCTCCCATTTTACAATTTTTCTCCTTTTTGCTTGCATTCCAGTAAGAAGTTAAGTAACAAAAACAATTGTTAATTACTGATTAAATAAATAAATGTTCGTAATTAAGAACTTGCATTCTGGAATAGCCAAAATTTAAAAATAATTTCCGACTAATTTCGCTAAGCAAAACTATTTCATCCGAACGAAATTCAACCATTGGAAGAAACAGGTGACTGCTTTTAAGAGCTGGCTTCAATAGCCCCAGCATTACTCTAGCCTACCTATTAAACGAAACTTCTTAGCTCCGAACTGTAGTTTGGTTTCTGGCCACTTTCTCGGAATCCTGACCTACTGTGTGCCATCCTTCCCTAACCCTCCTTACATTTCGTCTAACAAACTCGTTCCTGAGAGGACTGTATTTTTCCTGTTTTCTGTACCGTCTGTCACGTGAGGTACTCCCACCAATTTCCGTGTGTGGTGGGCGACTGTTATGAATTAGCAAGTATCCCCAACGACTCTACACCACAGACAGCCTCTGCTGCCCGTAAAAGTATGCTACACACAGTGAGATACTTCTGTAATACAGCTGCTTGTCAGAACAAAGTTTTCAACGAGTCCCAACCAGTGAAGTTTTGAGACTCAGCGATTTTGCTAGAACTTGATAAGTACAATACGATAAACTACAATTGTTCCGCAACCTCTTGGAAATCCTGACACGTTTTAAGTGGCATTATCTTTCCAGAGTATTACCTAATCGTACGTCCTTAAAGATATTTCAGTTAATCGATGAGATGACGCACACGCGAACCAAGTAACAAAGCGTACGTCCCAGCATTCGACGTAATTAGGAGAAGGGGTTTGCAAGATTGATTGTAGATACAAAATAATGCTCTTCCAAGGGGGCCGACAGATCTGTTAATCACGAATTTTGATGACTCTTGGGTATGTTGTAGGTGGACCTCTTCCGAGTACCAAGCCAGCGGCTTTTCATGTAACGGCCCCTAGTTTCCGAGAAAATCGGTGTTGAACTTTTATGCGTACCTTCTCTACCCGCAATGTTCGCAATGTTCTAGCTAAGCGAGCGTAGCGCAGCGGCTAAGCCTGACGACTACAACGCTGCAAGTACAGATTCACCAAACCTGTGATGTTTACTTTTAAGGGCACGTTAAATTTTTCAAGAAGAAAATTCAAAATGCTCCAGACTTCATAAAGACTAATATAGAAATCGTTTCGAGGGAAGATTCCATTAAAAAAACACTCTAAGACAAAGAAGGACCACCGCGAAGGAATTATAAGAATGGGACGGAAAAAAGTACGTATGAAGTACATCTAAGGACATACGAACACAATTTCATATGGATGATTTATTCAAGAGAAAGACCTACTCAAATTGACCAAGTCAAGAGAAAAGCGTCTCCAAACATGTTTTCGTTGGTCATCGGGGCTCACTTCGAAGCGGGACTCGTCACTGAAGACAATTCTATTTCTGTCAGATTCCAGGCCAAAAAAATGTTTAGAGACAGCGACGGTGTACCAACATGACTGTGTCCGGCATAAGGCCCGACAACCAGAAGCGACGGTCTTGGGTGTCATTGCTTTTCGTAGCGGGACCCCTTTGTTTATCATTCACGACACCCTTACAGCACAGAAGTATGTCGACGATATTCTACGCCTCGTTTTATTGACATTCATGGCAAACCATCCTGGGCTTACATTTCAGCAAGATAATTCCCGCCCGCACACTGAGTTTCCACTGCTTGTTTTCCTGCTTCCCAAACCTCACCTTGACCAGCAAGGTCGCCGGATCTCTTTCCAATTGAGAACGTTGGAGTATTATGTGCGGGGACCTCCAAATCTCAGTATTTTCATGATCTAATGGGCTAATGGGACAAAATTTCTTCCTCGTGACTAAATCATCCAGTTTTTCTGAAATTGTAATCATTTGTGTGTCTATATACGAGTATATGCATCACATTTACCGATTTTCGTTACTTTTGGATAATTCCTTCGTGGTGTGTCGTTTTTTTCTCTTTGTCTTCGAGTGAAGATCCTTTAATTCTGCATCATATTAGCGCATCTGCTTTTAAAGGGTTGATCAAATACGTGTGGTTCGCATCGGAGTTGATCGAAGGAAAGCAATCTTTTCGAATCCAAACGAACTGTGTTTTCCGGTATCGCAACTGAAAGACCCGTGCCTGCCAGTGTGGCCGTGCGGTTCTAGGCGCTTCAGTCTGAAACCGCGCGACCGCTACGGCCGCAGGTTCGAATCCTGCCTCGGGCATGGATGTGTGTGCTGTCCATAGGTTAGTTAGGTTTAAGTAGTTTTAAATTATAGGGGACTGATGACCTCAGATGTTAAGTCACATAGTGCTCAGAGCCATTTTTTTGAAAGATCCGTGAGCCCCCAAGGTAGTTGCTTTCTTTACATGAGCGTGATATTTTACGAATTTTGTGTTCCAGTTGCTTCTGCGATAAACACCATCTGGAATTCTGTCCTAGCACCGGCAATCACAAGTAAGACATTTATGTAATGTATTCTACAACAAGCATAATATACTTTTGAAGACATTTTGCTGTAATGATCGACTTATTAATTAAGTTACTACTGCGAAAATGACTATTTTTGAATAATTTTGTATGTCAGATACTATTAAATGATGTTCTATAGGATGAAATGGAAAAAAATGTACACAGGCAAGATCTGAACCCTTACCGCAAGGGCTCTCTTACTCGAAACATAACGAACATTAAGGGTGTAGGAGGCACATATAAAATTTCAGCAGCGATTTTCTCGGAACCTAGGGGCCGTCACATAAAATGCCGCTAGCGAGGTATTTAGGGCAGTTTCCTCCCAACATACATAAGACTCACGGAAATCCGTGATTAACAGGACTGGTGGGCACCTTGTTGAGGCACTTGATATCACAAGAGCTGTAGATCAAGACAACAAATGTATGTGGAATATTCTGATTGATTCTGCTTGATGTACTGAAAGAATGGTTCGGGAACTGCATTCTGACTAGGGAGCAGCCTGAGGCCACTGTCATGGGCCTCGATTGGCTACCATATTCTCCGGATCTGAACACGTGCGGCTCCTTTTTGTGAGGCTATATTAAAGACAAGGTGTATAGCAATAACCAAAAACCATTTCTGAGCTTAAAACGAGGAGGTCCTCGAAAGCATCGATGTTCCGTCACTTCAGCGGGCCATGGAGAACTTCGCTATTCGTCTGCACCACATCATCAGCAGTGGTGGGAGCCATAACGAACCCGTCATAACCGACATCCTAATATCTTTAGTGACGTTTACATGTTGAATAAAGTGTGTGGACGCCTTAGTTTGTAACTAATTTACATTTTTATTTTTTTCATATAGTTCAGTAATTTGTAAATAATAGATTTCAGCTGTCAGTCGTCCTTTTGAAATTGAGTATTCAATGAACTGTGGATGAAGCCCGACCGACAGGCATTACATGCATTGATAATAAATGACAGTGCATTGAGAATGGCTAGTTTATAGCTGAGATCTAGATCTGCCAATAAAATTCAAAAAGGACGACTGATAGCTTAAATTTATTATTTACAAGTCAATATAACAGTCACTGCGTGCAACAGCCGTCTGAATGGAAGGAAACCTGATGAGTTCAGTAATTGTCACTGTGGTGTCACCGCCAGACACCACACTTGCTAGGTGGTAGCTTAAATCGGCCGCGGTCCATTTAGTACATGTCGGACCCGCGTGTCGCCACTGTGATCGCAGACCTAGCGCCACCACCAAGGCAGGTCTCGTGATACGAGAGTGGACTCGCCCCAGTTGTACGCGAACCTAGCTATCGCCCAGTTGTACGCGAACCTAGCTATCGCCCAGATGTATGAAGCCTTTCTCTCTCATTAGCCGAGAGACAGAATAGCCATCAGCTAAGTTAATGGCAACGAACTAGCAAGGCGCCAGTTGTATCAGTGCCTATAGCTTACAAGTATTCAAGAGAGATGTATTCCAAGGCCTCAATAAAAGATAAGTACTAAGCATCTACATACTTTTCTTCTTATTCATTTATAAGTTCTCATGTTCCAGACTTCACGCCCGTCTGCTTTAGCCTTGCGTGCACTATCGGCTACAGCGTTAGTCTAGCCTTCCTTTTCAGCCTTCAACTTCACGGTGTCGGCCCAGCTACCGACACTACAGTCACCCTGTATGTTGTCTCGTGGTGGAGATGGAATAAACAAGAATACAAACAACTTGTTAGCAATGGACGAAATTTTTAGGATCTTCCTTTTGAAGCGTGGACTGTAGTGTGAACCTCATTCCAGGTATCACTCCTCCTCTAATGAAACACATTCGCAATTTTGTATTTTGCATAAACTAATTTTCGTCCTACACCATCCACAGTCTTGCAAAATACAGCTTTGTTAAAAGTCGTCTGATCCCGCCAATCGGTTGTTTTCGCTTTGTCAGTGGGACTTTACAACAGCAAGATCGTCTACTCATTTTCCATACTAACAATAAATGAAGACTAGCCTAACACTCTATGCCGTTCAGTAAGAGTGAACGAATAATCTAGTATGAAGCGATTGCAGCGTCGTAGTTCTCATACTCTTCGTACTAACGGAAGTACTGCGGGAACAAAGGAAGGCCGTTAGCACTGATGTTACAGCGCCGCCTCGATTTGTGAAGCGTGCAACCAGAACGCTAGACCCGTATTTGTTCCATATCTGGTCCCCATAACACCCTTTCTTATTACAGGAACAGAGCATAAGCGATGCGCTCAAATAGATCAAGACCGCACAATATTCAACACTAACTCTAGTTAACCAGGAGAGCGGAATCTTACGACAGAATGCAGAGATTTCCCAAAATTTCCCTACCAGGCACTCGATGGCTGTAAACCAGATGCTCACATTGTTTCTGGATTTCAAGAAGGGACTCTAACCCACGACTCGCCGCTGACCAAGCAGGAAGCAAACAGCCATTTCCAACACACTTCCAACAAAACGTGGCCGCCCCGGTAATGGTCAACACGTCCGCCTCGAAACTCCAGGCGGACCAAACTGCCGAAGCCAGACCCACGGCCGTTACATGGAGCTGCCAGTAAAATGTCGCCCACCAGTAGCAGTATTGCAGTTTACCAACCTCCTTGCCATAGCTCATGCGCAACCTCTCGAAGCACTACGTCGCTGACCCAATCGGAACGCTCGAGCCTTCGTTAGCAGGCAATGGGCCGAAGACGTTACACTAGAGAGCTCACCCATCGCCGACGAAGATCGTACCACAGTCCCTCTAGCATGCTGCGTTGCGTCAATAATGGCAGATGTACACAAGTTATCAAGCTCCCTTGCCAACAGTTAAAGTCGCTTTGTCAAGACAGAGAACTCACAAGGTTATGACGTCTTTACTATCGGCAATATCGATAACACAACGGAAATGGCCTCTCTACTGTAATAAAAGCTCTCAGCTGGCGAATTGTCCCACTTACTGAAAATGACAAGACATATCAGTTTTCAAATACCGCCACAGAACAGGTGCGGCTACAGCATCGCAGCATCGCAGTTATTACTCCACACCTGAGGAATAAGATGAGGGGATATTAAGATCTGGAGGTCATTAGAGACGATGCATTAGCTCTAAGTATGATCGGGGAAGGAACCAACAGCACCTTTTTTCGAGGAATCATGTCAGCATTCACCTATAGTGAGTGTATAAAATATAAATACCTGTTACATGACTTTATGAACTGCCTCATGTTTGTATTCTCGGGGTAAATATATCATTCTTTCACGGTAAGGAACAGAAAAATTTCTCCTCTTCCATTCAAATGAAATTACGAAACGGATCTCAATAATGAAATGAGCAAACTGACATCAGATTTTTTCCTTTGTTGTTATTTCAACCCCGTCCTTCCATATGAGCGGAGGTTAGTCTGACTGCGGTACAACATCCCTTTTTACTAAGGATGGGGCCCCTCCACGCCCGCACCAACGTGGTGACCAACACAAAAGTTCTACTGTCACCTCCGTATGCATGTCAGTTTTGAATCAGGCGTCACAGGATGCAGGCTGTGATGTTGTCCATGCGTCTGGGTAAGACTACTCATTAACATGGTCCATCAGGAGATAGAAGTGGTCGAAAACGATCGAAGGGTAGCGGTTGTAAGAGCAGAGGAAAAAAAGTGCCAAGGCCAGCGCCAAGGGAAAAAAACCTCTGCGACAGTAGGACGGGTAGTAAGAGCAGTAGCGGTTTGCTAGCTGCGACAGAGCATGCAAGGTGAGGGGGGTTAGCGTGAGGTATCGTGCAACGTTACCTATGTACTGCGTGGTCGTTAGCTGGGTCAGTCCGGTGCCGCGGCTGGGCTCCCTCGGTGTCTCCTGGGCCGGCCGCAGTGGCTTACTCCCTGTAACATAAAAGTTCGGCTCGGCAGCGCGGCGACGCTTGCGCGATGAAGACTGCCCTGGCGGTTTTCTTCTTTGCACCTTTCACCTGCGGTGCTGCTGGGGCAACCGCTGGGACAGGCGCGCGAACGTCCTTCTGCGAGGTCGCAGGAGTGTTCGCAGGTACGACTGCACTGGGGCCTTGGGCGAAGACTGCTCGCAGTTGCCTCAAGGCCTCTTCCTTCTCTGCGGCCACGGCGGCTGCGAAGGCAGCCCTCTCCGCCGCCATGACGGCTTTGAGGGCTGCTGTGGCCTCCTTCACGGCGATGCCGAGCTCGAGGTCACATCTCTTCGCGGGAGGGCGAGCTGCGTCCTGGCTGCCCGTTTCCGAGCGGCCGTCCCCGCCCCTGGCAGGTGGATCTGCTGCTGCGCCGTCCCTCAGCTGCACCGGGCTGTTCTCCGCCCTACGCCGTTTCCGACGTCGTCTTCTCTTCTGCTGCTGCGTCGGTGCGGCCGCGGCCGCTTCGCCGCCCCCGGCACGGCTGCGGCTAGAGAAAGCCACACAACCGCGCCAACTGGCGACGTGCGGGCCGCCACACCGGACACAAGTCGGCAGAGCGTTGCTGCCGCGGTCGCAGGCGCGGCTGTCGTGCTCACCTGAGCACTTGACGCACCGCGCCGCGTTGCGGCAGTACTTCGCAACATGGCCCTCGCCCTGGCACCTGAAGCACTGGGGCTGAGGATCCATGGCGGTCGGGAGAGCCTCCGTCGTAACCGGGAAGCCCAGCAACTTCCGCAAGTCGAGGATGTCACTCCCGCCGTCGACCGTTTGCACGGTCACGGCATAGAGCGGCGCCCTCTTCCTGTTGGTCCGGTTGTGCAACCTTGCGGCTGCATTACCAAACCCGGCTCGCAGCAGCCCTTCCCGGACCGCTGCCTCGTCACAGCACCAAGGTAACCCCCTGAGGAGTGCCTTAGTCGTCTTCATCCTTCCTACGGAAGGTGCCTTCTCACGCGCCGGCGGCGCGTCGACGATGTGGTCGGCCACTGCGACCTTGATCGCCCTGTGGTCGGCCACGTTTGCGGCTCGAACGCAGATCAGCGAGTCTGTATCGACAGACTCGTAGACCACCTCGTTCCGAGCGCAGTTCGTCATGGTGTCGAACAGCGCTGCCCACCCGCCTTTGCACTTGACGTACAAGGGGGGGACAGGCCGCGACTCGTCTTCTCGGGAGTTCCTTGCACGGTCGGCAGACTCAGTGAGTTGCACAACCGAAGGACCCTTCGTAGCGGCAGGTTTCCTCTGCGCACCCTTTTTCCCCATGCTGCGAGGCGCGGAACACGACAATTTGCACGCGTTGTCAAAACAACGCACGACAATTTGCTATCCGCGGCGCCCACAGCACAGAAAACCTCTTCACGAGCTCTCAACGGCCGAGTAAGCGAAGCGCGCAACGGCAGCGATGCGCTCGCCTCGCCAGCTCAGGCCGCTCTTGGGTACAACATCCCGTTCTCTAGTCTACAGAATTTATAAAAGTTAATGAAGAAATGACAAATCGTGTATATGGATGTAAAAAATTAAAAGATTTTAAAATACGGTGTAGAGGAGATTGTAAATGTGCAGAGGGGTTTTCTTCGCTTAAAGTTTAAAAACGAAAATAAAAATCGCTGATACATAAAGATGAAGGAGGAATTTTTGAGAGGAGGTTAGAGTGAAATCTGCATAAACCCCAGCTTTAGTGAGGGAGGCTTCTCGTGGTATCATTTGTTGGATGTGGAGTCCCTTTAGATGTTTTTGATTATCGAGACTGAGAGATTTGAGTTTGAGGATTTTTGGATCCAGGTTTGAGAGGATAAAGGTGCGAATTACAGGGGAATATGTTGGAGGGGGAGGAGTTGTGACCATGTATGGTGTGTCGTCAGGTTGAGTTTGCAGGTTTTAGTTGTGGGAGAGAGGTTTGCTGACAACCAGCAGTACCGTATGTAACAAGTGAAGAACAACGCCCAACGTCATGGGGAAGCGATACAGTTTTACATACAGAATGTTTTGGTGTTTGCCACATTCTGAATCCAAATATGACAAAGTTGACGAAATCTCGCGCCTGATGAGACCAGTCACAGAAGGGATGCACCAGTCTCATCTGGAAAAGGATGTCACAGTAACGAAAGAATTAGCCGGTGGCGCCAGTACGTCGAGGAAATGCAGCAGAAAAAGAATCTGACGAAAGAAGTATGACCAGCATCCGAATGTGGTCCACTGTTGGAGTTATGGAAGACCACCACAACCTAGCGTCTCTCCTTCGCCAGGTAGTAAGAGAAGACATAAAACAGTTTATGGCAGCGAGAACTGTCGGACGAAGTAAGCAAGGAACAACAACCATTAATGTCGACTACATACGTCAGCAGGTAATAGAGCTTTTAGAAGTAGATGTGGGTGATCTTTAGCACCAGTCGAACGCACCCTGAGTAATGGATTCGGCCCACTCGGAATTATGCTGCAGTCGTCAAACGATAATGTCATTCATATAGCAAAGACACGTCGTTCACTTCAGTTGTCGAAGCAGGTTGTCCATCAAACGCTGAAAGTCAAAACGGCATAACTTGAAACTCACAAAGGCCGTCAGGCGGTATTAAGACAGTCTTTTTCCGACTGGCTTCGTTAGGCTCGATTTGTCAGGAGCCTACAGCATGCGCTGTTAACAAATACTTTGCTCCTTTCATGTAGTCTAGGAGGTCATAATTCTGTAGGAATTTGTTCAGTAGTCGGTATTCGACGCAGAAATGCCTTGTGTCTGCCTTCATGAGGAACACAGGAGAATGCCAAGATCTCTCTGAAGGAACAAAGATATCATCCTGCCGTATCTGCTCCCATTCATCATTCAGTTGGCAACACTTCATAAGAGCGCTGACTGTTAGTGGACGATACCCAGTGCTGATACCGTGTTTTACCATAGGCCTCTTGGTGTGCCATCTCTCATGGGGCTCGACGATCCGAATGCGAGCCAGCTGTGTGCTTCCTCAGTCCTGGTTATGAGATGTTTCAAGTGGTCATCCTGAATATCGTCGTTGTTGTGGTCTTCAGTCCTGAGACTGGTTTGATGCAGCTCTCCATGCTACTCTATCCTGTGCAAGCTTCTTCATCTCCCAGTACCTACTGCAACATACATCCTTCTGAATCTGCTTAGTATATTCATCTCTTGGTCTCCCTCTACGATTTTTACCCTCCACGCTGCCCTCCAATACTAAATTGGTGATCCCTTGATGCCTCAGAACATGTCCTACCAACCGATCCCTTCTTCTAGTTAAGTTGTGCCACAAACTTCTCTTCTCCCCAATCCTATTCAATACCTCCTCATTAGTTATATGATCTACCCATCTAATCTTCAGCATTCTTCTGTAGCGCCACATTTCGAAAGCTTCTATTCTCTTCTTATCCAAAGTAGTTATCATCCATGTTTCACTTCCATACATGGCTACGCTCCATACAAATACTTTCAGAAACGACTTCCTGACACTTAACTCAATACTCCATGTTAACAAATTTCTCTTCTTCAGAAACGCTTTCTTTGCCATTGCCAGTCTACATTTGATATCCTCTCTACTTCGACCATCATCAGTTATTTTGCTCCCCAAATAGCAAAACTCCTTTACTACTGTAAGTGTCTCATTTCCTAATCTAATTCGCTCAGCATCACCCGACTTAATTAGACTACATTCCTTTATCCTCGTTTTGCTTTTGTTGATGTTCATCTTATACCCTCCTTCCATGACACTGTCCATTGCGTTCAACTGCTCTTCCAAGTCCTTTGCTGTCTCTGACAGAATTACAATGTCATCGGCGAACCTCAAAGTTTTTATTTCGCCTCCATGGATTTTAATACCTACTCCGAATTTTTCTTTTGTTTCCTTCACTGCTTGTTCCATATACAGATTGAATAACATCGGGGATAGGCTACAACCCTGTCTCACTCCCTTCCCAACCACTGCTTCCCTTTCGTGCCCCTCGACTCTTATAACTGCCATCTGGTTTCTGTACAAATTGTAAATAGCCTTTCGCTCCCTGTATTTTACCCCTACCACCTTCAGAATTTGAAAGAGAGTATTCCAGTCAACATTGTCAAAAGCTTTCTCTAAGTCTACAAATGCTAGAAACGTAGGTTTGCCTTTCCTTAATCTAGCTTCTAAGATAAGTCGTAACGTCAGTATTGCCTCACGTGTTCCAGTATTTCTACGGAATCCAAACTGATCTTCCCCGAGGTCAGCTTCCACCAGTTTTTCCATTCGTCTGTAGAGAACACGCGTTAGTATTTTGCATCCGTTACTTATTAAACTGATAGTTCGGTAATTTTCACATCTGTCAACACCTGCTTTCTTTGGGATTGGAATCATTATATGCGTCTTGAAGTCTGAGGGTATTTCGCCTGTCTCATACATCTTGCTCACCAGATGGTAGAGTTTTGTCAGGACTGCCTCTCCCAAGGCTCTCAGTAGTTCTAATGGAATGTCGTCTACTCCCGGGGCCTTGTTCCGACTCAGGTCTTTCAGTGCTCTGTCAAACTCATCACGCAGTATCGTATCTCCCATTTCATCTTCAGCTACATCCTCTTCCATTTCCATAATATTGTCCTCAAGTACATTGCCCTTGTATAGGCTCTCTATACACTCCTTCCACTTTTCTGCTTTCCCTTCTTTGCTTAGAACTGGGTTTCCATCTGAGCTCTTGATATTCATACAAGTGGTTCTCTTTTCTCCAAAGGAATCTTTAATTTTCCTGTAGGCAGTATCTATCTTACCCCTAGTGAGATAAGCCTCTACATCCTTACATTTGTCCTCTAGCCATCCCTGCTTAGCCATTTTGCACTTCCTGTCGATCTCGTTTTTGAGACGTTTGTATTCCTTTTTGCCTGCTTCATTTACTGCATTTTTATATTTTCTCCTTTCATCAATTAAATTCAGTATTTCTTCTGTTACACAAGGATTTCTATTAGCCCTCGTCTTTTTACCTAGTTGATCCTCTGCTGCCTTCACTAGCTCATCCCTCAGAGCTACCCATTCTTCTTCTACTGTATTTCTTTCCCCCATTCCTGTCAATTGTTCCCTTATGCTCTCCCTGAAACTCTGTACAACCTCTGGTTCTTTCAGTTTATCCAGGTCCCATCTCCTTAAATCCCCACCTTTTTGCAGTTTCTGCAGTTTTAATCTACAGTTCATAACCAATAGATTGTGATCAGAGTCCACATCTGCCCCTGGAAATGTCTTACAATTTAAAACCTGGTTCCTAAATCTCTGTCTTACCATTATGTAATCCATCTGAAACCTGTCAGTATCTCCAGGCTTCTTCCATGTATACAAGTTTCTTTTATGATTCTTGAACCAAGTGTTACCTATGATTAAGTTGTGCTCTGTGCAAAATTCTATCATGCGGCTTCCTCTTTCATTTCTTAGCCCCAATCCATATTCGCCTACTACGGTTCCTTCTCTCCCTTTTTCTACTACCGAATTCCAGACATCCATGACTATTAAATTTTCGTCTCCCTTCACTATCTGAATAATTTCTTTTATTTCATCATACATTTTTTCAATTTCTTCGTCATCTGCAGAGCTAGTTGGCATATAAACTTTTACTACTGTAGCAGGCGTGGGCTTCGTGTCTATCTTGGCCACAATAATGTGTTCACTATGCTGTTTGTAGTAGCTTACCCGCAATCCTATTTTTTTTATTCATTATTAAACCGACACCTGCATTACCCCTATTTGATTTTGTATTTATAACCCTGTATTCACCTGAGCAGAAGTCTTGTTCCTCTTGCCACCGAACTTCACTAATTCCCACTATATCTAACTTTAACCTATCCATTTCCCTTTTTAAATTTTCTAACCTACCTGCCCGATTAAGGCATCTGACATTCCACGCTCCGATCCGTAGAACGCCAGTTTTCTTTCTCCTGATAACGACGTCCTCTTGAGTCCTCTGAGTATCATCCAGTACAAATGGGAACAGTGTATCAATTGTCGTTAACTGGAGACCCTCTGGAAGGTCATGAAGCTTTGACTGGAGGGTCTGCCTTCGATGTTCATCATAATGAAGAGGATGTGATAAAACGACCAGAACACTAGGGCTGCCGGTGCTGACATGCGTAAGACCATTGACAAGATCTCGATCCAGGTTGATGTAGTCGGCTATAATGAGAACTTCTGAAACAGCAGATAGTTTTTTTTTTTTCAGGAGAGTGTGCAACACTATCAGCTGTGCTGGTTGCCTTCTGGAGTAGCCGTTAACGTCGGCGACTGGCGTGTTACAGATTGCCAGTTAAATTTGTCTTCCAGCAATTATTTGTTATTTAGTATTTATCGTTTCTGGAAACTTCTCGAGTTTGTAATATCGGTATATTCTAGAATATTCGATGTCTGTGTAGGTAGTATCACTCTCTGTCCAGACGTTCAGTTCTCTTCTGGTTATACGGTACTGTTTTTCATAAATGTGGTTTCAGTTCTAAGAATTGTACTTCACTGAAGACCCTACTTTCCGATTTGGGCTAGATTCCCCTGAAATGTCCCAGTTCTACTGCTCCTCGAGCATAAGTTTATAAAAGCATTCGGTGACCTTGTCTGATCCATCTTTAACGTTTATCTTCACCCATATGTTTCCGCATTCGGGTTCAAAATGGCTCTGAGCACTATGCGACTCAACTTCTGAGGTCATCAGTCGCCTAGAACTTAGAACTACTTCAACCTAACTGACATAAGGACATCACACACATCCATGCCCGAGGCAGGATTCGAACCTGCGACCGTAGCGGTCGCTCGGTTCCAGACTGTAGCGCCTAGAACCCCACGGCCACTCCGGTCGGCTCCGCATTCGGAATCTGTACAAACCACACTATGTACTATCGTATTTTTACAGGTATAAACACACTTCCCTCATCAACCCTAAACCTAACTGTACTATATACGGTACACTCCCTTCGAAATTTAGAATTTCATTTGTATTATCATTTGTCTAGTACTTTGCAGCCATTGTTACCGATTCCGCAGATCCTCCTGCCGTTAAGTAATACTATATTGTCAAGATCTCTCTCGAACCATTCAATACGAATGCGACCCTCTTTAATTAATGAGGATAGTATTCTCCCTTGTCTGAAATCAGATCGTATCCTGTCAGAACTATGGAAGCAGGATAGAGATATCCGACAACATCCACAAATGTATGCAACCTGAACTCTGATGCCCTCGTAGCCACTTCCTGCGCGTAGTGCACGCCTGGCCTATTACGGTACTCTTATAATTAATTCTCCACGCGATGGTGGAGGTCGAGAAACCAACATCCCAGATCGTCACAGAATCGACTGCGCATTTGGTTTTTGCCTCCACCCGGATGCAAAGCAAAGCACCACTATCAGCCCTGATATGCAAAATGGTAACCTTGATTTCACCGTGTGAGCGTGGCTGGCTGTCTTCACCAAAGTAGCAGTTATCTGTAAGAACCGAGTATGCGTTCAAAATTCACACGGTAGGCGTCTTTCGTGCCTACATGAACTACGATTTGTAGTCAGTGCACCCAGTGCGCCAAATCGCTCCCAGTAGAGCCACCTTTGAAGTATCCCCCCCTCCCCCATCTCCCAACCCTGCTGGCAAGCAAACGAAGTGGACACTGGCCTTCCTTCCCGAGCTGCCATTTCCCTAAGGAGCTCCACCTGCCTAACGTCGTAGCTGCAAAAGACAAGCAGTCTCACCTTCTGCGCTTGTCCGGGCCTATCAGAAAGATCAGCCCCAGTCCCAACAGACAAGGCGTACCACGCTGTCTGAGATCTTCATCCAGCAGTGAAAATTACTTCAAACGAGTACCCAATTTCGCCTTCTGCCTACTGATTCACAATCCCACCAATGTTCGCCGTTTACTGTCAGGCAGGTGTCGACTGAGGAGGACGAGCGAATGGGAAGGCACTGCGACATTTGAGTTCCCAACAGAAGCGATAGACACCAAAGGTGCCAAAATATTCGTCACAACTGCCACAACGCCACCACAGTTCAGAACATCTGCTTTAAACCTGTCGACCGTACCCAGTACAACTTCCAGGAGTTTATGGACAGTGGCCAATTGGTTCTGTATCTGTGCACAACAGGAGCAGAGCAGACAGTGTCCACGTATAACTGCTCGTAGTTTTCCGTCTATACTCAAGTACTATAGCACTAACCCAAGCAGTCGTAGGGTGCACTGCTCTTACGCTACTCCGAAGTCCGCTCACACAGCGTAAAAACAATAAAAATTACGCGAAAGGTTAGAAAAATAAGTGTACACTGGCCAACACAGTAAAATACACAGAAACGATTTACTTCTTTGCAAAAGCACGTTGGTACAGAAACTAAATTCTGCGTACGAGGTGTGTGAGTAAAGTAATGTGACTGACAACACAGGGAGCGGTCTGGCAATGCTGTTTTGTTCTACTTGTGTAGACCGGTGTGTTCATCCCTTCCAGGTGCTGAGTCTGAGTTTCAGCTCCGCACAGTCATCACGTGATTTTTGAGAGTGTCATCAGTGAAGTTGTGTTTTTGTTGTGTGATAAGAAAATGAAATAATGTAATTTAAAGCAGCCCCATGCCATCAAGTTTCGTCTTAAGTTTGGGGAATCCGTGACTGTGACCTTTGAAAAGTCGACACAGGCCTATGGGGAACATTTATTTTTAAGAGCGTAAGTTTTTCACTGACAGAAATCATTTTTGGAAGACCGAGAGCAAGTTAAATTTGAACTTCGCTCAGAGAGATCTTCAACTTCAAAAACCGACTAAAACGACGAAGGTGTGCGTGCTCTTGTGAGACCAGTCCGACTTTTAAAAATAAGGATGTTGACTGGCTAGTTAAACACTTTCCTCATACGTCAAATTTTAACCGAAGTGTGGCACGTGCTATAGATTTGTGCCAAAATGATGGTGAAAAGCTCACAATTGAGGGGAAGGACACTCGGAGAAATGGCTACGTTGATCTTCCTGAGAGGACTGCCAATGACCTCGAATGGTGGTGGTGGTTGTTGGGATGTTTAAGGGGGACTAAAGAGCTAAGGTCATCAGTCCCCCAGACCTCGAGTGGTTCAGTCGTGTGATCACATGTGATGAATCCTGGATTTTAGAGTACGATCCGGAGACAAAGTGGCAAAGTGAGGAGTGGCACACTGAGACATCTCCTCGACAGAGAAAAGTTCGAATGATCAAATCAAAGATCAAGATAATGCTGATTTGATTTTTTGACAGCAGAGGTACGTGCATAACGAATTTGTTCCTCAGGACTAGCTGTGAACCAAGTATTTTACAAAGATAACCTTGAAAGGCTGAGAAAAAGCCTGACTTGAGTAGCACCATGGACTGTAGGGAAATGGACGCTGCCTCATGACTCCCTAAGTCAGACGGCCACTTCCCGTTGTTCCACAGCCGTCCCCCCCCCCCCCCCCCTCCCCGCCATTCCCAACCCACTGTTCACCTGATCTTGGTGCTTGTGACTTTCTCTTTCATCGAAATTGAAGAATATTCGAAAGACCAACATGTTAAAGGCCCTACCACTTGAAGTCCTTCAGCGCTGCTACCAAGACTGTGAACAATGACTCCGCTAGTGTATATCTGCAGAAGAGAAATGCTATGAAGGGGACAATTTTGTTGTTTGAACAAAATAAAACCTTAGGTAGATCAAAAAATCAGTCTTATTACGAGGGTCACTCCAAAAGAAATGCACAATATTTATTTTAAATTCCATCTTTTATTCTGCATGTTTGAAAGCTTTACAGTGTGTAGATACATCCTTTAGGAACAATATTTTCATTTCTCCACAAAATTTCCATCCCTCTCAACTGCCTCACGCCATCTTGGAACCAGCACCTGTACATCCGCACAGTGAAATTCTGGACCAACCTGTTGGAGCCACTATTTGGCAGCGTGCACAAGGGAGTCATTGTGCAAACACTTCCTTCCCCTATCCCAACGTAGCGTGACAATTCGTTCACTGTGATGCGTCTGTCAGCAGTCACCAGTTCGTTAACTCTCTGCACATTGTCTGGAGTGTGTGCAGTACGAGGCCTGCCGCTGCGAGGACAATATTTCTGTGCCCGCTTTCATCACGTAACCTGCTTGCCCACCGACTAACTGTACTGCGATCGACAGCAGCATCTCCATACACCTTTTTCAACCTCTTGTGGCTGTTTCCCACTGCCCCGTTTTCACAGCACAGGAATTCTATGACGGCACGTTGCTTCTGACGAACGTCAAGTGTAGCAGCCATCTCGAAGACATACTGTGACGGCGCCACTCACGGGAACAGGTTGAACTAAGTTTGGAAACAAGCCGGAAGGATGTATCTACGCACTGTAAAACTTTCATACATGCAGAATGAAAACTGTATTTAAAAAAATAGTGTGCATTTCTTTTGGAGTGATCCTCCTACTTTTCTCACACACCCTGTATAAACAGAAACTGCTGTTGCTACTGGCGCATCAGCTGCACTCTGTACTGCGCCTACACTAACAATAATACTTGCTGCACAACATCAATTAAAGTGTTTTGTTTTCCAATGTAGTTATTTGTAGCCAGCGGGTTACAGTACACTATAGAGGCCGCACTCAATCACAGTGCTATGGTGATGCATGCTGTCTGTTGCCTGCCTCAGGAGAGGGCCACCTGCTGCCCCTTAGCTCACTGCGGATCGTAGCCAGGAAGCAGCGACAGGCGCAGACGAATAGTCTGTTAAATTATACTGCAGATGCCACACACAAGCTTCGTACTGCAGTGATCAGCACTTGCTATTGCCTGTTGCAGGAGGGGGCACCGTGATACCGCCCCGAAACGCTGTGGATCATCACAAGGAAGGAAAGGCTGGTGTGGCTGGTGGTGATGGTGGTGGTGGGGGGGGGGAGGGTGGAACCTGTTATATACTGTACAGGTCACATATTTACAAGGATCCTTAATTGTATGATTATATGATAGCGGAACAAACACTGGTAGCAGTTACTTCTATAAAATATCTGGGAGTATGCGTGCGGAACGATTTGAAGTGGAATGATCATATAAAATTAATTGTTGGTAAGGCGGGTGCCAGGTTGAGATTCATTGGGAGAGTCCTTAGAAAATGTAGTCCATCAACAAAGGAGGTGGCTTACAAAACACTCGTTCGACCTATACTTGAGTATTGCTCATCAGTGTGGGATCCGTACCAGATCGGGTTGACGGAGGAGATAAAGAAGATCCAAAGAAGGGCGGCGCGTTTCGTCACAGGGTTATTTGGTAACCGTGATAGCGTTACGGAGATGTTTAGCAAACTCAAGTGGCAGACTCTGCAAGAGAGGCGCTCTGCATCGCGGTGTAGCTTGCTTGCGAGGTTTCGAGAGGATGCGTTTCTGGATGAGGTATCGAATATATTGCTTCCCCCTACTTATACCTCCCGAGGAGATCACGAATGTAAAATTAGAGAGATTCGAGCGCATACGGAGGCTTTCAGATAGTCGTTCTTCCCGCAAACCATACGCGACTGGAACAGAAAAGGGAGGTAATGACAGTGGCACGTAAAGTGCCCTCCGCCACACACCGTTGGGTGGCTTGCGGAGTATAAAGTAGATGTAGATATAAGCATGGCGCTGCCTTGTGCCTTGATGGGAACTTGCTGCTGTTGTAGGAGAGCACACTGCGTTGCCATCCAGTGGATTGCGCATCAGCAGGAGAGACTGGCTCATACTACCAAAGAAACTGCTAAATTTTAATGTAGAGTATCCAGACAAGCACGCCGCTGTGCTGATCCATCCTGTCAGTTGCTTACTGCCTCCCACAGCGCTCCAGATCATTGCAAGGAGGGACACGGGGAGAATTTTAAATTCTACTGCAGAGGCCATAATAAGGCTGGCGCTATGGTGATCAGCACTTGCTGTTGCTTGTAGCTTGAGAAGGCCAATATTGTTCGAGATGGCTACACGCTGTCAGCCAGCTCAATGCGGATAACCACCAGGAGGGAGTGGCTGGTACAGCTGGTTGGTCTGCTAAATTATAACTGTAGAGTATACACAAAAGCCCAGTGCGGTATTGGTTGGCTCCTGAGAGGCCTACGCTATCAGACCACGCACTGCAGATCATCATCAGGAAGGAGTTGTGGGTGTAGCAAAGGAACCTATTAAATTATAGAGGCCACACACAAACATGCTGCTGCATTGGGAAGAGATTGTTGTTACTGCTGCAGGGGAGAGATTACGCTACTAATCGTCATGAGGAAAGAGTGCCAGTAATTCACAGGGACCTTGTTAATTATACTGTGGAGGCAGCACACAATCCTGGCACTATGGTGATCGACACTTGTTATTGCCTGTTGCTAAGGGCACACAAGCCTGGCACTATGGTGATCAACACTTGTTATTGCCTGTTGCTAAGGGCACACAAGCCTGGTACTATGGTGATCAACACTTGTTATTGCCTGTTGCTAAGGGCACACAATCCTGGCACTATGGTGATCGACAGTTGTTATTGCCTGTTGCTAAGGGCACACAATCCTGGCACTATGGTGATCGACACTTGTTATTGCCTGTTGCTAAGGGCACACAAGCCTGGCACTATGGTGATCAACACTTGTTATTGCCTGTTGCTAAGGGCACACAAGCCTGGCACTATGGTGATCAACACTTGTTATTGCCTGTTGCTAAGGGCACACAATCCTGGCACTATGGTGATCGACAGTTGTTATTGCCTGTTGCTAAGGGCACACAATCCTGGCACTATGGTGATTGACACTTGTTATTGCCTGTTGCTAAGGGCACACAAGCCTGGCACTATGGTGATCAACACTTGTTATTGCCTGTTGCTAAGGGCACACAAGCCTAGCATTATGGTGACCAACACTTGTTATTGCCTGTTGCTAAGGGCACACAAGCCTGGCACTATGGTGATCAACACTTGTTATTGCCTGTTGCTAAGGGCACACGAGCCTGGCATTATGGTGATCAACACTTGTTATTGCCTGTTGCTAAGGGCACACAAGTCTGGCACTATGGTGATCAACACTTGTTATTGCCTGTTGCTAAGAGCACACAAGCCTGGCACTATGGTGATCAACACTTGTTATTGCCTGTTGCTAAGAGCACACAAGCCTGGCACTATGGTGATCAACACTTGTTATTGCCTGTTGCTAAGAGCACACAAGCCTGGCACTATGGTGATCAACACTTGTTATTGCCTGTTGCAAAGAGCACACAAGCCTGGCACTATGGTGATCGACACTTGTTATTGCCTGTTGCTAAGGGCACACAAGCCTGACACTATGGTGATCAACACTTGTTATTGCCTGTTGCTAAGAGCACACAAGCCTGGCACTATGGTGATCAACACTTGTTATTGCCTGTTGCGAAGAGCACACAAGCCTGGCACTATGGTGATCAACACTTGTTATTGCCTGTTGCTAAGGGCACACAAGCCTGACACTATGGTGATCAACACTTGTTATTGCCTGTTGCTAAGGGCACACAAGCCTGGCACTATGGTGATCAACACTTGTTATTGCCTGTTGCTAAGGGCACACAAGCCTGGCACTATGGTGATCAACACTTGTTATTGCCTGTTGCTAAGGGCACACAATCCTGGCACTATGGTGATCGACAGTTGTTATTGCCTGTTGCTAAGGGCACACAATCCTGGCACTATGGTGATCGACACTTGTTATTGCCTGTTGCTAAGGGCACACAAGCCTGGCACTATGGTGATCAACACTTGTTATTGCCTGTTGCTAAGGGCACACAAGCCTGGCACTATGGTGATCAACACTTGTTATTGCCTGTTGCTAAGGGCACACAATCCTGGCACTATGGTGATCGACAGTTGTTATTGCCTGTTGCTAAGGGCACACAATCCTGGCACTATGGTGATTGACACTTGTTATTGCCTGTTGCTAAGGGCACACAAGCCTGGCACTATGGTGATCAACACTTGTTATTGCCTGTTGCTAAGGGCACACAAGCCTGGCATTATGGTGACCAACACTTGTTATTGCCTGTTGCTAAGGGCACATAAGCCTGGCACTATGGTGATCAACACTTGTTATTGCCTGTTGCTAAGGGCACACGAGCCTGGCATTATGGTGATCAACACTTGTTATTGCCTGTTGCTAAGGGCACACAAGTCTGGCACTATGGTGATCAACACTTGTTATTGCCTGTTGCTAAGAGCACACAAGCCTGGCACTATGGTGATCAACACTTGTTGTTGCCTGTTGCTAAGGGCACACAAGCCTGGCACTATGGTGATCAACACTTGTTATTGCCTGTTGCTAAGAGCACACAAGCCTGGCACTATGGTGATCAACACTTGTTATTGCCTGTTGCAAAGAGCACACAAGCCTGGCACTATGGTGATCAACACTTGTTATTGCCTGTTGCTAAGGGCACACAAGCCTGACACTATGGTGATCAACACTTGTTATTGCCTGTTGCTAAGAGCACACAAGCCTGGCACTATGGTGATCAACACTTGTTATTGCCTGTTGCGAAGAGCACACAAGCCTGGCACTATGGTGATCAACACTTGTTATTGCCTGTTGCTAAGGGCACACAAGCCTGACACTACGGAGATCAACACTTGTTATTGCCTGTTGCTAAGGGCACACAAGCCTGACACTATGGTGATCAACACGTGATCAACACTTGTTATTGCCTGTTGGTAAGGGCACACAAGCCTGACACTATGGTGATCAACACTCGTTATTGCCTGTTGCTAAGAGCACCCCACACTCTCACATAGTGCACTGCGTATCATCACCAGGAGGGACTGGCATGTGCATCTGGTGAACCTATTACATTACAGAGGGCAAACAGGTCTGCTGCTGTAGTGATCCGAGTTTGTCGCTGTGTTTTGCAGGAAAGAGCCTCGTGCTGCTATCAAGTGCAAATCAGATGGTTGATGCAGCTGGGGAGACTGTTAAGTTATACTAAAGAGGTCACACACAAGTACGACACTGTGGATCCATCCTGTTTATTGCTTGTTCTAGGAGAGACCCACACAGCTGCCCAGTGCACTGCACAGCATCACGAGTGGTTGGTGCGGCGGGAAGACAGGAAGCCATGTTAAATTATACTATACAGACCATACACAAGATTGATGCTATGGCGATTGGTGCTTGTTCTTCTCTGTTGCAGAAGGCCTTGCGCTGCCGCACAGCATGCAGCAGATCACCACCAAGAGTGGCTAGCAAAGCCAAAAAATATATAGTGTAGAACTCGCACACTGGTGCTGTTGTGATGGGCGCTTTTTGTTGCTCGATGGATGAGAGAGCCCTGCACTGCCACCCATCACACGGTGGACCATCTCTAGGAGGGAGTGCGTGATGCAGCAGAGTAGCCTGTTAAACAATGCTTTGGAGACTGCAGACATTCCCCGTACCGTGATGATTGACGTTTTGCTGTTATCTGTTGCAGGAAAGCCCCCCTTCCAACATGCCGCAGTTCATCACCAGCAGGGAGTGGCTGGCACAGCCTGGCAGTCTGCTAAATTTTTCAGTAGAGGTCGCACACGTGCCCAGTTCCACGGTGATCAGCGCTTGCTGTTACCCGCTGCAGGAGAGGGCTCTTAAACTGCCAGCGGTTCGTCACCAGAAAGGAGTGACTGGTTGCAGCTGGATGACCTGTTAAATTATGCTGCAGAGGCTGCACATAACCCGCCCCTGTGGTGATTGGTGCTTGCTGTTGCCTGTTGCAGGAGAAAGGCTCACGGCGCCACCCAGTGGACCAGTGATCATCACCAGGGGCGAGTGGATGGCTCAGACGCCCTCGGTTCTCTCTGAGCCAGCAACGCTGCCTATCAACCTCATCATCATCCGTGAGTAGAACAATAAACCAACGTAAGGCGCACTGTCCTTTAGTTAACTCAATATACATGAAAGACACACAAACGGAATACAAGAGAAGAATACTGCCATATTCACGACCGTTGCTGCCATTGTTAATGCCGCAGTAACCTTGAGGCGAAAGCGAACTGATACGCATGAACAAACTGTATAACCCCAAACTTTCTTTCCGTGGGTCCCATTGATTACTATTCCATCCCCGTACTGCCTGGGTTATTCGCCCGGCCAGAGCCGCCGAAGAAAGCTATTACCTTCAACGATGTGGCCCTGTTAGTCACGTCGAGGTTTCCAGTTACACAAATAGGCCTGTTGCAAGCACATGGTTGCTAGCTCGTGCGAAGCCGTAACCAAGCAGTCCTCTAGGCTTGGATAAACTCAGCAACGGCGTTCAGGCAGAGGTCTCACTCCGACAAAGGAGAAGTAAAAACAGTCAGTTCTGCCATGACGAAACGCCGTACAGGCGACAATTAATATTCTTTACACAAGCTACGACATGGTCGCGAATTAAACAGTGACCCGAATATAGAATAAATTTCCTTTATTTCAGGGCAACGGTCACGAATTTTTTGTCATCAGACTATCGGTTTCAGTCTATAATGACCATCTTCAGATCTTTCACTATAAAAATACAGGAACCAGCCACTTATTTTTTATAGTGAAATATTATCCACGGCCACGGAGCTCAACAGTCCAAATAAAATGGACAAATTGTTATCTTCAGATCTGTTTTATATTGGAACATGTTTTTATAACATCTGAAGATGCTCATTAGAGACCAAAAACGGTAGTCTGATGAGAAAAAATTTGACCATAGAGGCGAAGTAAAGGAAATTTAGAATATTGTTTATACGAAAAGGCAAGGAACCCACCCTTACGGCGACACACGAAGGGATACCAATACGCTTCGGATAGATCCGTGTTGCTTTCAGAAATGTCACGCGGATTGGCTGTCTGGGCCCACTTCAGGAGAAGGTGAAGGAGAGGGCGGTCCTAGATTATAAACACCATTCTGTTTTGAACAGACAATTCTTTTGGCCTCAGTCATGGTTATCTGAACTGGTGAGGGTGATTTTCAACTACTGATGTAGAACTCCGCAGTTTCGCGACTCGCCTCTCTACATTTATCAGCGGCAGTGCTGTACCTGTGTATTACACACAGCCATCTCGATTTTCAGTGTTAACCTTACAGCAGATAGGAGTTGACCACTCGCAAAGCCTAAAGGTGACGCACAAACTTTCCCATCACAACCATATGATGATAACAGTTTTCTGTTTGTTAGAACAAGATAGATATCTGTTATGCCAATGCATATAGTAGGAGTAAGCAGAGTAACTGCAGGCAGCTACAAGACTAATAGCACGAGAGCCCACAAACAAAAATTTTTGAATTATAGCAATACAGCCAAAACCGTAAAATCGTAAATTCCATTACCTTTAACCAAAATGTAATTTCAGAAATTTTGCGAAGCGCCTCTAATTTGACCGAATTTTCAAAAACGTCAACAAATATTTACCGAACTGTGTTATGACAATACATTTGATTTTTAGAATATAGGTGAATGGTAGGTCTACGATACCGAAAACGTGTTTTTCATACACCTGTAGAAAAAATATAAAATGGGACCAAAATAAGTAATCGTAGAAAACTGTATGAAAGCCTGTTTCGCTAATAAATTTGGATTAATTAATGCAAAAAATTCACTTTTCAGAAGAAAATCTGAGCACTTTCCATTCTGAGATCGCTTCGAAAATGTTGAAAAATTTTGCCGATCGGTAACAAAGCATTACGTCTGAAAACTGTTCGAAAAACAATATTAGAAAATTTAGTGCACCATATTACAAGTTAGAGAACTTTCCGATGCTGAAAAATCATTAAAAATCGTATTGAGGAGTATGAAAGTCCTTGTTGCAGGCCAATGAATAAGGTGTAACCCTCAAATTGTGAGGTGGATAATAAAAGAGCTCACTCGAAACTGTCGTAGGGAAGTGGAAGACTTTTTCAAATAAAATGGTCAAAATGAAGTTGGGAAAGTTTGAAAATTACCAGTTTATTTAAAGTGAAAAAATGTACACGCTTTTAGTCACTGTTGGACTCGTCATCATTACCATCGTCATCAAAATTACTCTCCCGGTCACTGTGAAGGACAACACTGTCTTGATCTGGAAAACAAATATAATTGGTCAAAACCATTCATTTCTTAATAAAAGTCTTGTAATAAAAGTCATTTCAACCTCATGTGGATGCTGATTCTTCGTCTAAAATAATGTGTCTCGTTTCTGGTAGTTGGCTACCGGAGAACCACGGATGATACGTTAGTTTTTTTGTAAAGTGTAGCTCTATATATTTTATTCTCAATAAATTCTGTTCCAGTTCCGTTTTACATGGTGGTAGGTTGCGGGCGCCGTAATTAAATAAATTTAGATTTAGAGTTGTAGAAAAGGGTTCCCTTTCCATTGTACACTCCTGGAAATGGAAAAAAGAACACATTGACACCGGTGTGTCAGACCCACCATACTTGCTCCGGACACTGCGAGAGGCTGTACAAGCAATGATCACACGCACGGCACAGCGGACACACCAGGAACCGCGGTGTTGGCCGTCGAATGGCGCTAGCTGCGCAGCATTTGTGCACCGCCGCCGTCAGTGTCAGCCAGTTTGCCGTGGCATACGGAGCTCCATCGCAGTCTTTAACACTGGTAGCATGCCGCGACAGCGTGGACGTGAACCGTATGTGCAGTTGACGGACTTTGAGCGAGGGTGTATAGTGGGCATGCGGGAGGCCGGGTGGACGTACCGCCGAATTGCTCAACACGTGGGGCGTGAGGTCTCCACAGTACATCGATGTTGTCGCCAGTGGTCGGCGGAAGGTGCACGTGCCCGTCGACATGGGACCGGACCGCAGCGACGCACGGATGCACGCCAAGACCGTAGGATCCTACGCAGTGCCGTAGGGGACCGCACCGCCACTTCCCAGCAAATTAGGGACACTGTTGCTCCTGGGGTATCGGCGAGGACCATTCGCAACCGTCTCCATGAAGCTGGGCTACGGTCCCGCACACCGTTAGGCCGTCTTCCGCTCACGCCCCAACATCATGCAGGCCGCCTCCAGTGGTGTCGCGACAGGCGTGAATGGAGGGACGAATGGAGACGTGTCGTCTTCAGCGATGAGAGTCGCTTCTGCCTTGGTGCCAATGATGGTCGTATGCGTGTTTGGCGCCGTGCAGGTGAGCGCCACAATCAGGACGGCATACGACCGAGGCACACAGGGCCAACACCCGGCATCATGGTGTGGGGAGCGATCTCCTACACTGGCCGTACACCACTGGTGATCGTCGAGGGGACACTGAATAGTGCACGGTACATCCAAACCGTCATCGAACCCATCGTTCTGCCATTCCTAGACCGGCAAGGGAACTTGCTGTTCCAACAGGACAATGCACGTCCGCATGTATCCCGTGCCACCCAACGTGCTCTAGAAGGTGTAAGTCAACTACCCTGGCCAGCAAGATCTCCGGATCTGTCCCCCATTGAGCATGTTTGGGACTGGATGAAGCGTCGTCTCACGCGGTCTGCACGTCCAGCACGAACGCTGGTCCAACTGAGGCGCCAGGTGGAAATGGCATGGCAAGCCGTTCCACAGGACTACATCCAGCATCTCTACGATCGTCTCCATGGGAGAATAGCAGCCTGCATTGCTGCGAAAGGTGGATATACACTGTACTAGTGCCGACATTGTGCATGCTCTGTTGCCTGTGTCTATGTGCCTGTGGTTCTGTCAGTGTGATCATGTGATGTATCTGATCCCAGTAATGTGTCAATAAAGTTTCCCCTTCCTGGGACAATGAATTCACGGTGTTCTTATTTCAATTTCCAGGAGTGTATATCTTCTTCTAAAACTGTTTAATGTTGCCGAATACACATCATTAATTTTTTTTAGTTGTGTATTCGGCACGTGAGTTTTTATAAGACGTTCAATACATTCCCGATGCCAGAAGTGTATCTGCCTCAATCTGTGAAACCCTTTAGGTAGCTGAAGAATTTTCCAGCATTGTCAGTGGCCTTTTGTTCCCTTGAGATAGATTGCTGGATTGTAATCGTAGCCCGTCATAGCATGAAAAGTAGTTAAGGTTTTGCTAGATACGATCACAATGTTTCACAAGGTCACGAAATATCAACACCAACATCCATCCAAATCTTTATGGAACTGTTTACAAATTCCAGACTGCGAAGCATTACAGTTAAAGTTTTCGTGTCAGAATATCGAACACGTACTCGACGTCTGTCATTAATTTGACAAAAATGGTAAAAAATCTGTCTCCTAGTCCTGTTGATAAGTTAGATTTTCATTCATTGTCTAATTAACAGTACAATATTCATCCCAGTCTTCATCGCACATGTCGTGATTAATACGGTTGGTGTTGTTCGCAACGGTCTGCGCCCTGTTTGGTTGTGACGAATTATTATTAATTAAAAATTCAACCAGATGTTCTTTAATTTTTTTAATTCTTTGCTGAAATCAGAATATCTAACTTGTTGTGGTTCTGAGATGTCAAAGCCTAGTGATGTTATGCTTTGGCACACTATGTTCCATGTCCTTCATACGCGCACAGAACCATCTGTCAAATACCAGATCGATCCCTAAAACATGATGTTTACACAAAAGGTATAAAATTTTCTTCAAGAGATCCGCGTAGGTTATTGGAATTTCTTTTAAGGTATGCAGTAAAAAGAATCCATCAATCATTAAAACATCTACAGATTCCGGCTCACTGTTTTCAATATTTGCGGTTCCCTATCCCGGTCGGTAAAAACGCAAGGGGTCACTTTTTTGTCCGTCTGTCGGTCTTACTGTTAAGAAACCTTTTTCTCAGGAACAGATTTACGTATCAAGTTGAAATTTATGTCGTATACTGAGGCGCACAGTCCCTTGTAGGTACAAAAAATTTATGTTTCTAAGTCAGAAAGATACGGCCTTTTTATGTCACATATTTCGATAGTAACAAACACACACATCAAAACCTATATGGTACTTCCCGTTGGCCTTGAATCATTAAAATTGACAAGAAGCAAGGTTTCACAGTACAAATAAAATTTTTAAACTGTTATCATACAACATAAAATATATATTTTTGCCATTAGAACTTACATTGCAATCATAATCGACCAAAAGCATTCTGCATCACCCGCTGAAGTATCGGAACATCGACGCTGTTGGTGGCCTTCTGAATGGCTGTTTACAGCTCGGCAATGCTTTTGGGGTTATTTCTGTACACCTTCTCTTTAATATAGCCCCACAAAAACAAGTCGCATGTGTTCAGATCCTGAGTATATGGCGGCGAATCGAGGACCACTCAAGTGGACTCTGGGTACCCCAGAGCCAGAATGCGGTCCCGAAAGTGTTCCTCCAGGACATCAAACACTCTTCTACTTCGATGGGGTCGGGCTTCGTCTTTCGTGAACCACATCTTGCCGAAATCAAGGTCACTTCCGATAATGGGGATGAAATCATCTTCCAAAACCTTCACGTACCGTCCGGTCTGGACACTGCACACGACACAGTCACCCGTTGAGGGTGAAGAGACTTCTCGATCACGAATGCTGATTCTCAGTCCCCCGAATGCGCCAGTTTTTCTTATTGAAGAACCATCCAAATGAAAGTGGGCTTCGTCGCTAAGCCAAACCATATTTACATCGAAGTCCTATTCGTCATTTCTGTGGACAATAGCGTAGACAGAACACAACCGCTCTTCCGTGGCCCTTGGGTTTAATGGCTGATGGGTTTGAATTTTGTATGGGAAGAGATGCAGATCTTCAACAACAATTAGACAATTAGTCGCAGTGTCTCCCTGTTGATTCTCACCTGTTGTATAGCTCGTCTGATCGATATCCAGGCTTGTCACGAAGGGCAACAAAGCGGATACAATTTAATACAAGTTTTAATAATATTTTCAGGTAAAAGAGAATCAGTAATTACTGTAAGCTTCGGCTGATCCCGTCGGAGGTTCGAGTCCTCCCTCGGCCATGGGTGTGTGTGTTTGTCCATAGGATAATTTAGTTTAAGTAGTGTGTAAGCTTAGGGACTGATGACCTTAGCAGTTAAGTCCCATAAGATTTCACACACATTTCAACAATTTTTTTTGTAATCTTACCTTCTTATTTTCTGTCTGTTGAAAATAAGATACTCGCCAGTTCTCCTTACCTCACTCTCAGTGTTGTGTTGGCAGAAGAGCCAACACCGTGTTACTAGTGGAGGCCGAAATGCACGCGTTTCAGCTCATGCAGGCTGGCGTGAGGAGGGAAGAACTATACTGATGTGAGGTCTGGAACATGACAAGGAATTAGAATTCAGAAAGCGGACGTAATTAGTTTGATACTTAACTTTAATCCATTAATGATGAACGTCGCTCTTGACGGTACATGAGTCACAATATTATCTGTTCAGAAGACATAGTAACTGATTATGGCGCCTTGCTAGGTCGTAGCAAATGACGTAGCTGAAGGCTATGCTAAACTGTCGTCTCTGCAAATGAGAGCGTATGTACTCAGTGAACCATAGCTAGCAAAGTCGGCTGTACGACTGGGGAGTGCTAGGGAGTCTCTCTAGACTAGACCTGCCGTGTGGCGGCGCTCGGTCTGCAATCACTGATAGTGGCGACACGCGGGTCCGATGTATACTAACGGACCACGGCCGATTTAATGGCTACCAGGTAGCAAGTGTAGCGTCTGGCAGTGACACCACACTCAGGAATTCCACAGTTTAAATACCACGGGCTTAGAATATTTAATGCGTACGATTACCCGCTGCAGAAATCACACAATTTTCCCTTAACTAATTGGGCACCAGCTTGGCAATGAGTGTTGTGTAAAACTGAAGAAAGTTACGCAGTTTTGTATATAAATTGCTGTGTGATATTAGGTGTATTTATCTGAGTGTCTATTTGAGAATTCCACCTCTTTCCCGTAAATTATTCGAAACATTATTTACATTATAAAAGAACCACAACACTCAATCATCTTTCTCCGTCTTTGTTTATGACTGTGCGCCGTATTTCACGTTGCAAACTGAGCCTCAAACATCTGGAGACTTACTGTGATTTGCACTTTCTTATCTCGGAAACTGAACTCTGCGTCTGTTAGCGGGTCTTATCTTCCGCTGATAAGGTTCCTCCGGACTTGAAACTTGTTCTGTCAGAGAGAACAGAGCCGTCTTCATTCAGCGGTGCTTTCAGAAGTCCGGCTGCCGGAACTGAATCACTGGAATCAGGAATAGCCTACTCATCACAGCCTGACGCCAACTGCCGGTCATTTGCGTTTCTGGACTCACTTCTTCTCCTTCATTCGCGTTTTAGGCTATTTACCAAAGAACCCGTGACTTTTTAAAGAATCGAACGCCCGGTATAGAACGGCTTGAAACGTCTGATTATTTCACAGATGAGTTAAAGTGTTAAATAGTTGACTATAAGTATGAATGCGAAAAAGAATTTAGGAAAGGCCTGAAATTATGTTTACACTTCGTTGGAAGCCACTAAGTGCTGTCATTATGAAACCCAAGCTATGAATCTACTTTAATATCATTTCTTCTGGACAACTCCTGTTCGCCGCGCGGGGTAGCCGTCCGGTCTTAGGCGCCTTGTCACGGTACGCGAGGATCCCCGCGTCAGAGGTTCGAGTCCTCCCTCGGGCATGGGTGTGTGTGCTGTCCTTAGCGTAAGTTAGTTTAAGTTAGATTAAGTAGTGTGTAAGCTTAGTGACCGATGACCTCAGTAGTTTGGTCCCATAAGAACTTACCACAAATTTCCTAAATTTTTACAACTCCTATTTCATTGACGAATTTCTACTTAAAAACTGGTCACAGTAAAAAAACTTTTTTTAAATATTTTAAAGTGTAATCGAATGAGTAGATCAGTAGGAATAAGACGAAAATGTGTTCATTTCATTGATGTTAACAGAAATCATGTACATATACCCTGCCAATATACTGTAAACTGACTCGATTCACCTCATTTCGATAAAATAATCGTTCAAGTGGTCTATGGAACATGTAACTAATAACTGTAGTCTGGGTAATTTAGGCTCCATTTTAACCAAAAGTTAGTTTTTCACGCATCTTCATGATATCATACCTCCTAAAATATGTGTCATAAAATCTGTATCTACATCATACTTTTCAAGCCACCTAATGTTGTGTGGCGGAGGGTACTTTCGGTACCACTATCTGATCCCTCCAACCCTGTTCCACTCGCGAATACTGCGTGGGAAGAATGATTGCCGGCGAACCTCTGTATTGGCTCTAGTTTCTCGAATTTTCTCATCGTGGTCAGTACACGAGATGTATGTGGAGGGAACTAATATGCTGTCTGACTTCTCCTGAAAACTGCTTTCCCAAAATATCAATAGCATATCTCTCCATGAAGCACAACGCCTCTCTTGTAACGTCTGCTAGTAGGGTTTGTTTAGCATCTCCGAAACGATATCTCGCCAGCTACACACGATCCCGTGACGAAATGCGCCGCTCTTCGTTGGACCTTTTCTATCTCCTCTATGAGTACTACCTGACAGCGATCCCAGAGAGATGAACAGTACTCAAGAATCGGGCAAACAAACGCCTTATACGCCACTTCTTTCGTGAATGAGTTACATTTCCTTAAAATTCTTCCGATGAATCTCAGTTTGGCACCTGCTTTTCCCATTATCTGTTTTATGTGGTCATTCCACTTAAGGTTGCTCTGGATAGTTACGCCTAGATTTTACGACAGACTCTGTCTCCAGCTGTTTGTCATCAATAGTGTAGCTGTACAGTACTGAATTTCTTTTTCTATGTATGCGCAATATGTAACTTTTTTTAAGTTCAGGGACGACAGCCAGAACCTGCAGCATTCATCAGTTCTCTGCAAGTCGTTCTGCAAATTCTTACTACCTTCTGGCGTTGTTACTTTGGAACAGACAATTACATCATCTGCGAATAGCCGTAAAGAGCATCTGCACTTTCTGCTAGATCACTTATGTATATTGTGAACAGCAACGGTCCTATTGAACTTCCCTGTGGTACTCTGGATATTGCCTTCACATCTGTCTGTTACTTTTCCCACATTTTTCTCCTTCCTCGAGGGTTTCGTTTTCCATTTTGTTTTTATTTCATTATTTTTACGTGTAGTCTTTCAGCGTACATTGTCCGCCGATCTTTAGTCCACCTCCTCGTATTTTTTTATGACTTCCCTTTTATGCTAAATGAGATAGTGAATTGAATTTGGAGAAAAAAGAAATTTATGACACAACTTAACTAAAAAGATACGACAATTCTTGGGCCATCGAGTAACTATGAATTTGATAATAGAAGAAAGTGGGGATAAAAATTATAGATGGAAAGCAAGAATATAGTAAAAGGGTTCAAATGTCGGTTAAGTTGCAGTACTTATTCACAGATGGAGAGGCCTGTACAGGATAGATTAGCATGGAAAATTACATCAAACCAGTCTTTGGACTGAAGGCCATTTCTGATATCATTTATGATTTTGTTTGTTTTTTCACATCTCTTAACATGTCTTAGAAAGCTCACCTCTGCTCTGTGAAATAAGGAAGAAAGAACATCCTCTGCGCTCTGAATTTTTACTTCTTGCTTTTTGTTTGATACCAATTATTCACTTCCGTATAACTCTGAATTCACGAAAGTCAAAAATATCTCGTCTCCGTATTTTCTGCTTCTCAGATTTTGGAAACCCGAAAACGACAGGTTGTATGACGAAGAAGAATCTTAATGTGATGTAGACTGTAAATACGACTTTAATACTTGCCCTGTTATCGATGGGGCATCAGACAGAGTAGGGAACCATATAAATAATGGGGATTAATTATACAGCAGTTTAAAAGAACAATGGACTTTACGTGATTACATACTTACCATCACATACTCATTTAAATCGCAAACGTAATGATTCTATATGTTACTCTTATGCCTTCACTTAACACGAAGAAAAGTGGGGATTGGAGCGCTGGGCTTTTAATCGAGGATAGATCTTACTGATTCAAATTTCTGCTATTAACCTGGCTCCTTTATACTTATGCTTTCGAAATTCCAATTCCACAGAACTCCGATCCTTGCATCTAGGCCCATCGATGTGCTGATGAAGGGAGATCAAACACCATGCACCAGAACTCCGCGCCGCTGCGGCACACGATGTTTCTTTGTGAGGCTCCACATGGAGGAAGCAAGTCGGGACAGAACACCGATCTGTAATAGAAACCTGAATAACTAATCACGCCGCGCGGTCTCGGGCGCCTTGTCACGGTCCGTGCGACTTCCCCCATAGGGGGTTCGATTTCTCCCTCTGCATGGGTGTGTGTGTGTTGTCCACAGCCTGACTTGTTTTAAGTTAGATTAAGTAGTATGTAGTCTTAGGAACCAATGACCTAGGCAGTTTGGTCGCATAAGATGCACTATGGGACTTAAGGCGCATAAGACTTTACCACAAATTTCCAAATTTCCAAAACTAATCACGGCCCATGAATTTGTGCATGTAGCCCATAGATCTGTCTCTTTAAAGGAATTCAACCGTAAAACCGTAAAATAACTACACTTAAAAATTGAATGAATGAGCAATGACTCGAATAAACACAGGAAGTCCAAGATACTTAATATTATAAGTCTCTCTTAAAATCGACACTGGGTAATTTTTAACTGTTACATACTAAAAAAGGTTCTTTTGATAATGATTATAAAACCCTCTTAAAACTTACTATCATATGGCGCCACATTTAAAAACATCTTTCAGTAAGTGCACACCAAAATACCAAACTTCACTATACAAGGTCATCGTATTTCACATGATTGACGCACACACCACATAGAAGATTTTTAAGACAGTTACACACAGAACCTACATCACTAAACCTCAAGTTAACGACAGTAACTTCTAGGACTGCCAGTCCAGTGGTCGTTACACCCAAACTATGGCCCACCTAGAGCTCTCTTTACAACTGCTTAGTCTCAATAACTATAATACCACTTAAGGCAAGGCATTAAATTCACTCAGTTTTTATGATTTTACTGCCAGCTAAATAAAAGAGTCTAACTACTGAAGGCACTAACTACTGATAGGCATAGTTAGCAAATGAAAGATTTTGGTAGAGAACAAACAATGTATTTACCTTAATAGTGTTCAAAAGTCATTTTATATATATATATATATATATATATATATATATATATATATATATATATATATATATGATCTGGACGTGTGTCCAACAGAGAGAGTAAATTTGTAAGACTGGATGTAATGAACAGATATATATATATATATATATATATATATATATATATCTGTTCATTATATATACACTCCTGGAAATTGAAATAAGAACACCGTGAATTCATTGTCCCAGGAAGGGGAAACTTTATTGACACATTCCTGGGGTCAGATACATCACACGATCACACTGACAGAACCACAGGCACATAGACACAGGCAACAGAGCATGCACAATGTCGGCACTAGTACAGTGTATATCCACCTTTCGCAGCAATGCAGGCTGCTATTCTCCCATGGAGACGATCGTAGAGATGCTGGATGTGGTCCTGTGGAACGGCTTGCCATGCCATTTCCACCTGGCGCCTCAGTTGGACCAGCGTTCGTGCTGGACGTGCAGACCGCGTGAGACGACGCTTCATCCAGTCCCAAACATGCTCAATGGGGGACAGATCCGGAGATCTTGCTGGCCAGGGTAGTTGACTTACACCTTCTAGAGCACGTTGGGTGGCACGGGATACATGCGGACGTGCATTGTCCTGTTGGAACAGCAAGTTCCCTTGCCGGTCTAGGAATGGTAGAACGATGGCTTCGATGACGGTTTGGATGTACCGTGCACTATTCAGTGTCCCCTCGACGATCACCAGTGGTGTACGGCCAGTGTAGGATATCGCTCCCCACACCATGATGCCGGGTGTTGGCCCTGTGTGCCTCGGTCGTATGCAGTCCTGATTGTGGCGCTCACCTGCACGGCGCCAAACACGCATACGACCATCATTGGCACCAAGGCAGAAGCGACTCTCATCGCTGAAGACGACACGTCTCCATTCGTCCCTCCATTCACGCCTGTCGCGACACCACTGGAGGCGGGCTGCACGATGTTGGGGCGTGAGCGGAAGACGGCCTAACGGTGTGCGGGACCGTAGCCCAGCTTCATGGAGACGGTTGCGAATGGTCCTCGCCGATACCCCAGGAGCAACAGTGTCCCTAATTTGCTGGGAAGTGGCGGTGCGGTCCCCTACGGCACTGTGTAGGATCCTACGGTCTTGGCGTGCATCCGTGCGTCGCTGCGGTCCGGTCCCAGGTCGACGGGCACGTGCACCTTCCGCCGACCACTGGCGACAACATCGATGTACTGTGGAGACATCACGCCCCACGTGTTGAGCAATTCGGCGGTACGTCCACCCGGCCTCCCGCATGCCCACTATACGCCCTCGCTCAAAGTCCGTCAACTGCACATACGGTTCACGTCCACGCTGTCGCGGCATGCTACCAGTGTTAAAGACTGCGATGGAGCTCCGTATGCCACGGCAAACTGGCTGACACTGACGGCGGCGGTGCACAAATGCTGTGCAGCTAGCGCCATTCGACGGCCAACACCGCGGTTCCTGGTGTGTCCGCTGTGCCGTGCGTGTGATCATTGCTTGTACAGCCCTCTCGCAGTGTCCGGAGCAAGTATGGTGGGTCTGACACACCGGTGTCAATGTGTTCTTTTTTCCATTTCCAGGAGTGTATATCTGTTCATTACATCCAGTCTTACAAATTTACTCTCTCTGTTGGACACACGTCCAGATCATCCGCTCTCAAAACTCCGCCATCTCTCTCTCCACATCATCCACTGCTGGCGGCTCACCTCCAACTGCGCAACGCTATGCGCTGTTCACATCCAACTGCCCAACACTACAATAGCGAATATTCCTACAATGAGTCCAACCAGCCACAGACTGCACACAGCACAGTCAGTGATTTTCATACAGAGCGCTACGTGGCGTTACCAACATAAAAACCTAAACAGCCTACTTACACGCTGTGTTGGGAACGTCATACTGCGCAAGCCGAGGCCCACGAGAAAGAAAGGCCGCGGCGCGTACGTCACGAATGTAGGCCTGAGTTCGCTCGCTCGCTCAACTCAGCAGGCAAAATGCATTTCTAAACCTGTTAACTCGCAACTGAATGTGTACGTACTAACGAGAATCGTATCTTCTACTGGAACCTGGTACTATGAAGTCTTACTGTTTACTAGTGGTACAACAAAGTTTAAGATCAATTCTCAACATAAATGGCAAAACGGCTTGTTTGTAGCATTTAGTCTCTTCTGCGTAACAGTCCTCATTTAATACACGATATGGTGCTTTATGCAACTGATAAGCATTTTGACATGATTTCAGGTTTATTGAACCCCAGTACAGCCTTAACAAATTATTAGTGGGCCTATGCACTTTCTGTCGTTTCAGGATTAATAACAGTAAGATCCCGTAATAGTGGATTCCGCTTGTTGTTGTTGTGGTCTTCAGTCCTAAGACTGGTTTGATGCAGCTCTCCATGCTACTCTATCCTGTGCAAGCTTCTTCATCTCCCAGTATCTATTGCAACCTACATCCTTCTCAATCTGCTTAGTGTATTCATCTCTTGGTCTCCCTCTATGATTTTTACCCTCCACGCTGCTACCCTCCACGCTGCCCTCCAATGCTATCTTTGTGATCTCTCGATGCCTCAGAACATGTCCTACCAACCGGTCCCTTCTTCTTGTCAAGTTGTGCCACAAATTCCTCTTCTCCCCAATTCTATTCAATACGTCCTCATTAGTTATGTGATCTACCCATCTAATCTTCAGCATTCTTCTGTAGCACCACATTTCGAAAGCTTCTATTCTCTTCTTGTCCAAACTGTTTATCGTCCATGTTTCACTTCCATACATGGCTACACTCCATTGTATATTTTCAGAAACGACTTCCTGACACTTAAATCTATACTCGATGTAAACAAATTTCTCTTCTTCAGAAACGCTTTCCTTGCAATTGAAGTTTACATTCGTTCATTTTGCTGTTCGTAGTAGCTTACCCACACTCCTATTTTTTTATTCACTATTAAACCGACTCCTGCATTACCCCTATCTGATTTTGTATTTATAACCCTGCATTCGCCTGACCAAAAGTCTTGTTCCTCCTGCCACCGAATTTCACTAATTCCCACTATATCTAACTTTAACCTATCCATTTCCCTTTTTAAATTTTCTAACCTACCTGCCCGATTAAGGCATCTGACATTCCACGCTCCGACCCGTAGAACGCCAGTTTTCTTTCTCCTGATAACGACGTCCTCTTGAGTAGTACCCGCCCGGAGATGCGAATGGGGGACTATTTTACCTCCGGAATATTTTACCCAAGAGGACGCCATCATCATTTAACCATACAGTAAAGCTGCATGCCCTCGGGAAAAATAGCGGTCGTAGTTTCCCCTTGCTTTCAGCCGTTCGCAGTACCAGCACAGTAAGGCCGTTTTCGTTAGTGTTACAAGGCCAGATCAGTCAATCATCCAGACTATTGCCCCTGCAACTACTGGAAAGGCTGCTGCCCCTCTTTAGCAACCACACATTCGTCTGGCCTCTCAACAGATACCCCTCCATTGTGGTTGCACCTACGGTACGGCTACCTCCCCACCAACGGCAAGGTCCAAGGTACATGAGGGGGGTTCATACAATATGTGGTGCCTTATGCAATTGATAACCGTTTCGATATGCTTTCAATTTTATTGAACCCCAGTACAGCCTTAACAAATTATTAGTAGGTCTATGCACTTTCTGTCATTGTAGGATTTATAACAGTAAGATCCCGTAATAGTGGATTCCGGTAGAACATGCAATTCTCGTTTGTACGTACACACCCAGTTACGAGATGACAGGTGCAGAAACGCAGTTTCTTTGCTAATTTGAGCGAGTGAGCGAGTTCAGGCCTACCTTCGTGACGTACGCCTCGCGGGCTGTCTTTGTCGCAAGCGCTGGCTAGCTGCGGCATGCGGACCGAGGCGAGGGAATGAGTGCGCTGGGCCTGCTTGCAGAGAGGGCAGTTCTGGCTGGTGGACAGGCAAAGGGCCTATATTGGTACACGGTTGTAGTGCGTTGTGGACTTTCGAAGTCACACTTAGGTCTGTCATTGGGACTCGGGACACTTCACCACGTTGGGTAGCGGAATTTTGTCTACTCTGTAGTAAGTGTCCCGTTACTACGAGTGGCGACCAGCTAAGGTGGCTCTGATCGCTCGTTGAGGAACTGTGCCTACTTTGTAATGAGTGCTCCGTTACTACGACTGGCGAATAGCTAGAGTAGTTTTGATAGTTCGTTGGGAATGACGTCTTCTCCAATGTGAGCGTTCTATTACTGCGGCTGGCGATGAGCGAAGGTACTTTTGTTAGCTCGTTGCGGAACATGTGCCTGCTCTGCTGTGGGTGTTCCGTTATTATTAGTGTGCTCGTCGAAGTTGTGTGGTCAGCCAACGTGGTTTTTGTTGTGTTGGCAGAAGAGCCAACACCGTGTTACTAGTGGAGGCCGAAATGCACGCGTTTTAGCTCACGCAGGCTGGCGTGAGGAGGGAAGCACAATACTGACGTGAGGTATGGAACATGACAAGGAATTAGAATTCAGAAAGCGGACGTAATTAGTTTGATACTTAACTTTGATCCATTAATGATGAACGTCGCTCTTGACGGTACATGAGTCACAATATTATCTGATACTTAACTTTAATCCATTAATGATGAACGTCGTTCTTGACGGTACATGATTCAGAATATTATCTGTTCAGAATATGGCGCCTTGCTAGGTCGTAGCAAATGACGTAGCTGAAGGCTATGCTAAACTGTCGTCTCTGCAAATCAGAGCGTCTGTAGACAGAGAACCTTCGCTATCAAAGTCGGCTGCACAACTGGGGCGAGTGCTAGGGAGTCTCTCTAGACTAGACCCGCCGTGTGGCGGCGCTCGGTCTGCAATCACAGATAGTGGCGACACGCGGGTCCGACGTGTACTAACGGACCGCGGCCGATTTAAAGGCTACCACCTAGCAAGTGTGGTGTCTGGCAGTGACACCACACTCAGGAATTCCACAGTTTAAATACCACGGGCTTAGAATATTTAATGCGTACGATTACCCGCTGCAGAAATCACACAACTTTCCCTTAACTAATTGGGCACCAGCTGGGCAAGAGTGTTGTGTAAAAATGAAGAAAGTTACGCAGATTTGTATATAAATTGCTGTGAGATAATAGGTGTATTTATCTGAGTGTCTATTTGAGAATTCCACCTTGTAATCCATGTAATGATACAATTTAATACAAGTTTTAATAACACATTCAGCTAAAAGAAAATCAGTAATTACTGTAAGCTTCGGCTGATCCCGTCGGAGGTTCGAGTCCTCCCTCGGCCATGGGTGTGTGTGTTTGTCCTTAGGATGATTTAGGTTAAGTAGTGTGTAAGCTTAGGGACTGATGGCCTTAGCAGTTAAGTCCCATAAGATTTCACACACATTTGAACGTTTTTTTTTTGTAATCTTACCTTCTTATTTTCTGTCTGTTGAAAATAAGATACTCGCCAGTTTTCCTTACCTCACTCTCAGTGTTGTGTTGGCAGAAGAGCCAACACCGTGTTACTAGTGGAGGCCGAAATGCACGCGTTTTAGCTCACGCAGGCTGGCGTGAGGAGGGAAGAACTATACTGACGTGAGGTCTGGAACATGACAAGGAATTAGAATTCAGAAAGCGGACGTAATTAGTTTGATACTTAACTTTAATCCATTAATGATGAATGTCGCTCTTGACGGTACATGAGTCACAACATTATCTGTTCAGAAGACATAGTAATTGAATATGGCGCCTTGCTAGGTCGTAGCAAATGACGTAGCTGAAGGCTATGCTAAACTGTCGTCTCTGCAAATGAGAGCATATGTAGTCAGTGAACCATCGCTAGCAAAGTCGGCTGTACAACTGGGGCGAGTGCTCGGTAGTCTCTCTGGACTAGATCTGCCGTGTGGCGGCGCTCGGTCTGCAATCACTGATAGTGGCGACACGTGGGTCCGACGTATACTAACGGACCGCGGCCGATTTAAAGGCTACCACCTAGCAAGTGTGGTGTCTGGCGGTGACACCACAGTTTTGGTATTTTTGGTTTGTGGCGTCGACCAATGGCGAGCTTACTGGAATTACTGGCCACTGGTATTCGGGTGATGTGTATTGTTGGCTGGTGCACGTAAGACGTGAGGTCATAGTAAGTTTCTGTCGTTGTGGCATCCTTTCTGTTGCGCCATTGATTATACGTGGATGTGCTTAGTTTGCTTGTTCAAGGCGTTCAAGGCTGATCGTTCAGACTTTGCATAGATTCGTATGCTGTGCAACGTATCCTTCCAGTACTGGTGGTGGTAAAACTCTACCTAAGGAGGAGGATTACCGTCGCTTTGTCATGTCCTACCGTTGTGGGGGATCACAAGAAACATCACTTCAGTGCTGTTCATCACACGTGGCCAAGTTTCGGTATAGTACAGAAATACAAAAAAATACGGACACACAAGATTATTCCTTCCCTATTCTACACTTTCCCACTATCGTATGATTATTCATCGTGTACAATACGTTTTCTGACCGAAACTACAGTTTATCAATGTGGCGGTTGCTCTAACCGTTCACAAAAAGAACATAAGAAAAAGGGATAAAAATCCCCCAAAATATTGCTGTAAATGAAAGAGCAGATTAAAATACATTGAATGAGTGACTTTCCATTAAGCAAAGAGCAAAAAATATGACCATGAGCTTAAGGCCCATGGCGCGTGGCCAACCAAGGCACAAACGCAAAGTTCTACTGAAATTCGAATAAATTAGGAAAATAAATTCCCTTATGGGGTTTAGTGGTAACCTTGCAACGGATTTCAACATTTGGACTTCATTCAAAAAATGGTTCAAATGGCTCTGAGCACTATGGGACTTAACATCTGAGGTCATCAGTCCCCTAACACTTAGAACTACTTAAACCTAACTAACCTAAGGACATCACACACATCCATGCCCGAGGCAGGATTCGAACCTGCGACCGTAGCGGTCGCGCGGTTCCAGACTGAAGCGCCCAGAACCGCTCGGCCACACCGGAAGGCTTCTGGACTTCATTACCGAGCAGATTTCAAACAGTCTAATACCTTTGTTAACATTACCAAAACGAGAGCTGCGTCTCCATGTCTGTCCAATGCCGCGACCCAGGAACAAGTGCTCGACCGGACACCGCGCGTAACCATTCTTCGTTCAAAATGTGATGGAGGGGGTGGTTCGCCAACCTAACAGAGCCAATCCTCTGGCCTTCGCGGCCTCTCTGACCTGACTTGCCTACCATCTTTGCCAAACTTGCTCACGTTTACGGGGTTTGTACTATCCTACACAGAACGACTCTAAACATGCAATGCTACGACCTGTGACCAGAAGTTTCTGCGACATCACATACTATATCATTCATACAGTTTAGGGTCGCATAAGGGAAAGGATACAATGAAACGTGGCACACATGAATTAAAATTAATAAATAAACACCACTTCTCTTCTGTTTGTCATCCACGGAATTCGCTTCTGCAGAGTCAAAACACTCTGGCTATAGTTGTCCTGTGCCGGAATTTATTGGAAAGATATGGAACGAGACAACAAGTTCCGTTTCAACTGTTAGTATGCGCTCTCCCCGCGGGTGGGAAATTGAAGTCTGCTCCCACTCGTTTCCTCGTTGAGGCACCGATGCTAGATGGGATGCGCTTGTTCGCTGTTAGAGCGAAGCACTGGTGCAATCCACTAGGTATTTCTAGATTTCCGGAAAGCTTTTGACACTGTTCCTCACAAGCAACTTCTAATCAAGCTGCGGGCCTATGGGGTATCGTCTCAGTTGTGCGACTGGATTCGTGATTTCCTATCAGGAAGGTCGCAGTTCGTAGTAATAGACGGCAAATCATCGAGTAAAACTGAAGTGATATCAGGTGTTCCCCATGGAAGCGTCCTGGGACCTCTGCTGTTCCTGATCTATATACATGACCTGGGTGACAATCTGAGTAGCTCTCTTAGGTTTTTCGCAGATGATGCTGTAATTTACCGTCATCTGAAGACCAGTATCAGTTGCAAAGCGATTTAGAAAAGATTCCTGTATGGTGTGGCAGGTAGGCGGTTGACGCTAAATAACGAGAAGTGTGAGGTGATCCACATGAGTTCCAAAAGAAATCCGTTGGAATTCGATTACTCGATAAATAGTACAATTCTCAAGGCTGTCAATTCAACTAAGTACCTGGGTGTTAAAATTACGAACAACTTCAGCTGGAAAGACCACATAGATAATATTGTGGGGAAGGCGAGCCAAAGATCGCGTTTCATTGGCAGGACACTTAGAAGATGCAACAAGTCCACTAAAGAGACAGCTTACACTACACTCGTTCGTCCTCTGTTAGAATATTGCTGCGCGGTGTGGGATCCTTACGACGTGGGATTGACGGAGGACATCGAAAGGGTGCAAAAAAGGGCAGCTCGTTTTGTATTATCACGTAATAGGGGAGAGAGTGTGGCAGATATGATACGCGAGTTGGGATGGAAGTCATTAAAGCAAAGACGTCTTTCGTCGCGGCGAGATCTATTTACGAAATTTCAGTCACCAACTTTCTCTTCCGAATGCGAAAATATTTTGTTGAGCCCAACCTACATAGGTAGGAATGATCATCAAAATAAAATAAGAGAAATCAGAGCTCGAACAGAAAGGTTTAGGTGTTCGTTTTTCCCGCGCGCTATTCGGGAGTGGAATGGTAGAGAGATAGTATGATCGTGGTTCGATGAACCCTCTGCCAAGCGCTTAAATGTGAATTGCAGAGTAATCATGTAGATGTAGATGTAGATGATTGTTAGTTTAATAGCCTGTTTTGTCAGTGAGTTTTGTCTCCTTGAATTACGGTGAGAAAAGGGCTGTCCTCCGTGAACGCGCCCATGAGAAATACGTGCTTCGCGACAAATTTGTGACGTCACACTAATCGGCTTATCCGCCACACTTCGCAAACGCCCGGTTCCGTACAGGGCCAAAGGGAAATCAATATGTAATCGAAAAGGTATCCACTACAGGTACTAATTTTCTCGTGTGCTGTCGACGGCTTGCATGCGTTTAAACACGCATTCAAGAATTATTAAACTCGTCTGAAATAGTTACTCGCTCCCCGCCGGGGACGGCTGCTGCCGCTCGTAAGACCTGCAGTGTCACGCGCTGTGACGTACGAGGTCTTTCTTGCGGGATTCGTAACGGCACAGAACCGGAGCGAGCTTCCAGAAGCACTGTCAACCGTATTAGTTACTGTTTGATCTTGGGTTACTTGAGTGGTTATGAAAGCACGCGCTGTCGGAGTCCTACTGATATTGTTGTTTCAATTTGTGCTGTGGTGGCTTTGTGTTTCCGTGTGAATGAGGTAAACGAGATTAAGTTACCTCTGTCCGTTTTAGGGCATACAGGGGTTTTTCTGTACTCAACCATAACTGCATGAGTGAAACGCTGCAGTCGAGTGCTGTTGTTATATGTTCTGTTAACGAGTGATGAAGATATACACCGTCTTGTCCGCTGTATGCCTTAGTGACGGACTGGCAGGCAACGATGAATTAAGGTTTGCCTATCTGCATATAGGCAAAGTATTGCTTTAAGCCCAGGTTAACTTGTGTTAAATGGACCTGTATCTGCCTAGAGCTATGGGGCTGGCTCTGAGGACTATGGGACTTAACTTCTGAGGTCATCAGTCCCCTAGAACTTAGAACTACTTATACCTAACTAACCTAAGGACATCACACACATCCATGCCCGAGGCAGGATTCGAACCTGCGACCGTAGCGGTCGCGCGGTTCCAGACTGTAGCGCTTAGAATCGCTCGGCCACTCCGGCCGGCGGAGCTACGGATATTACTGGTAGAAATAAAGGGTTAGTCCCTCTAGCTGTAAATCAGAAGAATTGAGCGAATTTAATGCCTTCCTTCAAATGATATAGCTACTAAGACTAAGCAACTGTAAAGAGAGTAGGCAGTAGTTTGGGTATAGCGTAATCAGAGGTCTCTGTACTGGCAGTCTTAGAAGTTACTGTCGCTGACTTGAGGTTTGGTGACGTATGTTCGCTGTGTAACTGTCTTAAAACATTCTACGTTGTGTGTGTGTGTGTGTGTGTGTGTGTGTCAATCCTGTGACACATGATGTCCTCCTATAGTAACGTCTTGGTTTTTTGGTGTGCACTTATTGAAAGATGTTTTTGAGCGTGTCGCCACATGATAGTAAGTTTTAGTGGGTTTTATAATAATTATAAAAACATCTTTTATTAGTATATAATTGTTAAAAATTTCTTGGTGTGGGTTTTACGAGAGATTTATAATATTAAGTAATTTGGACTTCCAATGTTTGCTCGATTCATTGTCCAATCATTCAATTTTTAAATCTTGTTTTTTATGGTTTTACGGTTGAATTCCTTCGCAGATCTGCTAGCTAGATGCACAAATTGATGGCTCGTGATTAGTTGTTTCTGTTACAGAGCGGTGTTCTGCGCCGACTTGCTTTCCCCGTAAGCGTCGTGTACCGCAGCGGCGCGGAGTTACGATGCCTGGTACTTGGTCTCCTTCATCAGCGCATTTATCGCCTACGTGGAAGGCTCCGCGTTCTGTGGAATTGGAATTTCGAAAGCATAAGTTCAAATGATTCAAATGGCTCTAAGCACTCGGCCACCGCGGCTGGCAGTAAAGTGGTTTAAATACCTCTAGGTTCAAGTAGTTATTCACAGATAGAGAGGCCTGTACAGGACAGACTAGCATGGAGAGATACATCACACCAGCCTTTGGACTGAAGACCACGACATCTACAACTCTGATATTATCATTTATGGTTCTGTTTGTGTGTTACATATCTTAACATGTCTTCGAAATCTCACCTCTGCACTATGAAAGAAGGAAGAAGGAAAATTAGCGTTCAACTTCCTCTACACTCAGAACATGTGCTTCTTGCATTTTGTTTGCTGCCAATTATTCACGTCCAAATAATTCTGAATTCACAAAAGGCAGAAATATCTCGTCTCCATATTTTAAGCTTCTCTGATTTTGGAACCCTGGAAATGGCAGGGTATATGACAAAGAAGAAAATGAGTGTATTGTGGATTGGAAGTACGATTGTAGTACTTGCCCTGTTATCGGTGGCGCGTCAGATAGAGTAGTGGACCATATAAATAACGGGAATTAATTGTATAGCAGTTAAAAAAAGAATTGGCTTTGCGTGATCACATAGTTACAATCACATACCTATTTAAATCGCAAACGTAATGTTTCTATTTGTTACTTTTATGCCACCACTTAACACCAAGGAAAGTGGAGAGTGGAGCGCGGGCTATAAATAGAGGATAGGCCGTACTGATTCAAATTTCTGTTATTTCTCTGGCTCCTTTGTACTTACGCTTTGCCGGCCGCTGTGGACGTGCGGTTGTAGGCGCTTCAGTCCGTAATCGCACTGCTGCTACTTCGCAGGTTCGAATGCGGCCTCGGGAATGGATGTGTGTGATGTCTTTAGGTTAGTTAGGTCTAAGTAGTTCTAAGTCCAGGGGACTGATGACCTCAGATGTTAAGTCCCATAGTGCTCAGAGCCATTTGAACCATTTTTGAACCAATTTACTATATTCTTGAGCTACATCTATAATTTTTATCCCCACACTTCCTTCCATTACCAAATTGGTAGTTCCTTGATTGCTCAAGAAATGTTCTACTTTTTAGTCAAGTTGTGCCATAAATACATATCTCTTTTCTTCAAATTCGATTCACTATCTCATCTACCGTAAAAGAGAAGTCATAAAAATAGGATGACGTGGACTAAACACCGGCAGAGAAAGACTACTGGTAAAAACAATGAAATACAAACAAAACGGAAAACGAGACCCTCGAGGAACGAGAAAAATATGGGAACCGTAACAGGCAGGCAGTGTTACTAAACCGTTATCCAGGAACCCGCTTCCATTTAAGGGTTGCCTATCTAGAGGCTTCCAATAACAAAAAAATGGTTTCCTATCTTTCGCATAATTTTTGACCGAATTTAAAAATTAAAAGTGCTGTCGTAATCTACTCCCTAACAGGTATGCCCCTATGTTAAAAGTTTAACACGATAAGTGTTCCAACTGTTACAGTTATCTCCTCATGTCCAAAGGCTACGGATTTTTCCATCACTAGTGATATCGTCACATTTTCCTCATTCATCGTGAAATGGCGCCCAGGCGGTCAGGATAAATTATTTAGATGGACTGAAGAAGCGTTTGGGAAACATTATTCATCATTTGTAAAACATTCATTATAACAGATTATAAAGTGCCAACATCCAATTTTACAGTAGTCAAATTTTGTAAATATAGCCAACGTCTTTTGCCGGTTAATAAATTTAAAATAAACTGAATCCAAAAGAATTGTTTAACAATTTAACAACGAGCCAGCTGGCTACATAAATAAAATTTTAACAAGAAATATCGGAATTTAATTTTAAACATTTAGCAATTCAACTCAACAAACATGATTCCCACTGATATGTAACCTAGAGAATAATGGGTAATATGCACAATTACTTATAAATGCATCCCATTAACATACTACCTCTACGTCTAAAACCCCCTTTAATTAAGAAATCTTGGCTAATAATTTAACAAGTTAGGAAACGGCCAATCATAGCTTATAATATAGTTCAAGGAAATTTAACAACCTGGGCAACAAATGTCCATGGCACTGCAAAACATTAAACTAACAGAGTTAAACTCTTGAACTCACATTAATTAAAACATTAAATACGATAATATCCATAAATAAAAGTAAAATAAAAAATATTACAATTATTGCAGCAGAAGCCCTTGACAATGTTACATAACTTAGTTCGCTGCGGCGTGGCGAGATGCAGGAGGTAGCAGGCTCGGCGAAGATGATGTTGGAGCTGATGCAAGCAGGCCACAGGTCCACAAGAGAATTACGGGGTCAACAGATTCAGTGTCCTCTGCGAGTGTTGCAGCAGCTGTAAGACTGAAACAAACTAAGGGAGGGTCTCAGTTGTGGCACCATTAGCCCCTTTCACAAACTCCCACAATCGGCTGTTCAGTCAGGAAAGAATATCCTCGGCACACCCAACCTCCGCAAAAGTTGGCAGTTCCCCGTACAAGAGTCACCAATCATTTGTACAATTTTAAATATTTTTACCCTGTCAGATACGTTTACTATAACAACATCTCAGGTATTGTAGCTCCTTGATCCCGTCCAGCACCAGGAGGCAAGATATCGGGACAGGAAATAAACTTAGACACCACCAATAGCACATTCTCCTGACTTAACCCATCTAACATGCTTAACCAGCTCCAAGCTCAATGTGTCGACGGACAGCATAGTAATCCCATAATCTAAAGGCCAAAGCACTTAATGAATCAGGTCTCCATAACACCAGACTTTCTGTGCATTAATTCATGTAAACTGAACCCCAAATGAGAGGGAACAGACTTGAACGTACAAATGAAATAAATTTAGGCGCTCAAGGAAAACACGAGGCCAAGATCCTTTGCAATAATACACTCTCGGAATAACGTCGGAGAACCATCTTGTCAACAGGCCTCGTACTAAACACTAGCGGCCAACGGAACCAAATCCGGGCCGCACACAGCGTATCACTCTCAGCCGAGCCAGGTCCATTCATGCCGCAAACCACACTGACGCTGACAGTAGACGCCTGGCCCGCGACTGCACTGCCTCGCCCCCTAGCTGGAAGGCCTTCTCTGTGGCGAGGAAAAGTCAGTTCTCTGGCGTGCACGGTGAGACATTTGAAGGAAGGGAGAAGTCACTGCTCACACACACTCAGTTTCTAATTGGTTACTACTATCTTGTGTACTAATCAGTTTGCTTTCTGTAATAACTATCCACTATAAAATATCGTTCTGTGTCCCTTGCCTCGTTGTTTTGTGTACTAGCCATAGATAACTCACTGTCGGTAGTTTCTGAATGGCCGGATACTACTTTATCTGTTATAACGAAGGTGGCAGGGGTAAAATACAGGGAGCGAAAGGCTATTTACAATTTGTACAGAAGCCAGATGGCAGTTATAAGAGTCGAGGGGCATGAAAGGGAAGCAATGGTTGGGAAGGGAGTGAGACAAGGTTGTAGCTTGAAACTTCCTGGCAGATTAAAACTGCCAGGAAGTTTCATATCAGCGCACACTCCGCTGCAGAGTGAAAATCTCATTCTGGAAACATCCCCCAGGCTGTGGCTAAGCCATGTCTCCGCAATATCCTCTCTTTCAGGAGTGCTAGTTCTGCAAGGTTCGCAGGAGAGCTTCTGTAAAGTTTGGAAGGTAGGAGACGAGGTACTGGCAGAAGTAAAGCTGTGAGTACCGGACGTGAGTCGTGCTTCTGTAGCTCAGTTGGTAGAGCACTTGCCCGCGAAAGGCAAAGGTCCCGAGTTCGAGTCTTGGTCGGGCACACAGTTTTAATCTGCCAGGAAGTTTCATATCAGCGCACACTCCGCTGCAGAGTGAAAATCTCATTCTGGAAGGTTGTAGCTTATTCCTGAAGTTATTCAATCTGTATATTGAGCAAGCAGTAAAGGAAACAAAAGAAAAATTCGGAGTAGAAATTAAAATCCATGGAGTAGAAATAAAAACTTTGAGGTTCGCCGATGACATTTTAATAGAGTCAGAGACAGCAAAGGACCTGGAAGAGCAGCTGAACGGAATGGACAGTGTCTTGAAAGGAGGATATAAGATGAATATCAACAAAAGCAAAACGAGGATAATGGAATGTAGTCAAATCGGGTGATGCTGACGGTATTAGATTAGGAAATGAGACGCTTAAAGTAGTAAATGAGTTTTTCTATTTGTGGGGCAAAATAACTGATGATGGTCGAAGTAGAGAGGATATAAAATGTAGACTGTCAATAGCAAGGAAAGCGTTTCTGAAGAAGAGAAATTTGTTAACATCGAGTATAGATTTGTCAGGACGTCGTTTCTGAAAGTATTTGTATGGAGTGTGGCCATGTATGAAAGTGAAACGTGGAAGACAAATAGTTTGGAGAATAGGAACTTTCGAAATGTGGTGCTACAGAAGAATGCTGAAGATTAGATGGGTAGATTCCATAACTGATGGGGAGGTATTGAACAGAATTAGAGACTAGAAGACTAGAAGAATGGATCGGTTGGTAGGACATGTTCTGAGGCATCAAGAGATCACCAATTTAATATTGGAGGGCAGCGTGGAGGGTAAACATCGTAGAGGGAGACCAAGAGATGAATACACTTAACAGATTCAGAAGGATGTAGGTTGCAGTAGGTACTGGGAGATAAAGGAGCTTGCATAGGATAGAGTAGCATGGAGAGCTGAATCAAACTAGTCTCTGGACTGAAGACCACAACAACAACAATGACGACGAACGAGTCGTCGCCATTGTTGACTGGTGGCCAAAGCTAAGTAGAAACATATAAATCACAGCAGGTTGGTCAGTAACGTCGATAGGGTTCTGGCTGCATGGTCTGGATCTGCAACGACTAAAATAACTAGAAGTCGTTGGTACAAAATAATATATATTGTACTTAACTGGTTATACAGGATTCTTCTCGGATGCATAAATATAAACAGATACATATTGATGCCTCGCTTAGGCCAAACGCTACTGAGTGCCTTGTTAGTGGTTGCTTCCTCTCAGCTGAAGGCTACGCTACTTTACTGCTTGACGTACGGAGCAAGAGTGGACGCGAGCTCGCTAGAAACTTAATACAAGCTGCGGAGCAGCGCTAGCGGCGCTGGTCGCGACTCGTGGGCGCAACGATGTTAATACGGACCGCGGTCGATAACTACAACCCCTAACAAGTGTGGTATCGAACGTTGATACCACATTATCAACGATATTCATCCTAGTTGAACTGGTGCATGTGCATAGCTTAACTGATAATCAGGACAACGCCTGCCTATCCTTATTTCCTCCTCCTTGCTGACAGAAAAGCACATATTAGCGCAGCTCTAGCAACATGATATTATTTTAGTTTTCCATGACGAATTCTCGCAGCAGAAACTAATAATCATCTGAATTTAAACCAGGATGACTAAATTAAACTCAAGTTATGGCTAGCACTGCTCTTGTAATTATGATAAAGGGCTTTAATTGAACTGGAAACTGAAACCAAAGGTCGCAATTATATCTTGTAAATTATTAAGAAGCATTAACTTTATTCCAATCATTCATAGGCAAAACAGAAATTTGAAAATCAATAAGATTCAAATCAGTTACAAAAGATACACGATAATCTCTTGACACAGGTGGGTGGAATTGCGTAGGAAGTGGTACAATTAGCACTGTTCAAGCAAACCACCAATGACTGCTGTATTACTCAACAGATTAAAGAAGAGAGCCAGAAAAATACATGTAAGAACTAGATCCCTCACCTAAGCACATGTTGAGTTTAGCTAGCTCACAGCAGGAATTAATTTAGGAAAGCAAAGCCCAAACTTGAATAAATCGACTTCACAATTCCCTCATCAAGACGCACGCAAATGCAGGTCATGCTTATCGTCTTTCCAAAGTTCAGGTGTATATGATAGCTACAATGATAGCTGAGAGTTATAAATTGGGCCTCAGCATCGTCCTAAAGAAGAAGCACGCCCTCTGCAGCTCTAAGATATCTTTCTTCTCTAGAGATCTAAGACAAAGTGTACCCCCTAACGAGAGTTCACATGAAGTACGTATCTGCTCTCTTTCTCATAATCTTGGTGATTGTGCCAGCACCAGGTTCTCATTAGCTAATTGGGGTAGTCCTTCCAAGTTCAAACCAATGAAAAATTTATAACATTTGCAACAATATTCCTTTTCCTAAACAATATGTTGTGATGAAGCAATAATGCACATTTATTTCTTATAGTTGGGCAGAAAACAGGACTTCTCTCCCACCATGTGAGTGGTTTTCACGTTTTTCTCAATGAATGGATCTACACGTCTGCACTCGTGAGTCTTTCTCCCCGCTCTGAAAATAATTCTATTTAGCCAGCCTGTGACTTCCTTACAAAATTTAAACATGGACTCCTGATGACCTTTTCAGACCAACGGATACTTCTCACACGGCGTACATCGTGCTTCTCATCCCCTTACAGAGCTGCATCTGTATGAAAGCCGTTTTCACGCTGCTCTGCAAAATGGAAGCTTATAGCCCTCTGAATGCCTGCTTTGGCCCTCTGGGAGGCTCTTATCAAAACGTGGGACGCTGCCCCTGACAGTGGCCTCCCATCCATTATACCTGGCTCGGTCCACAGCCTTTCAGCTAAGCATAGTTTTACGACTTGTTTACTGACGTGCACCTACGTCCTTCACCTTCCCACAGTCGGACAGAGGATTCAGCTTACATAAAAACATCGAAGAAATGAAACTGCGAAGTACCTATTAGATCCGCAATCACTCGTGTTTCGTTCAGTTATACTCGCACTTTCGTGAATCGCTAGTAATTTGAATAAATGTGGTTAGTCTAATTTGGATAATTGGTTACTTATCAGGTTGCAGAACAATTTTGGCAAAAACTGTCCCGTAACAACAACAAGATCTACATATTTCTTTTTCACACGCATGTACTATGTGTCTGTATCATTTCGTATTGACTTAAACACAATGATATACAGTGTAATAATTTTATAGCGCTCGTCTAACTACCGCAAATTCAACTGTTTATTTAGATTTTTCGTAGCATGTATGGATGTTGTTATAGCGCGTCCAGTTAATGTTTTAAATTTCAGTTCTAACATATTACCTGTCCATTATGCCTCACCTCTTTAATCACGCAGTGACAAACTCTCCTCTACCGCTTTTGGATTTCCTAGTCGCTGGGACGCTGCAATCTGTCAAGAGGCCCCCTAATTCGTTTACAGCTCGCTGCAATTGCTTCAGTGGTCTGCCGAGCGCCAACTCTGACTTACCTGGCCCAACCATTCTATAGCAACTTGCAAATCACACACTGCTAAAAGAACTGGTTTGCTTTTATATTCAGAACGTCGCTTACAATTTCACAAACCTTTAACGACTAGAACCTCTCAGTGCAGTCCATACCACAAACGCCTTGAGGAGTGTAAGGACCGTTGACTGGCCTGTCTAGTGCTTCAGTCCTCTATGACCCATAGAGCATGTCTAGGATGCGATGGGAAGATTTATACTTTCGTACCAATCTTCAGCCACCAATTTTCATAAACTAATACAGCATGTATTGCTATGGCAAGAAGACATTTGGAAGCAGCGTTAATACTGCGTAATAAAGATCATTTTTTCCTCTTGCGTTCTAGATATGGAAAACACTTCTATTCTCAAATTGTGATGGATTGTTTAAGACGAATTTCGTTAGCGAATATGTATGTATAGATGCACACTGATGAAAGAAACTCGCAACACCACAAAAATAGTTAATTTGAAGCAATGAAATTTCGGGAATACAATTGTATAGATGACATATCTGATTAACATTGCAAGACAACAGGTGAACGTAAGCATGAGATAAGCCATTGCAAACGTAAAATGTTGCGCTGTAACAGCCAGATGTTGCATGCAAGTATGCACACGTGCATGCATTGTGTTATACAGATGACGGTTGTGAGTTTGCGATGTAGGGTTCCATGTTTGTGTTTACTCTTGAGTAAATTACTTTTACGATTTCTTTTGGAAAAAGATGTCACTTTCGATATAAACAGGCTTAACAATGGAATATTTTAATCCGCCTGGAAAATTTTCTTCTGCCAGTGATGCATTAAATATGTCATTAAGGACAGTCATTTTTAAGTTAGAACTGCTTTTCGGAATTCTGTTTAAAATCGCATCAGCACCACAAGATCTTTTGTTTCTTTATATTTTTTATAGTTCTATTAATTTGAGTGGAGGATGATGGTGATATACGTAGTTGCTTCAAGTTTAGTGGAAGTACCTTTTTAATATTATCTCTTTCTTTCTCAACTACGCCATTTAATCCTATTTTGCTGCTACATTGAGATAGTAACTCTTAAAAATACTCGAAACTTGTGAATTATTAGTTACAACATTGTTATTCAGTTTAATTATAGTGGTATAATGTAAACACACTGGCTGTGCTGTGTCACCTATTTATCATACCTCTCAGTTTTAATCTTACTATCTGCATTATTAATTTCTGTTGGGATGTACATAACTTCTGGACATTTTGATGATTTTCCTTAAAATATTATAGTAAATTTAGAAGCATGCAAGTGATATCGGATCTTGGTTTATTCTTTCCTTTATAAAAATTCTCTCTTCCTTTTATATCAGATTTCAGCTATCCTAGTTATCCAGAGTTCACTTGCTTTTTAATGAATTTTCTGGATAACTTTTAGAAAAGCATCCTCGTATACTAAGACAAATTTACTATGGAATAAATTCCATTTGACATTACCATCTCTTTCTACATACACCTGACCCCCTCCCACCCCTTTTAAGACACTCTTAAAAACATTTTAACTTACTTTTATTTATAAGGTACAATGTTACAGGATTGTAAGGTTCAATACTGTTTGTATCCATTAACTGAGGATCATAAACAGACAGTTTATTAACAACTGGGTATACATTAATTGTTTCAGCCTGAGCACTGTCTATAAAACTGTTGTCAGTTGAAATCGTAGTAACTTGCTGCAGATTGCTCTGATAATTAACTGCTGAAATTAGATTGAAACACCCAAATAATGATTCCAGTTTATCATCTGGAAGGTATATTTTAAGAAATCTTTATTTAAATCTCCACAAACTACTAACTGTTTCATCTTGACTTACAGGTAGCTAAATAATGCATCTAGATTTCTCATAACCAGCTGAAAGTTTTCCTAGAGGTGATCTGTAAACTATTAAAATTAGCAGAGAAGTATTCTGCTGTAACAACTCGCAAGCACATGCTTCTAAGTTCCAATCTACACAAAAAATGTTTGTTTCAATGTTGTTCACTTTGTGACCAGTTGTTACATATGTTGCAACTTCTCCTTTTTCATGTTCACACGAATGTAACGGAAGTCTATAATCCCAGATAATTAACGTATCCATCGTTGTGTTTGACGAGGTGTTCAGAGAGGGAAGCAACGTCTGTCGCTTAAGAAATTTTTGAATCTTCTAATAGCCGGCCGGGGTGACCGAGCGGTTCTAGGCGCTACAGTCTGGAACCGCGCGACCGCTACGGTCGCAGGTTCGAATCCTGCCTCGAGCATGGTTGTGTGTGATGTCCTTAGGTTAGTTAGGTTTAAGTAGTTCTAAGTTCTAGGGGACTGATGACCACAGCAGGTAAGTCCCATAGTGCTCAGAGCCATTTGAACCAATCTCCTGATATTATGATGAAACAAATTAGCTTTCCTTTCCTGAAACCGTTACATAGATTATGGTGGCGTTCTACTTTAATTGCTTTCCAGACTGTCTATAACCTGATTTTAACCCAACCATCAATCATATGCATTTTGTCTTGTGTGCTGGTTACCTCCCCCCCCCCCCCCCCCCCCCGCGCACATGCTCAGAACTAATATTTCCTCTCCCCCCACCCCCGCCTCATAATCAGTTGCAGGCCATGATTTGTGTACTTCCAGCTCGCAATTGCAGCAACAGGCACAGCACAGATATGAGACTTTGTTTCACTAAAACGCTATCTTCTTCAGCTCTTTATTTATACAGCTGACAAGTGTGTTAACCCACGGCTGGTCATTAGCACCTCTATAAACCCCACTGCAGGTTATGCTGCTGCTCCTATTTCCTCCAGATAAATACTAAAATTATACTCTAAGTTGCTACATAGGCTGTTTCTTGCCCCTCCAATAAGTACCTGTTCTTCATCAAAATCTGTCCACAAAGCCCGCATATTTTCTGTCGTCTGGCGAAGCTTATCATTAGGTTTCGCAATACTTGTGAGCTGATATTCTGCACCTAGATTTTCCTGTGGCATTTGGCGTACATCCCTCCCATGCCTGTAACCTAGCAGCAGTACTCTCTGCTTTCCGCTTTTCTACCAACCTAGCCTCAAAGCTGTTGCTACGAGTCTGCTGCCCCGCACTTTGGTCAAAAACAGATTGAAGCTCTTTTGTTTCATGCAAAAAGACAAACTGGCTGCCAGCCGGAATTTCAAAAGTGATTGTTTTACGTTTCGCCTTCTCACAGCTACGATTGTCTCTTTCCTCGCCAGCATAATTTAGAATAAGCCATTTCTAATTCTGCCTGAAGGGCACAAATCTTTTTCTCTGTCCCATGATTCTCTCGACAACATAATCTACGAGGGCAGTTCAATAAGTAATGCAACGCTTTTTTTTTCTCGGCCAATTTTGGTTGAAAAAACCGGAAATTTCTTGTGGAATATTTTCAAACATTCCCGCTTCGTCTCGTATAGTTTCATTGACTTCCGACAGGTGGCAGCGCTGTACGGAGCTGTTAAAATGGCGTCTGTAACGGATGTGCGTTGCAAACAACGGGCAGTGATCGAGTTTCTTTTGGCGGAAAACCAGGGCATCTCAGATATTCATAGGCCCTTGCAGAATGTCTACGGAGATCTGGCAGTGGACAAAAGCACGGTGAGTCGTTGGGCAAAGCGTGTGTCATCATCGCCCGCGTGCGGGCCGGCCGTGCACAGCTGTGACTGCTGCAATGGCGGAGCGTGCGAACACACTCGTTCGAGATGATCGATGGATCACCATCAAACAACTCAGTGCTCAACTTGACATCTCTGTTGGTAGTGCTGTCACAATTGTTCACCAGTTGGGATATTCAAAGGTTTGTTCCCGCTGGGTCCCTCGTTGTCTAACCGAACACCATAAAGAGCAAAGGAGAACCATCTGTGTGGAATTGCTTGCTCGTCATGTGGCTGAGGGTGACAATTTCTCGTCAAAGATTGTTACAGGCGATGAAACATGGGTTCATCACTTCGAACCTGAAACAAAACGGCAATCAATGGAGTGGCGCCACACCCACTCCCCTACCAAGAAAAAGTTTAAAGCCATACCCTCAGCCGGTAAAGTCATGGTTACAGTCTTCTGGGACGCTGAAGGGGTTATTCTGTTCGATGTCCTTCCCCATGGTCAAACGATCAACTCTGAAGTGTATTGTGCTACTCTTCAGAAATTGAAGAAACGACTTCAGCGTGTTCGTAGGCACAAAAAACTGAACGAACTTCTCCTTCTTCATGACAACGCAAGACCTCACACAAGTCTTCGCACCCTAGAGGAGCTCAGAAAACTTCAGTGGACTGTTCTTCCTCATGCACCCTACAGCCCCGATCTCGCACCGTCGGATTTCCATATGTTTGGCCCAATGAAGGACGCAATCCGTGGGAGGCACTACGCGGATGATGAAGAAGTTATTGATGCAGTACGACGTTGGCTCCGACATCGACCAGTGGAATGGTACCGTGCAGGCATACAGGCCCTCATTTCAAGGTGGCGTAAGGCCGTAGCATTGAATGGAGATTACGTTGAATAATAGTGTTGTGTAGCTAAAAGATTGGGGAATAACCTGGTGTATTTCAATGCTGAATAAAACAAACCCTGTGTCATAAAAAAATGTGTTGCATTACTTATTGAACTGCCCTCGTACAACTCCATGGGAGAGCCTGATCTGACATTTTACTGACTTCCCGATTACAGCCAGCCCAATAAAACACCAATACACGATTTTCACACGTTTCTCCCATACTAACTAATCTACAGCAACATCCCCATTTGTCGCACATGACGCTACTTCTACAGTAAACTAAACAGCGCTAAGACACTACAACATATCTTTTGGAAAAAGCGGAAAGGTGAATTTTTGTATTCATTGAGGGACATATAATAATAGTGTCAAATGATATTCCTGCCTGTGGACTGAAATGTAACGGTTACTAATATTTTCACAGTTAAAATGTTTGTGAGATTGACAATTCTGCTGAATGAACGGTAAGAAACTATTACTTTTTGAAACAGGTTACGGGTGAATTGTCGGATGTCAGTGTCCGACGGACACAATATTTCGGTGAACGGAAACGTTGTTTGTGCTGATGAGGTGACTAATGGGGGGACAGGCGCCGCGCTTTTATCTCCTCCCCCCTCTCCCTCCCCCTCCCCCTCTAATCGGACCCTCCATCGGACGTGCGGGTGCAGCATCCCCACTCCCACTCGTTCGACCGACACAGCGTTCAGTCTCGGGTTCGCACCCAGGTGCGCGTGCTGGTGGCATCTCTGCTGTTCCTTCACCTGCCTCCGAAGTCAGTTCGACGTCTGATATCTCGTTCCTATTCTTGATCATTCCAATAGTAGGGTCCCACGCCTTAGTAAAGCCGTCGGCATACGGACCGCGCATTCGAACGTTGAGCTGTTGAGCTTCTGACATCACAGCTAGGAATAATAGCACTTTGAGGAGTCTTCCCAAATGCGCAGAGCAATATCTAACATGTCAGATAATCTGAACGTGGGTTTGAACATTGACCAATGAGATGAAACGACGCCATGTGCGTCACACGCACGATATCTGTCCTCAGCACAGAGTTGTGAGGCGCCATGTTGCCTTTTCTGCACATCAGCATATTGAGGAACACCCGAAAACCCGTCGTTAATTGTACGATTCGTTGTAATAAAATGACGGGAAACGTCATAATAGTGGTTAAAGTATTATTGTAATTTCTTATTATGATGGTATGCATTTCAAGGCTATGGCACATTGAGGATCCATCAAAAACGCACTGTTCTTCGTACAGTTTACTATAACTAAATGTCAGTTAGTAAGATAACTACATTTAAAATTTTCTGGAAATGATATTATGCAAAGTATGGTGCTATATCATTCATGTTCAGTGTAGCATAAAAGACAGCTTGCACTACTTGCAGTAAGATACGTTGCAGAGACTCTGCTACTGAATAAGAACAATGATCAAATAAGAATGACCTTAGTGTTCTGCTACAAAAGTGACCAGGAAGAAATAATTTTATCGTATCTGGAGAACTAATGTAAATTTGTATCGCACTACCTGTACTTGTTATGGAACTTTTATAAGCCGGTGTCCCTATTGAATGGTCAGGGCACATTCCCTTTTCCATTATAAGAAGTTCGTGGATATTTAACTTTTTATTTATGTCTACTACAGACAGAAAAATTCGGAGTAGGTATCAAAATCCATGGAGAAGAAATAAAAACTTTGAGGTTCGCCGATGACATTGTAATTCTGTCAGAGACAGCAAAGCACTTGGAAGAGCAGTTGAACTGAATGGGCAGTGTCTTGAAAGGAGGATATAAGATGAACATCAACAAAAGCAAAACGAGGATAATGGAATGTAGTCGAATTAAGTCGGGTGATGCTGAAGGAATTAGATTAGGAAATGAGACACTTAAAGTAGTAAATGAGTTTTGCTATTTGGGGAGCAAAATAACTGATGATGGTCGAAGAAGATAGAGTATAAAAGGTAGACTGGCAATGGCAAGGAAAGCGTTTCTCAAGAAGAGAAATTTGTTAACATCGAGTATAGATTTAAGTGTCTGGAAGTCGTTTCTGAAAGTACTTGTATGGAGTGTAGCCATGTATGGAAGTGAAACATGGACGATAAATAGTTTGGACAAGAAGAGAATAGAAGCTTTTGAAATGTGGAGCTACAGAAGAATGCTGAAGATTATATGGGTAGATCCCATAACTAATGAGGAGGTATTGAATAGAATTGGAGAGAAGAGGAGTTTGTGGCACAACTTGACTAGAAGAAGGAATCGGTTGGTAGGACATGTTCTGAGGCATCAAGGGATCACCAATTTAATATTGGATGGCAACGTGGAGGGTAAACATCGTAGAGGGAGACCAAGAGATGAATATACTAAGCAGATTCAGAAGGATGTATGTTGCAGTAGGTACTGGGAGATGAAGAAGCTTGCACAGGATAGAGTAGCAGGGAGAGCTGCATCAAGCCAGTCTCAGGACACAAGACCACAACAACAACACACAGAAAAATATAACTGGCTTATGGACAGGGGAGAAAATGTCCGTTTTGATAGAGCTAACATAGAAATTTAACGCTCGTCCGCTTCGTAAACACTGTGACTTGCAAGCCAGGTACAGCCCACAACTGCTGCTGAAGAGCACTGCTATCGTGCAAACCACGTTGAAGCACACGTACCGTATGCACAAGTAGCATCGTTTCTGAGCGTTCAGCAACGAGTTGAACTTGGCAAGCTCAACGTTGACGTTAAAAAGCACGCTCCCCGTGACGACTGCTCAAGGAACTACCAGCTATCACTATACAGGGTTATTACAAATGATGGAAGCGATTTTACAGCTCTACAATAACTTTATTATTTGAGATATTTTCACAATGCTTTGCACACACATACAAAAACTCAAAAAGTTTTTTTAGGCATTCACAAATGTTCGATGTGCCCCTTTAGTGATTCGGCAGAAATCAAGCCGATAATCAAGTTTCTCGCACACTCGGCGCAGCATGTCCCCATCAATGAGTTCGAAAGCATCGTTGATACGAGCTCGCAGTTCTGGCACGTTTCTTGGTAGAGGACATTTAAACACTGAATTTTTCACATAACCCCACAGAAAGAAATCGCATGGGGTTAAGTCGGGAGAGCGTGGAGGCCATGACATGAATTGTTGATCATGATCTCCAACACGACCGATCCATCGATTTTCCAATCTCCTGTTTAAGAAATGCTTCTGCTTTAGCCTTTTCCGTAAGATTTTCCAAACCGTCGGCTGTGGTACGTTTAGCTCCCTGCTTGCTTTATTCGTCGACTTCCGCAGCTACGCGTGAAACTTGCCCGCAAGCGTTCAACCGTTTCTTCGCTCACTGCAGGCCGACCCGTTGATTTCCCCTTACAGAAGCATCCAGAAGCTTTAAACTGCGCATACCATCGCCGAATGGAGTTAGCAGTTGGTGGATCTTTGTTGAACTTCGTCCTGAAGTGTCGTTGCACTGTTATGACTGACTAATGTGAGTGCATTTCAAGCACGACATACGCTTTCTCGGCTCCTGTCGCCATTTTGTCTCACTGCGCTCTCGAGCGCTCTGGCGGCAGAAACATGAAGTGCGGCTTCAGCCGAACAAAACTTTATGAGTTTTTCTACGTATCTGTAGTGTGTCGTGACCATATGTCAATGAATGGAGCTACAGTGAATTTATGAAATCGCTTCAATCATTTGTAATAGCCCTGTATATCAACGGTTCCCTTACTCGAATCTCAATAGATTCCTTAATGATGCTGTCCCAGTAATTGGACGTCTCTGTCAGAGCCTTGGTGTGGTCCTTGTTAATTCCGTAAGGCAATGTTCTGCGACTGCCGACTTGGTAAGCTGCTGTAATTCAGTGTGACCTTGGTGCTCTCGGCAACGATCTTCGACAGTAGTCAATGTCTGACCTATGTACAATATGACTTACGACAATTCTAGGGTAACTGATAGACCCCAGATTTCCGTAGTCCAAGGTCATCTTTCACACTATCAAGCAGTGCCAGTGTTTTGGCTGTGGAATCACACTATTTCTTTTGGTTGTACTTTTGAAAAGGAAAAGTCTTGGATAAATTAGCACTTGTAACCCACTGTATTATACGAACCTTTCTCTTCCGATAACTGTAATCGTCCCATCCGCGAAAAATACCACACGACACTACCTTTTTCTGCCTGTTCTGGCGTCGACACGATGTAGATGTTAGTGTGGCCATTGTATCTTTTAGACAATAACAGTTGGTATATACCACTTTCTATCTGCTTCATTCTGTAAAACGACAAACTTCTTAGTTCTCTTGTTTTAGTCAAACCACGTAATTAATTTCCGGTCGCTTAAATTAATTTGGAGGCAACCTGTTTCGAGACGGATGGACCGATTGCCGTAAGTGCTCTATCGTTAATTATTTTATTATTATTAAAAATTGAGCCTGCATCTTAATTCCAAGTCCGACTAAATATTACAAAATAATTTCATTTGTACGAATAGTAACTGCATATATTAACCAACAATGGCTTTTGGCCCTTAAGCTCTTTTTTATTCATTCTAGTAATGTAGGATAACAAGATTTTCCACTGGAAAAACGCGACATTTGCGAAAAATTTAGATATGAAAACGGAACGAAACGGGGCACTACACAAAAAGAAAATATTCTACATATATGACTGCATCGCTTTATTAAAATAAATAAAAACTGAAGTTTAAACTCGTAAAACTGCATCATTTGATTATTCATTGTTTTTCCAAGAACTGATGATTGAGAAATCGTTACAGTGATTTCTAACAAATGAACACTAATGCAGAAGATAAAATCGGTAGACCGTTTAGCTACTAACTTTGTACTCATCAGAAGACCTAATATCTTTCAAAAGCTTTGAACACGTTAATAGCATGTTGCACAACTCCTTGCCGGCAAGGCCTTCATAATGAGTTTTAACTATTACAAATGCTTCAACAGATTTACATCTACATCTACATTTATACTCCGCAAGCCACCCAATGGTGTGTGGCGGAGGGCACTATACGTGCCACTGTCATTACCTCCCTTTCCTGTTCCAGTCGCGTATGGTTCGCGGGCAGAGCGACTGCCAGAAAGCCTCCGTGCGCGCTCGAATCTCTCTAATTTTACATTCGTGATCTCCTCGGGAGGTATAAGTAGGGGGAAGCAATATATCCGATACCTCATCCAGAAACGCCCCCTCTCGAAACCTGGACAGCAAGCTACACCGCGATGCAGAGCGCCTCTCTTGCAGAGTCTGCCACTTGAGTTTGCTAAACATCTCCGTAACACTATTACGCTTACCAAACAACCCCGTGACGAAACGCGCCGCTCTTCTTTGGATCCTCTCTATCTCCTCTGTCAACCCGACCTGGTACGGATCCCACACTGATGAGCAATACTCAAGTATAGGTCGAACGAGTGTTTTGTAAGCCACCTCCTTTGTTGATGGACTGCATTTTCTAAGGACTCTCGCAATGGATCTCAACCTGGCACCCGCCTTACCAACAATTAATTTTATATGATCATTCCACTTCAAATCGTTCCGCAAGCATACTCCCACATATTTTACAGAAGTAACTGCTACCAGTGTTTGTTCCGCTATCATATAATTATACAATAAAGGATCCTTCTTTCTATGTATTCGCAATACATTACATTTGTCTATGTTAAGCGTCAGTTGCCACTCCCAGCACCAAGTGCCTGTCCGCTGCATATCTTCCTGCATTTCGCTGCAATTTTCTAATGCTGCAACTTCTCTGTATACTACAGCATCATCCACGAAAAGCCGCATGGAACTTCCGACACTATCTACTAGGTCATTTATATATATTGTGAAAAGCAATGGTCCCATAACACTCCCCTGCGGCACGCCAGAGGTTACTTTAACGTCTGTAGACGTCTCTCCATTGAGAACAACATGCTGTGTTCTGTTTGCTAAAAACTCTTCAATCCAGCCACACAGCTGGTCTGATATTCCGTAGGCTCTTACTTTGTTTATCAGGCGACAGTGCGAAACTGTATCGAACGCCTTCCGGAAGTCAAGGAAAATGGCATCTACCTGGGAGCCTGTATCTAATATTTTCTGGGTCTCATGAACAAATAAAGCGACTTGGGTCTTACACGATCGCTGTTTCCGGAATCCATGTTGATTCCTACAGAGTAGATTCTGGGTTTACAGAAATGACATGATACGCGAGCAAAAAACATGTTCTAAAATTCTACAACAGATCGATGTCAGAGATATAGGTCTATAGCTTTGCGCATCTGCTCGACGACCCTTCTTGAAGACTGGGGCTACCTGTGCTCTTTTCCAATCATTTGGAACCTTCCGTTCCTCTAGAGACTTGCGGTACACGGCTGTTAGAAGGGGGCAAGTTCTTTCGCGTACTCTGTGTAGAATCGAATTGGTATCCCGTCAGGTCCAGTGGACTTTCCTCTGTTGAGTGATTTCAGTTGCTTTTCTATTCCTTGGACACTTATGTCGATGTCAGCCATTTTTTCGTTTGTGCGAGGATTTGGAGAAGGAACTGCAGTGCGGTCTTCCTCTGTGAAAAAGCTTTGGAAAAAGGTGTTTAATATTTCAGCTTTACTCGTGTCGTCCTCTGTTTCAATGCCATCATCATCCCAGAGTTTCTGGATATGCTGTTTCGAGCCACTTACTGATTTAACGTAAGACCAGAACTTCCTAGGATTTTCTGTCATGTCGGTATATAGAATTTTACTTTCGAATTCACTGAACGCTTCACGCATTGCCCTCCTTACGCTAACTTTGACATCGTTTAGCCTCTGTTTGTCAGATAGGTTTTGACTGCGTTTAAATTTGCAGTGAAGCTTCCTTTGCTTTCTCAGTAGTTTCCTAACTTTGTTGTTGAACCACGGTGGGTTTTTCCCGTCCCTCGCAGTTTTACTCGGCACTTACCTGTGTAAAACGCATTTTACGATTGCCTTGAACTTTTTCCATAAACACTCAGCATTGTCAGTGTCGGAACAGAAATTTTCGTTTTGATCTGTTAGGTAGTCTGAAATCTGCCTTCTATTACTCTTCTTAAACAGATAAACCTTCCTCCCGTTTTTTATATTCCTATTTACTTCCATATTCAGGGATGCTGCAACGGCCTTATGATCACTGATTCCATGTTCTGCGCTTACAGAGCCGAAAAGTTCGGGTCTGTTTGTTATCAGTAGGTCAAAGATGTTATCTCCACGAACCGGTTCTCTGTTTAATTGCTCGAGGTAATTTTCGGATAGTGCCCTCAATATAATGTCACTCGATGCTCTGTCCCTATCACCCGTCCTAAACATCTGAGTGTCCCAGTCTACATCTGGTAAATTGAAATCTCCATCTAACACTATAACTTGCTGAGGAAATTAATGTGAAATGTATTCCAGATTTTCTCTCAGTTGTTCTGCCACTAATGCTGCTGAGTCTGGAGGTCGGTAAAAGGAGCCAATTATTAACCTAGCTCGGTTGTTGAGTGTAACCTCCACCCATAATAATTCACAGGAGCTATCCACTTCTACTTCACTACAGGATAAACTACTACTAACAGCGACAAACACGCCACCACAGGTGGCATGCAGTCTATCCTTTCTAAACACCGTATGTGCCTTTGTAAAAATTTCTGCAGAATTTATCTCTGGCTTCAGCCAGTTTTCCGTACCTATAATGATTTCAGCTTCGGTGCTTTCTATCAGCGCTTGAAGTTCCGGTACTTTACCAACGCAGCTTCGACAGTTCACAATTACAATACCGATTGCTGCTTGGTCCCCTGACTTTGCCCCGCACCCTTTGAGGCTGTTGCCCGTTCTGTACTTGCCCAAGGCCATCTAACCTAAAAAACTGCCCAGTCCACGCCACACAACCCCTGCTACCCGTGTAGCCATCTGCTGTGTGTAGTGGACTCCTAACCTAACCAGCGGAACTCGAAACCCCACCACCCTATGACGCAGGTCGAGGAATCTGCAGCAATTTAGTGGCAACGCGGTTTTTCTCATCAATCCAAAGACAACTCACAATAGAAATTACATTTTGCACAATAGTATTTGTGCCTGGTACAGTAAGAGCAAAACTCACAAGCGTTTCTAGATTTTTACATGAGGTATTTCTACTTTTAAGTGTATGGAACACATCACAACATCTCTTATCTGTTTCCAAATTAACTTTTCCCTATTCTTCAAGTTTCTTGAATGCAATGTTGTTCACGCATCATATCTCGCCAAACAATGCACCATCAACCATCTCAAAGGTTGCACCTGAATCTACTGCCTTAAGCATTTTCTGACAATTGAAAAGTTCAGCCCAAGGATTAGAATTTTTCAGAGTTATACAATTAAATGGTTTCAGAGCTTGAAATGGACAAGTCCACTTTTCTAAATAAGTCACAGAAATGTCATTAAATAAACTGGCAATCGTCTTGTATTTTGATTGAGTGAAAATTACTTCCTTTTTCAAGTTAATTAAAATTGAAAAAATAACTGAAGTTTAAAATTTGCTAAACTTCCTCTTACTGTTTCTTTTCGTTACGTAAGTAACTCCTCAGTTGATTCTGTAGCTGAAATCGTGGTTCTTCCCAACTTTTGGGTTGAATTTGAAAACATTTTCAACTGGCTTTGTGTGAAATGAAGCCAAATAAGAGACTGTAGGTTCCTAGAAAACTGTTTCAGCAATGTAGGACACGTATCTGAGACAGAAAATAAGATTTCAATGGTTCATACATATAAATAAGTCTCATAACTACTGGCAACAATGACAACATCTAGTTGTAATACTACCTGTATTCAGTATCAACGGAATTGCAATACTATATCAGTTCTTCCACGCACGCAGTGTAAATGCGAAAATACTGAAAAAATTTTCACTGCTGTTTCTATGTCAATGGGAAGAATTCCTGCACTTGTTTGAACACCATTGTGTACACTTGTGCTGCATAATTGATGCATTGAATGTTCAGCTTGAGAACGCTGTTCAGTTCGGAATGAACATCGTTTCTTCCTGCCCTCTTGTGCCCACCAAAGTTGGAATACAGTTACCTGCACAAAATGCGTCAATTTTGCCAACTATATTCTGCTTCTTTAAAAAAAATGGCTCTGAGCACTATGGGACACAACTGCTGAGGTCATTAGTCCCCTAGAACTTAGAACTAGTTAAACCTAACTAACCTAAGGACATCACAAACATCCATGCCCGAGGCAGGTTTCGAACCTGCGACCGTAGCGGTCTTGCGGTTCCAGACTGCAGCGCCTTTAACCGCACGGCCACTTCTTTTTTAAAACATCCAGAATATAGCTAGCTAATAATTCTGCCGTTTCTCCTCCAGTGTTCTGAAGACAGATTGCTTTGCTCTGTACACTTATGGTAGGAATGAAATACCTAACTGGAATCGTCAATAGCTGAAAGATTCTGTAACTTAACGTATCAACCATTACGGACACATACTTAGCATCTTTAGGTTCTGACTGAACTTCATGCATTCACTAAAAATCAACTTGGAGTTTGTCCTAGAACATGTGAATTTCTTGTCAAATAGGCCTCTGATGAGAAGAACCGTGCAGTCCACTGAACGTAAAGAATGATTGCGTTTTGCGGTATGGAACGCAAACACCCCTTCTTGCGCAGCGATACTTTTATCTTCCTATGTTTGTACTTTATTCGAGCTTACAGAAGAAGTTATGGTGCTAGAAGTTCTCGCAGAAACTGCCAACAGGTGCTTTTCACCTTTATGTGCTTCATTATATCGGCATGTCCTCCATGGAAAAACTGAACGAGGCAACGCACATTCTACCATCGTGCTCCGGTTTTCTTCAAGAAAGGGAACTCTTCTTTCATGATTTTCGAGAGAGAACACTTTTTTTTCCCCATACTAATGGGCACGAGTTAGTTTCACACACAACAAACAGACGCATTAAAGCAAGCTTATCGAAACCATTGTAGAAACTAGAATGAGATTTTCACTCTGCAGCGGAGTGTGCGCTGATATGAAACTTCCTGGCAGATTAAAACTGTGTGCCGGACCGAGACTCGAACTCGGGACCTTTGGAAGGTAGGAGACGAGGTACCGGCAGAATTGAAGCTGTGAGGACGGGCCGTGAGTCATGCTTGGGTAGCTCACTTGATCGAGTCTCGGTCCGGCACACAGTTTTAATCTGCCAGGAAGTTTCATTGTTGAAACTGCCGCCTAATTCTCATTGTTGTTTGTAGCAGTCCGAGGACATCGTGTCGGGCGAATCCACTGCAAATTTGTTTTCTGACAGTGAACAGCTAATTCGTAACTTCGAACAGAGTTGAACATTGATAGCACTTTACCGTTCTTTAATGAAAACTTGTTAATTCGTCTGTTATTCCTGCAGTAGGAAATAATCGATATGACTCGGAAAATCTTCTGTTCACACCTTTCTTCATCCCCAGACCAGCTTCATGTTCAAGACAAAGCAAAACTCAACAAACGTTAAAAAAACCATGTCTGTGACACTAAATTGACTTAAAAATAAATAAAAACACAAACTAAAGCAAGAAGACTACGAAGAAACGGGACATTTAGTGTCCCGTTAAATATTTTGCGGGACAACGGGGCATCTTGTCAACCTCTATTAAAGTCAAAGAATATAATTTCCTCTCTGTTGGATCTGAAGCATTTCATCTGTCAAAAATAGTATTCTGCACAGACGAAATCACAGCTTTTCACCAGACAAAAAACCACTCTAAGAACACAAACGTCTCAAAAATGAGACTGACAGGAAGTGCAAAATGGCTAAGCAGACATGGCTAGAGGACAAATGTAAGGACGTAGAGACTTATCTCACTAGGGGTAAAATAGATACTGCCTTCAGGAAAATTAAGGAGACCTTTGGAGAAAACAGAACCACTTGTATGAATATCAAGAGCTCAGATGGAAACCCAGTTCTAAGCAAAGAAGGGAAAGCAGAAAGGTGGAAGGAATATATAGAGGGTCTGTACAAGGGCGATGTAGTTGAGGGCAATGTTATAGAAATGGAAGAGGATTTAGATGAAGATGAAATGGGAGATATGATACTGCGTGAAGAGTTTGATAGAGCACTGAAAGACCTAAGTCGAAAGAAGGCCCCGGGAGTAGACAACATTCCATTAGAACTACTGACAGCCTTGGGAGAGCCAGTCCTTACAAAACTCTACCATCTGTTGAGCAAATAGTATGAGACAGGCGAAATACCCTCAGACATCAAGAAGAATATAATAATTCCAATCCCAAAGAAAGCAGGTGTTGACAGATGTAAAAATTACCGAACTATCAGTTTAATAAGTCACGGCTGCAAAATACAAATCGAATTCTTTACAGACGAATGGAAAAACTGGTAGAAGCCGACCTCGGGGAACATCAGTTTGGATTCCGTAGAAATATGGGAACACGTGAGGCAATACTGACCCTACGACTTATTTTAGAAGCTAGATTAAGAAAAGGCAAACCTACGTTTCTAGCAGTTGTAGACTTAGAGAAAGCTTTTGACAATATTGACTGGAATACTCTCTTTCAAATTCTGAATGGAGCAGGGGTAAAATACAGGAAGCGAAAGGCTGTTTACAACTTGTACAGAAACCAGATGGCAGTAATAAGGGTCGAGGGGCATGAAAGGGAAGCAGTGGTTGGGAAAGGAGTGAGACAGGGTTGTAGCCTCTCTCCGATGTTATTCAATCTGTATATTTAGCAAGCAGTAAAGGTAACAAAAGAAAAATTCGGAGTAGGTATTAAAATCCATGGAGAAGAAATAAAAACTGTGAGGTTCGCCGATGACATTGTAATTCTGTCAGAGACAGCAAAGGACTTGGAAGAGCAGTTGAACGGAATGGACAGTGTCTTTAAAGGAGGATATAAGATGAACATCAACAAAAGCAAAACGAGGATAATGGAATGTAGTCGAATTAAGTCGGGTGATGCTGAGGAAATTAGATTAGGAAATGAGACACTTAAAGTAGTAAATGAGTTTTGCTATTTGGGGAGCAAAATAACTGATGATGATCGAGGTAGAGAGGATATAAAATGTAGACTGGCAATGGCAAGCAAAGCGTTTCTGAAGAAGAGAAATTTGTTAACATCAAGTATAGATTTAAGTGTCAGGAAGTCGTTTCTGAAAGTATTTGTATGGAGCGTAGCCATGTATGGAAGTGAAAAACTTGACTAGAAGAAGGGATTGGTTGGTAGGACATGTTCTGAGGCATCAAGGGATCACCAATTTAGTATTGGAGGGCAGCGTGGAGGGTAAAAATCGTAGAGGGAGACCAAGAGACGAATACACTAAGCAGATTCAGAAGGATGTAGGCTGCAGTACGTACTGGGAGATGAAGAAGCTTGCACAGGGTAGGGTAGCATGGAGAGCTGCTTCAAACAAGTCTCAGGACAGAAGACCACAACAAAAACAAGATGCATTATGAATATCACTCCACGCAGACATCAGAAACATTGAAAAAAACTTCATATGAAATGTACATAGAGGTAAGAAAGCTATGTTAATTGTAACATCAACAGGTACGCTAGACAATGGTGTACTACCCGAAACAATGTGCAAGTCTGAAGAGAGAGGGAATGATGTTCTGAGAACAATGTACATGTTTGGGGAGAGGGAGAGAATGCTGCATCCCGCTTATGATGACAATGTACAGGAGGTCGAGCGGATAGGACTTTTGAGTGGGCGTCCAAGGCTGTCGTTAAATGACAGGATAGGAAATTAAGTCAAATAAACAGAATATATTTCAAAGTACGTGATACAAGGGGCGCCCTAGGGTACGAAGTTACCAAGTGTAAGCTAATCTAGGAGCTATAACAAGCTGAATTAAGCGGGCAGTGGGAGGGGAGGAGATTCATGTTAATTTCTATTGCTGATCAGTCACGGGGCGCAAAGCCAGAGGCTCTGCCTCCCAAGAGAGAAGTCTGTTCTCGTCCAGGTCCGGATCACAAGAGAGCGAAGCAACCATGTTCTGCTTTGTAGAACCCATCAGAGCCACACACATTTCCTGCCTCCCACGCAGGCTGTTGGCTAAAACCGAAGGCCAGAATTCGTTAGCACGTTGAGTGGAGGGCTGAGGGCGTCTCTTGCCAGCAACTTTAACCGAACAGAACTGCTTGGGTCTGAAAGGCAGGCAACTTGTGTCACGTAGGCATAGGTGAAGCACCTCTGCGAGAAAACTTGTAAAGATTTGACTGCAGCCTTTGAAATAAAATTCTTAAACCAACTCCCTAAAATATCCCTAGATTGGCTGACACCTACACAACAAACTTGTAGTGAAAAAATACTACCAGCATAAGCTAAATAAAATATTTTGCAGCTAAGTGGGAATCAGTTTATATAAAAGTGGAATATAATTTCATTTAAAGTAAAAGTAATCAGCATTTACAAAACTTTCTGTTACAAATGATAGTAATTGCACTTCCTTCTCTATTGTCTCTGGAGTGGATCCTTTGGTTTGAGATTTAATGATACTTAAAATTTGTAAAACTAATCCATTTATACAAAAGGAACAATTTCAGCATACCCAAACTCTAATAACGTATTAGTTAGTGAAAATATATCTTTCGGTGAGTTGGGCAGATAACGTAAGACGGCAGGTGGACATGGAAACACGAGAATCTTAACATTAAGCAGATATTCAATGAAAGTAAGTTTTAGTTAGCAGAAGACATGAAACAAATTAAAACCGAAAAGCACGAATTTTTAACAACAACATCGGAAACTGTTAGGAAACCACACTCTAAGAAAAGAAAACGAGCCACCACGGAGTAATTAACACAGGGGTTCCCAACAAAATTTCCTCGTGGACACCCTCATTGAGCATAATTGTTACCTTGTCATATCACAGTATCAAGCACCTAAAAAAGCCAAATTAAGAGTCTTTTTATACGTTTTCTATTTTTGGTACTTAGAAAAAACATTGACATATTCATTATTGGAAAAATATTGAGCTTAAAACTGCTCATGCAGGAAGCGGCCAAAACAAAAAATCTGTTATCATACGAAATAAATTTCATAAATTTTTTGTTCTAATAGCACGTGGCACAGCAAGCGGACCCCTGGGAGTCTGCGGACCACCTGTTGGGAACCACTGAATTAACCGAACTGGAAGGAAAGCGGTTCATATGATGTACGGGTAGAGACAAACAAATGATTACAATTTCAGAAAGACTGGATGATTTATTTAAGAGAAAGAGCTTCACAAACTGACCGAATCAATAATGCTTTGGTCCATCTCTGGCTCTTATAAATGCAATTATTCTGCTTGGCATTGACAGAGAGAGTCCTGAGATTGATAGAATCTTGTGGGCTATCGTGCCAAATTCTTTCCAGTTAGCGCATTACATCGTCAAAATCTCGAGCTGGTTGGAGAACACTGCCCACAATACTCCAGACATTCTCAATGAGGTAGCGATCTGACGACCTTGCTAGCCAAGGTACAGTTTAGCTACCACGAAGACAAAAAGTAGAAACTCCTGCCGTTTGTGGGCACACATTATCGTGCAGAAATATGAGCCCAGGACGGCTTGCCACGAAAGGCAACAAAACGGGGCTTATAATGTCAATGTGACGCTGCGCTGTGAGGGTGCCGCGCACGACAAACAAAACGGCCCTGCAAGGAAAGAATGGGACTCATCACTGAAGACAATTCTACTCCATAATTCAATAACAGTCTTAATCGCATTTATTATTGTTATAATACCGGCAACCGGTTTCAACCCGACGTAGGGGTCATCTTCTGGGCGTTTACATCATAGTTTCCCGCCGTTATGTAGACAGGAGTGATACCACCAGCAGTCGACCAATGGTGTAAACGCCCAGAAGATGACCCCTTCGTCGTGTTGAAACCGGTTGGCGGTATTATAACAATAATAAATGCGATTAAGACTGTTCTTGAATTATTGATTAATCATACTAATCGCTGCTTCTCTCCACAACCATGTTGTCCAAAAATTCTACTCCAGTCAGTGAGATTCCAGGACGAAGACGTCATGATATTGTACGACCCCTTTTGTTATCCTTCATACCAAGCCATCTTGGGCTCACAGTTCACCAAGGTAATGCCCACCCACACACAGTGAGAGTTTCTACCGCTTGTTTTCATATTTGCCAAACATAACCTTGGCCAGCAAGGTCGCCGGGTTTCTGCCCAATTGAGAATGTTTAAGAATTAGCTCGTGATTTGACAATCCAGAGTGACAGATGCACAGAATTTGGCATGATATTGCTCAGGAGATCATCCAACGACTGTGTCAATCAATGTCAAAGCGAATAACTGCTTGCATAAGGGCCAGAGGTGGACAAACTTGTTATTGACTTGCTCAATTGGAGAATGTCTTCCTCTTGAATAAATCATCGAGATATTCTAATCGTTTATTTTTCTGCACATGTCCACCGTATCTCCCCACATCTCCGTCTCATTCGGATGATTCCTAAATGGTGCGCTTTTGTGTGTGTGTGTGTGTGTGTGTGTGTATGCATGTGCGTGTGTGTGTGAAAAGCACTCCAATATATCCACATATACGTATGGACTAGGTGGTGGTTGATTTTTAACAACAGTATTAAACAGACACTACCAGAAAATTATGAAAATCCATGTTCCTAACAACATGTAGCATTCTGCAACCACTGGTGCTGCCAGCTCTTGAAGACTGCTAAATGCCATCTGTGCTCTGTTGTCCTATACTTTCAGTTACCATCAGCGTATATGTTAGTTGCTACTATTGAAAGGTGAAATGAGATAACAAAATGCCACTGGCACACAGCAACCTACTGTGCTTCTGTCACATCTAAGTTTCTTTCATTTTCGCCCTTTCATTACTGACTGCGCTGTCCTCGCTTTATGAAAGAGACTAAATGAACTGAAGTACGTCTTTCTCACAACAAAACCGTTAAAAATATCACGATGAGTGTCAGTAGGTAGGTTCTCATCAATCACATTGTGCTCCTCGTAGTACGGTGTCTCATCCAGTAATTGCTGGTGGTAGTGTTCACTTTCATAAATCTGGAACATTGTCCTTACAGATCACACGAACACAGAGGCGTCTACGAAGATGACGACGAATATGGTGTTGTGCCAGCGCATGCAGCTGATGCACGTCGAGGGCAGCGAGTGGTTTGACATCGGCTACAACTTCCTGGTGGGCATGGACGGCTGCGTGTACGAGGGCCGCGGTTGGGACGTGGTGGGTTGGCACACCTACGGCTATAACTCTAGCAGCCTGGGCGTCGCATTCATCGGCTGCTTCAAGCAGCACGTGCCCACGCCGGAGGCTGTCGCCGCCTTCCACCAGCTGGTGGATCTCGGCGTGCGCGAGGGACGCCTCACCCCAGACTGCCGCGTCATGGGGAACTGCCAGTGCGTACCCTGCGACAACCCGGGCAGGGCCTTCTTCGAGCTCATCCAGACCTGGCCGCGCTGGGCTGAAACGCCACCACCTCCGCCGTGGGATTTTGCCAAGTATGTGCGACCAGTCTAGTTACCATATTTACCTCTCTCCTGGAACGGTCAAGTTTATTGTCTTGTATGTGAGGAAAGCTCGTAGGTTGTGAATTTCTGAAGTATATGGTGATGTCCAACCTACATTTACAGTTGAAACGTCCCCATAGAAAAATTGTACAAGACTGTGCTTAAACTGACACACAATATTTTTGGCGCAACGCAATCTGACTTTCAGTAATCCCTACAAAAGAATGGCCCTGACTAAAATTAACCTATACGTTTCACCAATCACTTACCTCACAAAAATCTTCTGCTAAGTAAATCAGGGAAACATTTCATAAATCAACACACATGGCCCTCTAATTTTTCGTGTGTGGGTGGCTTTGGTTCGTAGGCTTTTTCTTTTGTCCAGCCCCACAGAAAAGAGCCACATGATTGTGATCGTTCCGGCGGGAGGGTGGGGGGAGGGGGTGTTGAACCAGCTGACAGGTTATTCTTTCGATTATCTCCAACGAACTCAAAAGTGACTAATGATATTCTTTCGAAAACGGTCATCTAACCAGTGGCAAATTTTGACTCACTATCATCCTGCTGGAAATATAACTTCTTAATTTTCTGCATTTAGGGAACTATTACCAGTACATCTGCATTCAGTGTCATGAGCTGACAAATGTTTACTGGTAGATCGATTTACAAAACAATGGAACAAATGAATGATCGTTCCAAATGACGTAACACATTCAGTCCCTCTGTAATGGAAGAGTAATACCCACACACTTGTTTATCTTGTTGACAGCAATAACTATTACTCGTATTTGGCACCTGAATTCTGCTTTATTTAATGACATTTTTCCTTAATTAGGCTGTGATTTTTAGTGGACCAGTCAGCTGATTTTGTCCTCAGACTCCATTATGAAGCGATTGGTCTCTTCATTGTGCCTGTAGAGGACGGAATCAGACAATTGGTGCCAGAACGATAGATACAACCTGATCGAAATTGTTGCTTAATAGTTTCATACAGGCTGCAGACCGAACTTTTAAGAAATTGCTAAAATAATAATAATTTCATTTGGCTTCTTAACCAAAACTAAAACACCTATTTCTCTTAGTCATTTCGAAATAGCATGAGTATTTGAATATTTTCTTGCTATAAATACTTGGCTTTGCGTTGTCACATTTAGACCATAACATGCATGACACCTCGAATAACTTTGAAGTTTAGGTATAGACCAAAGGAATACAATGCAACTGAAACTTGTATACAACGAAGTTTCATAAGTCAAGACAGGAAACGCAATAGACGATCGATGCCAGCATAGAGTCACGGTTGCTGCAGAAGGGGATGGTCTATTGGCAGGCATTGACACTATAACTGAGGTGTACTGCACCGCCGTTTGATGAATTTCCCATCATCAAGTTCTCCTCAACACACCCTATACTATACACCCACTCACCCTCTTCCCCTCTACCGGCACTGTTACGTTACTCTGTATATTTGTTGTGTGGCACCTTATTTGTGTATCAAGGCAACTTATGTATGTACCAAACTTATGAGTGTTTATAGCATAATTTCTAATATCTACACCCAAAGAAAAAGAATTAAGATACAGCTGGCAACATAGAGCAACAACATTGTAGTCCTTACTTGCACAGTTGAGAGCAATACTGTAATTGTTCTATTTCACGAGACCAGATAAGACACAATACCCATTCCCATAATTTTTCAATCCACAAGGTACAAGATGTTCACAACAAATTATCAACAGCAGTATAACGAAATGCAGTGGTTTTTAATCACAGAAACGATTAAAGAAAACTAATAAGTGGGCCTGTTCAGCGCACAAGGAGGTAATTTACTGAACAAGCCCACCCACAAAAGAAATATTAAAAAATAAAATAAAATGGTTTTAATTATTGTTCATTAAATTTTATTGATTAATAAATTACATTATTTCAATATCTGTAAGGAAGAATATCATAATTTTCTAGAACTACTCTTTTGTCATACTGAAATGAAAATTCTCTCTTAACCAGTTCATTGACTAAATTTTTAGTATTGACATCTCTAGTTATCTGGTTATGCTCTAACTGTATCTTTTCTTTCACTTCACTCTCTACTAATCTGATCATAGATTCACTATTAAGCTTTTGAATATTTTTATAGTTTAAAGTGAAGCCCTTTACTTTCAGCACAGTGCTTTTGTCATTTTTGTCATAATAATAACTTTTTGGCCCTGTCGAACCCAATTAGTAATCCATTTATTATCTCCCAACTCATCTGTCCCTTCACGCAACATACAACCTTTTTCTAAATTCACTGTGCCATCATCAATATATACTACAAATCAGTATCAAAATATATAACATTTTTTCCTAGTTTATTTAACCTATCATAAAAGCTCATCCTTGCATTTGATGTAGTGAATGCAGCTATGAGAATATTTTCCACGTAATAATCCTTGAAACTGTGCCTTATCTGTACCATATGCTCATTAATAAAATTTACATCTAAATTATCTAATCGATCATACAACAGTATCTCATAAAATCATTGTAAATATGTTACATATTCAGTTTGACTCATATTTTGCCCTTGCCCAAATTTCTCCCATAATGAATTAAGGCATATCTTAGCAATAGCTCGTTTTTAGGATTTTCCTTTATCCCATCAAGATCTAAGGTAATATCCAATCTCTCTTTCACTGTTTTGATATACTCTTCATCACTTTCAAAATTATGTGAACTGGTTTCTAATTTGATTTTCATGATGACTTTTACATACTTTTTGGACAACATGATACTTTTATCTCTAAAATCCCATACTTCAAAGCATCTGAAACCTTATAACCCATTTTCACAGACAGTTTTACTCCACCTGTTACCCATGTTCCAATAAAACTTCTTTCTTCACCACTATGATTGTGCTTCCTATTTTTTTTCTTTTGCACATTTGACACACAAAGGAAACAGCAATTTTTTCACTTTTATCAGTCTCAATTCTTAAAGGCAAAACAGGATGATACAGTCCTCTAGGCACCTATACTTTACATCTTATAAAAGCATACAATTTTTAATAGAATATCTTGGACTATATATTTTTGTTTCATGTCACTCAGGATAATAATCATAGTATTCTACAGTTGGATAAAGGCTACATACATCATCATGTCTTATTTTTGTGCTAACACCACCAGCTTTAGCTCTTAATTTTATTGCATTTGTGAGACCACCATAAAAAGCATCTCTTGGATTCAAGGGTTCGACAACTTCTGGTAATTGTTTCAATTTTTAAGTTTTTTATACTCTGGTGAGTTAAGCCAATCAATTCCCCACATCTCTATTAAATTATATCCTGCATTTCGTATTTCTGCACTTGTTGTTAGGGTCTTTTGATAAAGGCCTTCCATTGCTTCCATACATTCATTGTTAACTGTCTCACTTTTGAAGCATGTTTTACATCTGCGTCAGAAACAACCATGGTGTTGATAAACAGTATTAGTTGCTTTATCAAATCCATCTACTTTTGCACCAGCTATTCTTACTTTTCTGCCCTTAAGAGCATGCGAGATATTGTTACTGTTTAAACTGTTTAACCAAGCTATGGATTCTTCACTATAATTCTCTTTGTGTTTTCTTCCAATACAGCAGTTGTTTTTTCACACAAATATTTACATCTGCAAATAGTCATGCAAATCCCAGCAATGGTTAAATAACAGGACAGATTTATATTAGCTACTTCTAGATATTGTTTTCACAGTTCTAAACAACCTCCTCCCGAAAAATCTACCTAAGAATTTCAGTATTCAACAATTTCATTCTTCATATTGAACACATTATTTTCTTTGACTCTTGAGCTCTGCCGTTCGACAAATGCTTGTCTATGTTTTGCATTCATAGTGTCAACACAATAATATTGAGTATATGAACAGGTCCTATGTCGTTTTCATTTTCTTGTGTATTGAACAAATGAGGGAAGTCTCCCTTCTTCAGTTCTTTCAAATACAATATTTTTGGAAAACTACTAAGAGGGCCTTGTACAAAGTTACTTAGGCCTAACTCTTTGATCTCTAGTACCATCAGTTTTGTTCCTGTGTAGATGTTATATGGCTTTATTGTATTTTCAACACAGTACCTCAGAATGAATTTGGAATCGTAACCTTCTCCATAGTGAGCTATGAATGTGTAATAACTGTTTTTATCAGATGCTAGGCACCTACAGAATTCTTCATGTGACTTGAATTTATAAACAGTATCGTCTTTAAAAATGTGAACTCTTATGACACTCGGAATATGTATACCAGTTTGTTGTTGAGCTTCATAATAAAAAACCACAAGTGTCTCTCAGTATAGGTACAATTCTTTCTTCTAGTGAATCCTTTATCACAACATTTAAACTCTTTACCTGCAACTAATTTCAAGCATTCACAGCTTTGGTAAACATAGAAATCTTTGAATTCTCCATGAATGTATCAACCAATTTATTACAATTTGGGCAACCTTGCACCATGAAATCCTCAGCAAATTTTCATTCACATATACCTAATTTTTGCAATTTGTATTGCATGTAACATTGATGATTTCCAAATTTCACTGCTTGTTTACAAATCCTCCAAAGTTCGAAGCCATATTTATCTTCTTTCACTGTCAAACAAATCTTATTGCATCCTTTAGATTTTTAAGCTGTATTACAAACTTCTCAGTGATTGTGTAAGCATTCTTCATTGTAACAGTATCTGTTGCACTTTTCACATTATAGCTTAATTTCTATAATTTCATTTTCTCAACTGCTCCTATAGTATGCAGAATTTTCTCTCTATATTACATGTGTGAGTCTCCTTGTTATTATGTGTTTTTTTTACATTTCTTACAGAAATGTGACGATCCAAAAAAAGCTGTCATGCTGTTAATTACATCAAAATGTATTATTCACTAATAATTATTTGTTATTTTTTCCTTATATGTTAGACCCATCTGATCTATGGGTCTGAAATTTTCTTATATATTACTATCATCTGTATCTATATTCTTTCTAATTATGTTGAACTTCTCAAAAAAATTATATTCCATATACAGAAATAAAACACTGCAATCCACTTGCTTTAGAGTAGGAATATTGGACTGACCAACTGACCTAGAAACTAAAAAATAAATTACTTATGTTTTTCTTCCCTAATAGATGTTCGCAAAATACGATCCAGAGGTTGTGTAAAAGGCTAAATGAAATAGAAAGATAAAGCAGCATCTGAAAGAGGACTTTCAAAAATGAAAAAAAAACGCCAAGAACATACCATAAAAATATAAAAATATCAACTGGTTATTGATGCAACTGAAGAAGTTAAATAAGGAATCATGGGTTTAGGTATTAATTTTTTGAAAGCAATTGAGGAAAATAGAGAGGTTGAGAAACATGGTTCCTTGTAATGGTTATACTTAAGAATTTAATGACATACCATCAATTAGACAAGATTACACATTAAGTGTATCAGACATACAGGATTTATTAAATAAATATTAAGAAGAAAAGGGAGATGTCAAAACAATAAAGGATAGTGATGTTAAGAAAATAAATATAAGTGAAAAGACACTAAAATATGTAAACCATAGTGGAGATACTACTTTTGGATTAAGGCCTGATGGTACATTTAAATATGTTGGTAAATTAACAGTAAAATTTGAAAGAGATAAATTAACTGTTTGTGGAAAAGAATATGAAGCCACAGATGGTTTAATGAATCTTTTAACTAAAAAACAAATTACTATAGATGAGATGGGTGAAACATTTGATTCTGTTGATTTATCAAGTTATGCTGTTATATTATATAATTTAGGAACATTATATTCTAATTAGAAAATAGATAGAGTAAAAGGGAGTGGGGGAATCAAATACAAAGGTTTGATAAATGAAATTGGTGATGACTATTTTCCAAAATTAAAAAGACCAACTATAGAGTCTTCAGATTATTTGTGAATAAGTTCACCTGAGAAAAAAGGCAAAGGCTTAGTAAAGAAATATAGAGAGAAACCAATGGAAATATGTCTTGATGAATGATGTCCATCAATTAATTGATAGATTAGCTGTACTTCATGGAGAAGCATTAGCTGGAAATAAAAATTATCATAATGAAAAAGTGAGAATAATGCAAATGTTGACATATAAATTTCATGATTTCGTCATCAACAATCCAAACGCAATTCTGTATTTGATTAGAAATTTGAATAATCTTCCTCACACATTTTGTAAAATTGAAAAACATGGTAAAATATTAGTAAAATGGGCTTTAAATAATTTACCAATGCCAGAAATGCTTGTACCAGGTTACAGATTTTGTAGGTCTTTCACTAAGCTATAAGCAGAAATTAATCCATTAGACACAGCTTGCAAACAGCATGACATTATTTATTGCTATCATAAAAATTTAGAATCTAGACATGAAGCTGATAAAGAACTTCAATTAGCTGCAAAAGAAAGAATGCATGCAAGTGATGCTTCATTAGGAGAAAAATCAGTACTGACTGCAGTTTGAGGAATCATGCATGGAAAGAGAAAATTAGAAATGGGATTAGGTGTGGATGGCAATGGTTGGGGAGTGTAAAAAAATACTGTAAAAACATTGAATATTTTTCATTATTTTTCAATCTTGAGAAAGAATAATTTTAAATAACCTAATGAAAATTTCTCTCCATAAATGGTGATTCTTAAGAAGTGTAAAAAATGCAAAGTTTAGAAACCAATTGATAATTTTTATTGACACTTGTATACAAAGGATAAGCATTCATATATTTGTAAAGAATGTGAAAAAGTTAATGTAAGGTTTGCCAGCAAGAAGTTAAGCTAAAAAGAAAAGTTGTGTGTAAATGTGGAGAAGAAATAAATAGAAGTGATCACAAAAGACATTCACAGTCACGCAAAGATATAAAATTAGCTGAAGGTAAAATTTAATTAATTACTACCTCAACATGAGTTCTCATTTTTTCCAGAGCTAATGTTTTTTATCTCTCTAATAAATGGCTGAGGCTTTTAGAGAGTTTACAGTCACTCAGCTCTGTGATTATTGCAGATTGAATAATTTATGAGTTTATAGCAGATTTAGAAAAGATTATGTAATTAGTTTAATCGTTTCAAATAAATTACCTTCTCCTACAAGAACTCTGCATAATTTAAAAGGACGTGGACTCAAAGCTAGAGGCGAAAATCTTGGTATTAGAGGATACAGTAAAATAAAGAAATCATTATTAGTTAATGCAATTGGGTTACAGGAGTTCCAATTTTATCCAGAAATATTCCAAAAAAACTAGATCAAGGACAAACTGAGTACCTAATATAGATTATTTTTACAGATTTCATGATGATGTTACTGAAAAATCTCGACCACTGAGACAAGCAAAAATAGTAAGACTAAATCAAACTTATCCATTCAGTAGCAAACTATTTGAGCTAGAAAAAGAGACTGAGCCATCTAAAACGCATTTATTTGAGATTAAAGAAGTGGATTGAGATTTAATGCAAAATGTAAAGCAGGGTCTGTTGACCAAAAAACTTTCTCTAAATACGCTAATATTGCTAAACTCGACACTGTTAGCAATAAAATATATTATATAAGGAAAGCACTCAGTGCTCTAGTTGAAGTAGAAAACAAGATAACTAATTTTAGGAAAGGAGATAAGCTGAGTTTAGCAATCAACAACATAAAAATGGTTTATCCAGTTTCCACAGTATATAAAGCATCAGATAATGATCAAGAATCTGTCCATGTTTTGAGCAGTAAAGTGAGAGATACCTTAACATCTGAAGAGACTACTGAAATAGCAGATACATCATCTAAAATTGAGATGTTAGTAATTTCTAGAGGTAGTGGCGGTGGTAAAAAATGATAAATTGCTGATGTTAAAAAGACAAAAAAGTGTATTACAAGAATGAAAAATAATGATAATCTGTGTTGTCCTAGAGCAATAATAGTTGCACTAACATATCATTCAGATAATATTTTCAGTAGAAAACTATGAATGAAGTTAAGAAAATTAGAGAAGGAGATAAATACAAATGACAAAATGAGAAACTGACATATTATGTAATCGGTTGGGTGAATACAATGAAGAAGGGTTTACTTCAAATGACATTAAAAATGTTGAAAAATTGTTTGATGTCCAAATAAATTTCAATTCAGTTACCTATGGCGGTCCTGAGAAAGAAATAAAGAACTATCTGTATAAAAATCACAACCATTTTGATGTAATTAATTGTATGACAGCTTTTTTTGGATCATCATATTTCTTGAATAAATTTAACATACCACATAATAATAAGAAGAGTCACACACTTGAAATAGAGAGAAAATTCTGTATACTAGGTTCAGAACATGAAACTATGGAAAGCATGATATAATGTGAAAAGTGCAACAGATACTGCTACAATTAAGGATGCTTACACAATCACCGAGAAGTTTGTAGTAGCGCTTACAAATCTAAAGAATACCATAAGATTTGTTTGACACTTAAAGAACTTAAATATGGGTTTGACTTTGGAGGCATTGTAAACAAGCAGTGAAAATTGGAAATCATCAATGTTACATGCAATACAAATTGCAAAAATTAGGTATATGTGAATGAAAATTTGCTGAGGATTTTATGGCGCAGGGTTGCCCAAATTGTAATAAAAATTGTTGTTACATTCATGGAGAATTCAAAGATTTCTATGTTTACCAAAGCTATGAATGCTTGAAATTAGTTGCAGGTAAAGAGTTCAAATGTTGTGATAAAGGATTCACTAGAAGAAAGAATTGTACCTATACTGAGAGACACTTGTGGTTTTTTATTATGAAGCTCAACAACAAACTGGTATACATATTCCGAGTGTCATAATAATTCACAATTTTAAAGACGATACTGTTTATAAATTCAAGTCACATGAAGAATTCTGTAGGTGCCTAGCATCTGATAAAAACAGTTATTACACATTCATAGCTCACCATGGAGAAGGTTACGATTCCAAATTCATTCTGAGGTACTGTGTTGAAAATACAATAAAGCCATATAACATCTACACAGGAACAAAACTGATGGTACTAGAGATCAAAGAGTTAGGCCTAAGTAACTTTGTACAAGGCCCTCTTAGTAGTTTTCCAAAAATATTGTATTTGAAAGAACTGAAGAAGGGAGACTTCCCTCATTTGTTCAATACACAAGAAAATGAAAATGACATAGGACCTGTTCATATACTCAATATTATTGTGTTGACACTATGAATGGAAAAGATAGAGAAGCATTTGTCGAATGGCACAGCTCAAGAGTTAAAGAAAATTATGTGTTCAATATGAAGAAAGAAATTGTTGAATACTGTAATTCTTACGTAGATTTTTCGAGAAGAGGTTGTTTAGAACTGTGAAAACAATATCTAGAAGTAGCTAATATAAATCTGTCCTGTTATTTAACCATTGCTGGGATTTGCACGGCTATTTGCAGATGTAAATATTTGCGTGAAAATACAACTGCTGTATTGGAAGAAAACACAAAGAGAATTACAGTGAAGAATCCATAGCTTGGTTAAACATTCTAAACAGTAACAATATCTCGCATGCTCTTAAGGGCAGAAAAGTAAGAACAGCTGGTGCAAAAGTAGATGGATTTGATAAAGCAACTAATACTGTTTGTCAATACCATGGTTGTTTCTGACGTGGGTGTAAAACATGCTTCAAGAGTGAGACAGTTAACAATGAATGTATGAAAACAATGGAAGACCTTTATCAAAAGACCTTAACAACAAGTGCAGAAATACGGAATGCAGGATATAATTTAATAGAGATGTGGGGAATTGATTGGCTTTACTCACCAGAGTATAAAAAAACTAAAAAAATTGAAACAATTACCAGACGCTTTTGTGGTTGTTCCTGCTCAGTAAATTATCTCCTAGTGTGGTGAATGAGCCCACTTACTACTAACTGACTTCATAACTGGGCGTAATACAGTGGACAATTTGCCAGTTGTAAACAACATGGTAGAACTGAGCAACCACCGTGAGTTTCTACTTTCCTCCAATTCATAAATTTTGGAAAAGGTGTTCAGTTTGAACAAAACTGAACCTAGGAATGATATTCCACAACTCTAAAATTATTCTCAGCAGCCAGTGATCAGGTTTCCAACTACTTAAAACCACTAATTCCGCAGTTAAGTGCCGTGAAGACTGCTAATAGGTGGAAAGAGTACACTGAAGGCCTCTGTGAGAGGGAAGACTTGTTTGAATAGGTGGAAATAATATATTGAAGATCTCTATGAAAGAGAGGACTTGCCTGACGAAGTCAGGCAACTTGATATCAAATAAGGCAGAAGAGGCTAGACGAGGCAGGCATTCCAGTGGTATTTCTAAAATCATTGGGGGAAGTGGGAACTGAACGACTATTAAAATTGTTGTGTAGAATGTATAAGTCTGCTAAATACCATCAGACTTTCTGAAAAAAATTACTCACAGAGTTCTGAAGATAACAAGAACCGACAAACGTGAGAATTTCTCATAACCAGCTTACAGTTCATGCACCCAAGCTGCCGAGAAGAACAATTCAAAATAAAGCTTCCGAAATGTACTAAGTAAACTTTATAAACGGTGTGCGGTGTCAGGTTTTCACATATGGGAGCGAGGTATGGATTTCAAACGAGAACCATACAAAAACTAAGAACTGGGCATCAGAAAATAAAGATATGTGTGAGGGAAATTGCCAGAGAAAGCAGGGAAACGAAAAGAAATGTTTTGGGAAGAGACTGCCAAGGTAGACACCTTATTGATTTCGTAGGCGTATGCGGAAGCATTCGCACACCGCAAGGGACAAAAAATGGTTCAAATGGCTCTAAGCACTATGGGACTTAACGTCTGGGGTCATCAGGACCCTAGACTTAGAACTACTTAAAGCTAATTAACCTAAGGACATCACACACATCCATGCCCGAGGCAGGATTCGAACCTGCGACCGTAGCAGCAGCGCGGTTCCGGACTGAAGCGCCTAGAACCGCTCGGCTCCCGCGGCCGGCTCGCAAGGGACATATCAAGACGTAGACTGTGACTGTGACTGTTAGTGGGTCTCAATAGCAAATGTTACAGCCACGGTTTTCAACACTGGTAAAAAGCCGTGTGTCACGCTCCATGTTGTTAAAAACTAATTTATTCACTTATTTTGTAAAGTTTATTATCTTTTTCTAAGTGTGATGCCCATTACTTTTCTTCTGTCACTGTCTGATTTGGGATATGCATATCGAGAAGTACAGCGGAAGCAGAAGTGAAAATACGATTCTGTGTACTTAATACCTAGTGATTAACATTACTTTTATTTCCAGGAATCCACATGGGCATGGACGTATGGCTTCTGCAGCGATACAGGATATTTCACACATTGAAGGAAAATGCACCGTGGAGAAACAAAATACAGCTGCGGTGTTAGACTTGCCTGTAGTATGTACTGAACCAGACAGCCCACCGTCACCTGGCTACGAATTCCACCTTCCGACGACTGCAGGCAAATCTAAAGATCGCGGGAACTGTTCCGATGAACAGCCAGATGCCATCACCGGCAGCCTGGACGAGGCGTATACCCCGACGTTAAGCAGCCGTAGTGGGGCGTTCGCGATGTCGCAGGAACGTGTCCAGACTGCAGCACCCAGCGGAGACAACGAGGAGACTGTGACGAAGAGGTCCAGCGAGAGTCGAGAGGTGGTGCTGGTGTCCAGCTCCAGAAACGTGCATCTCGGCGGCGTCAACTACGTGTTGGGCCCACTCTGTCTCAACCACGTGCTACAACACTCCAGCGTCGAGAGGAGCATCACCGTCATGAGGCCGGACCGGGGTAACAGCGGCGGCCGTCTCCCGCCTAGAGCCATATAATTAATCTAACTGTTCACATAATTTTATTACTGTTCAAATAACTTACGGGTTTGCTGCCGGCTGACGTCGTCGAACACCGCCGACATTTCGACAGGAGCACACCCTGCCATTCTCAAGGCACAAATGCAAGGAAGAAAATATATGCAAGCAAATTTAATACCTCGGTTCACAGAGGAGAAACAAGGAAGACACCACACACAGAACAAATGTCAACACAACCAAAGATAACCAACATCAGAAATATCGATGGTTACTATTAATCAACAGGTGAGGCAGCACTAATTCTGTCTCTCTGTTTTTTGATGAGAGACAGAGCCGGATTCCAAGCAGCATTTAAACAAAATCCACCATCTCTGTTAATAAAGTTGCTTGATATTTTGCGGAAATATGATGTGAAATGTGTTTCTCGTCCACCTTCTAAGATTAAGGCTCTGTTGGCGTCCGTAAAAGATGATCTTGGTTTGCGTAAGGCTGGGGTCTATCGTATTCCTTGCAGTTGTGGCATGTCATATATTGATCAGACAATCAGGACTGTGGAAGACCGGTGTATTGAACATAAGCGTCACACACGCTTACAACAGCCGAGCAAATCCGCTATTGCAGAACATTGCCTTGACACCGGTCATCCTATGGAATACAACAACACGGAGATTCTGGCTTGCACGTCAAGCTAATGGCATAATGTTATTAAGGAAGCTGTTGAAATCAGACTATCAAGCAACCTTATTAACAGAGATGGTGGATTTTGTTTAAATGCTGCTTGGAATCCGGCTCTGTCTCTCATAAAAAAACAGAGGGACAGAATTAGTGCTGCCTCACCTGTTGATTAATAGTAACCATCGATATTTCTGAGGTTAGTTATCTTTGGTTGTGTTGACATTTGTTCTGTGTGTGGTGTCTTCCTTGTTTCTCCTCTATGAACCGAAGTATTAAATTTTCTTGCACATTTTTTCTTCGTTGCATTTGTGCCTCGAGAATGGTAGGGTGTGCTCCTGTCTAAATATCGGCGGTGTTCGACGACGTCACCCGGCAGCAAACCCGTAAGTTATTTGAACATTCGATTCGCCGGGAAAAGCTAAGGTCTCACAATTTTATTACTGACTGTGTTTTTTGTGAAAGACAAGATCGCTTGGTTTTAAGATCTTTATTCCAGTAACTAGTTTCGACAAAATCGTTCTGTCATCTTCAAACTGGCATTACATTTTGCGTACATGTTCCCCTACATGTGTCGTCGACATGTTGAGAACAAAGTGTAAACACATTAGAGACCTCCACGTGGTTTCTCGTTTATAAGACCGAATTCATACAGATGGACTGTCAAATTAATATCTACATCTACATCTACATGGATACTCTGCAAATCACATTTAAGTGCCTGGCAGAGGGTTCATCGAACCACCTTCACAATTCTCTATTACTGCAATATCGTATAGCGCGCGGAAAGAATAAACACCTATATCTTAACGTACGAGCTCTGATTTCCCATATTTTATCTTGGTGATAGTTCCTCCCTATGTGGGTCGGTGTCAACAAAATATTTTCGCATTCGGAGGAAAAAGTTGGTGATTCTAATTTCATGAGAAGATTCCGTCGCAACGAAAAACGCCTTCCTTTTAATGATGTCCATCCCAAATCCTGCATCACTTCTGTGACACTCTCTCCCATATTTCGCGATAATACAAAACGTGGTGCCCTTCTTTGAACATTTTCGATGTACTCCGTCAGTCCTATCTGGTAAGGATCCCACACCGCGCAGCAGTACTCTAAAAGAGGACGGACAAGCATAGTGTAGGCAGTCTCCTTAGCAGAGCTGTTACACTTTCTAAGTGTCCTACCAAAAAACGCAGTCTTTAGTTAGTCTTCCCACAACATTTTCTATGTTTTCCTTCCAATTTAAGTTGTTCGTAATTGTAATACCTACGTATTTAGTTGAATTTACGGCTTTTAGATTAGACTGATTTATCGTGTAACCGAAGTTTAACGAGTTCCTTTTAGCATTCATGTGGATGGCCTCACACTTTTCGTTATTTAGGGTCAACTACCACTTTTCGCACCAGTCAGATATCTTTTCTAAATCGTTTGGCCTCACACTTTTCGTTATTTAGGGTCAACTACCACTTTTCGCACCAGTCAGATATCTTTTCTAAATCGTTTTGCAAAAATGGTTCAAATGCTTCTAAGCACTATGGGACTTAACATCTGAGGTCATCAGTCCCGCAGAACTTAGAACTACTTAAACCTAACTAACCTAAGGACATCACACACATCCATGCCCGAGGCAGGATTCGAACCTGCGACCGTAGCGGTCATGTGAAAAACACACCACAATTGAAACTACAAGTCACTGTATCCTATCACAATTTATTTCATTTCCACTTCGCGTTTTAGGGGGTTAAATCTGCATCATCAGGTTTATTTATGTCAATTAATAGAGGGTGTTCAATAAAAGATTTTGAAATCAAATAAAATGAAAACAAAAATCGATAGAATAATGCAATAAACGGTACACTTTATTAGAACGCTTTAAGTATTCTACGTGAAAGTTTCGAAAAAGTAGACACTAAGGCTTCTAAAAGATGGCTCTATAGTCGCAGTGCTAGCCTACAAACAGTACTCCAAAGTCACTGCTGAAACGTGAAAGGAATTACGCATACCGAAGGAAGAGCTTGAAATCACGTATTCCACGGAACAACGTGCGTTTCTCGTACTTGAACATCACACATTAGAACGCAATATCACGGCAACAAGACAGTTTTGGAATACGATTTAATATTTCAAACGGTCCCGATGTGTAAACGATCGCAAGCTCTTGGCTAAAAATTGGAACGCACAAACAACATTAGTGATCTAGCGGGAAATGATGGCCCCAGGCAAAGGTAGTTACCAATGAAAATATCGCCACCGTTTCTGAAGATACAGGGGGAGGAGAAAAATATGGTAACCTCAATAGCGAAAACACATTACCATGCCTAATATGATACAGAAAACCGTTGGCATTCAAAACAGCCTCCCGCCTTCTCGGAATGGATAAATACAGGTCCTGTGTGGTTCAAAATGGCTCTGAGCACTATGGGATTTAACTTCTGAGGTCATCAGTCCCCTAGAACTTAGAACTACTTAAACCTAAGGACACACACAGCCATGCCCGAGGCAGTATTCGAACCTGCGACCTTAGTGGTCGCGGCGGTTCCAGACTGTAGCGCCTAGAACCGCTCGGCCACTCCAGCCGGCCTCCTGTGTGGTCTTCAAGGGAATCATATACTATTAGTCCCACAAAAAAGTGGGGCAAATTCAAGTAACGATGATGGAGGTGGACGGCGATCACGTGTCATTCTCTTCAAAGTAGACGGCAGAGGCTCAATAATATGGAAATCTGGTTTGGTGGCCAGGGGAGATCCGACACTTTATCCCGGTGCAGATAAAACAAACCCTTGGACGATGCGAGGGGCATTGTCGTCTTGGAACACAGCAATAACACTGAGAAACGAACATTGTACTATGAGATGTAGCTGATAATTCAAAATGGTCACATATTTCTTGGCAGTAACGCGAACATGCAGAGTAATTGTGAGGCCCCTGGAATACTACGACATGGCTGCGCAAATCACCACCGATCCCCTGCCATGTTTAAGTATCGGCACTTAAAGTCGGTCAGGAGGTAGAATAGTGTGCAACAAAGCTCATCCCACCAAACGACATTCTGTCATTGCTCCTTAGACCAGATTTTATGGTTTAGACACGTTTTCCCATAGCGGGCACTAGCATCACTTTAAATCCGTGCTAACACACACATCAAAAAAAGTTTTGCATCACCTCGGTTCCGACAGTTCCGAGATCTGTACAGAAAATTTGAATAGAGATCAGCGTAATTATTGCTCATGAAAACCACACATTGCATGTTGTACCATGATACGAGACCTTCAGAGGTGGTGGTACAGATTTCTGTACACGCCGGTATCTATAACACCCAGTAGCATGTCCTCTTGCACTGATGCATGCCTGTATTCGTCGTGGCATTCTATCCACAATTTCATCAAGGCACTGTTGTTCCAGATTGTCCCACTCATCAACGGTGATCCGGCGTAGATCCCTCAGAGTGGTTGGTGGGTCGTATCGTCCATAAACCTTCCTTTTCAATCAATCCCAGGCATGTACGATAGGGTTCATGACCATTCTAGTCGAGCCATGTCATTATCCAGAAGGAAGTCATTAACAAGATGTGCACGATGGGACGCGAATTAGGGTACTTGAAGATTGTCGTCCATGAAGACGTATGCCTCGCCAGTCTGCTCCCGATATGGTTGCATTATCGGTCAGAGAATGACGTTCACGTATCGTACAGCCGTTACGGTGCCTTCCTTGACAACCAGCGGCGTACGTCGGCCCCACATAATGGCACCCCCAAACAGTAGCAATCCTCCACCTTGCTGCACTTGCTGGACAGTGTGTCTAAGACGTCAGCCTGACCGGGTTGCCTCCAAACACGTCTCCAACGATTGTCTGGTTGAAGGCATATGGGACACTCAGCGAAGAAGAGAACGTGATGCCAAGCCCGAGCGGTCCATTCGATATGTTGATGGGTCCATCTGTATCGCGCTGCATGGTGTCGTGGTTGCAGTAGTAGCCCTAAGACGGCCTAGGCGAGGCATGTCATCGACAGTTCCTGTCTCTCTGTATCTCCTCCATGTCCGAACAACATCGCTTTGGTTCACTCCGAGACGCCTGGACACTCTTTGAAAAGCTATTTATTCTTTAACTTTTGAACTTAATCATATTTAAGAAAATATTTTTATTCATTGGAATGAACACATTCTTTATACAACCCTCAATGTGTTTAACACATTCTCCTGTACTACACTACTGGCCATTAAAATTGCTACACCACGAAATGACGTGCTACAGACGCGAAATTTAACCGACACGAAGAAGATGCTGTGATATACAAATCATTAGCTTTTCCGAGAATTCACACAAGGTTGGCGCCGGTGGCGACACCTACAACGTGCTGACATGTCGAAAGTTTCCAACCGATTTCTCATACACAAACAGCAGTTGACCGGCGTTGCCTGGTGAAACGTTGTTGTGATGCATCGTGTAAGGGGGAGAAATGTGTGCCATCACGTTTCCGACTTTGATAAAGGTCGGATTGTAGCCTATCGCGATTGCGGTTTATCGAATCGCGACATTGCTGCTCGCGTTGGTCGAGATCCAATGACTGTTAGCAGAATATGAAATCGGTGGTTTCAGGAGGGTAATACGGAACGCCGTGCTGGATCCCAACGGCCTCGTATCACTAGCAGTCGAGATGACAGGCATCTTATCCGTATGGCTATAACGGATCGTGCAGCCACGTATCGATCCCTGAGTCAACAGATGGGGAAATTTGCAAGACAACAACCATGTGCACGAACAGTTCGACGACGTTTGCAGCAGCATGGACTATCAAATCGGAGACCATGACTGCGTTTACCCTTGACGTTGCATCACAGACAGGAGCGCCTGCGATGGTGTGCTCAACGACGAACCTGGGTGCACGAATGGCAAAACGTCATTTTTTCGGATGAATCCAGGTTCTGTTCACAGCATCATGATGGTCGCATCTGTGTTTGGCGACATCGCGGTGAACGCACATTGGAAGCGTGTATTCGTCATCGCCATACTGGTGTATCACCCGGCGTGATGGTATGGGGTGCCATTGGTTACACGTCTCGGTCACCTCTTGTTCGCATTGACGGCGCTTTGAACAGTGGACGTTACATTTCAGATGTGTTACGACCCGTGGCTCTACCCTTCATTCGATCCTTGCGAAACCCTACATTTCAGCAGGATAATGCACGACCGTATGTTGCAGGTCCTGTACGGGCCTTTCTGGATAGAGAAAATGCTCGACTGCTGCCCTGGCCAGCACATTCTCCAGATCTCTCACCAATTGAAAACGTATGGTCAATGGTGGCCGAGCCACTGGCTCGTCACAATACGCCAGTCACTACTCTTGTTGAACTGTGGAATCGTGTTGAAGCTGCATGGGCAGCTGTACCTGTACACGCCATCCAAACTCTGGTTGACTCAATGCCCAGGCGTATCAAGGCCGTTATTAAGGCAAGAGGTGGTTGTTCTGGATACTGATTTCTCAGGATCTATGCACCCAAATTGCGTAAAAATGTAATCACATGTCAGTTCTAGTATAATATATTTGTCCAATGAATACCCGTTTATCATCTGCATTTCTCCTTGGTGTAGCAATTTTAATGGCCAGTAGTGTAGTAACAGTTACAAGCGCATCGCATTTTAGCCGCTAAGCGTTACGTGTCTCTTACAGCTCCTAAGACAACTGAAGACTCACAAGGGCATCATTTAAATGTCGTATAACAAATAGAGAGACGTTTTACCTTTATATGTAGAAGGTGGAAGTTATTAGTGGAGCTGCATTTGGTAATGATTTGCAAGCGCAGACCCGGAGAATGGGCAGATAGGTGAGGGGTGCTGATATTGTTGCAAGTACAAATATTATTAAAGTTGCGCTGCACTGAACTAAACGCCATTTACATTCTTCCCTCGCCAGTTTACCGCTGTTTAATAATTTTAGAAATTTTACATTTTACTTTTATACAAACACAATAATTCATCATAACACAACTCCTGAGATGCGTCAACAGCTCATGGTGTCACGATTAGCGCTGCTGACACTTAATGATGAGGTCCCGGCTTCGATTTCCAGCCGAGTCGGAGTTTCGTCGTTCCTGACTAGACGTGTGTGTTTCCTACTCATTTTGTCTTCGATGTGAAAGGCGCCGAAGTGGTGTCAAATGAAAATAGTTGAACCAAGCGATCAAACATTCCGAACTGGTTCTCCTAGCCAATAAAGCGATACATACATTTCACTTTACTGGCATGCCAGTGCAGTTGTGGAAAACAGAATACAATGCTTGTACAGTCCTCAACCTGTATAATCAATACTTCCATACGGATAACACTAAATGCAAAGATAATTCTGTTGGTTACATTTTAACGGCTTAACCAATGAACCGATTTCGATAGTATTTCTTATGGAGGCAGCTTGAACTCTGAGGAAAATATAGGATTAGAAAGTATCAAAAACGAAATCAGTCGTCAAGAATGTGAAGTAAGGAGTAGAACATCTTTGTGTATCACTGAATATAAAACTGAGGGTTCCGTACAAAACTAATTTTTTATACACATATTTCACGCTGGAAATCGAGAATCTCAAGGAGTTTTGCCTCCTATCGAGATCAGTACTGGAAACAGGTTTGGAATTCCGCAGTAGTTCCTCTGACTAGCCTGGAAATACAAAATAAAAGAAAGCAGGGGAATTCAGCCTGTATATTACATTTTATGTTTACATGCAGTGGTGTTCGTCTATTACGCTTTTGATGTACCATTAATGCAATGTATCTCCATATGGCAAAAACATATTATGTGACATAATCATAATTCAACAAGTTTCCGACCGTTTACTTTGTACTGCGAAACATTCCTTCTATACGAATTTCATGATTCTAGGTAAACGGCTAGTAACTTACAGGCTTTGGTGAGTGAGTCCGCGCGTTTCAAAATAAGTGCCATAAAAGCTTAAATTCTTTACACCGCCAAGCAACCATTGACTTTAGAACAAGAGATAAATTTGAACTTGACACAACCTGTCCCGGAGAAAAAGGGGCCTTAAAAGTCGGACAAATAGACAGGCGGGTAAAAACTGAGACAAAAAATATTTTTTTGTGTAATGTAATTATACAATAAATTAACAATTTTCGAATTTTTTCCTTTACCTGCACTGTGAAACTTTACTTCTTGCCGAATTTAATGATTCTAAGTCAACGTGAAGTACTCTATAAGTCGTGACGAACTGTATGAGTTTCGAAATATGTGACATAAATGGCCGAATCATTTCATCGCATTGACTTCGAGGCTTAAATTTGCTACACTGCCAAGGGACCATGGACTGTAGTATGTGACATTAATTTGAACTTGATATGCCAGGGTGTATTAGAGAAAATAGGGTCTTAAAAGAGTGACAGACAGACGGATAAAAAAAAAAGACAAAAAATTGTTTTCCGTGTTATATAATTATTAATTAACAATTTTCGGGTCCTTTCGTCTGCCTGTACTATGAAAACTTGCTTCTTGCCCAATTCAATGAGTTTATGTTAACAAGAGGAGTACACTGTAGGTTTTAATGAGCGAGTTTTCGAGTACCAAAATGTGTGACATAAATGGCCGTATCTTTTGATTGAATTGACGTAGGAGCTTAAAAGTTTTACCCCAAAGGGATCATCGAATTTAATGTGATTTTCTATAACATTGTTGGAGAACAGCGATCGTATTGTGATAAAATTATTTGAAAGCACTCTTGATCGCAGCCGATGATAACTTCTGATCGGTTTCGGCCTTTTAATTACAGGCCATCATCAGAGTTTGCACTGTAATAACAAAATAACAGTGCTATATTACATACAGAAGCCAATATTGCAAACGTATACCGTAAAACAATGTATCATTACCCACCTGTATGACGGTGATAGCGCCTGACCCGCTGTCGATGCCTCGGTTGCTGTAACTGATACTGATGGCTAAGCAGCCGCGAGTTGCATAGGGTAGAGAGAGGGCGCTCAAGAGCTTAAGGCATCGCCGTCAACCAATGAGGAACGACTTACGTATCGTTTGGAGACTTCATTCTTAAATATTTTTCTTTCAAATTTAACTAACCAAGAAACGAATTTATATTCATTTGTGGTTCATAATCTATGTTACAGCCAGCCTCATAAAATACATGACAATAATCTAGTGTAATTCATTAACTGACGTCCAGAATGTGCTCTGGATGAAATAATTAACATTATAAGATCTTTAGTTCTATAGGTACTGCTATTTATTCGTAATGAAGCCAAATGAATGAAGTATTAGTATGGAATTACACGTATTGAATTATTTGTATCAGTAGCCAGTTATTTCAAGTCTTAAAAAGCGCTGGAGAAAACTAAATGCATTGTTGTATATGTGTCTCATGTCTTTATGCCTCTAATAACGCACTAGGACGCCGTTTCCATGGACACATTTGTCATTTGTCATTTGTCAAAGATGTACTTGATGCTCGTATGACACTGAAAGTCGATATCACTCCCAAAAATAAAAGAAGCCTTGTTTACAGAAGTAGCGTCAGTTTAGCCACATTATGTTGTTATGCATTACATCACTGTTCGCAAGAGGAAACGATTTGTTAAAAATAATTTAGAAACATTTGGAGCTTACAACAAAAATATATCATACGAAGAGCAGTAAAAATGTGGAAATTATGTATATATATCATTTGTAATATCGCTGACGTTATTGGTATTATAAATTAGTATTTCTGCCACTGTTCCACGTTTTATATCAGAAGAGAGTCGCAACTATTACAATAAGGCGGTACATTTGAAAGATTTGTTGTCTATTTTGTGCTAAAAATCGTAAATCTGTCTGTAACATGTTGTTGTTGTTGTGGTCTTCAGTCCTGAGACTGGTTTGATGCAGCTCTCCGTGCTAATCTATCCCGTGCTACCTCCCTCATCTCCCAGTACCTACTGCAACCTACATCCTTCTGAATCTGCTTAGTGTATTCATCTCTTGGTCTCCCTCTACGATTTTTACCCTCCACGCTGCCCTCCAATGCTACATTTGTGATCCCTTGATGCCTCAGGACATGTCCTACCAACCGATCCCTTCTTCTACTCAAGTTGTACCACAAACTTCTCTTCTCCACAATCATATTCAATACCTCCTCATTACTTACGTGATCTACCCACTTAATCTTCAACATTCTTCTGTAGCGCCACATTTCGAAAGCTTCTATTCTCTTCTGTTCCAAACTATTTATTGTCCATGTTTCGCTTCCATACATGGCTACACTCCATACAAATACTTTCAGAAACGACTTCCTGACACTTAAATCTATACTCGATGTCAACAAATTTCTCTTCTTCAGAAACGCTTTCCTTGCCATTGCCAGTCTACATTTTATACCTCTCTACTTCGACCATAATCAGTTATTTTGCTCCCCAAATAGCAAAACTCCTTTACTACTTTAAGTGTCTCATTTCCTAATCTAATTCCCTCAGCATCATCCGACTTAATTCGACTACATTCCATTATCCTCGTTTTGCTTTTGTTGATGTTCATCTTATATCCTCCTTTCAAGACACTGTCCACTCCGTTCAACTGCTCTTCCAAGTCCTTTGCTGTCTCCATGGATTTTAATGCCTACTGCGAACTTTTCTTTTGTTTCCTTTACTGCTTGCTCAATGTACAGATTGAATAACATTGGGGAGAGGCTACAACCCTGTCTCACTCCCTTCCCAACCACTGCTTCCCTTTCATGCCCCTCGACTCTTATAACTGCCATCTGGTTTCTGTACAAATTGTAAATAGCCTTTCGCTCCCTGTATTTTACCCCTGCCACCTTTAGAATTTGAAAGAGAGTATTCCAGTCAACATTGTCAAAAGCTTCCTCTAAGTCTACAAATGCTAGAAATGTAGGTTTGCCTTTCCTTAATCTTTCTTCTAAGATAAGTCGTAAGATCAGTATTGCCTCGCGTGTTCCAACATTTCTACGGAATCCAAACTGATCTTCCCCGAGGTCGGCTTCTACCAGTTTTTCCATTCGTCTGTAAAGAATTCGCGTTAGTATTTTGCAGCTGTGACTTATTAAACTGATAGTTCGGTAATTTTCACATCTGTCAACACCTGCTTTCTTTGGGATTGGAATTATTATATTCTTCTTGAAGTCTAAGGGTATTTCGCCTGTCTCGTACATCTTGCTCACCAGATGGTACAGTTTTGTCAGGACTGGCTCTCCCAAGGCCGTCAGTAGTTCTAATGGAATGTTGTCTACTCCCGGGGCCTTTTTTCGGCTCAGGGCTTTCAGTGCTCTGTCAAACTCTCCACGCAGTATCGTATCTCCCATTTCATCTTCATCTACATCCTCTTCCATTTCCATAATATTTTCCTCAAGTACATCGCCCTTGTATTGACCCTCTATGTACTCCTTCCACCTTTCTGCTTTCCCTTCTTTGCTTAGAACTGGGTTTCCATCTGAGCTCTTGATATTCATACAGGTGGCTCTCTTTTCTCCAAAGGTCTCTTTAATTTTCCTGTAGGCTGTATCTATCTTACCCCTAGTGACATAAGCCTCTACATCCTTACATTTGTTCTGTAGCCAAGCCTGCTTAGCCATTTTGCTTTTCCTGTCGATCTCATTTTTGAGACGTTTGTATTCCTTTTTGCCTGCTTCATTTACTGCATTTTTATATTTTCTCATTTCATCAACTAAATTCAATATGTCTTCTGTTACCCAAGGATTTCTACTAGCCCTCGCCTTTTTACCTACTTGATCCTCTGCTGCCTTCACTACTTCATCCCTCAGAGCTACCCATTCGACTTCTACTGTATTTCTTTCCCCCATTCCTGTCAATTGTTCCCTTATGCTGTTCCTGAAACTCTGTACAACCTCTGGTTCTTTCAGTTTATACAGGTCCCATCTCCTTAAATTCCCACCTTTTTGCAACTTCTTCAGTTTTAATCTACATTTCATAACCAATAGATTGTGGTCAAAGTCCACATCTGCCCCTGGAAATGTCCTACAATTTAAAACCTGGTTCTTAAATCTCTGTCTTACCATTATATAATCTATCTGATACCTTTTAGTGTCTCCAGGATTCTTTCATGTATACAACCTTCTTTTATGATTCTTGAACCAAGTGTTAGCTATGATTAAGTTATGGTCTGTGCAAAATTCTAAAAGACGGCTTCCTCTTTCATTTCTTAGCCCCAATCCATATTCACCTACTATGTTTCCTTCTCTCCCTTTTCCTACTGTCGAATTCCAGTCACCCATGACTATTAAATTTTCGTCTCCCTTCACTACCTGAATAATTTCTTTTATTTCATCATACATTTCTTCAATTTCTTCGTCATCTGCAGAGGTAGTTGGCATATAAACTTGTACTACTGTAGTAGGCATGGGCTTCGTGTCTATCTTGGCCACTATGCTGTTTGTAGTAGCTTACCCGCATTCCTATTTTTTATTCATTATTTTACCTACTCCTGCATTACCCCTATTTGATTTTGTATTTATAAGCCTGTATTCACCTGACCAGAAGTCTTGTTCCTCCTGCCACCGAACTTCACTAATTCCCACTATATCTAACTTCAACCTATCCATTTCCCTTTTTAAATTTTCTAACTTACCTGCCCGATTAAGGGATCTGACATTCCACGCTCCGATCCGTAGAATGGCAGTTTTCTTTCTCCTGATGACGACGTCCTCTTGAGTAGTCCCCGCCCGGAGAGCCGAATGGGGGACTATTTTACCTCCGGAATATTTTACCCAAGAGGACGCCATCATCATTTAACCATACAGTAAAGCTGCATGACCTCGGGAAAAATTACGGCTGTAGTTTCCCCTTGCTTTCAGCCGTTCGCAGTACCACAACAGCAAGGCCGTTTTGGTTATTGTTACAAGGCCAGATCAATCAATCATCCAGACTGTTCCCCCTGCAACTACTCAAAAGCCTGCTGCCCCTCTTCAGGAACCACACGTTTGTCGGGCCTCTCAACAGATAATCCTCCGTTGTGATTGCACCTACGGTACGGCCATCTGTATCGTTGAGGCACGCAAGCCTCCCCCCCAACGGCAAGGTCCATGGTTCATGGGTTCTGTAACATACAAGCTTAAAAATCAAATAGAACGATAGATACATGGTGGAGCAAATATCTTCTATTTCAAAATACGGCTTCAAATAATTCAAAAAAGGCTTTTTCATGAAAATCAACTGTTCATTTAACAGAGCTAGCGGGCTTTTCCTGTAGTGAACAAAAATTTCCAATACTTCCAACATATTTAAAAGTAAACCTTTAGGGCTGGTGTACATGACCTGAAGATTATTCATGATGTCGCCTTCCGAAATCTTGCTGTTAGTAAGGTATTGCCCAAAAATTGATTTGTCACGTAATGTACCTGAGACGTGTAATTTAAAGCGACTTTTAACATTACAGTTAGTCTGGCCGATGTGTATTTTGTCACAATCCTTAAATCCTTACAAGTTAACTTATACACTCCTGATCGATAGTGTTGTTTATCAGATTTTCCAGTAATGTGTTTGAATTTATTGAAGAGCATGTTCGTGAATGAAAAAGCAGTGGTTATGCTAGAATTTCTAAAGCATCTGTTTATTCTGTTAGATACTGTTCCCATGTACATCATTTTAAAAAATGTCTGTTTTTAAGGTGCCTATGCTGTTTTGCTCGTATATTTTGGAAAATATCATTTACTATTCTCCAAATACAGTCATTATCAGATGCAACTTCTTTTAAAGCTTCGAGTTCTTTCTGTATTTGATATGTGCATAAATGAAGTTTGATCATTTTGTTCAACATGATTAAGAAGAAAGCTCTTTTTTTATTTCATGGGGTGGCACTAGTTAGCACTGATAATGGCATCACTCATGGTTGGTTTCCTAAAAACATTAAAAAAGTGTTTCCCTTTTCTATTACAAATAGTCACATCTAAAAAGTTAACGGTTCCCTGTTTTGCATGTTCTATTGTGAATAACAGCTTTGCAAATCTATCAGAGAACTCATTACAAAATTAAGATCTTCTTAAGACACATTATATAGCAATAACGCGTCATCTACATAATGTTTATACTATATGACTTTATTATGTATTTAAGGGTTGTCTTCAAACATTTTGTTTCAATATAGCTGACAAAAATATTGGCAATTGTACTCGCTAGAGGAATTCCCGTAGCTAAGCCATCCCTCTGAGTGTAAAATTTACCATTAAATGTAAAACTATTAAAATTTAAAGTGGTTTTCAGCAGAGTTGTGAATTCAGAAATTTCTTCACAGTTCATCGACTGAGGCATCCACAGCGGGTCAGGCGCGATTGATGTCAACCCATATGGGTAATTATACATCGTTTTAGAGTCTCTACGTAATATAACACTGCTACTTTTGTTATTACAGAGCAAACTCTGATGATGGTATGTAATTAAAAGGCCGAAACCGATCAGAAGATAACATCGACTGCGATAAAGACTGCTTTTAAATAACTCAGTATGTGACACAAATTTTGAACTTGATATGTCTTCCTGTTGCTAAGAAAAAGGGTTCTTAATAGTAGGATGGACCGACAGACAAACAACAAAGCGATGCTACAAGGGTTCCGTGTTCACAGAATGAGGCACAGAACACTAAAAATTATTAAATTTGTTGCATAATGTATACGTTATATTATGTATGGATGCCCACACACGTGCACACGCACCGCTCAGCAATGATGCTGTGCGTGCTGCATCGTCATGCATAGGAACATGTGGGGGAGTAGCGCACATCGTAAGCTAATCTTACCCAAATACCCAGACATGTGAGGGCAGCTGACGTTATTGCACATACATTAGCTTACTTTCTATCAATCGTCGTAACAGAACTATTGATAAACGAGTGCAGCTGCAGATAAGATCTAGTATGCATTAAATGAAATGGAAAACGTAAGTCGGAACTAACACTGCCTAATAAAGGTAAGGATTCAGTCTCGTGTCTTCTCCATGAGGTTCAAAAAATAGCGCATACTCCGTAGCAGGATGAAACACTCATGCTTGAGTACGAATACCCTCATTATAATCTACGATCTAGCACGAACAAAGCGGAAAAGAGGCTACTTACTCTCTTTTGTCTAACAGTCCGTGACACTATTTTCTTTATTACTTCAAAATTTTAAAATTATTCTTCATTGTGTGCAAGAGGAGACCCATGACTGCCATGAACGAAATGTTTCGTCACTTAACTCATCCTCAGGAATGCGCTCTGTTACAGCCAGCCAGCTGTGTATAGTGCAACGGAAGGAGTGGGGAGCGCTCCCGAGGAAGAAGGAACCCACACCGTTGCCCAAGCCTGTCTCCATCGTGGTTATCTGTGAGTATCCTACTCCACAGTGGCTCGGTCACTCTAACGAGTCACTAGCTTTCTCTTATTGGAGTGGAAATTCTTTGAGCGGTTTACAGGGAAACCTTATGGCACTTACTACTGTCGTCATATGTACCTGGCGCAAACATCACATATCCAGAGCTTGTTTCCTAAATTATCCGTAAACTCACTCGTGTTTTATGGACAATAAACCTTAAATTTCCTTTCCACGTCATTTGTTTCTACTCGTACAATAAAAAAATCTGCAAGTGTGTTTGTACCAAAATATATATTACCTTTGAGATTTGGTGTTGAACTCTCGTCATATAGGTCCTCAGGAATTTTCGAAGAGGCATATTATTTTTCTTTGTCTTGATTTATCATTATTTACAGCTCTAAATGCTCAACAGCTTTTAAAAATAAAATGTTTAATGGTATTATTTAAACACGTTGAATGTTATTTCTACTTCCAAGTACCTAGGATTGTCTAACCAACCTTTGCTCCATTTTTTCACACGTCTATTTTAAACCATTAAACCTTCTCGGGCATGGTCCCATTTATTCGTGCTTCGTAATTATGAACAGTATCTTTATAATAACTGTAACATTGTCCACTCGGCTCCCATTTAAATATCGAGACACTTATCGAAGAGTGTTTCTTCTGTTTCTTAAGTAAATACCGTTCTGGAATTTAAAAAAAAATTTAGTACGCTTCTCATAGCAAATTTTATTTTTCATGAAAGCCTGTACTTTAATTTACTTTCTTACAAAATTCCCGTCAATGGTAAGGCACTTTTCATTTCGTACAACCGGCTTTGAAACCATCCCCGTACAAATCTGACGCATCAGTATTAAGGCATTATCGTTTCGTACAGTCAGCTTTGAATACCACATTCGTAGGAATCTGACGCCTGAGCGTAATTTACGATAATTTAAACAAAAAAAATGTTCAAATGTGTGTGAAATCTTATGGGACTTAACTGCTAAGGTCATCAGTCCCTAAGCTTACACACCACATAACCTAAATTATCCTAAGGACAAACACACACACACATGCCCGAGGGAGGACTCGAACCTCCGCCGGGACCAGCCGCACAGTCCATGACAGTGGCGCCTTAAACCGCTCGGCTAATGCCGCGCGACGATAAGTTAAACGTTCTGTACCATATGTATAAGGCATATTTCTTGACGCTTGAGCCGCGCGGGGTAGCCGCGAGGTCTGGGCGCTTTGTCACGGTCCGTGCGGCTCCCCCGTCGGAGGTTCGAGTCCTCCCTCGGGCATGGGTGTGTGTGTTGTCCATAGCCTAAGTTGGTTTAAGTTAGATTAAGTAGTGTGTAGGCTTAGGGACCGATGACCTCAGCAGTTTGGTAGCATAAGACCTTACCACAAATTTCCATATTTTTGACGCGTGAGGAAGCTCATCACATTACGTTGAAATCTCAAATCGTCTATTCTCTGTCATTTTTTCATCAACTTTCTGGAGCAAATCGTAAGTAATGACTGAAAGTCGCCCATTTCGTTCCTCATCATGCGCATTCGTACGACCATTTTTAAAACTTCTCATCCATTTCTGTATCATATCCGTACCATCCCAGCACTCATAAAAAAGTGTCAGAAAGTGTGCTTTTAAAGATGGCAGTACGAATGCGTATGATGAGGAACGAAGTGGACGACATTCAGTCAATAGTGACGACTTGGTGCAGAAAGTTAATAAAAACAAAACAAAAAAAGAGAGAGAACGTACGCTTCACAATTTCGACGTTATGTGATGAGTTCCCTCAAGCGTCAAGCGTGCTTTATGCAACTGCTACAGAACGTTTAAGTTATCAAATGCTATGCTCAGGGGTCAGATTTCTATGAGGATGGTATTCAAAGTTGGTTGTACGATACGATTAGTGTCTTAAAACTAGTAGCAGCTTTGTAGAAAAGTATACTGAAGTACAGGCTTTCATGCAAAAATAAATTGCTAGGAATAGTCTACTTGCCTTATTTTTTGTTTGAAAACGGCACTTTCTTAATAAATGCACGGCGTAATTTCAGAGAAAACTTTTTAATTGTAATGCTATTGTATTGATTGATTCATTGAGAGCATAAAACACAATAGGGAGCAAGGAGCAAAACGACTTTTTACATTTTTGTAAACTCGCACTAGCCTCTCCTGTCTTGTTCACAAAATCCTTACACGAAATATACACAGAAGCGCCAAAGAAACTGGTATAGGCATGCGTATTCAAATACAGAGATACGTAAACAGACAGAATAAAGCGCTGCGGTCGGCAACGCCTATATAAGACAAGTGTCTGCCGCAATTGTTAGATCGGTTACTGTCGCTATAATGGCAGGTTATCAAGATTTAAGTGAGTTTGCAAGTGGTGTTAAAGACGGTGCACGAGCGATGGGACATAGCATCTCCTATATAGCGATGAAGTGGGGATTTTCCCATACGGCCATTTCATGAGTGTACCGGGAATATCAGGAATCCGATAAAATATCAAATCTTCGACATCACTGTAGCCTGAGAAAGATCATCCCAGAATGAGACCAACGACGACTGAAGAGAATCGTTCACCGTGACAGAAGCGCAATCCTTCAGCAAATTTCTGCAGATTTCAATGCCGGGCCTTTAAAAAGTGTCAGCGTGGGAACCATTCAACGAAACTTCATCGATATGCGCTTTCGAGGCCGAAGGCCCACTCGTGTACCCTTGAGGACTGCACGACACAAAGCTTTACGCCTCGCCTGGCCCCGTCAACACCGACATGGAATGTTGATGACTGGACACTTGTTGCCTCGTCGGTCGAGTCTCGTTTCAAACTGTATCGAGCGGATGGACGTGTACCGGTATGGAGACAACCTCATGAGTCCGCTAACCCTGCATGTCAGCAGAGGACTGTTCAAGCTGGTGGAGGCTTTGTAATTGTATGGGGTGTGTGCCGTAGCAATGATATGGGACCCCTAATATATCTAGATACGACTCTGACAGGTGAACCGTACGTGAGCATTCTGTCTGATCACCTGCATCTGTTCATGTCCACTGTGCATTCCAACGGACTTGGGCAGTTCCAACAGGACAATGTGACACCCCACACATCCAGAACTGCTATAGAGTGGCATTCTTCTGAGTTTAAACCCTTTCGCTGGCCAGCAAACTCCCCAGAAATGAACGTTATGGAGCATATCTGGGATTCATTGTAACGTGCTATTCAGAAGAGATCTCCATCCCCTGTTACTTGATATGTTTTTCCTTTCGTCACATCGAAATTAAACATATAACCAGTTTGTAATTGCCGTACATTTCTTTATTACAAACATGTGCTGTTAATAAAACCAACAGTAACAACGATTATAATACAAGGCACCTGCCCTACAGAACCAGCAGCAGTACTCAGATTAGAACGTTAATGCATTTAAGTGCGACAGACACAAATCTTTCGAAATTTAGTCAACCAATTTTCACTAATTACAACAATGCTCATAAAACCACCATTAATTAAATTTAACTGACATAATTGAATGCTTCATGACTGGTTTGCACATAACTCATATCCTGTTCTAAAACTGCTTCCAACAAATATCTTCCATGGACTGATCTTAAGCAATTGTAACAAATTAAAATTATTATCAGATTAATACACTTAATAAAACCACCATTAATTAAATTTAACTGACATAACTGAATGCTTCATGACTGGTTTTCACATAACTCATATCCTGTTCTAAAACTGCTTCCAACAAATATCTTCCATGGACTGATCTTAAGCAATTGTAACAAATTAAAAGTATTATCAGATTAATACACTTAATTAAGCTTCTCTTTAGTATTACTCACAGGTACAAAGTTCACATTCATTTCATGGCCATAATATAATAATAACATATTAAATACTCTTAAAACGGAGCCGTTTCAATTTTACGTTGAAAGTTAGTGATGGACGCGAGCAGACCAAAAGGCTCTACCAGATACAGGAGATCCAGGGACCAGAAGGTAAAGAGGAAATATACTCAACTTTGATATACAATCATGCTTCCAGTAAACCACAACGTTCCACCGGAAAGGTGGAATTGCAGAACACTAACAATGTAACCATAGACACCGATCCCGGTCCTTAAATTTCCCTCTTCCACCGTGATACCCCAACCAGAGTTTGCTCGCGTCGACCACTGCCAATTATCTGAAACATAAACACATCAGCGGTAGACAACATTCTGGCGCATCAGACACACAAAACACATCTGATCAACTCGTCATAAATAAGCCTTTAATTATACACTGCACAAATGAGCCCAAGCGGAACTAACCTACGTGACCACTTGCCCAGTAGCGGCTCTTAAAATTTGATTAGCCAATTCTCTAGAATAAACAAATAAAATAATAACATAAAGAAGGGAAATAGGAAAAATTATTTTGGCCCGCTCTTGAACGTCAGGCACAGGCTTATGTACTACATGACCTCTAGCTACGCATTAAGCACTACTTCATGTCTATTTGTTGTGCGTAGCTAGCACTCCCTTAAATACCATCAACATATCAGGCGCCCAGACCAAGTACAGTGACAAATAACTGAAAAAATCAAGATAGTTTTCAGCGCTCTCGGGTATTCAACTAACATGATCAGAGCCACCAGGAACAATTCGACGACTACTGTGGGGCGGCGGATGGAATTAATTGTTTAACTGTTGCATAAATGTTTGTTTGAATGGAGAAGCACTGCATTTCCCGATATTTAGAATGTTATTTATGCTGTCTTTCGCCGTTCTCAACACTGGCTCTCTAACTACAATATTGGCAACCAGAAAGTGATTAGCAAAACGTGAAGCCTGTAATTAGAATTCCTAGTGCCCACTTCATCTGAGAACACACTTATAGTTACAGCTCACAGCTCTGAGGAATTAGGAGATTGTCCGGGATTTATAATCGAAAACGATTTTCTAAAATAGTTGAGTATATTCTGAAAGTCACAGATGAAAAGCAAAAGAATCCACACAACCTAACTAACAGAGCAGTTCAGAGTCTAATGCGCTGATGCAACTATAAATGTCCAAATTAAATATTTAAATGAATGCTCGCCATAATTTGATGATTAGGTTCATCAAACGCCACGCTAAATAATGGTAGAATGTTTGTCCCGCGGCGGCACGTGAAAATACGACAATACGCAAACTGAAGCTAGATAATGAAAATCATCCCAGAATTAACACTTCACTTGAAAATGATTTCATGGTTACGCGTATCTCGAGTAACTTAATACGGCATCCGAGGCTGTTTGTAGCAATGATACCGACGCGACGCGACTCCCGACACAGATGGCGTGCTGTTCAGAGTCTGGAGAGAACTGGGGCCTTGCTTCCTCGCGCAGCGTTCTTATATATAAAGCCGCGGTGCGGACGGCCAAGGGAACGCCTGATCAAATCGGCTCTCCCGACTAGCCGCTGGACTAGTAATGCACCACTTTAAGTCATTGAATAAATCATAGCTTCTCTTGCTGATGGCCGATGAAGCTCTTAATTTAAATGTGCATTCAGCACGCAGGTAAGTATTGATAATAAAATTTTGACGTGGCTAAGTTAAATATTTTGGGCGAGAGAATTAATTTAATTACACTGCACGCAGTAGACGAGCTCTGAACTGGCCTTTTGGAGATACGCTATCGCTATAGTTTTATAGCTATTCAAATTAAACTTCTCACATCTTCATAGTTATAGCGGATCTCCAACCTACTTAAATTATTTATTAGCCTACTTAATCTATCTTGCTTCCTTAAGTTTTAAGACGAAAACCAGAAAATCATGAATCTCCACTAAAATTTTAATTTGTGAAATCCAAAGTACTGTTTTTATTAAATTATTATGAAAGATGGATCTAAATATAAAATTTTAACTTTCTAGCTCTTTTCTGTTGCGCCAATGATTTTTACAGAAAAACGTCCAAATTTCGAAAATGGCTAAAGTTATCGAACTGATATTCAACACATATTAATTTAGTATTACTCCTGACATGCTAGAAACATTTCAGGTTATTTATTTGATTTTTAAAGTATTGCGCAACATTTATGACGTCAGAGCTAGTTACAACGGACTGGCTGGCACACAATGGAAAGACTGCTGTGAATTTACTACGGCGTGAGTAGGCTGCTTCCCTACACTACAGTTCATTCACTTTGAGTAACTTGTAACAGACGCGAAGGAAATTGTCCAAATCTCAAGGAAATCCTAATCACCGTCGGCAGCGGATCTGCATTCAAACGGCGAAACACGCCACAGCAGCTGCCCACGCTCCTCCGTCGTACCGACTTGGCCATTAGCCAGCGCCACACGTCACTGCCGCTCACACAGCTGATACCCGAACGCAAGCCCCTGCAGAGCGCGCGCACCGCAGTTAAATAGCCATCCGCCAAAGATGCGAAGAAGACAAGCAGGCATCGAAAGTCGACTCACAACGATCGGGATGACAATCGATGGAGACTGGCGCCAGCAGCGCACCAGCTCATTACTTTTACAGATTTATGGACGTCTCTGCAGGATTCACGGTTTCAGTTCCCTCCAGCACTACTTCAGACATTTGTTGAGTCCGTTACACGTCGTGTTGCGGGACTTCTGCGTACTCGTTGCGGCCCTACACAATATTATGCGTGTGTATCAGTTTCTTTAGCTCTTCAGTGTGCAATGAATACGATAGATTATGGTATAGTCTATATAGGATACCGGCTCCCTCAGTTAACTGGAGGTGATTTCTTTCAACGATTTCCTATCAATTTCTCTGAGTACATCTGTTGTATTTTCACATATGCTGTTCCGTCCTGTTACGATACCAGCAGTGCTTCTTTGATTTCCTTCGACTTATTGCTTCTGCCCTACCAGTGATCACTATCTATAAGGAGTTAGGGCGTTGCTACAGCGTACATGCAACGTATCACCACTCCCATGCGGGTATATAAGCACCGACATAATGGCAAGCCATGTGGCATTCGTGTCGTTCCGACGCATTTACCGTGTTGTAAATGCAGAAGCCTGAACTATGGCAATGTTACTATCAAATGTGTCCAAAGAGTACCAACGTGCTGTTATTCTTTTCTTGGCTGCCGAACGACAAACACCGGCACACATCCATCCGAGAATGATGAATTTGTATGGGACTGAATTTTTGTTGAAAACCACCGTTGTGGTACGGTGCATCAAGTTCCGTGCTGACACGATTCGACATAAGAGGCCACCATATCGTAAATGTCGTAAAGCAGAAGTTGCGCCAAGTGGGAGACACACGAGCACCCGTCCTACAGTTCTGATGTTGCCCCATGTGATTACCAATCCTTCGGTCCTTTAAAAGAGGCTTTAATGGCCATGGGACGAGGACGTGCAGCAGATAGTTATGGACTTCTACACGCAGCAAGATGGGGTGTTTTACCAAATGGGTATTTTATATCTGGTGCGTCGGTGGAATGATTGCCTCAACGATCACGGAGATTTTGCCTGATTGGCGCACCGATTTTTGACTGGACGACCTTCGAACGGATACTTTTTCATCGTCCCTTATAATCAAAGTGTGCCGCATGAAGATCCTCATATTTCGCTTCTTCCCTACTTGAAAATGGAGACCATGAAGTACCAATAGAATGCAAAAGAAAATAATTTCCGATCCTGCACTCAGACGAGCCTAATACTCGTACATCGCATGTTCCAGATATCTGGGGAAGAACAAGATAAACTGTTTTAAACCAGTGTAAATAACGGTTATAATTCTAGTATATCATTTTACAGATCTCGTGTAATCCGGATACTGACAGGCTTATCAGAAAACTGACTGTTCATTATATCATATATGTTTTACACGCACATTCCTTTGCCATGAGAAAGAATAACATGAGATGCAGTATACACCAATAAATTAAGTACTAAATTAGTCAAACCTTTAAATACCTAGTAAAATCAAGAGTTGTAAACAACGCAGACGCGTTTTTATTGTAGGTGGGATGGTTTGCTCAGATATGCCTCTACTAATAAATATCACGCATGAACAAAGCAAGTACTTACTAAGTGTAAACCGATATTAAAACATGCAAGGGCACATACACCTCACAAGGGTACTGCGGCTACCCATCAACACCGATTACGTCCAAGTTGATAGTTCATGCAGGGATTAGCCACAAATGAAAGTGACGGAAGTGGGAGTTCGAGATGGTCAAGCATTTGGAAAAAAAAGAGTAGAATTTTTGGCGCGGGTTCGGCGACACATGAGCAGTTTATGTTAGTGTATTTTCCAGACAAGTGTTGGCGCAGTAGAAAGAATACAGTGCGGTATCCGATGATCGTTGAGTCGAGCCCCTATGCGGAAAGCTTTTATTTTCCGTTGTTACATTACTCACACTGAAAATAAATATGAACAAAATAACCCATAGTTATACAGCGCAATACGCTATAACCCTTTCCGGAAAATCGTTGCCGGAAGTCGACGTAAGCCTACCGTTGCGATAGGCTGTCACAGTTTAGTCGGGTTCTTACGAGGTGATAAATGATACAATTACTGCAAGCATTAAATGTAAGAACTGAAATACAGGGTGAGTCAGGGGGAAAGGTACATGCTTTAAGGGGTGATACTAGTGGTGATTATGAACAAAAATCTCCTAATAAACGTATGCCCTTTTCTGAAGCGTTTCCGGGTAAACCAATGAAAACAACTAGGAGCGGGAAACGTGTTGCTAACCGTGTCAGTACGCAGTTCACTTGCGCATGGTACAGTTGTTTACCTCAAGTATCAGTCCACCAGTGCTTGTCGTAGTGTACGGTACCACAGTTTTGTTACGTGAACAACGAATACAGTTTTGTGTAGTGAAAATGTCGCGGATCTTGAACACATGCAGAGTATGCTGACATGGTGTTTGACTATGGTTTGTCCAATGGGAATTCCAGAGCTGCTGTGCGAGAATACCAACAATGATTTCCGAATCGCATAGTGCCAGATAGCAGGGTGTTCAGCAGGGTGTTTCACGGATTGCGTGAGCGTGGTACGCTCCCCAGCGTAAATTTTGTCTCTGAACGTCCCGTGCAACAAACTCTTAATGAAGCTGAGATCATTCTTCAAGTAGTGGAACGCATCCCTACTACTAGCTCTAGAAGAATTGCTGCCCAACTTGCTATTCCACAAACACGAGTGATACGCACAGCACACGAACACGGTCTGTATCCCTTTCATCGGCAGAGTGTACAACATTTCCATGAAGAAGATGCTGCCGCCCCGCAAGAATTCTGTAAATGGATCATTGCCAGTGATCGATTAATTCCACGTATTTTCTTCACTGATGAGTCAACATTTACCCGCCACCGTATCAACAAAAAGCGCAACCTTTTACGTCAAGACGCTTCAGCGCCATCTATTGGCAATTTTTTCCCATGACGGTTCCCCCTGTGTCAATAAAATGCCGTTGAAATCTCATATTATTCTCTGACGTCACTCTGAGCAGTGGTTGCCTTTCTACAACGTTTTGGAGCTGGGACTTCAATTATGGACAACCAGTACGTTGTCGACGTACGGAAACGCGTGCAGTATTCACTTATGTCCATCATCTGTGTTTGCATACATTTATTCTGTAATGTAATGCATCTCATGTAGAAGATCGTGATATCTGGCAAACCAAGATCGCATAAATACCATCTGTGTGTGTGTGTGTGTGTGTGTGTGTGTGTATGTGTGTGTGTGTGAGAGAGAGAGAGAGAGAGAGAGAGCATGTGCATAGAGGGGGGGGGGGAGAGTTGATGCGTGGGTGGTTCTGAATGTGTGTAAGAAAAATTAATTTTGTAAACATATTGTTACCTACCTTCCTGTTACTTCTAAAACAAAATGGAACACCTGCAGCCGCCTTTACAATGTTATTTATTATATAGTTTCCAGTTTCGGTGATTCAGTACACCATGTACAAGCCTTAACTGACGCTGAGGGGCTTAGCTCCAATCGTATACACGATTCATCAGTGACCTACATCTATAAACTGGTTTTCGCAGACTACCTCTAACAACGATATTGTGTCTCCAACCAGAGGGAGGAAAGCAGTTGATCCGATGTCTGTCGAAGATGTGACCACAGCACTGCAAGAGAGGTCGAGCGTTGGTGTGCAAAGATGCAGTGCGTGGGGAACTACTAGAACTTTTGAAATGCCTACAAGCATAGTGCATAAAATAGTACCATACCTCCCGCGTTGATATCCATGCAAAATCACTCATATTCAGGAGCTGCTTCCTGCTGACCTATGACAAACGTTCGGTCAGAAATTTCTTGCTAGCATGGAAGTGGGCAATGAACAGCTATGGAACATTCTGCGGACAGACGAAGCTTATGGTTGGAGACACAACTTTGTGTTGCAGGAAGCCTGGGAAAACCCTGTTCATAGATGTTGGCCGCTGCTGAATCGTGTGTACGATTGGAGTTAACCCCCCTCAGCGTCAGTTAAGGCCTGAAGATGGTGTATTGAAGCACCGAAACTAGCAGATGTATAATAAATAACATCCTAAGGACGGCTGTAGGTGTTCCATTTTATAAGTGAATGCCTGAAGTCCCTTAAACCTCCAGTCAGGATGCACATACAAAAAATATTGTTATTTCAGTCGGCGCCGCGACCCTAGCGTTTAGCTGCATATAGTCAAGAATACAATGTTTAAAAAAAATGTTAAAATTTGGTTGAATTCCTAAGGGACCAAACTGCTGAGGTCATCGGTGTCTAGACTTATACACTACTTAAGCTAACTTAAACTAACTTACGCTAAGAACAACACACACACCCATGCCCGAGGGAGGGATCGAACCTCCGGCAGTACGGATATAATGTTCCTGTGACTCGTCCACCTAATGATCGTAAAGTTTTGTGAGCCTCACTCCCCTTTTTTTAACTAATTTGTGCCTGATTTTATTCTGAGAAGCTCAGTAATGTATGTAAATACCGTAAATGTAAATTTGATTCATAAAGTAGTTGAAGTGAAGTGAAGCGCAGGTGAACAGCTACAAACTCCTTAGCGCGCAATCCCCGCAGCGATAGTAGTTGTGAATCTTTGAGTACGGACTTGAACCTATTGTTACATTTAATGAAAATTGCTATTTAAGTGATAAAACCGAGTAAAGTATGTGTAAGAGTTGCCAAACATTTCTGCATACAATTTTTCTGGACGTGAAGAATAGAAATATCTTGTTTTTGGAAAAGGATGTGCACTTCATTGTCGTCGCCTTCTATCAATCGACAGAACTGTAAGTGAACAAAGTTCACTAAAATACAGGAAAGGAAATGCGTTCTCTATAGTTTTTATTCAATACGTAACAACCTCTCATAATTTCTTAATTGCAGTAATTGGATTACGTTCTTGTATAATTGTATGGTGCTGAACTCCACTGACCAATTTTGATGCAGCAGGACGTGTAATTTGAAGGAAGTTTGTGTGCCAAGCAATCTCCTTTTCTCACGAAAAGCAGATTGCTGTTTGATGTTATTTACTTATAACATTGGTCCCTTGGGTATGAAAAGCTACAAAAGCTTGGGCTCAGAGCTATCCGCAATACGGCCAAGTAACTAACAGAGTCGTATTTTAAACCTTAAAGAACGATAACTTCCTCCAAATTATAATAGTCACCAACTGGTGCCGAAGCTCATGATTCAAGGCGGCAAGCTTGAAGTACCAATTACGATTTAAAGTAAAAATCTCAATCAAAAATCAATCTCTCTGTCTCCAAACACATATATACACTACTGGCCATTAAAATTTCTACACCAAGAAGAAATGCAGATGATAAACGGGTATTCATTGGACAAATATATTATACTAGAACTGACATGTGATTACATTTTCACGCAATTTGGGTGCGTAGATCCTGAGAAATCAGTACCCAGAACAACCACCTCTGCCCGTAATATCGGCCTTCATACGCCTGGGCATTCTGTCAAATAGAGCTTAGATGGCGTGTACAGGTACAGCTGCCCATACAGCTTCAACACGATACCACAGTTGATCAAGAGTAGTGACTGGCGTATTGTGACGAGCCAGTTGCTCGACCACCATTGACCAGCCGTTTTCAATTGGTGAGAGATCTGGAGAATGTGCTGGACAGGGCAGCAGTCGAACCTTTTCTGTATCCAGAAAGGCCCGTACAGGACCTGCAACATGCGATCGTGTATTATCCTGCTGAAATGTAGGGTTTCGCAGAGATCGGATGAAGGGTAGAGCCACGGGTCGTAACACATCTGAAATGTAACGTCCACTGTTCAAAGTGTCGTCAATGCCAACTAAAGGTGACCGAGACGTGTAACCAATGGCACCCCTTACCATCACGCCAGGTGATACGCCAGTATGGCGATGACGAATACACACTTCCAATGTGCGTTCACCGCGATGTCGCCAAACACGGATGCGACCATCATGATTCTGTAAACAGAGCCTGGTTACTTGTTGAGTACACCATCGCAGGCGCTCCTGTCTGTGATGCAGCGTCAAGGGTAACCGCAGCCACGGTCTCCGAGCTGTTCGTGCGCATGGTTGTTGTCTTGCAAACATCCCCATCTGTTCACTCAGGGATCGAGAAGTGGTTGCACGATTCGTTACAGCCATGCGGATAAGATGCCTGTCATCTCGACTGCTAGTGATACGAGGCCGTTGGGATCCGGCACGGCGTTCCGTATTACCCTCCTGAACCCACCGATTCCATATTCTGCTAACGGTCATTGGATCTCGACCAACGCGAGCAACAATGTCGCGACACGATAAACCGCAATCGCGATAGGCTACAATCCGACCTTTATCAAAGTCGGAAACGTGATGGTACGTATTTCTCCTCCTTACACGGGGCATCACAACAACGTTTCACCAGGCAACGCCGGTCAACTGCTGCTTGTGTATGAGAAATCGGTTGGAAACTTTCCTCATGTCAGCACGTTGTAGGTATCGCCACCGACGCCAACCTTGTGTGAATACTCTGAAAAGCTAATCATTAGCAGATCACAGCATCGTCTTCCTGTCGGTTAAATTTCGCGTCTGTAGCACGTCATCTTCGTGGTGTAGCAATTTTAATGGCCAGTAGTGTAAATATTCATATTATTAGGGTAGAAACATTTTTATATGATGAGCCAAAGTTACTAGAAAATGATTTTGTGGTACGATATATAGTATCATGGGAAGATACTCGAGAGCGATGTCAGAGTATGCTTTTGGGCCAGGCCACACGGAGACCAGCTGCGGCGCCACGTTGGAGGAGGAGGCGCGGCATGTGCAGCAGCTGCAGGTGCACGCCCTGCAGACCGACGTCCTGATCGACATCCGCTACAACTTCCTGGTGGGCGCCACTGGCTACGTGTTCGAGGGCCGCGGCTGGCGTTACAGGTCCGCCTTCGCTCGGGGCTACGACTTGACCAGGTTGGGAGTCGTCTTCATGGGAAACTTCAAGACGAAGCCCCCGACCCCGGAGGCGGTGGAGGCCTTCCACCAGCTGATGGCTCTGGGGGAGCGCGAGGGCCACCTGAGCCCCGACTGGCGCGCCATGGCGCAGTGCCAGCTGGTCACCACGGACAGCCCGGGCCGCGCGCTCTACCAGCTGCTCAAGGGCTGGCCGCGCTGGGCAGGGCCCTCGCCGTCGGAAATAACTGGTACGTCTCGCCGACTGTTTGACTCGTCCTTCTCTGATATGAAATTCTGAGGCTACATAAAATGCAGACTTGCCTTAATAGATACTCATAACCAACGACTGGTAATTGACGGGGAATATCAAGATGACTCCATATTTTTCGATTTACAGAACGCTTTTGACACTGTTACTCATGAGCCGGCTTATAATCAAATAGCGTGTCTATGGAGTTTCATCTTAGTTGTGCGACTGGATTCGTGATCCACTGTCAGAAAGGCCATAGTTCTTGGTGATTGACAGGATGCCATCTATTGAAATCAGAGTGTTTTTTGGGGTTGCCCAAGAAAGTACCATAGGCCTGCCCGCCCGATTGGCCGTGCGGTCTAACGCAAGGCTTTCCGGGCGGGAAGGAGCGCCGGTCCCCGGCACGAATCCGCCCGGCGGATACGTGTCGAGGTTCGGTGAGCCTGCCAGTCTGTGGATGGTTTTTAGGCGGTTTTCCATCTGCCTCGGCAAATGCGGGCTGGTTCCCCTTATTCCGCCTCAGCTAAACTATGTCGGCGATTGCTGCGCAAACAAGTTCTCCACGTACACGTACACCACCATTACTCTACCACGCAAACATAGGGGTTACACTCGTCTGGTGTGAGACGTTCCCTGGGGGATCCACAGGGGGCCGAACCGCACAATAACCCTGGGTTCGGTGTGGGGCGGCGGAGGGGAGAAGTGGACTGCGGAAGTCGTCGTGGGGTTGTGGACCACTGCAGCTGCGGCGGGGGCGGAGCCTCTCCGTCGTTTCTAGGTCCCCGGTTAACATAACATAACATAACTGTAGGCCTTTTGCATTGATCTATATAAATAAAAATGTAGAAGTTCGTTTGTACAAAGTTGTAAATGTCTGAAAGTTCTTTGAAATGTTGACGCAACGTTACATTCGAATCAGGTCATGTTTTTATACATCTACGGGAACACCATGTACAGGATGTCCCGAGAAACACCGACAAACCTTAGGGAAAGTTTCCTTACACGGAATTAAATAAAAGGTGTCTGTAAACATGGGCTGTAAAGAGCATCCCAAGTGATATGAGGACTTGTTCAACTTCGATTCTATGAGACATCTCTTCTACTGCAGGGTCTTTGTTTTCTATATTTTACGTGGAGAAAGTGTTGACCAACACATGAAAAGTGTCTGGTAAACGTGGAGTCTAAAATGCATACTTTCAGAGCTATGAGCACTTGTTCATCTTCGCTAGTGCGAAGCACGTCTCTTCCACTGAACAAGTGCGCATAGCTCTTAAGGTATGCGCTTTCGAGCTCTTTTTTACAAAGGTATTTTTCTTGTTTTGGTATAAGGAACGCAGGGACATAAGTTATACAGGTTGAGTTCATTAACGTTTAAAAACATCCGAAGCGACGTAGATGACCCTGGGAGAAGCAATTTAATATAACGTATATGAGCCGCAGATGTCGAGCACTACTCCAAAAATGGATAAGAAATGCTGAACATGTGACGTCACGAGATGACGTACCTCACCGCACGTAAAGCGGTTAATCCTTTCGGTCTGTCGCATCTCATAATCCCAACCCAAGACAAATATTCACGTCGCTGTGGCTCTGAGCCCTAGTGCGCAATTTCAGCACGTAGAGCTCAGGGCATGAGTCTTGCGTCTAGCAGGAAAAAATTTCGGAAATTTGTGATAAGGTCTTATGGGATGAAACTGCTGAGTCATCGGTCCCCAAGCTTACACACTATTTAATCTAACTTTAACTACCTGAGGCAAAGGACGACACACACACCCATGCCCAAAGGAGGACTCGAACCTCCGGCAGGGGCAGTCACGCGGAACGTGACAAGACGCCTCGTCTGGCAGGCAATTATGTGTTTACATGAAGGTAGATTTATTATTCCATTTTCCGGTCTCGCAATCTCCAATGGTTTATTGCAAAATATAGCAGAACAAAAACTTAACGTATTGCGTCACAAGTAAATGATTATAAGCCTTCGAATTGCGTCGTTACCAGTTAATTACCTACTTTTTCTTTACTAAATAGCGTCTGTAAACCAAAAACGAAGTGAAAAAAGAAAAAAAACGTAAAATGAGAAGATCTTTTACTTGATTACAACGAGGACAAATTTTTTTTTAACTTCTATGTTTACAATAGACCACATTTAAAAAAGAGAAGAAGGTCTTTGAGAGGCATGTCCACAAAGCTCCCGCTAAGTGAAGTGATTAATATTGAAATAAGAGCCAATTTAGTTAATATTACATTTTACACTAGTGCATTTACTTCTTCTCTATTCTATCTATTGAAGATTTCGCTTTTCTCAGCGTAATCAGTTCGAAGAATAAGATTTCGTAAAGGCTGGTATTCGTTAGTTTTGTTTACATTCCAGGCGTAAATTTCGTGCGAGCTTAGATATTTATTTTTCACTAGACTTAGAAGTTCAAAGTCAATTAAATTCGCCTCTGTCATATAGAGTTTAGGTAGTTAACTAGAACTTTCGAAACTAAGTTTAAAAGTTTGTTACATTAGCATTTAGTTACGTATTAGCATAGGTTACGAAATTTCAGTGTTCTTGTGCCAAGTTATTCTTTGCTTTTGTATAAATTTTTCTGTCAATCCATAATAATAATAATAATAATAATAAGGTTTTATTGTCATTAAACTTACAGAAGCAATAGACAACGTCAAATTACAAAATATAAACAAAATTATATGCAGGAGTTATGAGTACAATATTACAATAGTTTTATAAATAGTCAATAGTCAGGAGATACAATATATAAAGTGAGGTAGTACAACCAAATCAGTCAGAATGTACCAGTACAAAATACAGGAAAAAGTCAGAGTACAGAATACCAAGACAGGAAAACATATTATATACAAAGAAATATTACATCAGATTATAATAACTGTCCTTTGCAACTGTGCAGAGAAAAACAGATTAATATTTATTACTAGCTACTAACAAATAGGTAACTATAACTGCTAATGAAATAGTTAATATAGTATATTGGGAGCAGCCAAAGTTTATAATGTTATTTGTTTTTTACTGCAATCATGAAATTCATCAAGGGAATAAAAAGGATGCTCGACCAACCACTCATACAGTTTTGGCTTGATCTTTTCAATAGGACAATCGAATTTACAAAGAGAAAATTTATTGCAACATTTGTAACCTATTACATGATAGCTTTTTAAACGCTGAAAAGGTACATCAATGTGTTTCCTGTTTCTCGTATTATATGAATGTATATTTTCTCTTAATTGCTGGTTTGGTAAATTGTTCATGGTATGTAGAACAACAGTATATATATATATATATATATATAGATATTAACAACAGTCATAACTTTAAGTTTCACAAACAATGGCTTGCAGGAATCAAGTCTACCAAAATCAGTGATAATTCTTACAACTTTTTTGCTGTAGAAGAATATCATGTACATGGCTACAGTTTCCTCATAATAGTAAATCATAAGAAATAATGCTCTGAAAGAAGGCAAAATATGGTGATTGCAGTAGAAATCTGAAGGAGAGGGTGTTCTGTGAAGACTGTATGTTATGGTTTCATTGGGGCGAATGTAGAAGCGACAAAAAGGGGTAGATGGGTAGATAATGAAGCATTTCCATGGTAATATAGGTTATGAAGAAAGGACAGAAAAATCGCTGAACAGGTGACAAAAATTTGTGCCCTTAAAGTTGAATTTAAAAAAGCAGTTTTGGAATTATGTAGGCTAACGGAGGAAAACAGATGGTGTGCTGGGAAAAGGTAGCAAGCAAAGGACGCAAAAGGGAAACTGTTGAAAAAACTTTCGAAATTCAGTTAGTAAACCATTTTGGCTTGCTATCTGAAGTAGTGGAGTAAGGGCCTCATTTAGACGTGGTTGAATGTAGGTTTAATAAGAATATTAGATTAAAGAAATAAGACAGTTCGTGATCAAATCAGAACGGGAATAGAAGAATTCTGCTTCTAGTTAGCAGTCATGAGAGTGGTGTAAGCCAAAAGCTTCTGGAGAAATTAGGTACAGGGCACAAAGCCACCAGCTTTGTGAAATCAAGTGCTAGCATTACCCAGGTGACAGAAAATTTAGGTTAGTTATGAAGAGACCTTGAGACGGAAGCCAGGTAACTATGGTTGGAGGAGGAGGAAACAGCCTGGCAATGAATACAAGATACAGTATTAGGAGTGACCTTGATGAAATAGGAGCAGAAACTGGGCACATACACGTGGGGTTCGTGGATGTCTTTCAGTGCCATGATTGGCCCTGGGTAAACACTGCTGTAAGGCGTGTTAACACTGAGCTGAACAGGATGCTCCAGACACTGGCAATATCTCACATAAGTGTTCCAGTTGATGCTATTGGTAGGTGGGGATACATTACGTATGACATGCACCTAAAGAGGAGGGGGAAAGATAAGTTAGCTTCTCTATTAGCAGATAGTGTAACGGGAGACACAGTCACAGAAGGGATGATCACTATACTTAACAGGACCAGGCAGACAGGTTTTTTAGCTTAAAGCCAAAGAAAAATAGAATAAAAGAAGATTCAGGTGCAGTAAATAGGGATAAAGGTAAGGGTAGTATCATCTTACTTCATCAAAATATCAGGGGAATAAAAAATAAAGTAGATAAGCTGTTAGTGTGTTTAGATGGTCTCAAAAATAAGAATGAGATTGATATACTTTGGCTGAACACCTTGTAACTACTGTTACAAATAGTGTCAGTATAAATGAGTATAATTTAGCGCCTTACACTTGCACATCGAGCATGGATAAAGGAGAAGTTGCCATTTACACAAAACAAGGGTATAAGTAAATAAGCGCAGAAGTAAGGAAATTTTGTGTTGATCAGAACTTTGAAGTTTGTACATGTGAACTAGAGCTAGATAACGTAGTTTTGATGTTAGCAACAGTGTACAGGTCCCTATTAGGAGATTGGGAGCTATTCATAAAAAAGTTTGACTCCCTATTATGCTGCCTGTCAAACAAAAAGCAGAAATTATTAATCTGTCGTGATTTCAGTGTAAATTTTCTAGGCAATTCTCACAGAAAAAGTGAACTAGAAGTGTTGTTAATGACATATAACTTAGAATTAGTGATAAATTTTCCTACACATATAGCTCAAGACAGTAGCGCTCTAATAGATAATGTATTTCTACAGCTTTCCCTTTGATAAACGGATTAGGAGACAATGATGTGCAATTGATTAACTTACAAAACCTAACAGGGTGTACAGTTCAGAAACCATTGAGTAAACGTGCAAGGTTGCTCAATAAAGTATCTATAGAGCACTTCAGAGAAAATTTAAGAAATGTTAATTAGGGAGATGTGTATGATGAGCCAAATGCTAATGATAAATGCAACATATTTCTTGATAAAATTGTATCCCTTTTTGAACACTGTTGCCCAAAAAATTACTAAATGTGACACCAAACAGTTTCAAAAAAACCTAGGATTACTAGAGATGTCTTCAGGAAGAAAAAGAAAACTGTATATGTAAAGTCCCAGAAGTAATTTTACACCATAAAAATTATTGTAACATACTGGGAAAAGTTGTCAGAAAATCAGGAAATATGTATGTTAGAGATGAAATTAACAAGTCAGGCAATAAAACAAAATCAATATGCAATGTTGTTAGAAGGGAGACAGGAAAAGTAACCACTTGGGGAGGTAGTCCTACTATTAAAGAGAATAAGACCATCCAAACCAAGAGCACAAAGTAGCTAATGTATTTAACAACTATTTCTTTAGTGTAGGTGAAAAAATTGGTAAGAATAGTGTAAAAGGAAAAGCCAAGAAATACGTGTAAGAATCAATTTTGAGAAATCTTAGATTAATTTTCACCAAACAGCCTCTTGTGAAATAAGAAAAATCATTAAACATTTCAAAAATAAATGTGTTGGAGCAGATGACATCTATAACAAGCTATTAAAACAATGTGGAGCAGTTACAGCTGATGTTCTGAATCATATTGTAGTGGTTCCACCTGTTTTACCTCATCATTTGTTGTCCTCGGTGTCGACGTACTGCGTTGCTACATTGGCTGAAAAATGGGGTTTTAAATTTGGACACTGACTACAGTAAATAACGTAGCCGACATTTGCACAGTTACGTTTCACAGTCTTTTACATTTGCTGTTCACAACCCCCCCCCCCCCCAATAATACACAATTAATATGGCCAGTGCACTATTGTTTTACCTTCGATAAGTCTCATTAATAAGTTGCAGGCGAACATTCACATACTGCTACAATAGTTTACTGCTGAACATCTACGAGCAGTAAACGGAGTTCACAGTTCTTGAATAATAGAAATGTACATATGGAGCAGACACTGTCACTGTTTTAACACACAGCCTATTGGTGCAACACTTATTTCACTGTTAAGATGATGCATTGTCGTCGTTATAACCAACACAGGTTCCTCGTCTAAAACCCGGCCATGGACTTACTGTTTCATGACCAAAAATTGGGCGCTTATATATCCTCACAATAATACATACTGAAACTACATATTGTTCGAAATTAAAATTACAGAATTACAATTAAAACTTAATTCATTCGATTAACTGAATACAGCGAAAAATTGCATCTTTTTAACAGTTTCTTTTACTGCAAGAGTTAGGCCAAATTATTTGTTTAAATCATGAAATTAATAAATATCCTTAAACAAACAATTTTTTGAGAAAACTGTTAATTATTTTGGAATTAATTCAGGGTTGGTTTTGCTAACATGTTTCCGACTAGAGCCAAATAGATACTTTAAGATTACTAGTATTTCGTCTTCCAAAGGTTTATAATTAGTACAAAATTTATATTTGTTTATATGTCAACAATAGAATTTAAGTTGTGAAACAATTACTGATTTCACCCAGTAACAAAAGATACTAACTAGGAATAGTAAAAATAAATTAGAAAATCAATTACATACATAAATTAAGCAGAACATTAGATCTGGTGTTATATTCTTTAAAACTGAGGGCCAACCTTTCTCTTTCATGGAAATGCAGATAACATTCACGTATGTTAATGGTAAATAGTTAAAAGTAACAAAACTAGTATAAGGAGGCAGATGGCAAAACAGGAGGGGAATTAAAATTATCCCACGTTGCTTCATCACAACATAGGTAATGCATCACTAACTCAAGGTATTTTCTCAGACAGTTTAAAATATGGCATTGTCAAGCCTCTCTATAAAAAACAGGCACCACAAATGTCAATAATTACTGCCAGTATCCTTGCTTACAGCATTTTCAAAAATCGTCAAGAAAGTTACGTACTCAAGAGTGGTTAGCCATCTCAACAGCAATGGGATACTAAGTAAATCACAGTTCAGATCTGAAAACTGCTGTTCCACTAAGACAGCACTATACAATTTCACTGCCCACATAACAGAATCTTTAAATAGTAAAATGTCACCAATAGGAATTTTTGTGACTTATTCAAAGCATTTGACTGTGTGAAACTTGACATCATGTCACAGAAATTACAATTCTATGGTATAAATGGAACAGCATATGAGTGGTTTAAGTCTTATCTACAGAAAAAGAAGCAAAAAATTTCTTTATATGGTTTAAGTGATGTAAGGAAGTTTGCCACTTTATCTAGCAGGGTTGAATTTACATTAGGTGTTCCACAGGGTTCGATCATGGGTCCCCTTCTGTTCTTGATATAAGTGAATGACCTTGCTTCTTGTCTGAAACAACAAGCTAAACTGACACTGTTTGCTGATGATACAAGCATTACTATTAATCCAGTAAAAGATACTCTGATAGGAAATGATACAAATAAGGTCTTTGGAGAAGTTATTAATGGTTTTTCTGCAGATGCGCTTGCACTAAACTTTGAAAAAACATAGCACATCCAATTTTCTGTTGCAAGGACTACAGTTTCTTCAATAAATATAACACATCAACAGGCGTCAGTAGCCATGGCAGAGCACAGTACGTTTATGGGTGTTCATGTAGATGAGAATCTCAATTGCAAACATCATATTTTGGATCTCCTAAAGCGTCTAGGTTCAGCAACTTTTGCAATCAGAACAACTGCCAATGTTGAGGATATAGAAATTAGAAAGCTAACATATATTTCATATTTTCACTTTCTGATGTCATAGGGAATAATATCTTGGAGTAACTTAACACTTAGGCAAAAAGTATTCACTGCTCAAAACAAAGTGTTTAGAATAATGTGTGGGGCTCATAGTCGCGCGTCTCGTAGGCATCTGTTAAAAAGGTTAGGAATTCGTACAGCAGCCTCACAGTACATTTTTACTCGGTAATGAAATTTGTTCTCAGTAACATGGACCAGTTTAAAAACAACAGTGGCACTCACGATTATAACATCAGAAGAAAGAAATACTTACACTATATTTGGCACAGAAAGGGGTAAAATATGCTGCTGTAAAACTTTTTGATAAATTAACAGATGAAATAAATTGTCTGGCAGACAGTAATAATAGCTTCAAAAATAAACTGAAATCATATCTCCTTGACAACTCCTTCTATACCATAGATGAATTCTTTAATAGGAATAAATACATGTATTGGCAAAATATATGCATTTTGTGCCATTTAAGAGAATGGGGTAGGTAATAAAAATTTTAAACTTAAGAAAACCTTGATTCATGTCTGCATTTCTTATGCACTTGACACGTCCAGGTCATAACAGTTACCGTGAGATCATAAATGGATTCTGTAACTAACTATCTAAAGCTTCTCTAAATTTGCACCATTTGCTCTAATGCAAACGTTTCATCGCTCCTTACGTCCAAGCCCAACCGCTGCACGAGGTATGTCGTTCAACATTTCTCATCCATTTTTCAAGTATGTCCCGACATTTGCGAACCCAAGTGTTTTATATTAAATTACTTGTCTCGTCAGCGTCACTTTCTCGCTTTGAGGGTTTATGGACAGAGAAATATGAACAAATGGACGTAGAAAGCGTAAAGGAGGAGATGGACAGGGAGAGGGGGCACGACGAGATGGAGAGAGAGATAGACAGAGGAGAAGGTGGACATAGAAACAGTCGAGAAGACGGAGGACAGAGTGGGGCGGACAGAGAGGGGGCAGGAGGACATAGAGGGGGAGGATAAAATGGAGAGAGAAAGAGCGAGGAGATAATGGACAGAAAGAGGGAGAGAGGGGGGCGGAAGGATGCGGAAAGAGAGGATAGGATAAGATGGACAGAGAGAGAGGGAGGAGGTGATGGACAGACAGAGGGGAAAGCAGAAGGAGATGGACAGAGAGAGGGGCAGGAGGAGAGGGACCAAGACAGCGGAAAGAAGGAGGATGTGTATTCAGTTACCATACATATTAGAAACGTGTGTTGCCTCTTTTCTTTTTCTTTTTTTTTTTTTCATTTAACCACACTGAGCCACAGCAACGTGTGGCTGGAACATCTGGCTGTACTATATTACAAGACAATCTCAACAACCCTGCAAGATTGTCCTTTACCGTCAACTGAAGCCATCAAATGGTGTTTGATTCCAAACAATAAAACGTGTGATGTTCTCGATGCAAGTACTAAAAAACTCCGTTACATTTCGATTATACGATAAATCATGCAAATTTATACGTTGTAGATTCAACTAAGCCACCTAGGGTTTACGCTTACAAACAACTCAAACCGGAGCCATCGCACAAAGGAAGTGATTTTTATGGGCAGAACACTCGGAAGATGCAAATCATCCATAAAATATACTGCCTCACCACGCCTGCCACTCCTCATTTGGAATATTGCTGTGTGGTATGAGGTCCATATGAGATAGGATTGATGGACGACACCGAAAAATTGTAAAGCTCGTTTTCTATTACACACATCAAAAAAAGTTCTGCATCACCTCGCTTCCGAGAGTTACGGACTCTGTACAGAAAATTGGAATAGAGATCAACATAAACATCATTTCCGCACTTTTTATTGCTCATGAAAACTACACATTGCATGTTGTCCCACCATACAGCGAGACCTTCAGAGATGGTGGTCCAGATTTCTGTACCAAAGGCACCTCTAATACCCAGTAGCACGTCCTCTTGCATCTATGCATGCCGATATTCGTCGGGGCATACTATCCACAAGTACATCAAAGCACTGTTGGTCCAGATTTTCCCACTCGTCCACGGCAATTTGGCGTAGATCCCTCAGAGCGGTTAGTGGGTCACGTCGTCCATAAACAGCGCTTTTCTATATACCCCAGACATGTTCGATACGGTTCACGTCTGGAGAACATGCTGCCCACTCTAGTCGAACGATGTCGTTATTCTGAAGGATGTCATTCACAAGATGTGCTCGATGGGGCCGCGAATTTTCGTCCATTAAGACGGATGCCTCGCCAATATGCTGCCGATATGGTTGCACCGCCGGTCGGGATTGGCATTCACGTATCGTGCAGACGTTACGGCGATTTCCATGACCACGAGCAGCGTACGTCGGTCCACTTAATGCCACCCCAAAACAGCAGGGAACCTCCACCTTCTTGTACTCACTGGACAGTGTGTCTAAGGCGTTCAGCCTGACCGGTTTGAAGGCATATGCAACACTAATCGGCGAAGAGAACGCGATGCCAATCCTGAGCGGTCCATTCGTTGTTGAGCCCATCTGTATCGCGCTGCATGTTGTCGCGGTTGCAAAGATGTACCTCGACATAGACGTAGGGAGTGAAGTTGCGCATCATGCAGCCTACTGCGCACAGTTTGAGTCGTAACGCGACGTCCTGTGGCTGCACGAAAAGCATTATTCAACATTGTGGCGTTGCTGTCAGGGTTCTGCCAGCCATAATCCGTAGGTAGTTGCCATCCACTGCAATAGCAGACCTTGGGCGGCCTGAGCGAGGCATATCATTGACAGTTCCTGTCCCTCTGTATCTCCTCCATGTCCGAAGAACATCGTTTTCTAGAATGAAATTTTGTGCGCTGGTATGAAACTTCCTGGCAGATTAAAACTGTGTGCCAGACCGAGACTCGAATTTGCAACCTTTGACTTTCGCGGGCAACTGCTCTACCAACTGAGCTACCCAAGCACGACACACGCCCCGTCCTCACAGCTCTAATTCCGTCAGTACCTCGTCTCCTACCTTTCAAACTTCACAGAAGCTCTCCTGCGAACCTTGCAGAACTACCACTCCTGGAAGAAAGGATATTGCGGAGACATGGCTCAGCCACAGCCTGGGGGATGTTTCGAGAATGAAATTTTCATTTTACAGCGGAGTGTGCGCTGATATGTAACTTCCTGGCAGATTAAAACTGTGTGCCGGACCGAGACTCGAACTCGGGACCTTTGCCTTTCGCAGGAAAGTGCTCTACCAACATCGCCTTGATTCACTCCGAGACGCTTGGACACTTCCCTTGTTGAGAGCCCTTCCTGGCACAAAGTAACTATGCGGACGCGATCCAACTGCAGTATTGACCATCTAGGCGTGGCTGCACAACAGATAACACGAGCCGTGTACCTCCTTCCTGGTGGAATGATGGAACTGATAGGCTGTCGGACCCTTTCCGTCTAATAGGTGCTGCTCATGCATGGCTGTTTACAGCTTTGGGCGGGTTTAGTGACACCTTTGAACAGTCAAAGGGACTGTGTCTGTGATACAATACCCACAGTCAGGACTACTGGGAACTGCGGTGTTGCAAAACTTTTTTTGATGTGTGTACTATGAATCAGAGGAAAGATTGTAACGGATGTGAGCCATAATTTAAAAAAAAAAAACGTTTCTCTAGCGGTCTTTCACGAAATTTCAATCACAGTTTTTTGCCTCATATTGCGGAAATATTTTGTTGACTCTCACCTGCATAAGTATAAATGATCATCGTAATAAAGTGAGAGAAAACAGATCTCACATGGAAAGATTTAAGTGATCATTTTTCCCACGTGCTATTCGAGAGTGGAGCGGTAGAGAAATAGTCCGAAAGTGGTTCTGTGAACGCTCTGCGAAACACTCAAGTGTGATTTACAGGGTAGCCAAGTAGACGTAGAAGACTTGATGTGGAATGGGTGACAGTATTATACATCGTCTTCTGAGAGACAGGCGTGTGGCACTACATGGTCAGCTGACTTAGCGACAGCCATACAAATAGAAGAACACTGAGCAGAATTTCTCGTCCTTTATGAACTCCAGATTGAGCGGAACTCGCGCCCCACTTTCTTTTGCTGTTCCACTAGAGCTACCGTGGTCATTTAAATGTCTAATTCTGACATCAGATTTTTTCGCAATCTGCCTATCCACATCTACATCCATACTCTTCAAACTACTGTGAAGTGCACGGCAGACGTTGCGTCCCATTGTACCATTTATTACGGCTTCCCGTTCCACTCACGTATGGAGCGCGGGAAGAATAAACCCCTCTGCGAGTGCTGTGATTAATCTGATCTTATCCTCACGGACCCTACGGGAGTGACATGCAGGAAATCGTAGTATATTTTTAGAATCATCATTAAAAGCCAGTTCGCGATATTTCATAAGTAAGCTTTCTAGCAATAGTTTACGTTTATCATCAAGAGTTTGCCAGTTCAGTTCTTTGAACATTTCTGCGACACTTTCGTGGGTCACACAAACCTGTGGCCACTAGTGCTGCTTTTCTCTGTAAATGTTTAGTTTCCCTTGTCAGTCTTATTCTGTGCGGCTCCCAAACACTTGAACAATATTCTAAGATGAGTCGTACAGTGATTCGTAAGCAATCTGTTTTGTAGATTGAGTGAATTTCCCTAGCATTCTACAAATAAACTGAAGTCTTCTACGTGCCCGACCCACAACTGAGACTATGGAGCATTCCGTGTCTACAAATTCTTACTATCAATTATTTGTAAGAATTGACTGCAGGTCCCAAACATTTCCCTGGGGCACGCCTGAAGTCACTTCTACCTCTGTCGACGACTCTACGTCCAATATGTTGTCTCCCGCATACCAATAAATCTTCCTTTCCATCTAAAACATTGTTTGATACTCGACATCATTGTAGTTTTGTCGATAAAAGTTGGTGTGATGACGCACCAAGTGTTTTCGGAAGCTTATAAATACTTTATCTACCTGATTTCCTCGATCCACGATTTTCATGCTGGCATGTGAGAAGAGCAAATGCTAGGTTTTGCATTATCTTTGGTTACGGAATCAATGTTGATTGGTATGGAGGTGGTCATTGTTTTCGAGATAATTCATTACGTTTGAGTTCAAATAATGTTCTGGAATTGTGCAATAGACAGATGAGAATGAGATCGGAAGATATTTTTGTGGGTCACGTTTGTTACCATTCTTATACACAAGTGTGGCCTGTGCTTTCTTCCGATCACTGGGCACAGTGTTTTGATAGAGGGATGTACGTAGAGAGACTTGCGGTACGTAATGCTGAAAATGGGTTCTAACTCAGCAGCAAGATCTGTTTAGAAACTGACACGGATCACATGCGGCCTTGGAGCCTTGTTTAACTTTATCGATCTCAGCTCTGTCTCAACGCCATTGAAACTAGTATCTACATCACTCATTTTTGCAGTGGTCCGATAGGTGCACTAGGACTGTATCTACAGCTTCCTTCGATAAAGGAACATTTCCTAACGGAGTTAGTGTTTCTGCTTTTGGCTTGCTGTTCTCTATTATTGTTCCAGAGTCATCCATAAGTGCCTAGACACTATCTTTGGTGGCACTGACAACCTTTACATGTAATCCGAATGTCTTTGCGTTTTTTAAGAGATCGCTCGATAAGATGCTGGTGCGATGTAGAAGGTCTCACACATTGACCCCTTGATAGCCAAATTGGTTTCGTTCAGAATCTCTGTATAGCCTCATGTTTTGTTTTAACCTATTATGCAGGAGTCGCTATTGCCTTACAACTTTCTTTACGGCGATTCAATACCAAGGAGAGTCCATATTTTTTGAGGCCATCTATCTGCAGAAACCTCGCGGTGCTCTGGACGGTCTTAGGTTCAATATCAAAGGAGCTTCAGGCTTCCATGAAGAGTACAGTCTTGAGTCACTCATTATTTCACGACGAGGCTGGATGTTGATAAGTATCGTGTTCCTTTGCCCACGTCGAGGCTTTGGACATGCTTAGCTGTTCACTCACATCTTCTATATTTCTTTCTTCACTCAGTCTAAAAATTAGTCCATGAGCATAAACTGAACAAAATGTATTTGAAAATAATACTGTGGTACATAACGAATTTCCGAAACAGACTGAAAAGTGTTTCTCGTACTCACCGTTAATTCAAAACGGTATCATTGGGAAATGTAAGTTTTCTAACAGAAACTGGAGCCAAATGACATCGTTAGCTGGGAAGCCTCAAGGTACTGATGAATCACAAAACTGGAGATAATCTCCACCCCCCGTATTTAAGGCTTCTATACAAGTCTGTTGTGTTGAGTACTACTAGTGAATGTATTTTCCTCACCAAATACTGGCCTTTGAGGGAAAGAAACGTGGAAAGGATCAAATTGGGGAAATTTTGGGGAAATTAAGCTCGCGCCACCTTGGTGCTATTTCAGACGAGTAAGCTATCTGTAGTTACAGATTTTCGCTATTTACCTCCTTTTTAGTGGTCGTCAACATATTACACCCGACATTATACTCTACGTGCACTCAGCAATTCATCCCCCTCAAAAGAACTGCCGTTAGTGTCATATTCCCGGAAGACTCTACACAACTGTCTTATTATTATTAACGTCGAACTGAGAAACGAAACAAACCTCCACGTTCTGGCCCGTGTCTGACCGACCGCCGTGTCATCCTCTTCCAGTGGACGCATTGCGGAGGACGGTGGGGTCAGGACACCGCTCTCCCACCCGCTTTCGGTTTTCTTGACCTACTTCTCACTCGAGCAGCTACTCAGTTGGCATTACGAGGCAGAGTGCACCCCGTTCTCGTTATTCCACCATGGAAAAATTCCTTGCAGTACCAGGACTCGAAACTGGGACCTCTGCATAGCAGCCAGAAAGAGCTATGGAGGCTTACTTGAACTGAGAATGGAGATATTAAAGCCTAGTACTGGCAGCCATCTTCCCTTCAACAACACCACGATGGCCTCCAAAAAGAGACTGTGCAACATTAACCGTGTCCCACCCTCTGAAACTATTAGATATTATAAAACATTTTGGAATTTATTCCCGAAGTTTGTGCACAACTTCGTGATCTTTAACAGTAAGCACTCACCTTTCTTCCAATTGCTGCCCATATTTCACCGATGAATATTACTTCCAAGTCTGTATTCCAAACATCCGGCTGAAATGCCACTGCAGAAACCTTGAGGATGGTGGCATTTTCATTCCAAAGGTGGAATTTTTTTTTTTAGTTACTCTCTATGCTATACTCCAGCAGTCTTTTTTCTATGTATGGTCCAAGCTTCGTCGAGCTATGTGACTTGGCAGTGGCAAATCGTACGAAAATTACTTTCATCAATAAGTTTTGTGCACCAATAAGTGAAGGTGCGTTCGCCTTGTTTTACACTTTACTTAGCATTTCCTTTTGTTTGGAGAGTGCTGTTATTCGCTGAACTCCTGTCACAACAGTTTTCATAAACTATTGTCTCTCTATACATGACAGATGATAATATTTTACAAAAATATATTTTATAATACAACAAAAAATACAGCAATAATACAAGGGCTATTCGGAAAGTAAGGTCCCACAGGACGCGAAATGGAAATCATAGTGAAAAGAAGATGGAGCTTTGCGCAAGTGTCTTGGACAGTGTCTCTAGTACGCCTGTCGATCGTATCACGTCTCTCAATTCTGATCGCACAGTGAGCACGTAAAGATGCCTAGAAAATAGGGCCTCCCACCAATTATAAAGGCCTGATGAGAGATTTCGCCTGATGTCATACAGCCTACATAACATAACTGTCATAAATTTCTTTCTACATTTCAATTCTCAGAAGCTCTCTGAAGGGGCAATGAAGATGCTCCTGCAGCGTTTTCGATGCGAAGTGTTTGATCACCCACAATACAGCCCGTAATTGGCTCCTCCTGAGATTCTTCTCTGCTCACATGAACTGCTGGCTATGCAACAACATTTTGGCAGAAACTAGGTGTAGACCAGCTTAGTGAGCTGTAGACCAGCTTAACAAATTGACTGAATGCACAGGCGGCTGCCTTCTATGACGAGGACGTAGGAAAGTTGGTACAACGCTAACACAGATGTCTAAGTCGAAGTAGCGACTATGCTGGAAGATGTATCTAGTTGTTGCAAATGAAACATTTTTATTTTCACAGTGGCTTCAATTCCACAACCGGTCGGACCTTACTTTCCAAATAGCCCTCGTACATATCGCCTAGTTACGCCCACTGTTACTCTCTCTTTTAGTGACAAGTCTCGTTAAAGAGCTCCTCACTGAGTTTTAAAGTAAATGATATTCTCGCATAAGAATTTATTTAATGCTGTAACCTCCCAACAGAATAGATAATTATAATATTCACATTTAGTGTAACCTCCCAACAGAAAAAATCTCGTTTAAGTTCCCAATAGAAAAATTTCTTTCCAGTAATAAAATTTCAAATTTTAATGTGACCTTTCATTAAAGGCTGACTGCATATTGAGATTAATACGTTTTGACGTCAGCTGCGCTGCGTCATGGCCCTGTGAAATCATCCCGAATAAACTGAAAGATTCTTACCTCACAATGATGTCGCCGGATAACGCTATATATATCTGCTGCTATAAGAAATTTTTTTGACACAGCCCAGTGCTAGGCTGCCCACTTGATTTTCATTTGTAGGAAAACAGCTCATTTTCTTTTGCTTAATCAACATCAGTACGCACAGGAAAAAATTCGTAAAATCTGTAAACTCGGATAAATGACTGGCAAAAGTTTTCTTCAGAACAAAAGTTATTATTGAAACATTTTTGCAAGGAATTACATGGGACTTCAACCTTACAATTGCGGTTAAATCAGTTATGGCAATTAACATATGCGCGCGCCAACAGAGAACAATAATATTTTTTGTACCTGATACATCGCTCAGGCACTGCCATCGTTCTGTACTACCGGCCCAACACAAGTCAACCGCTGCACTGCCCTGTCAGAGCTCCAGAACTCAAGTGCTCTGGGCGAGCTACAAAACACGACTGCTCTCTGCGAGCTACTAAACTTGACTTACTGCCAACACTGTTCTGACCTGCGATTCTATTGTAGCATAGATACTCCATATCGCAGGCAGCACGTGAGCAATCCATCGAAATTACATCTGCCCAAGCGCGCTAGCGAATAGTAAGAAAACCCTAATGCTAGCGAATTGTAATGAACCCCTAACAATGTCCATTATTTCTAGGAATACTTTTGCCATTAAGGTTCGCTACAATGTGAGGGAGCACTTTTCCCAGTTTTATAACTGCAAACCTGTTCAGACTACTACTAAACGAACTTTAAAGTCTAAATTTGAATGAAACACGACGAAATTCGCTCTGCGGGTTTCGTATGTATGCTCATTCTAAGATTCGAGATTACCTTGTTGTAACACATTGATTGGTCTTAATCAAATTAGCTGAGTTTCAATAGGGGCCACGTTAACTGTAACATTAAAATTATTTGTGGCTGAGGACTCTCACTGGGAATAATTCTGGAAAGTAAATCATATACGAGGGCCGTTCAGTGAGTAAGGCAATACATTTCCTTCTCGACCAACATCACTTTAAAAAATTTAGAATTTTCTGTAGTAGATCGTGGACTGCTCTTCCTCATCCACACTATTGCGCGGATCTCGCACCTTCCGATCTCCACCTGTTTGACACAATGAAGGATGCATTTCACGGGAAGTAATACGTGGATGATGGGGAAGTTATTGATGCAGCAAGGCCTTGGCTCTGACGTCGACTAGTAGAGTGTAGACTTGACCATTGTTTCTATGTTTCGATACAGTGTATCGATACGTGGAACTGCTGCAGTGTTTAGAAACGGCTATGTTTCACTGTTTCGAAACAGTGGTGTTTCATTCCGCTCTGTGTCGGATAACGGGACCAGATTCGATCTCGAGCCAGCCACAGAAACTGAATCGTTGTTTCAAAATAACGCTGTTTCAGTCCACTTGTGCTTGGAACGGACTGATTGTATCGAAACAGTGATGTTTCATTTCGCTCTGTCTCGGACGAGATTCGGGCACGACACGAATGCTGAAATACATCTACACTCCTGGAAATGGAAAAAAGAACACATTGACACCGGTGTGTCAGACCCACCATAGTTGCTCCGGACACTGCGAGAGGGCTGTACAAGCAATGATCACACGCACGGCACAGCGGACACACCAGGAACCGCGGTGTTGGCCGTCGAATGGCGCTAGCTGCGCAGCATTTGTGCACCGCCGCCATCAGTGTCAGCCAGTTTGCCGTGGCATACGGAGCTCCATCGCAGTCTTTAACACTGGTGGCATGCCGCGACAGCGTGGACGTGAACCGTATGTGCAGTTGACGGACTTTGAGCGAGGGCGTATAGTGGGCATGCGGGAGGCCGGGTGGACATACCGCCGAATTGCTCAACACGTGGGGCGTGAGGTCTCCACAGTACATCGATGTTGTCGCCAGTGGTCGGCGGAAGGTGCACGTGCCCGTCGACCTGGGACCGGACCGCAGCGACGCACGGATGCACGCCAAGACCGTAGGATCCTACGCAGTGCCGTAGGGGACCGCACCGCCACTTCCCAGCAAATTAGGGACACTGTTGCTCCTGGGGTATCGGCGAGGACCATTCGCAACCGTCTCCATGAAGCTGGGCTACGGTCCCGCACACCGTTAGGCCGTCTTCCGTTCACGCCCCAACATCGTGCAGCCCGCCTCCAGTGGTGTCGCGACAGGCGTGAATGGAGGGACGAATGGAGATATGTCGTCTTCAGCGATGAGAGTCGCTTCTGCCTTGGTGCCAATGATGGTCGTATGCGTGTTTGGCGCCGTGCAGGTGAGCGCCACAATCAGGACTGCATACGACCGAGGCACACAGGGCCAACACCCGGCATCATGGTGTGGGGAGCGATCTCCTACACTGGCCGTACACCACTGGTGATCGTCGAGGGGACACTGAATAGTGCACGGTACATCCAAACCGTCATCGAACCCATCGTTCTACCATTCCTAGACCGGCAAGGGAACTTGCTGTTCCAACAGGACAATGCACGTCCGCATGTATCCCGTGCCACCCAACGTGCTCTAGAAGGTGTAAGTCAACTACCCTGGCCAGCAAGATCTCCGGATCTGTCCCCCATTGAGCATGTTTGGGACTGGATGAAGCGTCGTCTCACGCGGTCTGCACGTCCAGCACGAACGCTGGCCCAACTGAGGCGCCAGGTGGAAATGGCATGGCAAGCCGTTCCACAGGACTACATCCAGCATCTCTACGATCGTCTCCATGGGAGAATAGCAGCCTGCATTGCTGCGAAAGGTGGATATACACTGTACTAGTGCCGACATTGTGCATGCTCTGTTGCCTGTGTCTATGTGCCTGTGGTTCTGTCAGTGTGATCATGTGATGTAACTGACCCCAGGAATGTGTCAATAAAGTTTCCCCTTCCTGGGACAATGAATTCACGGTGTTCTTATTTCAATTTCCAGGAGTGTAATATACTACTTTCTGAAACACTTTCAAGAGTGTCGAAATCTTTTTGACACACAGCAGCATGAAGCTTATGATTTCCGAAAATTAAGCTTCGTTTCTAACTGACTGCTCTATTCCGAAACGGCGTAATATATGCTTTTTAAACACTAATAACAATAAAATAAAGCAAACTACTCGCATTCAAAATAATAAAAGTGTGAGAAACATTCAGTTAAATTACAAATCTCCTATAAAATACTTCGGTTCACGTACAGTAAACATAATAAGAAACGCAAGTAAACCTACAACAATTTGATTTAAAAAAGGCACAGAGTGGCAATTTTTAGACATATACAGGCCGGCCGCTGTTGTCGAGCGGTTCTAGGCGCTTCAGTCCGGAACCACGCGGCTGCTACGGTCGCAGGTTCGAATCCTGCTTCGGGTATGGATGTGTGTGACGTTCTTAGGTTAGTTAGGTTTAAGTAGTTCTAAGTCTAGGAGACTGATGACCTCAGATGTTAAGTTCAATAGTGCTCAGGGCCATTTGAACCATTTTTAGACATATATATATATATATATATATATATATATATATATATATATATATATATATATATATATATATAAAAATTGGATGAACTTCTAAGCAATGTGATTGACGGATCATTGATGATGTAATGGTGAACGGGAAGGGCTGGGAAGCATGGTGGATTTATAGCAATGGTTCGAAACACCTTGGGAAAATTTTTTTTCTCTTATATTTTCTTATTTATTCGAATTATGTGGCTTTATTTGTGGGTCTATAGTCACAATATTTCTTTTGTGTGCATGGAAATTAGCAGGACGGGTATATATTATCCAACCCAGTAGCAGATCCGTTGTTTGTGCAGTTTGCTCTCGCCTCCAGTTCCGTTAACGTGTTGATTCTTCTGTTTCAGCTATGGCGTTGCGAAACCTGGTGTGGGATTATTTTATGAAGATAAATCCTGAGAAAATTAAATGTAACTTGTGCTAGGCAGTGTTGTCGTTTAAAAGTAGTTCAACTTCTTGCTTAAACAGACACATGCGACATAAGCATCCAACAGTTAATTTAAGTGAAACTCGTTCGAAACCAGTTTTTATGAATCTGGGCAGTGACGAAGCCAGTTCAGGTGGATTCACAAACAAAACTGTCCTATTAAGACTGGTCAGTTATTGAAAAATCTTGTGAAATACTATCTCCTTTTTAACAAACTACAGCAGAAATCAGTAGTGAAAGAAATGTAACCTTGTCAAAAGATTTCTTATTACGCAAATGTTTACAAAGTCATTGTCTGCGACTGAAAAACTCACATCACAGCAATACAGTAATTGCTAAACTTGAGGACGGAATCTGTACCCGTCTCGTTCAAAAGTTTGCAGATAAAGTAATTGCGTGTGAAGCAACGTTATTGGATCCTCGCTTCAGGGAGGATGGATTTCCAAAAATTGGGCATCGATTAAAAGAAACAAAAGATGCCATAATTAACAAATGCTGTGCAATACGACAGAAACCCACTAGATGTTCCATAGACAATCCACCACCAGCCAGACCAGTAGTGGTAAGCCCATTCACATCTAGCAGTGGCAACATTTGGCAAGATTTTGACCAAGCTGTAGGTGGCTTGATGCGAAGTGTAGACAATCCACGTGCTCCAAGAACAGTCGAGCTTAAGAAATATATGAAGATACCACTGATACACAGATAACAAGATCCATTGCTGTGGTGGAAAGAAAAATCATGCACGATTTCCTACACTGTTTGAAACGACGTCTTTGTATTATGGCCACTTCTGTTCCATGTGAGCGCATATTTTCAAAGCAGGGGCAAACAATAACAGACATACGATCCCGTCTTTCAAGCGAAAAAGTATCAAAAGTGACATTTCTAAACTACAACTTAGAATAAGTACAGCAGTTCTACTCAGAAATGAAACAGTAAAATTGATTTTGTTCTTCTCTGGACAGCGTGCACTGAATTTATATTTGATTTTATATTGTTTAGTCCACTAAATCGTACATGTAGCTTCCTTACAAGAACATTTTTCTCAAATTTGTTGCACACAGAAGACACATTTTTGCCCACCATTCAGTGAGTTTAATTTTTTTGAGTATGTTATTTATTCATTTATGTGTTTGAGAATAATTATCTGATTTGTGTTTGTATATGTTTGTGTGTTTGTTTTGTAAATGTGCTATGTTTGGTTATTATACTATATACATCTTGATACTTGTGTATCACAAATAATTCTCAGGCAAATCAATAATGGTAGGTGCTTCGATACTTTTGGTTTTGGTGTTCAGATATGGTAATGCATCTGCTTGCTGTGAGTACTTGAGGGAAATCCATGTACCTGTACCTCAAATAAACTTCTTTTGCAAGAACTATAAGTGGTGTAGAGGCATATCTGCCATGATATAGGTATCACAAAGGCATTACACTGTATGAATTATTTTAAATTTTAGTCTGGAGTTGGTGGGAATTAGAAACCCTTGGGTAACAGAAGAAATATTGAATTTAATTGATGAATGGAGAAAATATAAAAATGCAGTAAATGAAGCAGACAAAAAGGAATACAAACGTCTCAAAAATGAGATCGACAGGAAGTGCAAAATGGCTAAGCAGGGATGGCTAGAGGACAAATGCAAGGATGTAGAGGATTATCTCACTAGGGGTAAGATAGATACTGCCTACAGGAAAATTAAAGAGACCTTTGGAGAAAAGATAGCCACTTGTATGAATATCAAGAGCTCAGATGGAAACCCAGTTCTAAGCAAAGAAGGGAAAGCAGAAAGATGGTAGGAGTATATAGAGGGTCTATACAAGGGCGATGTTCTTGAGGACAATATTATGGAAATGGAAGAGGATGTAGATGAAGATGAAATGGGAGATATGATACTGCGTGAAGAGTTTGACAGATCACTGAAAGACCTGAGTCGCAACAAAGCTCCGGGAGTAGACAACATTCCATTAGAACTACTGACAGCCTTGGGAGAGCCAGTCCCGACAAAACTCTACCATTTGGTGAGCAAGATGTATGAGAAAGGCGAAATACCCTCAGACTTCAAGAAGAATATAATAATTCCAATCCCAAAGATAGCAGGTGTTGACAGATGTGAAAATTCCCGAACTATCAGTTTAATAAGTCATAGCTGCAAAATACTAACGCTAATTCTTTACAGACGAATGGAAAAACTGGTAGAAGCCGAGGTCGGGGAAGATCAGTTTGGATTCCGTAGAAATATTGGAACACGTGAGGCAATACTGACCCTACGACTTATCTTAGAAGCGAGATTAAGGAAAGGCAAACCTACGTTCCTAGCATTTGTAGACTTAGAGAAAGCTTTTGACAATGTCGACTAGAATACTCTCTTTCAAATTCTGATGGTGGCAGGGGTAAAATACAGGGAGCGAAAAGCTATTTACAATTTGTACAGACAGCAGGTGCAGTTATAAGAATCGAGAGGCATGAAAGGGAAGCAGTGGTTGGGAAGGGAGTGAGACAGGGTTGTAGCCCCTCCCCAATGTTGTTCAATCTGTATACTGAGCAAGCAGTAAAGGAAACAAAAGAAAAATTCGGAGTAGGCATTAAAATCCAAGGAGAAGAAATAAAAACTTTAAGGTTCGCCGATGACATTGTAATTCTGGCAGAGAAAGCAAAGGACTTGGAAGAGCAGTTGAACTGAATGGATAGTGTCTTGAAAGGAGGATATAAGATGAACATCAACAAAAGCTAAACACAGATAATGGAATGTAGTCGAATTAAGTCGGGTGATGCTGAGGGAATTAGATTAGGAAATGAGACACTTAAAGTAGTAAAGGAGTTTCGCTATTTGGGGAGAAAAATAACTGATGATGGTCGAAGTAGAGAGGATATAAAATGTAGACTGGCAATGGCAAGGAAAGCATTTCTGAAGAAGAGAAATTTGTTAACATCGCGTATAGGTTTAAGTATCAGGAATCGTTTCTGAAAGTATTTGTATGGAGTGTAGCCATGTATGGAAGTGAAACATGGACGATAAATAGTTTGGACAAGAAGAGAATAGAAGCTTTCGAAATGTGGTGCTACAGAAGAATGCTGAAGATTAGATGGGTAGATCATATAACTAATGAGGGGGTATTGAATAGGATTGGGGAGAAGAGAAGTTTGTGGCACAACGTGACTAGAAGAAGGGATCGGTTGGTAGGGCAGCGTGGAGGGTAAAAATCGTAGAGGGAGACCAAGAGATGAATGCACTAAGCAGATTCAGAAGGATGTAGGTTGCAGTAGGTACTGGGAGATGAAGAAGCTTGCACAGGATAGAGCAGCATGGAGAGCTGCATCAAACCAGTCTCAGTACTGAAGACCACAACAACAACAGTTTATACCTCAAAGAAACATACCGATCTCTGCATTTCAGTTACCTTGAAATGTTTTAACATGTTTTCCAGTTCTATCAAGTGTACTTATAAGAGATGTATCCAGCTAACTTGTGAACGTTTGATGAGAAGCTGCCATACTTGACCACTGTCCTATATGCTCCAGTCTGTTATGGGAATTTTTCTCCGCATCGTGCTCTATGTGCCAAACAATGGAAAATTTGACTGTGAGTAATAAAAGTGTGAGTGGCACATTCATAAATGGTAATTCAGTGCCTCGCTTCCCAGAACGTAATCTCAATAAATTATATCTCATGATATGCCTTTTCAAGAGCACATACAGATTATCACTCATAAAACCTATCAAAATTATGCTCTAGAATTCTGACCGAAGACCTCATAATTTGGTCCCTTCTCTCTCTCTAAACCAACCAACCACTAGAATACTGGGAAACGAGTTTTGCAAAATCTGGTACGTCAAACATATTTAGTCTATACTCGGCCAATTGTTAAGTATGAAAGTCACATGACACGAAAGCAGCGCATTTGCTACAGGAAATACTGAACTACAAAGACGCCTAAGTGAAAGTTTCATACTTTCTGCGATATGATTGGCGCTCTCGCACCTCATTTGTGTTTTTATGACAATATTTAGACAATATACACTCAAGATGATGTAATGTGAAGGCCTATACTATTACAAAACACAAACAGTTTCACTGTTTCGAAACAGCTTTTCGAAACATTGCATTGTACCGTTTCATTTGCTTCGAAACGTAACGTGTTTCAGTTTCTCCATCTCCAGTAGAGTGGTATCATGCGGGCATAAAGGGCCTCCCAGTAGGTGGCGCAATGCCGTCGCCTTGGAGGGATATTTAGCTGAAAAATGGGGTTTTATAGCCAAAAGAATGGGGAATAATATGGTCTATTGAAATCCTGAAAAACCAACCTCTTGTAAGAAAAAATATGTTGCATTACTTATTGAACACGTCTCGTATTTTATTAATCAATAATATTCAAGATGACTGTGCCTAATGGCAAGGTCATAGCAACTATGAACCTGTTCAACACAGCTACATCACAAACATTGAAGGTTAATATCTCATGAATTATACATTTCCATAACAAGTATGGTGGGTAGCAGAGTTCAAAACAAATATCGCATTCGATAATATCTGTGCTGAGATCTGTGTACTACTATGCAGTTACGGGTGTGATGTGACGAAGTGATCGTACGTGTTTCAGGTCTGCTGGACATGGACGTGGTGTCACGGGAAAAATGGCGGGCAAATCCGCCGGCAGCGCCAATCCCGAAGCTGGAGAGTCCTGTCCGGGTAGTTGTCATTTGTAAGTATAGCTCACTACCACAGCGAGTTGGTCCTGTAAGGAATGTTTTTATATACAATTCTACGAGTCTTAATATAAGAGGAAATCATTATGTTTCAACGACTGACAGTAATAGAGAAATACCTACTTCTCAGTAGATGGCGTTTCGCTTCGTTCTAAATTTTGTTCAAGACTAATAAATCAGAAAGCAAGCTACAACAACCCTACGGAACAAAATTTGAGTGTCTGTAGAGCTAACAGATTGTAGTTATCATGTTTAGCTTTGATATCAAAATTTGTCCAGCCTCCATAACCGAGGTTGTCTGCATGATCTTGCATGTAGAGGCGCTCAAATCGGAGGTAGGTAATTCGAACCCTGCTTGTGGAAGTAATTTAGGTGTTTGGTGGAAGGTACCTCAAACACTTTTAGTCACTCCCTTTCTTATTCCACTTCCATCTGGGGCGAGGGAAAAACAATTGTCTATATGCTTACGTGAGACTTGTGCTGATGTCAGTAGGATCGTTCTGCAGTCTATCGTAAATGCCGGTTCGCTATACGGTGTTTCGAGAAAAGGAGGCCTTACGCCCTCAATTCATTTCCATTTGAGTTCACGTAATATTTTCATAATATCTAAGTTCGAACTTAATGGTAAGAAATCTAGTAGCAGGCCTCTGAAATGCTTCCACATCTTTCTTTAAACTTATCTGGTAGGGATTCCACACGCTCGAGCAGAACTCGATACAGGGTCGGACTAGTGTTCTGTACGAAGTCTCCTTTATAGTACTGGCTCAGTAAACGACAGTCGACCATTCCCCATACCACAACTGACTGTATTCGTTGCATTTCACGTCGTTTTGCAGCGTTACACCCAGATTTTTAGTGTAAATGACTGTGTCAAGCAGCCCACCACTAATACTACTCGAACACTACAGTATTATGTTTTCTACTTGTCATTGTTAATTTATATTTTCCAACATTTAGAGTAAACTGTCGTTCATTACAGCAAACAGAAATTCCGTCCAAGTCATCCTGTGTTCTCCTATAGTCACTCGAAGACGCCACTTTTCCCGTGCACCACAGCGTCGTCAGCAAACAGTCGCAGATTGCTGCTCACCCTACCGTCACATTGTTTATCTACATAGAGAAAAAGAGCGCTTCTATCACACTTCCCTGCTACATTTCTGACGTTGCCTTTGCCTCTGATTGCCAACACTCGCCGTCCAGGACAACGTTCTCGGTTCTATCACTGAAAATGTTTTCAAGCCACGGTGTTCCGTAAAGTGACGGCTTCAGTTAAGTTGATCCAAATGAAGTTGAGCCAAATGAAGATGTTAAACAGGGTGGCCCCCTACACAGCACCAGTACTTAGTTTTACCTTGTTCTTTACACTCACCCATAACAACACATACTCAACTCCACACCATACGAGCACTCAACACACTCATCCATATGACAACGCAAAAAACAAACCACCTCCAGCAGAATCTTGCCTGAATCTGTACTTTTTCAAACATTTCTTCGTTTTGAAGTGAAAATTATTCCTGTATTTGCCTCAATTAATGTAGGGAAACCACAAAAAACCTAAACTGTGATGACTGGAAGAATAATGGAGCCACCACCCTCCGAATACAGGGCCACCCTGTATATAACAGTCCAACCTCATTCGGTTACTGCCTGGTGTAAATTACTGTCTTTGAAATAAGTTATTTAATAATATAAAAGCCCAGTGCTGCACTTATCATTCGTTTATTGCTCGCATCACTACACACCCTATCATACACACAGTATGTTTCGTAATTTAACACTACTCACACTACAAAATATATATATATATATATATATATATATATATATATATATATATATATATATATATATACCCATAGTGCTCAGAGCCAATTGAACCATTTTATACATATAATGATTCCAAAGTATATGTGCATATTTATATTACATGCGCTGCCCACAATTCCCCTGCACGGTCTGCCTTATCATTGCCGGCAACCAGATCGTCCATTGAAACAGTTTATGATAGTTTCCTGCAATTGAGCAGATACTGGTGGTCTTGAGGTTCACCGCATTCACACAGTTCGTCCCCTGGGATGTATCCCCATGTCTTCATGTTCACCTTACACCAAGATACTCCAGTTCTCAGTCTACTGAGCGTCTTCCATGTCTCGTATGGGAGATGCTATCGTAATAGTCAGAGAGTGCCTTAAGGCCGGTTGTGAGTTTTCCTTCCACCTCCTCAAAAGTTCTACCTTGCGCAGCAGGTGCTGTTTCATCTGGATAAATGAACGATCATGTGACAGGGCTAACTGGCTGGTCATTAGTGTAAATATTAAACAACAGTGGGGCTAGCACACTTCCTTGGAGAATACCATTTCTCTGTGTCAGGATCATAGAGAGGTGATGTTTGGTTTCCATTTTATGTAGCCAGTTCATATCTGCCCGTCTGAAAAATTGAGCCAGAATCCCTCTATGAAGAGTGAAGAAACGCATGCTCAGATAGAGGATAAGGTGTTAGTATTTTAACACTTCGTAGTTTGGGTGTAAGGTTTTCCAGAAAAGAAGGAATGGAAAAAAGCAAGTGTAAAAGTAGTATGTAAACTGATAGCTATTTTGTTATTATTATTATTATTATTTACTTGTGTTAAAATTTTAAGCAAATACTTACTCTTGTTACTTACGTAGTCATTTACTGAATAGAATGTGATATTGCAGTGTCTGAGTTGTTTAGAAGTACGGTGCCATGAGGCGACTACAGCCGTTATAAAATACATTAAATGTACTCGCAGTTGCGAGTATCAACAACAATCAGCTGAATAATGGAAATCCAGGTTCGAGTCCCAATCGGGCACAGTTTTCATTGCTATTCCATTGTATAGCTGATGGTTGTCCATATTCACAACTGCGAATACGTTTCATGTATAGAATGTATTGCTTAATAGGTACCTTTCAACTGCCTTCTTAAATAAGTTGGTTTTATCAATCTTTTGAAACTTCTTGGAGAATACATTGTACAGTTTTATTCTTGGTACAAAATATTTTAAGTTTTATGTTCATTGTTTCTTAGTAAATGTAATTTCAGTCTAGATCTTGTTCCATGCGCGTGAACGGAGCTGTTAGTACTCGCGTAACATTGCTATATGTGAGCACATGGTCTAGCTAAACTCTACTACTACTTTTGGTAACGAACTCTATGTTTGGTAACGGAGAATTTGGCTTTTCAATCACAGAAAAAGTACTCCGATGTAGAATGGAATAAGATAATATAATTACATTTAAACTAACATACAGGTAGCCATCGAAGTGCTGTAATGCAAATATATCTTCAGTGGCCCTAACAGATGGAAACTATTGCTTGTCAAAATACAGCTGTTTGGAAGACATCACTGCAGTTTTTCAGATGGGAGTTATTTGATCATTTTTCCTGCTGCTCCAACTGTGGTTACTTTCTGCAAAAGCCAAAGTTCCTAGCTAGAGTCGCAGCCCGGGAAAAAGTGGTCGCCCGTCAGCAAGTTTCGTTATAATGTACACACTAGGGCAGACTGAAAGATCCATCCCGGAAACCACCAAGAGCATGTGGCTTAGCTAATCTTTGCCACACCATTTTCAGCAGATTTACTTAATCAACAAAAAATACAGTGTATCTTCAGCGGGAACTGTAAGAGGAGAAGAATTTCACTGGTAGATTTATAGTTTGAAGAATTAATGGAAGGTATATGGGGCAGATTATGACATTTTGTGAAAATAGATGGACCACTAAGTCAGCAGGACTAGGATAAGAAAAGTAACCGCACAATACCTTTTGTAAACAATCTTTCCGGTATGTAACTGAAGCCTGCAAGTTCAGTTGGCATTTTTACGGTATTGTTGTCAGCCAACCAGTCATGAAACGTCTTCTAGATTAATTTGTATAGTTAGGGATGGCAAGAACGATGCTATACCATAATGAACACAAGTTATCTAATAACAAAAATTTATGTGTTATAAAATATTTCTATGTATTTTGCGCAGTAAAAACTGACAGTGCATACAAAGAAATCACGTTGATTTGACGGTGTCAGTAGCCAATTATCAGTCAACTTTCAGGTGTTAATTGCATCTTCCTTAGAGGTAACAAATATTCAGTTCAAAGATACTGAAGATTAATTGTGGTTTCCGACTAATTACGAATTACATTTCTGACATATGAAAATATATAATCAATTTTGACTTTTGACCTGTGTAGTTCTCATGCTTCATGGATGTACAGAAAACAGTTACCCTTCTCTTGGATGTACAAATGAACGTTACGCTACACAGACAATAACAAAACAATGTCTACAGACTGATACTTTTTGAAAACTAGTAACTCACTAAACAGATCCAAATAACACTACAGTAAAAATACAGAGATAAAAACCAAAACTTTACTATTTTCAGAGCTACTTAATGTTGAACCCATATTTGTTGGCACACAATTACCGTGATCATGAAGATCGCTAGATACGGCAATCAGGCATCATCACTCTCTCCATCTGCTCCGCATTCCAGCTGAGTGAATACAGCCCCTCCTTTCCATAAAATTCTGTAGGATTAATTTTCTTTTTTTAAAAAAAAGGATTTAATTCTGAATATCTGAGTTTAAAAATATGTAAAATTTCTAAAAATGCTCACTAATTTTTGGATTAATGTCAGCCACGGTACTTTTTTATTCGTATGTATTCCCGAATTACCGACATCATATAGCATTCTTAATGCCCATAACTTACCTTTTTGGGATCAGTAACAATAACAGCTGAAACAAATGTGCCCATACTACACAGAATTCCCAAAATGCAACTGCTTACATAGTTCTATAAATTTTCACAGCACGCCATCACATTCTATAACTGTAATATGAAACGTTATAAATCTGCTATGTGTGGCAATTGCAACAAAATGCTTCTCACTATACAACATGTTGGAAGAGTTTGAAATTTTTGAGATCCTCTACAAAGGAGTAAGCTATACGAGCAGGTCTGTACCTTCAGAAGTCATCATGGAATTTCATACCATTTTCCAAAGACTGTAAACTGCTACTTTGTGGAGCCACATTTGAGATGTGCCGCCTACGGTAACTGAGGCAAGCACATGGCTAGTAAAATAAAAACAGCTACAGTAGCAGAGAGAGTGCCAGGACAGGGAAAGGAATCGCACAGTACAACTTCAGAGTAATTGGCGTCACATGATGTTGAACCCTGGTAGACGGGGATTGGATCCCATTTGTTGACAGTCACTGGTCATGACTCAGCTTTCGGTCCTCATGTTGAAGCAGTGTTTCCATTCCCTTTACTTGAATGCAAACACTGATTACAAGCTCTGCGTATGTTAAGAGTTTAGTCCACTACACAACCTCCTGGTTCTCTCCTGTTACACAACGAATTAACACTGTGAAATACTAAATATATTATAAACTGGATGACCATCGGTATGTATGTATATATGTACACGTATCTACGTATGTATGTTCCATATCACGTAAACACTGGACCGATTTCAACAAAACTTGGTACAGATATCACGTGCCGTCTCAAAAGAATCGCTGTGGAGGCGAGAGCCACCTAGCTATCAAAAAGGTGGGGGCGGAAAATCAGTGTAGCCCAAGACACGCGAAGACCCGTAATTTCATCGCCCAATATTTCCGAATAAGACCACTTAGCGATTTGCAACAAACATTACAGACAATTTCAAGCCTTAACGAAAATTTTCTCGCTGGCAACTCTCTCAAAACGATGACCGGGAAAAAATTTCCCACTTATCACGTTTTCACTGTTCATGTAATAATACTGCCGCATGAAGCACGACGTTTCATTTCAGTACTTCTTTACTACTTATGCATGACATATTATGTAGACAGTATTCAGAGTTACCACTGAACGTACCAACTACATCAGACCATTCTACGACACTTAGTTCACGAGATAAGACATCTTAAATACTGAGATGCATGAAAAACTGTTACATTATGTACTACGTTTTAATTTATTATTTTTTTTACTGTTAAATCTATTCACAACATATTTCGTAGGCGGCAAAATTGATGTGAAGGTCGATGGCAGCATGTCATGACCTCACAGAAATGCAGGATGCTTTTCGATCAGTACCCGTGGGATTTTCAGTGGGATGATAGAGACTAACACAAGTGGGGTGGTTGTAGAAATCTGGAACATGCTATAATAATTAGTACTAGAATAGGTTAGTAAATAACTTTTATCTAAATTTGTCCTGTTACTGCACTCCAGGAACATAACTAATAACAACTATCTTTCTTGAATACAAATGACTCGTTAACAAACATTAACTGGATTATACAACAAGCAAGATAATACAGTTCTGGTATTACGCGCGTAATACATGCGCGAACTAGAGGCTGCGAACCTAGCGAGCTGAAGGCTATTCTAATCTGACTTCGCTCACGACCGGTGCAATCTGCGAGTCTCTGTCCGTGTCATACCGCGGCGCTGCAAGCGCCAGCGAGTCCAGAGAGGTTGCAAGTGCTGGACCGCTATCGATTATCGCAACCTCTAGTGTGGTGTCTAAGGTTGACACCACAAAAATTATGTCAATGTAGGACACGTAGTTATGGAGGTATGATGTCACACCCACCAAAATGGCTGAAAACGAAACTGCAGGGCGAAATTCGATACGTATATAGTGAAATGTGTCCACTAATACGTGTGAAATTTGTTAAATACATGTCAAATGTGTTTAAAATGTGCATACGTGGGCAAAGCCTTGGTAAATAGCTCGTCCTAAAGCCCTAGAACGATTCAATCAAATTTAATACAAATATTCGTTACGATATGCAAAGAAATACGGTGGAAGTAAGACACTGCATTGAAGACACATAACGTGTATCCACAGGACATGGGGCTTGTAACTGAATAAGTGTCATGATCATCTCTCTATTGGTAAAAGATTCCGAAATAGTCCCCCACTCGGATCTCTGAGAGGGGACTGCCGAGGGTTAGGTGACCATGAGGAAAGGCATGAATAACCAACGAACGGGTGACGTTTTAAAAGTCTGGGCGTGGAATGTCAGGAACTTGAATATGGCAGAGAAACTAGAAAATCTGAAAAGGGAAATGCAAAGGCTCAATCTAGGTATAGTAGGGGTCAATGAAGTGAAACTGTAAGACGACAAGGATTTCTGATCAGATGAGTGAAGGGTAATATCATCAGCAGCGGAAAATGGTATAACGTGAGTAGGATTTGTTATGAATATGAAGGTAGGGCGGAGGGTCTGTTACTGTGAACAGATCAGTGATAGGTTTATTCTTATCAGAATCGACAGCAACCAACACCGACAACGATAGATCTGGTACACATGCCGACATCGCAAGCTGAAGATGAAGAGATAGAGAAAGTATATGAGGATACTGAAAGGGTAATAGAGTACACAAAGAGAGATGAAAATCTAACAGTGATGGGAGACTGGAATGATGTTGCAGGGGAAGTGTTCAAATGTGTGTGAAATCTTATGGGACTTAAGTGCGAAGGTCATCAGTCCCTAAGCTTACATACTACTTAAACTAAATTATCCTAAGGACAAACACACACCCTCATGCCTGAGGGTGGACTCGAACCTCCGCCGGGACCAGCCGCACAGTCCATGACTGCAGCGCCCTCGACCGCTCGGCTAATCCCGCGCGGCTTGTAGGGGAAGGAGTAGAACAAAAGGTTACAGGAGAGTATGGGCTTGGGACAACGAATGAGAGAGGAGAAACACTAACTGAGTTCCATAATAATTTCAGCTAGTAATAACGAATAATCCGTTCAAGAATCACAAGAGGAGGAGGTATACATGGAAAAGGCCGGGTGATATAGCAAGATTTCAGTTAGATTGCATCATGGTCAGACTGAGGTTCCGAAATCAGATACTGGATTGTAAGGCGCGCTCAGGAGCAGTTGTAGACTCAGATCACACTGCAGTAGTGATGAAGAGTAGGATGAAAGTTAAGAGCTTTGTCAGGAAGAATCAATATGACAAGAAGAGGGATACGGAAGTACTAAGGAATGACGAGATACGGTTGAAGTTCTCTAAGGCTATAGATAAAGCAATAAAGAACAATTGAAGAGGAATGTACATCACTAAAAACGAAATCGCAGAAGTTGGAAAGAAAAACGGAGATACAAAGAAGGTAACGCGAAGAACCATGGGTAACAGAAGGAATACTTCTGTCGATCGATGAAGGAAGAAAGCAAAAAACGTTCAGGGAAATTCAGGAATACAGGATGTGCAGAGAAGCTAAGACGAAATGCTCCATGAAAAATGTAAATAAATCGAAAAAGAAATGATTGTCGGAAGTATTGACACAGCATATAGGAAAGTCAAACAACCTTCGGTGAATTTAAAAGCAAGAGTGGCAACATTAAGAGTGCAATGGGAATTTCATAATTAAATGCAGAGGAGGGATGTAGATAGGTGGAAAGAGTACATTGAAGGCCTCTATGTGGGGAAAGATTTGTCTGATGTGATAGAAGAAACACGATTCGATATAGAAGAGATGGGGGACCCAGCCAGGATTTAAGACAACTTGGTGGCAGAAGGGATGGATAAAATTCCATCAGAATTTCTAAAATCATTGGGGGACGTGGCAAAAAAACCACTTTTCACGTTGGTGTGTAGAATGTATGAGTCTGGCGACATACCATCTGACTTTCTTATAAATATCATCCACACAATTCCTAAGACTGCAAGACCTAATACGTGCGTGAATTACTGCAGAATCATCTTAACATCTCATGCATCCAAGTTACTTACTAGAATAATATATGGAAGAATGGAAAAGAAAATTGAGGATGTGTTTGATGGCTATCACTTTGTCTTTAGGAAAAGTAAAGGTATGAGAGAGGCAATTCTGGGATTGCGGTTAATAAAGTAAGCAAGACTAAAGGACTTGTCGTCCTAGAAAAAGCGTTCGACAATGTAGAATGGTGCAACATATTCGATATTCTGAGAAAAATAGGGGTAAGCTATAGGGAGAGGCGGGTCACATAAAATACGTACAACAGCCAGGATGGAATAATAAGAGTGGATGAACAAGAACGAAGTGTTCGGATTAAAAGGGGTGTAAGACAGGTATATAGTCTTTCGCCCTTTTGTTCAATCTGTACATAGAAGAAACAATGGTGGAAATAAAAGACAGGTACAGGAGTGGAATTAAAATTGAAGGTGAAAGGATATCAATGATACGATTCGCTGATGACATTGCTATCCTGAAGGAAATTGAAGGAGAATTACATGATCTGCTGAACGGAATAAACAGTCTAGTGAGCACAGAATATGGACTGAGAGTGAATCGAAGAAAGACGAAGCTGATGAGAAGCGGCAGAAATGATAACAGCGCGAAACTTAACATCAGGCCATGAAGTAGATGAATTAAGGAATTCTGCTACTTAGGCTGCAAATAACAGTGACTGAAATCAAAAGCAGACTAGCAGTGACAAAAAGGGTACTCCTGGACAAGAGAAGTCTAATAGTATGAAAGATAGGATTTAATTTGAGGAGGAAATTTCTGAGAATGTACGTCTGAAGCACAGCATTGTATGGTAGTGAAACATGGACTGTGGGGAAACCGGAACAGAAGAGAATCGAAGCATTTGAGATATTGTACTAAAGACTAATGTTGAAAATTAGGTGGACTGATAAGGTGAGGAATTAGGAGGATCTCCACAAAATCGGAGGAAAGGAGTATGTGGAAAACACTGACAAGGAGAAGGGTCAGGATGATAGGATATCTGTTAATACGTCATGGAATGATTTCCATGATACTACTAGATGGTGTTGTTGAAGGCAAAAAATGCAAAAATGGTTCAAATGGCTCTGAGCACTATGGGACTTAACATCTGTGGTCATCAGTCCCCTAGAACTTAGAACTACTTAAACCTAACTAACCTAAGGACATCGCACACATCCATGCCCGAGTCAGGATTCGAACCTGCGGCCGTAGCAGTCGCGCGGCTCCCAACTGAGCGCCTAGAACCGCGAGACCACCGCGGCCGGCGCAAAAAGTGCAGCGGAAGACAGAGATTGAAATATTAGGTCTACAACTTTGCTTCCGCCGTTTTGCAGTAGCGGAAAGTGGGGTTCAGATGGTTGTTTCAAATGGCTCTGAGCACTATGGGACTTAACTTCTGAGGTCATCAGTTCCCTAGAACTTAGAACTACTTAAACCTAACTAACCTAAGGTCATCACATACATCCATGCCCGAGGCAGGATTCGAACCTGCGACCGTAGCGGTCGTGCGGTTCCAGACTGTAGCGCCTAGAACCGCTCGGCCACTTCGGCCGGCCAGGTAGTTGGTCACAGGTGTAATATTATAAGCTTATGCATCTGTAAACATAATTCCATAAAAATGTTAGTCGATTTGTGATTGCATCATAAGGTTATTCTCGCTTAAGTACGTAAACTTACGTACCCATTTCTCGCCATTTGCGGGAAGTTTTAATTTTCTGCTTTAACATGAAGAAATCTGAGGCTGTGGCTCTTAAAATGCTGGGTAAGACCAATGGTGAGGGAACTATTTGTGGAAGAACGTGCAGAGAATGTTTTCAACGCCTTAAGAACGGTGATTTTGAAGTCGAAGACCGGCATGGCGGGGGAAGACAGAACGTTTTCGTAGCTACTGAAACAGACGAAGACAGTCACAGGACATCACTATCGAAAGCAATTCTTGCGTTAGAACCCAGCAAAGAAACACAAACGGCTACAACACAGCGATAGACACGTAAAGGTAATTTTGCAGCAGGTCAGTGCTCGACCCCATGTCGCAAGACCCTTCAAAACACGGAAACGTTGAAATTAGAAGTCCTATCCTTCCTGCCATATTCTACATACGTTGCTCTCTCTGATTACCATCTTTATCGATCAGTGGCATACAGTCTGGCTGACCAGCACTTCCGATCATATGAACAAGTGCAAAATTGAATCGACTCATGGATCCTCACAGAAGACGCCCTGTTCGTCAGCCATGGGATTCGTGTGCTATTCGAAAGATGGGAGAATGTAGTCGCCAGTGATGGGTAATACTATGAATCTAATTTCTTTGTAAGTTTTTCACAATAAAGCAGCGAACTTCGAGAAAAAACGGCGGAAGCAAAGTTGTAGACGTAGTACATACAGCAAATAACTGAGGATGTAGGTTGCATGTGATTCTCTGGGATGAAGAAGTTGGATCAGGAGAGGAATTCCTGGCAGGCCACATGAAGTCAGTCAGAAGACTAACGACAAAAAAAATACCAGCCTCCTATTGGAACGGGGGTGATAATACGGAGAAAGGAATGCGTAGGAGGTGTTGGACAGATATAGGGGACAGGCAGAGGGGTAATGTTCATAGAGAGGGGGAGTGACAGGTGGACAGAGAAAGAGGAAGAGATGGTCAGATACTGCGGGGAAGAAGAGACAGAAGAAAGGCAGGAGGAGATGAGCAGAAAGATGGAGAGGAGGGAATGGACAGAAAGAGGGAATGAGGAAGGCAGACAGAGAGAGAAAAGGAAAAGGTAGAGAATGAGAGTAGGCAGCAGAAGATGGAGAGGGAGGAGGAGGTGATGGACAGGAAAAGAGGGTAGGAGGAGACTGATAAAGAGAGGTGGAGGAGGAAATGAACAGAAGGGGAAGGGGGAGACGGATAGAGGTGAAGGAGCAGATAGAGGGGGGGGGGGATAGGCAGGGGGGGCAGAGATAGGCGACTAACAGAGGAGCAGGTGGAGGTGGACAAAGAGCAGGGGGTGGGTAAAGTGGACAGAAAAAAGGCAGTAATAGATGGATAGAGAGGCGTGGAAGGAAGATGGCTGGCTCTGAGCACTATGGGACTTAACATCTACGGTCATCAGTCCCCTAGAACTTAGAACTACTTAAACCTAACTAACCTAAGGACAGCACACAACACCCAGCCATCACGAGGCAGAGAAAATACCTGACCCCGCCGGGAATCGAACCCGGGAACCCGGGCGTGGGAAGCGAGAACGCTACCGCACGACCACGAGATGCGGGCTGGAAGGAAGAGATCGACTAATAGAAGACTGGAATAAATACACACCTGGACAACGCCAGGTAGTCAACTACTCCTTGATTAAAGCCCAAGTGCTTCGTGATGTTAAGAGAAATCTAGCCAGAGACAAACACCAGTATAGTTCATAGCGTAGCCAGCTTTTATCTTGTAAGCATATTGACTCAATACGGCATTGGCTTGCTGTTGCTGTGTAAGCTGCCTTACCGGCTTTCGAGACCACGTGATCACGCCAAGTGACGCGATGTGGCGGAGGAAGGTGTATGTGCAGCAAGTTGTGGTATGCTCGCAGCCTGCTGCACGTACGGGCAACACCGACTCAAAGGAAGGCCTCGGCGCTTGTTCGTGACGTCACGTCAGCTAGGCACGGCGAACGCCACGTCTGTTGCAGGCATACTCATAATGGTGGTGTCTCCCTCTCTGACACAGAAAAATGTGAAACTATTGGCGGTAGTTGACCAACACACATTGTTCTGAGAGATTTCTGCAATCAATTAATTGTGCAATTCATTAAACTTCTTAACAAATAGTGTACTCCTGAACTTAAATTTCCCCCTGTTTTAAGGATTCACATACAAAAACAACTTCATGGTCCAGCAGCAACAGAATTCGTGCTTCTTTACCTTATTTGTAAATCTGAGGAAGTTACGTTTGTACTGGGTTGCTTTTACAAGAAACTGTGAACATAATGGTGCTCTTCTATAGGAATCTTGGTTGACTATGGGATGAGGAGCACTGATTGTTAACGAAACATCTTGCGATTGTACACGTTGGAGGAGGGGGTGGGGGACAGAAGAAGAGGCAAAAGAGAGATACTTGTTTTATCAAATAAATTTTTTTATCGTATAAAGTTTCTCCTTTCAGTTGTAAGAGGGGAATATTTATCTTTTGTAATGTGCATGTTTAAAAAAGTTTAAGCTCAGCAGTATTTTCGATGTATGAAGCTATTTTGTTTCCTGTTTAGAATTCCTTTCGTTGAAAACGACTGTAATATAATGACTGGCAACAGTTGGACATTTACACATGTAAATTAGTTCACATTTCCAGCGGCGATGTCAAACGAAAATAAATAAATAAATAAATAAAAGAAACGAGTTCACTGTAAGGGGGTTGGGGTAAGTTTCGATAACAAAATGGATCAAGTAAATATAGTTACTTGAATGTACAATTTCCGAAGTTTGCAATGGGGCAAAGCATCTTCTCATATTGATCTACGTTTGTTTCGACAGGATTAAGTAATACAGAACTATGATCTTCATTTGTAGCTTTACGATAGTAAGGAAATCTTTCATCTAAATAATCCTGCAGAATCCAGAACAATACCAAACATGTTTTCCAAAAATAAGAGATTTATATTGATAAGCACGCCCAGGCGTTTCTGCCTGCAACAGACCTGGCGTTCGCCGTGCCTAGCTGACGTGACGTCACCAAGAAGCGCCGAGGCCTTCTTTTGAGTCGGTGTTGGTACAGGGCGCCGCCACTTGTGGAAACTAGGGAATTGTCTCTCGGAGACACTGGCTGCAGCATTCCAAACACAAACCCACCATTCAAAAAGTACTGATTTTATGCATATTGCCACAGGCCACACGGGGACGACGGCACGTACGAGCGTGGAGCGTGAGCGTCGTCAGATGCGCAGCCTGCAGGACTTCGAGGTACACTGCCGCGGACGGGCTGACCTGCCGTTCAACTTCGTGCTGGCGCCGTCTGGTGCCGTATACGAGGGCCGCGGCTGGACGCTGGCGGCAGACCTCAGACTTCTGGGTCGAGACCTGGAGTTGGAGCTTCCAGACGATGGCAATGGCCGCCGCTGCCTGGCCGTGGCGCTGCTGGGCACCTTCTGCAGACGCCTGCCGGCGCCGCCAGCGCTGGACGCTTTGCCCTACCTGCTGGCCGAGGCGGAGCGCAGAGGGGTGTTGGCGCATGACTACCGCGTCGTGGGCCACTGCCAGCTGGCGGCCACCAGCAGTCCGGGCGGCGCGCTCTTCTCGCTCCTCAAGACGTGGCCGCGCTGGACCGACCGGCCGTTTGACGACGGGGATCACGACGCTGATGAAAGCGACAGCGCCCCAGGGCGCTAACTGTCAGCACGATCTCATTTTGCCAGAACAGGCAATTATGCACGTCTCCAAAAAATTGCACTCTGGCCAGTAAAATTATGGTATTTCGCTGGTAGAGTCCCATTAGACAAGACTGTTCTGTCACCGGTAATATGAAAGACAGGGGAGTTGCCTTCAGAAATAATTTATTACAGCCACAGTCTGGAACACGAGACAATTGTTGTTGTTGTTGCGGTCTTCAGTCCTGAGACTGGTTTGATGCAGCTCTCCATGCTACTTTATCCTGTGCAAGCTTCTTCATCTACCAGTACCTACTGCAACCTACATCCTCCTGAATCTGCTTAGCGTGTTCATCTCTTGGTCTCCCTCTACGATTTTTACCCTCCTCGCTGCCCTACAATACTAAATTGGTGATCCCTTGATGCCTCAGAACATGTCCTACCAACCGATCCCTTCTTCTAGTCAAGTTGTGCCACAAACTCCTCTTCTCCCCAACCCTGTTCAATACCTCCTCATTAGTTATGTGATCCACCCATCTAATCCTTAGCATTCTTTTGTAGCACCACATTTCGAAAGCTTCTATTCTCTTTTTGTCCGAACTATTTATAGTCCATGTTTCACTTCCATACATGGCTACGCTCCACACAAATACTTTCAGAAACGACTTCCTGACACTTAAGTCTATACTCGATGTTAACAAATTTTTCTTCTTCAGAAACGCTTTCCTTGCCACTCCCAGTCTATATTTTATATCCTCTCTACTTCGACCATCATCAGTTATTTTGCTCCCCAGTAGCAAAACTCCTTTACTACTTTAAGAGTCTCATTTCCTAATCTAATTCCCTATCACATGACTTAATTCGACTACATTCCATGATCCTCGTTTTGCTTTTGTTGATGTTCATCTTGTATCCTCCCTTCAAGACACTATCCATTCCGTTCAACTGCTCTTCCAAGTCCTTTGCTGTCTCTGACAGAATCACAATGTCATCGGCGAACCTTAAAGTTTTTATTTCTTCTTCATGGATTTTAATACCTACTCTGAATTTTTCTTTTGTTTCTTTACTGCTTGCTCAATACACAGATTGAATAACATTGGGGAGAGGCTACAACCCTGTCTCACTCCCTTCCCAACCACTGCTTCCCTTTCATGTCCCTCGACTCCTATAACTGCCATCTGGTTTCTGTACAAATTGTAAATAGTTTTTCGCTCCCTGTATTTTACCCCTGCCACGAGACAATTACAGTTCACAAATTGAAACACCCCCGTTTAATTCCTTTACTGGATTTTGTGTAATTTATCAAAGGCCGCCAAACAGTTAATTATTATGATTATGTGACCGTGTGCTTAATGGATAAAAGGCTATCGGTTTTCTGCTGTGGTTTTAGGGGATATTTCAACCGAGTGCGGCTGTTTTGCAACTGAATAGTGGAACGATTGAAAGTTTGTCTATTATTAAGGACCACAAAGGTTGCGATGTACAAACTAATATATATTTCCTACTAACACACAAATAACGAGGCAGTTGCTATCTTCGCCTTACACATCTGATTACGATTATATCTCTTATTGGTTGCTGATTTTAGGTATTTCGTCACACTCAGTGATGATGGTTAACATCCACAACAATCCTCACTGCAATCCATGGTTCTTGCTGGCCGACGCGCTTGACGCGAAACACGAAATTCGGCACTTGTCACCTTCTGTTGCGTATCACTCGCCACCCCACAACGATCAGGGGGACGCGCTCACTCGTCATACTCCGTTGAATTTACTCGACCACCATTCTTGCCCGTCTCTCCAGCACTACTTCTCACTCGACACTCTCCAGTACTACTTCTCAGTCAACACTAGTCTCACTACTTCCTGCAGCACTCGACAATCGACTCCTGTCTACTATCGACCTTGGCGTCGGATACTAGCATCTATGTTCGTGGGATCACCGATCCCTTACAAAATCCATATTCCACATGACAGCTAACCGCTAGCCACTGCTTTTTTCTATATTTCCATCAACTAGAATCTCTTTAAAACTTATCTACACTCATCAGAAGAGAACTACACATTCAGAGGATGGTGAGGCTGGGACACTAATTGAGGATTGATTCTTGCTGTATCTCTACAGTTGTTAGTGTAGTAAACGACTGAAATGTCTTTAAGACAAATGCTGTCATCAGATAGAAGTAAAATTACTAGTCATAAGTGTACGAATTCTGTTCTAGGTAATACTGTTTGTAAAAAAAAAATACGAATAAATGTCTGACCTCTTCATTCCTGGTGGTCTAGGCCACGGGTTCCCAACAAAATTTTCTCGAGGACCCCCTCACCGAGCATGACTGCTACCTTGTCATACCACATTATCGATTACCTAAAAAAGCCAAATTAAGACTCTTTTTATACGTTTTCTATTTTTGGTACTTAGAAAAATTATTGACATATTCATCATTGAAAAAATTTTGATCTTAAATCTTTTTCAATTTAGCCATAATTGTTATTGTCAAATTTTTGTTTATCGCTCAAAATCTTTTTCTTCAAATCTGGGTGTTTAGTATAACTAAATCCTTAAAAAAATTAAAATTGAGTATGAACTGAAAATGACAGGAAAAAATTAAAACTGAGTGTATTGGTCTTTCAAGTGCACTACTCTTGAGATTGCATTGAGTAGACATGTGAGATAAATAATAAAACAGTAATTTCCTACTAGGTGTGCTAGTGTCAGTTGGCTCTAGGAAGACGCTAGACGCAGAAGTTACCATTCGCTAAAGCTCTGCTCATGCTGGAAGAAACCAAAACGAAAAATCTGCTATCATATGAAATATATTTAATATATTTTTAATTCTAATAGCACCCTGCGGACCCCTCTGGCATAGCTCGCGGACCACCTGTTGGGAACAACTGTTCTAGGCAATACCTTATCGGTTCAGGTAGGTGTTATAATGCATCACACCAGTTTCCTACTGCATACAGTACTTATAGGTCCTGAATTGCCTGTCTTCGTAAGATTATATCCAAAACAAGCACTAGAAAAGAGATATTGTCTTTAAGAAAGTTCCACAATCAGTTTTGATAACCTAGTGTTCAGAATGGCTCTGAGCACTATAGGACTTGACATCTGAGGTCATCAGTCCCCTAGAACTTTGAATTATTTAAACCTAACTAACCTAAGGACATCACACACATCCATGCCCGAGGTAGGATTCTAACCTGCGACCGTAGCAGTCGCGCGGTTCCGGACTGAAGTGCCTAGAACCGCTCGGCTACCGCGCCGGCGATATCCTAGTGTTCCTCTTTGCTTAATGAGAGAAAGTAGTGATATTTCAAAGTTCGCTACTTTATTTGTTGTTGTATGGAGGATTATGTAGTTCAACATTGCAGTAATAACGTCTTGTGACTTATTTATAATCATGATCTCCTGTCTGCATAAACTGTAAACTAGCTGACCTATACATTCAATAATGTTTATTACGTTATACAGTGAAACATCTGAAGAAATCTTGCTATGTAAAAACAACGAAATAAATAAAAAGATGTTTAACACTAAATGCATGCTTAATAAAAACTGCGTACTTGGAACTATTAATGAAGTAATGCTCCTAACATATTTTTGGTTTGCATAAATTGTTAAGTAATGTATGTGCTGGGAACGACAATGTGGGAAATTCCAAGCAGAAATAAACTCTTGATGTCACAGGAAAAAGGACTAAGCAGCATGACGTAAGATTCTCTAAACTTCTTAGTACCAACGGAGGTACTGCAGGCACTTTATTGACATGTTACCACTTACAATTGAAGAGTTTTCAGTGCGTTTTGCAGCAGGAATGTCTAACGTTCACCTCTCATATTGGTACGGTATTAATGCGTTCGTACTAATTCTAAGGTATGCGAAGTCCTCAGTCAAAGGCTGTCTCATTTACCATGGTATGTCGTTAGTGGATGGGGGTCATGCTCGATCCACATACGCTTGGGAACAGCAGTCAGTCGCTCAGCCATGTTGATCGAAGCACAGATCGTGCCTGTCACCCATCTGCTAGTGCTTTGGTTTCCTTCATCACATTCTTGCTGCACTTCTCGTAGTCAGCATGTGCGAAATTTGGCTCCAAAAGTAGGAAGTTGACAATGGTTAGAAAATTATAACAGGACCGTTGAGTGCATGCCACATTACGACGATATTGCCCCTTCTCTCACCTCCAATATCTAAACCACACATGTTCCAATGACTCATAATTTAAGAAAGTAGATAACGACGGATTCGATTAAAGAACAGTTATTGTTAGCAGATCACGAACTTTGTGGTTTGTTGCTGAGAGCAGCACTCTTAGCGAACACTTCAAATATTATTCTTGAAGGTTCCAGTTATCCAAGACCAATAGCAATTATTTTTATTACTACGACCGGTTTCGGCTGATCGACGCTGTCGTCATCGGCTCTTGTAACACTTTTAAATATGCACAGTTTAGCATCATTCCACATGCCACTAAACGTCATCAATCTTTCACACTGAAAATCTCAAGTGAACAAACGCGGTGCGTATAATCATATTCCAAACGACTTAGTAATTTCATACGAACAGTGCTAGCCTACGTATCGTTCCGATCCAATCGTCTGGCTCGGACGCTCAGACTGTACTTCGATAGACTGCCTCAGTAAGTGCTCGCGACCAGCAGCAACTGGCAGGCATTATTCAAAACACTGTCAGCGGGCAGCGATTACTTTGGAAATCTGGTTCGGCTGAACCAAGGGTAACTGCAACATAGTCACTGCAATAAAGCAGATCGATAAATTTACTCTCGAATGTAACATATAATGAAATGTGCTAGTACGGGGTCCTCACAAAATAACGCCAAAGTCACGGACGACTTTTAAAAGCAATATTTAATTGAATTTATTGATCGAGTGTCAACTCTATGCAATACAAGAAAACATTTTTCTTGATCACTTCTTAAAAAAGCCAAGAATAGCATTTAAAACCACTTTCTCATTGATCTGACGACAGCGGTATTCAGCGCCACTGTGACATAATCGTCTTTGAGAGATACAGCTGCTGTTTAAATAATTAAGAATATTCTCATTTATTGTTCTCACTCAGTTGCACATTAAAAAAAATAGATTACATATTTCCATCACTCTGGATCATCTTCAGATCAAAGTAATTGCGTCAGTAACCCCTCTGTCTGCTCAGAACCACATATCAGAATATTCTGATATGTGGTTCTGAGCAGACAAGATGGGTTGCTGACGCAACTATTTTTGTCTGAAGATGGTTCACAGCGAACGAAACATATAATGTAATTAAAACATGCGTAACTGAAACGGAACAATAAATGAGAATTATCTTATTGTATTCATAGTGTGAAAACATCAGTCAAACTCATAAATGGTGGACACTGAACAATAATTCACAGATATTCAAAGTCAATAAACTTCACCAACAGCCGTACACTTTAAGATATTTTATTTTATTCTAAAAGCAACCAGTTTCGGCAATTCATTTTGCCATCTTCAGGCTCCATATGCTGTTTTCAAATCAACGAACTTGTCGTATAGCTCCATAAAACTGGATATCGTGAATTCCAAACGTTGTACAGATGCTTCATACGAAGACGTGACACGTATAGTCACACATCAAATGGCGCCACACGCACTAAACTGACAACATGACTTTCCACGGGGAAAATACACAACCTTTCTTTTACGGAAATTTTATTTCAAGGTATAATGCCCGCAATATGAAACACGTAAACAGCGGTGTGAAGCACCGTACTAGCTCGTACACTAACAAAATACCTCAGATTCTTTTTGCATTGCATCTTCATTGAAATTAATATTGCTTTAATGTCATGGATTCGCATAGAGAAATATTATTGTGTGTTATATTTATCACTGATCATCTTGCAGTAAGCTAATTTCGGTGAATTTACGTAACTGAGATAAAAGACAGCCGTTATGCGGCAACCACAAGAATTTAATGAAAATTGCTATTAATCCTTGCAAATAAATTAAAATGATACTGAAGTTAAATAATGTAATTAAAATGCAACCTTTTTAAGTTATTTCCGCGGCTCTCTGCCGTTTTATATTAGCAATACCCAAATAAAACTTTGCGGGCTTGCAAATGGCCGACAACAATTAATCATGGGTACGCCCTGTACTGCGCGCTCTGATACTCTCAAAACAAAATGTTTCCTAACATGTAGAGATGCTAAAGATTCATAGGGAATGTTTTAAGAGCAAGTAAACACATATATTTAACCAAAATGCAACGTAAGTACATTCACAATGTCTCTCACGTCTATCCTTATCCAAGATCAAGACCAGAGTAAGTAATTACATAAAACCATTCGACGTTTCACGGTTATTAATATTTTTAACATAGAACCTACATAATAGATATTGTTTTAAATACAGTTATGTTGAATGATAAATTTTTTTTCTGTACATTTTTACATACATCTTTCAAGAATCGTAAAAGTCTTAATTCATTGGACTGTTCGTAATTCCATATGAATAAATATTGTTCTCCCAAGGGGAACCAGTACAGTTCAGTATCTAATATTTGTGGTGCAAGTGTTAGGTGATTCACCCTGTATATTTGGTGTAAATGATATTTGTGCACAACATAACATAGTGGTATACGGGAAGTGGAGACGAACAATTTAATGTAAGACATTAGTAGTGTATCAAGCCCGTAAACAAGCTCGAAGTGGCCTATAAAAGTCACCCATGCTACAGCGCATAAAACGTTTAATAACCTCTCGCTCCTTTGTGCCACCGCCTTACTTGTGCACTTACAGATTGTGAAACTGAGGTTTGTGTAAATTTTACCTCAGAGTTTTTTTAATTTGAATAGCTTATAGTTAACAATTAAATCTTTTATCCTGGCTGCCTTGCTGTAAGACTACTGTGATTCTAAGGATTTAAGTTTGGATCCAACTGGATACGTAATTAGTTTTTTTGTGTAATATACTCAAAAGTATTTGCCTTTCATTACCCTAATATGAAATGTTTACTTACTAATATTAACAAAAGCCGGTGGCACAAAAGAGCGAGAGGCTATCGAAAATCTCGCATGCCGTACATCTGCTATAGCTTAGATGGCCTTTGTAGGCCAATGTAAAGTTGTTTACGAGCTTGACAGAACACAAGTGTATGAAAGAAATAGTAGATTGTTCGTCTCGACTTCCCCTGCACCATCGCGGTACGTTGCAGAACTTATCGTTTACAACCTGTGTATATAAACAGACTGTTTCACAATTGCTATTGCGGCCTTCTAGGCTTTGTTAAGGGAACTTAGTAAATAACGTTTTTGTTTTATTATAATTCCAGTCTTGGATCGATATGTTTGTTTGTAATTAGATAGGGGAGAGTCCTACAGTACCGACTGTCTTATAGTACCGCCTATCTATAGTTCTCGATTCTACTACTAGGTGAAAGCATATACAAGGGGTGGAACGGGAAGATGCCATGATTCCACTCATGATACGCTGGACATTTTGTCCTGTGTTCAGTTGTTTAGTAGTTGCGAGCGTTTAATGCTATTTGTTTAAGAGGAGCGCACAAGAAGTTAGTTTCAAGGCTGTGATACACTTTTATTTTTGCATACATATTTTAAACTGTATTGTTTAAGGATCTATAGCGGTAACCATTTCAAGACCTCGTCTATTAAACAATACGCAGTCGGTATCGTTTTTATTGCATGATCGGCGTACAGTACCGGCCAGTTGTCGTCCGATAGCGAACAGTCAGAACTCTTTCTCGTCATTCTTCAGAGTCAGATTACTGGGAATAAGGGGAAAATGAAAGAAAAATGGGCTGAGGAGAATTAAGGATGCCAATAAATGAAGAAATATCGGCGAAAATGACAGCAAAGCAGGCAATTGAGTCTTTTAATGTCCCGAGGGGCACTTTAGGTGCTCGAATAAAAGACAAAGAGTAGAGAAAGGGACGTCAGAAAAACTGGAAGTCAGTGCTCAGTAGAGAAACTTCAGATCCATCTGACAGAAGCAAAAAGTGAACAGTTCAAACAGTGACGCAACAAGCAGGATGTGTCAAAAGAAGCTGGAATTTGGTGGGAATACTCTAACAACGGACGAGAGCACAGTGTGTGTAATACGCTGTGAATCGTCTGAAGAAGAATAGGTACAATTCACTAAATGTAAAGAGTGGGCACATCTTGGTTGTGTAGACGAAGTAATTATATTGTACTCTATTTGAGACCACTGCAATAAGTGGACAATGGTTTTTGAAATTAGTGCATTTTTTCATGTAATAATATGTTTATTGGTTTTCTTTACCTGTGTAATGTTATTCATCAATAAAAGCTGAAAATCTTCCTATAGAGTCATTGCCCAGTACTGGAAGATAATCATTGTACCGACTGAAAAACCAACTGTTTTTACTTTTACATGACCTGTCACTCTTGTAAAATTTCAAGGAAATCGTAGCCGTACATTCATAAGGCATTAGTGTAAGTAGCAGATACCTTTATTAAATTCACAAATTTATAAATATTTCACGTTTTACTAGTGAAAAGGGTAAGGTGGGCGCTATTGTAGGACTCTCGCCTAATTAATTTCTGTTGGTAATTATCACCTTCAGAGCAAGAAAAATATAGACACATAGAGGTAGCCTAATTTACAAACACACCCCTAACTATACTAATGTAAAGCAGAAAGTACTACAAACAACTTTACAACATATCCCTTCCTACATGAGTAGAAACGTGTTGCATTACACATACCACATAATTACACATGATGTTGCAGGCAAAATCATTAGCCATTTCGGCTTCGTCAAAGAAATGAAATACTGGTTTGAAAGGTGTGTGTTAATTTTTGTAGGAAATTTTCCTGTTTCTGATGTCCGAAATCGCGTTCGCAAGTTTTGAATTGTATAGGGATGTGCGCGCAGCCTCGACGGAGGTGCTATGCTGTACAGAAATGACTCAGAGGTAATCTTTGCTCAGCGAAGATGCGCGTCAGATTTATCTGTTGTTGGCGACGAGAGGAGAGGGATCAGTTAGTTGAGCTTTGGTCTTACATGTGAACAGTCAAGTTTTGTTTTAGTGGCAGCAAGGGATAAACAATGGAAATTTTTGGCATTGTATTATGAATCAGTAACGACTTATTCCCGAGAGAAAAAAATTGATTTTTACATTGGTACGGTAATATTTGTGAAGAACTAATTACCAGTAATGATTAAGTTCGTTTTATTTGCGGCAATGGCTTGTTAATACTGCATTCTTGATTCATCAGACATTCAGATCAAGAACCTTTTTGCTTTTAATTTTTTTGTTAGGAGTTATCAATCACTGAGAGAGAAATGGGTTTAAGATCGTATTTTGGAATTTTGTTTCAGAAGAAATTACACATATGAAATTCAGATTTTGAAAGTTCAATTTTTTTATTATTGTTACGTTATTTCAGAGAAAGGTTAAGTATAGTTGAACTTTCATGGCATATTATTAAGTCTAAGAAAATGAAATTGGAACTGCGTTCATTTAAACCAGGGTCATTGTCCACGTTATAAGAGTCAACTACTTTTCAAGTATTTAAAAACGAATATCAAAAAATTATGAACCAAGAATGAGAAAAACGTTTTTAGAACAGCTCTGTTACCGAGATGGGTTGTAGCTAAGAGAGCATTTTGAACCCAGCTAAGACAAATTGTGCAAAGAACATATTCTTTCTTTGATTCAATTCCACAGGTTTAACTTTGCTTTCAAAGTAATCAGTTTTCTTTTATCGAAGTGCCTAGTCATATTTTGTGATTGAAATACGTTTCAGAAAGGCATGATTTTCTTAATATTCTCTCAGTTAGATTTATCTACCTATTTTCACAGTTGAATTTTGTCACCAACAGTTAGCGTTAAGCAACGTACAAATTCAGACTCACTTTCAGATTCGCTTCCACTCACTAAAGCTAAACGAAACTGATAGCTTTCAGATAATTTGACGAATTGCGTTTATAAATTAGGCTACTTCTATGTGCTTATATTTTGCTACCTCTGAAGATGGTCATTACCAACAGAAATCAATTACCTGATTACGAATAAACATTTTGATCCAAAACGGAACAATGGAAAATCCAGGATGGAGCGTAACAATAAAATAAGAAGGAAAGTTGGTACTCACCGTATAGTGGAGATTCTGAGAAGCAGCTAGACACAACAAAAACAGTCTCGCAATTAAAGCTTTCGGTCATTGGCCTTCGTCAACAATAGACACACATATGCACACACACACACACACACACACACACACACACACACACACACTTACGCAAACGCAACTCACACATACTACTGCAGTCTCTGGCAATTGAAACCACATTTTAATTGAGAGAATCTTTTTGTTGTGCCTATCTGCGACTCCGCATCTCCACTATATGGTGAGTAGCAACTTTCCTTCTCATAATATTGTTTCATTGATCCAAAACTGGAATGACTAAACCAAGTATTTCCCTGAGTCGTTGAAGAATTTTTCGTGACTGTGTCACAACTTCTCAAGTTTTGATAAGGAATCCATATCTGGAAATTTAGTGTTTGGATGTAAAACAAACTTGCTGATCGGATCACTTTCAGATTCTGCTGCTTCACGGTACACGCACAACGGTGGCATCGGTGGGGCTTCTCCACGTGGCGACCCGGCTATTAGTTTTTATTTATTTATTTATTTACTCGTCAAGTTCCGTAGGACCAAACTGAGGGGAAAATATGGAAGGTCATGGAACGTGTCATACACAAAATTACAACATAAAAGCAATAACAGATAAAATAAAATGTTTATGAACCCAAAAAGTCAAGCCATCAGTTTACGTAAACGCAATCAACAATATAACATAAAATAACCTTAATTTTTTAAAGAGTTCCTGAACAGAATAGAAGGAGTGACCTATGAGGAAACTCTTCAGTTTCCGTTTCAAAGGGCGTGGACTACTGCAAAGATTTTTGAGTTCTTGCGGTAGCTTATTGGAAATGGATGCAGCAGTGTACTGCACACCTTTCTGCAGAAAAATTAAGGAAGTGCGATCCAAACGCAGGTTGGATTTCTGTCGAGTATTAACCGAGTAAAAGCTGCTAATTCTTGGGAATAAGCTGATACTGTTAACAAGAAACGACAATGAAGAATAAGTATATTGAGAGACCAATGTCAAAATACCCAAACTAGTGAACAGGGGTCGACAAAAGGTTCGCAAACTTACACCACTTAATGCCCTAACTGCCTGTTTCTGAGCCAAAAATATCCTTTTAGAATGAGAAGAGTTACCCCAAAATACAATACCACGCGACAGAAGCGAATGGAAATAAGCAAAGTAGGCCAATTTTCGTGTCGAACGATCACTTACTTCATATACCGTTCGAATAGTAAAAATGACAGCATTAAGTCTTTGAACTAGATCTTGAACGTGAGCTTTCTTCGACAGTTTATTACCTACCTGAACGAATAAGAATTAGAAACTGTTCAGTTTCACTAATCATACGCCCATTCTGTGAAGTTAAAGCGTCGGGTTTTGTTGAATTGTGTGTTAGAAACTGTAAAAACTGAGTCTTACTGTGATTTAGCGTTAGTTTATTTTCTACAAGCCATGAACTTACGCCATGAACCGCAGTATTTGAAACATACCCAATGTTGCACACAACACCCATTACTACTAAGCTAGTGTCATCAGCAAACAGAAATATTTTAGAATTACTTGTAATACTAGAGGGCATATCATTTATACTAATAACGAACAGCAGTGGCACCAACATTGATCCCTGGGGCACCCCCATTTGACCATACCCCGCTCAGATCCCACATCAGAGCCATTCTCAACACCGTGAATAACGGCCTTTTGCTGCCTGTTATTAAAGTAAGATGTGAACCAACTGTGAGCTACTCTCTGTATTCCATAATGGTCCAACTTCTGGAGCAATATTTTGTGATCAGCACAATCAAACGCGTTAGTTAAATGAAAAAGGCCTAGCATTCAAAACCTTCTGTTTAATCCATCGAGTACCTCACAGAGAAAAGAGTATATAGCATTTTCAGTTGTTAAACTACTTCTAAAGCCGAACTGCACATTTGACAACAAGTTATCGGATATGAAATAATCAATTATCCTCCCCGATAGCTGAGTGGTCAGCACGGTGGTCTGTCACGCCAAGGGGCTCGGGTTCGATTCCCCGCTGGGTCGGAGATTTTCTCCGCTCAGGGACTGGGTGTTGTGTTGTCCTCATTATCATTTAATCCTTATCAGTGGAAGGCCACGGGACACCACCACTGGAATCACTTCCCTAGACGCTCATGCAGTGGACCTCTCTGACAAGACCTGCCGTAAGGCAGAACACAAAGTAAGTTTACATACACAGCCTTTTCAGTAACTTTAGGAAACACTGATGGCGTAGAAATATGTCTAAATATTTCCTTTCTCCCTTTTTATAAAGCGGCTTTACTACTGAGTACTGTAATTGTGCAGGAAGCTAACCTTTCTTAAGAGGAGTTGGAACGCCGTATCCCGACAATGTTGACTTGGCTTCCCTGTATTTCAGGAACCACTGTAGTCATTGACATGAAACTTTTATAGAACATTAAACTGTATATTCTGAGTCTACTGAGCTACAATAATTGCATTTCAGCCATTGCTTTCGAAAATACAATTTTTTAATTACACAGTTAAAATTTTGTGTACTTTTTTGTACGTTATTCAAAATAATTTTAATTATACGTAACATTATGTTCTTCATTTAGTTCAGTAGACTCAGGATATGTATGTTATTACTCCCTGAAAATTTCATTACTCTACTCGAAATGGTTTCTGAGATTTAGGGAAAAATGCAACAGAAATTGTAAATTTTCAGGAATAGCTTTTAAATTTTCAAAAGACTGTAACTCACTTAATATATGCTTATTTTTTTGTTTTTAGTCACTCAGAAGCACCCTGCACCATACCATATATCATCCTCTTGGTCTTTTTCCAAGTTTTTTCTTCTTTACTTCTTTCTGGACACCTTAGTGCCAATTGCACTGCATACTTTTATGCAGTTTGCTCCAGGATTAATTCCCATATGCTGTAGCACTTTCACCCTACCAAGGTTGTTATCATTAAAAGCAATAACAGCATCACTGACGCCCCACTTTGGTGTCTTCATTCCAACAAAAATATTTTTTGGTAAGTGAGTCCATATACAATTATTGAACAACTCATCGGGATTTTGAGTCTGACTTTGTAGACACTTCTTCAGCAGTTCAGGATTTGCCAGGTCTCTGCAAATAGGTCTTACGATATCCATGACTGCTGCTGGGATGGAATGTTTATGGCTGTATGAACTGTTTGAGTACTGGGCATTGCGGTAATTACACCATGAATCAGGTCCAGGAGGGCAAAGGTGGTGTACCGGTTTTTCATCAGTTGACAGTCTGTGGAAGAAGGTAACCTATACTGCCTGCTTCATTTGCAACAAATCCTCAGCATTATTTCTAATGGCCATCCAATAATACTGCTGTAGTTCATGAATCATTTTGTCTGTCAGCCTGCCTCTTATGGTTTTACCACCAGAAAGCTTCTTGTCTCTCAAATTTTGTTTCAACTTCCTCAACTTGGTGCCCATCCTCTTCTGAACATGACTAACACATTCCAGTTTTGTGATAATCGTCTCACCATAAGGCTGAGAGGCTAATGCACTGTTATATGCTTTTGAGTCTCCATCACATAAGTACTTAGTGTAACACACTCCTCCTTCGTCCTCAGATCGACTAAAAATTTTTACACTTAACAGAGTTCCAAAATGAATGAGTATATTTACAAATGGCACAATTAATTATATGTTTCCTGGCTAGTCCATTCTAGACCTCACTCTCTTCATGTAAACTAACTGGCCCTCCATATATTTTAAAACACACACATTCACCTAACACCCGTGTTAGGATGAGTAAATCTATCAGAATATAACCTAACCTACCACTCACATCACTTTCGTTTTGAGAAAGCTGTGTCTCACAACGTTTTATTGTAATCTTCGAAGCACTAATGGGTGTCTCTCTAGATACTGACGAGTTTGCATGTATTTGATTGTCTGTAACTTCACACACCACATGTTGAACACAATGTTTCCCTTTATTAGAAAATATATTACCATGAAACCCACGTTTCTTAAAAACACTTCGTTTTCGCGTCATACTTTACTTTTTGAGAGATTTACCAATCTATTCGTCACTTCCCCTCGGAAAAACGTTAGCACTTCGACATACAACGCGTGTTTATACTATGCAACGATACAATACTGTTTTTAACAGTGCTACCAATACAAACACGTTATTTAACCTTTATAACACTGCAATCCACAGCCTTCTATATAAAAAATTACCGATTTTATTGGATCTTGAAGTAATGCACGTAAAAATTTTTACATTTTCAACCGATGTTGTTTATATTTAAAACAATAAAATAGAATACTTACCAAGTGAGTTTATAAGTGATATATATATATCATTTTATTCGGAAAATTGTAAATTTTATAATGAGATGAAAATCCGAAAACGTGAAATAAATATTTTCCATTAGACTCCCTTTAAAGGAAATATTACAAATACGGCTAAGTACAGGGCTAACATGTGCAACAAAGTACTTCAATATTCTGCTAGTCACTCTATCATATCCATTAGAGCACTTAATCTTCTGTGATTTAATTATTGACTCGATCTCCCACTTGTCATATCACAGGGGAGCATTTCAGACATCAGTCTCGGAAAGATATTTTCCAAGAGAGTTATATGATTCCCTGTAGAAACTAAGTTTTTATTTAATTTAACAGCAATGCTCGGAAAATTATTGTTAAATACTGTACACATATCTGACTTATCAGTAACAGAAATATTTTTGCTACGAACTGACTTTTTTATCGTCGACATTGTGCTTATGACCAGACACTACCTTCATAACTGACCATATGGTTATAATTTTATCCTGTGAATTAGCCGTTCTATTTGCGTACCACATACTCTTTTCCTTCCTAATAACATTTTTAAGTACTTTGCAGTGCTGCTTGTAATGGGCTACTGTTGCTTGATTGTGACTACTTCTAACAATTTGATATAATTCCATCTTTGTTCTACATGATATCCTTATCCAACCAGTCAGCCATCCAAGCGTCCTTTTACTGCTAGTACCCGTTTAGAACGTTCTAATGAAAAGCAGATCTCGAAGAGCATGAGAAATGTGTTAAGGAAAGCTTTATATTTGTCATCCATGTTATCGGCACTATAAACGTCCTAACACTCTTCTTCCTTAACGTCGTTTAAAAAACTGTCTATTGGCGTTGGATTAGCTTTCCTACATAGTTTATAATTATATGTGACATTTGTTTGAGTACAAAAACCTTTTAGTGTTAAAATCTATGCATCATGGTCTGCAAGACCATTCACCCTTTTACTAACAGAATGCCCATCTAGTAATGAAGAATGAATAAAAATATTGTCTAGGGCAGTGCTACTGTTCCCTGCATCCTAGTTGGAAAAAACACAGTCTGCATCAGATCATATGAGTTTAAGAGATCTACCTACATCCTTTTTCTTGCACAGTCATACACAAAATTAATATTGAAGTCCCACATATAACTTATTTTTAGTACTTCCTATAAAGTGAAGCAAGAACCCTCTCTAGCTTGAGCATGAATTCCCTGGAGTCAGAGTTAGGGGACCCATAAACAACAACAATTAGAAGTTTTGTTTCACTAAATTCAACTGTCCCTATACAGCTTTCAAATATCTATTCAGTGCAGTGGCGTGACGCGTTTATGGACTCAACTGGAATACTGTTTTTTACGTTCATGGCCGCTCCCCCACTCCGCAAGGAACTCTTTGGAAAACAGCTAGCTAATCTGTATCCTGCTAAAGGAAGCCTCTGAATCGTCAAATTATTTAAGTGGTACAAGGTGTATCTGTGACACACGCTTCCATACTCACAGGGCATAACCCTGGGTGCATTGAATAATTCCTCTGCCACCAGAACTTTGCAGTGCGAAAATATTTTGTTGACCCCAACCTACATATGTAGGAATGATCATCAAAATAAAATAAGAGAAATCGGAGCTCGAACAGAAATGTTTAGGTGTTCGTTTTTCCCGCGCGCTGTTCGGGAGTAGAATGGTAGGGAGATAGTATGATTGTGGTTCGATGAACCCTCTGCCAAGCACTTAAATGTGAATTGCAGAGTAATCATGTAGATGTAGATATAGAACTTGCACAAGCACATCACCTTCCAAATGTACAGGAGTTCATGCCCAAGGTGTAGTGTTGGCAGAAGAGCCAACACTGTGTTTCTAGAGGAGGCCGAAATGCACGCGTTTAATTACCCGCTGACTGGCGTGTGGTCTGGAACAGGACAATATCTTGAGAATTGCAAATAAAGTACGTAGATGATGTAATACTTAACTTTAATCCACAATTGTAGAACATCGCTCTTGATGATACATGCTTCACATAATAAATATCAATTGAATACGGCGCCTTGCTAGGTCGTAGCAAATGTAGCTGAAGGCTATGCTAACTATCGTCTCGGCAAATGAGAGCGTATTTGTCAGTGAACCATTGCTATGAACGTCGGATTTACAACTGGGGCGAGTGCTAGTAAGTCTCTCTAGACCTGCCGTATGGTGGCGCTCGGTCTGCTATCATTGACAGTGGCGACACGCGGGTCCGGCGTATACTAATGGACCTCGGCCGATTTAAAGGCTACCACCTAGCAAGTGTGGTGTCTGGCGGTGACACCACACAAGGTTCTTTACATGGTAAAGGATTTAGTGCATCTCGCCCTATCCACCTGCTTGCAAACGCTCGGATGTGGCATCATGGTGGCACATTTGATGACAACAATGATTGTGATAAACGTCGTTATACCTCCACCAGAATCTTTTGCAGAAATAACCAGATCTGGGACGTGCTGGGTGGTACTGCAGAAGCCAGAGATTTGGAAGTGACCCGATCTTGAAATTTAATTTAAATCCATATGATACATTTCTGGACATAGATTCCAAATCGAAACTTTATCTACTAACTCCCCTCAGAAACATCTGAAAGCCTGTAATAGGAATTTTAGAACACCGTACATTAAACAAACAGGCTGTTTCGAGTCTTTACATCACCTCATGGGAAACAACTTTTGTTCCAGACAAAATGTTCGCTGACACATCCAAGAAACTCGAGACTTACTTTATTGCGCGATGACCCTGTGACGACGGAAGTTCACCCTCCTAACAGGGTCTAATGACTAGTTTTACAGCATACTACCTGCTACAGAGAATCAAGAACTTTAAATTGGACTTTTCATAAGGAACAGATGACTGGCTTCTGGGCATCATACACTGAGGTCACAAAAGTCATGGGACAGCGACATGTACATATACAGAAGGAGGTAGCATCGCGTATACAATTTATGAAAGGGCACTCAGTTGGCGGAGCTGTCTTTTGTACTCAGGTGATTCGTGTGACAAGGTTTCCGACAGATTATGGCTGCACTACGAGAATTAACAGACTTCGGGTGCAGAGGCACGTGATATTCCATTTCGGATATCCCTATATAATTCAATATTTCACAATCCACAGGGTCAAGAAGATGTCGAGAATAAAAGATTTCTGGCGTTACCTCTTACCACGGACGACGCAGCTACCGACGGCCTTCACTCAACGACCAAGAGCAGGGGCGTTCGTATCAAGTTTCCTCTGCTAACAGACAAGCAACAACCCGCAGATACCAATTTGAGACGCACGACCAAACTATCTGTTAGGGCTCTGCGGCGAAATTTGGCATTAATGGGCTGTGGCAGCAGAGGTTCGACGCGAGTGCTTTGTTAACAGCACGACATCGCCTGCAGTTCTCCTCCTGGGCTCGTGGCCGTATGGGTTGGACCCTAGATGAGTGGAAAACAGAGTCCCGATTTCAGTTGGTAAGAGTGAATAGTATGATTCGACAGAGGCGCAGACCCTACGAAGTCATGGACCCAAGTTGTCAACATGGCACTGTGCGAGCTGGTGGTGGCTCAATAATGGTGTGGGCTCTGTTTACATGGAGTCGTCTGGGTCCTGTGATCCAACTGAACCAAACATCGACTTGAAATGGTTATATTCGGATCTTAGGACTTCATGTTCCCAAACAACGATGTCATATCACTGGACCACAATTGTTCGCGATTGCTTTCAAAAACATTGAGGACAATTCGAGCGAATGATTGGGACAGCCAGATCAACTGAGGTGAATGTCATCGAACGTTTATGGGCCAAAATCGAGAGTCAGTTCGCACACAAAATCCTGCAACGTCAACACTTTCGCAATTATGGACGGCTACAGAGGGGCATAGCTCCGTATTTCTCCACGATACTTCCAACGGTTCGTTGAGTCCATACCACGTCGAGTTGCTGCACTGCGCCGGGTAGAAGGAGGACCGACAAGATTCCTCAACCCTTGTCAGTTAAGTGTAAAAGGCATACGCATGCCACAGAGTGTTTACGCCCTGCCACCTCTCAGCGGTATTTTCGATTTTACTTTTCATTTCAGAGTAGCAATTGTCAGTTGGATATATTCCAATCTCTGTTTCCCCTCTCCAGTTTTTCCGTCCACAGTTCCCACTAGTACCAGGGAAGTTATTCCCTGACGTCTTAACAGGTTTTCTGGTACCGCGCGCCGCGGAATTTGAATCCTCGCCAGACGTCATGGACGTCGAAGACCCATAGAGGTCTCTGCACCATCGCGCCGTAAGCTGTGGTGGCGTGTGCCTCCTGGCCCGCATTTAGAGTGAGGTCGCCACAGTGGAACACGTGGTTGCAGCGGCCAATAGCGGCGTCTCCGATAGCGTACTTAAGCGCCTGCCTGTCGCTCAGCCTGCCAGTCTAACCTTGCGTACGTCTCAGGACATATCGCCTCGCATTAGACAGCGTATTTACTTTCGTGTTTTCTTTAAGAGTGGACGTGGTTGTGTTGCTTGGTGTTCTTGACTCTGTTGTCTGTTCTTGTTGTTGTCGTAAGGTCCTTCGTTTATCGTGTCCGTCCTCTCCCGTTGTGTTGTTGTTCACGGGCCGCTCCGCGGGTCCCGCCACGTTTCCGTCATTTCAACCTATAGCGGTACTTTGTGGGCAGGCGTGTCAATTAGCATCATGTCAATTAAAATTGGGGATAAATAGACTTTATTTTGGAAGAATTAAAAAGGGGAAAGTAATACGAAACTTTAATAACTGCACAGTATTACTAAGAACCAATATAATGAAAAGTAATAAAAAGCAAAGTAGCAAAGACCAAGTGGGACACAAAGATATAGGGGCGCGTTTGATTTTTAATACATAAAAAAGAACATGCAACACATTATTGAGCTCTCTACCTTCAGTTATCGCGATCGAGCTAGTCGATGAAAAAGTGGTACGCGACTGCGAAATTCGTTAAGGAGATTATTTAAAGATTCTTCAAGCACGCTTAAAATACATTACGTGTGACGAAGAGATCAGATACGTTTATTGTCGGGTGAAGTGAAAATGATTCCGACAACATAATTAGAACTTTGTGTTAGCTGGGAAAAATACTCTAGAGAAACTATTATGGTTGTGGAGCCCACGATAGTTGTACGCAACGGAAAGCCATAGTTTACGTAATTCTGCATTTTATAAAATTGTGAAACGCGTGTGCGCGGAACATTAAGAGAATCTTATCCTTGGACGGTTGCGGGGGTAACTGATACAAACAACGCGCCAGCATAAAAGTAGTTCGCTTATTAACTACCAGATGATAATTAACGGGGACCTAAAATACTAAAAACAGTGCATACACCGTTAAATTGAACCCTGCGTGTGAAAGACAATCACATCGAACATTTCGAGAGCGAAGAATAAACATTTAAGTGCCGAATTGAGAGCCTGGGTCGTGTCGATATTTGGACATTATATGACACGCGATATTCAGAATACGATATCGACCATTCTAATACTGAAAAGAAGGATAGGATAATCACCTCCAAATCCCGATTCATATTTCATACTTAGTTAGTGAAAAGAAAAGTTTTAATAAACAAACTACATTTCAATTTTATCCACGATTATGGCTTCATTATGTAGTCTTGACTACATGATAAACAATATCTGTGGAAGTTGTATAGAACGTATCATCATAATATTTAGCCAGCCAATGTTGTGGGACACCAAAAATGTAAATGCATGAAATTGTTCTTACAGCGGATGTATAATGTGTGAGTGCGACGAACTATATTGAGGCCGGCCACGGTGGTCTAGCGGTTCTAGGCGCTCAGTCCGGAACCGCGCGACTGCTACGGTCGCAGGTTCGAATCCTGCCTCGGGCATGGATGTGTGTGATGTCCTTAGGTTAGTTAGGTTTAAGTAGTTCTAAGTTCTAGGGAACTGATGACCACAGATGTTAAGTCCCATAGTGCTCAGAGCCATTTGAACCATTTGAACTATATTGAGAAACTGAACATCCATTACGTACTTGCATGTTTATCTGCGAAAATGGTCGTTGTCGGTATATCAGCATAGAGTTCGAATAGAATCGCTGGAACATTGCAAACCATTCAGATTAATCGAACATCTAAATACGCATAATGCTGGTATCACCAGGATGTGTTCTTTCTCCTCACCCCCGTGGCAGTAATTGAATTAAGAGTCAGCCGGGAATAACATTTAAATCAATTGACGACCTTTGAGCTAGCGTCACGAATTTTCAAACGTCCACTGCCATGTATGAAGGCGAGTGACACCACGAGTGCTAACGTCGATCGAACTGTGACGTCGTGATCGTATTGAATGACACTGAGCGGTCACAAACCCCGCGACGGTTCCGGTCGCCGTTACAACAGGTTTCCTACCATTATGTCCCTTCTTCTTGTCAATATTTTCCATAGCTTCCTTCCCTCGCTGACTGTGAGGAGAACCTCCTCATTCCTTAGTTTATCAGTCCATCTAATTCTCAACAACCTCTGTAGCACCACATTTCAAAGGTTTCGATGTTCTTCTCTCCCACAGTCCATGTTTCACTACTATACAGTGTCGTGCACCAAACGTACATTCTGAGAAATTCCTTCCTCACATTAAGACCTATGTTTGTTACTAAGACACTTCTCTTGGAATGCCCTTTTTTGGTAGTGCTAGTCTGCTTCTTATGTCCTTCTCGATGCGTCAGCGTCAGTCATTGGTTATTTTGCTGTCTAGGTAGCAGAATTTTTTTTAACTTCATCTACTTCGTGATCGCCGGCTCTGCTGTTAAGATTGTGGCGGTTCTCATTCCTGCTGCTTCTCATTACTTTCGTTTTTCTTCGATTAATTCACAATCCATATTCTGTACTAAGTAGGCCGTTCATTCCATTCAACAACTCCTGTAATTCATCTTCACTTTCAGTGAGGAAAGCATTGTTATCAGCGAATATTATCACTGATATCTTTTCATAGTAAATTTTAATCTCGCTCTTGAACTTTTCTTTTATTCCCGTCATTGCTTCTTTATAGACTGAACGAAAGGGGCGAAAGAGTACATCCAGGCTTACACCCTAAGGGGTCTAAGGGCAGCGTCTTCCATTAGTAGTCAAAACGTCCTCGGTCCCGGGCTCCAACACAGCCACCGCTTAAATTATAAATAAAAATCTTAAGAACTGGCGGTCGAAGGCTTCCTGCATAAGAAGTCACCCTCGTTCAACCAACGGTCATCAGAGAGGGCAGACGAGAGGACAGAGGTTCAGGGCACTCTCTTGCCCTTGGGGTGGGAAATTACCCCTAAAGGCGGAAGAATCAGCAGTGATCTACTGCATGAGGATGGAGACGGCAAATGAAATTACTGGGAAACCACTGCATTAAAAATACATAATGTAAATGTCGTGTGACTAGGGCCCCCGTCGGGTAAACCGTTCGCCGGGTGCAAGTCTTTCGATTTGACGCCACTTCGGCGACTTGAGCGTCGATGGGGATGACATGACGATGATTAGGACAACACAACACCCAGTCCCGCAGCGGAGTAAATCTGCGACCCAGCCGGGAATCGAACCCAGGCCCTTAGGATTGACATTCTATTGCGCTGACCACTCAGCTACCGGGGGCGGACAAACACACAATGTGTATATAATTGAAAAAGTGTCATGATGCTCTCTCCACTGTCAAAGGTTCTTAAATAGTTCCCTATTCCTATCTCCAAGAGGGGAATGCCAAAGGGAAGGTGACAATGAGAAAATGATTGAATAACCAACGAAACGATAACGTTCTTCGTGTCTGAGCGTGGAACGTTGGAAGCTTGCACGTGTTAAGGAAGCTGGAAAATCTGAAAAGGCAGATGCTAAGTCTCAATCTACATACGGTCGGAGTCAGTGAAGTGAACTGGAAAGAAGACAAAGATTTCTGGTCAGATAAGTATGGGATGATATGAACAGCAGCAAAAAAAGGAAGTATGTAAGGATACCGTTCGGGTAATTCAGTTCGTAAAGGGAGATGAAAATGTAATTGTCATGGAGGATTGGAATACGATTGTAGGCGAAGGAGCAGAGGAAATGGCTACCGGAGAATATGGGTTCGGTACTAGGAATGAGATAGGAGAAAGACTAATTGAGTTCTGCAATAAATTTCAGCTACTAAAAGCGAATACTCTTGGAAATGGCAGGGAGATACAGGAAAATTTCACTTAGATTATATTAAGGGCACGCAAAGATTCCGAAATCAGATACTGGATTGTAAGGCGTACCCATGAACAGATATAGACTCAGATACAATTTAGTACTGATGAAGAGTAGGTTGAAGCTTAAGAACCTAGTCAGTAAGAATCAGTGCTCAAAGACATGGGTTAAAGAAGAATGAAAGACTAAAGCGATACCCTTGAAATTCTGGGAGGCTATAGAAACTGCGATAAGAAACAGTACAGGAGACAATTCAGTTGAAGAATAATGGACATCTCTAAAACCTGCGAAAAAACCACAGGTAACAGAAGATATAGTTCAGTTGACCGATGAAAGAAGGAAATACAAAAAAGTTCTGGCATATTCAGGAATACAGAAATACAATGCACTTAGGAATTAAATAAACAGGAAGAGGAGGAAAGCTAAGGTGAAATTGTGAATGGCTAATGTGAATTGCTAAGACGAAATGCCTCCATGAAAAATGTGAAGAGCTCGAAAAAGAAAAGATTGTCAGAAGGACTCACGCAGCATATAGAAAAGTCAACCTTCGGTGAAATTAAAAGCAAGTGTGGCAACATGTAGAGTTCAATGAGAACGCCACTGTTAAAGGCAGAGGGAGGAGCGCATATGTGGAAAGAGTACATTGAAGGTCTCTATGAGGGTGTTGCGGCCACATGTAGTAAGCGTTGCTTCATGCAGTGGAGAATGGCAAAACAGAGGCAGCCGGCGATAGAGGCGTTGCGAAGTAAGCGCGGCACAGATAGCTTTGCTGACAGTTGCAGTCTACCAACAGACTGACGCAAGGACGCACACAGACCGAGCGCCAAGCGAAGCCTGGAGAGTGCTGAGTAAGGAGAAGTGAGGCCAGCACGCTAAGTTACGCTGCAATATACTGCAAGAGTAATAACAAGAAGCTGCCTCTGAGGGTAAAAAACGTCCCCCTGCCGGATATAAATAGCGGAGCGCAGGCAGCGACAGACAAAAGCCATTAGGAAGCAGTTCGGATCTGAGGACGGACGTGGTCCGTGTCCGAATGATCAATCTTTGTAGGTGACGATTCCGGAAGTCTGTTCCAGCTCGCAGGAGTCATCCGTTCGCCGCCAGATGTCAACTTCAGCTCTGGGGGTCGGCTCGAGTTCAGTCGGCACTATGGCTGACTAGCTACAGCGAGAACTTCCCGCAGGACCGGCCGCAGCGCGGTCTCGGTCACAGGCGCCGCCGGGGACTGACGCCCGGACTTCACGGCAACCCGGCCCATGGTGTGTGGTCCGTAAATGACGGGACCTCGTAGACATCGCTACTGACGGCTTCCCAGCCCCTGGTGAAGCAGGCGTCGGCAGCTGACCTCACGGCGACGCGACGAGTTCATCTCAACCACAGGGCATCCTGGCTTCAGCGGAGCACTGGTAGCGTGAGGCTAGCGAGAGGGATCAGCGGCGGGCGTTGCGCGCATTGTCGGAGAATCTACACGGCAGCAGCCAGGCGGAGGGATCCGCGGGGCTGGGCAGCGACGACGGGGAAGAAATTGTAAAGAAAGTTCAATAAATAATTGTAAAACTCCACGCCGTCTCAGTGTTTGGCGCAGCCGCTGTGTCTGCTGCTAACAAACGGCATAGACGCCGTAACAAGTGGACATCTGTCATAACCAAGGGGAAGACTTGTCTAATTAGGTAACAGAAGAAGAAACAGGAGTCGACAGACAGCAGATAGAATCAGAATTTAAAAGAGATTAGAAAGGCTTAGGATCGAATAAGGCAGAAGGCAGAAACAGAATTCCAACAGAACTTCTAAAATCATTTAAGGAAGTGGCAACAAAACGACTGTTCATGTCGATGTGCAAAATATATGAGCCTGACGATATATCATGGGAATTTCGGAAAAAATATCGTCCACACACTTCCCAAGATTGTAAGAGCCGACAGTTGCGAGAATTGTCGCACAGTCAGCTTAACAGTTCATGCAGGCAAATGCTGGCAAGAATAATATACACATGAATGGAAGATAATATTAAGAATGTGTTAGACGACGATCAGTTTGGTTTTAGGAAAGGCAAAGGCACTACAGAGGCAATTCTGATATTGCGATTAATAATGGAAGCAAGACTGAAAAATAATCAAGAGACGTTCACAGGATTTGTCCACCTGGAAAAAGCGTTCTACAATGTAAAATGGTGCAAGATAACCGATAGTCTGAGAAAAATAGGTGTCAGCTATAAGGAAAGACAGGTAATATACGACATGTACAAGAGCCACGAGGGAATAACAAGAGTGGATGACCAAGAACGAGGAGATTGGCTTAAAAAGGAAGTAAGGCAGGGATGTAGTCTTTCGCCCCTACTGTCCAGTCCATACACCGAAGAAGCAATGACTGAAATAACAAAAAGGTTCAAGAGTGGATTGAAATTAAAAGTGAAAGGATATCAATGATAATATTCGCTAATGACATTGCTATCCTCACTGAAAGTGAAGAAGAATTGCTGGATCTGATGAATGGAATGGACAGTCTAATGAGTCCAGAGTACGGACTGAGAGTAAATCGAAGAAAGACGAAGGTAGTGAGAAGTAGTAGAAATGAGAACTGCGAAAAACTTAACATCAAGATTGATGGTCACGAAGTAAATGAAGTTACGGAATTCTTTTACCTAGGCAGCAAAATCACCCATGACGGACGGAGCAAGGACGGCATAAAAGCAGAGTAGCATTTGAAAAAAGGCCATTCCTGGCCAAGAGAAGTCTACTAGTGTCAAATATAGGTCTTAATTTCACGAAGAAATTTCTGAGAATATAAGTTTGGAGAACAGCATTGTATGGCAGTGAAATATGGACTGAGGCAAACCTGAAAAGAAGAGTGTGCAAGAGAAGAATGTTGAAAATTAGATGGACTGACAAAGTAAGGAATGAGGAGGTTTTCCGGAAAATCGGCAAGGAAAGGACTGCCTCAAACCAATCAGAAGACTGATGAATTTAAAAAAAATGGTGAGTCAGTCCTTCCGACAATCATTTCTTGTTCTATTTTTTCACAATTTTCGTGCACCTATTTCTCCTTAGCTTTCCTTATTTCTTTCGTTCCTAAGTGACTCGTATTTACGTTTCTCTGAATTTATCTGCGCATCTTTGTACTTCCTTTCCGATGTAAGGAAATATTATTATTATTATTAAGCATCAGATTGAGAAGGGGAAGCAACATATACTTGCGTGGCTCCCTTTCCCGTTTAGAAAGTGCCGCGTACTATTATGGAACAGTGAGGTTTTGTGCGAGCGATGTACGATTTGAGAAGTGAAGTTTGCTAAGAAATTCCCTGACGTCACTCACACTGAAAATGTACCTAAGGGCCAGTTTAAAACTGAGTTTGACGAATATTACAAGGGGGGCGGGGGGGGGGGGGGATAAAAGTAGTATGTTATCGTCGACCTCGGCTATTCTGTCCCGACATTAACACGTCGGACGCGGTTGGCTCTGTTAAAAACCCTTGGCACAAAGAAAGTAAATGATTAAGGTTGTCCAGCCACTAAAGCCATCACAAATTTAGAGTAATTGACACTATAATTACGAGCTTGGATTTGAAACACATGGAACGTGTTAATACTTACGTCAATAACAATGACAAAGTCTGAGTGGTTTGTAATGTCCATAAAAGTTTATAAATCATGTAGAAATGTCCATTCATTAACCACACTGTGTTTTCCACACATACTAGTCTCACACGGTCAAAATAACAACATTTATCAATAGATTTAAACAAATTACAAATCTTTAAATGAGGCTTATGTAATGGTGCGTCCGTATTATACAGGAGATAAAAAGAGAGTGATATCGTCCGGAAGTGGATGATGGCTTGCGCGCTTGTTTTTTTTTAAAAAATATTCAAATGTCTTCAGAGTCTGTCTTTAATATCGATGTTTTTACATGCGCGCTGAATTAGTCTATAGTTTCTTAGGCGCGTCAGGGGCGCTGGATTCATTTCTCCCTGTAAATCGTCAAAATGCATCATTACGATGCGTAGTTAAATATTATACATTGGCAAATAAATGGCTCTTGGCCTCTTTCATTACTCAAATCAGTGTTTTATGTGACGAGATGTGGCGGTGTGAAAATACAACATCTCACCTTCTTTCGTCGATCAGCTGAAGTATTTCTTCTGTTTCAATGGTATAGCCAATATAAAAAAGGACTTCTAGCGCCACTAGAAAGTGTAGTGAACATTTTGCTTCTAACAAAAGTTGTTCCCCATGACGTGATGTCACTCTTAGACGTTCGATGCAAAGACTTTGAAACACTCTGTACATGTTATGTTACCACAGCGTTGATAATGGCTGCTGCGAAGGTCGCTGAGTGAAACGGCTCCTTATTTAGGTGTCCTTTTGTTCGGGAATAAGTTGGTACTGACCGCGTTAGAAATCAGATGGCAACGCCTAAAATGTTTAGTAGTGCAGTGCCCTAATGGTCAAGTCAATTGATTTTGTAAATGACAGAAAGAACATCTTTAAAGTTTTGAAGTACGTTCGTTCGCCGCATACGCAGAGGGGCAGCCCCTATGACGCCAGTCGAGCGGGTGTCGCATTCCACATTAGCTGTCGCGTCACGTTCCGTAACATTAGAAGCCGTGTCACGTCAGCCGCACCGCCTCACTTCAACAGCAGCAGCAGCAGCTTCATCTGAGTATCAGGGAAGCATCGGGAACCGCAGGCCGTAGTTGCAATGCGAAGTGAACGCTCCCAGGATTCCCCGTGGGGAATCCCCCGCGTGACGGTCCTCTTCTCACGACGCTTGGGAACGACCCTTTCGCGCCCTTTGCGCGACAGCTGGATCACTCAGCCCAAGTCCCGCGGGTGGTGACCATCCTGGACTCTGTATCAAGAAGCGACTGTGTCAGACCAGACGTTGTGTACGTAGTCCCGCGTAGTTAGCGCGTACACAACTTTCCCACTAGAGCGCGCCCCGCTAAGCACAACAGCAGGCGCAGCGCTCGTCCGTCTCCGCACTACGAGATGGCGCTGTCTTAGAGGCGGATTAAATTCTGCTTCCGCCGATCCGCGTATTAATATATAACGCAGCCAATGAGATTGCTGCTAACGTAGAATCTTTTCTCCTCGTGGATCACACTCGCGCAGTGATACCTGAACGCGCGAGGTATTATAACGAGTGTACAGACCTCCGATCAGTGAGTCCGCATTTATCTGCACCCGTCTGTACCACTCTGCATTTGTCTATACCAGTCTATAGTCAAGTTTCAGTCTGCGCCTAATAAGATATCATATTCCTGTACATAGCCATGAAGAGAAATGCATAGACCCTTTGTCAAGTATCAGAGATGTGAGAATAAGATTAACGTACCAAGACCCAAAGGAACTTCAGATTCTCAATTGTAAGTAGCATCCAGAACCAAGTTAAGTTATTTTTATGCTTGTTATTATTTTAATAAATGTGTGTAAAAATTAAGTTGGTTACCGTCAATCTGCTACTCTAAGCGTGCAAGTGGCATTTCTGTCGTCTGACCTAACGGCAGAAGATAAACACGCCACAATAAGACCACGAGACATATTGCTGACACTCGCCTACTTCGTTAGAGCGACAAGTCCAATAATCTGATGGTGTGTGTACGGAAGGTCTTACAGTACGCACACCACACCAGGGAACGAGTTCGTGCAGAAAGTCTGGTCCATATGCTTCTGACAGTGCTGGTATCGTTTCAGCCGAGGCTGAGACAATATGTCACCAAGTCGGAGAGCAAGTGCAACAGACAGTATTTTGGCGGAACAACAGCGGAATTCAAGGCCAAACACTTCCCTACTGTCCTCCTCACTGCAACTTTCACCCTTCATCTAGCGTGCTAGGAGGAAGAAGTGGAGGTATACACACAAAAATTATCCGACGAACAGGGTGAGCAACAATCTGCGGCTGTTTGCTCATGATGCTGCGGTGTATGGGGAGATGTCGTTGTTGAGAGATTGTAGGATGTTACTAGGCGATTTAGACAAATTTTCTAGTTCCAATGACGAGTGCACCAGCAAGCTCTAAATTTAGGAAAACGTAAGTTAATGCAGACGAGTAGAAAAAGCAATCCCATAGTGTTCGAATACTTGCTTGACACAGTGAAGTCGACTAATTATTTATGTGTAACGTTGTAAAGCGATATGAAAGCCGCGCGGGGTAGCCGCGCGGTCTCGGGCGTCTTGCCACGGTTCGCGCGGCTCCCCCTGTCAGAGGTTCGTGTCCTCCCTCGGGCATGGGGTATGCGTGTGTTGTCCTTAGCGTAAGTTATTTTAAGTTACATTAAGTAGTGTGTAACCCTAGGGATCGATGACCTCAGCAGTTGCGTCCCATAGGAACTTAACCACAAATTTCCAAAAACAATTTCCGATGTGAAACGAAACGAGCATGTAAGGACTGTAGTAGAAATGGCGAATGGTCGACTTGGTTTACAGGGAGAATTTTAGGAAAGTTTAGTTCATCCGTGAAGGAGACTGTGGTATCACAGATAAGTACCAGCCCCACGGGCATCTCACAGTTGGCGACGGTAACGCACGTTGCCGGCCGCGGTGGCCGAGCGGTTCTAGGCACTTCAGTCTGGAACCGCGCGACTGTTACGGTCATAGGTTCGAATCCTGCCTCGGGCATGGATGTGTGCGATGTCCTTAGGTTAGTTAGGTTTAAGTAGTTCTAAGTTCTAGGGGACTGATGACGTCAGATGTTAAGTCCCATAGTGCTCAGAGCCATTTGAACCATTTTTTGAAACGCACGTTTCCGACAGACACCGATAGCGGTCACGTGGGGGCCCAGCTGATCCAATGATGTGCGCTTCCTGAGCCACGTCTTAAGTAGCCTCGACTACGAGTGGGAATCCGTGGGGGAAAGGCGACGTTCTTTTCGTGGAAGACTTTTGAGAAAATTTAGATAAATGGCATTTGAAGCTGACTGCAGAACGATTCTACTGCCACCGGCGCACATTTCGCGTAAGGACCACTAAGATAAGATACGAGAAGTTAGGGTTCGTATGGAGGCATGTAGATAGTCGTTTTCCCCTAGCTCTATTTGTGAGTGAAACAGTTAAGGAAATGACTAGTAGTGGTATAAGGTACACTTCGACACGCAGCTTGTGGTGGCTTGTGGGTATGTGGATGAAGATGTATTATAAGAGGAAAGCAAGGGATTACAATAAGAACTCGCAAATACGTCAGACCCAGTAAGAGATTGTCCGACATACTAAATAAAATACGTAAAATTTGAGGTAGGGATCAAAAAACTTGAGTGCAACATTCATAATTTGCAAGTGCAAACCAGAAATTGACTCTGAGGAAATAGCGAAACGGGCTCAAACACGTATCACATACGTGGCAGGCCTGAGAGGGCAACCGGAAACCAAAGAAGAAGTGAGAATAGGACAAGGCAAAGCCAAACAGTCGTCAACTATCTTCATCAAGTCTATGGCCCACCAAGACCCAAGCGCTGTCAGCCGAACAATCACTAAGAACATTAACCAAAAGAAGGAGCAATTTTGCCAGAAGACAATTAAGGCGACTGCTTCTGCAGGGACATTGGACGACTGTCACAGATTTATCGAGAGAGAGAGAAAATAAAAATCATCATAGTGTGAGGGACAGAGGAAACGGAAACCACTAGTTACAATAGGTCACATTCTAGACACATTAGGGGACAATAAATTCCGAGGTAGACTTTATGAACTCAGGCTCAGTGAAAATATGTCTCGTGAAGTCTTTGAAAGGCGTTAAAATTGATTTTAGAAGTGGTGCCAAAGGAAATCTATTAAGATATCAGGAAATAACTTCTGTTGTAAAAGAGGGAGCTGTATAGCGTAAAAGCCGTGGCGGAAAAAAGAAATTGTAACACTATCAGAAAATAATTCAGGTCTTCGATTGTAACTACTACTCTGAGATGAAAGGATTGGAAAATGGGATGAATTCGTCTACGACACCTGGGAACCAAGTATGGATTTTTCGTTAAGTCAGTTTCTACAACTGGGGCAGATTACCGCAGAGCTACCGTTGTAGAACAGATTGGGATGGTAGATGTCATGTGTCCATGACCTCGTGTTCCGCAATGCCTAGTACTGTGGTAACTCTGATTTTTTTCCGCCTAGCCCTTATGCATTTGAAATGACGAGCTGTGGCGGAATCTGAGCCAAGGGCAACTCAAGCTCCCATAGAATGGATCCCCTGAGCAAGATATTATGGCTCGAGAAATTAGTATAGTAATTTGTGTAGTAGTTGAAAGTGCACGATTTATATAGCTGTTTTGCAGATTAAATGTAAACTGTCACTCCTCAGTATTCGAGTAAAAGTTGTAAATCTATAGGAAAAGTAATACAAACAGTGTGGAAGCCACTGTGGAGTGTTGCGTTAACAGCTGCGAGCCGGTAGCCGTCAGTTTGGTGACACGTGAGTCATGATAACAGACATGCAACTGGATTGTGAAGACAGGGTAGCTGATCACAGTAGTAAACTGTACTGCACAGCAGTAACCATGTAGTAGTCTTGGGGTGACTAGGTGCCGGGTTTTATGAAACAAATGCGCACAAGAGGCTCATAAATAATTTTAAATTTCGAGGCACGTGTTCACTTCTCGTTGCCGGGAACCAGCAGCAGCACCACTACGATTCCAGAGCTACACCGGAGAGCGAGACGACTGGGCATCGCCAGCAGCAGCCATGAGATCGAAGCCGCGCTGTGCCTGCTGTCAGCAGTAAGTCCTTCACGCGACTTGGTACCAAAGGCCCACCTACCTTCCTTCCCTGCCTGCTGCCGCCGACGCTGAGTTTCTAGCGGAATTTGGATCCACATCACCAGCCACCATCCACTTTCTGCCAGAGGGCACCGAACAATACGTCACCACAGCCATCTTCGCGTGCTTCCGCAGTGACGCGAGCAAAGCGTGGTGCTACCAGGCCTCCATGAGGCCAAGGAATGTAGTGTACTTCTTACATCAATGGCCATGGCCTATAGAGGCTGCCCGCCGACCATGGGCATTCTCCTAATAATGCAGAGTGTCGGCTCAGCAGCTAGGGTTGAAGCTGATGGCCACTCATCAGGACAAGCCAGGGACAGCAGAGACAGTCGTCTCACTAGATCATTTGTTGAAGTCAATAACAGCCATTCTTTACTATCAACAATGTTTCCACCAGGGACTTTGACCTCAAAACTCCCCCTGCACTCTACACTTTAAGTTTTGTTGAGCGGCTGTTGCCGCAGACCCTGTAGCATTGCGCTACAACTTCATAATCCTGAACAGTAAGTGATGGAATTGTATACGAGTATATCCCTGTATATTGCCTGACTAATTTCCAAAACCTGATGATTGAAGCCTCGACCTTTGGCACCACTTCTAAAATCAATTTTAACGCCTTTCAAAGACTTCACGAGACATATTTTCACTGAGCCTGAGTTCATAAAGTCTACCTCGGAATTTATTGTCCCCTAATGTGTCTAGAATGTGACCTATTGTAACTAGTGGTTTCCGTTTCCTCTGTCCCTCACACTATGATGATTTTTATTTTCTCTCTCTCTCGATAAATCTGTGACAGTCGTCCAATGTCCCTGCAGAAGCAGTCGCCTTAATTGTCTTCTGGCAAAATTGCTCCTTCTTTTGGTTAATGTTCTTAGTGATTGTTCGGCTGACAGCGCTTGGGTCTTGGTGGGCCATAGACTTGATGAAGATAGTTGACGACTGTTTGGCTTTGCCTTGTCCTATTCTCACTTCTTCTTTGGTTTCCGGTTGCCCTCTCAGGCCTGCCACGTATGTGATACGTGTTTGAGCCCGTTTCGCTATTTCCTCAGAGTCAATTTCTGGTTTGCACTTGCAAATTATGAATGTTGCACTCAAGTTTTTTGATCCCTACCTCAAATTTTACGTATTTCCTTTAGTATGTCGGACAATCTCTTACTGGGTCTGACGTATTTGCGAGTTCTTATTGTAATCCCTTGCTTTCCTCTTACAATACATCTTCATCCACATACCCACAAGCCACCACAAGCTGCGTGTCGAAGTGTACCTTATACCACTACTAGTCATTTCCTTTCCTGTTTCACTCACAAATAGAGCTAGGGGAAAACGACTATCTACATGCCTCCATACGAACCCTAACTTCTCGTATCTTATCTTAGTGGTCCTTACGCGAAATGTGCGCCGGTGGCAGTAGAATCGTTCTGCAGTCAGCTTCAAATGCCATTTATCTAAATTTTCTCAAAAGTCTTCCACGAAAAGAACGTCGCCTTTCCCCCACGGATTCCCACTCGTAGTCGAGGCTACTTAAGACGTGGCTCAGGAAGCGCACATCATTGGATCAGCTGGGCCCCCACGTGACCGCTATCGGTGTCTGTCGGAAACGTGCGTTTCAAAAAATGGTTCAAATGGCTCTGAGCACTATGGGATTTAACATCTGACGTCATTAGTCCCCTAGAACTTAGAACTACTTAAACCTAACTAACCTAAGGACATCGCACACATCCATGCCCGAGGTAGGATTCGAACCTATGACCGTAACAGTCGCGCGGTTCCAGACTGAAGTGCCTAGAGCCGCTCGGCCACCGCGGCCGGCAACGTGCGTTACCGTCGCCAACTGTGAGATGCCCGCGGGGCTGGTACTTATCTGTGATACCACAGTCTCCTTCACGGATGAACTAAACTTTCCTAAAATTCTCCCTGTAAACCAAGTCGACCATTCGCCATTTCTACTACAGTCCTTACATGCTCGTTTCGTTTCACATCGGAAATTGTTTTTTGGAAATTTGTGGTTAAGTTCCTATGGGACGTAACTGCTGAGGTCATCGATCCCTAGGGTTACACACTACTTAATGTAACTTAAAATAACTTACGCTAAGAACAACACACGCATACCCATGCCCGAGGGAGGACTCGAACCTCTGACAGGGGGAGCCGCGCGAACCGTGGCAAGACGCCCGAGACCGCGCGGCTACCCCGCGCGGCTTTCATATCGCTTTACAACGTTACACATAAATAATTAGTCGACTTCACTGTGTCAAGCAAGTATTCGAACACTATGGGATTGCTTTTCCTACTCGTCTGCATTAACTTACGTTTTCCTAAATTTAGAGCTTGCTGGTGCACTCGTCATTGGAACTAGAAAATTTGTCTAAGTCGCCTAGTAACATCCTACAATCTCTCAACAACGACATCTCCCCATACACCGCAGCATCATGAGCAAACAGCCGCAGATTGTTGCTCACCCTGTTCGTCGGATAATTTTTGTGTGTATACCTCCACTTCTTCCTCCTAGCACGCTAGATGAAGGGTGAAAGTTGCAGTGAGGAGGACAGTAGGGAAGTGTTTGGCCTTGAATTCCGCTGTTGTTCCGCCAAAATACTGTCTGTTGCACTTGCTCTCCGACTTGGTGACATATTGTCTCAGCCTCGGCTGAAACGATACCAGCACTGTCAGAAGCATATGGACCAGACTTTCTGCACGAACTCGTTCCCTGGTGTGGTGTGCGTACTGTAAGACCTTCCGTACACACACCATCAGATTATTGGACTTGTCGCTCTAACGAAGTAGGCGAGTGTCAGCAATATGTCTCGTGGTCTTATTGTGGCGTGTTTATCTTCTGCCGTTAGGTCAGACGACAGAAATGCCACTTGCACGCTTAGAGTAGCAGATTGACGGTAACCAACTTAATTTTTACACACATTTATTAAAATAATAACAAGCATAAAAATAACTTAACTTGGTTCTGGATGCTACTTACAATTGAGAATCTGAAGTTCCTTTGGGTCTTGGTACGTTAATCTTATTCTCACATCTCTGATACTTGACAAAGGGTCTATGCATTTCTCTTCATGGATATGTACAGGAATATGATATCTTATTAGGCGCAGACTGAAACTTGACTATAGACTGGTATAGACAAATGCAGAGTGGTACAGACGGGTGCAGATAAATGCGGACTCACTGATCGGAGGTCTGTACACTCGTTATAATACCTCGCGCGTTCAGGTATCACTGCGCGAGTGTGATCCACGAGGAGAAAAGATTCTACGTTAGCAGCAATCTCATTGGCTGCGTTATATATTAATACGCGGATCGGCGGAAGCAGAATTTAATCCGCCTCTAAGACAGCGCCATCTCGTAGTGCGGAGACGGACGAGCGCTGCGCCTGCTGTTGTGCTTAGCGGGGCGCGCTCTAGTGGGAAAGCTGTGTACGCGCTGACTACGCGGGACTATGTACACAACGTCTGGTCTGACACAGTCGCTTCTTGATACAGAGTCCAGGATGGTCACTACCCGCGGGACTTGGGCTGAGTGATCCAGCTGTCGCGCAAAGGGCGCGAAAGGGTCGTTCCCAAGCGTCGTGAGAAGAGGACCGTCACGCGGGGGATTCCCCACGGGGAATCCTGGGAGCGTTCACTTCGCATTGCAACTACAGCCTGCGGTTCCCGATGCTGCCCTGATACTCAGATGAAGCTGCTGCTGCTGCTGTTGAAGTGAGGCGGTGCGGCTGACGTGACACGGCTTCTAATGTTACGGAACGTGACGCGACAGCTAATGTGGAATGCGACACCCGCTCGACTGGCGTCATAGGGGCTGCCCCTCTGCGTATGCGGCGAACGAACGTACTTCAAAACTTTAAAGATGTTCTTTCTGTCATTTACAAAATCAATTGACTTGACCATTAGGGCACTGCACTACTAAACATTTTAGGCGTTGCCATCTGATTTCTAACGCGGTCAGTACCAACTTATTCCCGAACAAAAGGACACCTAAATAAGGAGCCGTTTCACTCAGCGACCTTCGCAGCAGCCATTATCAACGCTGTGGTAACATAACATGTACAGAGTGTTACAAAGTCTTTGCATCGAACGTCTAAGAGTGACACCACGTCATGGGGAACAACTTTTGTTAGAAGCAAAATGTTCACTACACTTTCTAGTGGCGCTAGAAGTCCTTTTTTATATTGGCTATACCATTGAAACAGAAGAAATACTTCAGCTGATCGACGAAAGAAGGTGAGATGTTGTATTTTCACACCGCCACATCTCGTCACATAAAACACTGATTTGAGTAATGAAAGAGGCCAAGAGCCATTTATTTGCCAATGTATAATATTTAACTACGCATCGTAATGATGCATTTTGACGATTTACAGGGAGAAATGAATCCAGCGCCACTGACGCGCCTAAGAAACTATAGACTAATTCAGCGCGCATGTAAAAACATCGATATTAAAGACAGACTCTGAAGACATTTGAATATTTTTTTAAAAAAAACAAGCGCGCAAGCCATCATCCACTTCCGGACGATATCACTCTCTTTTTATCTCCTGTATAATACGGACGCACCATTACATAAGCCTCATTTAAAGATTTGTAATTTGTTTAAATCTATTGATAAATGTTGTTATTTTGACCGTGTGAGACTAGTATGTGTGGAAAACACAGTGTGGTTAATGAATGGACATTTCTACATGATTTATAAACTTTTATGGACATTACAAACCACTCAGACTTTGTCATTGTTATTGACGTAAGTATTAACACGTTCCATGTGTTTCAAATCCAAGCTCGTAATTATAGTGTCAATTACTCTAAATTTGTGATGGCTTTAGTGGTTGGACAACCTTAATCATTTACTTTCTTTGTGCCAAGGGTTTTTAACAGAGCCAACCGCGTCCGACGTGTCAATGTCGGGACAGAATAGCCGAGGTCGACGATAACATACTACTTTTATCCCCCCCCCCCCGCCCCCCTTGTAATATTCGTCAAACTCAGTTTTAAACTGGCCCTTAGGTACATTTTCAGTGTGAGTGACGTCAGGGAATTTCTTAGCAAACTTCACTTCTCAAATCGTACATCGCTCGCACAAAACCTCACTGTTCCATAATAGTACGCGGCACTTTCTAAACGGGAAAGGGAGCCACGCAAGTATATGTTGCTTCCCCTTCTCAATCTGATGCTTAATAATAATAATAATATTTCCTTACATCGGAAAGGAAGTACAAAGATGCGCAGATAAATTCAGAGAAACGTAAATACGAGTCACTTAGGAACGAAAGAAATAAGGAAAGCTAAGGAGAAATAGGTGCACGAAAATTGTGAAAAAATAGAACAAGAAATGATTGTCGGAAAGACTGACTCACCATTTTTTTTAAATTCATCAGTCTTCTGATTGGTTTGAGGCAGTCCTTTCCTTGCCGATTTTCCGGAAAACCTCCTCATTCCTTACTTTGTCAGTCCATCTAATTTTCAACATTCTTCTCTTGCACACTCTTCTTTTCAGGTTTGCCTCAGTCCATATTTCACTGCCATACAATGCTGTTCTCCAAACTTATATTCTCAGAAATTTCTTCGTGAAATTAAGACCTATATTTGACACTAGTAGACTTCTCTTGGCCAGGAATGGCCTTTTTTCAAATGCTACTCTGCTTTTATGCCGTCCTTGCTCCGTCCGTCATGGGTGATTTTGCTGCCTAGGTAAAAGAATTCCGTAACTTCATTTACTTCGTGACCATCAATCTTGATGTTAAGTTTTTCGCGGTTCTCATTTCTACTACTTCTCACAACCTTCGTCTTTCTTCGATTTACTCTCAGTCCGTACTCTGGACTCATTAGACTGTCCATTCCATTCATCAGATCCAGCAATTCTTCTTCACTTTCAGTGAGGATAGCAATGTCATTAGCGAATATTATCATTGATATCCTTTCACTTTTAATTTCAATCCACTCTTGAACCTTTTTGTTATTTCAGTCATTGCTTCTTCGGTGTATGGACTGGACAGTAGGGGCGAAAGACTACATCCCTGCCTTACTTCCTTTTTAAGCCAATCTCTTCGTTCTTGGTCATCCACTCTTGTTATTCCCTCGTGGCTCTTGTACATGTCGTATATTACCTGTCTTTCCTTATAGCTGACACCTATTTTTCTCAGACTATCGGTTATCTTGCACCATTTTACATTGTAGAACGCTTTTTCCAGGTGGACAAATCCTGTGAACGTCTCTTGATTATTTTTCAGTCTTGCTTCCATTATTAATCGCAATATCAGAATTGCCTCTGTAGTGCCTTTGCCTTTCCTAAAACCAAACTGATCGTCGTCTAACACATTCTTAATATTATTTTCCATTCATGTGTATATTATTCTTGCCAGCATTTGCCTGCATGAACTGTTAAGCTGACTGTGCGACAATTCTCGCAACTGTCGGCTCTTACAATCTTGGGAAGTGTGTGGACGATATTTTTTCCGAAATTCCCATGATATATCGTCAGGCTCATATATTTTGCACATCGACATGAACAGTCGTTTTGTTGCCACTTCCTTAAATGATTTTAGAAGTTCTGTTGGAATTCTGTTTCTGCCTTCTGCCTTATTCGATCCTAAGCCTTTCTAACCTCTTTTAAATTCTGATTCTATCTGCTGTCTGTCGACTCCTGTTTCTTCTTCTGTTACCTAATTAGACAAGTCTTCCCCTTGGTTATGACAGATGTCCACTTGTTACGGCGTCTATGCCGTTTGTTAGCAGCAGACACAGCGGCTGCGCCAAACACTGAGACGGCGTGGAGTTTTACAATTATTTATTGAACTTTCTTTACAATTTCTTCCCCGTCGTCGCTGCCCAGCCCCGCGGATCCCTCCGCCTGGCTGCTGCCGTGTAGATTCTCCGACAATGCGCGCAACGCCCGCCGCTGATCCCTCTCGCTAGCCTCACGCTACCTGTGCTCCGCTGAAGCCAGGATGCCCTGTGGTTGAGATGAACTCGTCGCGTCGCCGTGAGGTCAGCTGCCGACGCCTGCTTCACCAGGGGCTGGGAAGCCGTCAGTAGCGATGTCTACGAGGTCCCGTCATTTACGGACCACACACCATGGGCCGGGTTGCCGTGAAGTCCGGGCGTCAGTCCCCGGCGGCGCCTGTGACCGAGACCGCGCTGCGGCCGGTCCTGCGGGAAGTTCTCGCTGTAGTTAGTCAGCCATGTTGCCGACCGAACTCGAGCCGACCCCCAGAGCTGAAGTTGACATCTGGCGGCGAACGGATGACTCCTGCAAGCTGGAACAGACTTCCGGAATCGTCACCTACAAAGATTGATCATTCGGACACGGACCACGTCCGTCCTCAAATCCGAACTGCTTCCTAATGGCTTTTGTCTGTCGCTGTCTGCGCTCCGCTATTTATATCCGGCAGGGGGACGTTTTTTACCCTCAGTGGCAGCTTCTTGTTATTACTCCCGCAGTAAATTGCAGCGTAACTTAGCGTGTTGGCCTCACTTCTCCTTACTCAGCACTCTCCAGGCTTCGCTTGGCGCTCGGTCTGTGTGTGTCCTTGCGTCAGTCTGTTGGTAGACTGCAACTGTCAGCAAAGCTATCTGTGCCGCACTTACTTCGCAACGCCTCTATCGCCGGCTGCCTCTGTTTTGCTATTCTCCACTGCATGAAGCAACGCTTACTACATGTGGCCGCAACACCCTCATAGAGACCTTCAATGTACTCTTTCCACATATGCGCTCCTCCCTCTGCCTTTAACAGTGGAATTCTCATTGCACTCTACATGTTGCCACACTTGCTTTTAATTTCACCGAAGGTTGACTTTTCTATATGCTGCGTGAGTCCTTCTGACAATCTTTTCTTTTTAGAGCTCTTCACATTTTTCATGGAGGCATTTCGTCTTAGCCATTCACATTAGCCATTCACAATTTCACCTTAGCTTTCCTCCTCTTCCTGTTTATTTAATTCCTAAGTGCATTGTATTTCTGTATTCCTGAATATGCCAGAACTTCTTTGTATTTCCTTCTTTCATCGGTCAACTGAACTATTTCTTCTGTTACTCGTGGTTTTTTCGCAGGTTTTAGAGATGTCCATTATTCTTCAACTGAATTGTCTCCTGTACTGTTTCTTATCGCAGTTTCTATAGCCTCCCAGAATTTCAAGGGTATCGCTTTAGTCTTTCATTCTTCTTTAACCCATGTCTTTGAGCACTGATTCTTACTGACTAGGCTCTTAAGCTTCAACCTACTTTTCAACAGTACTAAATTGTATCTGAGTCTATATCTGCTCATGGGTACGCCTTACAATCCAGTATCTGATTTCGGAATCTTTGCGTGCCCATAATATAATCTAATTGAAATTTTCCTGGATCTCCCTGCCATTTCCAAGAGTATTCGCTTTTAGTAGCTGAAATTTATTGCAGAACTCAATTAGTCTTTCTCCTATCTCATTCCTAGTACCGAACCCATATTCTCCGGTAGCCATTTCCTCTGCTCCTTCGCCTACAATCGCATTCCAATCCTCCATGACTATTACATTTTCATCTCCCCTTACGAACTGAATTACCCGAACGGTATCCTTACATACTTCCTCTATCTCTGCGCTGTCTGCATGTATATGCGAACTATCATTCTCGATGTTGGTTTCCGACAGTTCTGAGAGCTATCCGATCACTGAACTATTCACAGTAACTCACCCTCTGCCCTAATGCACATTCACAACGAATATTACTCCCGTAATGCCATTTTTTGCTGCTGTTCATATCATCCCATACTTATCTGACCAGAAATCTTTGTCTTCTTTCCAGTTCACTTCACTGACTCCGACCGTATGTAGATTGAGACTTAGCATCTGCCTTTTCAGATTTTCCAGCTTCCTTAACACGTGCAAACTTCCAACGTTCCACGCTCAGACACCCAGAACGTTATCGTTTCGTTGGTTATTCAATCATTTTCTCATTGTCACCTTCCCTTTGGCATTCCCCTCTTGGAGATAGGAATAGGGAACTATTTAAGAACCTTTGACAGTGGAGAGAGCATCATGACACTTTTTCAATTATATACACATTGTGTGTTTGTCCGCCCCCGGTAGCTGAGTGGTCAGCGCAATAGAATGTCAATCCTAAGGGCCTGGGTTCGATTCCCGGCTGGGTCGCAGATTTACTCCGCTGCGGGACTGGGTGTTGTGTTGTCCTAATCATCGTCATGTCATCCCCATCGACGCTCACGTCGCCGAAGTGGCGTCAAATCGAAAGACTTGCATCCGGCGAACGGTCTACCCGACGGGGGCCCTAGTCACACGACATTTACATTATGTATTTTTAATGCAGTGGTTTTCCAGTAATTTCATTTGCCGTCTCCATCCTCATGCAGTAGATTACTGCTGATTCTTCCGCCTTTAGGGGTAATTTCCCACCCCAAGGGCAAGAGAGTGCCTTGAACCTTTGTCCTCTCGTCTGCCCTCTCTGAACACCGTTGGTTGAACGAGGGTGACTTCTTATGCAGGAAGCCTTCGACCGCCAGTTCTTAAGATTTTTATTTATAATTTAAGCGGTGGCTGTGTTGGAGCCCGGGACCGAGGACGTTTTGATTACTAATGGAAGACGCTGCCCTTAGACCCCGTAGGGTGTAAGCCTGGATGTACTCTTTCGCCCCTTTCGTTCAGTCTATAAAGAAGCAATGACGGGAATAAAAGAAAAGTTCAAGAGCGAGATTAAAATTCACTATGAAAAGATATCAGTGATAATATTCGCTGATAACATTGCTTTCCTCACTGAAAGTGAGGAAGAATTACAGGAGTTGTTGAATGGAATGAACGGCCTACTTAGTACAGAATATGGATTGTGAATTAATCGAAGAAAAACGAAAGTAATGAGAAGCAGCAGGAATGAGAACCGCCACAATCTTAACAGCAGAGCCGGCGATCACGAAGTAGATGAAGTTAAAAAAAATTCTGCTACCTAGACAGCAAAATAACCAATGACTGACGCTGACGCATCGAGAAGGACATAAGAAGCAGACTAGCACTACCAAAAAAGGGCATTCCAAGAGAAGTGTCTTAGTAACAAACATAGGTCTTAATGTGAGGAAGGAATTTCTCAGAACGTAAGTTTGGTGCACGACACTATATAGTAGTGAAACATGGACTGTGGGAGAGAAGAACATCGAAACCTTTGAAATGTGGTGCTACAGAGGTTGTTGAGAATTAGATGGACTGATAAACTAAGGAATGAGGAGGTTCTCCTCACAGTCAGCGAGGGAAGGAAGCTATGGAAAATATTGACAAGAAGAAGGGACATAATGGTAGGAAACCTGTTGTAACGGCGACCGGAACAGTCGCGGGGTTTGTGACCGCTCAATGTCATTCAATACGATCACGACGACACACTTCGATCGACGTTAGCACTCGTGGTGTCACTCGCCTTCATACATGGCAGTGGACGTTTGAAAATTCGTGACGCTAGCTCAAAGGTCGTCAATTGATTTAAATGTTATTCCCGGCTGACTCTTAATTCAATTACTGCCACGGGGGTGAGGAGAAAGAACACATCCTGGTGATACCAGCATTATGCGTATTTAGATGTTCGATTAATCTGAATGGTTTGCAATGTTCCAGCGATTCTATTCGAACTCTATGCTGATATACCGATAACCACCATTTTCGCAGATAAACATGCAAGTACGTAATGGATGTTCAGTTTCTCAATATAGTTCAAATGGTTCAAATGGCTCTGAGCACTATGGTACTTAACATCTGTGGTCATCAGTCCCCTAGAACTTAGAACTACTTAAACGTAACTAACCTAAGGACATCACACACATCCATGCCCGAGGCAGGATTCGAACCTGCGACCGTAGCAGTCGCGCGGATCCGGACTGAGCGCCTAGAACCGCTAGACCACCGCGGCCGGCCTCAATATAGTTCGTCACACTCACACATTATACATCCGCTGTAAGAACAATTTCATGCATTTACATTTTTGGTGTCCCACATTATTGGTTGGCTAAATATTATGACGATACGGTGCATACAACTTCCACAGATATTGTTTATCATGTAGTCAAGACTACGTAATGAAGCCAAAATAGTGGATAAAATTGAAATGTAGTTTGTTTATTAAAACTTTTCTTTTCACTAACTATGAAATATGAATCGGGATTTGGAGGTGATTATCCTATCCTTCTTTTCAGTATTAGAATGGTCGATATCGTGTTCTGAATATCGCGTGTCATATAATGTCCAAATATCGACACGACCCAGGCTCTCAATTCGGCACTTAAATGTTTATTCTTCGCTCTCGAAATGTTCGATGTGATTGTCTTTCACATGCAGGGTTCAATTTAACGGTGTATGCACTGTTTTTAGTATTTTAGGTCCCCGTTAATTAACATCTGGTAGTTAATAAGCGAACTACTTTTATGCTGGCGCGTTGTTTGTATCATTTACCCCCGCAACCGTCCAAGGATAAGATTCTCTTAATGATCCGCGCACACGCATTTCACAATTTTATAAAATGCAGAATTACGTAAACTATAGCTTTCCGTTGCGTACAACTATCGTGGGTTCCACAACCATAATAGTTTCCCTAGAGTATTTTTCCCAGCTAACACAAAGTTCGAATTACGTTGTTGGAATTTCACTTCACCCGACAATAAAAGTCTCTGATCACTTCGTCACACGTAATGTATTTTAAACGTGCTTGAAGAGTCTTTAAATAATCTCCCTAACGAGTTTCGCAGTCGCGTACCACTTTTTCATCGACTAGCCCGATAGCGATAACTGAAGGTAGAGAGCTCAATAATGTGTTGCATGTTCTTTTTTATGTATTAAAAAACAAACGCGCCCCTATATCTTTGTGTCCCACTTGGTCTTTGCTACACTCCTGGAAATTGAAATAAGAACACCGTGAATTCATTGTCCCAGGAAGGGGAAACTTTATTGACACATTCCTGGGGTCAGATACATCACATGATCACACTGACAGAACCACAGGCACATAGACACAGGCAACAGAGCATGCACAATGTCGGCACTAGTACAGTGTATATCCACCTTTCGCAGCAATGCAGGCTGCTATTCTCCCATGGAGACGATCGTAGAGATGCTGGATGTAGTCCTGTGGAACGGCTTGCCATGCCATTTCCACCTGGCGCCTCAGTTGGACCAGCGTTCGTGCTGGACGTGCAGACCGCGTGAGACGACGCTTCATCCAGTCCCAAACATGCTCAATGGGGGACAGATTCGGAGATCTTGCTGGCCAGGGTAGTTGACTTACACCTTCTAGAGCACGTTGGGTGGCACGGGATACATGCGGACGTGCATTGTCCTGTTGGAACAGCAAGTTCCCTTGTCGGTCTAGGAATGGTAGAACGATGGGTTCGATGACGGTTTGGATGTACCGTGCACTATTCAGTGTCCCCTCGACGATCACCAGTGGTGTACTGCCTGTGTAGGAGATCGCTCCCCACACCATGATGCCGGGTGTTGGCCCTGTGTGCCTCGGTCGTATGCAGTCCTGATTGTGGCGCTCACCTGCACGGCGCCAAACACGCATACGACCATCATTGGCACCAAGGCAGAAGCGACTCTCATCGCTGAAGACGACACGTCTCCATTCGTCCCTCCATTCACGCCTGTCGCGACACCACTGGAGGCGCGCTGCACGATGTTGGGGCGTGAGCGGAAGACGGCCTAACGGTGTGCGGGACCGTAGCCCAGCTTCATGGAGACGGTTGCGAATGGTCCTCGCCGATACCCCAGGAGCAGCAGTGTCCCTAATTTGCTGGGAAGTGGCGGTGCGGTCCCCTACGGCACTGCGTAGGATCCTACGGTCTTGGCGTGCATCCGTGCGTCGCTGCGGTCCGGTCCCAGGTCGACGGGTACGTGCACCTTCCGCCGACCACTGGCGACAACATCGATGTACTGTGGAGACCTCACGCCCCACGTGTTGAGCAATTCGGCGGTACGTCCACCCGGCCTCCCGCATGCCCACTATACGCCCTCGCTCAAAGTCCGTCAACTGCACATACGGTTCACGTCCACGCTGTCGCGGCATGCTACCAGTGTTAAAGACTGCGATGGAGCTCCGTATGCCACGGCAAACTGGCTGACACTGACGGCGGCGGTGCACAAATGCTGCGCAACTAGCGCCATTCGACGGCCAACACCGCGGTTCCTGGTGTGTCCGCTGTGCCGTGCGTGTGATCATTGCTTGTACAGCCCTCTCGCAGTGTCCGGAGCAAGTATGGTGGGTCTGACACACCGGTGTCAATGTGTTCTTTTTTCCATTTCCGGGAGTGTATTTTGCTTTTTATTACTTTTCATTGTATTGCTTCTTAGTAATACTGTGCAGTTATTAAAGTTTCGTATTACTTTCCCCTTTTTAATTCTTCCAAAATAATTTCTATTTATCCCCAATTTTAATTAACATGATGCTAATTGATACGCCTGCCCGCAAAGTACCGCTGTAGGTTGAAATGACGGAAACGTGGCGGGACCCGAGGAGCGCCCCCGTGAACAACAACACAACGGGAGAGGACGGACACGATCAACGAAGGACCTTACAACAGCAAGAACAGACAACAGAGTCAAGAACACCAAGCAACACGAAAGTAAATACGCTGTCTAATGCGAGGCGATATGTCCTGAGACGTACGCAAGGTTAGACTGGCAGGCTGAGCGACAGGCAGCTGCTGAAGTACTCTATCGGTGACGCCGCTATTGGCCGCTGCAACCACGTGTTCCACTGTGGCGACCTCACACTAAAAGCGGGCCAGGAGGCACACGCCACCACAGCTTACGGCGCGATGGTGCAGAGACCTCTATGGGTCTTCGACGTCCATGACGTCTGGCGAGGATTCAAATTCCGCGGCGCGCGGTACCAGAAAACCTGTTAAGACGTCAGGGAATAACTTCCCTGGTACTAGTGGGAACTGTGGATGGAAAAACTGGAGAGGGGAAACAGAGATTGGAATATATCCAACTGACAATTGCTACTCTGAAATGAAAAGTAAAAACGAAAATACCGCTGAGAGGTGGCACGGCGTAAACACTCTGTGGCATGCGTATGCCTTTTACACTTAACTGACAAGGGTTGGGGAATCTTGTCGGTCCTCCTTCTACCCGGCGCAGTGCAGCAACTCGACGTGGTATGGACTCAACGAACCGTTGGAAGTATCGTGGAGAAATACGGAGCTATGCTCCCCCTGTAGCCGTCCATAATTGCGAAAGTGTTGACGTTGCAGGATTTTGTGCGCGAACTGACTCTCGATTATGGCCCATAAACGTTCGATAACATTCACGTCAGTTGATCTGGCTGTCCCAATCATTCGCTCGAATTGTGCTCAATGTTTTTGAAAGCAAACGCGAACAATTGTAGTCCAGTGATATGACATCGTTGTTTGGGAACATGAAGTCCTAGGATCCGAACATAACCATTTCAAGTCGATGATTGGTTCAGTTGGATCACAGGGCCCAGACGACTCCATGTAAACAGAGCCCACACCATTATTGAGCCACCACCAGCTCGCACAGTGCCATGTTGACAACTTGGGTCCATGACTTCGTAGGGTCTGCGCCTCTGTCGAATCATACTATTGACTCTTACCAGCTGAAATCGGGACTCGGTTTTCCAGTCATCTAGGGTCCAACCGATACGGTCACGAGCCCAGGAGGAGAACTGCAGGCGATGTCGTGCTGTTAACAAAGCACTCGCGTCGAACCTCTACTGCCACAGCCCATTAATGCCAAATTTCGCCGCAGAGCCCTAACAGATACTTCGGTCGTGCGTCTCAAATTGGTATCTGCTGATTGTTGCTTGTCTGTTAGCAGAGGAAACTTTATACGAACGCCCCTGCTCTTGGTCGTTGAGTGAAGGCCGTCGGTAGCTGCGTCGTCCGTGGTAAGAGATAACGCCAGAAATCTTCTATTCTCGACATCTTCTTGACCCTGTGGATTGTGAAATATTGAATTATATAAGGATATCCGAAATGGAATATCACGTGCCTCTGCACCCGAAGTCTGTTAATTCTCGTAGTGCAGCCATAATCTGTAGGAAACCTTGTCACACGAATCACCTGAGTACAAAAGACAGCTCCGGCAATGGAGTGCCCTTTCATAAATTGTATACGCGATACTACCTCCTTCTGTATATGTACATGTCGCTGTCGCATGACTTTTGTGACCTCAGTGTATGATGCCAAGAAGCCAGTCATCTATTCCTTATGAAAAGTCGAATTTAAAGTTCTTGATTCTCTGTAGCAGGTAGTATGCTTCAAAACTAGTCATTAGACCCTGTTAGGAGGGTGAACTTCCGTCGTCACAGGGTCATCGCGCAATAAAGTAAGTCTTGAGTTTCTTGGATATGTCAGCGAACATTTTGTCTGGAACAAAAGTTGTTTCCCATGAGGTGATATAAAGACTTGAAACAGCCTGTATGTTTAATGTACGGTGTTCTAAAATTCCTATTACAGGCTTTCAGATGTTTCTGAGGGGAGTTAGTAGATAAAGTTTCGATTTGGAATCTATGTCCAGAAATGTATCATATGGATTTAAATTAAATTTCAAGATCGGGTCACTTCCAAATCTCTGGCTTCTGCAGTACCACCCAACACGTCCCAGATCTGGTTATTTCTGCAAAAGATTCTGGTGGAGATGTAACGACGTTTATCACAATCATTGTTGTCATCAAATGTGCCACCATGATGCCACATCCGAGAGTCTGCAAGCAGGTGGATAAGGCGAGGTGCACTAAATCCTTTACCATGTAAAGAACCTTGTGTGGTGTCACCGCCAGACACCACACTTGCTAGGTGTTAGCCTTTAAATCGGCCGCGGTCCTTTAGTATACGCCGGACCCGCGTGTCGCCACTGTCAGTGATAGCAGACCGTGCGCCACCATACGGCAGGTCTAGAGAGACTTACTAGCACCCGCCCCAGTTGTAAATCCGACGTTCATAGCAATGGTTCACTGACAAATACGCTCTCATTTGCCGAGACGATAGTTAGCATAGCCTTCAGCTACATTTGCTACGACCTAGCAAGGCGCCGTATTCAATTGATATTTTTTATGTGAAGCTGTATCATCAAGAGCGATGTTCTACAATTGTAGATTAAAGTTAAGTATTACATCATCTACGTACTTTATTTGCAATTCTCAAGATATTTTCCTGTTCCAGACCTCACGCCAGTCAGCGTGTAATTAAAAGCGTGCATTTCGACCTCCTCTAGAAACACAGTGTTGGCTCTTCTGCCAACACTACACCTTGAGCATGAACTCCTGTACATTTGGAAGGTGATGTGCTTGTGCAAGTTCTACATCTACATCTACATGATTACTCTGCAATTCACATTTGAGTGCTTGGCAGAGGGTTCATCGAACCACAATCATACTATCTCCCTACCATTCTACTCCCGAACACCGCGCGGGAAAAACGAACACCTAAACCTTTCTGTTCGAGCTCTGATTTCTCTTATTTTATTTTGATGATCATTCCTACCTATGTAGGTTGGGCTCAATAAAATATTTTCGCATTGCAAAGTTCTGGTGGCAGAGGAATTATTCAATGCACCCAGGGTTATGCCCTGTGAGTATGGAAGCGTGTGTCGCAGATACACCTTGTACCACTTAAATAATTTGACGACTCAGAGGCTTCCTTTATCAGGATACAGATTAGCTAGCTGTTTTCCAAAGAGTTCCTTGCGGAGTGGGGGAGCGGCCATGAACGTAAAAAACAGCATTCCAGTTGAGTCCATAAACGCGTCACGCCACTGCACTGAATAGATATTTGAAAGTTGTGTAGGGACAGTTGAATTTAGTGAAACAAAACTTCTAATTATTGTTGTTTATGGGTCCCCTAACTCTGACTCCAGGGAATTTATGCTCAAGCTAGAGAGGGTTCTTGGTTCACTTTACAGGAAATACTAAAAATAAGTTATATGTGGGACTTCAATATTAATTTTGTGTATGACTGTGCAAGAAAAAGGATGCAGGTAGATCTCTTAAACTCATATGATCTGATACAGACTGTGTTTTTTCCAACTAGGATGCAAGGAACAGTAGCACTGCCCTAGACAATATTTTTATTCATTCTTCATTACTAGATGGGCATTCTGTTAGTAAAAGGGTGAATGGTCTTGCAGACCATGATGCATAAATTTTAACACTAAAAGGCTTTTGTACTCAAACAAATGTCACATATAATCACAAACTATGTGGGAAAGCTAATCCAACGCCAATAGACAGATTTTTAAACGACGTTAAGGAAGAAGAGTGTCAGGACGTTTATAGTGCCGATAACATGGATGACAAATATAAAGCTTTCCTTAACACATTTCTCATGCTCTTCCAGATCTGCTTTTCATTAGAACGTTCTAAACGGGTACTAGCAGTAAAAGGAAGCTTGGATGGCTGACTAGTTGGATAAGGATATCATGTAGAACAAAGATGAAATTATATCAAATTATTAGAAGTAGTCACAATCAAGCAACAATAGCCCATTACAAGCAGCACTGCAAAGTACTTAAAAATGTTATTAGGAAGGAAAAGAGTATGTGGTACGTAAATAGAATGGCTAATTCACATGATAAAATTATAACCATATGGTCAGTTATGAAGGTAGTGTCTGGTCATAAGTACAATGTCGACGATAAAAAAGTCAGTTCGTGGCAAAAATATTTCTGTTACTGATAAGTCAGATATGTGTACAGAATTTAACAATAATTTTTCGAGAATTGCTGTTAAATTAAACAAAAACTTAGTTTCTACAGGGAATCATATAACTCTCTTGGAAAATATCTTTCCGAGACTGATATCTGAAATGCTCCCCTGCGATATGACAAGGGGGAGATCCTGTCAATAATTAAATAACAGAAGATTAAGGGCTCTAATGGATATGATAGAGTGCCTAGCAGAATATTGAAGTACTTTGTTGCACATGTTAGCCCTGTACTTAGCCGTATTTGTAACATTACCCTTAAAGGGAGTCAAATGGAAAATATTTATTTCACGTTTTCGGATTTTCATCTCATTATAAAATTTACAATTTTTCGAATAAAATTATATATATATATATATATATATATATCACTTATAAACTCACATGGTAAGTATTCTATTTTATTGTTTAAGTATAAACTACATCGGTTGAATATGTTAAAATTTCTACGTACATTAATTCAAGATCTAATAAAATCGGTAATTTTTTATATGGAATGCTGTGGATTGCAGTGTTATAAAGGTTAAATAACGTGTTTGTATTGGTAGCACTGTTAAAAACAGTATTGCATCGTTTCATAGTATAAACACGCGTTGTATGTCGAAGTGCTAACGTTTTTCCGAGGGGAAGGTAAATCTCTCAAAAAGTAAAGTATGACGCGAAAACGTCACCATATATTCATTTTTATGTCCAAATGTGACATAAACACTAGATCAAAACGTCTGGGGAGATCTCTTGGATGTTTCCCTAGAAAGGTATAACGATGAGTGATGTATTAGAATCACCGCACAAATTACTGCACAGTCTGCCTGCTAAGTGATATCTGTGCAAAAGGTTGAGAGACAGAGCACGTCAGAGACCACTGGGAAACAAATATCGATTTTGTCGTCATTTATACCGAGGAAGTGGTAGACATTGCATCACATTGTAGGCACAAAAAAAAAAAAACAGGATCATTATGCAGGTGATGTAATCGGTCAAGAGTAGCTGTAACGAGTACACATAAACCCTCCTGAAGCTCAAGACCAACATAAGGTTAAGACTGTGTTCTTTCTGCTTACAGTTTTCATTATTTATCCGTGAACTATGTGGAATTCTTAACATTGACTCCATCAAAGACGACATAAGTATTACACAGAAAAGCTGTATTAAACCGTTGTTCTCCACAATACCGTCAGATGACGATAACACCGCATTAGGATTGGTACCCATAAACAATGTTATCCCACAAGTCCTAAGAAAACGAGAAAATGTATCACACAAGCTTAAGCCATTCCCCATTAAAGAAATTACCACTTTAAGTGCTGTCAGTGTGTTGTGTGTACTGTAACGTTCCCTGGCAGCACACACACTATTAATAAACTAAAATTTAATTGTACTATATACGCCGCTATGAAGAAATTTGTATATACTGTAATTATTTAACAAAAAATATTATTTAATTTTGTATAAAGGACATTCGTTATTATTGTAATATTTTCTGTAATAATATTCTCGATGTATTTATGATTGTAATATTTTTATACTCATAATATAATTACGAAATATATCAATATCTGCGATAAGAAAAATGTAAAATACAGCCGCAGATTGCAAAGAGATATTAACGGTCAGGAGTGGTATAAATAAGAATACATAATGTGCATTCTTTGTCGTCTTCCTCGAGAGCTGAGAGACAGAGGAACCTGTGACGTAGCATTTATTAATGGGTGGACTTCATCTGTCTGTATCTAGGTTTAGCCGCCATTAGAGGAGAAATTACAAACTAATGCAAGTTGAATTATTGTTGTGGTCTAAATACATTATAATTTACCAAAAGTGTGTATTACTAATGTAAATTAGCTTGCCCATGTCATCTATAATATTTCTTTAAAGAATTTTCAGCATTTTTAGCGGTGTTGCTGGGCTGTGCCGCGACCGAACGATTTTCAGCAGCGGCACATTTAAAAAATTGTTCCGCTAAGAAAAATTAACCAAACCCGTAAATCTGGAGCAGATAAAAATTAGAAGTGAATTAAGTAAATGTTTTTCTTTTACAGCGATCCAGAGACTGACGGAATTTATTACTAGTTTCACATTTGTGCATTCATAGGCGGATAGTTAACGTTGAAATTTAACAATTTGTTGGTTCTTTCAAATAACTTAAATGTATAGTGAAGTTTGTTTTATCAATGATAATTAAACGTTCAGGTCGGCTTGGCAATATTTAACCATTTTCTGCTGACGCCGGGAAGGAATTCAGTAAATATTTTAAAAAAACCCACAGCATTTAGAAAATGTGTGCCAAGGCCGAATTATGTAAAAGATTTAATTCTCAACTAAATATTCTTAATCAGTTAATATCAATTTATCAGCATGAGAGGGTTGACTAAGTTCACGTAATTTTAAATGTACTTAATTCTGTCTAAATGAATTTTTATTACCACACGTAAATAAGAGGTTCTACAACAAAGTTCGTACAGAAAGAAAGCAAGAGCAAATAACAAAAACAATTTAAAAAAGGTAACATTTGAAAACAAAATCATTTCATTTTATATTTATTTTTTAAATTTAATTTAATTTCATTAAAGTACGAAAATGAAAATTGGAAATGGAAGACACAGAAGCCAAGAAACAAAATCTGCAGTATGTGGCGAAGACACCACAAAGGACGAATATAAATTGCAATTGTAAAAAGAGGCATTTGTTGCATATGTGCAAACAACGTTTACATATTGCTTTAAACATAGTGTGTGGTGTAATCTGGCTACGACTGTGGAGGGGAAGGTATAAAATATCTTATTTTACAGTAAACAACAATGAAAATTTGTCACTTGTTGGAGTTCTGACCGAAATCGCTGGAATATCGAATATTTTGTGGATTCGTGGTAAAACTTCCCATACCTGATGATATTTTTAATATCAACCGAACTGAAGAGGACCACAACAAGTCAGTCGAAATATCAGCAATTTAGTTGCTTTAGTAGTTTACAATGACGCAGCCCATCACCCAAAAATATTGTATTCAAAAGGCGCCGGCTGTGAAACTCTGCGGACTTATACCTTATATTATTGTAACCAGAACAAGTATGGGGTGATTATGCTACTAAATAATGCTTTTTCTGATAATAAGCATGTATGGCTAATAAAAGTAATATCAGATCGTTGGTAGTGTTATCAAAACCGTCATCTGTGTCCACACACAGATATTGTGTGTGAACACAGTTTGGCTCTTGTTCCGTTTTAACAGTTGCTTGCCAGCATAGTCTTCCCGATGCCCAGATCACAGGCGGTGGAGGAAGGGGAAGAATTTTCTGACCGTTAATTGGACGGATTCGCAGGTCGGTGAATCCCCTTCATCTATCAGCTCTGCAAGAGCCACTTTCCGCGCCTACCGTCAGCAATGTCCTCAGTTTAAGATTGTGGACCTCGAGACTAGCTGCACAGACGTTTCACAGTGGAGGTTTGGACAGTATTCTCATGACTGTCAGCAGGCTCAGACGATGTGGGGCCCCGTGATTCACTGGTGAGGCAGAACCGGCAGATACTGGCAGCACCTCGTCATAATTATGGTCGTAATTGCACTTGCATCAAGCATGTGCAATCCGTTTCCAGCGGTCGTTATGCCTGTGTTGTTCGCAATTTGACCTACGTTGGTATGATAACTGGTCTTTGGGGAATTGTCTTATCGACAAGCGGTTCTCTATCTGCGCAGCTCTCTGAACTCACATTTTATCCTATCGTGACCTCAGTGAATCTATGACTTTGATTGTACAAATAGTTTAGTTTGGTGCACTGTGGTCATCACTCAGTCTGTGTGTAGTGAGGACGTACATATTTCGGAGTATTTCCGCATCTATTTATGACTCTCACACTTATGTCGCACTGTAACATTGCGAGAGTACACATCTGGGAACATTGGCAGACCTAGCCCACCAGGATTTCATTTTAACACCAAATGTTTTCCCGATATCCCCAGCATGGTTCACTTGTAGTGGAGAATGTCATCGGAACTGGTCCTGACCACGTTTAAACGATACTCTTTATTAATGCACAAATAAATGTTTGTAGCAAACAGTGCATTGTGCTAGCTGTTCAGCGATATATTTGGAATTCGATGGATCAGTCGAAATTACGTTAATAGCAATGACCACACTCGGATTTACCTGTGGTTAATGTACAAGACTTGAAGTAAAGTTACATATGCTAATAATATTGCAGTATTTTCTTTTTGTACAGATGTCTTAATTACATGTGTTCACTACGCTTGGGAGTGCTACCTGGGTGAAACTGGAGTCACTCACGGTTGTGAGTGAAGGGGGAGTATATTTCTGATTGGCAACGGAGTCCACAAATTTCTTCTGCGAGTTATGACTGGTTTGCCTAGGTGGTCCAGTGAGAAAGGATGAAGAGGCAAGAAGAGGAGTGCGTGACGCTTAAACAGTTAGCAGCTTTTATCTGCAAAGACGTCGGCGCGCTGCAACGGGGTTTGCTGTAGCGGGATGCCAACTTCCTGAACGATTCAAATTCAAATGGCTCTGAGCACCATGGGACTTAATATCTGAGGTCATCAGTCCCCTAGAACTTAGACCTACTTAAACCTAACCAATCTAAGGACATCACACACATCCTTGCCCAAGGCAGGATTCGAACCTGCGACCGTAGCAGTCGCGGGTTCCGGACGGCAGCACCTAGAACTGTTCGGCCACCGCGGGCGGCTCCTGAACGATTGATAACCATTTGTGCCAGCTAGTAGGTCGCTCTCTTCAGAGACGGTTACAGATACATGTTGTTCAAATAACGCAAATTTCTCTGCTACGCCTGAGGAGATGGTCAGGCTTAGTGTTGAGCAAACATGTGGAGCTCTCCCGTTCGCGACCTAGTGGCCGCGATCGAGTTTCACCCCCTGTGAATACACTAGCGTTATTACCGCGGGCGGCAGATCCTTTGGCCAGAACAGATACAGCAGCACTGTCTTTTGTGTCAACCACCAACCGCAACTTTTACGACAATTGCTGGGTGCGGTGTCCCTGATCATATTCCAAGCATTGGGATTCGCTGGTACACACCCACATGTCGGGCTCTGAGTGGATGGCTATCCTGCAGGCGTCATTATTTTCGCTGGAGAGTTCTCCAGAGGCATATTTTGAGCGCTGTGTTACAAATACAGTCTCTTTCGATGAAAGAATCAGAATTTTACTATTACGTCGCACAATATAGTACTTACACATACTATGTTTTTAGATAGAAATCGAAAGTGCTTATGGAATACGCTATGTTGCAACTATGTATACCAACGTGTTCGTTTCTAGCTCTATGACGCCCCACACTAGTAATGAAGTAGTGGCTAAGTAATGTAACATAAATCAGGATACTGTCGAGTGCATCATGACGTCGACGCGACGCGATGTGACGTCGTGACGCGACGTTCCACCTGACACGACACCACGCAATGCAACGTTGTGAGGCGACACGTCATGATGTGCAGCAACACGATGGTGACACATAAATGACGTAATTGGATAAAATATGTAAAATAGTGGGAAAAATGGAATGATTACATATCTGTCTGGGTGGTCTGCTCGTGCCACAAAATATTAATTTCCCTTTAACAAATAGACCGTGAGAGGCGTTATCTGTTAATAACAAACAGACACAGCCAACAACCTATTGCTCTGGTGCCCATTCAGGTCTCCCAGTTAAAACATACGAAGTTGGAGAGTTTTCGGACGCATGCTGCAGTGTGATTGAGTAGGTACATCATCAAGTCAACGCGGCAACGGGAACAGTGGGGTGGATCCTGCGTACTTGTACAAAATACGTAATACTGTGAAAATCCAGAAATAAGTGAAATATGTATTTATGAAGATGGTATCTGTTCTTTCGGACATGTCCGAAAGTATCTGTTCTTTCGGACATGTCCGAAAGAACAGATACCATACATATAGTTAAGGCTCACCGGCCATTTGACCACCTTCTTCTGTGCGGACGCACAAACAGTGCCCGAACTCTTATGGGAATCGGCGGTAAAACCGCGAGTAATGAGTATGATGGGCAGAGGCACTGTGAATATAGTGTGGGACAATAAGTTGTGAATGTGGGTCTCACGGGAGGCGTGCCAGAGATAAGTCCCCGCAATCGCACTAACCTCTGTGTTGTCGGTGGCTCAGATGGATAGAGTGCGTGCGATGTAAGCGGGAGATCCCGGGTTCGAGTTACAGTTGGGCCACACATTTTCAACTCTTCCCGTTGACTCATATCAACGGTTGTATGCAGCTAAGGGTATTCATTTCATTGTAATAAATGAAAAATACCTAAAATTGGGGAAAATAATGAAAAATGTGGAAAAACATGTAGAACTGAGAGTACTCACGTATCTACTTAGATATGGTCCGTTGGTGCCACTTTATATTAGAACTGCTGTTAAGAAATAGAACTAAAATGACATGACTTAACTTTTTTTTTTGAGTCACCGGTCTTTTGACTGATTCGATGCGGCCCGCCACGAATTCCTCTCCTGTACCACCCTCTTCATCTCGGAGAAGCACGTGCAATCTAAGTTCTCAATTATTTGCTGGATGTATTCCAGTCTCTGTGTTCCTCTACAATTTTTACCCTCCACAGTCCCCTCTAGCACCATGGAAGTTATTCCTTGATGTCCTACTATTCTGTCTCTTCATCTTGTAAGTATTCATATATTCCTTTCCTCACCGATTCTGTGGAGAACCTCTTGATTCCTTACAAGTCCAACTAATTTTCAATGTTCTTTGTAGCACTACATCTCAAAAGCTTCGACTCTCTTCCCGGTTTTCCACAGTCCGCTTTTCAGTACCACACAATGCTGTGCTCCAACGTACATTCTCTGAAATTTCTTCCTCAAATTCAGATCTCTGTTTGATACTAGTAGACTTCTCTGGCTTTTTGCCAGTGATAGTCTGCTTTTTATACCCTCCTTGCTCCGTCCGTCATAGGTTATTTTGCTGCCTAGGTAGCTGAATTCCTTTTTTTCATCTACTTCGTGATAGTCATTCCTGACGTTTATTTTCTCACTGTTCTCATTTCTGCTACTTCTCATTTCTTTCGTCTTTCTTCTATGTGCTCTCGATCCATACTTTTTACTCATTACACTGTTCCTTCCGTTCAGCAAAACCTGTAATTCTTATTCATTTTCACTGAGAATAGCAACGTCATCACCGAATACTATCATTGATATCCTTAACCGTTGAATTTTAATTCCACTCTTGAGCTTTTCTTTTCTCGTATTTCCGTCAGTACTTCTTCGATTTATTGTTGAGCAGTAGAGCGAAAGAATACATCCCTGTCTTACACCCTTTTTAATCCGAGGACTTCGTGCTTCCTCGTCGATTCTTATTTTTCTCTCTTGGCCCTTACACGTATTGTACGAGGGCAGTTCAATAAGTAATGCAACACATTTTTTTTCTGAAACAGGGGTTGTTTTATTCAGCATTGAAATACACCAGGTTATTCCCCAATCTTTTAGCTACACAACACTATTTTTCAACGTAATGTCCATTCAATGCTACGGCCTTACGCCACCTTGAAATGAGGGCCTGTATGCCTACACGGTACCATTCCACTGGTCGATGTCGGAGCCAACGTCGTACTGCATCAATATCTTCTTCATCAGCCGCGTAGTGCCTCCCACGGATTGCGTCCTTCATTGAGCCAAACATATGGAAATCCGACGGTGCGAGATCGGGGCTGTAGGGTGCATGAGGAAGAACAGTCCACTGAAGTTTTGTGAGCTCCTCTCGGATGCGAAGACTTGTGTGAGGTCTTGCGTTGTCATGAAGAAGGAGAAGTTCGTTCAGATTTTTGTGCCTACGAACACGCTAAAGTCGTTTCTTCAATTTCTGAAGAGTAGCACAATACACTTCAGAGTTGATCGTTTGACCATGGGGAAGGACATCGAACAGAATAACCCCTTCAGCGTCCCAGAAGACTGTAACCATGACTTTACCGGCTGAGGGTATGGCTTTAAATTTTTCCTTGGTAGGGGAGCCATTTTGTTTCAGGTTCGAAGTGATGAACCCATGTTTCATCGCCTGTAACAATCTTCGACAAGAAATTGTCACCCTCAGCCACATGACGAGCAAGCAGTTCCGCACAGATGGTTCTCCTTTGCTCTTTATGGTGTTCGGTTAGACAACGAGGGACCCAGCGGGAGCAAACCTTTGAATATCCCAACTGGTGAACAATTGTGACAGCACTACCAACAGAGATGTCAAGTTGAGCACTGAGTTGTTTGATGGTGATCCGTCGATCATCTCGAACGAGTGTGTTCGCACGCTCCGCCCTTGCTGGAGTCACAGCTGTGCACGGCCGGCCCGCACGCGGGAGATCAGTCAGTCTTGCTTGACCCTGCGGCGATGATGACACACGCTTTGCCCAACGACTCACCGTGCTTTTGTCCACTGCCAGATCACCGTAGACATTCTGCAAGCGCCTATGAATATCTGAGATGCCCTGGTTTTCCGCCAAAAGAAACTCGATCACTGCCCGTTGTTTGCAACGCACATCCGTTACAGACGCCATTTTAACAGCTCCGTACAGCGCTGCCACCTGTCGGAAGTCAATGAAACTATACGAGACGAAGCGGGAATGTTTGAAAATATTCCACAAGAAATTTCAGATTTTTTCAACCAAAATTGGCCGAGAAAAAAAAAGTGTTGCATTACTTATTGAACTGCCCTCGTATATTACCCATTTCTCCCTGTAGGTTACCCCTATTTTTCTCAGAATTTCAAACCACTCGCACAATTTTACACTGTCGGACGGTTTTTCCAGGTCGACATATCCCCAAAACGTGTCTCGATTTTTCTTTAGTCTTGCTTTCGTTATGAACCACAATGTCAGAATTGCCCTTCCAGTGTCTTTACCAACAACTTGGTTGCATGAGCTGTTAAGCTGATTCTGCAACAATTCTCGCACTTGTCAGCTCTTGCAGTCTTCGGAATTGTGTTGATGATGTTTTTCCGAAAGTCAGATGGTATATCTCCAGACTTATATATTCTACACACCAACGTGAATGGTCGTTTTTTGAAACTTCCCTCGATGATTTTAGAAAATGTTATCTACCCTTTTGATTTATCTGATCTTAAGTGTTCCAGACTTCTTTTGAATTCTGATTCTAATACTGTATCCCCTACCTATTCTACAACAACTCTTTTTTCTTCTTCGATCACGTCATCAGACAAGTCTTCCCCCTTATAGAGGCCTTCAATGCACTCTTTCCACCTATCCGCTCTCTCCTCCGCATTTAGCAGTCGAATTCCCATTGCATTCTTAATGTTTCCGCCCTAGCTTTTAGTTTCAGCGAAGGCTGCTTTAACTTTCCTATATGCTGAATCAGTCCTTCCGACAATCACTTCTTTTTCGATTTCTCTACAGTTTTCATGAAGTCATTTCGTCTTAGCTTCCGTGCACTTCCTATTTGTTTATTCCTAAGTGACTTGTGTTTCAGTGTTCCTGAATTTTCTTAAACATTTTTGTATTTCCTTCTTTCATCGATCAACTGAAGTATTTTTTCTTTTATCCAAGATTTCTTCACCGTTACCATCTTCGTACCGACGGTTTTCTTTCCAACATCTGTGATTTGTCCTTTTTAGAGATGCCCATTCCTTTTCAATAGAACTGCCTACTGAGCTACGCTTTATTACTGTATCTACATCTTTAGTGAACTTCAAGCGTATCTCGTCAGTACTTCCGTATCCCAATTCTTTGCATACTGATTCTTCCTGACTAATCTCTTAAACTTCACGCTACTTTCATCACTACGACGTTGTGATCTGAGGCTGTATCTGCTCCTGGGTGCATCTTACAACCCAGTATATGATTTCGTAATCTCTGTCTGGCCTTGGTGTAATCCAACTGAAATCTTCCTGTATCACCCGCCCTTTTCCAAATATACTTCCTCGTCTTGTGATTCTTCAACAGAGTATTCGCTGCTACTAGCTGAAATTTATTAGAGAACTGAATTACTTTTTCTCCTCTCTCATTCTAATACCGAGCCAATATTCGCCAGTAACCCTATCTTCTACTCCTTCCTCTACAGCCGCATTCAATTTCCCCATGACTGTTAGATTTTCATCTCCGTTTACGTACTGAATTATCCGTTCACTATACCCATATACTTTCTCTACCTCTTCATCCTCGGTTTACGACGTCGGCATGTATCTACGTAAAATACCGTTGTCGGTGTTGGTTTGCTGTCGATTCTGATGATAACCATTCTATCACTGAACTGTTCCCAGTAACGCACTCTGTGCCCTAACCCCCTATTGACAACGAATCCTACTCCTGTTATACTATATTCTGCTGCTGTTGATATAACCCTACACTCATCTGACCAGAAATCCTTGTCTTCTTTCCATTTCGCTTCACTGATCTCCTCTACATATAGGCTGAGCCTTAGCATTTCCCTTTTCAGATTTTCTAGTTTCCCTACCACTATCAAACTGCTGAGATTTCATGCCCCGACTCGTAGAACATTATCTTTTCGTCGGTTATTCAGTCTTTTTTTTTCATGGTCACCTGCCCCTTGTTAGACCCCTCCCGGAGATCCAAATGGGGGATTAGTCCACATTATTTTGCCAAGGGAGAGATCATCATGACACTTTTTCAATTACCGTCCACGAGTCCTATGGATACACATTATGTGTCTTTAATGCAGTGGTTTCCGCTGCCACCTGCATCCTCACGCCGTTGATCATTGCTGATTCTTGCGACTTTAGGGACAGTTCCCTCCGTAAGGGCAAGAGAGAGTTCTGAGCCTCTGTCGGCTCCTCCGCCCTTTTTGATAGGGCCGTTGGTTGAATGAGAGGTGACTCCTTACGCCGGAAGTCTGATGACGATTTTTGTCAAAATTTAAGCGGTGTCGTGGTTTGAACCCGGGAACCCTGCCGACTATCCTTAGACTACAGGTACCTTCTAGTTCCTTATAAACAGACAGATGCAGACTAACCCTCTCCATATACTACCCTGCTGCAGAAAGACCCTACTATCTCATGTGCCCCAGTTGTAAAGGATGAAGTGTGAAGGAGGTGCCTGATCCTCCTTTGTCCATAGGGGTGGGAAGGAAAGCAGATACGGAATTACCGCCATATTTATGCCATTGACGACTACAGAATTACGTCATCACTTTTAATATCAGTTGCGCAATTGCCTATGTGATTCCCTTGGGTGACCTTGATCAGTTCTCGATGGTTCCCTGGGGCATGGAGGAGTGAAGACAACCTCGAATACACGTCGCCCAATTCAGTAACCTGACATCGGATGTCTTTGTCTCATCTAGAGATACGAAACCGGTTATAACCGTACCTGACCCAGAAATGGCTTTGATAAGCTACTTAAGTGAGCATCTGCAAACTTTGTACATCGCCTGTACCACAACTTTTCAGTGTTTTTTTTTGCCCTACTCCAAGCAGTACTCAGCTTTATTAATCTTTGTTAATTTGGTTGTCAATGTACTGGTTGCTTTTCCAAAGAAGTTGTTTTATTTTCATATGTCTGTAAAGTTCCTTTTAAAGGTTTTGTGTGATTTCCATTTGACCGAGTTATCTTAAGAAGGTTGAGTTTATAGGAGATGCAGTCTTGCTTAAAAGCCTTAAATTTGAATCATTGGCCCATCAGCTTACCATATCGACCGTTCACTAGTTGTTTGCTATTGGACGGCTATTGTTAGGGTATATGTTGCCTTTTCAAGTAAAGTAGCTGCTGAGTAATTTTGCTGTGCCAGGTACTTTTGCCGAGTATATTTTATAAAAAATTGGGTTTTAAAGTTGTCTTATTTACGAAAATATTTATTAATGATACTTATTGCCATTGTGTTACAATCCAGAGTTCGGGGACAGTCGTGAGCTCGTGAAATCATTATGTTTGTTGTTGCATCAATGTCCGTTTCTTGTGTGGAAGTTCCCTGGACCAGCCTGTGATGAGAGTGTTCGTCATGCTTCCGGTGGCCGCAGTTGCAATCGTGTGGTGCCTGGGGGCGTCTTGTATCCGTTTGTAACATGGTTTGTAATTGACTCCAACGACCTTGCCGCAGTGGTAATACCAGTTCCGGTCAGATGACCGACGTTAAGCGCTGGTCGTGCTGGGCTAGCACTTGGATGGGTGACCATACGGTCTGCCGAGCGCTGTTGGCAAGCGGGGTGCACTCAGCCCTTAAGAGGTAAACTGCGAAGCTACTTGATTGAGAAGCAGCGGCTCCGGTCTCGTAAATTGACATACGGTCGGGAGAGCGGCGTGCTGGGCATATGCCCATCCATATCCGCTTCCAGTGACGCCTCTGGGTTGAGGAAGACACGACGGCCGATCGATACCGTTGGGCCTTCAAAGGCCTGTTCAGATGGATTTTTGTAATTGACAGTGTAATTTACTCAAAGCTATTTATTTAATGTAAACTATTGTAATGAAGTGTTGTAAATTTACAACAGTTGCCTCTGGGTAATGTTCCTATGCACTCTCGAATTTGAACGTAATTTTGTCCATTCTCTTGTGTTCATAATTGTTCTTGGGCTATATTTTTTCATGAAAGAGAAGGACAGTTCAGGTGTTCTGTTCGGCCTGATTTGTTAGATTACGGCTACAGTCGCAGGTTCGAATCCTGCCTCGGGCATGGATGTGTGTGCTGTCCTTAGGTTAGTTAGGTTTAAGTAGTTCGAGGTTCTAGGGGACTGATGACCTCAGAAATTAAGTCCCATAGTGCTCAGAGCCATTTGAACCATTTTTTTGTTTGATTACGACACACAAGAACAGCAGAGAAGTCTTACACAGGATGTATCATACCACTCTTTCCCTTCTATTATTGAAGTGATATTTTCAAACATTAACGCACAGTATGGTTTATTTGTCGATGTTTTAGTCCTTTAGTGATTTTAATACTTATCTTCCGGTTGCTTTGGTGTCAATTGTATTGGCGGCTTCTTCGTTACTGGCCATATTGTTGATGCACTCTTGGCTAAAGCGCGATGCTCTGATTTCTTTTGCTACAACGCAGTAACATCACTTCAAGACAAAGCTCTCACAAGTGTGAACAATGATTCTTGGATCAAATGTGGTCAGAAATTCGCAAAATTAGTGTTAAAACCTCTGAAACAGAAATACGGTGTCAAATAAAATCATTTGTGACTGGTTACGGAAGCCATTTTTTTTCAAAGTAAATAAATAAATAAAAACTGTGTTCCATACGTAACGTTTGAAATAATCGAAAATCATATATTTCAGAAGATCAGGTTCTACCTGAAGCTGACAACAATAAATGTAGGCTCTGAATTGTGAAGATGTTTGATTCTTGAATGCAAAGGAAAAAAGCGAATAGCAACCATTTGTGATGTACGTCTTATTTTATACTTGTATAATTGGAAACCGTATTATTGCCAGAATTTCAGGTTGCCTGTACGAGGAGCGTCGGTAAGATAAAAAGTTCAAGAAGGATAAGAGACCGAAGTAGGCTCAGAAATTTTCGCCTTTTTCTTTATCTTGCTAATAGTAGTTTAAAATTATCCAGCGGAAATTTCTCTGGAGTGGGCAAGGTGAATTTAACAGCCGGCCTGTTAGTTGAACAGTGAGACACCATAGTGCTTATGCCACTCAGTAGCAAAATGTTTTATCTCGAATACGCAGTAAGTGATTAACAGCGGTTTGCTGTTAGGAAGAATTAAATATAGTGCAGTTAAATGTTATTACTTCGTAATTAATTTTTAAGGTCTATAATGCTTTTACTGCGAGAAAATTGGATGAATCGTATTACTCATAAAATCATCTTAGTGCAACAAAACCAGCAGACGATATGCGTGAAGACGTCCTTAGAATCGTCGCATCTCCATGAAGACCGTAAAATGACATAACACCGTGATACGACATTTGCGGTACCTAGAGGGACAGTGGGCGGGGGAGGGAGGGGGAGGGGCAGAGTGACGTAGGATGAGGGGAGGCCATCCATAATATTACTTTCACGGTGAATGACATAATAGTGCTGAGATTTCCCGACAAATGCTTCTGAGTATACTTACTACTGGTTAGTATCGATTTCATGTCCCGTCTTTCTGCAAACAAATGGTGAATTGGTACGCCTGTCTGTATGGCGGGGAAGTGTGGGAGTTAGGTTTGGAAACCTATCTTTTTTCTCTAGATGCGAGCGTAACTGGCTTCCCCCTGCCCTGTCTCTCGCCCTCAAATCCGCTGGGTACGCCAACAGTGGTTTCAATCATACCCGTCTCCCAGCATCCAGTGTTTGACACATGGAATTACAAAGTCGCAATACAAACAAATAGTTTCAGGCATTGCGTAAGGTTCTGAATTTGGTTCAACCTCCCTCCATTACAGTAAATGATGAGTCATAAATTGTATCTCGTTGTAAAGACCACATACATGCTGATGACCTCGCTTTTTTAAAAATTTATCACAATGGACTGTAGAGAGAAAGAAAAAGACATTGTAACAGAACAGCGGTTAAATAATTCCGCAGAATGTGAATGAACTTCTTAGAGCAGGTGGTATTCTGATGTAACAGCGCTCGAGTCTCACTAGTGTCTCAGTAACACGCGAATTTAATAGCGGTCTGAAGTCCGTAGCTCGTGGTCTTGCGGTAGCGTTCTCGCTTCCCGCGCACGGGGTCCCGGGTTCGATTTCCAGCGGGGTCAGGGATTTTCTCTGGCTCGTGATGACTGGGTGTTGTGTGTTCTTCATCATCATTGACTCGCAAGTCGCCGAGGTGGCGTCAACTAAACAGGACTTGCAATACGGTAGCCGAACTTCCCCGGATGGGGCCTCCCGGCCAACAATGCCATACGATCATTTAAATAGCGGCCTGAAATGACGTACACGGGTTCTGTTTCGTACACACTGCTGAAGTCTAATGCAATGTGGCAAAATATGTAAACTTCAAGTCGGAATTAAAAACGAACTATCGAAGTCCAAAGTAGTCTTGTGAAATACCTGATATGAGGAAATATCACAAGGAATTATATGCAGCGAGCAGATGTTCCATATCATAAAGAAGAATTGGGGGATACACGCTAGAAGCGGTGACACATTGACCGGCGTTTCATTTTCAAATGTAGAATTTGCAGATTAACTGCGTCTGCTGGACGGGGAAAGAACCGTCCGCTCGTTGGGTCAACTAAGGTCAGGAAGGAAGTGAGCCTCCGAACTTAGAAGGGGATTTTGCGGGATAAATTTATAGCGGAGTCAAGAGCGCTACATCGTGTTGCACGAAAATGATAACATTCACATGGCTCGGAACTGTGGAAGACAGAGAGACAAGAAAACGTGTAGCGATGGGAATAAGCAGCCGAAATCTTCCATGTCGATTTTCTGGATGCGACATCCACAACTATTCGATGACAAACAGCAACATTTCTTGTTCAATGTACTGGCCGCATGTCTTATATGCGTTTAAAAAAAATACCGAACGATATTATTAATGGACCGTCCTCTAAATCGAAGAAGTGGGCTACAGACCGCCGTTAAGACATCTAGATTTACGTTTTCCGCAAGTTTGCTTAACTGACTGTACACGAACGTTTGTATCGTGGTTGCTATCTCTCACTACTCGTTGTTCTCGAACGGAGCGATCGCTACATCTACCTCGGCATGGATACTCTGCAAATCACATTTAAGTGCCTGACAGGGGTCGCTCTGTCTATAATGACTCCGGCAAGAAATGTCCATTTTTTTTTTTTTTTACCTCTTGATTTATATACGGCTTTGAAGAGACAGTGGAAAGTGGTGTTTTCATCCAGTATTCCATGTCACAAGGGATAATTTGTCGTTTTTACAACTTGCTTGTTCCATTTTCGGAGTCTAGATATAAGATAACTTGTGTGTATGTAAAATTAATTTCCTTGTTTGTTGCTAGGATAATTACGTGTCATGAGCAAAGACGGGCAGAAAAATATTACGCTTGGAAGTGCTAATTTAAGCCGACAATTGTGGCCGAGCGGTTCTAGGCACTTCAATCTGAAACCTCGCGACCGCTACGGTCGCAAGTTCGAATCCTGCCTCGGCCATGGATGTGTGTGATGTCCTTAGGTTAGTTAGGTTTAAATAGTTCGAAGTCTAGGGGACAGATAACCTTAGATGTTAAGTCCCATAGTGCTCAGAGCCATTTGAACCATTTTGCTAATTCAAGTTAAATTCTCAGCAAAACAGAATTCGTTGTACTTCTTCGTCGTACTTCAACAGGTGGAGTAGATCAAACTATCTGGCACTTCATTTCCTCGAATTTCAAATGGAACCGTTTTTCTCCCTTGCTACATAAATGCAGACAGAAAATAAATTTGAATTTCTCATAGCGATTCTAATTCCTTTAAATTTTTATTGTAAGTGAAAATGCATACGATACTGTTCCAATTTATCATTTCTCTTGAAATACTGATTTCTTAGTTAGCTCAAATCTTTGTGAGAGGTGACGTTGTCATTGATGGTGGTGTGTCTTCAGGTTTGTCTGTCTATCGAAAACGGAAATTTGTAATGGACTGGGTCGTAGTACTACATTGTCCACGACAATATTTTCACCTACCTTCCGCAATTATGGGCCATCGTGTCGAAAGCTTACAGTAACATCACTCAGGTGTTGCTGAGGACTGCCTAGCGATGAAAGGCTAAATCATGAAACACGTCGTTTCTATACGCCATTTTCTATTGTTTTAAATAATCGGATGAAGAAGAAGAATACTGAGTAAGAGGATATACGGAAACTGAAAAGTATACCGCTATTTCTTCAGATACAAAAAACCGCGGGCTAAAATTGTATGGGGCTGTTAAAAGGATGGAGCCAATCAGATTAGCTAGGTAGGTTGTAGAATTCTACTAAACTGGCAGTAGCGATAAAACTGAAACAATAAACTAATGGTCCAAATGGCTCTAAGCACTATGTGACTTAAAATCTGAGGTCATCAGTCCCCTAGACTTAGAACTGCTTAAACCTGACTAACCTAAGGACATCAGACACTTCCATGCCCGAGGCACGATTCGAACCTCCGACCGCAGCAGCAGAACGGTTCCGGACTGAAGCGCCTAGAACCGCTCGTCCACAGCGGCCGGCAACGCGGTGACAGAAGTATGTAAGCGAAGCAGACACGGACGGTGAATCACCCTAGTGAAGGTACGGGCTGCAAATGGGATAATCCATTCACATAAGCGACTTTGACAAAGAGCAGATTACTATTAAGCAGAGCATCTGAATGAGTATCTCGGAAAGGCCGAAGGTATGTTCACGTGCTAATCTCGCGAGCATCAACGGAAAGAGGTATAAGGACGGTGAAACTACCACTAGGCGCTAAATGATTGGGCATCCATGACGCTTCACAGAAAGTGGGGTTCGGAGGCTTGTCTGCTCTGTAAAGTGGGATAGATGGTGGGTGATCTGTGGCATCTCTGCCGAAAGAGCATAATGTTACTGCACGCGCAGGTGTTTCGTAGCACACTGTTCACCGCACATTGTTGAACATAGAGGTCCGCAACAGACCATCCTCATGTGTTCACATGTTGATCCCACGACATCGTCAATTACGATTGCAGTGGGCACAGGACGATCGAGATTCGATGGTCGATCAATGGAAACGTGTCGGCTCTTCGAGTGAATCACACTTTTGCTCCACTAGATCGCTGCTCCCCTCCACAGAGGTGAACGGTGGCTCAAAACGCGCTGCGCACCAAGGACTCAAGCTGGTGGGAGCAGCATTATGCTGTGGGAGACATTCCCTGAGCTTGCATGGGACCTCTGGTAGTAATTGAAGAAACGTTGACCGCTACGAACCACCTGCATCCCTTCATGTTTGATATCTTATCTGACGGCGGTGTCAAGTTTCAGCTGTATAATTGTCATGGTCTCGGAGCCAGATCCGTGCTACAGTGGTTTGAGGAGCGTTGTAGTGGACTCATGTTGCTGTCTCTGCGACCAAATTCGCCTGATGTAAATCCTGTGCGACCCATCTGGATCGCTATTGGGCGCCATCACCACGTACGTATATCAGCTGCCTGTTATTTACGCGAATTACGTGAGCTTTGCGTAGATATCTAATGCTACATATCTCCACAAACCTACGAACAAACTGATGGGTCCCTGATACGTAGAATCAGTGACGTATTTCGTTCCAAAGGCAGGAAAAGAAGCTGTTACATAGGTGGTCATAGTGATTTGGCTCATCAGTATACATACACAAAAAACAACACTAACGTACAGGCGATTCTTCTTACTCACGCACTGAATTTACGAATTATGATGTAACCAGATAAAGTGCCATTACTCCCTTCGAACTAGCGTCCTTATATGTCTTACTAGGGCAGCGCCTGCTGCTTTACTCGTGTTGTCGGTATGGTCTGCGCAAATTTTTTTTTTGTTTCTCTTTAATCAAATTTATGTTGCTCATAAATATAAACGTCTTTTCCGAATACGCTTCTGATCAAAAGCATTTTTGGTAGCTGGAGTCCGAAGTTTTCGTTATCTGGGATAGATTGAAAATGGCTGTTTATGGACGACGTGACCCACCAACCACTCTGAAGGATCTACGCCGAATCACCGTTCAGGAGTGGGACAGTCTGGTCCAACAGTGTCTTGATGAACTTGTGGATAGTACGCCACTACGAGTACAGGCATGCATCAATGCAAGAGGACGTGCCTACTGGGTAATAGAGGTACCGGTGTGTACAGCAATCTGGACCACCAACTCTGAAGGTCTCGCTGTATGGTTGTACGACATGTAATATGTGGTTTTCATGAGCAGTGAAAGGGGTGGAAATGATGTTTAAGTTGACCTCTATTCCAATTTTCTGTACAGATTCCGGAACTCTGGAAATGATGTGATGCAAAACTTTTTTTGATGTATGTATGTAGGGAGTACTGTGTTAAAAACTACATAAAAACTAGAAAAGAAAAAATGACCGACAAGCCTGTAGCAAACCTTCCATTACCTTCCGTCTGCAAAGAGTGCACAATAGATGGCCACTTCCGTTGTCGATATTAGCGCAATTCGTATCGAATCGTCATTCCTCTTACCACCCTTCCCATCTACGCTGTTGCGCCTTAGAAAATATTAATTGCACAGATATTTATGAAATTCTGAAATATGCTTATTTATTTACAACAAATAAAGTCTAAGACTGTAAATTATAAATATTACATAAAGCAATAATTTTACTTACGCAGTGAAGGACCTTATTAATTGAACACAGTAGGTATGATCTATTTCTTAGGTCTTACTTGATACACAATAAATTACTATAGGGGGTTTTCATTACGGATTCCAATGTATTTTCCACCAAAAAGGTAAATCTATCTTTTCTATATCACCATCATTACTCAAACGAAATACTTAATCAGAAAATTTAGCGCTACAAATTTTATCAAGGTACATTTTGATAATACTGAATTTCAAACGTTCGAAGTTCGTTATCATCGTATGAAAAAGAAGACATTAGAATATATCAGTAGAATTTACGTGAGGAGTGCCACAAGCGTTCTGAGCCGGTGGGTTTCTGGCGTCAGGCGATATCGATTCTTACTTCCATCTTTGATCGTTGTCCCTGTGCATTGTTCTCTTTGCGTCTGAGGCAGGCTATCTGTGAGGAGCGCCTGCGCAAGTCGAGGAGAGGGGTCCGCGCATGAGCCGAGTGAGTCTGTGACGTGACGTGACGTGACGTGACATGCCTTCGGCGTTGTCGTTGTGGGGAGTTGGCGACACGGTGTCACGTGCCGTGAGGAGCAGTTGAGTGGGAGCAATGAAGAAGCATGAGCCGCTGCCGGAAAGTATTAAAGTCGTATTGACACGGCTGGCCAGTGGCGACCAGTGTTTGCTAATGCCTCCAGAGCTATGTGGATGGAAGGCGTGTGAATTGAACATGAAGGAAAAAAAATTAATCGCCAAGCTTTCGTGGTGGGTTCCTCTTTCTATATATAGTGAATATTATTGCGTACTTAAGGACTGTTGACTGTTGCAGTTGCTGGTGCTAGTCGCCAGTAAAACATTCACTGCAGTGGTGGCGAGGCGAGTTATGTTCTGGAACGGCCATGAAATTATGTTATTAAAGTGGCTAAAAATAGCGCCTCGCATTTGTAAGTTTGGCTTTGGTGCTTAGTGGCACGCTGAAGGAAGCTGGTTCACTCGAACGTCGTTTCTTAATGTAGTTACAGATTTAGAATTATCTGGTTTTACGAATCAGTGGTAGTTGTTTCTTAATAATTTATTGTGTTTATTGAAGTGATATTAGTTCCTAATGCAATTTCAAATACTCATCTGAAGGTTGATTGTCACGTTAGGTACTGCACGTTTGATTTATGTGGTGTCAGCCATTCAGCAAAGACAGGTTGCCTTAAGTCATTGCGTGCAGACTGGCACATCTTTTCACGTGGTATCTAGATTTCTTTTTTTTTTTTTATCAAAGGAAACTAAGCTCCTTAATTCAGTTCATTGGTTAACTTGTAATGTGTTTATATTAGGGTATTGCTTTTCTATGTATTTGTGTAACTTTTATATACTACAGTGTGCCTGCCGCTCATGTTTTCCAGTTTTCAGAAACGTGACAGTGGTCGACGCGAGCAAACCTCGCCCCGCAAGCTTGCAGTGTGACAGAAATCTCAGGATTTGAACTCAAGGTCGTCCGGACCCCATTAACGCGCGATTTCCCTATTCCATTCAACGAGAGGCTTGTTTTAGGCAGAAGATTTCCTACTGCCCAAAGTTTAGTATAAGTTCACTCTTTCGATCGTGTGTTTGTGAAATGGTAATAGATTAACGTTTGCTCGCGTTCATCAAACTGACGTTTTGCATAAAGTTTAGAATCTTCCGGACGTTTGAGTGTAGTAGAATGGTAAGTGTAAACAGAACTATTAAGAGTACCCTTCGGGTCAGATAGCATGAAATCAATTTTATCTTTTCAGTAAGTGTAAAACTGAGTGAGAAAGGCGATGGCCGACATTGTAAACATTTGGTTATCTGTTGTTACCGGCACGTAAAGGGGCCGTTGTCACAAGTGTGACAGTTAGTATTGCAAATACTAATTGTGGATAGGGCCTCCATATGCAAGTGTTGTTAATTGATAATTACTGCTGATGAATTCATGTGTATGTGTAACCAATAAAGAAGTGTTGCAACTACAAACTCGTTGCGTTACTGGCACACAAGGTTCGTGTGCAACCGCCACACCACGTTCTAGTACATAAATGAATATGGCGGATACTGATTTTTCTCCTCACACCCATCCTCCATATGTCGTGTTAAGTTCGTGTACTGTACATCTCCATGTAGAAGTTTCGGTTCTGTCAATGGCTTGACTTGAGTCACGCTTCTACATTCAAGGTTGTGTTGCAGATGTCACAGACGTAGTACTGCCCTATTGCTATTAGGTTTCTTGGGGTCTTTTATGAATTTTAATATTATGGGAACATTTGTCTTGTACTGATGAAGCCCACCAGATGCGGCTTCCTGCGTGGGCGTAGGTGTGGTCTCGTTGTGCGCTGGGGACGCTAATGAAACGTCATTCAATGAATAGTCATTTATTTCCAAGAGTTTTACAATCATTCTGTGTTCTTCCCAGTGCGCACCAGCAGAGGTCGTACTATGCCCACGTTGCATGGAGGCACGGGGTAGCGTGTCAGCCCCCGACAAGGAATATGCTGGCACGGCCCCTGCGTTGTCTGTGGTCTGTGCGACGGCCTCGTCATAGAAAGGTATGGTGGCCTGTGCGTCTCTGCAGCCTGGCACGGCTATGGAAGTACGTTGGAGCATCACCACTCTCATTCATTGAGCTGCACTTAGACCAGAAATCTGCAAGCACCTGTTGTCGATTGTATGATGGCGTATATGCGGAAGACCCAACAGTGACACGGAGTACAGACTGAGAGACAGTCCCAGCATTCCGCTCATAACGCAGTACTTTTACCGTCCAGTAGTGGCGGCAGAGGCACCCTGCTCCCAACCTGAGCAGCTAGTAGACAGGCAAATCACTTCTTCATTCATGGATGACTGGCCTGGGCCTCATCTTTGAGTAGTCAAAGGTGTGGCCGGCACGAATCCAGCTCTCAGAGTTGGTTCCCTTCTCAGCCGGACGGCTGTGGACCCATAACAGTAGACTCCAAGCTGGCTGGTAACTCTTCGTTGTCTTCACCAGGTTGTCCTGCAACTAGTAGAGCTGGCCTTCCCCAGCATCAGTGTTGCAGATGGAGTGAACAGACTCTAAGAGTGTTCGGAAGTGAGGCAAGGGTTTTAGAGCGCTCGAGTTATCATGTAATTAGATACGTTACCTTAGGTGTACACTCTAATGTAGTTTGTCATTTCATTCAGTGGTTACTCTATTCCACAAATTTGGATGCATTCAACACTTTTTCCAGTGCGTTTTTCGTTATTTTTATGTCATCACAGTGTTTCCTGCATTAAATTGTTATCTATAAATTTTATTAGTCTTACTGAGCAATTTTTCCTACGGTAGTATTTGGGTCTAGGCTGTGGTAGGTTTGAATGGGTTAGGCTGATAATCCTATAAAATTGATGATCTACTGCTGTAGTAAGATTACTGACTTGGTTGGTTCAGTAGTACACACGAAACAAGTATTATGACACTAAAGTAAAAGCGTTTTGATGTATTTATTTAGTTCTCATTTTTTTTCGGTTCTGTGGTGTCACATAAGCTCAAGCTACTCGTTCATAGAACGAAACACTATATAACTCACACAAAGCTTCTAAAATAAATTATAAAAGATAGTAAATTAAAAACACATAAACAGAACTACAATAAATACAATTAAATCACATATTACAGTAAATGCTGTAAATTACAGCGAGGAACGCCCTGTACAGAATAAAAGGAGAATGTCACAAGGAAACATTCAATTCAGAACTTAACATCTCGTTTTTATCACTCATATGTTTTAGTTTCGAAGAAAGCATATTTAGAATGAAACTGGCGGAATAGTGCACACCACTCAGTGTACTCTTGAAGGAAGTGTTAGCTAAACGTAAATCACTTATTTGTCAGGTGTTGGAGTGAACGCTCCCGGTCTTCTCGATTGGTCAATGTTATTAACAAAATATACCGTGGGAGAGAGGAGTGCCAAAGTTAAGAGTGCCGAGACGCTTGAGCAACGGCCTGTACAAGATTCTTTATATGAATGCGCAAGTTTACATCCTGTTATTACGGTTCATCCATCCTCGGAATCGAGAATATCGACGAGTTTTGCCTGTTATCGATATCTGAAAAGATATTGGCTTCAGGAATTCTATGACTTTTGTGAACTATTGCAAAATAATTTCTTCCTTTAATTGTGCTGTGAAACCTTGCTTATTGCCACATTTCATGATTCTTGGTCATACCCTATAGGTTTTCAAGAGTAAATCTGTGAATCTCAAAATAGTATGTGATGTAAATGCAATCTTTTCATTGCATTAAATTATAAGCTAAAGTTTTTTACCCTGCCAAGGGATCATGGACTTTGGAATGTGACATCAGTTTCAACTTAATACTTGTACCTGTTCCTGAGAAAGAGGTGTCTTAACAAACGGACAGACAGTCGGATAACTCGAGGCAAAAAATAAATAAATAAATAAACATGTGACATAAGTACAAATTAACAATTTTCCGATTTTTCTGTTTACTTGTACTGTGAAACCTTGCTTCTGACCCAATTACGTGATTCTAGCTCAACAGAGTAGGTAAAAAAGGCGAGGGTTAATAGAAATCCTTGGGTAACAGAAGAAATATTGAATTTAATTGATGAAAGGAGAAAATATAAAAATGCAGTAAATGAAGCAGGCAAAAAGGAATACAAACGTCTCAAAAATGATATCGACAGGAAGTGCAAAATGGCTAAGCAGGGATGGCTAGAGGACAACTGTAAGGATGTAGAGGCTTGTCTCACTAGGGGGAAGATAGATACTGCCTACAGGAAAATTAAAGAGACCTTTGGAGAGAAGAGACCCAACCACTTGTATGAATATCAAGAGCTCAGATGGAAACCCAGTTCTAAGCAAAGAAGGGAAGGCAGAAAGGTGGAAAGAGTATGTAGAGGGTTTATACAAGGGCGATGTACTTGAGGACAATATTATGGAAATGGAAGAGGATGTAGATGAAGACGAAATGGGAGATAAGATACTGCGCGAAGAGTTTGACGGAGCACTGAAAGACCTGAGTCGAAACAAGGCCCCGGGAGTAGACAACATTCCATTACAACTACTGATGGCCTTGGGAGAGCCAGTCATGACAAAACTCTACCATCTGGTGAGCAAGATGTATGAGACAGGCGAAATACCCTCGGACTTCAAAAAGAATATAATAATTCCAATCCCAAAGAAAGCAGGTGTTGACAGATGTGAAAATTACCAAACTATCAGTTTAATAAGTCACAGCTGGAAAATACTAACGCGAATTCTTTACAGAGGAATGGAAAAACTGGTAGAAGCGGACCTCGGGGAAGATCAGTTTGGATTCCGTAGAAATGTTGGAACACGTGAAGCAATACTAACCTTACGGCTTATCTTAGAAGAAAGATTAAGAAAAAGCAAACCTACGTTTCTAGCATTTGTAGACTTAGAGAAAGCTTTTGACAATGTTAACTGGAATACTCTCTTTCAAGTTCTGAAGGTGGCAGGTATAAAATACAGGGAACGAAAGGCTATTTACAATTTGTATAGAAATCAGATGGCAGTTATAAGAGTCGAGGGGTATGAAAGGGAAGCAGTGGTTGGGAAAGGAGTGAGACAGGGTTGTGGCCTCTCCCCGATGTTATTCAATCTGTATATTGAGCAAGCAGTAAAGGAAACAAAAGAAAAATTCGGAGTAGATATTAAAATTCATGGAGAAGAAGTAAAAACTTTGAGGTTCGCCGATGACATTGTAATTCTGTCAGAGACAGCAAAGGACTTGGAAGAGCAGTTGAATGGAATGGACAGTGTCTTGAAAGGAGGATATAAGATGAACATCAACAAAAGCAAAACGGGGATAATGGAATGTAGTCAATTTAAATCGGGTGATGCTGAGGGAATTAGATTAGGAAATGAGACACTTAAAGTAGTAAAGGAGTTTTGCTATTTGGGGAGCAAAATAACTGATGATGGTCGAAGTAGAGAGGATATAAAATGTAGTCTGGCAATGGCAAGGAAAGCGTTTCTGAAGAAGAGAAATTTGTTAACATCGAGTATAGATTTAAGTGTCCGGAAGTCGTTTCTGAAAGTATTTGTATGCAGTGTAGCCATGTATGGAAGTGAAACATGGACGATAACTAGTTTGGACAAGAAGAGAATAGAAGCTTTCGAAATGTGGTGCTACAGAAGAATGCTGAAGATAAGGTGGGTAGATCACGTAACTAATGAGGAGGTATTGAATAGGATTGGGGAGAAGAGAAGTTTGTGGCACAACTTGACTAGAAGAAGGGATCGGTTGGTAGGACATGTTTTGAGGCATCAAGGGATCACAAATTTAGCATTGGACGGCAGCATGGAGGGTAAAAATCGTAGAGGGAGGCCAAGAGATGAATACACTAAGCAGATTCAGAAAGATGTAGGTTGCAGTAGGTACTGGGAGATGAAGAAGCTTGCACAGGATAGAGTAGCATGGAGAGCTGCACCAAACCAGTCTCAAGACTGAAGACCACAACAACAACAACAGCTCAACAGAAAGTACCATGCAGATTTAGATGAGAAGCCTAAAATTTTCGAAATCAATTTTCTTGGCGGTTGAGTGTTGCGTCTTCCCGTTCACATATGTTCTAGTCGTGCCCTACACACCCTGCCAATTGGAATCAAAGCGATGCGGCGAAGTTCTTACAGTACGCTTGTAAGATTCATTGCAAGAAAGGAACTGTAGTCCAATCAGAAAGGAGGCAACTTACAAATATCTCGTTCGACCGATACTTCAGTACTGATCGTCAGTCTGTGACCCTTACTAGACAGGAGTGATAAACAGAGAAGACCCAAAAAAGAGTAGCACGTCTCGTCTCTGCGTCATGTAATAAGGTAATATCAAATGTATCGCGGAGAAGCTTAGTCAACACTAGTGCCAGTTGTTATTAGGCAGGAGTCGTATACTGCAATGTAGTGTACTGTTAAATTCTGAAAGTGTACATTAAACAATGGAAAGTCCAGAATGGATTAACGACAGCATTTTGAAAATGGTAGATTGCTACTCACCGTGTAGAGGAGACGATGAGCTGGTATACATTAAACTTACGGCCAAAAGTCCTTTTTCTGTAGAAGAAAACACACACACATTCACAGAATCATAACTCTCGCACACACACACACACACACACACACACACACGTTTTTGTGAATTTGTGTGTTTTTTATACTTCGAAACAAGCCTTTTGGCCAAAAGCTTAATGGAGAGCAGTCTTTCAGCTGTTCGTATACGTGACCCAACGTCTCTTTTGTAAGGCGGGTAGCATTTTCATAATATTGACGATGGCGTACATTCGCAGAAAAGTCAACCAATATAGTTCTAACTCCCACGTACACCTCCCAGAAAGACCATGAAGATAAAAGAAGATATATTAGAGTTCACATGGAAGCCTACCAACAATCGTTCTCAGCCACCATTCACAACTAGAACGTGAATGTGTGCGTGTGTGGGGGGGGGGGGGGGGGGAGGGGGGGAGGTGGGAGGTGGACCCTTCAACACACACGATTAGGTAACTTTCAGAGTGTATTTCTAGATGTACGAGATGTCCCAGAAATGTTGCAGCAAACTTCTAGACGATGTGGGGCACAAGATAAGGATTGAGAATTGCGTAGGAACCCATGACCGCAAACATTAGGGGTAAGTAGCAACAGAGGCCGAAGATCTGAGAGAGGTTCACTTGAAACATTTATTGGACATAACGAGTACACATGGTGTACGAAATGAATACGGCTCTGATGTTACAACAGATGCTCGAAGTTCGCACCATCAGACGCCATGCACACAGACATCGACGTAGCATTGACTGCCGGACACCAGACACCGGCAGTTTCTTTGATTGTAGCAGCGACGGGATCCAGTTCAGATTCCACAGGTTTGCGATACATGAGAGATTTCTTGGCTCACCACAGAAAGAAATCAAGGCTCTATAAAGCCGGTAAGTGTGGGTGCCAAAACTCTTGTGTAGAGCCCCACCTAGCGGAATATGACGGCGTTGCTATGCAATTCTCAATCCTTGTGATGTGCCCCACATCCCCTAGAAGTTTGTCGCAACATTTCTGGGACACCCTGCAGATGTAGATGTAACAGTCTCAGCTACAGAGTTATTACAACTGGAAGAGCTACTTTGTATTCTATTGTCCAGTATCCTTTTAGTCGATCTGCTTGAGAAAATTAACTGTTTCATTGTCACGATTTAGACGGAAGGTTTGTTCTATTAAGCAGCATCAGAAAATCAGAACGAGTCAATACACGAGCAGTCACTGTCACTGTACATGGTCGCTTTCTTCAGCGTCGCGATCTTCATCTCCAAACGGTCGGTCGGTCCAGCGTGGCCACTGCTTGAGGAGCGAGAAGAGCGCCCCGCCCGGGCTGATGGTGCCTGCCAGCTGGCAGTGGCCCACCAGGTGGTAGTCCTGTGCCAGGACCCCCCGGTCCTGCGCCAGCGCCAGCAGGGTCTCCAAGGCGTGGAGCGCGGTAGGCGTCGGCAGGCGTCTGCAGAAGGCGCCCATCAGCGCCACGACCAGGCAGCGGCCGCCACAGTCCTCTGGAGCGTCCGTCTCCACGCCCAGGCTGAGGTCTGCCGCCAGCTCCCAGCCGCGGCCCTCGTACACGGCGCCAGACGGCGCCACCACGAAGTGGAACGGCAGGTCCGCCCGCCCGCGGCAATGGACCTCGAAGTTCTGGAGGCTGCGCATCTGACGGCGCTCACCCTCCGCACCTGTAGCTTCCTTTGTTCTGGTGTGACCTGGAAAATCAGCATCTCTATCAGTGTATGTTCACACTCCAAAATTAATAAAATACTCTGCTGTCCATTAAATGGAAGTGGAAATGAACGTTTGGCGTCATTCGCTGGGAGGCCCCTTACGGGACAGGTCCGGCCACCTTGTTGCAAGTCTTAATACATTCGAGCGTTTGGTGTCATTCGCTGGGAGGCCCCTTACGGGACAGGTCCGGCCACCTTGTTGCAAGTCTTATTACATTCGACACCACATTGGGCGACCTGCGCTGTGGATGGGGATGAAATGATGATGCAGACAACACAACACCCAGTCCCTGAGCGGAGAAAATCCCCGACCCAGCCGGGAATCGAACCCGGGCCCGTAGGATGACAGTGCGTCACAATGACCGCTCAGCTATCGGAGCGGACTGTCCATTAAAAGCCGGCCGGAGTGGCCTAGCGGTTCTAGGCGCTTCAGTCTGGAACCGAGCCACCGCTACGGTCGCAGGTTCGAATCCTGCCTCGGGCATGGATGTGTGTGATGTCCTTAGGTAGTTAGGGTTAAGTAGTTCTAAGTTCTTGGGGACTGATGACCTCCGCTGTTAAGTCCCATAGTGCTCATAGCCATTTGAACCATTTTTTGTCCATTAAAAAAGCAGCACCACGATGGTGGCACTCAACAAACTTTAAACTGTCACGCACTATATGCTTGCATACGCAAATGATTAGGGTTGAGTGTAACTGTACGAAGTAAAAAGAAGTAATGCCTTCTGCATTTAATATACAAGGAACGCTTTCTTATTCAAAAGTTGCATGTGAATGTAGGCTGTTTTTGAGAAGATCATGTTATGCCTTGGCTAAAAAATTGAGAGGTCTATCAGAATGAGTCGCAATTTAATAGCGGCAAGATAATGAGCTACTGAGACTACAGTTTATCGTTCTATAATATTGTTGTTTGTTTTTGTCAGAATCTCTCGGCACTCCTGCAGATATACGCTGATGGAAAAAAAAGATCGCAACACAAAGAAGGAGTTGCGTGTTTCTACATCTGAGAGATGTGTCTATTTAAATTTCGCACCAACCGCATAAGAGTGACGCTATTAGCGCCACTATGAGGATGAAAATCAGGTTTGCTTTAAATACACGCTGTAGAGATCTTAAGCGTCAGTTACCTTGGAGATCTGGCGTGGTAAGTTGACGTTAGTCAAGAATGCCTTTAAGGCGACAAAGACGCTGTTATCAACACATTACTGAGTTTCAGCGAGGTCCTGTAGTAGGGCTACGAGGCGGTGGATGTTCCTTCCGTGACTTTGCAGAAACACTTGGCAGGAATGTAGACGCTGTACGTGATTTCTAGCAGCGGTGATCACGATAATGAACAGTCACAAGGAGACTCGACTCTAGAAAGTCACTTGGCGCTACCTGGAGACAAGCCCATCGTGTTCGGCATATGGCTGCCACGCATCGTACTGCGTCTGCAGCAGAAATTTGAGCAGCAGTTGTCACCACAGTGACACAACGAACCGTTACAAATCGGTTACTTCACGGACAGCTCCGAGCCAGACGCCCTGTAGCTGACCCCAAACCACCGCTATCTGCGACTTCAGTGGTGTCAAGCGAGAGTTCATTGGAGCGCAGGGTAGAGGTCTGTTGTGCTTCTGCCTCGGTGCCAGTGATGTACGCGTGTTGGTTACGAAAAGGCCAGTTGAGGGCCAGCACCATCCTGTCTGCATGCTAGACAGATTGGACCTACACCTGGAGTTACTGTCTGGGGTGCATTTTCGTATGAAAACAGAAGCACTTTCGTAGTTATCTCAAGCGCCCTCAATGCAAATTTGTGCGTCAATCTTGTGATTCGACCTGCTGTGCTGTCATGCATGAACGGCATTCCAGGGGGTGTTTTGCAACAGGATAATGCTCGCACACATACCGCTGTTGTAACCTAACATAATCTACAGAGTATCGAAATGTTGTCTTGGCCTGCTCGATCACCAGATTTGTCTCCAATCGAGCAAATATCGGACATTATCGGAAGACAAATTCCAGTGTGCTCCACAAACAGCATTAACCGTCCCTGTATTGGCTGGCCAACTGATACAGGCAGGGAACTCCATCCCTCAAGCTGACGTCCGGAACCTGTACAAAACAATGCATGCACGGTTAGATGCTTGCTTTCGATACTCTGGCGGTTTCACCGGTTATTCATGTACCAGAATTTCACATTTTGAATAACTTACCTCGCGCTTATGTTAACCTGCGATCTTGCAATGTTAGTCACTTAAATGTGTCACCCAGAGAAATCTATTCTAAAAATTTCACTACCCTGCTTTACTTATTGTTTGATGTTGCGATTTTTTCCGTCAGTGTAGAATAGATAGGTTTAGCAGCGCTACACTCAACGCCGTGCTAGGATCTAAACAGCACTACATGGCTTGCGCCAGACAGCACCGAAATAGTGATCGCTGAGCTGTAACAGACAGTACAACCACGTCACATAGTCTGGGTCAGCCATTGGGCTCGTTTGCAGCAAGACAGGTATCTACACAGACACTTACACTTTTATCGTACCAAAAAAAGTCCGGAAGCGATATTCCGCACAGACTGTATGATTCCGTGTAGAGCACTAAAGACTGCTAGCATGGCCACCATTGTTGTGACTGCCTTTGAAGCAACAGCAGACGGGCGGTCTGACAGTGGTGCGACTTTCGTCAGCGCTGGACACAGGAGTGGCTTCTCAGATTCCAAGTCCTGACTGCAGCATTACGATCGATACATCTATATGCACAGGCTCCGACGAGAACAAAAGTTGCCGGGTTGCAATTGTCACGGATGTGGTATTTTACAGAGGTCACATTGCCACACCAAAGTTGGCAACCCCAATAGACACCACGGACATTAGCGAGGATTCCCTACAAAATGCAACGATGTGTGGGAGTCAATCCTGAAGAGCACACCTCCTCTCTCAGCGAAGTCGCGCCCTCACACTGAGGTCAATATAGTATTGAACTAGCAAGAGCTCTGACTAGTTCGTGACCTCATCTTAAGGAGTCATCATCATACTATAGGACCAACGTGAAAGTTAAACTTTCTGATTGACGTGTTCATTTAAATGCGGAACATTTTGCTATAAGAGAACAGTTTGTTAATTAGTGCATCAAGTGATGCTTTGCTATTCCATAAGAGCTGTACATTATGCAGTACTCCTGTGACACAGAAATGTATCAAATACAAATGAAATTACACAATTTCAGAGACTTTACTGGTCGCATAGAGATATGATTTTCTTTATGTATATACACTGAAGCGTTGAGTGAAAATTTGTACCAAGACTGGGAATCGAACCCAGGTCTCCTACTTACTAGGCAGGTGCTTTAGCCACTAAGCCACATTGGCACAACAGATCACATCACTGCATGGATTATACTGGTACGCCTGCCTTCTCAATCCAGATTCTGTTCTTGCGTAAGGGAGAATTTAAAATAGACTGTTGCGACAGTGAAAATTTGGATCGAGGTGGGAAGCATGCCAGGGTAATCCATGCAGTTGTGTTAACCGCTGTGTCAAGGTGGGTTAGTGGCTAATGTACCTTCTGAGTAAACAGGAGACCGGGGTCCGATTCCCAGCCTTGGTACAAATTTTCACTCGCCGCTTCAGTCTATACACGTGATTAAAGCCTCAAAGTTAAGTAGATTTTTTTATACATTTATGTAATAAAGTGAATTAATATGTCATGTGTTCTAGTTGATGAGTCTTCTTCCAGAGCAGTCAACCAAACCACAGTTGTGGCCAGACGAAAGTAGTTTCGCCTGGTCACAACAAAGGATATACTGGGCCAGGACGGCGTGGTAGTATAGAGTTCCATTGTCTTAGGCGATAATTCGGCCAGTACCTGTTACCTTTCTGATGCGTTAAGGGCACTAGCTTTGTGTTCGAGGTCTCTGTGACGCTGTCTCATAACAATATTACCACTTAACGGCCTGTAGTTTCCTGACCTATATCAATACAGAAGGTGTTCAGCTGTTGCCCTGGCCGACATGTTCTTCAGATCTGTCATCCATTCAAAACATGTGATGATGAGAGACAGGCATTCGATCACTGAGCAGAATGCTGCCATAGAGCTGAAACAGCATGGAATGACATACCTATATCTGTCATCCAAGCTCAGTTTTCACTTGTTGAATGCTAGTTTGAAGGTACTGTAGCTGCAAGACGTGGTAGCTCTGTTTACTAATTTTTACACTTCGTATATCTGTATGGACTACGGATGTACTAAGGAACGAAGAGATATACATGAAGTTCTCTGAGGCTACAGATACCGCGATAAGGAACAGTTCAGTAGGCAGTTCAGCTGAAGAGGAATGGATATCTCTAGAAAGGGCAATCACAAAAGTTTGAAAGAAAAACTTAGGTATAAAGAAGATAACTGTAAAGAAACCATTAGCAACAGGGGAAACACTGCAGATGATCGATGAATGATGGAAGAACAAAAATGTTCAGGGAACTCAGGCATACAGAAATAAAAGTCACTGAGGAATATAATAAATAGGAACTGCAGCAAGCTAATACGAAATGGCTGCATGAGAAATGTGAAGAAATTTAAATGGAAATGATCGTCGGGCGGGCTGACTCAGTATATAGTGTAACAACACCAACGCTATACTATTGTACATATAATAATTTACATTTCTTTTGATTTTCGATAAATTAGTGTAATCGATGTTCTGATTTCATCTCTTTTTTGTTTCATGCCATTACGTTAAAGAAACTGTAAACAATTTTCGATGTGAATATTAATGTTTATGTCCAATTGCAAGCAATATTATAACAAAATGGAAATGTAAGAAATGTTGATACTGTTGTAAGATGTTAAAGTTGTAATTATGTGCCTGGTCCATACGTAGGCAATGTATTAGGATATGTAGAATGCAAAACCTCGGGTGAATACTCTGTCTGTAGGGGAGCGGTAAAAGGTGGATGGCAGGCGAGCGCGGGAAAATGCACACGGGCGCTGCACGGCATAACGGGCTCAGCAGCAGTAGTAGTCGGAGTTGGGCATCGGTCTAACACGTTCTGGATCGAGGAGGCTCTCCTGGAAGACGTAGTTTCATTGAGCCTCGGATGTGCCGTTTCCGACGACTATACAGCATGGCAAAATTACATAGGCACTAAATGGAAAAATATTGCGACGCTATGAAGAAGTAAAGTGCCGATACATCAAGAGCCATAGCTGTGATTGTATGTGTGCTCTGCGCCTCGCCATCTCGCCGCCCGCCAACCGCCGCATCGATACGAACAGGTTGAATCTTTTAGTACTGTATTCGTGTGGACCAGTGTTACTTTTGTTCCTTACTGTTCAATAACAACTTAACTTTTGCCAGAACTGTCCTATCATTTAATTATCCTCATCACTAACCTAGACAGGGTCCTTTCCACATGTTGTGCAATCCGAGTGTCCCGAGATGAAGATTTAAAGTTTATGTTAATAATAATTCCCTGCAGACCTATCTATGTTAAAATGATGTTTAAGGAACTTTGTTGTTAATGAATATATAGGTAAATAATATAGGTCTGACAAAGTTGGAAGATAATGTTGAAATTGGTTTAGTAATGAAGGCTAATTAATTTGAGACAAAAATAATGGTAGTTAAATGAGCAAGAAATAAGACAAAAAGAGTAGTAACTCATATATTGGAAATCTTGAGTGCTTAACGATTTCGATAATCAAAAATTTCAGTACAGTGATCATAACAGTTTCAGGGTCCCCCCCCCCTTTTTCTTTTCCATTCATGTAAATTCTGAAATGTACTGAACTGGTTTGACCAGCAAAGTTAAAGTCAAGATAAAACCAAAAGTTATTAGTGTTTTACCTTTTTCAAAATTGACACTGTATGTGTGTTTGGAAAGTGCTATTTCTAGGGTAACCTATGCCCGATTTTAATCAGATCAATAGACTGTACGAAGTTTGTAGTAAACATTCTAGTGTATTGTTGTGTATTTATGGCTTGTTCATATTAGTACAGAAAGTGAAATTATTAGTTCAGTAGATTTTCTGGTTCTAAAATTTACCATATTATGCAGTGTTATTACGTGTTGTTTTGAATACACGTACTTCAGCTTGTACAGGGAAGAAACTTAATTAATACCTAATTAGGCTGGCGACCGTTTTATTAACAAATTGGTAGCATCTGCTGTGTTGTTTCTTGTCCGTCCTAACGTGTAGTTGCACTTCAGACTTGCTTGACGTATCATTGTTGTTACTGAGTGGGTAAAAGTCTGATTTTGCCTCCATTCTGGTACACGCGGTCAACATACATACCAAAATCCTTTCTTATAAGGTGAAGCCCGTCAACTTACCATAGTACAGGCTTTAATAAGTATCGTGCGCAGTAGCGTAGTGTTACAATAGGAAAGTCAAAACAACCTTCAATGAAATTAAAAGGAAGTGTGCTAATATTAAGAGTGTAACGGGAATTCCACAGTTAAATGCAAAATGAGAGAGCAGTATAGATCTCGATGAATTTAGTAACTCTCCATCACCTCGCGATTAGTTTCAGCTTGGTCACTGGGGCAGGCACTGTGCACAACTTCTATTCTAAGCATGATAAGCAATCACTGTAGGAGTGTCGCGATTTGGCTCAGTTAGGGAGCTGAACTCAGCGTCAAGTGGTCTTCTTTCCTAAACTTTACCAACCGTATGTCATTTCAGTTTTCTTTTTCTTCGTTTTATTGTTACTGTCTGTTCCATCTAGAATAAGCTGTTACTGAATTATTTAACAATGTCTGAAGTAAATCAAATTTTTGTTAATAAATTCGGGAATTTATTTTACCTGTGAATTTCATTCCATACTTAGTCATCCCTTTACCTAACTAACGAAAATTTATGATTACTTCCCGCCAACTGATCCATTGTTGGGCAGATAGTTAGCGTTTACTAATTTCATTGCGGACAGCTTAATTAGCGCGGTTTCTTGAGCAGATATGTAGATTGGCAACTATCTAGCACTTTAATCTCTCTCTTTATTAGACCTGGAGGGGGCCGGGAGGTGGTGGTTTGCATGTGTATATTTTATTCCGTAACTGTCCAAAATTTGGTTCATGTGGAGACATCAGTAAACGCTGAAATGTTACTTTCGTAAATAGTCTATTCTCCCAACACAATTACCACAATTGCAAGTTACAATGTGGTTTTCTCAGAGACTAGGGAGAGCTACTGCATCCGTCTTATGATCTGAAGACGGTCGTCGACGCCATAAACCGGTAGTTTACTATTCAAACTGTGCGTAATTATGCCGGAAGGTAAACCAATTTAGACACAGTGAAGCGTACTGAAGCGTACTTCCTGAACAGCAGTCTGGCCCAGTTACAGAAAAGCTTAATAACAAAATATTTGCAGCGCGGGATTAGCCGAGTGGTCAAAGGCGCTGCAGTCATGGACTGGGCGGCTGGTCCCGGCGAAGGTTCGAGTCCTCCCTCGGGCATGGGTGTGTGTGTTTGTCCTTAGGATGATTTAGGTTAAGTAGTGTGTAAGCTTAGGGACTGATGACCTTAGCGGTTAAGTCCCATAAGATTTCACAAACATTTGAACATTTTGAACAAAATATTTAAAACGTTATGGTACCCACAACTATTCACTAGAATCGTTCTGAAACAGACTATTAGCAATATATATATATATAACTTGATGCCATCCTTGCCATCCTCATAAAAAATAGTAAATATGGTACAACAGCCTTTTTGCCAATCAATCCTATGCCTGAAATACAGAAGTGCAAAAATATGGATGAATTCTTGAAAACAATCACTGGGCTGCTGCTTGTCGGCCCAAATTATTCCAAATCCATTGTATTGGATTCAAGGCCTCTCTAATCTGTTCATGTGGTGGATGCGTAACAAGAGAAAAATTCAGATTACAGAGGAACACAATGTGCACAGGTAGGAATTCAACCTACACCCTCAGTTACTTGCTGGATGCATTCCAATCTCTGTTTTCCTCTACAGTTTTTGCACTCTACAGTTCCCTCTAGCACCATGGAAGCCATTCCATGATGTGTTAACGGATGTCCTACCGTCCTGTCCCTACTCCTTGTTAGTGTTTTCCACATATTCCTTTCCTCTCCGATTCTGCGTAGAACCTCCCCATTCCTTACCTTATCAGTCCACCCAATTTTCAACATTCGTCTATAGCACCACATCTCAAATGCTTCGATTCTCTTCTGTTACGGTTTTCCCATAGTCCATGTTTCACTACCATACGATGCTGTGCTCCAAACGTAGATTCTCATAAATTTCTTCAAATTAAGGATTATGTTTGGTGCTAGTAGATTTCTCTTGCTCAGGAATGGACATTTTGCCAGTGCTAGTCTCCTTCTTGATGTCCTCCTTGTCCCGTCCGTCATTGATTATTTTGCTGTCTAGGTAGCAGAATTCCTTAACTTCGTCTAAATCGTGACCACCAATCCGCATGGTAAGTTTCTCGCTGCACTCATTTCTGCTAATTCTAATTATTTTAGTCTTTTTCTTTTTAGTCTCAGCCCATATTCTGTACTCATTAGACTGTTTATTCCATTCAGCAGATCATGTAATTCTTCTTCATTTTCATTCAGGAGAGCAATGTTATTAGTGAATAGTATCATCAATATCCTTTCACCTTGCATTTTAACTCCACTCCTGAACTTTTATTTCCATCACTGCTTCTTCGATGTACATATTGAACAGTAGGGGCGAAAGACTACATACCTGTCTTACACCCTTTTTAATCCGAGCAGTTCTTTCTTGGTCGTCCACTCTTATAATTCTCTCTTGACTATTGTACAAGTCGTATATCAACCGTCTCTTCCTATAGCTTACCTATTTTCCTGATAATTTCAAACATATTGTACCATTTTACATTGTCAAACGCTTTTTCCTTGTCGACAAATCCTATAAACATGTCTTGATTTTTCTTTAGTCTTGCCTCCATTATCAGCCGCAACGTTAGAATTGCTTCTCTGGTGCCTTTACCTTTCCTAAACCAAACTGACCGTCCCCTGACTGATCCTCATTTTTTTCCATTCTTCTATACATTATTCATGTCAGCAACTTGGATACATGAGATGCTGACTGTGCGATAATTCTCGCACTTGTCAGCTCTTGCATTCTTCGGAATTGTGTGGATGAAATTTATCCGAAATTCGGGTGGTATGTCGCCAGACTCATACATTCTACACACCAGAGTCAATAGTCGTTTTGTTGCCGCTTCCCCCACAGATTTTAGAAATTTTGATGGAACGTTATCTATCCCTTCTGCCTTATTTGATCTTAACTCCTCCAAAGCTGTTTGGATTCTGATTTCAATACTGGATTCTCTATCTCTACTTAATCGACTCTTGTTTCTTCTTCTTTTCCATCAGACAAATCTTACACCTCGTAGATTTAGGAATATCTGTCTGACCATGATGCAATCTAACACTATTGTTGTCGGTGGTGATTTGCTATCGATTCTGATACGAACAACCGTACAACTGAACTGTTCACAGAAACACACACTCTGCCCTACCTTCCTGATCATTACGAATACTGCTCCAGTCATAGCATTTTCTGCTGCTGTTGATATTACCCTATACTCACTGACCAGAAATCCTACTTCTTTCCATTTCACTTGACTGGCCCCTACTACATCTAGATTGAGCCTTTGGATTTCCCTTTCCAGATTTTCTAGCGTCCCTACCACGTTCAAGCTTCTGACATTTCACGCCCCAACTCGTAGAATGTTATCCTCGTTGATTATTCAATCTTTATATTTTTAGAATTACATGCCATATTTCTGTGGATACACGTTAAGTGTCTTTAATCCAATGGTTTCCTTTGCCTTCTGCATCCTCATGCCGTTGATCATTGCTGATTCTCCTTTCCCACCCCAAGGACAAAGAGAGTTCCCTGAACCTCTGCCCGCTCCTCCGCCCGCTTTGATAAAGCCGTTGGCAGAATGAGGGTGACTTCTTATTCAGAAAATCTTAAGCTGTGCGGATTTCGAACCGAGGACTGAGGACGTTTTGATTACTGATATCAAAGACGCTACCTTTTTTCTTTTTAGACCACAGGCGCAGTAAGTGAAGTATCTCATTCTGTACCTCTGGGATATTCTTCCAACCACGATGAAGATGAGAAGCTCTATGCGCCAACTGACCATACCTTCCCACACCAAGACACCAAAATGGAATCGCCAAAACGCTAGCCACTTTTCACAACTTATGTGGAATGTTAGTGACTACAATTTTCCTGGAGACCAGTGTTTGGTGAAAATGATTCTGCAGTCTGGAAAAGGATTCAAGTCTGAAGTGCAATTTTTTATTTTTTTGGGAGCTGCACCCTCACATTTCCTATTTCTCAGAATTGTTGCCAAAGCCCTCAAACAATAATTTTTAGTACATTTAACGTTAATGAAACTGTTCTACGTCTCTGATATGCCTGAAGACGCCTGAGCAATATATGCTACGATAATACATTGTAAACTTCATCAGTAGATCACATTTTACTAGCAACAGAAACAAAAGGCGGTTGAAACATTACGGATGGAGGGGTTTTGCGTTTAATTACACTACATGCCTGTTTGAACCAGGAAATATTCCTGTCGTTAATGGGTGATACAAACTTTAAAAGTTATTTACAGTGACTGTCTCTCATTCTTTTTTCAGAGCCTTCAGTTACGATAGTTATTAGTCAGTAGTGTATTGATCAGACATTGTCGGTAGGCTTTTTTTTTTTTTTTTTTTTAAGTCTTCAGTCTTCTGACGGGTTTCATGCGGCCTGCCACTAAGTCCTTCGTCGTGCCAGCCTAATCATCTCGGAGTACCACTATCACCACACGCCCTCAATTATTACGTGTTGTATGTATTCCAATATCTGTTTTTCCATACAGTTTTTACCCTGCATCGCCTCCTCAAGTATCATAGAGATTGTACCCTGCTGTTTTAACACGTCATGTCTTCCTGTCCCTTATTCTTGTCAGTGTTTCATATAAGTACCTTTTTTCTTCGATTCTGTGAAGAACCTCCTCATTACTTATCTTATATGTCCTTATCTAATATGTCGTTCTATAGCACGAGATCTGGAATCCTTGGATTCTCATTTTTTCCGCTTTTCACACGGCCCAAGTTTCTCTACCATACAATGTTGTGCTGAAAATGTACATTCTTAGAAATATCTTCCTCAAATTAAGGCTTTTCTTTATACTAACAGACTTCCTCTTACCTGTGGTAGTCTGAGCTTTATGTCCAACTTCGTCTGCCACACGCTATTTTGTTTCCGAGGCAGCAGAACTTCTTAGCGTCATTTTCATCATGGGTACCAATTTTGACGTTAAGTTACTCGCTATGCTCATGCCTGCTAATCCTCATTGAAATTCTAAAGTAATGTGTAAAATCACAATTAATAAAATCTTCCAGTCTATTACCGTGGTCGAATGGATTTCACCTTAAAACCCAACGTTTCCTCTCCATCTGCGGAGGACATTTTCAAGGGGGATCGTAGCTACTTTCGCTATCTGATTCACACCCTGGCTCGCTCTTAACTACAGCAAAATTCCTCTTCCGCGTGCTTCCGCGCAGTGGCGTGACGTCACATGTTTTGTCTACCCGAGCGCATTTGGCGTTGTCGACTACCATCGTTCGCTGTTGCTATCATCCCGTGATGGAAGACTGCTTCACATCTTCTTCAGCACAGGAATCCAGAAGTCATTCAATTTCACGATTCCTCCTTCCTATTAGATTCCTGGGGTGTTTTACAATCTCTATGGCGTCTCCATATAACCTTTCATGGTATCCGCTTGTGGCTGCCAGTGCTTGAGTCCTATCAAATGAATGTGTTGGTATCCTGGCTGCAAAGCACGTTCCGCAACAGCTAATCTGTCAATCTGCCCTCTTTTTCAATTGCCCTTGTGCTCTTCTAGTCGTTTTTGACCGTTCTTTTTGTAGTACCCACGTAGTACACAACCCCACATCTACAGGAAATCCTACAAGTTCCTGCTTTTTCCAGCGGTTGGCGAGTATCCTTGGCCAATTTTAGGTGATCTTGTATATTCCGGCTGAATTTGTACATTACCGCCATGTTTCCTTTTTTAATGATTATTCCTATGCTGTCAGCAACGGCAACGGCAGGAAAACTACCGATGGCACAGGCGCTTGAGCTTCCGTTATGATTTCTACGCGGTGGTCTTAACGCTCTTTTCACCTCAGCGAACGAATAACCAAGCTTGAGGAATGCACTGGTGAGATGTTTTAATTCTCCGTCAAACAGCTCTGGTTCGCAGATTTCCCTAGCTCTATCCGCCAACGTTGTGATGATGCATCGTTTTTGTTGTGAATGGTGGTTCGAACCCTGTGTAGGTAACGGTCTGTGTGCGTGGGTTTTCGGTAAACCGTGTGGCCCAAGCACACAAAACGTATGACGTCGCGCCACTGCGCGGAAGCACTCGGAAGAGGAATCTTGCTGTAGCCAGCAGAGAGCCAGGGCGTGAATCGAACATTCCAAGTAGCTACGATCCCCCTTCAAAATGTCCTTCGCAGTTGGGGACGAAACGTTGGCTTTTAAGGTGAAATCCATTCGCACACGGCATAATATCCCGGAACATTTTATTAATTGTGTCATTTCTGGCCGCGAAAATTTACGTTTTATAATATGTAAACTGCCATACGATTAATAACACTAATAATAATAATAAACTCCGTCTTTCTCCGGTGTACTCTCAACCCGTATTCAGTACTCACTAGACCGTTCATTCTACTCAAAAGATCCTGTAATTCTTCGTCGCTTTCACTGAGGTTAACAACGTCATCAGCAAATCTTATCATTGATATCCTTTCACCATGAATTTTAATCCACCTCTTGAATCTTTTTTATTTCCGTCGTTGCTTCTTCGATGTATAGATTAACAAATGGGGCGCCAAAGACTACATCCCAGGATCACACCCTTTTTAATACGAGCGCTTCGCATTTGATCTTCCAATCTTATGGTTCTTGTACATATTGTATACTACACGTTTTTTCCTATAACTTAGTCCTGTTTTTCTCCGAATTTCGATCACTTTGCACGATTTTACAATGTCGAACGCTTTTTCTAAGTCGACAAATCCTACGGATGTGTCTTTATTTTTCTTAATTCTGGCGTCCATCTTCATCTACATCTATACTCCGCAATCCACCATACGGTGCGTGGTGGAGGATACCTCGTACCACAACTACCATCATCTCTCCCAGTTCCACTCCCAAACAGAACGAGGGAAAAATGACTGCCTATACGCCTCTGTACGAGCCCTAATCACTCTTATCTTTGTGGTCTTTCCGCGAAATATAAGTTGGCGGCAGTAAAATTGTACTGCAGTCAGCCTCAAATGCTGGTTCTCTAAATTTCCTCAGTAGCGATTCACGAAAAGAACGCCTCCTTTCCTCTAGAGACTCCCACCCGAGTTCCTGAAGCGTTTCCGTAACACTCGCGTGATGATCAAACCTACCAGTAACAAATCTAGCAGCCTGCCTCTGAATTCCTTCTATGTCCTCCCTCAATCCGACCTGATAGGGATCCCAAACGCTCGAGCAGTACTCAAGAATAGATCGTATTAGTGTTTTATAAGCGGTCTCCTTTACAGATGAACCACATATTCCCAAAATTCTACCAATGAACCGAAGACGACTATCCGCCTTCCCCACAACTGCCATTACATGCTTGTCCCACTTCATATCGCTCTGCAATGTTACGCCCAAATATTTAATCGATGTGACTGTGTCAAGCGCTAAACTACTAATGGAGTATTCAAATATTGCAGGATTATTTTTCCTATTCATCGGCATTAATTTGCATTTATCTACATTTAGAGTTAGCTGCCATTCTTTACACCAACCACAAATCCTGTCCAAGTCATCTTGTATCCTCCTACAGTCACTCAACGACGACACCTTCCCGTACACGACAGCATCATCAGCAAACAGCCGCACATTGCTATCCACCCTATCCAAAAGATCATTTATGTAGATAGAAAACAACAGCGGACCTACCACACTTCCCTGGGGCACTCCAGATGATACCCTCACCTCCGACGAACACTCACCATCGAGGACAACGTACTGGGTTCTATTACCTAAGAAGTCTTCGAGCCATTCGCATACTTGCGAACCAATCCCATATGCTCGTACCTTAGTTAGAGTCTGCAGTGGGGCACCGAGTCAAACGCTTTCCGAAAGTCAAGGAATATGGCATCCGTCTGATACCCTTCGTCCATGGTTCGCAAGATATCATGTGAAAAAAGGGCGAGTTGCGCTTCGCAGGGGCGATGCTTTCTAAAGCCGTGCTGATGCATGGACAGCAACTTCTCTGTCACAAGGAAATTCATTATATTCGAACTGAGAATATGCTCGAGAATCCTGGAACAAACCGATGTTAAGGATATTGGTCTGTAATTTTGAGGATCCGTCCTTCTACCCTTCTTATATACAGGTGTCACCTGCGCTTTTTCCCAGTCGCTCGGGACTTTACGTTGGGCAAGAGATTCGCGATAAATGCAAGCTAAGTAAGGAGCCAATGCAGTAGAGTACTGTCTGTAAAACCGAATTGGAATCCCATCAGGACCTGGCGATTTATTTATTTTCAACCCATTCAGCTGCTTCACAACCCCAGGGATGTCTATCATTATGTCCTCCATACGAGAATCTGTACGAGACTCAAACGGCGGTATGTTTGTACGATTCTCCTGCGTGAAAGATTTCTCAAATGCTAAATTTAAAATTTCAACTTTCGTTTTGCTGTCTTCCGTTGCCAAGCCAGACTGATCAGTGAGTGACTGGATGGAAGCCTTCGACCCGCTTACCAATTTTACGTAAGACCAGAATTTCCTTGGGTTTTCAGCAAGATAATTTGCTAAGGTATGACGGTGGTAGTGGTTGATTGCTTCGCGCATCGCTCTTTTTACAGCAGCACGAATCTCTACTAACTTTTGCCTGTCCTCATTCTCTCGATCTTTCTTGTACCGCGAGTGCAACTGCCTTTGCTTCCTGAGAATTCTCCGAATTACGCTGTTAAACCACGGTGGGTCTTTTCCGTCTGTAACCCACTTTTTCGCCACATACTTTTCCAATGCGTGATTTACAATGTGTTTAAAATTTGCCCATAATTCTCCCACGTCCATCGTACCAGAAGTAAATGAAGTCGATTCATTTACTAAGTGGGATGCTAACAACTGTTTATCTGCTCTTTCTAGTAAGAATACTCTCCTAGCCTTCTTGACCAACTTTTTAACTTTCGTAACCATAGTCGCAATGACAACATCCTGATCACTAATCCCTGCCTCAACACTGACACCGTCGATGAGGTCTGGTCTGTTCGTGGCTAGCAGATCTAAAATATTTCCATTACGCGTTGGCTGTCAATTTAGCTGCTCAAGACAGTTTTCGGATAACGTGTTCAAAAGTAATTCACACGACGACTTGTCTGTACCATCTGTAATGAATCTATAGACATCCCAGTCTATACTAAGTAGGTTGAAGTCGCCTCCGACTAATATAGCGTGATCCGGGTACTTCTGCGATACAGAATGTAGACTCCCTTTGAATGAATCTATAACTGTCACGGTGGAACCTGTTCGCCGGTAATAACACCGCACAATTAACTTTATTTCCCCAAGCTCTGTGAAACGTGTCCAGGTAACTTCACAATCACACTCTACTTCGACCTCAGTAGACACAATATTTTTGTCAAAAACAATGAAGTCACCACCTCCTACGGTGTCTAATTTGTCTTTCCGATACACGTTCCAACCCTCACTAAATATTTCAGAACTTCCTATCTCAGGGTTCAGCCAGGTCTCAGTCCCGAGAATAATTTGCGCCCCACACGCTTCCTGGAGGGCAGTAAATTCAGGGACTTTATTCCGAACACTCTGAAAATTTACTCCTAATATCTTGATAGCTGAAGTGTCTTTACACTGATTTCCCTGCCTGATTTCCCTGGCTGCACGTCGACTGGTGAGTGTTCATCAGGACACCTCGCACTACCGCATAGTCTAAAAAACCCCCATGTGCACGCCCCAAGTACTCTGCTATCGAGTAGCCGCTTCCTTTGTGTAGTGCATCCCTGACCTATCTAGGGGCATCCTACAATTCCCTACCCAATAGCGCAAGTCTAGAAATCTGCAGCCAAGACCGTCACAGAGTCGACGAAGCCTCTGGTTGAGACAAATTATCAAGCACACTATCAGAACTGCCTGTTTGGAGCATTTATCTTTCCTGGAGTCAAGCTTCGTCAGCTAAAGAACCGCAATGCTCTTTTCTTCAGTATATTGTTCTTGTCGACAACTTAGATGCATGAGCCGTTTAGCTGATTGTGCGATATTCACACACTTATCTGCCCTTGCTGTCTTCGGAATTGTGTGGACGGTTTTTTCCGAAAGTCTATCATGTTTCCAGGGTCATAGATTCTATAGAGAAACTTGAAATTTTATTTGGTTGCATCTTCCCCCAATTATTTTTAAAATTCCTATGGAATGTCATCCATCCCTGTTGCCATATTTGATCGCAAGTCTTCCAAAGCTCTGCTAAACTCACTCGAATACTGGTTCTCACGTGTATTCCACATTGTCTCCCATTTCTTCTTCGATCATGCCACCAGACAATATTGATACTCCTCGTAGGGAACTTTATTGTACTCCTTCATTCTATACGCTCTCTCCTCTACGTTTAGCAGCGGAATTCCCATTGCAGCCTTAACCTGCTGCATTTGCTTTTAATTTCACCGAAGCTTGTTTTGACTTTCATGTATGGAGTATCAGTCCTTGCGACGACGATCTCTTTTTCGATTTCTTCACATTTTTTTTTCCTGCAGCCATTTCACCTCGGCTTCCCTGCAGTTTCTATTTATTTAGTTTCTAATTCACTTCTATGTTTTATATGAATTCGTGGTGTCTGTTCTTTCAGGCATGTCCGCGCGGAATCGGCAGTGTGATATATTATATTTAAATTGAAAGTGGAGGGGGAAAGAAAGGAAAGGAAAGGGAAAGGATTACTGGTGTCAACCGTACTTCTTCTTCACTTTCACTCAGGATAGCAATGTTATCAGTGAATCGTATCACTGATATTCTTTCACCTTGTATTTTAATTCCATTCCTGAACCTTTTTTTATTTCTATCATTGCTTCTTCGATGTACAGATTGAGCAGTAGGGGCAAAAGACTACATCTCTGTCTTACACCCTCTTTAATCCGAGTACTTCCTTCTTGGTCGTCCACTCTTATTCCCTCTCGGGTCTTGTACAAATTATATTTACCCGTCTCTCCTTATAGCTTATCCCTATTTTTCTCAGAATTTCGGACATCTTACACCATTTTAAACGGTTCAACGCTTTTCCCAGGTCGGCAAATCCCATGAGCGTGTCTTGATTCTTCTGTAGTCTTGCTTCCATTATCAACTGCAACGTTGGCTTCTCTAAAGCCAAAGTGATCGTCATCTAAAACGACCTCAATTTTCTTTTCCATTCTTCTGCATATTATTCTTCTCAGCAATTTGGATGCATGAGCTGATTGTGAGATAATTCTCACACTTTTCAGCCATTGCAGTCTTCGGAATTTTGTGGATGATGTGACTCTCTCTGCCCTACCTTCCTACTCACATCATACCAACTGCTGTTGATATTACCCTATACTCATCTGACCAGAAATCCTTGTCTTCTTTCCACTTCACTTCACTGACCCCTACTATATCTAGAGCTTTTGCATTTCCCTTTTCCAATTTTCTAGCTACCCTACCACGTTCAAGCTTCTGACATTCCACGCCCCGACTCGTTGATTATTCAATATTTTTCTCATAGTAACCTCCCTCTTGGCAATTCATTCCTGGAAATCCGAATGTGGCACTATTCCGGAATCTTTTGTCAATGGAGCGATCACTTTACTTTTTAAATTACACGCCACATTTCCTGTGGATACGCATCATGTATCTTCAATGCATTTGTTTCCATTGAACTCTGGAGCCTCATGCCGTTAATCATTGCTGATTCTTCCGCCTATAGTGGCAGGTTCCCACCCCATGGACAAGAGGGTGCCCTGAGCCTCTGTCTGTCCCTCAGCCCTGTCCGTTGCCAGAATGAGGGTGACGTCTTATGTCGGAAGTCTCCGACCGCCAATGCTGACTACTAATCGAAATTTAAGCGGTGGCGGGTTTCGAACCCGGGACCCCGAGTTTTAGATTACTAATCAAAGACGCCACGCCCTAAACCATTCAAATCAATACCAACGGCAACAGTCTACTTTATGTTTTGCTAGTTTTTTTGTAAATATTATGAAACTGACTTTACTTATGCATTTAACGGTTAGCCGGCCGGAGTGGCCGAAGGTTCCAGGCGCTACAGTCTGGAACCGCGCGACCGCTACGGTCGCAGGTTCGAATCCTGCCTCGGGCATGGATGTGTGTGATGTCCTTAGGTTAGTTAGGTTTAAGTAAAATGGTTCAAATGGCTCTGAGCACTATGGGACTTAACATCTGTGGTCATCAGTCCCCTAGAACTTAGAACTACTTAAACCTAACTAACCTAAGGACATCACACACATCCATGCCCGAGGCAGGATTCGAACCTGCGACCGTAGCGGTCACGCGGTTCCAAACTGAAGCGCCCAGAACCGCACGGCCACACCGGCCGGCTAGGTTTAATTAGTTCTAAGTTCTGTGGGACTGATGACCTCAGAAGTTAAGTCCCATAGTGCTCAGAGCCATTTGAACCATTTTAAAGGTTAAGAAAATAACTCGATGACAAGGAGTCAATTTGGCATTTTTTTGTCTTCAAATGTTAACCGTTAAATGTGGCAGTCGGCCAGTACAGCAACATCAATAATCTTAACTGCATATTATTTTATCTTATTTTATTCCTTTGCAACTTTTAAATTTTATTAGCGACCTTAATTGCTTTCCTATGTAGGTAACGTATTACGTAGTTGATATAGCGCGCGCCACAGAGCCAACCGATGTGTTCCCTGCAAAACCCTTCAGTACAAAGTAGTCTTTAATGGACTGTGACAAGAGCCCTAACAAAAGGCGTAGACGTACCAGGGCATGTATAACAACTCCGAAATACTGGGTATGTAATTTAATGCACGAGCGATATAGGTTATGTCATGAGTTGTAATTTTTGAATACCATGTTCTGACTGTGTAGTTCTTATATACTGAAGAGCCAGAGAAACTGGTACACCTGCCTAATACCGTCTAAGGTCCGCGCGAGCACGCAGAAGTGTAGCAACAGGACGTGGCATGAACTCGACGAATGTCTGAAGCAGTGCTGGGGCTAACAGACACCATGAATTCTGCAGGACTGTCCATAAATCCGTAGGAGTACGAGAGCTGGAGATATCTTCTGAATACCACGTTGCAAGGCATCCCAGATAAGCTCAATAATGTTCATGTCTGGGGAGTTTGGTGGCCAGCGGAAGCGTTTAAACTCACAAGAGTGTTCTTGAAGCAGCTCTGCAGCCATACTGGACGTGTGGGGTGTCACATTGTCCTCCTGGAATTGCCCAAGTCCGTCGGAATGCACAATGGACACGAATGGATGCAGGTGATCAGACTGGATGCTTACGTACGTGTCACCTGTCAGGGCCATATCTAGACGTATCAGGACTCCCACATCACTCGACTTGCACACGCCCCACACCATTACAGAGCCCCCACCAGCTTGAACAGTTCCCTGCTAACATACAGGGTCCATGGATTCGTGAGGTTGTCTCCATACCCGTAAACCTCCATCCGCTCGATACAATTTGAAACGAGACTCGTCCTACCAGGCAACAAGTTTCGAGTCATCAACAATCCACTGAAGGTGTTGACGCGCCCAGGAAAGGCGTAAGGCTTTGTGTCGTGCAGTCATCAAGGGTATATGACTGGGCCATTTCAATGATGATTCGTTGAATGGTTCGTACGCTGACGCTTGTTGGCGGCCGAGCAGTAAAATCTACAGCAATCTGAGGAAGGGTTGCACTTCTTCAGTCGTCGTTGGTCCCTTTCTTACAGGATCTTTTTCCGGCTGCAGCGATGTCGGTGATATCATGTTCTACCGGATTCCTGATATACACGGTACAGTCGTGAAATGGTCGTACGGGTAAATCCCCACTTTACCGCTACGTCGGAGATGCTGTGTCCCTTCGCTGGTTCGTCGGCTATAACACCACGTTCAAACTGACTTAAATCTTGATAACCTGCCATTGTAGCATCAGCAACCGATTTAACAACTGCGTTAGACACTTGTTATCTTATACAGGCGTTGCCGACCATAGCGCCATATTCTACCTGTTTACATATCCCTGAATTTGAATACGCCTGCCTATACCAGTTTCCCTGGCGCTTCGGTGTATTTTCAGCGCAGGTAATGTGTGGTTGCTATTCGAAGTCTGGATCTGCTCTAATAAAGCTAGAGCGGAAAACATGACTGACTGTTGCTGTTTACCATTTGAAATCAAAATAAATGTAAGTAATAGGAGTAAAATGACATTCTGCAAGTCTCACAGTTTTCCAGCATGTTGTTAGCTTCGACTTGTACCTGTTAAGAGATCGAATGTCAACTAAAAGAGAGGGAGAAAAGTCGATCCCTTTGAATGTACAGGTAAAAATTATGTTGATCCAATTGACAGATTGCTAGTTCTGTTTTCCCGTGGAAATTCATCGTTACAGGATATTACTGATATCCGTACGCACGCAGCCAATGGAAAGATGAGAAACACATTAACACACTACGCGTCATATGGTACATACCCCTGGATACTTACAGATGACGACCGTCTTGACAGGGCGCTGCAGCTTCGAGATTGGCGCTACTGCTGGAATGGCCAGCCACTGCACTCGCGACACCAGTTTCAGGTCAAATATTTCTGGAACAAACGCGACCAGTGCATCAGGCAGGCAGCGAAGCGAGCGTGTAGTGCGGAGCTGCGATATAATCCTGCTGAATTTTGGCCTTTCACGGTTCCGTGCCTCAGCCTGCTCAGGAAAGGGAAGACGTATGAACTTCAAATTTATGTCACATAGTCAGTTCTATGGTCCTTTGGAGATGTAAAAATTTTAAGCTTCTAAGTCACTACAATCAAAAGAGACGGCCATTTCTGTCACATATTTTTATACCCGAAAACTCACTCATCAAAACCCTTAGGGGGCTTCCCGTTCACTTAAAATGGTGAAATTTGGCGAGAAGCAAGGTTTCACAGTAAAAAAAAAAGGAAAAAAATCTAAAAACTGTTAATTTACAATTATATAACGCGAAGGAATATGTTTTGTTTTTTCTATCCATCTGTGTGTTTGTCCATCTGTTAAGGCCATTTTCTCTGGTTCAGCGTATCAAGTTCAAATTTATGTCACATACCAAGATCCATGGTCCCTTGGCGGTGTAAAACTTGTAAGTTTCTAAGTCGATGCCGTCATAATATTCGGTCATTTTTATGTCGCATATTTTGATACTCAATAGGCTCACTCACAAAAACTTATGATGCACTTTCCATCGACCTAGAATCTTGAAATTCGGCAAGAAGCAACGTTTCACAGTAAAAATGAAGTAAAAACTCGGAAACTTGTTAAATTGTAATTATATCAGTTGAAAACACCTTTTGGCATTTGAACATACATTGAACTCATCAACCGCCGAATGCATAATAGACGTACATTGTTGCACGCAATAACATCAAATGTAAGTTATAGTCATGTTTTAGTAAGTAAGTAAAAAACGTTTTATTAAATCTCCTCTCTCTGCATATATAACCTGAAGTCCCTTGCTATTTGTATGTCCGAGCTAGTCTGGGGATCTACTGTACAGATTTTGACACGGTCTTGGAATTCCCGGGACCAGTACCTCACCGGTATCGATAACGGAAAAAAATCGTTGAGATTCTCGATGCCCAGGATCGATTAACTATATATGTACATAAGTAAGTTCGTACGGAACCCTTAGCGTGCGAGTCCTACTCACGCGTGGCCAATTTTTTATCAATCGAAGATCGATTCCAAGCACTTTATCTACACCCAGCGCCGGTTAGAGAACATTTTTTTACGCGAACGACTATCAATAGGCGCCTCCCCCCCCCCCCCCCCTCCAAGCCTTTGCGTCGTACCTTTCTCTCGTGTCAGTTTTCGCTTGTAATTGTGATACGCGCTGTGTACAGAATGATTCAGAATTTCTGTTACATAGTTATAGGTGTTTTAAAGAGCACTCATGACAGTAATATTTGGCAATAAACTCACATTTGGCAATCTACTGTTTGGAAGATAAACGACTTTTAACGATGGAAGTCAATATACATTGACAGAGGTCGGTGTCCCGTGTAATGTGATATCTTGTGTGACGTCATGTATCGTGTCATCGGAGAACAACCCAATGAATTGGCACTGAGTGGAGGAGAAAGACGCTACATTACGGAATGACAAGATACGCGCTTCAGAGTGCACCGACATGTTACTCATCTACGCCCAAAGTCGACTAAATGGTCTATTAGCAGGACGCCTGTAACACGAAGGTCCATTACTTGCCATTTCTGCAAGATTGGAACAACGACTTAGGGAAACCGGTACCTTCAAAGCTAATAGGGACGATTGTCAACGTGGCCAGACGCGCCGCTCTGTTAACGTGGAAGTCCACCAACTGGTGGACCAGAACTCGCCGACGAATACCCGCAACACTGCACGTTCTGTGAATGTACTCGTATCCCAGTACAGCGTCTGGTGAGTTCTTGACGAACAACAACTTCACCCATACCACCTCCAGAGGTAGTATTGGGTCTAGTTGATTTTGTGTCATGTGGCGATTACTGCGCACGGTTCCTACACAGCCGGCCGGTGTGGCCGAGCGGTTCTTCGCACTTCAGTTTGGAACCACGCGACTGCTCCAGTCGCAGGTTCGAATCCTCGGGCGTGGATGTGTGTGATGTCCTTAGGTTAGTTAGGTTTAAGTAGTTCTGAGTTCTAGGGGACTGATCACCTCAGATGTTAAGTCCCATAGTGCTCAGAGCCATTTGAACCATTTGATTTGGTTCCTACACAGTTGTGTTGGCATTCCAGACTTCCCTCGGATCATTGTTTCTGCAATTTATTAGTTTCACGAATACAGATGTGCCAAACAGGATGATTCTTTTTGATACACCCCATATAATCAGAAATTAACACTTACTGGATTCCTTACTTTACTTGTAGCATTAAACCTTAATTCTTGCCAAATTTCATGATTGTTGGTCAACGGTAAGTGCCCCATAGGTTTTGATGAGTGGATTTGTGGGTATCAAAATATGTGACAAAAGTAGTCATATCTTTTTATTGCATTGCTTTAGAAGCTTGCATTTATTACACCAAGGAACTACAGACCTTAGTATGCGACATAAATTTCAGCTCGATATGTACACCTATTCCTGAGAAAAAAAGGGTCTTAACAGATGGCGAGATAGACGGGCTGTTGAATAAAAAATGGTAATTTTTTTTCTTATGATATAATTGCAAATTAACAATTTTCGGATTTTTTTCCCTTACTTGAACGGTGAAACGTTGCTTCTTGCCAAATTTCATGATGTTGGGTGAACGGGAAGAACCCTATAGGTACTGATCAGTTTAAAAAAACAAGAAAGAAACGATTTTTGGAGAACATGGTTGTGGAGAGAAGCAGCGATTAGTATGATTAATCAATAATTCAAGAACAGTCTAAATTGTTATAATACTGCCAACCGGTTTCAACCCGACGTAGGGTTCATCTTTGACCAATGGTGCAAACGCCCAGAAGATGACCCCTACGTCGGGTTGAAACCGGTTGGCGGTATTATAACAATAATAAATGCCATTAAGACTGTTCTTGAATTATTTATTAACAAAGAAACGTCCGAACAGGCTTTGAAAGCCCAACGGTACTAACCGGCCGCCGTGTCAACCTCGGCCCTCAGCCCTTAGGCATCACCGGATGCGAATAGACCCATCTCCCGACCGTTGTCAACTTTCGTGACCGGTGCCGCTACTTCTCAAAAAGTTGCTCCTCAGTTGGCCTCACAAGGGAGGAGCGCACTCCACTTGCCCACAGAAGTCGGCAGATCCAGGACGGTGAACCATCCAAGTGCTAGCCAAAGCCGACAGCGATTAATTTCGGAGATCTGAAGGGAACCGGTGTAACCACTGTGGCAATGAGTCAGCTAGCGAGTAACAAAATATATGACATAAATGGCCATATTTTTTTGATTGCATCGACCTATAAGGCTTGTGTCTCCTACACTTTTCGGATTTTTTACTTTAGTTGTGCTGTGAAACCTTGCTTCTTGCCAAATTTCATTATTCTGGGTCGATGTGAAATGCGCTATAGCTTTTGATCAGTGAGTTTACGAGTCTCAAAATATGTGACTTAAATGCCCGTACTTTTTCATTGCATTAACTTAGAAGGGAAGGTCCCTATCGCAATCCTGCACCTCCCCCCCCCCCCCCCCCTCAGATTTAGTGGTAAAATGAGCCAATGGATAGCCCGTTAAAAAACAAACACAGATCAAGCATGAAAACAGAAAGGTGTACTGAACTGTGGAGAAACAAGCAAAATACAAGCAGTGAACGGTACAAGGTCAATGTGTACAACATCGGGCGAGTTGCAAGAATCACGGCGTTGTAGTTGTGTCGTCACAGTGTTGGTATACAAAGCGGGAGATCCGTTTTCGTATGTCCCTTGTGTCTCACTTTCCTTTTTTTTTTTCTCTCACAAAATTATGAACATTCTGTCCGGTCGTTGACTTGTCTGTTGCATTTCTGTGATCTTGGCAGTTGCTTATAGAATATAACTCATCTGATAAGAAAGTCCTACCGTCGCAATAAATGTGATGACTAGTGAGAGCAGGCGAGATGACACATAGACCTCTCACAAGAATGAAAACAACAAATAACAGGGAGTGAACTACGTTACAGCAAAGGGATTCAAGAGCCAAAACTTCCAAAGTGGAATGCAAGAATCAGAACATGTGGTACTTGTGTAGGACAAATAGAACGTATGTATGTCTGGAGGTCCCTTCCTTACACCTTTACACCTCGCTGTTGCAAATTGACGTTACACTGAGACACAAACTTGATTGAAAATTGAGGTTCGAACAAGACCTCCCTCTTCAGAACCCAATAGCATAACCAGGATGCCGTGGTGTATCCAAGATCCTTCAGCGCTGTACATCTTGAGCTTAGGACCGCTCACTATTTCGATTTTGCTCGTATTTTCACAGTTCAGTACATCTTCTACTTGTTTTCATGCTTGATCTGTGCTCAGTTTTTGGCGAGCTGTTCACTCGGCCATCGTGCCATTAAATCAGAGGGGGGGGGGGGGGTAGTAGGGATGTGACATAAATTTCAACTTGATACGTATACTCGTCCCTGAGAAAAGGGTTTTTTAACAGTCAGACAGACAAAAATATGGTTCAGATGGCTCTGAGCACTTTGGGACTTAACATCTGAGGTCATCAGTCGCCTACAACTTAGAACTACTTAAACTGACTACCCTAAGGACGTCATACACATCCATGCCCGAGGCAGGATTCGAACCTATCACATCCACAAGAAAACTTAAATAGGGCAAGGTAGAAGAATCTTTTTACCCATTCGCCAAGTGTACAAGTTAGGTGGGTCAACAATATATTCCTGTCATGCGACGCACATGCCGTCATCATTGTCGTATAGAATATATCAGACGTGTTTTCCTGTGGAGGAATCGGTTGACCTATGACCTTGCGATCAAATGTTTTCGGTTCCTATTGGAAAGGCACGTCCTTTCGTCTACTAATCGCACGGTTTTGCGGTGCGGTCGCAAAACACAGACACTAAACTTATTACAGTGAACAGAGACGTCAATGAACGAACGATCATAACTTTGAGAAAATAGAAAAATGAAACTTTTCACTCGAGGGAAGACTTGTACCAAGCTCGTTCCGCAGCTGCTCATACTTGTAAGAGGTCCATGATAAAGGAATTTGTTGCTAGCGCGCTCGAGCAGATGTAATTTCGATGGATTCCTCACGCGCTGCCTGCGATATGTAAGCTATAAGAGAATCTCTGACCAGAGAGCTGTTGTCAACAGTAGGAACTGTGTAGCAGTGGGAGTAAGTAGTTGCTAGCGAGCAGTCGTGTGTGTGGAGTTGGCTGGGACGGTCGTGGGGGAGCGATGACGGTGTCTGAGCATTCTAGTATAAGGTAAAAGCAGCCTCGCGCATATGTAGTATTGTTACGTCAAGTCCCATGCAAATGTTCTTAGAAAGAAATCTCTTAATAATAATCTTTCTTATAAAAATTAACTTTTTGACAATCATTCATCTCAATTTAAAGAATATACTAATTTCTCCAATCCATGGTCATCCCAATTATTGTAAAGAAAAATCAGTTGTTCCTTTTTATACATGACAAACCTATTGGCCAGCATTGCACTGAGCTGTGCCACAAAAATTTCTTATAGGAGCAGATATGTACGCGTTATCCGGCGACTTTATTGAGGTAAGAATTTTCATTTTTCATTCAGAATGATCTTTCAGGGCCATGACGCAGCGCTGCTGACGTTCAAAATTTACCAGTTTAAATCCACAATCAGTTATTGAAAGTTTATAAGTGAGCCACCATTTTTATTGAGAGATTAGTCTCATTTTATTATTGATAGGTTATGCAATTTTTCTGTTGGTAGGTTATACTGAATGTGAGCGATATAATTATATTTTTTACTGTTGGGAGGTTATTATATAATTTATCTGTTGGGAGGTCACACGAAATGTGAATATTACTCATCATTTTATTGTGGGGAGGTTACACACTAACCACGGGACCACGGCGCTCCTCAGCTCACACTATCCTCGATGTTGCCTATCTTGCGCATGGACTACTCAGTTTGTATATTTTGCTTATTTTTTTTCATAGTTCCACACAACTTCTTCCTGTTTTCTCGATTGATCTGTGTTCAGTTTTTCAAGGCCTATCCACTGTGCCAACTTATAACTAAATCTGAGGAGGGTGCGATGGGGAGGTTCCCTTGCAAGAACCAGCAGCCGATGCTGTTCCATACAGTAGCTGGAGAAAGAGAGGGCGGGTGTAGCCTACCTGCGCCGCGTGCGCCGGCCCATCGCGGCCACGTCTTGAGCAGCTGGTAGAGCGCGCGGCCCGGACTGTCCGTGTCGTGGAGCTGGCAGTGGGCCAGCAGGCGCCAGTCCGCGCTCAGGTGGCCCTCCCGCTCGCCCACAGCCATCAGCTGGTGGAAGGCCTCCACGGCCTGCGCGGTGGGCGGATGGTCGTGGTGTGCGCCGACGAAGGCGACAGCCACGCTGGAGTCGTCGCAGCTGCGCGGCAGACCGGGCCTGACGTCCCAGCCGCGGCCCTCGAACACGCAGCCGCTGCCGCCCACCAGGAAGTTGTAGTGGATGTCTTCCAGGCCCCTGCCGTGCACCGCGACCTCCTGCAGCGTCCGCAAGTGCCCAGCCTCCTTCTCTGCTTCCGCGACGCAGCCTGAATCCGTATGACCTGCCCCAGAATAAAACGACCTCTTACTCCTCGAGAATTGCAATGTTGGAGTACATCTGATACTAGGAAATATGGAAGACTTTTCAATGTCAGTCTTCTGAAGAGTAAGACAAAGCGCTACGAGATAGTCACACGTGAACTTCTGTATGCTGATGATGCAGCAATTGTTGTGGACTCCGCAGAACTGCAAGAGCTAGTATCAAGATTTAGTCACACATGCCACCTATTCTCGATGAGTGTAAACAGCAGTAAGACCGTAATTATGGTTCAGGGTACTAACGCAAAGCCGAATATCACACTAGATGGCACTTCTCTGCAAGTCGTAGATAACTTCTGCTATCTTGGATCTACTATAGAATCAAACATGTCTGTTGACAAGGAAATTGATGCTCGCATTGGAAGAGCTGCGACAACTTTTGGCAAACTCTCTACACGTGTTTGGAAAAACAACAAACTCTCTTTGACCACCAAAATTCTTGTATATCAAACTTGCGTCCTCAGCATCCTTTTGTATGTATTGGAAACATGGACTACCTATGCCAAACAAGAACGTCGCCATAATGCTTTCCACATGCGGTGCCTGAGATCCATCCTTGGAGTAACGTGGAAGGACCGAGTGACCAACGGAGCAGTGCTATCTAAAACTAACTGCAACAGTATTTCAGCTATCTTGAAGCAGAGACGACTCCGCTGACTGGGACACGTCCACCGTATGGATCTTGACAGATTACCACGTGAGGTGATGCTTCGAGAGATCTCTATAGCCAAAAGACCTGTAGGACGTCCTGTATTGAGGTTCAAGGACTCCTGTAAACGAGATATGGAGAGCTTTGGAATCGACACAAACAGATGGGAGGCACGGGCTAGCATGAGACCTGAGTGGCGTGATGGTATATCATCTGGAATTTCGAAGCATGATGAAGGCTTGTTAGACGGATTAAGGCAGAAAAAGCTTCGCAATGCTACCACTGCTCCTGCCTCAGCAGCCTGATACAATTGCGACAAGAGATGCCGTGCTGCCATTGGCTTGACAAGTCATATGAAAAAATGCAACCCATAAACACACAGACACTGCAACAATCATCTACCAAGATGTCGTGGCCAATATATATATATATATATATATATATATATATATATATATATATATATATATACTTCTCGATCATAATGTCTTATTTACGAGGGTCGTTCTAGAAGTAACGCTCGTTTTGATTTGACGTGCTTTGCCATTTTCCCCATCCCCCCTCTTCATCCCTCCCCACCCCCAGAGCTACACTATGTGATCAAAAGTATCCGGACACCTGGCTGAAAATGACTTAAAAGTTCGTGGCGCCCTCCATCGGTACTGCTGTAATTCAATATGTTGTTGCCTTGATGACAGTTTAAACTCTCGCAGGCATACCTTCAATCAGGTACTGGAAGGTTTCTTGCGGAATGGCAGCCAATTCTTCACGAAGTGCTGCACTGAGGAGAGGTATCGATGTCGGTCGGTGAGGCCTGATGCAGCGCTCCAAAACACCCCAAAGGTGTTCTATATGATTCAGGTCAGGATTCTATGCAGGTCAGTCCATTACAGGGATGTTATTGTCGTGTAACCATTCCACCACAGGCCGTGCATTATGAACATGTGCTCGATCGTGTTGAAACATGCAATCGCCATCCCCGAAAGGTTCAAATGGCTCTAAGCACTATGGGACTTAACATCTGAGGTCATCAGTCCCGCAGACTGAGAACTACTTAAACCTAACTAACCTAAGGACATAACACACGTGCATGCCCGAGGCAGGATTCGAACCTGCGACCGTAGCAGCAGCGCGGTTCCGGACTGAAGCGCCTAGAACCGCTCGGCCACAGCAGCCGGCCATCCCCGAATTGCTCTTCAACAGTGGGAAGCAAGATGGTGCTTAAAACATCAATATAGGCCTGTACTGTGATAGTGCCACGCAAAACACCAAGGGGTTCAAGCCCCCTCCATGAAAAACACGACCACACCTTAACACCACCGCCTCCAAATTTTACTGTTGGCGCTACACACGCTGGCAGATGACGTTCACCGGGAATTCGTCATACCGACACCCTGCCATTGGATCGCCACATTGTGTACCGTGATTCGTCACTCCCCGCAACGTTTTTCCACTGTTCAATTGTCCAATATTTACGCTCTTTACACCAAGCAAGCCGTTTGGCATTTACTGGCGTGATGTGTGGTTTATGAGCAGCCGCTCTACCGTGAAATCCAAGTTTTCTCACCTCCCGCCTAACTGTCATAGTACTTGCAGTGGATCCTGATGCAGTTTGGAATTCATATTAACAGAATCTTCCGTCGGTTCTTGGTAGAACAACATTATAATAAATGAAAAGCACCAGTTTGCTTTTGTTCTACAATATTGTAGAACAAAACTAAACTGGTGCTTTTCATTTATTATCAGTTTGGAATTCCTGTGTGATGGTGTGGATAGGCGTCTGCCTATTACTCATTACGACCCTCTTCAACTGTCGGCGGTCTCTGTCAGTCAAGAGACGAAGTCGGCCAGTACGCTTTTTTGCTGTGTGCTGTACGTGTCCATTCAGGTTTGCACTTCACTATCACATCGGAAACAGTGGACCCAGGGATGTATGGGAGTGTGGAAATCTCGCGTACAGACGTATGACAAAAGTGACACCCAATCAACTGACCACGTTCGAAATCCGTGAGTTCCGCGTAACACCCATTCTGCTCTCTTATGACGTTTAATGTCTAGTGAGGTCGCTGATACAGAGTACCTGGCAGTAAATGGCAGCACAAAGCACTTAATATGAAAAACATATGTTTATTAGGGGTGTCCGGATACTTTTGATCACAAGTGTGCGTCTTACAGCTTCCCTCGCTGGCATCATAGTGATTGTTTTCCTGTTTACTTGTGCGATTTCAAAATGTGACAAAATTAACGACGATACACATTTGGTGGAAGTTTTCCGCCACCGCTGTTTTTGACAAGCATTCAATGTGCAAAATTTAAACTACTACTGCCGAAAATGTCACAGTTAATAAAATATTCCAGGCTATTATGCAATGTTCGGATAGATTTCACATTAAAACCCAACGTTACGACTGAGCAAAACGGCGCAGTGGTTAGCGCACTGGACTCGCGTTAGGGAGAACAAAGGTTGAAACCTGTGCCGGGTCATCCTGATTTAGGTTTTCCGTGATTCCCCTCAATCGCTTCAGGCACATGCTGGGATGGTAGCTTTGAAAGGACACAATCGATTTCCTTCCCCATCCTTCCCTACTCCGGTGGAACCGATGGCCTCTCTGATCCCCTTCTCCAAATCAACCAATCAACCAACCAACCTTACGACCCCATCTGTGAAATAGATTATCAAGGAGGATCGTAGCGTCTCTGCTTGGCAGATTAACATCCTGGCTCGCTAGTGACAGCAGCAAAATCCCGTTTACGAGTGCTCCCACTCACTGGCGTGACGTCACACGCTTTGAATACGCGAGCGCAACGGGCAGATGGCGGCTGCAGTCGACCGCTGTTGCCATTGAAAGGTGTCAGACATAGGCCTATATTTAAATTGTGTGTCAGTGAAGAATAATGGCATCAGCGGCATTAGGCATGTTTTCTTCTTCTGCCGAAAGCACTATTGAAATGGCAACGAACAGAAAGAGGGCGTCAGAGGTTGGTTCAAACTAGTTGCGATAACTGAATACGCAGAAGGCATAGGAAAGTTAGTAGATTGCTGCGGTAATTGTACAACGGCTACATATAAAAATAGTTGAGATATTCAGATACGTTCAAATGGTTCAAATGGCTCTGAGCACTATGGGACTTAACTTCTGTGGTCATCAGTCCCCTAGAACTTAGAAGTACTTAAACCTAACTAACCTAAGGACATCACACACATCCATGCCTGAGGCAGGACTCGAAGATGCAACCGCAGCGGTTGCGCGGTTCCAGACTGAAGCGCCTAGAACCGCTCGGCCACTCCGGCAGGCTGAGATATGTTGAAAGATAAGTTTTTCGTTATTTTTAATAAAAATATCTGGAGAAACAAACGTTCTTTACTTTTATATTCACGGTCGTGAAATACGTTCTCTACGACATATTTAACTGAAATTAACAGAATAACAACAAGTGTCTAGTGTGATCAATCGTTCACGCAACCGCTTCGCGGTGTGCAGCCTGTCGGCGTGGCCGGTTGCTGTGTCTGCGGCGCGGTGAGATGAGGTCCGCAGTAAATAAAGTACGGTTTGTCGTGTCAATTATTTCTAACTACTGGCGTAAACGCTTTAAAAGAAAAGAAAGTTACTTATGTACATTGGCAAGGAGATGCTGGGACTGCCTCCATTCGTTGTTCTAGCATTTCTAAGACCTGCTTAGGAAATTGCTCATTACACTCTGCTATTCCCTCTGAAAATGGTAGAATTAATTTAACTGTTTTATGGAAATCGTATCTAATAGTTAATTATTCATTCCCTCATGAACTTCTGCATTAAAAAAAACAGAAATGAAAAATGGTTCAAATGGCTCTGAGCACTATGGGACTTAACATCTATGGTCATCAGTCCCCTAGAACTTAGAACTACTTAAACCTAACTAACCTAAGGACAGCACACAACACCCAGCCATCACGAGGCAGAGAAAATCCCTGACCCCGCCGGGAATCGAACCCGGGAACCCGGGCGCGGGAAGCGAGAACGCTACCGCACGACCACGAGATGCGGGCCAGAAATGAAATTCCAATAGTTTGATGACCCGCGAAAACGTTCCATTTGAGTCATGTAATGCCTGTGACGTCAGTGGCTAGCACGTTGCGTCTGCTGTCGTAAGGCTCGGTCGCAATGATGCCTTCCTTTGGAATTTACGTTTCGGAATATGGGGCCGGCTGGTGTGGCAGAGCGGTTCTAGGCGCTTCAGTCTGGAACCGCGCGACCGCTACGGTCGCAGGTCCGAATTCTGCCTCGGGCATGGATGTGTGTGGTGTCCTTAGGTTAGTTAGGTTTAAGTTCTAGGGGACTGATGACCGAATGGTACGTAGTATCTCACTGTAAAAAAACATGTACAAAAACAGCTGAAAATTGTTTTTCAATGTTACAGAGAATGAGAAGAACTCTCTCGTAGAGATCCGAATGAGATCGTGGCTACTACGTGAGCTTCTTTTTGTGAGGACTGTTTTGAAGCAAGTAAATACTCCAGGAAAACACGTTGTCGCTAGTACCTTTATATGCAGCGTGCTGGCCTTCTAATGCGATGTTCGCAAGAGTGATCCTCTTTCGGAGAATTTGTTTTCTATTCTCTTCGGTTCTTACTATTGCTTTCTTAAGTTGCTTTATTCGTAATACAGTCATGTTGTTGTTGTTATTGTTGTTGTGGTCTTCACTCCTGAGACTGGTTTGATACAGCTCTCCGTGCTACTCTATCCTGTGCAAGTTTCTTCATCTCCCAGTACTTACTGCAGCCAACATCTTTCTGAATCTGCTTAGTGAATTCATCTCTTGGTCTCCCTCTTCGATTTTTACCCTCCACGCTGCCCTCCAATACTAAATTCGTGATCCCTCGATGTCTCAGAACATGTCCTACCAACCGATCCCTTCTTCTAACCAAGTTGTGCCACAAGCTCCTCGTCTCCCCAATTCTATTCAATACCTCCTCATTAGTTATGTGATCTACCCATCTAATCTTCAGCGTTCTTCTGTAGCAACACATTTCGAAAGCTTCACTTCTCTTCTTGTCTAAACTGTTTATCGTCCACGTTTCACTTCCATACATGGCTACACTCCATACAAATACTTTCAGAAACGACTTCCTGACATTTAAAACTATACTCGAAGTTAACAAATTTTTCTTCTTCAGAAACGCTTTCCTTGCCATTGCCAAGTCCTTTGCTGTTTCTCACAGAATTACGATGTCATCGGCGAACGTCAACGTTTTTATTTCTTCTCCATGGATTTTAATACCTACTCCGAATTTCTCTTTTGTTTCCTTTACTGCTTGCTCAATATACAGATTGAATAACATCGTGGAGAAGCTACAACCCTGTCTCACTCCCTTCCAAACCACTGCTTCCCTTTCATACCCCTCGACTCTTATAACTGCCATCTGGTTTCTGTACAAATTGTAAATAGCCTTTCGCTCCCTGTATTTTACCCCTGCCACCTTCAGAATTTGAAAGACAGTATTCTAGTCAACATTGTCAAAAGCTTTCTCTAAGCTTACAAATGCTAGAAACGTAGGTTTGCCTTTCCTTAATCTTTCTTCTAAGATAAGTCGTAGGGTCAGTATTGCCTCACGTGTTCCAGCATTTCTACGGAATACAAACTGATCTTCCCCGAGGTCGACCTCATTCAGTTTTTCCATTCGTCTGTAAAGAATTCGCGTTAGTATTTTGCAGCTGTGACTTATTAAACTGATAGTTCGGTAATTTTCACATCTGTCAACACCTGCATTCTTTGGGATTGGAATTATTACGTTCTTCTTGAAGTCTAAGGGTATTTCGCCTGTCTCATACATCTTGCTCACCAGATGGTAGAGTTTTGTCAGGACTGGCTCTCCCAAGGCTGTCAGTAGTTCTAATGGAATGTTGTCTACTCCCGGGACCTTGTTTCGACTCAGGTCCTTCAGTGCTCTGTCAAACTCTTCACGCAGTATCGTATCTCCCATTTCATCTTCATCTACGTTCTTTTCCACTTCCATAATATTGTCCTCAAGTACATCGCCCTTGTATAAACCCTCTATATACTCCTTCCACCTTTCTGCTTTCCCTTCTTTGCTTAGAACTGGGTGTCCATCTGAGCTCTTGATATTCATACAAGTGGTTCTCTTTCCTCCAAAGATCTCTTTAATATTCCTGTAGGCAGTATCTATCTAACCCCTAGTGAGATAAGCCTCTACATCCTTACATTTGTCCTCTAGCCATCCCTGCTTAGCCATTTTGCACTTCCTGTCGATATCATTTTTGAGACGTTTGTATTCCTTTTTGCCTGCTTCATTTACTGCATTTTTATATGTTCTCCTTTCATAAATTAAATTCAATATTTCTTCTGTTACCCAAGGGTTTCTACTGGCCCTCGTCTTTTTACCTACTTGATCCTCTGCTGCCTTCACTATTTCATCCCTCAAAGCTACCCATTCTTCTTCCACTGTATTTCTTTCCTCCATTCCTATCAATTGTTCCCTTATGCTCTCCCTAAAACATTGTACAACCTCTGGTTCTTCCAGTTTATCCAGGTCCCATTTCCTTAAATTCCCACCCTTTTGCAGTTTCTTCAGTTTTAATCTACAGTTCATAACCAATAGATTGTGGTCAGAGTCCACATCTGCCCATGGAAATGTCTACAATTTAAGACCTGTTTCCTAAATCTCTGTCTTACCATTATATAATCTATCTGATACCTTCTAGTATCTCCAGGGTTCTTCCATGTATACCACCTTCTTTCATGTTTCTTGAACCAAGTGTTAGCTATGATTAAGTTATGCTCTGCGCAAAACCCTACCAGGCGGCTTCCTCTTTCATTTCTTCCCCCCAATCCATATTCACCTGCTACGTTTCCTTCTCTCCCTTTTCCTACTCTCGTATTCCAGTCACACATTACTATTAAATTTCTGTCTCCCTGTCTCCCTTCACTACCTGAATAATTTCTTTTATCTCATCATACATTTCATCAATTTCTTCGTCATCTGCAGAGCTAGTTGGCATATAAACTTGTACTACTGTAGTAGGCGTGGGCTTCGTGTCTATCTTGGCCACAATAATGCGTTCACTATGCTGTTTGTAGTAGCTTACCCGTACTCCTATTTTTTTATTCATTATTAAACCTACTGCTGCATTACCCCTATTTGATTTTGTATTTATAACCCTTTATTCACCTGACCAAAAGTCTTGTTCCTCCTGCCACCGAACTTCACTAATTCCCACTATATCTAACTTTAACCTATCCATTTCCCTTTTTAAATTTTCTAACCTGTCAGTCATGTAAGAGGTTTAAATTCTGCATCGCATTACATTTTAATATTTATTTTACCGGCCGCTGTGGCCGAGCGGTTCCAGGTGCTTCAATCCGGAACCATGCTGCTGCTATGGTCGCAGTTTCGAATCCTGCCTCGGGCATGGATATGTGTGATGTCATTAGGTTATTTAAGTTTAAGTAGTTCAAAAGTCTAGGGGACTGATGACCTTAGAAGTTAAGAACCCTAGTGCTTAGAGCCATTTGAACCATTTTGTGAAGCTTTGCAGTATCTTGCCGACAGTCACCCGCAGAAACAAACATGTAAAAACATACCATTGAACCGGGTGCAACGTGATACCGTAAGGCAACACTGTAATGTTGTCAGAAATTCGCAAGCCTGCTATTTCAAGAACTCTACACAGCCTTCGAAGGCAGCAAGACGACAGCTCGCAGAGGATACAGCTCGCTTATAATAACTGTAGCCACAAGACCTATAGCGAAACGTATTCTTCCTGGGCCACTTCAGGCACCGACGTTTGGTAGTTCTTGTGCTGTGCAGAAGGATAATTTTGGAAATGCTATCCACATAACCTAAGGCGATGTGAACCATGGTCACACAGGGAGATAACTTGGGGCGAATTGGCAGTGAATAGCAGACGAGCTGTGCATGTCTGTGAGCCAGTTGAACGCAGCCTCATATTATTGCCTCGAAGTTCCATGCAACAGTACAACAATATGCTCTGGCTCCAAGGATTAGAGACAGGAACTGTGTCACCTGAGTGGGGTCTGAAAGTAACTGTTAGATGTAGAAGCATCTGAACACCGTCCTGGCAGCTGTATTTAGTGGCTTCTGTCGTCCTCGCGGATACGAATCCAGTGTCTGCTCACTGAGCCTTCTCACTCAGTCATGTCCACTTCAGTCACAGTTGAACCCCCCAAGAACGGTAAATGTCCATTTCATGTACAATTCTTGCGGTCAGCACTCGAAAACGGTAAGACACAGCAACATGGGCGTCCGTAGAAACTTTGAAGCTTCTCCAAGAGGAGGCAAGATTCTAAAACTGCCATTTTTGACAAATTTCATTGGAAATACACAAAACTCATAGTATCTCATACGTTCAATAGTTATCCTCTCGATATTTCGAAAGTAGATAACTTTTATATGCCTACTTGAAAGGTAAAATGGTTCAAATGGCTCTGAGCACTATGGGACTCAACTGCTGAGGTCATTAGTCCACTAGAACTTAGAACTAGTTAAACCTAACTAACCTAAGGACATCACACACAACCATGCCCGAGGCAGGATTCGAACCTGCGACCGTAGCGGTCTCGCGGTTCCAGACTGCAGCGCCAGAACCGCGCGGCCACTTCGGCCGGCTTGAAAGGTAAAGATGGGTCATTACTGCACCATCTCTATTAGTATATTATTAATAGTTTATGAATATGGCTGTCTCCTTCTTGATTTGACGAGCTGTAGTTACATTCTCACATCATTAAGTTGTGCGTATATTTAGGGAATGAAGCTCGAAAATTTCATAACAAATATTTTAATTCACTTAAGAATAATATTATTTTACAATGATTACAATCCGAAAGCGAAAAAAATTCAGGCCAATTAAATAAGTCCCATATAATTTCATAATGCTCCTCAAAGTGTAGAAATAGTAAATAAGGCAAAATGCTTATTTAACTTTGACGCCATCAATACTTTTCTTTTTCCTTCCAGACCGTCACGTACGATGATATTAATCTGTGTTTCGTGTCTTCTAACTTGTAATGTTTGTCAGCACAGTAAAAGTAGATCCAGTGAAACATGTAATAAGAATTGGAAAATAGGAAATGCCATGTGGCTAGGGCCTCCCGTCGGGTAGACCGGTCGCCTCCTGCAAGTCTTTCAAGTTGACGCCACTTCGGCGACTTGCGTGTCGATGAGGATGAAATGATGATGATAACATCCAGTCCCTGAGCGGAAAAAATCTCCGATCCAGCCGCGAATCGAACTCGCGCCCTTAGGTAAGACATTCCGTCGCGCTGACCACTAGCCACCAAGGGCAGACATAAGAATTGAAAACCATGTGTTTTAAAAGGTACATCTACTGGGATAAAGTATAGGTCTCTGACAGTATCTGACGTGATGAACGTAGGAAATTTTCCAAAACAACCGTGAAATTAGCCTTTAAGAAGAATTTTTACCACCCAAGGACTGATCTATCCAATTTGACATGTTGCTGAGTAGCTACGGCATCCAGACTCTTTCGTTGCTCTGTTGCTTGATCGTGCGTTCCATACAGTTTGAGTAGGTGCTGGCTCCTGGAGAGGACTTATTTTCGATTTTGAAATTTCATAATCATTATCCTCTCTTCTAGCGTAGAAATTGTAGTCCTTCTCTGTGACTGATGCATTTGGTTCCGTATAATTAGCATAGTCGAACGTTCATGCACCGCCTCACGTTCGTTAGAGTAAAACTGGATGCATCCTCAGCTAGTCTTAACAGATCTTGTCTGTGTGTCCTAGAAAATTCGTAACATACTATGTAGAGACGATGGGGAGTAGGAGCAGTGACGACCCTGTGAAAATTGGGAATGGACACCGGATAGGTGAGCTCCTCCGATGTTTATACAAAGCACTGTGGTGGGTATTCCAACTACCCCTTTCCGTACAACGATAAGAGCTGTACGGGGAAGCAAAGTAGAAAAGTTACACATTATATTTCGACAATGTCCTCTTAAGCTTCGCCGTGACTACAAGACAAGAAAGAAACTATATACTTATATGGATATGGTGTCTATTCTTTCGGAAATATCCGAAAGAACAGACACCATATCCATATAAGTATATAGCTCTGGCAATACCAGCCATGACCTTCCTCTTCTGTGCGGATGGACACATATTACCCGAACTCTTACGGGACTTGGTAAGAATGTCTCCCGCGAGTAATGAGTGTGTTGGGTAGGGACACTACGAATGTATTGTGTGGACATATAAGGTGAGAATGTGGGTCTCGCGGGAGGCGTGCGCGGGATAGTCCCTGCAGACGTATTATCCTACGTGCCCTCGGTGGCTCAGATGGAGCGTCTGCCATGTAAGCAGGAGAGCTCGGGTTCGAGTTCCGGTAGGGGCACAAATTTTCACCTGTCCCCGTTGATATATATACACGCCCATAAGCAGCTGATGGTATTAATATATAAATCTCATTTAGAAATATAACTTGCTGTAAGCACACTGACAACCGAACTAACCCCATTTATGTAGTACTTGCTAAAACCACAGTGCGTCTCTACATTCGACGATTCTAAATATGCAGTTCAGTAGAATTACAATGATTTCCAGAAATACTTGAAAATATTTTGTTTTAATTAACAAAACGTCTGTACCCCTGGTTCCTGTAGGGGTGAACTGTCCCCTCTTGTCCCACTCCCCATTTGCAGACGCCCATACGCAGGAACTTGAAACGGATGAGTCGTGTGTAGTGTAATGTAGTGTACTCACAGAGGACGACCTTGGTGGCAGGCTTGCACAGCGGAGTCACGTGCCTCGCCGGCGGCCGCGCCCGCCACTCGCTGCGTCGCACCACGCGTAGCTCCTTCTCTGCAACAAAGATCGTTCCTGAAGATGGGAGCCAGTGTCGAAACGTTCGTCCTCATTTCTTCAGCTACGCTGTTAAGATGCACTATAGACGAATAATGGAATTGTTATCAGAGGATAATTAGATCACTTATGGTCTTCATCTCTTAAGCTATCAATAATGAGCGAAATGTCATTTCTCGTCGCCTTCTATTATAATAAGTTACAAAATTTTAAGTGTAGGTCACTTTCAAAAAAGTACTAGGAAATAATTTTATTATGGGCACTACAGAGCACTTTGACAATAACCTTCTCCGTTACAACAACATTACACTCTATTAAATCAATTTTACTGAACAGAATCTAAAGCTGATCGGGCTAAGCGAATCAACATCTGTAGATAAAACTTATCTACAACGTTAAATTACTATCCACGACTATATAGAGAAGCTATCGAAATTTATAAACATCACGATAATTTTAATAGGAAAGAGGAGGCTATGAAACTTAGCGATATATGGACAGTGGCTCTACAAAATTGCTAACAATTTTTGTCTTTGACAAGGTGGTAATCGATAGTCAACCTTATCTTTGCTATGGATTATCACTGCTCATCACGTGTCACCTGAACCACGCCCCCCTTTCTCACAATATATAAGTCCCTCTCAGACACCCGACCAGTCAGCCGGCAAGACTCAGCGGAGCAGCGCCTCTGAGGAAGTCCAGCGCAGTCCTGCACGAAACGTAAGGAGCAGAAAAGTTCTTGGACCACGACCTCACATCCCGGAAAGTATATCAACAGCCATGTCACCCGGTCGTGAAAGCCTTCATTCTATTTGTAAACACCTGACACAAACGAATTTACTCAGATTGTATACTTTGCTATCTGCGGTGAATTTATGTACTATTATTTCTTGCTTGTGTTACCATGCCAGAATGTTTGACATTCAGCGAGAATTAGTATGTGCGCCTCACCTGTGCCTAGTTGCACCCTGGCAATTGTAGAGTGGCTGCACTCAAGGGGATAATTTATTGGCCTTGTAGTAGAAATGTTATTGCAACTGCACATTAGGTACATGCACTTTGCACGGACTACCTGCGGGGAGAAGAACTCGTGCAACGAGACTCATCCTGGGTTTTGCAGACATATAACTTTATGTATGAGAATGGATGGAAGTTAAGGAGGCCCAAATCTCGTGTAAAAGATGGATTTTCCAATAAATCATGCTAATAATCTCTTTTTTACCACTATGTACTTTTGTACATGAATTGTTCAAGTGAAATGTTATACTTTATCTTTTCTTCTGAAATCCAAACCTCTTCATAAGGACATTTCTTCTCCTTATTCGGTACAAACACTTTCACACCGGTCCAAATTATACTTCTACCCCTGCCAAGTGCTCCCAGAAAACACTGGAAGATGAAACAGAATCCGGGTTTTTTTTTTCAGGGTTACCTGTCCCCAACTCCTACTCTGATAGCTGTTTAGTTTCTAGCGTGAAGTGATGTGCGTACTTCTCTTCCGCAGACTGGCATTCAGTCAGTTGTATTCTTTTTATATAAAATACTGTATTGTAAGTTTGAAGCTGTCGGTCCAGTGCTGAATGGTGAATGATTAAGATGTGGTAAAAAATGGTAATAATAACTTACTAAGAATTAACTCGCAGATTTCTTAGGTTATAATTTTCCTGATATATATAACAGCTTCTCTGGTTTGGGTATCCGTGACCACTGCGCACCACCTAGAATTACAACATTAGCACACTCACGAACATTGCAAATAGCGCACCAAGAAGAGAGCATTGGATCGAAATAAAATTTATTAGACATCACGATACAGATGAGAAGTTCCCTTGACCACAAAATCAAGACATGTAAACAAATACATTGAGTACAAGTAGACAAATACAGTGCAGCATCAATAACGCGTTGGGCCACTTTTTGCTGAAGTACATGCCGAAATATGGTCCAGCATCGAGTTCATAAGACGTTTGATGTTGTCCTGAGGCAGACTGGTCCACAGATCCTGAACAGCCACATCTAAATTATTTACAGAGCTGGTCTCACACATGCTCTATAGAGGACAAGTCTGGGGAGCAGACAAGTCATGGAAAAGTTGGAATATGACATAGAAAGTCTTGAGCAACTCGAGCTGTATATGGACGAGCATTATCTTCCCGGAAAAGTGGCCCTGGCAGACCTTGCGGGGAAGTTCCCACGTAGGACTGAAGAATGCCATCAGTATAATCCTGGCCCATAAAGGTTCCACAAACCGCAATTACAGGGTATCGGCAACATTATCAGTTGTATCTGTATTTTAAGTGTAAGGGTTGTCTTACAAGGTTTACCATCATTTTATTTCACCCATTTGGTGGTCAGTTGCTTGTTTTTTAAAATTAGCCTTTGCTATTGTATTTGCTGTTTTACGGTAGCTTTCTAATTTTTTTAATATAATTGCCGTTCCTGGCGTGTAACGCCTTCAGCCATAATTGTGCCTATTTGCCTTAAAATTTTAATTTGGTATTGGTATTTTTAGCAGTAAGCCTTAAAACCTTACTTACTGCCATGTCTGGCGTCTGATGCCTTCTGCTGTGTTACTATTTTAATATTTGTAAGTTGTAAATTGCAGCGAGTTCTTAAACATTCTTAATTTATTGCCATTCTTGGCGTATAAGGCTTTCAGTCGTGATCACAATGGCTTGTTTTTAAAACATTATCTGTTGTATCTGTATTTTATGGTGATTGCTAAATTGCAACGCTCTGAAAACACTATTATTTTACACAGTTGTTTATTCCTTCATTAATAACGTGTGTTTTTTTATTTATTATTGAGTCTGGAATTACTGTTTTGAAATAATGTGTATAACTATAGAAGGCAATCAATAGCAACTGACTACAGCCCCGTCCACAATCGTAACCGAATCCTGTCTTCCCCTGACTACCAGGTCTCAATTATGTCGGCTGTGCTGGCGATGTGATACTTGACAGCGTGCATGGAACTGTACCATTCACCAGGCTGTTTCCACAACCGTATGTGGTTATCATCCGTTCCCAAAAGGAATCGAGATTCACCACTAAACATAACGTTTTGGCAGTCTGCGGCAGTCCAAGTCTTTCTGGTTTGGGACCACTGTAGATAGTGTGGCCAGTGTCTAAGTGTTGACGGCAGTACAGTGCAAGGGTGGCTAGACTACAAATTCGCGTCCGCAAGGCGTCTGTAAATGGTTTGTGGAACAACTGGCACGCATACATTTACTTGGTTCGTGGAGTGAGCCATTGTAGGCTCCCTGAACGCTTGTCGCACGATCCTTCGATCCCCTCGCCTCGTTGTGTTCCTGGTAGCACCAGAACCAGAACATCGTTTGTGGGTGCCATCTCCTGTCCATTGCACCCAACATCGTCTGAAGGAACATTTCAAACGGTCGACCTGGCGAGCCACACGGCGTCTCGACCAGCCTGCGGTTTTCAAGCCGATGATTAGGCCCCTCTCAAGCTGGCTTAACTGTGAGCAACGTTCTATGACGTCTATCTGGCATTCTGCGCTTACTAACGTCCTCCTAGAGTCAGGATATGATCGTCGCGTGTGTGATTGGTCCACTACGCGCCGTTTAAATAGGACCGCCTGCCTGACTGCAGCGCTATTGGAGGTTCTGTGGCCATGCGCATTGGCACCTCACTTGGATCATCTGCATATCAGATCTCACTGTACTTTTCAAAGTACTCGAATAATGGTAACAAAACTAATAGCTGTGTTAGAAACCAACGTCGTTTATTCTTTTTAACAAATGCTGCGAGTTTCGCCACCAAATAGCGTCATCTTCAGACCCCACCTTCGTAGCAAGTACAGAATCCAGTTAATTTTGGCCCCGCTGCATACAATTCTGTTCGTTGCACATGTTGGAGTATACGCTTGATAACTGTTCCCGTTCGAAGACTTCGTAGGTCTTTGTCATTGCGGTTGAGGATGGCAGGTTACGCTTGGGGCCTGAAAATGACACCGTTTGGTGTCATGTTGTAAGACGTGTATATTTCTATTGTTTATTGTCAAACCACAATTTATGAAAGATATTTATATTTTATTAATAGGATTAAGTAGGAATAAATAATATTTGTCATTTTGGAAATAATTGTGGTAGCAGGGAATGTCTGCACCAAAGTATTGTTGGCAGGAGAGACCGCATCTTGATATAATTTTAAAAAGGGCGGGAGAGATCGCGTATGGATACATTTTAAGATAAGAGCGGGAAAGACCGCGCATTGATACATTTTGTAATGGTAGCAGGGATTGTCTGAACCAGAAAGCATCGTTGGCGGGAGAGACTGCACTTTGGCGTTCGTAGAAAGTCAGTAGTAAGCGAGATGTGAAGGGAGTCGGTAGCAGGTCTGAAGCGAGAGGTTGAGAGGAGCGGTGTGCCTGCCAGCCACCAGCTATGATTTACAAGAGATTATAAACGGATGTACAGAGACATCAGCTAACTATTATCAGAAGAGGAACTAATATTATTGATTTTTTTTTTTTTTTTTTTTTTGAGAAACTCAAGACTTCTGAATGTATTTTTGCGCAATGCTAGTTGTAAGGTTATTGTAAAAAGTAAGTCCCATTTGAACGTTTGTAGAATCATTTCATTCAGAATACAATTAATTTTTGCCAGCAAAATTGCATTATTAATTATAATCCATCCCAAAAACCATTAGCGTAAAACTTTGCAAAATGTTATTGTTGTCAAGAAAAAGTTTAACTATGAATTACGTAACTTCAGTCGAATCAATTAAAGAATAACGTCAGCTTTGCTATTAAAGAATAACGTCAGCTTTGGTAATAAATACTGCCACTTATTATGACAACCCACCAGCAGCTAATAGAGTACAGTAAAACAGAGCAAGTAAACTTATGTCGCAGTTCGAAGTAGCAGTCAGATGGCGATCCAGTAACAGTAAAAAAGGTAAGGAACAGTTTTGGGTTACTGCAGGCAACGACTGAGGGCCACGACGACGACACATTCTATGTTTCGTTGAAATAATCAGAAAATCACTTTCAATAAGCAGCATTTAAATTTGTATGCGAAGATTGAGAAAGAGAATTAATTTCAAACGGAAGATTTCATTTGTTATTATTAAGCAAGAGATAGAAATCCTAAGGGAAGGTTTCATAGGTTACTGTAGAAGGGAAGGTTGCGTAACAAAAGAGATATAGAGGAGACGGGAGGGTTTCAATGTATCATGTGTTAAAAAAAATAACGACGTTGGAATCCAGCACAGCTGTTGGTTTTGTTATCATCATTCAAGTACTTCATGTCCGACTGCTGTCCCACTGTCCGTGATGTATTGCCAGAGACCTATTTGCGAAGATTCACGTTTGTACCTTTCACCCCTCTGGGTGCACTATTTTAAAGGTTCCTGTTTGTATTTTAGGAACGACAACTTTATTATGATGGCGTTTTCGTATGTTGTGATGTTCTCAGCTGATAGCTACACTTCCTAAAAAATAAAAATAATAGCAATTGAATTGAAGGTTTCTTATACTTATAACTAGACAATGATGCAGCGGCCGAAATCGTGATTGTTAAAAAAATAAATAAAAGGTAAGGCGGAACACGCCATTTCTAAAATATTCCAGGACTGTGGAAGCACGCAAACAGAAAAGTAATGGAACAAGTTTACTAAACTGACATTGCGGCAGAGCAGAAGGAATATTTCAGGGTGCTGTTCTTACCTTGGCAGCCATTGCTCATGAACAGCCTCTTCTCAACACTGTGTGTCTGCAAAACTTGGCTGATGTTAAGTGACCCCAACACGTAGGCGACTTCGCCCACTCGAACATTTCGTGAGTTTGACACATGTACTGCCTTCCGCTCTTGATACCAATCCCCAGCGAACGCCTGGTCGTTGCTAGTCTCGTCTTGCTGATCTGTGTCCGCGGAATCCTCTTCGCTGACGTCCTCGTCATGGTCCAGAGTATCTTGCACCTGAGGTTCTTCTGCAAGAGAAGACGTGACGCTATGGACCTTGCTGGCTGTCTCTGATAGCTGGCGATTGAGGGTGCTGTCCAATTGCGATAAATCATCTCCTGCTGCCGTTTCTAATGTGCCAGATATTACACTTCCATTATCGACATCATCTCGTACAGGTATCGTGGTCGCCACTGTCTGTACAGAGAGCGTCCCACTTTGCTGAGAACCGTACCTGCAACGAAAATAATCTACATCAGAAGACCATAGGATGTTTCTGAACACTTCTCTTATTAAAAACTAGCCTTAGTAACAAGCATATAGTTCGACACATGCAATGAACACACCTTCTCCTCCCTCTCTTTGTGTCCACTTCTTCTTCCTCCTGTCTATTCACTTCATCGACCCAACTATATCTCCTCCTCCTCCTCGTTGTCTCTGTCTTTTCATCTGCCCTGCCCCTCTCTTTGCACATTTCCTCCATCCCCTCTCTCTGACCTTACCTTCTGCTCCCTTCCCTCTGACAGTATCCTTCTCTCCTATCCTCTTTCCATCTCCATTTCCCCATCTTCCTCTTCCACCTGTCCTCCCCTCTCTCTGTCCATCTCCTCCTCCCCCACTCTGTCCTTCCCCTCTTTACTCATCTCAACTTGTCAGCAGCCATGCTCATCGGCGTATGTAGTCCCTGCAATACAATTCATTAAAGCAGGCCGATACTACTCCGACAACATGCCTGTTATACAGGAAAGGCTACATATCAGGGGCTCGAAAATCATTTATTTGCTGTTGACATACAGGCCACCATGCAAAACAGGTTGATAAAGCAGGCCAACACTACTTCAGCATAACATATATGCAGTGCAACCTACATGCCAGGTCCCAGAAAACCAATTCTTTCCCCTCACATTTAGGCTGCCTGCAAATGCAGGTTGATTTGACATGCCAATACTGTTCACACACAAGAGTCCTGTCGTTTTCTCTCCCCATATCTCTGCTTGTAATGGAGCTATTTGGTTATAACTCCACAGTGGTGATAATCATGAAGCCTGCCGTTTTTGTGCCAAATTTGGTTGAAATCAATACAGGGGTTTGGAAGCAGATCCCAGATATACACACATACATACACTCTGCTTTATATATATATATATATATATATATATATATATATATATAACAGATACCAGATTGACAAAAGTCATTCCAGTTTATTCCCAAATTCTGTGGCACTGGTACAGTAACAGTGGTAATTATATAGAGAGAAATCAGTCATGGTTGCAATAAAGACAGATTTATTAGTTCTTCATTTGCAATAAGTTTCCCCTGCACTGAGTGGCATCTTCAGACAATATAATCTGTAAATAATCACCTCATGAAATGAAAAGTCAATTTCATGCGTCTGACTTCTCGTTTCATTTGGAAATTTGTGGTAAGTTACTATGGGACAAAATTGCTGAGGCTATCGGTCTCTAGGCTAACACACTACTTCATCTAACTTAAAGTTACACTAAGGACAACACACACACACCCATGCCCGAGCGAAGACTACTCAAACCTCCGATGGAGGGGGGGGGGGTGGGGGGGGAGCTGTGCAAAACATGGCCAAAGTGCCTTAGACAGCGTGGCTACCCTGTGTGACCCTCATTTCAAGAGATGATTATTTATCTATAGTTCGATTTCCTGAAGATGCCTCGCAGCACAGACAAAACGTGTCGCAAACGCAGAACTAATAAACCCATCTTTATTGCAACCATGACTCAATTATCTCTATAATGAAAGCAGATCAGTAAAGATGACCATTCAGTTCGTTTTTTAAATGGATGTTTCTCTTCTTTTTCTACTGGCTTCAGTATACGTTTGCCCCCTTTTTCCCCTATTTTGCTTTTACAGTGTTGGGTCTTAACTTTTCCGCTATTTATGCGTTGCATTACATTCTCCTTACATGTAGTGAGTACATGCCGTGAAGTTTTATGCAGACCTTGTCTCGACTGTAAACTGCTAGGCTCATTTCCTTTACTCGTACATCACTACATAATTAAACAGAGATTCTGTAAAGTAACAGAAACGACCAATATGATGCACGCTGTAAAGAAATGAAAGATGATTAATTCAAAGTCGATAATGAAGTCGTAAGTAGTGATGTGCTTCTCGTAGCTCCGATAGGGAAGGAGGGGGGAGGAAATCTGTTCTCATATTTTCAATGGAACGATCATCACAGCATTTGGCTTAAATGATGTATGAGAACCACGAGAAAACTACATCTTGATTATGGCTGGATGGAGATTCGAAGCACAACCCTCCTGAAGGATGTTCAGTGTGCCAGCCATTCTGCCAGTCTTCTCGGAAGGCAGTAATTAAATTTACCTTTATCTACATCTACATCTATGCACTTACTCTGCTATTCACAACAAAGTGCCTGGCAGAGGGTTCAATGAACCACCAGACCTTTATGGTCCTGCACTGCATACTTTCCCATAAAATCATAGTAATTTAAAACCTGCATTTTTATTGTATTATTTATTTCATGAGCAAAAAGATCTTTCTTTAAGACAGCGCGAATGCTAACGGACGTGAGCTTGCACGGCTGTATGAAAGAGAAGACTATGTTTGATGATCCAGTCAGTGCATGCATGTGTATAATCAAACGAATGGCGTTTTCAATCTTTGTTAGCGCTTATTTCTGAAAAAAAACGTTTAATTTTTTCATTAGTAGCTCAAAACAAAGGAATTTTCGACATACGTTTGTATGGCCTTTTTTCCTTGGTGTGATGTTTCTTATCTGCCACCGAAATTTGTAACACTTTTATTTGGTGATGGAGACAACAGTTTTTGTTCGGTATCTGTATTGTTGTTGTTGTTGCAGTCTTCAGGCTGAAAATGGGTTCGATGCAGCTCTCTAATCTAACCTATCCTATACAAGTCTCTTCATGTCTGCATAACCACTAAAACCTTCATTCACTTGATCTTGCTTAATGTAATCAAACATCGGTCTCCCTACGTTATTTTACCCTCATATTTCACCCCACTACGGAATTGACGGTTCTTTAATGTCTTAGGTCGTGACCTATCAATCAAACCCTTCTTACACTCAAGTTGTCCCTTAAAATTATTTTTTCCCTTATTCGATTCAGAGTCTCCTGATCGGTTTTACCCACCCGTCTAGCTATTCTTGTTAAAGCGGCGCTTTTTGGATGGGGAGGTGCCCTATATCGAATCTGCCCGGCACATTAACGATGAGGGATCAGTGTGGGAGCTGACTTGGATGTGATTTTCAGGCAGTTTCCAGGCATCATCTACACGATTCGCAGCCTTTTATAAAACTTTCATACAATCTCATATGAATCACACCACACGCAGATAAGTGGGCAACACACGCTGCATCCCAGGGGGTAATGGGGTAGCGACAGAAAAAGTGTTGAGCCACTCTTGAAATTAACCATGCCAACTTAGTTAATAACCACGCCAAGCCTTCGCAGATGCGGGAAAAGGCACAATAAAAAGAGGACCAAGATTTCATTAGTTAGAACATCTACCCATTACTCTTCAGCATCCTTCTGTAGCACCACATTTGAAATTTTCCACTCTCTTCTCTTCTGAAATCTTTATTGTCCACGTTTAACTTCCTCACAAGGCAACACCTCAGAAAAGAGATTAATAACACTTTTACTGTTCCTGGAAAACGCTTATCTGGCTATTTCTACATCATGTATCATCTGTACTTCTACCATCGTAACTTATTTTGATACCCCAATAGCAAAACTCATCTGGTGTTTGTAGGGTCATATCTCCTAATCTAATTTCCTCAGCATCCCATCATTTCACTTGACTAAATTCCATTACCCTTATTTTGCTTTAGTTGACAATAGTCTTACAACCACTTATCAGAACACTATCAATTCCACTGAACTGATCTTCCAAGACCTTTACCATCTCTGATAGGAAATCAGTTTCGTTGGTAATCACTAAAGGTTTTATTTCTTAACCCCTAATATTCAATTACATTTTCAAATATCTCTTTGTTTTTTATTGTTTGATAAATGTAGAGATTGAATACCACTGGGGATAGGCTACAACTCTCTCTCACCCCCTTTTTAACTACAACTTCCCGTTTATGCCTTTCAGTAGTAGGGCTCTGGGCTACCTGGCCATCTTCGCACTTAAACACAGTAGTAGACTGTGCGATACCATTGACGCCACACCTCAAGTTGGTGGCCACTTTGAACATGATAATCATGATGTCACAAGCCGTGCCCCTTTTTTCATGATCTCACATTTGCAGCAAATTAAAAAACACACCAACAGATCAGGCAATCAGTATTTTAAAGAAAAATGTGTAACTTTTATCTACATTACGTAAAATGTCGTCATATTATACGAAAAGACGTTGCCAATACTACGGTAGTTCCAAAAAATTTGTAAGCTTTGCTTCAACTGCATAAATTTGCACCATTCAGCAGGCGTGCGCACACACACACACACACACACACACACACACACACACACACACACACACACACACACTATATTTACAAACTCAAAAATACGTAAGTGGCTAAAATTCTGTTCCTCAGCAAATTTCATCTCTCTCTCTCTCTCTCTCTCTCTCTCTCTCTCTCTCTCTCTCTCTGTGTGTGTGTGTGTGTGTGTGTGTGTGTGTGTGTGTGTGTGTGTGTGGTCGCATTTAATGGTTACTTAAATGAAATAGTAATAGTAACAATATAATATATCACAGAGGGAATGGGAGGGGAAAGGTAATCAAAAATACTCTAGATATAAATTGCTTTCGTTTTTTACATTTTCACACAATGAATCAGCTATAAATCACATTTAACGGTCTTTATATTTTTCACAACCGTGAATATAACAGTTAGTTCTGTCTTGCAGCACAAATCGTTTCTCATCTTATACTGTCACACAGTGCAAACATATAAATGTAATACACTTCTTATCCATCTTCTTACAGTATCACCCACTACAAATAGTAGATTGTTACAATTTTTAGTAAATATGTGAAACATTTCCATCGGCTAACCAAGTTTAGGCAGCTGTCTCTGCCATTATAATATCGAAATAATACTGAATTGCCGGCCGCGGTGGTCTAGCGGTTCTAGGCGCTCAGTCCGGAACCGCGCGACTGCTGCGGTCGCAGGTTCGAATCCTGCCTCGGGCATGGATGTGTGTGATGTCCTTAGGTTAGTTAGGTTTAAGTAGTTCTAAGTTCTAGGGGACTGATGACCACAGATGTTAAGTCCCATAGTGCTCAGAGCCATTTGAACCATTTTTAATACTGAATTGCATTTTGTGAGATAAATGTATACAGTAAGAATAATACATCCTCAGTATAACAATCTACCAGATTATTATCCTGGATCAGGACGAGTTCAGTATAATAAATACGTTCGTATTTATCTTACACTTTTAAATTAACAAACTATTCAGAAACTGCATAGCAGTTCTTCTAGGGTGATTGTATTATTTTCCTTTTCATTTCCTAAAAAGCATTTGGATCATGTTGCATACCTGCTCAGAAAGAAAAAGGTATGGAATGAGGATGATTATTACCATGCAGTCTATGATGATCCAGCATCAGTAACATGCTACCTATGTTGTTGTTCTTGTTGTTTCTGTAGTCTTCATTGGAAAGACTGGTCTGATGCAGCTCTCCAATCTACTCTATTCTGTGCGAGCCATTCATCTCCGAATAGCTACTGCAACCTACATCCTCCAAAATCTGCTTATTTACTCCAAACTCCCCAATTTACATCCAATACTAAAATGGTGTACTGAATCTCCTGGGGTGGTCATGAATTTGAAGTTTGTAAATACCATGTAGTGATAATTACTGTATGAATAGCTGGTGATGTATGACAAAGAATTAACAAATGCATTGTGTTACAATATATTCCATGGACATTCGAGATTCTGTGTCTGAACTTTCTATTCTTTTGTCTTCTTCTGTTCTTGGACTCGAAAAGGAAAGAACGATTGTCTGAGGTTCATCTTGATGTAACTGTCTATGTAAGTTGTAAACGAAATTAGAATACAGTTGTTCATGACTTCAAACTTGTGTACGGTACATAATTATTTGTAAACGTAAGCCTTGCTTGTCCTGAGTAGACGTGACCTTAACGGAACACTGGCCATTGTTAGGTGCCATACTACAAAAAATTAGTAATTTTCTTTCAGCTCATCTTCGAGACGAGACGCCGGTTAGGACACTAAACTTTCTTTCGGATTCCACGAGCTATGCGGCCGCTACGAATAATTTAATATATTTCACTTTCATATTTTCTCAAGGTTGCGAGATAACATCCCGGGCAGAAAGGCCTGGTTACGGGATTCTAGTTCTAGTGTAAAGTTTCATCTGCAAAAGATCATGCTTGTTATCTTATATTGGTATTCGAGACGAAACCACGACCTGGAGTTACGGCTTTTATTACTTAACATTGAACTGACCTACGAAATACTATCTGGTGCTAAGCACATGAGTTTTAACTACGCTTTTGATATAATTATATATCGATGATTTTATATATATATATATATATATATATATAAAGTGCAATTAAAACTCATGTGCTTATATATATATATATATATATATATATATATATATATATATATATATATCGGGGCGTTAGTAGACCCGCAACCGAGCGCCTCCCGAGGTGGCGGATAGGGGAATGCCTCCTAGATATAGGTGGTACCGAGGAAATGAAATACTCGGGGCGGACCAAAACTACTAGTAGCGTCTGTTCCCACAGTGGGCGGCTACGAAAGGCGTCTGCTCCACATGTCAGTGGCGGCCTCAACCAGCCTCCTGATCTGGAAAGTCAGGTTGTACTCGGCAGCATGCCATACATCCAACTACTAAACATCATGATGGTACAACGAGAAAAATCTCATTACCCCGGGCCCCAGTCAATAGACTGGGATTGTCGTGAGCATCGGATTCCGGGGGCTCACGGACATCATGAGAAGAATCGGAGCTTCTCAAACTCCCTCAAGACCAAACGCAAACACTAAATCGGCAACAACTGACAGACACTCTCGAAAAATTTCAAATCAAAATATGTGCACTGCAAGAAACACGATTCACAGACGAAGACCATTTCAACACGGAGAATTTCAGAATATACAAAGGAAAACCTAAGGCTTTTTGGCACAGGATTTGCAGTACACAGGTCCATCACGGATAGCATAATCGACTTTTCGTCACCAAACGAAAGAATCAGCACCATCACAGTGAAATCAGCCAATAAATCCTACACAATAATCAACGCACATGCACCGACTAATGACTACAACAGGAAAAACCCGGACGAAATTGATGACTTCTGGACGACAATGGAAGAAACTATCAGAAAAATTCCTGCACATAGAGTCAAAATAATACTGAGAGACTTCAACGCCAAACTCGGAAAAGAAAAGATATACAGACATATCACAGGAAAACATACTCCACACAAGGACACCAACAAAAACGGAAAACATCTGATAGACTTTTGCAAAAGCCACGACCTCGCCATTATGTCAACAAAATTCAAGAAACCAACACGAAAACTTACCACATGGAAATTCCCCAGCGGAAAGCAAGAACTACAAATCGACCACGTAATAGTGCAGAAAGACTCACAAAAAGAAATTTTGAACATAGACACCCGTAAAGGCTACTTCGACTCAGACCACCACCTACTACAGATCACGATTCGTCTTTTGCCCAAGAAAAAGCTCCAGAAGAACAAAATTGTTAGACCAGATCCAGAATACGTTACTTTAAACCAGACACAAATATTACACAAAATTAAAATGGAGAAAACGACAGACTGGACACAACTTTCACGAAGAATCCGAGAGGCCATGAAACTAGCACAAGCACCACGAACACGGAAACACCGTTGGTGGAACCACACATGTGACCAAGCTATTGACCAACGAATCAGTGCATGGAAAAAAATTTAGTTGCCATAAATCCCAAGAGAATTGGATGAACTTCTTGAAAACACAGAAGCAATCAAGCAAAATCATTCGCAGTGAAAAACGACAATATGACAAACGGCGACTGACAGAGATCGAATCGGACTTCATGAAGAACAATACAAGAAACTTCTACAGAACGTTCAGAGAAAATATGACTGGATATCAACCACCCAACTTGTGCTTCAGAAGACCGGATGGAACCCTAGAAACCAATACCAAAAACAATTGTGACATTCTGGCAAAGTACTTTGAAAAACTGCTCAACACGGACCCCCCCCCCCCCCCCCATGAAAGAAATGTTGACAGAAACGAGCACATACAATCCAGATAGTGAACCTCCAACTCTAGAAGAAGTTAAAGAAATAATAAAGTCACTCAAGAATCGTAGAGCACCAGGAGAAGATGGCATCATCGCGGAAATCTGGAAGTTACAAGACCCAGAACTCACTAAAGACATCCACAGGATCTTGGAAGACATCTGGAAGACCATGAAAATTTCTGACGACTGGAAAACTACCCTGATACACCCACTACACAAAAAAGGTGACAAGACTAACCCGAACAACTACAGAGGAATATCCCTACTACCGGTCACATACAAGATCCTCTCTAAAGCTTTACTGAACAGACTAGAATGCCAAACCGACCACTTGATTGGGGAATACCAAGCAGGCTTCCGTAAAGGGCGGTCTTGTGCGGAACAAATTTGGAACCTGAAAGTGATTTTACAACACAAACAGAACCTGATCATTACCTTTGTTGACTTCAAAAAGGCGTACGACTCTATCGACCGGAAAACTCTCTTCAAAATTCTAGCAGAATACAAAGTAGACAACAAAACACGGGCTATCATAGAGCAAACTTTAACCAACACGACCTCCAAAGTAAAATTCTGTGGGGAACTATCAGAGCCCTTTGAAATTCGCACAGGTGTCCGACAAGGCGATGGCCTCTCACCTCTCCTTTTCAATCTGGTGTTAGATAAGGTCATAAAAGAATGGGAAACATCACAACAGGGGATAACCTTAGGAAACCTACAGATTAAATGCCTGGCTTTTGCAGACGATTTGGTGATTGTCACGAAAGGTATAAAGGAAACAAAAGACGCTATTGAAAAACTGCAGGAAATCGCTTCCAAAACTGGACTACAGATCTCTTACGAAAAGACACAGTTTATGAGCACAAAGAAACTCTCATCTCTGAACACAAAGTATGGCACGATTTACAAAACAGCAAACTTCAAATACCTCGGTGAAACACTGCAAATGAGTGGACATAACAGAGACTCAAACGAAGAAAGAAAGACTAAACTGGACAAGGCATACAAAGTAGTGTGGAATCATTACAACAAGAAGTCTATCTCACAAAAAGCCAAATTACGCCATTACGACACGGTGGTGCTCCCCGAGGCACTATATGCAGCAGAGACCACACTAATCCTAGGGCATACACGTATCAGACAATTAGAAAACGTAGAACGGAAAATACTTAGGAAAATATTTGGCGCAACTAACAACAATGGAATATGGATCAAGAAACCTACAGAGGAACTGTACAAACATACGGAGACAATCACACAAAAGATTAGAAAACGCAGACTACAGTTCTATGGACACCTATACAGAATGCCATCACACAGGCTGACCAAACAGATCTTTGACTGGGTAACCACTAGAAACAACAAATGGGTGGCAGAGGTAGAAAACGACCTGAACCAGCTCAACATAACAGCAGACACAATAAACGACAGAATAAAGTTCAGAAACATCATTAAGAAAAGTAAACTACATGAGATTCAATGCGACAAACGAACAGGCATAAAATGGACCGAAGAACGCAAGCAAGATCACAGCCAGAAGATGAAAGAAATATGGGCAACCAAAAAGGCAATCAAGATGAAGCCGAAGACACAAAGCCGACAAGAAGCATGGACAGAGGACCGGAAACAGAAACACAGCGAGCGAATGAGGGAAGTTTGGGCAGCAAGGAAGGCAGCAAAAGGAACTGGCCATGTAGTTTAGTCCAAATGCGCTCTTTAAGGGCAAAACACCAATAATATATATATATATATATATATATATATATATATATATATATATATATATATATATATATATATATAGGAATATCTGTGATAATTGAAGAGAGAGGAGAGAGACAATTAATTATTTGTAATCCCGTAACCGCACTGAGTACCGAGCTAGTTTGCTGACTGCTGATCTGCGTTGGGCTAAATTAAATTAAAAAACATTACACTGTACATAGTATTATTAAAGTAATTCTCTTTTGGCGTCACTTTATTAAAAGCTATCAAAGCATATATAAATTGAATTGAATTACATTACACTGGTGATTCCTTGATGTCGTAGAATGTGTCCTATCAACTGATCCCTTATTGTGATCAAACTATTCCGCAAATTTCTTGTCTCCCCTGTTCTGTTCAGTATTTCCTCACTGGTTACATGATTGACTCAGCTTCTCTTCAACGTTCTTCTGTAGCACCACATTCCCTTTTTGTTTAAACTGTGTATCGTCCGCGTTCCAGTTCCATACATGGCTACACTCCTGCCAAATACCTTCAGAAGTCTTCCTAACACTTAAATCTATATTCGATGATAATAAATTCCTCTTCTTCAAAAATGTTTTCTTGCCATTGCCAGCCTACATTTTATGTCCGCTATACTTCGACTACTATCAGTTATTTTGCTGCCAGAATAGCAAAATTGATCTACTACTTTAGGTGTCTTGTTTCCTAGTCTGAATCCCTTAATATCACCTGACTTAATTCGACTACATTTCATCATCATTGTTTGCCTTTGTTGTGTTCAACTTATATCCATGTCTGAAGACATTGCCCACTCCGTTCAACTGCTCTTCCAGGTCCTTTGCTGTCTCCGATAGAATTACACCGTCACTGGCAAACCACAAAGTTTTTTATTTCTTCTCCCTACACTTTAATTCCTAACCCAAATTTTTCTTTGGTTTCCTTTACTGCTTATTCAATATACAAATTGAATAACGTCGGGGATAGCTTACAATCCTGTCTTACACCCTTCTCAACCTCTGCTTCTCTTACATGCCCCTCGACTCTTGTAACTTCCATTTGGTTTCTATACAAGTTGTAAATAGCCTTTCCCTCTCTGTATTTTACCCCTGCTACCTTCAGAATTCAAAAAGAATATTCCATTTAACATTATCAAAAGCTTTCTCCAAGTCTACAAAACTGTAAATGTAGGGGTGCCTTTCCTTAACCTATCTTCTAAAATAAATCGTAGGGTCAGTATTGCCTCGCGTGTTCCTATACTTCTGTGGAATCCAAACTAATCTTTCCTCAAGTCAGCTTCTACCAGATTCTTCATTCTTCTGTAAAGAAATCTTGTTAATATTTTGCAACCATGACTTACTAAACTAATAGTTCGGTAATGTTCACACCTGTCAACAACAACAAAAAAATGGTTCAAATGGCTCTGAGCACTATGGGACTCAACTGCTGAGGTCATTAGTCCCCCAGAACTTAGAACTAGTTAAACCTAGCTAACCTAAGGACATCACAAACATCCATGCCCGAGGCAGGATTCGAACCTGCGACCGTAGCGGTCTTGCGGTTCCAGTCTGCAGCGCCTTTAACCGCACGGCCACTTCGGCCGGCACCTGTCAACAACTGCTTTCTTTGGAATACGAATTATTACGGTCTCCTTGATGTCTGAGAGTATTTCACCTGTCTCATACATCTCACATATCAGGTAGAAGAGTTTTTTCATGATTGGCTCTTCCACGGCTATCAGTAGTTCTGATGGAATACCGTCTACTCCCAGGACCTTGTTACGACTTAGATCTTTCAGAGCTCTGTCAAATCCTTCTCGCATTATCATATCTCGCATCTCATCTTCATCTCTGTCCACTTCCGTTTTTATAAAATTGCTTTCAAGTTCATGTCCCTTGTATAGACTCCTTCCACCTTTCAGGTTCTCCTTCTTTGGTTAGGACTGTTTCTCCATCTGAGCTCTTGATATTTACACAGCTGTTCCTCTTTTCCCCCATTGACCTCTTCAATTTTCCTGTAAACGGTATCTATCATTCCCCTAGTGAAATAGGCTTCAGTAACCTTACAATCTCATTTTTTAAACGTTTGTATTCCCTTTCGCCTGCTTGATCTTCTGCATTTTTAAATTTTCTCCTCTCATCAATTAAATTCAATATTTCTTGTGTTATTCAAGGATTTCTACTAGGCCTTGTTTTCATTTATTTGATCCTCTACTGTCTTCACTATTTCATTTCTTAAAGCTACCTATTCGTCTTATACGGTATTCCTTCTCCGTTTTCTAGTCAACTGCTGCCTAATGCACCCTCTGAAACGCTCAACAACCGCTGGTTCTTTCAACTTATTCAGGTCCCATCCCTTGATTTTCTACCTTTTTCAGTTTCTTCTGTATTAATCTATAGTTCATAACCAATAAACTGTGGTCAGAGCCCACATCCGCTTCTGGAAATATTTTACAGTTTAAAATCTGGTTCTTAAATCTCTATCTAACCATTATATTGAAACGGAACTTGTTGTACCGTTCCAAAGTTTTATTAAATTTCTAGCACGCAGAAATTATTAGCAACAGTTTCTTCTCTTGCAGGTAATACCTCAGCTGGTGTGCAAAAGAAGAGAATGGACTAAACAGTGTTATTTATTGATTTTTTTTTCTGTTGTGCACCACGTTTCCCATTTTCCTTTCCTTTGTGCGGCCTGGACAGCATAAATGGGGGAGTGTGTGAACTGGCAGAAAGCTTTAGGCAGAGATTGTAACACTGCATGAATGGTCGTTCTGTGGTAGGGTAGTAATAACCCCCTAGCGTGAACAAGCTTAGCAGAGACCAAGTTTGCAGGTCGGGGCAAAGATGACACGTCGGCGCGCAAATTGGCTCTGTCAGATTGGCGCGCCACACCCACCACGTTTGTAAGCGGAACGGTTAGGCGAATTCGGATGGAAGAGCACTTGTTCCTGGGCAGCGGCGCGGTACAGACGCAGAAGTTGGGAGTTCTGCACTTTACGGTAGTATGATGTAAGGTATTGGAATGTTTCAAAACTGCTGCTGATTAAGGTCAGGATGGTGGAAGCAGGTGTAACATTACCGGCAAACCCCCATAAGGGAATTTATTTTCGCTATTTGCTTTAAATTTCCCTAAGAACTTTGGGTTTGTGCCTTGCACAAGCATGGACCATGGACCCTAAGCTCACCGTCGTATTTTAGGTCTAAGTGTGAAGATAGTTATTTCATTTCATGCCTTTTTGTGTGCTCTCTTCTGTATAGTAAAGTTTTGGGGGATTTTTATGATTTTTTCGATGTTTTCTTTGTGTACACAGTTTCTCGCCATGTGGCCAGTTGGAGTAACGGTCATGGCATTAAAGTATAGATCGGTTATCGCTTAGATGTTCAATTAGCTTCAGTACAGTTTCGCTAGTAAATTAGCTCCGTGATTATAAATACGTGCCTAAAATTAAATTTGATGTTAGGAAATGTGTGCGGGCTCATTTTGGCGCGAAACGGGATCGACGGCCATTTATAAGGAAACAGATCAGATTTATCAATATGAGACCCAAATAAATATTAAACGGTAGTGCACGACTGCAATGAACGGTCGAGTTAATCTGGTATGTCAAGATTTCGTGAATTTTCCATGCTTTGAGTCACTCCAACTTAGCCACGTCTGCGAACTGGGACCAATGTTAGTTGGTAGATGTGCGTGTGTCCTCCTCTTTAAACATCTTTCCTTGCTAAGAATGAAGTTTACTGTGTAACTTGCGGAGTACAGTACTGTTTACCTGGCAATGAGCTCCGATTTTGCCGGCATTAATACTCGTGTGATTTTGGCACCTCGTGGTAATAGGTAGATGTTCTTGAGCTCTTTTAATCACTTTGCTTTACAGTTTATTAGAGAAATTTCCGTTTTTCGGTATAATTTGTGATGCTATTAAAACTTGCATAACTCTCCCCGCCACGTGGCACGAGGTAAACGTTATTGAGCTCCTCCAACCACTTTGCTTTTGAATAATGGTGGCTGCCACGCAACCTTCAGTGAACGATACCGTTTATTAGAGAGATGTCAGATTTTTTATGGATAATTCTGCTATCATGAACATTCGCGTAACTTTACCGCCACGTGGTACTAGATAAGCGTTCTCCCGCCACTTTACCTTTTGCTTTATAATGATGTTTACCCTGAAACAAGCATAGTAAGGTACTATTTATTTGAAAGAGCCCCGATTTTATGTATAGTTTTGATGACCCTGATAGTTGCATCATTTCCCAGCCACTTGGTACTTATTAAATGTGCGTGTGTGCCCCATTTTATCTATGTGTGAACCGTAAATGTGTCTCAAAATTATTTGCTCCAATTTACGGGTTACAATCAAGCCAGCTATGTTTAATAGGGAGCTGGGTCCTGGAATGTGACAGTGTATCTGTGTAGTCTTAACACATAAATTAATCCGAATTGACAAAACAAATATAAGCAGACAACATGCTATATCCTTATGAAACACGTTAGCATATCGTGCATCCTATTGGTACTAAGCAATATACTTGAGTTCTAGATAGCTGGACTTGCTCTGCGTATCAGTTGTAATACTTAGTAATAATACCAAAGCAAAGCATGGGTCTAGGCATGACTGTGGTTCAATATGTACTTACACTGAAGCCAGGTCAGCACCCCCTCCCCCCTCCCCTTTCCCACAACTGCGTGGTAATAACCATAGGCTTATTTTGTTAGAGAGACCTTGTTTAAGAGTAAATAGGGCTGATGCCCTTGCAGTTGTATGACTTTGGTTCTTGCTTAGTACTAATGTGTTAACAATTGTTTTGGTATCATTCAGACAATAAATTCCAATCAGTATAGAACTGCCAATAGTTTTTCCTCAAACCTGTCATCAATAATTTAAAGCCATAGTCAATTTCAAATAGCTCAAATGCCCCAGTACAGAAAATTAGAAATTAATTAATCTTCCCTAAGAGATGAGAGACAAATGAATCCCGTTAGCTAGTCACATGTTTGATCCAAACAACAAATATTAAAAGATTAGATGCCCCCTAATAAGCTCTGTTTAGGTGCTTTCAGTAGCGGCTTTTATAGGTGCATTATCCGTTGCCTTTATAATTTGGTGGGTTAATTAAACCACCTTGTTGAAGCATTAACACCCCAGTACTAAGTTTCGGGCCTATTGTTTCGTGAACCACGAGAATTTTGAGCCAAAGCTACAGAGGGCAACTTACATAAGCTCTGGACTCGTTAAGCAACGGTAATCCTCCGACTGGGTACAGTTCTACTGATACTTAACCCAACACACACCCAGAGGGTTACGTTGCAATATAACCTGTCTGAAACCTTCCAATGTCTCCAGGTCTCTTCCACGTATACAACCTTCTTTCATGATTCTTAAACAAAGTATTAGCGATGTTAAATTACGCTCTGTGCAAAATTCTACCAGGCGGCTCCCTTTTTCGTTCCTTTCTCCCAGTCCATATGTACCCACTATTTTTCCTTCTCTTCCTTTTCCTACTTTAGAATTAAGCTCTCCCTTCACTACCAAATTTTCGTCTCCTTTAACTATCTGAATAATTTCTTTTATCTCATAAATTTCTTGAATCTCTTCATCTGCGGAGCTAGTTGGAATGTAAACTTGTACTGCTGTGGTAGGCGTGAGTTTCGTGTCTATCTTGGTTACGACAATGCGTTCGCTAGGTTGTTCATAGTAGTTTACCTGCATTCCTATTTTCTTATTCATTGTCAAACCCACTCCTACATTACCCCCCCCTTTGATTTTGTATTTATAGCCCCCCCCCCTCCCCCCATGAACCATGGGCCTTGCCGTCAGTTGAATGGCTTCTGCACCTCAAGTGATACAGATAGCCGTAACGTAAGTGCATCCACAATGGAGGGGTATCTATTGAGAGCCCAGACAAATGTATGGTTCCTGAAGAGGGGCAGCAACCTTATCGGTAGTTGCAGGGGTATCATTCTGGATGATTGACTGATCTGGTCTTGTAACATCAACCAAAACAGCCTTGCTGTCCTGACACTGTGAACGGCTGAAAGCAAGGGGAAACTTCAGCCACAATTTTTCCCAAGGAGATGCACCTCTATTGTACGGTTAAATGATGGCGTCTCTTCTTTAAAATATTCTGTAGGCAAAATAGTCCCCCATTCGGATCTCCGGGCGTGGACTACTCAGGAGGACGTCGTTAGCAGGAGAAACAAAACTGGCTTTCTACAGATCAGAACGTGAATTGTTGGAGCCCTTAACCGAGCGAGTACGTCAGAAAATTTAAAAAAAGAAGTGAATAGGTTGAAGTTAGATATAGTGGGAATTAGTGAAGATCGGTGGCAAAAGGGACATGACTTTTGGTCAGGTGAATGCTGCTTATAGTGGACACTTATATTTTATATCTCACCTATCTGCTTGAGTCAACAAGTTCAAAATAGTTTCAACTAGTTTCAACAAGTTCAAACTGATCTAACAAGCAAACCGTGACTTGTCAGAAAACTAATCAAGCCTCCTTAACATCGGCATTCAATGAATCGTCATATTTCACTGAGCTGGCTCAAGTAGATGTAAATCGTGAATCTGCAAAGCGTCTGAAGCCCTAGACGTAAATTTTCAGGAAGAACAAAATCTGTTTGTTACCTTGCTGGAGCGAATGGTGTACTACGAGGTGCATTCAAGTTCTAAGGCCTCCGATTTTTTTTCTAATTAACTACTCACCCGAAATCGATGAAACTGGCGTTACTTCTCGACGTTATCGCCCTGCAGACTTACACATTTTTTACAACGCTGACGCCATGATTCCATGGAAGCGGCGAAGGCTTCTTTAGGAGTCTGTTTTGACCACTGGAAAATCGCTGAGGCAATAGCAGCACGGCTGGTGAATGTGCGGCCACGGAGAGTGTCTTTCATTGTTGGAAAAAGCCAAAAGTCACTAAGAGCCAGGTCAGGTGAGTAGGGAGCATGAGGAATGACTTCAAAGTTGTTATCACGAAGAAACTGTTGCATAACGTTAGCTCGATGTGCGGGTGCGTTGTCTTGGTGAAACAGCACACTCGCAGCCCTTCCCGGACGTTTTTGTTGGAGTGCAGGAAGGAATTTGTTGTTCAAAAAATTTTCGTAGGATGCACCTGTTACCGTAGTGCCCTTTGGAACGCAATGGGTAAGGATTACGCCCTCGCTGTCCCAGAACATGGACACCATCACTTTTTCAGCACTGGCGGTTACCCGAAATTTTTTTGGTGGCGGTGAATCTGTGTGCTTCCATTGAGCTGACTGGCGCTTTGTTTCTGGATTGAAAAATGGCATCCACGTCTCACCCATTGTCACAACCGACGAAAAGAAAGTCCCATTCACGCTGTCGTTGCGCGTCAACATTGCTTGGCAACATGCCACACGGGCAGCCATGTGGTCGTCCGTCAGCATTCGTGGCACCCACCTGGATGACACTTTTCGCATTTTCAGGTCGTCATGCAGGATTGTGTGCACAGAACCCACAGAAATGTCAATTCTGGAGGCGATCTGTTCAACAGTCATTCGGCGATTCCCCAAAACAATTCTCTCCACTTTCTCGATCATGTCGTCAGACCGGCTTGTGCGAGCCCGAGGTTGTTTCGGTTTGTTGTCACACGATGTTCTGCCTTCATTAAACTGTCGCACCCACGAACGCACTTTCGACACATCCATAACTCCATCACCACATGTCTCCTTCAACTGTCGATGAATTTCAATTGGTTTCACACCACGCAAATTCAGAAAACGAATAATTGCACGCTGTTCAAGTAAGGAAAACGTCGCCATTTCAAGTATTTAAAACAGTTCTCATTCTCGCCGCTGGCGGTAAAATTCCATCTGCTGTATGGTGCTGCCATCTCTGGGACGTATTGACAATGAACGCGGCCTCATTTTACAATGCGCATGTTTCTATCTCTTTCCAGTACAGAGAAAAAAAATCGGAGGCCTTAGAACCTGAATGCACCTTGTAAATTATTGTAGTTATGATGCATACAAGTAAATTACAAGGATATGACCTTGCATCCTCATCACGTTCAAATTTTGTTTTAAGAAAGCAAAACTTAGGTAGTTTTGTAAACTAACCCCAGCTGTACTTCTTATGTAATAAAATTCTGATATACATCACATAAACCTTTGTTTATTGAAAAACACATTCAGATTAAAAAGATCAGTAAATCATCAGGGAAATAATCATACAGAAAATACTTTCTGAAATAAAATTGTAGTTTTACTCATTTATCTTTGTTTCCCAAGCTGTAGTTCTTTGCTAAATTGCTTTGGATTCATCATTTCAGGAATGTACTTCAGCATTTTGTGTACATATTCAACTTTGTTTTCACTGACAGGACACACGCCATTCGGATAACATGATCGGTAGTTCTAGGATATGTGGATATCTCGACGCAAGGATGAAACAATGTTGAATTATTCCTACTATGAATCTTTCCTTCAGAACTATTCCAATCTGTTTTGCAGAACACCTGAATTCCATAATGGCTGAAATTGTGAACGACATTTTTTATGTTTAGGAACATCCTTGATAAAAGAGTCTCTTATGGAGTTGGCATTTCCTTTGTAATAATGCGGCTGTCAGTTACTGTAATCAGAAACATCCTTGATTTCAACTACAGTAACTGTAAAATTTCCTTTAGCACTGGAGCTAGCTATGTGTTCACATACATCCTTCATTGTGTAGAAACTGTCCACACACCTCAGTCTTCTTTTCACCATTGCCAAGTTCCTATCTGATGGCAGACAGGAATCTCCTCTGATTGATAAAATAAGCCTCTGAGCACTTGCAGCCATTGACAACCTGTTGAGAATGTTGTGGTTCTTCTGGGCTGCACAACTGTCACGAAACGACCAGAGTTCCGTAACGCTAGATGAAACAAAGGTTTTGAAGGAGGGGAAAACGGCACCTTAATCAGTGTGGTAGATTCAGAATACTGTCTTAGTTTTCATATCATGCACAGAACGAACTGGGACAGTCAGCTGACGATAATAATACTGTCCCGAACTGGTATACGAAAATACTCTCTCCCAGTGCAAAAAGTTGGTTGCATTTTCCAGCGTTTTGTAGAACTTTTTGATGCGAAGTTTGTGAACTAGGAGCTCTGCTGCACCTACCCATTTCTTCGTTTTTTACAACAGCTGTACGTAAAGAACTGAAATTAGACCTCTTTTTCAGCTTATGTATCACAAGCATACTTCATAAAAAATGTAATAGACATTTTACCAACTTAAAGCTATAAATGAATCTCTTAATAATTAACATCACCTGACAAGTAAAACAACTTAAGCCCTGGACTAAGGCTGTTTTTCTGGTAAACACGAATATTCTGTAACTGGAAATGTTGTGTAGAATTTGTGGAATAAAGTCACTTTGGTATTAAACAATACGGCTTGGACATCTGAACACTTCTGTACCGATAACTCAAAACCATGAAAATGTGGACTTAAGTCTTTTTTCATATTTACGATTCGCTTCCGAGACTTATACATTAAAGGAACGGGAAACAAACTCGACTGAGGTATGCCCTCAAGATGTGTAGCATTCGAAGAATCGGTAACACAATCTCAAATGCTCATGACACCTGTTCACCTCTAAGCTGTACAAGAAACGAAAATGCTTCCATTGATTGGCTTCACGGCAATAACTACAATTTTGTGATGAAAATTAACTACCGCTACCTAAATCATCATGGTAAGCTGAGCTGTAACTCCTCCGGTGTTAAAACAAGAGGCAGTTGCGAGTAGCTGCTGTCAAAAATTGTTCAAATGGCTCTGAGCACTGACTTAACATCTGAGGTCATCAGTCCCCTAGAACTTAGAACTACTTAAATCTAACTAACCTAAGGACATCACACATCTATGCCCGAGGCAGGGCTCGAACCTGCAACTGTAGGAGCAGCGCGGTTCCGGACTGAAGTGCCTAGAATCGCTCGGCGACAGCGGTCGGCGTGGCTACTGTCCCCAGTTCTTGTGATCAGATATGCACTTGCAACAGCTTCGCCCACCACACCTTGACACGTTCATCCTAATGGCGAACTTGTAAAATTGGCGCTATACTTCTGTCTATATATTCAGTTCTCCTCTGAAATCGAATACGATCCCTTTTCATCTGTTCCCAAGATCCAATATATGCTGTTCGATACGTAAAATTACACGCAATAATTATGTGCGATGTTTCCAAATATTTCGAATTTGCTGCGAAATGCATCTTTTGTGGATTTCTTTTAACTGATGGCATTTTCTCTTAAGCAACTTTCCATTTGGAAATCGAGTCTTTCATTTTATTATTTTCGACAGTTATCGTAATTTTGAAGCAGTAATCGATGCCACCTTTCCCCAAGCTCCTCTTCCATAAATGTTGTTTGATTATCACTAATCATTTCCCACTATTTTCGAAGTTAGCAAGAAAACTAATGGCTCCACCAACTCATTCAGATTATTCCAGTGGAAATGTTCTGACATTCATTGGAGACTGTCTTCTAGTCATGAACGTCAAGTGCATTTTTGTTCTGTCCCATGTTGATTTGGATGTCGACTTACCTCAATAATGACTCACCACTTTCATCTAATGCGAACTAAAAGCTATGATTAAATTTACTGCTTGGCCTCTTTTTGGAATTCAGTGATTTGTAGGATAGATAGTTTTGTTTGTGTGTACTGATAACCCCGTTGTGAAACGCTTTTCAGGCGGCTTAACTTCAAACAATATGTTATATAATCCTCTCGTTCCTGAGTATCTTACACTGCGAATTATTAAATCACCTTTATCGACACTTACTGTGAATTATCTGCCACGGTCCTGATAGCGGTTCAAATCTGAAACCATATACATTATCATGTATTTTTCCTGTTCATTTGCTAAACTTTCATGCCCCTAGTCGACCTCCTATCTCTGCCATAATTTTCTTTCACGAGCGTCTTCTTCATCTGTCGCAATCTTCATGCACACACACACACACACACACACATATATATATATATATATATATATATATATATATATATATATATATATATATATATATGGCAACTCAAAATGCAGACCGGGATGAAAGTTGGTGGAACGACCAAATAGAGGTGATATTGGAGGTAATCCATTAGATGCAACATTCAAGGAACGTGACATCACTTGTACAACCAGCGCCCACGTGGTTTGTCAGACAGCTATCGAATCGATGAGTGTCTGGCTGATAAATCACTGAACGAGTGAAGGCAGAAGCTGCTGAGCTCAGAAAAAAATTGCGGCTTGTGCAGTGTAAGCAAAACAAGAGAATGAACAGAAATGGTGTGAGGCTAATGGAACTTTGCCAAGCACACAATTTAATTCTTAAATCCACAGCTTTCAAGAAACTACCACGACGACAAAAGACATGGATATCCCCAAATCCCAGCCTTGGGGAATTTCAACTTGATCATGTGGCAATCAAGAAGATTTCTCGCAAATAAATTATGAAAGGTAGGGTACTCAGGGGTGCAAACTTGGATTCAGACCACTACCTTTCTAACATTAAGTTCAAAGTCATCCCAGATAGGAAAAGCAGCATGAAACAAAGTATGGGGTCGGAAGTACAGCACGGAAAAGACATTAAAATGAGATGAATTCACAAAAGCAACAGAAATCATTCAGACACAAAGTAGGGAGGATACCAAGGAAAGCCTCATTACAACAGCCAGACGGATAGCAACGAACATAAAAAGTAAAAAAACATGCCTGGTGGCCGCTGGAATGTGATGACCTCATTGGAACAAGAAAAAAGCATGGCAAAACTGGCATTCACAGAAAACAGAGGAAAGCAGACTGAATTTCATTATAGTTATAAAACTGCTAAATAAAAATATAAAAAGGATTAAGAAGATACATGAAAACAAAACTCTCCTCCAAATTGATGAAGAATTTACTAAAAACAACACAAGAAACTTTTACAGAATTTTCAAACAAAGCTTATCAAGATACAAAGCACCCACCCTCCAATTTCGAGATGTAAATGGGACCATCGCTCACAGTAACGTGGAAAACTGCAAAATACTAGCAGGCTACTTTGAGAAACTCTTGAATTGTGAACCCATCCTTGAAAAATTTGAATTCGTCCCAAATAACCGCGAGAAGCCGGATTCGGAACCATCGACCACTGAAGAACTACAGAAGGTCATTTCAGAACTTAAAAACACCAAAGCGTACGGAGAAAACCATATAGTGGCCGAACTATGGAAAAAAGCTGACAAAAATGCAATTACATCCCTTCAGTGTGTTTTCAATAAAATATGGAAAGAAGAAGATCCCCATAGAATGGAGAATAGCTCTCATCCACCCTATCCACAAGAAAGGTTTGAAGACAGACCACAACATTACAGATGAATATCACTGCTGGACATAACATAGAAGATTCTTTCTAAAGTCCTTTTGAACATGGCAGAACCGCAATTGGACCCGGAAATCGGGGAATACCAGGGAGGTTTTAGAAAGGGTAGATCATGTTCGGAACAAATATTAAACCTCAAAACTATCATGGCATACCAAAAATCAACGGAAAAGGCATACGTAATCTCCTTCATTGATTTCGAAAAAACATATGATTCGATTGATAGAGAGCTTCTATTATCAGTCCTGGAAGAAATGGGTTTGGATGAGAAAACTAATATTATAAAAGCGACCCTTACAAATACATTTGCGAAAGCTACATTTAGGGACGAATTATCGGAACCCTATGAAATAAAAACGGCAGTGCGACAGGGCGATGGGCTCTCACCGTTGCTGTTCAATTGTGCGCTTGAGAAAGTAGTCAGAGAATGGAAAACAAATATTAAGAGTGGTATAAGACTGGGTTGCAAAAAGAAGAACCTTAAAGTATATTCCATTGCTTTTTGCAGATGATATAGCCCTGTTTGCGGAAACAATGGAAGAAGCACGGGAGCAAATCCTTGAACTAAAGAAACAAGCAGCTAAAATAGGTCTTCACATCTCCTTTGAAGAAACTAAGATAATGACAAACATCAAGCAATCATGTAAATACCTCAAAGTTCAAGAACAAAAGATTGAAATAGTAAAAGAATTCAAATAACTCTGAGAATGGATTAGTTTTGAATGCTGGGGAAAGCAAAGCAACGGAATCCAGAAAAAATAAACTTGAATTGGCCTTCCAACTAACAAAAAATACGTGGAACAAAAAATCCCTTTTATGGTGGTCCAAAATTACACATTACAAGACAGTGATTAAGCCAGAAGCACTGTATGCAGCAGATACACTAAACATGAATTTCAAAGGCTAAATGGAAAAACTTGAGCTAAAGGAAAGGAAAATTTTAAGAAAAATCATAAAACCAAAATTTCAAGACAGTAAGACTACATACATCAAAAATGAAACTCTCTAGAAGAAAATTGAAAAACTTTCAGACACTGTGCGAAAAAGGATAAATTTTTATGGTCACATTCTCAGAAGAATTCCAACAGATTAACCAAACAAATCTTTGACTTTTTCCGTAACCGCAAAACGAAACCCAACTGGTTTAAAGAAACTGAGAAAGACCTAGTAGAATTAAAAAGTTCAGAAAATTCAACTATTGATCGAACAGCTAAATTAATTACTAAAGAAAAAAACATAGGGTTCCAAGACAAATCTACACAAAAGTCCAAACCCTTCATCTCGGAAGAAGAGAGGAAAAGAAGACCAGAAAGAATGAAGAAATACTGGGCCCTAAGAAAAGAACAACGTACAAAAAAATGATTGATCCAGAGTACCCCAAAGTGGGTGGAATGAAAGAAGAAGAAGAAGAAGAAGAAGAAGAAGAAAGCAAAGGTTGAAATTGATATAGATGTGAAAAAGATGGAGAAAAAAAAGACGATGTTTAAGATAATGCAGAGAATGTAATGAACAAAAAACTGAAACCGGTTGATACTAGTCTCAAATATAGAAAGCTGGCAGTAATCTCATAGCAGGTCTGAAACTTCTCGTAAAATTGCTTTTTAGGTTGCTCCAAGAGCCAAATCGCTCGACAGAGAACGTATAATGCCCATCCCAATAATAGGTGGATTAGTAAATCTCGTTCCAACATTTGTGCATCATCTGCACGTGGAGGATTATCTGGTGGTGTGGGGGGATGGCTAAGGCTGTTAAGAGGCAAAACCCGCTTGCAACAGCTAAATGAGATGCAAAGACATAACATACAATGGAAGCAATAGCACATCATAAAGGGAAAGTGCTGTGTTTAGTACCGTATAGGAAAACTGGACCTGGTCTGTACCTGACGAAAAAAAATTTCTCCTTAAACAATCTTCCAACGAGAGAAATTACTAATAATTACTTACAATATTAGGTTAAAATACTGGAAATTTCACCCTTTGCCGAAACTTCTATAAGATATGATAGTGCGATTATTAACTTTTGAATGAGTAGTGGACCTGGTTCACATTGCCTATCTTACAAGAAGAAGGATAATGTTGTGTACTACATCGATAGTTCCCGTAACGTATTATGACCAATAGCGTTGCCACAATGGTAACACCCATTCCCGTCAGATCACTGAACGTAAGCGCTGTCGGGCGTGGCTAGCACTGGATGGGTGACCATACAGGTCTGCCGAGCGCTGTTGGCCAGCAGGGTGCACTCGGCCATCCTGAGGCCAATTGAGAAGCAGCGGCTCCGGTCGCGAAAACTGACAACGGTTGGGAGAGCGGTGTGCTGACCATATTCCTCTACATATACGCATCCAATGACATCTATTGGCGGTCGATGACGCGGCGGTCGATCAGTAAAATTGGGCCAGCCGAGGCCTTTTCAGGCAGAGTCATTCTGAGAATAGTGACGTATTTAAAAAAAAACTATACAGTAAAGTACAACTACAATATGATTCAAATGGTTCAAATGGCTCTAAGCACTATGGGGCTTACCATCTGAGGGCCCCAGTCCCCTAGACTTAGAACTACTTAAACCTAACTAACCTAAGCACAGCACACATATCCATGCCCGAGGCAGGATTCGAACCTGCGACCGTAGCAACAGCGCGGTTCCGGACTGAAGCGCCTAGAATCGCTCGGCCACCCATATGATTCAATCACCTAAAAGCGAGAGGTGTGACTACCTTTGTTTAACGTTTCTGAACTCTAGATACAATAGCAAGTATTTTAGCGCAGACCGGCAGTATCACAATGCATGCCACCGAACATCGTCTAAGGTTTGGCCTGGTTTATAGCTGCTGTCTTTTATCCCATGCTAAATTCGTCTCCTCGTATGTAAGAAATTGTCTACTCAACTTACTTACCTACAATTCCACACCGAAAATTACATCGAGAAACGGTAAGTTCTACTTTAATAATCAGGTAGATGATGAGGAAATTTTGGGCAGAATTACTTTAAAACGTGGAACGTATTAACTGCATGTCATTATTTCTCCCTTGCTGGGGGAGATTAAGTCGTACTGCATCAAGAAGGACTGAATATGATTCAGAGAAAAAATAAAAAATCGTTGTCAAATTGAACACCAGTTACAACAAAACTCTCAAACGATGAGAGATGGGGAGCAGTATATACGTTGATTTTAAGTAGGATAACATTATAAGGTCAGATTTAGGTTTTGAGAGAATCGGAATTGAAAAGAAATCTTAAAAAGAGCATTAACAGCAGTAATATTCAGAATGTTAATTTCCTACGCATTTACTGTAACATTTCTGGAGTTTAAATCCACAGTGCTGCTCCTACATACAAGTTACATCAGTTCTTTCTTGCAGTACCATCTAGATATAAGACTGAGCAATCACCAAATTCGCTTACTTACATGCCAGTTTGGAGAGATACGTTTCAAAATTAATAATATCAGTTACCGATCAAAACTGAAATCTTGTGGATTTGACTACACTTAAGGAAACTAATGTGCAGCATGTTATGTCTGAAAAAAAGGAAAAGCAAATACAAAGAAGAACAATAGGAAAGAGAAAAATGTGTTAACTCTTCACAATCGACAAATACTATCGTTGCAAGGATACACAGTTCTATAAATATTAACATCATTTTCTGTGAACTCTCATTCCACACTGTGATGAGGGAACAGAAGGAAGAAGAAGAAGAAAAAGAAAAAGAAGAGTTACTTACTGAATGCAAGAGAAAAATTTTCGTTGATGACTCTGTTACTCACTTCGTATATCGTAACAACAAATCATTGGGTCAACCAGCTATCGCTCATAACGATTCCATATCGGTTGCGATACAAATTGAAAATGCTTACCCTCTGCCATGTGATAATCGTCTGCATATTGAAGGAAGACTTCTCGATGAATCAGGAGTGCCGGAAGTGACATCATAATCATGTGATCGGAAGCCTGGCTAGAAGCCTGGCTAGAAGCCTGGCTATCTTGGATCTTTAGAGCATGTAATAAGCCTTGATAGCCACAACTGATTGATAGTCTGCAGTACTGGAAACTGTCGAACATCTCACTCAAGATAAGGAAACTTCCTCATGCTTACGAAGGGCGTTTGATGGTTTGGTAGTATGAAATAGCTCATTGCTCTGAATTCATTTTTCCAGAAACACACACAATACCCTCTTTGATTGCCGAAAAGTATGCAGCTAACGTTCTTCTCCAAATTTCTCGGTCATGGACGCATCTGAAAGTTGTATTTCAGCCTCTCTTGTCAATCCACAGTTGAATGCAGACTGTGGGATGCACTCGTTCCTCTTTGACTGCCAAGGGTTCTGCGCCACAAACTCGATTTGTTACGAAGGAATTTACTTTTCGGATGTTGGGTGGTTTTCGAAGTGTAATTGCTTATGGGTATTTCATTCTACAGTGGACAACACTCAACAGTGAGATGGATACAGCTTCAGCAAAATGGTTGGTGGAAATCATTTGCAATACTGTATTATCTCAGTTGTTCTACATCTACATTTATACTCCGCAAGCTACCCAACGGTGTGTGGCGGAGGCCACTTTACGTGCCTCTGTCATTACCTCCCTTTCCTGTTCCAGTCGAGTATGGTACGCGGGAAGAACGACTGCCGGAAAGCCTCCGTGCGAGCTCGAATCTCTCTAATTTTACATTCGTGATCACCTCGGGAGGTATAAGTAGGGGGAAGCAATATATTCGATACCTCATCCAGAAACGCACCCTCTCGAAACTTGGCGAGCAAGCTACACCACGATGCTGAGCGCCTCTCTTGCAGAGTCTGCCACTTGAGTTTGCTAAACATCTCCGCAACGCTATCACGCTTACCAAATAACCCTGTGACGAAACGCGCCGTTCTTCTTTGGATCTTCTCTATCTACTCTGTCAAGCCGACCTGGTGCGGATCCCACACTGATGAGCAATACTCAAGTATAGGTCGAACGAGTGTTCTGCAAGCCACCTCCTTTGTTGATGGACTACATTTTCTAGCGACTCTCCCAATGAATCTCAACCTGGCACCCGCCTTACCAACAATTAATTTTATATGATCATTCCACTTCAAATCGTTCCGCACACATACACCCAGATATTTTACAGAAGTAACTGCTACCAGTGTTTGTTCCGCTATCATATAATCGTACAATAAAGGATCCTTCTTTCCATGTATTCGCAATACATTACATTTGTCTATGTTAAAGGTCAGTTGCCACTCCCTGCACCAAGTGCGTATCCGCTGCAAATCTTCCGGCATTTCGTTGCAATTTTCTAATGCTGCAACTTCTCTGTATACTACAGCATCATCAGCGAAAAGCTGCATGGAACTTCCGACACTATCTACTAGGTCATTTATAGATATTGTGAAAAGCAATGGTCCCATAACACTCCCCTCTGGCACGCCAGGGGTTACTTTAACGTCTGTAGACGTCTCTCCATTGAGAACAACATTCTGTATTCTGTTTGCTAAAAACTCTTCAATCCAGCCACACAGCTGGTCTGATATTCCGTAGGCTCATACTTTTTTTACCAGGCGACAGTGCGGAACTGTATCGAACGCCTTCCGGAAGTCAAGGAAAATGGCATCTACCTGGGAGCCTGTATCTAACATTTTCTGGGTCTCATGAACAAATAAAGCGAGTTGGGTCTCACACGATCGCTGTTTCCGGAATCCATGTTGATTCCTACAGAGTAGATTCTGGGTTTCCAGAAATGACATGATACGCGAGCAAAAAAACATGTTCTAAAATTTTACAACAGGTCGATGTCAGAGATATAGGTCTATAGTTTTTCGCATCTGCTCGACGACCCTTCTTGAAGAATGGGACTACCTGTGCTCTTTTCCAATCATTTGGAACCTTCCGTTCCTCTAGAGACTTGCGGTACACGACTGTTAGAAGGGGGGGCAAGTTCTTTCGCGTACTCTGTGTAGAATCGAATTGGTATCCCGTCATGTCCAGTGTACTTCCCTCTGTTGAGTGATTTCAATTGCTTTTCTATTCCTTGGACACTTATTTCGATGTCAGCCATTTTTTCGTTTGTGCGAGGATTTAGAGAAGGAACTGCAGTGCGGTCTTCCTCTGTGAAACAGCCTTGGAAAAAGGTGTTTAGTATTTCAGCTTTACGCGTGTCATCCTCTGTTTCAATGCCATCTTCATCCCAGAGTGTCTGGATATGCTGTTTCGAGCCACTTACTGATTTAACGTAAGACCAGAACTTCCTAGGATTTTCTGTTAAGTCGGTACATAGAATTTTACTTTCGAATTCACTGAACGCTTCACGCATAGCCCTCCGTACGCTAACTTTGACATCGTTTAGCTTCTGTTTGTCTAAGAGGTTTTGGCTGCGTTTAAACTTGCAGTGAAGCTCTCTTTTCTTTCGCAGGAGTTTCCTAATTTTGTTATTGAACGACGGTGGGTTTTTCCCGTCCCTCATAGTTCTACTCGGCACGTACCTGTCTAAAACACATTTTATGATTGCCTTGAACTTTTTCCATAAACACTCAACATTGTCAGTCTCGGAACAGAAATTTTCGTTTTGATCTGTTAGGTAGTCTGAAATCTGCTTTCTATTACTCTTCTTAAACAGATAAACCTTCCTCCCTTTTTTTATATTCCTATTTACTCCCATATTCATGGATGCTTCAACGATCTTATGATCACTGATTCCCTCTTCTGCGCTTACAGAATCGAAAAGTTCGGGTCTGTTTGTTATCAGTAAGTCCAAGATGTTATCTGCACGAGTTGGTTCTCTGTTTAACTGCTCGAGGTAATTTTCGGATAGTGCACTCAGTATAATGTCACTCGATGCTCTGTCCCTACCACTCGTCCTAAACATCTGAGTGTCCCAGTCTATATCTGGTAAATTGAAATCTCCACCTAAGACTATAACATGCTGAGAAAATTTATGTGAAATGTATTCCAAATTTTCTCTCAGTTGTTCTGCCACTAATGCTACTAAGTCGGGAGGTCGGTAAAAGGAGCCAATTATTAACCTAGCTCGGTTGTTGAGTGTAACCTCCACTCATAATAATTCACAGGAACTATCCACTTCTACTTCACTACAGGATAAACTACTACTAACAGCGAAAAACACGCCACCACCGGTTGCATGCAATCTATCCTTTCTAAACACCGTCTGTACCTTCGTAAAAATTTCGGCAGAATTTGTCTCTGGCTTCATCCAGCTTTCCGTACCTATAACGATTTCAGCTTCGGTGTCATTAGAGATGGCACTGACTGCTTTTCGCTCAGTTATACTACATGAGTTGCGTGTCTTTCTAGCGTTTGGAGAAAGTGACGTAGACTACGGACTTGTTGCCACAACAGGCCATGCATAATACGAGGTGCATTCAAGTACTAAGGCCTCCGATTCTTTTTTTCTAATTAACTACTCACCCGAAATCGATGAAACTGGCGTTACTTCTCGACGTAATCGCCCTGCAGACGTACACATTTTTCACAGCGCTGACGCCATGATTCCATGGAAGCGGCGAAGGCTTCTTTACGAGTCTGTTTTGACCACTGGAAAATCGCTGAGGCAATAGCAGCACGGCTGGTGAATGTGCGGCCACGGAGAGTGTCTTTCATTGTTGGAAAAAGCCAAAAGTCACTAAGAGCCAGGTCAGGTGAGTAGGGAGCATGAGGAATGACTTCAAAGTTGTTAACACGAAGAAACTGTTGCATAACGTTAGCTCGATGTGCGGATGTGTTGTCTTGGTGAAACAGCACACTCGCAGCCCTTCCCGGACGTTTTTGTTGGAGTGCAGGAAGGAATTTGTTCTTCAAAACATTTTCGTAGGATGCACCTGTTACCGTAGTGCCCTTTGGAAAGCAATGGGTAAGGATTACGCCCTCGCTGTCCCAGAACATGAACACCATCATTTTTTCAGCACTGGCGGTTACCCGAAATTTTTTTGGTGGCGGTGAATCTATGTGCTTCCATTGAGCTGACTGGCGCTTTGTTTCTGGATTGAAAAATGGCATCCACGTCTCATCCATTGTCACAACCGACGAAAAGAAAGTCCCATTCATGCTGTCGTTGCGCGTCAACATTGCTTGGCAACATGCCACACGGGCAGCCCTGTGGTCGTCCGTCAGCATTCGTGGCACCCACCTGGATGACACTTTTCGCATTTTCAGGTCGTCATGCAGGATTGTGTGCACAGAACCCACAGAAATGCCAACTCTGGAGGCGATCTGTTCAACAGTCATTCGGCGATCCCCCAAAACAATTCTCTCCACTTTCTCGATCATGTCGTCAGACCGGCTGTTGCGAGCCCGAGGTTGTTTCGGTTTGTTGTCACACGATGTTCTGCCTTCATTAAACTGTCGCACCCACGAACGCACTTTCGACACATCCATAACTCCATCACCACATGTCTCCTTCAACTGTCGATGAATTTCAACTGGTTTCACACCACGCAAATTCAGAAAACGAATGATTGCACGCTGTTCAAGTGAGGAAAACGTCGCTATTTTAAGTATTTAAAACAGTTCTCATTCTCGCCGCTGGCGGTAAAATTCCATCTGTCGTACGGTGCTGCCATCTCTGGGACGTATTGACAATGAACGCGGCTTCATTTTAAAACAATGCGCATGTTTCTATCTCTTTCCAGTCTGGAGAAAAAAAAATCGGAGGCCTTAGAACTTGAATGCACCTCGTACTGACGACAATGGCTGTCCCTCACTTCCTACGTCCCAGCTGAAATGTGAGATGAGAAATCCGAAATAGTGACTGCTACGTTGAATGTAAAGTCGTTGGGTCAGTGGCAGCATGACTGTCAGTTGTGAGATATCCGACTTACGCCAACGAGCAGAATGGACGTTCTTGTTGAACCATGAGAGAAAAGTAATTTTTTGTACTAAAATTTATGTCTAGAGTATTGTTGTTCGATTTATTTCCCTCTCTCTCTCTATAACATATTGTACAAAGAAATATTTTGATGTTGACTCCTCATTCTGACGAGATCACGCTCTTGTTGCTGACATCATTGTAATCGGCACGAAAGATGAAACAACTGGAGAACTGCATTTCTTTGCACACAAAGTGTGTCTAAGGAGCGTGGTTATCACAAAAAGAACGGCAGCGAAGGCGGAGTAGATGTACTTGGGTACAGCTGAGCTGGCGGAAGAGGCAGCCTCTTGTCCAAGGCCAGAATGGACAGAGGGCACGACGGTTCC